>NW_023276807.1:33179698-35579698 GCF_003668045.3 Cricetulus griseus | reverse complement strand
CAAATAATAAAATAGTATTTAAAGGATAAATATTCATTGTCATATAAGGATCTTCTGTGGGAGATTACTGTGTGTAGAGATGTTGATACATGTATGCATACCCAGCCATGGTGTGTGTGCAGCTGGATTATCTAGCTAAACATAGAATGCTGAAAATTGCTCTACTTGTTTTCCTCATCAAGAAGATAAGAATAATGAATGACTGAATGCCTACATTATATGTACATATTGCAAAAATTATGATAATTCAAGACATAAGCAATTCTTAAAAGAACAGTTGGACGATGATGAGAGAGATATTAATAATGTATATATGAGTGAGTGTTTACAAAGTGATTTGATTTTCAGTTTATTTCCCTTGCAGAATTCCCTGTTCTGGGGCCTGAGAGCTCACTATTTTGTAGAGGAACTTCATGACCACTTGAAGTGCCAGGAGATATATAGAATATAACATAATATAGATCTTCCTCAGGTATGAGGAATTATAGCACTTCTTCCTCTCCATACTCCCAAATACAAGACAGCATTAATCAAACATCTGCAGAAGAATTCACTCTTAGAAACCGTGGATCAGAGCCGCACTAAACCAGAGACTTGACTGGAGTTTTGACTCAGTTAGAAAATGCTTGGCAGATGGACATGAGATGTGAATCTGACCTATAGCCCTAAGGATAAAGAATAATAATAATTTTCCCTGCTAGACCTGGCTACTCTGAGAGTGCTGTGCAAATGAGGCTGTCTCAAAAACCACGGGGCATGGTACATGAAAAACATGTCTGACCTTAATATATGGCCTCCCAAGCATGTTATCCTATATACATACACCAAAGATGAGGAAGGAAAGAAGGAAGGAGGGGGGAGAGATTGAGAAAATAATTAAGAGTCTTAAAGAAAAGCTCATTCTGATTGTTGAATATTACTCTACATGTGTGGAGTTCCTTTGCTGATTGGAAGTTATTTGCAGCATTTTTTTCTGACACAGTATGTCTTTGAATATTTTACATTTAATACAAAATATTCATGAGCAGGAATCAGAAGTGGAAAATATAGAAAGGAAGGAAAGAAGTAAGAAGAGAATTTAATGAGTCAGCCACAAAAAGTTAATAAATAGTTTTTATGCAGAACTAATCTGAAAACAGGAAAGAATTCCATCTTCTGAAGGTAACCATGGTGGAAAGTTGTGGCAGTAACTAGTACCTAAAATATCTGTTTTTTATAAGGGGTGATTAAATATTCATAACCAAATTGTAAGAAAAAGAGTTGATGAATTATCAGACAGTAGAAGTCATGCAAACTTAAGCATTTGTAGTTAGTTGCAATCAGCTATAACACATACTTCAGTGAAACGATTTCCTCACATATTGTCTTACTTTACATTAAAGAGACAATGCTAAGGGTGTGGGCTTAGATTTAATGATTTTACTTCCTGTTGAGAAATATTTGTGGAATGTTTAAGCAATAGCCTGTCATTTCCAGTGACTAGCATAAGTAGAAGCTGGTGGCAGAGATTTTTTTTTTTCAACTATTTTTTTATTTGAATTACAAGCAGGATTGTTCTACATGACAATCCCAGTTCCTTTCTCCCTCCCATCCTCCCCTACCCCCGCCCCCAACTAAAACCTTTTTGTTCCCCCTGGATGGTGAGGTCTTCCATAGGGTGTCATTAGAGTCTATTGTATCCTTTGGGACAGGACCTAGGCCCACCCCAGTGTGTCTTGGCTCAGAGAGTATTCCTCTATGTGGAATGGGCTCCCAAAGTCCAAACCTATTCTAAGTACTGAACTGATAAGTACAGTACTGATAAGTACTGAACTACTACAGGAGGTCCCGTAGAATTCCAAGGTTTCCTCACAGAAACCCATGTTCCTGGGGTCTGGATCAGTCCCATGCTGGTATTCCACCTATCAGTCTGGGAAGGAAGAATTCCCCGATGTTCAGGTCACCTGTTTCTGTGGGTTTCTTCACATGTCTTCTGATTCCATAAGAGATCTCTGAAGTAAAAACAAAAACAAACAAAAAAAGAAAATATTTCTTCTCACAAGACCATGAACATTTTTACAATGTATTGGATTCCAATAATTACAAATACTTTAAATAATATAATAATTGATCCACAGGCATTTCATAGTGTATGGTATGAGAATCTAGTAAATACCATGATGTATTTGAGTTCACATGAAGCAATAGCAGGTTCTTCATAGAAGCACATCTTCTCTGGGTTACATCAACATATTTAGCTTAAATGTGGAAAACTAAGTAATTGGGAAAAAGAAATCAAGAACCTAAATAAGTCATTAAGTCTTGATGCATCAACTCTAGGGAAAGCATGCACTTGTATTATGGGCTTTCTCTTTTCTCACTGCTCTTGAGGAACAGAAATCATGTGTAGAAATATTTCTATTCTCTCCATTTTCAGAATTAAATATAATAAATTATTTTTGAATAAGCACTACAATGGGCTCCTGTTATTCCATTCTTGGTTTTGAATAAAGAGAAAATAAATGTTTTTTTTTCCCTTGGGGTTGAAGGTAAAAATTGCTTAAACTGTGAAATTATTGTTTTTCTGGGTTAACAAACACCCCTAGTCATTAATAATCCTTTTTAACTTCTAGTTTTCTTTTTTATTGTATCCAATAGTTGGAGGAAATTAATCTGAAAATGAGCTGTTAGACTTATTATATGTTTCAAAGGTTTTGAAGTATTTACTTTAATTTCTTTTTTATGTAGGTACCTACAAGCTTAATAAATGTTAAGCTCTAGCTTTTTACTGAAGTTCTGAGGCACTTGACTCAAATACACCATTTCATCCTATCTTTGACTTCACAGTCCTCTTCATTCTCTTCTTTCATAATGTTAACAAAGTGATTCTTATCTTGAGCCAGCAGCTTTACCCCTGACCAGAACTATTGTTTCCAATACCTTCTGACTTTTAGCCAATTTCTCATAATGTGGCACTATCACTTCTTAGAATTACCATGAATATATTTCATAGTTTCCAAAATATATAACATAGTAGAACCTGATATCTTATCTTGGAAAAAAAACTAAATGCACAATTCTAAGGTTAATACAAGAAAACAAAACACAGACAGTAAACGTAAGATCTCAGAGCAATTTTCAACCCTAGCATTGTCGCTAGCTTGATCTGTCACTGAAAAACTTCAATTAGAACATGAATTCCAGCATGAGAGAAACCCAGGATTAAACTTTAGCATTTACAGCATCTCAAAGTGTATGACAGCTTGAAAGTCAGAAAAAAGCAATTTTAGAACATTGTGCGTCTAGTCAGTAACAAGAGGTGCATAAAAATGAAGTTTCAGTTGTAATCTTATGTGACCCTTTGCCTTCTATAATCTTTCTTTCTACTTCTGCTTTTCTTTCATTTCCTTAATGTCTTGTAATACTATCCATAATCTCCCTCACACTGTCCCTTGGCTTCTTTGTGCTGTACCTTATTAAGTGATTCCTTTCAATACAGCTCTGTGTTTCTGAGTTCACTTTTACTTGTGTTATTTAAAGTTTTCACTTGTCATAACTTCAATTGTAAACCTGTTAAATCTTCAAGCCTGGAGATTATATGACTAAGGATATGAGCTTTGAATAATTTTTGTGCTATATGAAGAGAGTAGGAAGGTCACACTGGGTTAGCCTTTGTAATGACCCAGATGGCATATCTTTTTTGTTTCCATTTTGTTTTGGATATATGTGTGCTTATGAACATATCCTAAACCACAGGTCCACATTTCGATACCACTGTGCCAACATGACTTAATGTGACCACAGAAGAAATTATATATTATCTTCATTGAACAGCTTTTCCCCTTCATCTCAAACGCCCTTTTGCTAGTCTTCAGATTCAAACAGTCCTGTAAATTATCCTTTTTGTCCCTCTAACTGCAACATTAGTGTAGTAGCACATCTCCATTTTTGTGGTATATATCTTTTGAAACAAACAATGTTAAACACTGGTTTAGAATACTGTTTGATATGCATTTGACATCCACAGATTCTTTTTTTCATGAATCCCACAAACTGTTCCTGCATCGTGGATTCTGTTCGCTTGCCAGCTGCTCTGCCTGCTTGAAATCCTCAGCAGTTGAGGAGGGAATGTTCATATCCAACCTCTGGTGGATTGAAGCTGTGATCTGTGAGCTCATTGTTCTCCTCTGTGAAGCTGGTTATGGCCTTCACACTATGCCTATTAATTAGAACATAGGAGCACTTACTGGCACTTTATGAGATTTTAACAATAGATATTGAATATTAAATATGAAACTGCAATGATATGGCATATTTTTGAAGAGATAAAAGGGAGACACAGAAAACCTATTTTCAGCTGCGATTTAAAAGAAACAAAAATGTCTGTCTCTGTCTGTCTGACTCTGTCTGTCTGTCTGTCTGTCTGTCTGTCTCTCTCTCTCTCTCTCTCTCTCTCTCTGTCCCCTCTGTCCACACACACACACACACACACACACACACACACACACACACACACACATATCCATCTTAAGTAACCTACATAGATAAAGACAGATGCTTATTTGCTTTCTAACAAGAAACAGAAAGGGTATAGATACTGATTTTGGGGGTGTAGGAGGATAGGGAAGGAAACAGTAATCAGAATAGATTGTATGGAAATACTATTTTCAAGAAAATAATAAAAAGGTATACAATTTTGAGAATGGAAATAATAATGGTAATTTCTATAATGTAATCCAAGTTTGAGAACAGTAAAGATTATTATTCAGAACACATCAATGTATTTGTAATCCCAATGGATCAAGAATATAATATCAATTCATAATGCCATTGGCAAGGTTGGCAATACTTGACAAGAATTTTTCTGTACATTTTTAACAATAAAATATGACTCCAACTTTGCAGAACATAGAATTTCAGTGTACAGTGGCTAGAAAACATAATGTACCATTAACATAGTGACTGCATCATGATTGCATAGTTTCTATATGGCAATTTATCCAGAACCTTGCAGAATTCTATTGGGTAGAAGAAATTGAGTTTTGATAAACACAGTGTTTTCTAAACCCAGAGGTTTAATCTGAACCTTAACAGTTGCCCAGTAGTCCATGAAATATTGATATTGTTTTTCTAAGTATATACATTATTTACTGAACAGTCTATAAAGTATTTACGTTGTTTTTCTAAATACAGTATACATTATTTACATTCCACTGTACTTTTTCCTGATTCAGGTGGAACGGAATGCTTGGCAGTCACTGAATCTAAAGAGGTCCAGCTAGATATTAGAGAAGGGGTGGATCAAAATATCACACATGGTCCTTCAACTCTAGCCTTGGTCATCTAGAAGGGGTAGGATTTCCCTTTGATCCTGGGTAATTTGTATATAGTTCTCACCATCACCAACCACAAGTAAACTGAGCATAAGTGAATGGTACAGCACATGCCTAAGAGTGACTATGAATTAACAAGAGCCAAATTCTATTCTGGGTCACCCATCTATGGTGATAGAATGTTTATGTGATCTAAGAACCAATCAAAATGGCCTAGAAAAATCCATCTGTACTGGGTGATTACACTTTAATTTTGTGGGTAGAATAACGTCATACAAATGGTTTCTCACAAAGATGTTAATAATAATTCTTTGGTCCCAAGAGTTTTAAATTTCTACTTTTCAACTGCTTTATGTTTTGTAGCTTGGTCCTCTTATGAGACTCTTAACAGCAGGAACAGGATCTGTCTCCTACTCCTTTACTGGCTTTTGAAACCCTATTAGTCATACAGGGTGACTTGCCCAGCCTTAATACATGGGGAAGTACTTAGTCTTAGTGCAAATTAATATGCCATGTTTTATTGATACTCACAGGAAACCTGATGTTTCATGGATAGAGATGGAACAGGAGAAAATTGGGACATGAGAGGGGGGAAAATAGAGGAGAAGGAGTGGGAAGTCAGGATGGCAAATCAGGCGGTGGCAGGGATGAAAAGTAAGTAAATGAATTTTTAAAAAAAAATAAAGACTCATTCCTGCTGCTTTCCACAGGGCCCCATTTGGTTGATTCAGAGGGAAAAACATTAGCATTGCCTTTTTCCTGTATTTTGTTGAATTTGAGCCCCTTTCAAGAAATTAAGCTTCCAAGGACTGAAAGTTCATTCATACAATGCCTCTCTGAGGTAGGGTATTCTTCACTCACACTCTGATTATGTTAAAGCAATTTTCTTGAAATAATACTGAGTAAAACGCATTTCAAAAAATCAGAGGCATAGAAAGTGCCAACACCATTTTGTCTTAAGTAAATGATGTAATAGCAATCTAGCTGGTTTTAATACATCAAAAATAAGAAAACAAGAAAATCCCATACTATTTGATGCAAATAATAAGAAAAAATCCTGCTGTAGATTTTCCAAGTTTAGTTCTATAGAAACTCCAGAGAGGGAAAATTGTGAAACTAATATTTTAGTGCTCTATTTAATTAATTATTACATTAGGGTTTACAATTTTTACTTTCAAAAATGAAAAACTGTTGGATAATGAGCAACATCTATTATTTGATAGAGAAAATAATTATGATATAGAAAACTCTCAACATTGAAAGAGACACAAAACAATAAAATTGTTCTATCAGTTGTTTAAACTGGAAATAATTTCATGGTTATTTTAACTAATGTTTGGTTTTTAATGTTAGTTTTGTTTCTGAATTCCAAGGTATATAAAATATACACATTTGCTTTTAAATGTCCAGGTTGGAGTGTTATTGAAGAGATACCCAGTTATTTGTACAACTTTCTTTTTATACTGGGTAAAAATAACTAGTGTCTTTCAAAAGTATTCAGCTTACTATTTGTTTGGCATCATTTAGTGTGGCACTCCCTATTGATGCATTTCTGTTTAGTTTTCTTTCCAATTCATTAAAATATTATTTTGAAATTTGTGTCCATGATATTATACATAAATAAATTACACAAAATAAATTACATAAACAAATTCAAACAAATTATATTCAAATTGTCTGAATGTCATGAAGATAAGAATATATGTTAGATTATATTTTCTTAATGAGACAGGGAGTCACACTGTGAGGGTTTGGATATTAAGGCATATCTTGCTGTGATTTTGTTTTTCAACAGGATTTATGATTATTATTGAGAGATATATCCTTTCTCAAATGCAGTTACTTTCTTTTGAGAAAAAATTCTAGAACTCAGAGTAATGTCATAATTATGAAAAGTCATCAACCTTTCTATATTAAGTGTAAAATGTTAGCTGGTAAATTCTTTGGTGGGAAGCATTTTATCATTCTGGAAAAAGCAATTGTTTTTGGCCTTTAGATAAAATGATGATCAACAAAAGAGTTTCCTACAGGAAGGAACTTCAGTTTCTATTGAAGCACCACCTAGAGAGCTCCATTTACAAAGCCATGAGACATGGAATTTCTTAGAAAGCAAAATTTGCTTATGAGTAACTTCACATTCCACACCTCACATTTAACAGCCTGAATTCTGATCAAAAGCATTCTTCAAAACCTTGCATATCCTTAATTTCAAATGCACTTTTTTCTTGACCTAGTAATCATTACAATCCGATACCGAAATGCTTATCGTCTTCAGATTTTATTAGTAAGGAGATGGTGCTTTTCACAGTAACTAAATAAACTCTTACTATGTTTAAACCAATTTGTAGCACTGCCAGATCCACCCCCTGGTCATAGAGTGAGGGTATTTGGATAGCTGCCTGGTTGTAAAGCAAGCTTATGTATATCATTGATTCTCAAATGGACAAAATGTGCAAAATTTGCTTAGAAGGAAAGGTTTGTCAAGAGAAATGGTGTCTGTGAGGAAACAACTGCACAAATAGCCTCTTAGCAGCCAGAAGTATTACATACCCAGAGGGAGCTGGGAGGCCTTTGTGCAGATGCTAGATAAGCTTGCCAAGGAACCATATGTTGCTCCTGGAAGAAGAGTTTTGCAGTTTGGCATCTGGATCCTGGTATTATCATTCAATAGGGAAAAAGAGAAGCATATGAAGATGAGTACGATAGTGTCCACACAGTACCAGACATCCAAGGTACACAAAGAAAAATTTAAAGCTTGATTTTGATGAAGAGGAAATTTAATTTCTGTGACTAAGATGTAAATGTTTTTAAGTAGATGCAAATGACAAGGTGAGAAGAATTAACATATTAATTTACATTATAGAAGTACCAGTAGCACTCACTGATTCATGTATTCTTATATGGGAATTTCAGAATCTGATTGACCAATAGCTACATGGTAGAGAGACTTAAGACTCTAGAGGATACTTTTAAAGTGACTTTAAATATTTACACTCCACCATGTTTTTCAATGCAAATTGAAACGAATGAACAATAAGAGATTTTCTTTTCTTCCTATTCAGGTTTCATATTATGAAATTTGCCCCAAATACATCACTGTACTGGAGTGCTACGTACTCTGGTGCACAGTATGGAATCAAATTCTACCAAACATGACCTAAGTCAAAGGGAATATTTTTTTTTTTCTGCTGATGTACCAGGCAGTAATATTAGAGGTAAAATTCCATAAAGGTCTGAATTCTGTGTTTAAATTGGCAAAAGCAATGGGAGAAAATTAAAGCATGCACTGTGCAATTAATTTAGTCATATTTGAATAGCATAAATTGTCTATTTAGGGATATGCTGATATTTATGCTGTTTGTGACAAGTAGCCACCTGTATCCTAGCATTCTATGCCTCGCCTTTTGACTATTGCACTCCAATGACTAATTGACAGCTCTTAAAATTTTCTGTCACAGTTGGATTAACTAGTCAGTCATGGGTCAATATATCTGTTTGACACAGCTGAAAAGGCTTTCACAATGAGAAGCTTTGGGATAATGTATGGACAGGGCCAGCTTTCTACTTGCCCTTTGCCATACCTCTATTTTGGCAATAGATCCCATGTTTTTTAATTACGAAAGAGGTTGTCACTACAATAATGAGTTCTCAATCTGCATTTAGTTTTGAATACAAATAGATAATGGGGGTCAGAAAAGGTTAAATTTTTATCTGGCTGTGTTTACATGTGGCCAAAACAACTCATCTTTTCAGTCAATTTAGAGGAAAAATCAGCTAGATAATTTATTTGTTGTTGAGTAGCAACCAATTGACCCAGTGTGCCACCTTTGACCAGTTTAATACTGTGAAAAACACCATTAAATCAGGTGGATGTGTCAGTTAACTCTCTCCATCTCTTTTCATTAATATTCTGTCTCTTTCACATGAGGTTTTAAGGGCAAAAATTTCATTGTAAAGTATTTTTATAATTCTCACCCTGCTTTGTTTTTCCTCATGTTATCATGGCTTCATTTGGTCTGCAGAGCAGAAAAATATGAACCACATCTAAGGTTAATATTTTATTCAAGAATGACATATGTCATGTGATTTTGAGTTCAATGTATATAAACACACCTACACACACTTATAGCCACCCATAGCCACATATGCACACACAAAACACACTCCTACCTGACCCATGTTCTAGATCATGAAAGTGACAGTGTTTAGAGTCTCGGTTGGCAAACATTCAGATATTCAGAACATACATGCCAAAGATATTTTCCTACTATTATTATTGTCATTAGTTTTACTTTGACCATGAATGGTCCATAAATGCTCATTAGGAATGAAAAAAAAGTTTTCAGTAAAATGTAAAGCTCATTTTTCTGTTGAAGCACAGATAGAATGTTGTATATTTTTGTCACAGCATTTCTACTCACAGCAGGCAGCAACTATGCAGTATACCAAGAGGTTGCATGACATGATACTGATATCTTTTACTAGATATTCAATGTCTTGCCAAGAGCAACTTTACAGTAGTACGTTATTTTTCTTTTATAAGACATTATCATAGAAACACAAGGTACATTATTTATATAAGAAGAAGATATGAAAAATGTGTATATGTTGAGAATAATGCATGTTTTATGCATATTGCCAAAGGCTGTGAATAAACAAACAAATATATATTTAATACCATGGAAAATATGAATGTTTGTTATTTTACTATAATCTGCATAATATTTTCTTCTAGTTCTTTTTCAAGTGAGGAGTTTGGTCATTATAATAACATAAAACAACTTTATCCTCTAAATATAGTTTCATAGCTCCTTATATATAAAACACAGAGGTCCCTCTAATTTATCATTAATACTCTTAATGCTTTCTTACAATAATACCAGTAAAGACCCTGTAGAAAGAAATGACAGCCTACCTTCTGAGAATACATTTGCACCTTGGCATCCCAGTATCACCTCCTTTCTTGTAGACACTTGAGATATGGAGATTTACCTGTCAAAGCCTGGAACTCATGACCCCTCCCTAAAGCTATCCTTAAAAAACAGTTTTAGAAAAATGTTAAATGCATTAACCTTGTTCTGATCTTGGGCACATAGCTGCAGAGCTGTTCTCAGGTAGGGATAATTGAAAGGCATGAGGTTTTATATAGATTTAAGTCTTTTTCCTGAGGCAAAGCCAAAGGATAAACCCATGCCACATTTTCAGCTGCAAGAACCAAAACCTGGTTTCATAGCCTCAGCTTATTGAGCTACAGATGAACAAAATGGTCATGTTTTTGTTCTGAGCATTTTTTTGTATATCCCTTTTTCTTCATTTTTACTTATTCTGTGTATGTCTGTGTATGTTCCTGGTTATAAACATAGCAGATGCCTTTGAATTTCACTTTTTAGGGAGGAATGTAATTTGGATTATTGACTTGGTCTTTATTCAAAATGTTGCTCATATTAGAAATAAGGTAATATTTCTAAGAAGTACTGCTTTAATAACCAATGCAGGGTGGTTCATTTGCTGGTTGGGAACTTACCATGTGTGCACTTTAAATTAAATCATATAATCAGTCACCATTTCAGAAATACCCCAGAACAAACTACATTTACTGATGCCAGAGGACTTTACTGAACAAGGATATAACAGTAAATGGTTTTTGGGTCCATTTCACACACTCAGTGGACAGATTGTTGAGGTAGGCTCTGGTGCAGAGTTGCTTCTATCTCACTCCTCTCCAAAGGGTAGCATCTTTGACAGAACACAATTAGGGACCTGACTTTAATAAAGGCTTACTTTGATGAGCAGTGCTGGCACATGCCTTTGCCTTTAATCCCTCCACTTGGGATATAGGCATTCAGATCTGTTTGAAAGCTGAAAGATTCAATCACAAACTTAAAATCAAAGAAAAAAGTTTACTATAGTTGATAATGCTTTTTGTTTTGTTTTGTTTTGTTTTGAGACAGGGTTTCCCAGTGTAGCTTTGGATGCTATATTGACACTCACTCTGTAGACCAGGCTGGCCTTGAATTCACAGAGATCCGCCTACCTCTGCCTCCTGAGTGCTGGGATTAAAGGCATGCTCCACCACCTCGCAGCTGAAAACACTTTTCTGAAAGGATAGAGTAGGAGTGGATCTTCAAGGGAAGGGAAGTGGGTAGAAACTAGAAGGAGTGGAGAGAGAAGAAACTGAAATAAGAATGTAATAATGTATTAGAGAAGAACAAATTCAAAAGAAAACAAAAGTTAAAAACAACATGCTTTCACTTGAAAAGAAAAAATCCAAAATTTAACACAAATATAAGACAAAATAAAAATTTCAAAAACTGGAAAAATTCAAAGTAATCCCAATTTTTATAAGATTTTTAGTAAAATAAACATATATTTCAGACTTTATTTACTAGGGAAAACAGAAAACTTTTACAATCCTCATGCAATTTAATCAATACATTGGATGACTATACTAAATAAAGTGTACTTCACAGTTCTTTCAAATATGTGTATAATAGAGCATCAACTGAAAATTATAAATATTTACAATTATCTTAATTCATAGATTTTTATAACTGACAGTATAAGGCTGCCTGAAGTTGGCACAAGAATATATTACAATATAGTAGAACAAAGAGAGGTTAATGTACCGACTGTGTTGGTTTAAATAAAAATGACCCCCATAAGCTCATATATTTGAATGCTTGGTTTTTATTAGGTGGAATACTTGTGCAGGATTAGGAGGTATGGCCTTGTTGGAGGAAATATGTCACTGGGGGTGGGGGTTGGAGTCTTAAAAGCTGCAGTCATCCCCAGCTCACTCTCTTAGCAATGTGCTTATGGATCAGCATGTAAACTCCTAGTATTGTTCCAGCTTGCCTCCCTGCTGCCATGCTCCTGCCATGTTCTTCGCTGCCCATTCTGAAACATTAAGTACGAAGTAAATTCTTTCTTTTGCAAGTTGCCTAGATCATGGTGTCATATCAAATGAAAGAAAATTAGGTCACTAACAAAGGGCAAGGCTAGGAACAGCATAAAATGAAGGAAGTCTTTGTAGCTCAGTACTGTTTCTCTAAGGACAGAAAGCTGAGGACACTTCATTGACGGGGTTTCTTGTCGTTGTAACATAAATGATTAGCTACTGTTATTGAAAATGCTTTTTTAAAATTACAGAGTTATTTCACTCCCGACCATACAACAACCAATGGAAATGACTTCCTACAATGAATTTATGCATTGCTTTCCAGGCTGGTGGTAACAAAAATCCACAGAGTTTGTTGCTTAAGACAGCAGAAAGTTACTTTCATACCATCTAGATGTGGGAGCTGTGGAGTCAAAGTGTGGCAGGAATGAGGCTTTTACATCTTCTGGAGGTTTTGTCACTGGCAGGTTCCCAATTTCTCATAATGACAAGATACTATTGGAACTCATTGGTTTATAGTTGCATCATTTAATTTCTCTTCCTCACCATACTTACAAAAGCAAAACAACAAATAGATAAGAGTCCCGTGAACCACACCAGAATGTCATCTGAACTAATTACATATGCAAAGCCATGTTTTTCAAGGAATGTAACATATTGAAGTACCAATTTGTTATTTTGTGCACTCTATGCAACATCACACTAATTTATATCAAAGAGGAAAAGAACCTCTACAAGTTAAAAAGAAATACGTGTGTATATTATTTCTTTCAAATTTTTCAATAGTTGTCTGATCTTGTGCCCAGAGGAAGGACAATTGGGGTGAAGTATGCTTCAGACTCAGCTTTCAAAATAACTTTCACCCCTCAAAGCACAGAGATAGGTCTTTTATGGAAATCAAGAATAAATACATTTGAGCTAATTTCAAAATAAGCAAAAGAATGATATTAGATCCCAGCATTAACCTGTAATGATACAGTGCCTGTATGGCAATGGGTGGCATGAAGTTTATTAGACTATCCAATGCTAACTAGTCTAGGCTGTCCTTCACTTTAATGTCTAAGCTAGACTCTTTTAGCTCTATACATAGAATGTAAGAATCGTAAACTTATGTAAGATTATTACTAAAAATACTCTTTCAAGTCAACAAATAACTGACATACACTTAGAAACTGAAAAAAAAATATGACAAGAAAAAAATCTATTTTATGGAATGTCGAATCTGGAAATATTTGAAGTACCAATGAGTACAGTCAAGTAGAAACTGAATTTCTTCAAACAGTGATTTAGGAATTGGGAGGCAAGATTGATGAGCTTATTCAGGGCATTCATACGTAGGCTAGAAAGAAAACAAACTACCTGGTGAGTAGATTAACTCTCCTCATAAACGAATTCTACCCAATGCTGGTGTTTTATTTCAGGGAAGAAATAAACTCATGATTAGAGTTTGATCTATGCTTGTTTTTGACCTATTATTATAGATTAAAATATCTATAACAATTTTTGCTAATTTACTTTGTTACCAAATCCAGACTTGAACTAATATGAAACTATTTTTTGTACTTTTCTCTTAGTGTGTGTACTCACATAAGTTCCTGCGTTACTGTTCGTGATTTTGTTTACACAGTGTCAACAAAATTAGAACTTGAATTTTACTAAATAAAAGGGCACATGATCAAACATATAAAAAATAAAGCCAAATAATTTCTAACAAATTAAAAAATGATAATTGTAGATATGGACATTTATTATAAAAGAAAACATTCATGGATGTGTGTTGTTAGTGCTATCACATTAAACATCTCAGATTAGGGAACTTACATGAGACTTTTCTTTCTTAAAATTCTGAAAGTTCCAAATGGGAGAACACAGGTATTTTTCTTCTGAGGCTGTACTCCTGACTATATATATATATATATATATATTCTAGGTGTGTGTGTGTGTGTGTGTGTGTGTGTGTGTGTGTGTGTGTAAGAATATTTCCTATGAGAGCTGGCAGTGGTAGCACACACCTTTAATCCCAGCACTCAGAGTCAGAGGCAGGTGACCTCTGATAATTTGAGACCAGCCTGGTTTACAATAGCTAGTTCTAGGACAACCTCCAAAGCCATAAAGAAATCCTGTCTCAACCCCTCCCCCAAAGAATATTTCCTATGAAGACAATAATCATATTACTGTAGAATCCTCACTGAGTACACAATTTATCTTAATCCCTTTCCAAAAGCCTATGTTTTTCTTTTATAATTGCATTCCAGGTATTGATAATCAGGATTTCAATGTACATATTTGAAGATGAAAAGGGAGGTACAGAGTACTGCTTAAGTACAACTGTCTTTGCTTCCTTTATTTTCACTTTAATACCTGCAAATTAATTTGTTTGATTCTTGTTTATACCATGTAGTGGAAAGCAATAATGATAAGATTTAGTGATTACATAGAGACTTCCTTGAACAGTTAAGGAAAATTGGGGATTAGTCAAATAAGGATATGGAAATAGTTGCAAAGACGTTCAGAAAACACATCAGAGATTTCTTCATATAAAGGGACCCATGGATCTTGACTATGCTATATATGACAGAGAATTAGCCAGACAGTGTAGGTAGGTACTGACTAGACACATTCTAAGGAATAAAGAAATTGATGTTGTGCCATTATGCTCATACTACTTCCTGTTTTACTCTCAGCACTGGGAGCACTGATGAAAGCAGGATATGGCCTCAATAAGCATCTGTAATATTCCCTTTGATCAGCTTGGAGGATTAATAGAGTTTTCCCGGGATTGGTCCAAATAATACTGGACCTTGTTCACAATTGAAGATTTCACAGCTGTGCCTCCTAGGTCAATAGAATTTTTGTATTATAAAAAGAACTACTTTGAAGGCTTTAAATTGTATGCCATATTTTTCTTCATTTCTGTCTTTGAAACAGGATTATTCAAAAACCTTCATTCAGACCAGAATTCATTCACTTGGTGGAGTGTATTAAGTACCTGTTATGAGACATGACAGTATTAAACAATGGAGTAGTACAAAATCAGAAACACTATTCCAGGTAGATACCATCTTTTTTAACAAGTCATATCTTTGGTTTATTTTAAATAAATAAATATTTATGTCATAATTAAATGAGAAAATTGTAAGGAATTGTTAAAGACACATAAGGTAGACTATTCAATGTCAATCATTTTTAGATATAAGTGCCACTATAACTGCAGGTAACTTGCTCTCCTTTATGCAACCAATACACTGAAATAAAATTATCATCTAATTCCACTTAGAGCTGCCTATATGTGCATGAATATGAGACCGTCTACTGGAGTGTGGGTGGACTTTTAGTGGCTGTATTCTGAAGACAATTGACTCACCTTTTTCTAGAAGCTAAACAATACCATGTGCTTCTTAGGTAGTGTTGGAACTGTAAGAACCAGGTATCTTGTATTCCTGAACTGAAATAACAAAATATTCTTAAAATGTAGATATACTCCAAAGAAGTCTAAATGTTTAATAAAAATCCTTGGTGGATATCAATAATATTCATTATATTAGGGAAAATGATCTTCAATTTTTATAAAACCATGGAAAAAAATCTCAAATATCCAAACAATCTTTAACAAAGAAAACAATAGCTATAACATTACATGATTTTAAGAATATATATATATATATATATATATATATATATATATATATTTCATATATGCTTATGGTGTAATCACATCATTTTCATACTGCCCCATCATCTGACTACACTCCAATACCTGTCAGAAATCTCTTCTCAAGTAATTATTGTTGTTATATTTATATTAATATGCATAATGATTGTGTATTTTAAGTAAGCTTATAAAATAGTTTCCAAGCATTCTCAGTAAGATTTATTTCTCATCCTTCCTTCCTCTATCTTCTTAACATTACCCTCACTTCATCTCCCTACTTATCCCCCAGTTTCCACTAATCCCCCTTCAGAATGTGTGTCCTTACCATCTCCATTTCTAGAGACATTTCTTGTCCATGCTCATGGTCCCTTCTACTTTCCTTGTCTCTGTGGTTATTCCAGGTTATATACATACATCTAAGGATTAGGAACTAGGATACACAAAGTAAACATTTGTCTTTCTAGGTCCAAGATACCAAGCTCATTATACTTTCCAGTTCCATTCTTTTACCTGTAAATTTCATCATTTCACTCTGCCTTATCATGACTGTAATTGCATTATGCACATAAACCACATTATTGAGCATTGTTGGTGGTACTGTGGTGAGCACAGCTGTGTTCTATTCATTTGGGCCCTAACTCAGGCGGGCGGCTGGCATAAAGCTCACATGTGGTGGTAGTGGGGCTTAGGCGGCTTTTGGCAGAAAGATTTATTGTAACAGAATGGTGTCAGTGAGCCGAATGACTCCATGTCCCAAGGTTCCCAGTGAAAGAGGGAAACCTGCAGCCACAGACAGCCCTGTCTGTAGGGCCGCTGAGAGACATCGGAGCAGCTTCCATATGCTCACGCCATCCGAGTGCTCTTGGGCATTGGACTCGGCACTACCGAGATGATAAAGACAGATACAGATAAAGAAAAACCTCTAAAGGTTTACACTGCATTTAAAAATATATGTAGGCTTGTGAGAGAAGGAAGCAGAGGCAGGCGGATTTCCACAGAGAAACCCTGTCTCGGGAGAAAAAAAAAAAACAAAAGAAAGTAAAAATAAAGTAATAAAAAAGCCACATAAAGATTTAAAATACACAGAGAATCTGGATACTTTATGCCATTTTGTTGTCTTTAAATTGTTTGATTGACAAGGAAAGAATTACTGCTGCTAAAATATATTTGATTAGAAATGTTGCTAAATTAATCCAACTTATACATTGTAAAAATGCTTTTGACTTCAGAATTTAAGTCTAAGGACAGGCTACTTGGAAAAAAGTTTTTACTTGTTTTTCCACAGAAAATCAAAAGCTGTGGATTCCTAACAGACTAATATAGTTTGATCAAGCAAGACCCCCTGGAGCTGAGATGATACAGCCTTACAGACTACCAAAACAAAGACTTGGTCAGGTATCTATGTTTTATCATGATCCCTATGGTATATGAACACCGTCCCCAATCAGCAGGAAGCAGTTTAGAAAGACCAACGCCCATATTCCCAAATATTGTTTATAAATGTTTGTTTTCATTTAAATGGGTTTAGTTATAAATGATAATGAGCAGAGTCAATCTCCTATTAAAGAAAGAAAAGGGGAATAGGATATAGGAATGAATACATTGGTATAGATTTTCATTTATTGATACAACTTTAAGGTCAATTGTGTGATATGTATATATCTCCTCTGGTTTAAGTATTTATTGTGTTTATACAGATCTTTTAAAATTATATACATAATTAAATACAGATTATATAGTTACCTATAATAGTCAGAACTTATAATTAGGTTAGTTAGGTTTTCTACATATACAGAGATGTATTTGAGATGGTTAGGTATTCTTCAAACCTTTCAAAGACCTACAGAAATATGGCATTTAAATGGTTTAGTGTTTTTCTTGGCAGTGAGACACAACTGCTCCTGGCACACCAATTATGTCAGAAAGAAGGATGGGTATCGAAGAAACTCGTTATGGAGTTTGCTTTCAGCATGGCAAGATTAGCCATTTGAATAAGAAACTGCTCTTGCCTGGACTATTTGTTGCTGTATAAACTGGACATGCAGGACCCACAAGAAAATGACTGCTGAACTTACAAAACAAGACAGTACTGAAGGGTCCCTGTTAAAATGGAGAAGTGTGCCAGATACACTGTGGCTTGTAGTCTGAAGATGGATGCCCCAACGTTACAGAGGAACTTTGGGTGACTATCCAGGTAGCAGATGTCCTGTCAATTCTAGAGTTTATATATTTCCCTTCTGTGGTCTTTGATAGAGTTAAAGACAGATAGTTAAGGTTATAGTTTTCTTCAGAAATTATAAAAGATAAGTTATCATTTTATTTTAGACAGAAAAGAGGAGATGATGGGTGAAGTACTTCTGTGTATGTTTATCTTATTGATTGTTTAATAAAGTTCTGCTTGGCCAATGAAATGGCAAGTTAGGCAGGACTAGGAGTCAAAGAGGATTCTGGGAAGTGTAGTAGAGAAGTGTGATCCAGGCAGGAAGTGGCATACAAGGAGACTCATATTTAAGTGAAGGAGAAACAGGAAGGGTCCCTCTTTTCCCCTCTGTTCCTGCTCCAGTGGCAGGATGTGATCCACCGGCAAGGAGGGACGCCAATAAGGCATCTGATAAGTCTTATAAAATATATAGATTTATGATAGTTAAGACTGAGCTGACTGATGAGAGTCCTAGTCTTTGGCCAAGCAGCTTTGAACCTAATACAAATTTCTGAGTATTCATTTGGGCCCTAACTCAGGCGGGCGGCGGGCATAAAGCTCATACGTGTCAGTGGGGCTCAGGCAGTTTTGGCAGAAAGATTTATCGTAACAGCGTTCCATCATGGTAGTCCAATAAAAGTAAAACACTAACGATCGGAATAGGATAGAAAACATAGAAGTAATCCCCAATATATGTTTTCAACGGATTGTTTTTTCTCTTCAAGAAATTTAGTTTAATGCCTCACCCATATAGGGAAGATTGGCATGTTCACAGATTTCAGCAGATTTTCAATGAATTTTAGGGCCCATGAAGAATTATCTTCAATATAAGTAGGCAACAAGAGAAGGGACCTAAGAGTATACCAGGTAATTGCAGTATTAAACAAATATGACTGCTCTAAAATATTCTAAGCTTAGTTGTACCTTCCAGAATTATATTAAAATGATTTATATAATATGTAGGACTCTCCCCTCTATCTTCCTCTGGTACTTTCAGTTATCCGTACTTGAGTACAGTTCAAATATTAAGAGTAGATGGATTGATTTAACCTTTAATAAAATACGTGTAGATATAATAAAAGTGGCAAAATTGTTGTCTTAAGGTGCATCTGTCATTATGATTGTGAGAAAATGAAAATAATTTCATCTACACTTTCCAACAATCTTAAAGCCAGAGAACACTCAGAAGTTACATGCCAATTCTTTGTACCAAATGCATATAATGTTTGACTGTTTCTTTTTAATCCTATAAGGGCACTAGGCTAATTATAATTAATGTAAACTAATTTGTGATTTCTGGTTTAGTTTTCAGTGTTGGAGACAAAATTATTTTTATTACTAATGTACTGTATCCTCTTTGTTTATTGCTTGAATTCCCAGTGAGGTTTTCTGTAATACCTATCCACACCTCATAATTAGGATGACATGTATTGCTTTGAAACAGTATTTTTTATAGAAGTTATATATTACATGACATGCATATAGTCATGAATGTTATCACTAATACTCATATTCTCATGGTTCCTATAAAGGTAGAAAATCCTGCCTCCAATATTGTTAGTGATAAACTGAAATTCATCTTTATATTCTGGATTTTCTTCTACTTTTTCTGTTTTGTTTTTTCAAGACAGGGTTTCTCTGTATTGCTTTGGAGGTTGTCCTCGAACTTGCTCTGTAGACCAGGCTGGCCTCAAACTCACAGAGATCCCTCTCTCTCTCTCTCTCTCTCTCTCTCTCTCTCTCTCTCTGTGTGTGTGTGTGTGTGTGTGTGTGTGTAGCCAAATATATAATATTTAGAGTCATAGTGTGACAATGCCACATTATAAATGAAAGTATTTATTTAAAAATATATTCCCCTACATAATTATAGACATGTGTGATTTTAGACCATATGTTATTTTATAAATATTCATACATTACATACATACATGTCAGAGGTTATTTCACATTGCCACATTTTTTCTTCATGCTCATTACCCACATAGTTTTGAAACAGGTTTTGAAGAAACTGAACAGATAGTTTTAAAGATCAAGTATTCCACGGAAAATATATCACTACATTCAAATATTCTACATAAGTTTCTGTTCACTATAGTAACCACATTTGTCGAAATGATGTTTACAACCAAATACGTTTATTTTATTACATGCATTATATGTCAGAAACAGAAAAATCTTCACTGAGTTAAAATAAGGTGTTATTGGCTTAGTTTCTTTTAAGAGTCATATGGGGAATTTGTGGCATTGGTTTCTCAGCTTCCAGAAGCTAAGCTTATAATCAAAGCACTCAGGAAGGGGAATTACAAAATCTGAATTAAGGCTGGGCTATACAGTGAAGCTTAACCAACAAAAGCAAACTTAGAAGTTAACTTAAATAGTTGATTATAATGTAGATAAACAAAAGTGCATGATAGGTAAAAATAACAGCAAGAACAACACATAACATTTTTATAAAGAATGGGTACTTCTATTTCCTTAATTTGGAGGTAGTTTCAGGAGAGTTATATGTTCTCAACAAATTTTAAATGTTAAATATTTGCAGTGTTTGTTTTATCACAGTTACACAGTGAAACTGTGGGGAAACATATCTCAGTTTGGTTGGTGGATTATAGAATGGTTATCTTTTATGGCTAATATCTACCTATAAGTGAGTACATACCTTGTTTGTCTTTCTGGGTCTGGGTTATCTCACTCAGGAGTATCTTTTCTAGTAACATACATTTTCCAACAAATTTCATGACATCATTGTTTTTAACAGCTAACTAAAATTCCATTGTATAAATATACCACAGTTTTTCCATTCTTTGGTTGTAAACTTTGTATGATTAAATTTCTTAGAATACATTTACAATGGTAGCTTGTGAACAAAATGCTGTGGATAGAAGCTAAGAGATGTGAGATGAATTGCTTCAGTTTGCACACACAGTAGCAAAATTAACTCCAATACTTTGGAATTTCTTTTTTCCGGAGACTAGCTTTCCATTTTTTAGATATTGAAGTGCCAAGTTCTTCAGAAGCTTAGTCCTTTTCTTCTAAAGTTTTACTCTATTTTTAAAATTGTGTGTATAAATCTGTGAGTGGCCACTGTAGGTACATGTAAGTGTAGGTGTCCCAGGAATAGAGAACAAGGCACAGGGTTCTCTGGTGCCAGGGTTTCAAGTGGCTGTGAGTTGGGTAATGAATACTGGTCCATCTGTTTACTGAACTCCTAGCTATTGAGGCTTGGACAGAGCTCTGTTTATTTAAAATTTTCCAATCTCATGCCTCATTTAAGACATTACACCAGAAATAGTTTCTAATAAAACCATAGTAAAACTTTGACCTTCCTTCAAAGCAAAACCAATCCATAACTTAGGCAGATGTGATGGAATTATGGAACTTGGGGGTTGTTTGTGAGAGCCTTTTTGGGATGGCCATGGATTTTCTCTACTTAAAATTTTTGAATGAAGTTATTCTCCAAATTTATAAGTTGTCAGGAGAATGAAGTTATTCTCCAAATTTATAAGTTGTCAGGGGTCACAGAATCTAGAAAAATGTCAACCACAGAACAGATTTAAAAGAACCAATGTGAGATTTGGTTGCTATGAGTACACTGATTTGTTATCACTTAATCTATCCTATCCCCTTCTCAAAAATCCCCATAATTTATTAGATACCTACTATTCAATTTGTGATGTCTCCCAACAGTAAGATTTAATTCTAGTTGTTCTTGTTCAAATGTGAAAAATTATATATTGGTAGTTTACAAAATCTACATCTGAATGTGCTAGCTGGTAAATGGTATAAAGGATAATAACAAGTGTCTTGCCAGTGTGGTATTAAAGACACACACACACACACACACACACACACACACACACAAAAGAAACCCACAAGATACAGCTGCTAGTTCATTTCAGCTGCCATGTTGACACACCCCACCACACTGTAAAGTTACTTGAGGGGGTTTCAATAAATCATATCCTGGGGCATGTGTTTAGAATATTTTTCGAACTATAATTGATGTAGCTGGGCCTACTTCACCCATATATAGAAACTATGGATATTTTCATTCATTTGGAGGTAAAGACTGTCCAACTCTGCTTAGAATTTATGGAAAACATGTTTTTTACTATCTTTGATATTAGCCTAGAGCATTCTGGATAGTGACAACCCTCTACATTTGGCCTGGGATATGTAAGAATGAGTGTTGGAAATATACCAGGGGAAGTAAGCCTGTAAGTGCATTCTTCCAAGGTTCTGATTCATATCCTCTAGGTTTCAGTTTTCAGTTCCTGCCCTGGTTGTCCTCAGTAATGGAAATACAAGCTAAAAGAAACCCTTTCATTTTGGTTAGCATTGCTTTGGGTTAGAATGGTTTATCACAGTAACATCAACAACTCATACTACTTTTCAAGATACTGAAAATAGAGGTGAACATACTGAAAGTAACTTCAGAATTGTAGGAGAAGACAAATAGAAGATAAGGGAGCATGTGAGGGAAGCTAGAGAAGGTGGAAATATTAGAAAATATTTGGCTTCAAGTTAATGAGGGGTACAGTGGTTGGGATGAAGGTGGGCAGCATATCCTGCCTTGGTTTCATTGTTATTCCTGGGGTTAGAAAGGGAAATAGAAGGAGAAAGCACCTGTTTTCAAATAGGTTGAGTGACTCTAGTCGATTTGGCTTGACTGTCATCCTTTACTCCTGTTGGAAGGACCAAATACAATATGGAAAGTAACTGAGTGGAAGACCAGGAACACGATGCATTTCAAAAACATTATTTATCTTTTCAACTGCTATAATTTATCTCTCAAGGAAAATACATATATTAATTTTATCTTTTAATAAAATGATTAAAGTGAAAGACAATCCTTCTATCTTTTAAGATGAAATAATCTTTTCCTTAAATTTCATTTCTTTCTCTATAACTTATAATGAATTTTTAAGCATACCACTAGTAATTTTGTCATTCTCCTAGCTTCACTTTGACAGCAAAACCTTTCATCTTTCTATTATGAGACCAGATATTAGTGACTATAGTTATGTATTAAAACATTTGAATGGTGTAGCCATTTATGTATAATGTTTATGCATATATATTTGTAATTTTAGATAGGTGAAAGATAAATGATAGATATACCTTGCATTTGATTGAAGAACACATTCAATATTTTTAAATCTTCATTGAGGAATTAGAAATATTTTTTTCATTTTTTATTAGTAAGAAATTTATTTTACATGTTAATCCCAGATCCCTCTCCCTCCCCTCCTCCCCTGCTCTCCCAACTAACACCTTACTCATCCCATACCCTTTCTGATACCCAGGAAGGGTAACGCCTTCCATGGGAGGTCTACAAAGTCTGTCATATTCTTTGGGATAGGGCCTAGGCCAACCCCCTTGTGTCTAGGTGCAGGGAGTATCCCTCCATGTGGGATGGGCTCCCAAAGTCCATTACTATGGTAGTGTTAAGTACTGATCCACTACAAGAGGCCCCATAGATTTCCAAAATCACCTCACTGATACCCACATTCTGGGGGTATGGAACCCTTTGCTCATCAGTCCTCCTTCTCTGCATCTGGATTTTAGTTCATTTCAAGGTTTCGCTGTGAGTATCTGCTTCTACTTCCCCCAGCTGCTGGATGAGGGCTATGTGATGGCATATGAATTAGTCATCAATCTCCTGATAATGAGAGGGCATTTAAGGTAGCCTCTCCTCTGTTGCTTAGATTTATTTAAGTAACATTGCTTCTTTCCTTTGAGAAGATATTAAAGAATTTAGGTTGTATGACTTGAGGGAAAGATTAATACCTATTTAGCATCTGATTGTACTGAACATTAATATTTATAGAACACCCTACTAAAAAGTTCTGATTAGGAAAAGTTAGTGGCACATACCTGAAAGGCTTGGGGCTGTGAAAGTTCATGGCAAATTGTGCATGATTCCTTTCGGCACCAGAAGGACAGAAAAACATCAATGCAACTATGAAGCCATAGCAAATGTCACTACATTTACCCAGGAAGTCCCACTCCTGCTGAGAAGATAGTGGCAATAGATAAAGTCTGAAAAGGGGAAAGAATTTTTTTCTCAAGGATGCTGCTACTGAAAGTCTACCAGTGCCACCATTACCAGTCCTATCCTGCTCCTACTGGCAGGGCTCAGGACAGTTAAAAGAAAGAGCACATGAAATTGGAGTTGTTAAGCAGTGAGGTGTGTTGGAGAGGAAGTAATGGGTGTGGTATTGATTCTAAACCATTATATACACATGTGAAATTCTCAAATAATTAATACATGGAAGAAAATAAGAGAATGGGATTCATATTATAGTCTATTGAAATAGAAAGGCATATTGTTTTTTTTTTTTTTTTGAATTGTCACTCAATTGTCTGTATGGATAATTTGAGACCCTGGAATAGGTTGTAAAAATAGGTACAAGAAGAACTTCTGCCTTTCTTGTATATTCCAGATCAGTGTTAACCTCTCCAATAGTAGATTTTGTCTGTGTATCTGTGCTGATATTCTTTTGTATTTTGATGAGCCAATTACAGGGATGATTTAAACACATATCTTTAAGAACCATTATATGTTTTGAGAAAATCATCACCAAAAGTGTTTTCCTGTCTCATCTACAGAGTATATCACTGTCTCTTTGTATAAATCTGACATCATAAAGACGGAGTTATACAACTGTTTTATTCCCTGTAATAATGGTGATTTCTGGGAATTATTTGCTGAATATCATCACTATATGATGTACATCAATTTTATTGATGATAAGGGAGATGCTGTTTATGAAACTTTAGGTACACCATTTTGCTATTCTGAAGTATAAATCTGTATGGCTTATAGAAAAAAAATACAACAAGAAAAGACTGTATGAGATATTTATACAGAATGAGTAGAAAATTATTTAAGGGCACTTAAACATTTTTTAAAATTATTTGACTGCATTTTGCAAAGGGTATTCAAAAATGGAAATTAGGATAACCTTAAATAAGGCAAATGAGCAAAAACCAGTACTAGTAATAGGTGAAATTGCACCACTTTTGAGGTACATACAGGATTTCAATGTTAACCTCTACTACATAAGTTCTAAGACAGACTGAACTATAACACAACCACAACACTGAACTACGGGGCCAGCATTCTAGTAATTCAGTGTATCAGTCAAAGAAAAAATAGAATTCACTGATTTGACTATCTCTGCTACTTTTGTTCTATTACATACACATTAATTTAATGATACTTATGTGATACATTGATCAAGGATCATCATACTCCATAGTCAAGGAAGCTCATATTGGATTTTTATAAATACAGTATCTGTGGGAGTATAGAGACAGGCCATTTCTTCATGCCATATCTGTTCTCCACAGTCTCATTCATTCCTAATCCTAGCACCCAAATCTCACTGTTTATCTTCTTCAATCTCCTTCCCTTGAAAATTTCCTCCCTCAAGATGCAGGGTTTGATCCTTTGTTTCCAAATTCTTGATCTTCACTAATGAGCTCCCTTTTGATAATGTGCTGGTGTTTGAGGGAGGACAGGACAGGCTACCAGGAATTCAAAGAGATACATGTCACAGTTGGGACAGTGGCAAAGCTTGCCATGACATTCTGTTCCCTTGAGAATTTCAGCTCAATGTCCCTCCTCTTTACAAGAGTACCTGAATAATTTGACCTTGTACTGTAATAGAAACATAAAGTTTCTGATTTTGAAGAATTTATATCAATATGCATATGATTACTTAAAATTTATGTGATTACACAATTACCTCATTAATTTTTAAGTTATATTGAATAGAATTATACCATCAGCACTTATTTTTAAATGTTTTTAAAATGACTTTAACCTTACAGAGTAAGGTAATATTGTTGATGCCTTGTAAAGTTGTATTTTCAAAAACACTGATCATCTCTTTAAGTAACGTTCTCCTCTTTTGTACTATTCAGCATAGTAAGAAAAAAAATACCAGAATCAAATTGTCTTAGTAAGACCATGAGAGTTGCTATGTATATTAACTGTGAATTGTGGATAATGTATATGGATATGAAAAGAATTTCATGCTGCAGTTTAAAAAAGAATTTTAATAATCAAGTAAAATAAAAGCAAAATATAAGAACATCTTTGTCCAGCAGAAATACCATTTGCTTTTCTATTTTATTACTTTCTAATAATTTTATATAACAAAGACAAATTTCACTATTCTCCAGACCAACCGTCAAATGAGCACAACTTTCCATATCTTATGTTTTTACTCATCCACATTATCTGTCTTGAGACTGCAAAGTGTTCTGATGTTCATGTGAACACTAGAAGACTACAGAGTTGTGATATTTTCACCATTGGGCACCCTTCATTTATTTGAAAATGAAACTGGAATTCCTCCTGGGTTTGAAAGAAAATTATACTATAAGAAGCTCTTATAATTTTATTTACACTCTTTAAATTGCCTTTCTCTTAAACTCACCAAGTTTGGCTTTCCAGAATACTGTCTCTTAGCTACTTAGCCCAATGAGCCAGAGATTCCTAGGTCTAAAATACCCTGAAAGCAAAATTAACTTTTAGTCTGACCAAGGAATCATTTTTTGAATTGTAATCTAATGTTCTTAAAATTAATACATTTGTCTAAGGAAATGGATCCTGAATGCATCAAACAGGTCTACATGATATTTCTTATTTAATACACTAGTACAAAGGCCATGCAGATTACATTGTATAAAATAAATGCCAAATTTGTACAGTCAACATATTTTTTTTCTTTGTCAAGCAAATCTTATGCATGCTACTATCCTAATATACATGCAATAGCAAAATATAATGTAATGTATAATGTAAAACAGTAAATTTAATAATTTATTAAAGTTCATAATATACTAGTGTAATAGTACATACTTTAGTACAACTAAATATTGCTGGATAAGATACTTCATGCAATTTTCCAAGAAATATCACCACTATTGCCTTTTATCATGAATATAACTTCCACTTGAAAAAATATGCATGATAACATAATTTCATGCATTATTTAGTAAAAGCATATCTAGAATAAAGTATACAAACTTACTTTACAATAAAAGTGTCATGGTTAATGTTTTGTACTTTAGCAAGATTTTAATACTGTCATAAAATTTAGAAAGAAGTGTCCATTTTTAATTAAATTGTAATCAAGATTCACAAAGGAACTCATAAATAATTCTTACTTAGGAGAGGTGTGATTGAGATTTTTTGAACAGGTGTTTTATTTGATTACACACATTAGATAGGTCAAACCTGTTCCAAGGTTCTTTAGCAGTCCTGAGAATTCACAGTGTGTTGACTGTAAAGTTCTAAAACGAAGTTTGACTTCCATGCCCCTGATTTGAGATAAGACAGTTCTCAAAAATAAAATTCCCTTCTCATCTTTCAGATTTACTTTGGGATACTTTATTCCTCTACATTTGAAAGATATCTACATAAATTTCTTCTTGGCATCATTCAGGCACAGCTAGGAGTCAGTTTTAAACCTGTATGTATCATATTGATAACCAAAACTTCAAATTCTCTGTTGAATTTCCTACTATTTTTCACAGCTATCAGTGATAGGTTTGGAAGGATGCCTCAAAACTTAAAAAAACATTTACTACTTTTCCAGAGGACCATAGTTTGCTTACCAACACCCACATGGCAGCTCACAATTTCCTGGAACTTCAGCCTCAAGGAATGAATAGCCCTCGTCTGGCATTCTTGGGCACCCACATGAACATACCACACACACACACACACACACACACACACACACACACACACACACACACACACACACAAAGAGAGACAAACTGAGAGACACAGAGACTCCCACACAAATCCACACAAAGTCACACCTGAGAAAACAGAATAAGTATTAAAATATTTTAAGGACATTTAAGACATGGAGAAATATGTACTTATTTTATAGAATGAATTGCATGAACAACATTATAGTAATTAGGTCTATTTTGAATGTACTATAGAAGGACTCTTGGGTAACTCTAAACTTCAGCTTCTGAGAATAAGAAGGTCCAGGCAACTGAACGCTGTATTGTAGAGTTTAACTTCACTGTCTATTTGGAGCTGCTCTTAATTTTCTTTGTCTTCCTTCTACCTTAATCAGTAAATTAAAACAACCAACTGTGGACTGGATGTCTGAAAAAATGATTGTCAACTGAGAGAAGAATGGAAATATTAAGCACTGGGAGTTTTATTTTTTTCATTAATGTGGCTATGGAGACAGCTGTTCCATTTTATAGATGAAAATCAGAGAAGGGTGATGATAGTGGCTAATTGATAGTAATTGACCAGCTCACAAAATCAATCTTTTAGGGAATGCAGATTTGGGATACCCTTTGGTTGATCTTGTATAATGTTGTTTAATAGGGCACCATTTGAAGACATTGGATGCACAGTTAATTCATTTTCAGACCAGGACTTGGAAGCAGAGTCCTCTTTGAGAGAACAGATATTCTGAACTGACCATAGAAACCTATGTACAAGTCTAACAAGAGTGGCATAATGGACAGCTTTAGTGAATTTCATTAGTTTATATCCACACATGCCAATGTTTTATCTCTAATATTTTGACATTTATTAGGTTTTGTATCTTATTTCACATACGTAACAATGGGTTTCATTATATTTTCATACATACTAATATTTGTTTTAGGATATTTTAACTAGTTCTCAGAGGTCACACATTGTATTTTTATCACAACCACCTTGCCACTGACTCTTCTGAAATCCATCCTTATTCCACAAAACCTAACTTTGTAACCACTGGGTTTCATTTTGTTTTGTTTTATTTTGTTTTGTTTTGTTTTGTTTTTAAACCCACCAAGAGCAGTTTGTGCAATCTGTGCTCCTGGTTGAGTTGCCTTTTACTGGAGGTTGGCTAACTTTCCCATGGATATACCCATATAAACTGTTTCTCTCTCAGCAACTGTGAGTGTCCCACAGCTACTCATATTGGGATGGTACTTTTCCAGTCTGTGCTGAGATTGAACTAGCCTGGGCTTGCTCAAGTCTTGAGCTTAATGTCATAACTGCTTTGAGTTCATAAGTGCAACTCTTCTTAAATTTGAATTACCAAGACAGAAAATGATGTGAAAATATACAGAGGCCCAGTTAATGATCTTATCATTTCTCCCCATACCCTAGGATTATGAATTATACTCTATTTCCTTACACAGTAAATCACTGTGCTGTAATTTTAAAAGGAAGTTGCTCAAGAGGGAAAGACAACATAGGACAGAGTTCAACTGGAGGGGATTTTTATTAAGTGAAAAGGATAGTAAAAGGGGAAAGGGAAGGGGGAGACCAGTCTCCATCGACATGAGTAGCTGCAAAGAATAAAGAGAGGAAGAAATCGAGAGAGAGAGAGAGAGAGAGAGAGAGAGAGAGAGAGAGAGAGAATAGCAAGCCACCTGATATTGAGTGCCTTACAACACTCTTCATAGTTCCACACTTTCTGAGGAGCAGGCAATACAGCCTGGACTGGGCTTGGTAAACTGTTCATAACCCTACACCTTACTGGGCTATTGTTCCTATCATCATTTTCAAATGATGTTTAGGGACAGGACCAGCTGGAAAGAAGAAAGAGAGTCAGACAGACAGAGAAAAAAAGACAGAGAGAGGGAGGGAGGGAGAAAGAGGTGGGGAGAATGGGGGCTGGTGGACAGGGCAATCTTAAGAGGGAACATATTGAATAGGCACAGGTGGTGATCATAGTGGCAGCAGCTGAGGGGATATTTTGTCAGAATGCCAAAGGCAGGCTAGTACAACTGTCAAAATGCTAAGGCACTCTATAGGGTAGCTCCATCTAACTTCTGGGACAAATCTCTACAATATGCTTTCTTTTTCTTTTTGGTTTTTCTTTGATTTTTGGTTTGCTTCTTTTCTTATTTTTGGATATATTGTTTCTCTGTAGCTTTGGATCCTGTCCTGGAACTTGCTCTTTAGACCATGCTGGCCTCAAACTCACAGAGCTCCACCTGCCTCTGCTTCCTGAGTGATGACAATAAAGGCATGTGCCACTTCTGCCAGGCTACAATATGTATTTTTCTAATGTTCACTTTAATGATCAGTATACTGAGGCAAACACATTGACTTAGTCACTCATGCATATCTCCCACTATTATCATTGCTTTCAAGGTCAATTAGATAATCTTGTAGGCAATGACCCTTCCAATTATTTCTGACAATAACCTTTCTTTGAGGCCACATTGTTGCCAAATATCATGTTATCTCTTCTTTTACTTTGTGAAATTCTAGTATTTTTCCACAAACTATGTATTATTATTTCCATCTTGCTTGCTAAGGAGACAACATTAGCACAATGGAGTCATTTGACAACATTAATTCAGGCAACAAATGAACAAAGTCTGATGAAAATCCAAGACTATAGCAATCTCATTTCTAGAGGATTCTATTAATAAAGAAACCCATGGATTGGCCTAATCTAGCTTTAGTCATCTTTATTTTCTATATCTGTGCTTCAATGTTTTCACAAGTAGCAGTTCTCAGTTGCTCTGGATTTCTTGATGAAACCTTTCTTCTTCACTCACTCTTATGCCCTTCAATTCCATTACTGGATTTGGCTTTCATTTCACAGGAAAACATGAATAACAGGTACCAATAAAAAAGGAAAGAAAAAAGAAAACACTTTGGCTTCCATGTCATGAACTCTAGAAATAGAATTTGCTACTGTTGCTTAGCTAAATTGACCTGCCACAAAGTTGCAGTTGAAGTAGTTATGTATAGATACTGAAAAATGCTATTTTTTTCAGTGACTGAAGTTTCACATTTCATGAACTATGATGAACACAGAGACTCATCAGTACTCAAGATACTCTGAATAAACTACAGATAAAGGCTCTGCTCTATGCAGGGAAGTATACCTCTTTATGGCTCAAGGAACATTTGGGGACAAGAGAGCAGAAAGAATGTAAGAGCCAGAAAACACAGGGAATGACTGTGACTTTATATTCAGGGTATTGACACTGCCAGTACAAACAGATTTCTTTGCTTATACCAGGCCTGTGTAAGATTGGGCTCATCAGTAGCCAAGCATGGGTTGCCATGTAGTTGATGGGAACCTAAAAGTTCATTATAAAGAGTTGTCAAATAAATGACTCTAGATATTCACACTCATTGCCTTTATAGGAATACCAAATGATGATTCTATCCATGGCAGCAGGTCCTGATTAAATTAGCCCATTATAAAACCAAAGAAAGTGTCATGTGGAATGAAAGAGATCTATGGCAAGAAGGAAAGAGTCATAGAGATATCAGTGAAAACAGAATGGAGTATGTTCATTTATAAAATTGTCCATGAATAATTTGAATCCATCAAAAGGAGGACAGCACTCAGAATCCACAGCTGATGCTGATATATTGATAATACTCCTTTTTGTTTTTTTGAACTTGTCTACAACTGATCTTGTATCAGACCTATCTTTTAACTCTTATTGTTCAGGATGGTGATTGCAGCTATATCCTAGTAACAAGAGAATATTATAGGAGTATCATAAGTTTGAGGCCAGCAAGTTTTACATAGAAAGACCCACTGTAAAATAATTCAAAACAAAAATCAAAAGAACAAATATCAACACTCAAATTCGAGCAAACAAAAGTCAGATTAGCAGCATCCAAATAGGAAATAAAAAAATAACAAGTAAACAAACTTTCCATTTTACCTAGCTTGCTGTTTCTCTGTTTTAGAAAATGTTTTCCCTTGGATGTAGGCATAAGGATTACATTTGGATTCTCTCCTGACCCAGATGTCCATTCAAGCACTGAGACCCATTGATTTTATCTGTTATTCATCTTTTTTCGTTTAAGATGCAGCTCACACATACTTTAGTGAACAAGACAGGCCTAACTGGAAACCCTTTTTTTCCCCTTCTAGCTTCACATTTACTATTTCCTGTGCCTGAGCTAAGTGTGAGAAAAATCTTCAAATGACACCTAAAGATCCCAAAACTCAGCACTCACTCAAATAAAAATTACAAATATTTTAATGTAAGAGTTTGGCCCAAATGAAGAAATATATGGCAAATTTTAAAAGCAGAATCTAAGGCTATCAGGATTAGATTAAGGCAACTGTAATTTTTTAAGGAAAAATTATAAAAGAGTAAATAAATTCATATATATTTTAGTCTGACACTTATTTCATAAGCATTAATTAATATTGTGACCACCAGATGAAAATAGCTTAATCAAAACTTGGTTACTTGAAAAATAAAGGACTTGCACACATATATTTGAGTAAGCAAAATGTAATTTAGAAGTAAAGGGGGCTTCATGATTAGGCTGTAATGGTCAAAAGTAAAAAATTAAATGTTTTAATGTTCAAATTTCTCATGTATAAAATAGTTTGCAACAGTTTGTTAACGAACTGCAGAGTAGGATGCATCTGTCATTTGACAAAAGTGCTATAAAGCTATTAGAAACAGTAGTTTGCTCAGTTCTTAGACAGATGAGAAAGCTGGATTAAAAGACCTTGATTAAGCTTTTTGAAGTATCTTAAATTAGTGTTATTTGAAATTTGGGGTATAAGCAAATGGCCCTTAACAGTAGAGAATAGTGTGTATGTCAACAGTCCTGGATGTATATTTACTTCATTAATTCAATTAGTACTAATTTGTAATATTAATTTAGTGGAGTTTGTTTACAGTATTCCACCTCCCTACTCAAATGAGGAGCTACTCAATTAAGTGCTGGCATATGGTTGATGGTTGATTATTCTAATTTAAATAATTAATATGTACATGGAAATTTAAGAATTTAAATTTTAAAATAAATAGGAAGCTCTAATTTTACTTTAAAATTTTAAAGTCTTTAAAAGACTAAGTTTCTATCTATTATTTCTATTATTTATTCAAGTATTTTCTATGGTGTGTTGAAGTGTACTGCTGTGGGTAACAGAGTCATCTAAACATGGCAGACTCCCTATGGAGCCAGGCTTCTGGACACGTGTGTGTGTGTGTGTGTGTGTGTGTGTGTGTGTGTGTGTGTGTGTGTGTGTGTATCTTAATGAGGTGAGTTTTTCCCTATGCTTGTTAGGAATTCTATTGTTGATTAAATAAGGTGGAAAAACCCACCCTGAGTTTGACACACTCCATTTCATGGGCTGGCATTCTGAACTGAATGGAAAATAAGGAATCTGTGCTATTCAATGTTCAGCATTTTCTGCTTCTCCACTGTGGTATGTTTATTAAAAGATACAGCTCTTAGGGCTTTCCCACCATGACAAGATAATGCTTCAACTCTGAGCAGTAGGGAACCCTTTCTCCATTAATTTGCTTTTGTCATGACAATTCATCACAGTAATAGAAAAATAAACTAATTCCTTACCAAATTCATTTAAAACAGAGGATGAAAAATAATCAATGATGTTTGATGTTAAATTTTAATCAAAATAGAATTTTTTAAGTTTTAACTTACTATTATGGAGTTATATATTTTCTCCAAAGCTTGTATGTTTTTCTATTGATTGAACCATTTGAGATTATATATAATTTTTGTTATTTCTCAATTTTTTATTTTTTAAGATACAACACATACTTTCCTTTCCTTTTCCATTAACTGAAATTGCATTTCTAATTAGTAACAATTAGAAACAAGCTTGCACATATCAATCCCTTTTCCCTCTCCCTCCCCTCCCCCAACTCCCTACCAGCCCCCCACCTCATCACCCCTCTGCTCCCCATTTTATAATTATTCTTAGAGTAGAATATTTTTAAAGAAACTTATTGAAAGAGAGATGCTATCTAGTCTGTGTGATTACCGTGAAATGCTAATAATACAAACAATAACAAAGTACTCATGGAAAGAGTCTGTCTTTAGTCATAGATCAAAAACTTAGAAAAAATACTTATGAAAATTGTGTTAATAAATTATATTGATCTAATTTATAATTCATAGTCACTATTTTTCAATCAATTCATTTTACTTTTACTGATTTATGTTTACAACAGCATTATTTGTAATAGCCAGAATCTGGAAACAACCTAGATGCTCCTCACCCCAAAAATAGATAAAGAAAATGTGGTACATTTACTCAATGGAGTATCACTCAGCAGTAAAAAGCAAAGGCATCTTGAAATTTGCAGGCAAATGTATAGAACTAGGAAAAAACTTCACTGAAGTAACACAGACCCCAAAAGAAAAACCTAGTATGTACTCATTCATAAGTGGATATTAGACATAAAACAAAGGGTAACCATGCTATAATCCACAACACCAGAGAAACTAAGTATCAAGGAGGACCCTAAGAGAGACATGCATGGATTCCTCTGGGATGCAGAAATTGATAAGATCTCTTGAGTAAATAGCACAGTGGTTGGGGAGGGAGTAAATAAAGAGAAATCTTGATAGATCGGACAATTAAGGGATTAGGGAGAAATCTGTTGCTAGGAAACTCCCAGGAATCCACAAAGATGAATATAGATGACAGTTCTGTGATTGGGCAGTCAGTGGAGCCATTGGCAGAGGGACCAGGGTGTATTCCTGGTGAATGAACTGAACTCCATTTCATATGGAGCGATACCTTACTCAGCCTACATATAGGGGGGGAAGAGCATGGTCCTGACTCAACTTAATATTCCTGGCTTTGACTTTGTTTAGTCCCCATTGGGGACTAAACTCAATGAGGGATGGATAGGAGGGTGGAATGGGGGAAGAAAGGGTGAAGCAGGAGGAGGGGAGGGAGCAGGAACTATGATTGGTACATAAAGTAAAAAAAAGGAGAAATCTATTTGATTTTCATGAATCTTGAACTTCATTTTACCTTAAATAAGCATGTTTGACATAAATTGTTTTGCTGTTTCTCTTTCTAAACTATAGTTTACACACACATTTTGATTTTTTAGGTAGAAATATATATGTCTATAAATATATGCTGCTTCATATATGAATATCAATGGCAATATATAAGGTGTCATACACTTCTATATATTTACTGTCTGCATAGATGTAAAACTTACAAGTTAAATATGACCGTATTGCCAAATAATCTATTAGATTGGATAGAATATGCACTTGAGTTAAAATTTTTCAGTCAATGTTGTACTTTGCCCAGATAAAAAAGACAAAGAATAATCCATTTTGATTGCTCCATGTAGCTCAGTAGTTTATGACCTTGTATTCTAACATCATTTTCCAGAAAATGTTCCTAGCATGATTCAGTTGAAACTCGCCATTTAATTTTCCATTTGCAAATGAGAAATAATTTCGGGTGATGGTAGCATCATCTACTAAAGGACAAAACCTATGTCTTAAATTCATTTTATGATGCAACTGCATCCTTTATGTCCAATAGCCATGGGTCTGAGATGAAAGATCTTGCAGACCATTAAGTTCCATGTATTTTCCCTGAGTCAGCACAAAGTCTCCAGCACAGGTGTTTCTGTAATTATGATACATTGGGAAAACTCTCTGTGCTCAATGGCCCTCAGACTCACACTTCCACCTCATCAGTCACATGTCAGTCGAACTCCACCCTGTGCCCTGAATCTCTAGTGTCATTAAGACGCTGCAAACTTCAGAGAGCAGATTTGCAGCTGTGATGTATAATACAGAACATTACATGAAAAATGTATGAAGGTGAGATTTCTTCCCTAATACTTTCTCTGTAGCAGTCTGCCAGAACCATAACCATTCAGACATGTTTATTATAGAAATTTTTAAAAGAAGCTTTCATTACTCTTTGCAATATGATTTTCCCTTGTTATTTCATAAACACCCCATTGATATTCTTTTTGCAACAAAGTGCTATAACCCCAGGAACACAGCTGCTCCTTGCCAGTGAAATCTGTATTTTCAATGACGGTAGCTTCACCTTGATAGAGCTGTAGTCTTTAGCACACTTCCTGATTTGCTAACTGAAACCAAGTCATTTATATTAACTTAAGAAGAAGCCAAGAGGAATTGGGATGCCTGGATTATCAGACAATTCTTAGAAACTATGTAAGTGAAGGATATGATGATATTTTGAGCTAGTGGAATTCAGAATGCAACAACAAACATAAAACATTTAGCATGCTTGTTTTCTCAAAAAGCTCCTTGTTTTTAGTGATAATTTTATTCTATCTTGCCTTTTAATTACTACTTTTTCTTATATGTATTCATAAACTTAGTACTTTTATCTCTTTGACGCAATAAACACATTTACATATTTGTTCTTGCAACTCTGTGGTACATATTCATATGCTTTCTTTACTTCATCCTTTTCTCCCTATTTTACTTCTTTCCATCATTCATTTATTCATGAACTACCTCTTGTTCACCCCAATGAGTCATACACTTTTCCATATGATTACGAATATAACGTTCTCCCAGACTTTATAGCTATGTCGCTTACATATTTATGGCTGGCGTTTAAAATTACTAGCTAGATTCAAATATAGTTCCATCTCTTGAAAAGAGAAAATATAAATGTTTATGTATGTTACATATAACTATAATAACATAACAACATATCCTTGTTATCAACGAGCATATCCATTTAGTCAGTGTGAAATAAAAACTTCAATTCATATTCAATTGTCAGTAAATGACATGGTAAGAAGTAATATTCAAAGTTTGAGTTAATTTATTTTTACTTCTATTTTTCTTTTCTGGGGAGGAAGGCACATAAAGGGATGGCAAATATGATAACTAAAATATTCAGGAAGCAACACATACAGAAATATATACACACTTAAATTCACCTGTGCCCTAATTCGACTGCAGCATGCTGAAACACGAGCTCTGCACAATGTTTGAAAAACTGTTTAGCTGGCTTCTTGAAGCCCATTTTATATGGTGGGATGCCTTGCTCAACCTTGATGGGGGAGGGATTGATTGTGCCTCAACTGAATTTGCCATGTTTTGTTGACTCCCCTTGGGAGGCATTACCCTTTCTGAGGAGTGTATTGGGGCGAGTTGGAGGAAGCCTGGGGGAGGACTGTAAAATGTAAATTAAATAAAAAAAATAGAATAATAACAAAAGAACTGTTTCCCTAGTTCAGAAGAATTTTCCTTAAGTGACAAAACAGTACCCACTGTCAATGGCTAGGAACAGGAAAACTAGAAGAAAGAAACTGAAGTCTGTTGTTCTTATAACCACTGACTTTAAGGCAGGAGAACTTTTCTATGTGATATAAATTTGAAACCCATCCGACACAGTGGCTAACAATGGACTATAGTTTCAAATGCAAGGGATCAGTGTCCACTTCCCATCCATATTACACAGAAACTCATGTGGTGTATAGGCATACATGCAAGCAAAAACCTCATGTGTAAATAATAACACAAAAGAAACACTGATTTTTAGATAAAGTATTTTTTGACAGTTGTATCCTTAGAGAAGTCACATGTCCATATATGTAAAGGCCATCATCATATAAGCTTTATGGCTGTGGTTATAAAATAGTGACTTTTTGTAGAATGGCTATCAGAAGGATTGCTTTTATCAGAACATTGATTAGCACTTCCAAACTTTGGATTAAGAATTATTATCATGAAATACCTGAGTCTAACAAACAAACAAGCAACCACTTTCTAAATGCCATCATTGCTTTTTTATTTAATTAACATTTTCTCACTTATTTTACATACCAACTACAGTTTCCCCTGTCTTCTCTCTTCCCCACCGCTATCCTGTCCAATCCCCACACGCCTCCAATCTACCCCCTCTGCCATCGACTACTCCTTTGTCTGCATTCATATTCAGAATGGGGCAGTCCTCCCACAAAGCATGACAGTTGAGGTAGTACACAGCTCCTTCTTTTGCATCAAGTCTGGGAGAGGTGATCCAGAATGGGGAACAGGTTCCCAAAAGCTAATTCAGGACCATGGAGAGATCAGAATGCTAGGAGCCTGACAAAGAGAGAAAGCAACACAACTGTTGTTCATATGCAGAGGGCTAGGTTGGTTCCAGGACTTTCCCTAACTGTTGGTCTAGAGTCCGTGAGTTCCCATGAGCTCAGATCAGATATCTCTGTGGGTTCCCTATTCTGGGTTCTCTATTTATGACCTTAACTGCCACTTTGTTCAGCAGGGCTCCTTGAGCTGGGCCCTGTTCAGGCTGTTATGTCTTATTATGATTTTGTCTTGAGCTCAGTTCTTTTTGTAACTCATTCCAGGGAATCTTCCAAACAAATCTTTGAGGTGTATTTATAATCTCAGTTTCACATGCCACAAACCTGAAGTTTTAAATTTCTCTTACTACATAATTTTCACTTTTGGGAAGCTTGTGAAAATATGCATTACTATTACACCATACATATGAATATTTTGATATATTTTATATATTAGATTTGGTACAAACATCTTAATTTTGATTTTGGAGTCAGAGCGTAAATGATTGGAAGGAAACACTGGAAAGTGAAAGTGATCTTTTATTTATTAGCATATATTTAATTTCATTCTTAAGGTCATTTCATCAATTTTCCAATTTTATTTTTTCTCATTCTAACTTAAGATCTCTTTAAGTGTAGTAGAGTATAATGTAAAGATGATTACATTATAATTGCATGGTTTTTCTATATTTACTTCTAACAGATGCAAACAGATTTGAAGTACCTGAAAAGAGAAAACTACATTATAGTTAATTAAAACATGGTTATAGCAGGATGTAAGTAGCCTTTTCTATTGTCTAGAGGAATTTCATATTCTCTTATCAATTGTCAACTATACAGAGATTTTAGTAAGCTTCATTTGTTTGCTTATATGTTGAGTTAGTTTCTTTTCTGTCTAAGAATCTGATCATTATATTTCTTAGGGGTGTACAGGGAATAAGGGAGGAAGTACTGACAATCAAGCCCAGGACCTCACATCGGACAGGCAGTTGCTTTACTACTGAGCTATGCTCCAAGTGATAGCAGGAGATACCTGTAAGACTTAAAGAATATAGCAAGTGGAGCAGTGGAATGACTGCTTGCAATTTGAATACCTGCAGATGAGATCCACTAGGGATTTTAAGTAGTAAGGGTTGTGGTTCAACTTAGAGATACAGAATAGATAGAACCCATCTTTGTGTCTTTTTGAGCATGTCATAAAACCATATGAGCTGGAAGACTTTTTCTTTATTTTAAAAAAAATATCCTGTTTCTCTATTTCCTGGATGAATGCTTTTGGTCAAGACATTTTTAATTCCCATCATTCAAATTCATTGTGGGAACTCTTGAATAATAACTCATCTTATAGCTGTGAAGATTGACTTTGATGCTTGATGCCACACACCTGGCAAACAGAATTGCTTACTGAGTTTAAGCTGTTGTCTGTCACCATGGTGACTACTGTGATTATTATTGACTTCAGATGAATTCTGCTTCTTAAATCCATAATTCTAAAGCTGTTTTCATGCTTCTAGCAGGCATCATATTTCTGAGACATGAAAGGTGGACATAACATTTAAAATCTACTTTATTGTTACTTTGTGAATATGTATGTATATGATGCTTGGGTGTGTGTTTATGCATGTCATGGTACTGGTGTGATCAGACAGCTTGCAGCAGTTGACCCTCTACTTTGATAATGGATGCAGGGATAGAATTTATGCTATATTATTTAGAAACAAGCACTTGTATGCTCTGAACTATGTCTCTGGCCAGGACAACACTTTTAATACAGGAGCTAGTCAAAATACTGATACATTTTCAAAAAGTTAATTGTAAATATTTTATTGCTAAGGGAATTTATGCAAATTACGTACTCAATATGTGCTGTTTGGCTGACTATATTGGATTTACTAGAATTGTACTGATTAATCCTCTCCACTTGAAAATGCAATTTGTGAAAAATGAGCATTCAAAATAATTATAGTATTAATAATGCAAATATGGATAACTTGTTGATTTTTCAGCTAATGTTTATAATCTCAAATACATGGCATTTTGATCTGTTTAAATGAAATTCGTTAATCCACATTTAGAGTAGTGCTCTAATGTGGTTCACTTGGATTGAAATGATTTATTTGCCATTAATCTTTGTAATTTTGTCTCATCTACTATGAGTATTTGCTTTTATTTTTCACTTTATCTTTGCTTCATAAATATGTTAAATGTTGTTATTTCAATAATAAGTTTTATTTGTATTCTATTTTATTTAAATAAAATAAGTTTCCATTTTAATTCCAGCACTGAAAAATAAGTTTTTTTCTTGCAATCACATGTTTTAAAATTGAGATTTTATAATGCATATGTTAACCCAGCAATAATAGAATAGTCTTCTAAATTTGATTCACATGAATCTAATTCTTATGCTAGTTTGTGTCTGGATTATATTTTTCTGTTATTTGGCAGGGGGCTATAAAAAGATGACTCTGAGAATTAATACCAATTCTTTTAGCAACCTTAAATATAAGACAATTAGTTTAACAAGTATGTAGTATGTAGTATATGACTGATTTTCTACTTTCGTGAAACATTGATTTTTAGAAGTATGTTGACCTAAATAATATTACCAGGAAAACCACCATAACTTAATTTCCTGTTACTGGAATTTTTGCTGAAGGAATTATTCATTTACTACAAAATGGCTACACAGTCTCACAACTTATTACAGGGTACCATAGGAAAACGAAGGAATATACAGCAAGCTACATGAGTTTGCTTTATTTCCAGAGCCAACTACTGTGTTTTCAGTACTGTCTGAAAAGTGAAAAACACCTGCAGTGTTGATGTATCTGAGTATGATAACTTATTTTGTGATTATAAGCAAGCAGAACAGAACAAAAGAAGGTAAATAAATTTTGCTTACTATTATTATATAATAAAATCTAATTGTTAATTTTATTTTATCTCAAGCCACAGTTATCATTACTTTGTTGATATTGTAGACAAAAATTTAAGTTTCAGAATATTATATAATTTGGTTAAATGATAGAAATAAGAACTTTTACATCCTACAGCCCTCAACAAGTGGCTGATGGAAGCAGAGGCAGATATCCACAGCTATATACTGATCTGAACTCTGGAACCCAGTTGCAGAGAGGGAGGAGTTAAGACCAAAAAGGTCAGGACCAGGCTGGTGAAACACACAGAAGGAGCTGTCCTGAACAAGGGGGAGCGCATGGACCCCAGACTGATTTATTGGAGACCAGCATGGGACTGATCCAGACCCCTGAACACGGATGACAATGAGGAGGCCTTGGTATATGTAGTTTAAAATTGCAGCTTTACTTTCTAGTCTACCTGAAACAAAATGATGTAGAAGTACAACACCATAACTGGAATATTATCACCAACAGATTTTCCTATAGGGGAGGTGAAAGTATGATTACTAAATTTCCATTTACCACTCAGAGAGAGTGAACTATTTCCAGGTGACTAGAAACTCAGAACATAAATTATTCATTGAATAATAAAATATGTGTTTATTCCTAGGCCATCCCTCTAAAATCTGCTGTCACATCATAGCTGAAATGGGTTACAGCTTTGATAGGTCAACATTTTAAGTGGAGAAATACTTGCTTCCTGAATGAACCAATATAGTCAATGACAGAAGAGTCTCCTCAGGAAGTGATCACCAGGAAGGAAATGAGCAGTTTTTAATTAACCTGAGGCAGCTCAGGGTTTTCAAGAATAATGAAAACTTCACATCTATAAAATGGTTATGCAACACAAAGTAGTGAATTCAATTCTAATTATCTAATATCAAATTTAAGATATACCGAGAATTTAATCTTGTCTTTCAAAACACTCTTCTTTTCCTGTATATTGTTGATGTAAAAGGAAAGAATAATATATAATTAATATAATGCACTGTGATTTAAGAATTTAGAAGGAAAGAAAATTTTAATTTTCAGCATAATGTATCAAGAAAATTTGGAACTGATTTTTTTGGCCTTTTCCTTCTTGTCTTAGAGCTTACAGAATAGTGGGAGTCATTTTTATGCTTAAGAAATTGCCATACCACATTCTAAGCATGGATCAACTTCAAACATTTTATCCTTTGCACTCTCAATGTCATAGAATATTTTGGACTATTCTTTTAAAGTGAAGGCTTTTTCAGCATCACTTCCTTTGGGACATCTTCATCTTTTTTATAATCACTTTCTCCATTTATGTCGGTCTTTGACTCAACAAATTCCTCCGACTACATATTCATTGGGTCTTGAATGGAAGCAATGACCAAATTCTGAGGTCAACCCCAACTCTGCACAGGTTCTATGAGAATTTTAGTTCCAGTCTTTATTTTTGTTTCTCTACTTCCCCTTTTCCTTCTGTTTCCTCTTGTGATCACAAACATATATGCAAGTTGGTGAGTGAACACACAACCACAAACTTTGTTTGTATATTACTTTAATAACAGACTCTGGGTGACCAATCACATACAAGTTTTGAAGAATAGAACATCACTGATTGATTTCTATGTTTTTTGTTACTTAATCATTATGGTTATAGAGATTAAATCCAGAGTCTGTTGCATGCTAGTTAAATAATCTATCATTGATTCCTTTCTTACCACAATTCATGGATCAAGATACTTATCTGTTATTGAGTAATGATAAGGGGATTAGAACTGAATTCAAATAATGACAAACGATACTATAATTGTAATTTATTAGGTTATTGTGACTGAAATTCAGTAGATTCTAACCATATATAGTGAAGACCAACTGATATTTGGGTTAATACATTAAAGTTATAAATTTTGTTTGATAATTTATGTCATAAAATTTTGTTATTGATCTGTTTTTAGAGTAAGTTTCTTGAATACTCCTATAGATTATACAGACATATAATATAACAGTGATTATTGGATGACGATTTTAAGCCTTTAAATACTTTTCCCATATTCACTCAAATATTGGTGCCCTTAACCAGATAGAAATGCTTAAGTTTCATAAGATCTCATTTTTCAATACTGATGTCCTTATAATTTCAAAACTATTCCCTAATTTCTATTTTAAAAGGTTCAGGTGTAACATTGAGGCACTTCTTTTTTAAAAATGTTTCAAGATCTTTTACTTATCTTGAGGCTTTTGTATTTCCATAGAATTTTTTGTGAAAATATATTTTTTCGTGCACTATATTCTAATTACAGCTTTTCCTCCTAGTTCTTCCCTACCTCCTCTTCTGTCTGTGCCAACTCCAATTCTATCTCCCCTGTTAGAAAGCAAACAGACATTTTAGAAATTATTTACAATATACATGAAGAATTGCTTTGGACCTTTGGTGGGAACCAAAGTGAACCTGGAGATTGCTTTTGGCATGATGTCCATTTTCACAATATCAATCCTCCCAATACAGGACCATGGGAGAATAAGTATCTTTTTTAGTGATCAGTGATTACATCTTTTTTCAAGACATATTAATCTTTATTTAGGGTATTGTATCATTCTCAGCTTGTTGGTCAGTTGCACATAGGAAAGATACTATTTTAATGTGTTTATTGTGTATCCTGACATTTTCATGAATGTATTTACCAGATGTAGTAGTTGCCTTTCTTTGTGCCTGCAAGTTTTATGTAAACTTCACACAAAATAGAGTCATGAAGGAAGAGAGAGAAATTTCCCCCATTGAGGAGATATCTCTGTAATGTCAGACATTGCAGAAGCCTGTGAGGCATTTTCTTTATTAGTAATTGAGGAGGAAGGACCAAGCCTATTGTGGATAGTGAAAACCCTGGACTCCTGGTGCTGGGTGTTTTTAAAAAAGCAGGCTGAACAAGCCATGTGAACAAGACAGTAAGAAACACCTTCAATGGACCCTGGATTAATTAGGCCCTGCCTACCTGCCTCCAGGTTCCAGTCCTATTTGAAATCCTGTACTGATTCTCTTTGATGATGGACTGTGACAAGCCAAATGAGCCATTTCTTCCCCAATTAGCTGTGTGCCTGGTATTTCATCAAGGCAAGACAATGCTTGACTTAGTCAGGGAGTCATTAAGAGCTATAATATAGAGAATCATATCACCTGCAAATAAGACTAATTTTTTTCAATTTCATATATTCTCTTATTTCTGTTCACAGTTGTATACCTTAGGTATGAGTATAAAACCTGGAATAAATCTGAAAGACAGGGAAGTAAAAAGGTAACAAGTGATGGTAGGGTGGGGTGAGGTGAGTGGCACTTGAGACGAGAAGAATACAAATAATATAAAGTTGGGTTATGATAGATATGAAGGGAAAAAGGAGAAAAGTTAATACAGGAAAGAGCAAAGGATATGAAAATAGCACCATGGATGACTGAAAAAGCCATGATCAATCATATTCACTGTTGTTTACCCAAAACTATATATAGCACACATAACTGTATGTGTATACATATACATGTATAATTTAAGTGAATTTTTGCCAACTGAGTATGTAAAGATTTCCACAAGAGCCAGACACAACCTAAAAAAAAGAATAAGGTATGAGAAATTCCACTTTGAATCCTTTGACAGGAGAGTCTATGACTCATCTAATAATATGGACACTGCTCTTGACCTTGGTGACCTTGTGGAGTTTGATGCTAAGTTTTATACATGAAGATATCATGCTCTTTGACCACAGGACTGTCAGAAAATTAAATAATCTAACTTGAAGCTTTCCCTTTTCCCTGAGAATAAAACTTCATTGTATTGGAAATTCCTATGGTACCTGATAATGGAGGAAATAAATATCAAGTACTTCTTAGCATTGACACCTATGAATCACAGTAAAGATCAGTTTGGCAAGAGAGTCATAAAGATGGAATAGTGTCACCAATATCTTCATCTTCATTGTGACAAACAATGCTCCAATTGGATTAGCATCATATATTTCCTGATATAATCATACACATAAACACAAATATATATATATATATATATATATATGTATATATTTATATATGTGTGTGTGTGATTTATTAACCTGGGTGACATATTTGCAAGTAAAACAAAATGGACTCATCAAGTTTATGTATTTATATATTTATACTATATAAAGTATATAATATATACTTATATATGCCCACTATATATATATATATATATATATATATATATATATATATGTACACGCATATGTCTCAAATTTGAAGAGCAAAGAGAAGAATAAAATTATATAATTATATTTGGATTTTAATATTCAGTAAGAAAATTCTGACTACTTCCTTTCCTATTGAATGGTCCCTTTGTCTTTCTCATTCGTCTTAATGATGCAGCTATGACATCAAGTGTTGTGCTATATACAAGGAGAAAATGTATGTCGCTGTGTTATAGTCTTGGTTTTGGTGGAAAGATTGAGTTTAGGATGATGCTCATTGCATACTTGATGTGTATTGTGTTTCCTATGATGAGATATTCCTCCTATGCCTCTTAGTTCTCCTGGAAATTCATCAGCAAGAGGTGTTGGATTTTGTCCAATATTTTCTGCATGTGCTATGATCTTGTGCTTGTAGTCCCGGAGCGTTTTTATGTATTGGATTACATGTCATTATTTACATATGATTAACCATCCACACATCTGTGGGATGAAGCATACTTATAATGACATATAATCATTTGTAGATGAACTTTTGTTCTGTTTCCAAGTGTTGGGAAATTTTACATCCATGCTAATCAGAAAGATTAGCCTGAAAATTTTATTCTCTCTCTCTCTCTCTCTCTCTCTCTCTCTCTCTCTCTCTCTGTGTGTGTGTGTGTGTGTGTGTGTGTGTGTGTGTGTCTATGTAATGTATTCTTTTTCTTTGAATGTTAAATAAAATTCTATGTTTGATCCATCTGTCCCCTTTAATGTATTAAATTTCTACTTCTATATCATTGGATATTGTGGGTCTATTAAATTATTTGCTTTATCTTGACTTAAATTCAAGTGGATATTCTCTATATCTCTATATGCTCTCTCTTTCTCTTACTCTCTCAATATCACTTTTGGTTAATGAGGCTAGGTTCATCAATTTTGATAATCATTTCAAAGAACCAAAACTTCATCTCACTGACTATATATATGAATCTCCATTTGTATTCCATAATTTCAAACATGGTTTTAATGATCTCTTTCATTCTACTTTTTGGGGTGTGGGTTTTTTTTCTAAGGTCTCAATGTGCTACAATAATTAAATCATTTGAGATCTCTAATATTTTTGTTTGTTATAAGCAAAAAGTGCTTTAAGTTTCATCTTATGACCATCTTAATTGTATTCAGGAAATCCTGATTATTGCTCTTATTTTTTACTTCTAGAAATTTATTTGTATAAATATTTATTTATATAAATTATATATACATATATTATATATGTTTAAATACATATGTATAAATATGTATACAAATATTATACATGTATACATATATTTATTTATTTATTTATTTATAAATTTCTTACACAGTTAAGATTCTCTGGTGTCTAACTTCCACAGTTTATGTAGGTTCCCTCATTTCTATTGCTGTTCATATCCAGCTTTTATCAATTATGGTCTAATAGATGGCAGGACATTATTTTAAATTTCCTTTTATGTGCAGTTGTTTTGGGTGTCAATGGAATGTTGAGAATAAATTTCTTAGCTTGGGAAAAATGTTTCCTAGATGTCTATAAGTCCATTATATTTCCCATGTTATTGAATTATAGACTTTATTTGTTTAGTATATTCCTTACAATTGTGTTTGTAAAAATGACCTATTTAACCCACCTTGCTCTCACTGTGTTTGGGCACCAATCTGTGTTTTGTAATGCTAAAGTCTTTGTGTAATATATTAGTACACATGTTTTTTTCATAGACAGTGTTTTTACATTTCCCTCTTTCGATTGGTCAATTTTTTTCTCTTTCTTTACTTTCCTCAAATTTTGGATTGAGGACTGAAATGAGTATTTATATCAACAGGAAAGAGATGGACAGTCCATGTAGAACAAAAGAATATAGGATATAATAATATATATGAATGAGGTTGTCACAAGGAAAATCATTTTTTGATGTGAAAAGCAATTAAAAGCAGAAAGTTCTGTCTATGAAGTAGCATTAAAAGCTACTATGTAGCATTAAGCTACTAAAAGCATTAAGAAACATTAAAAGCACTATGTTCCCCACCCAGGTTTTGCTTTCCAGATGATGTTTTGTTTCTCTTGGATGCTGTCCCTGCTGAGACATAATCAAAAATGGTCTCAGATGGGTTTTTCCCGTGTTTTGCCTAGATATGAACAAGGACTTCCATTTTTTTCAGAATGTGAGTCCTATTCATCCTTCTCTTCCTGCAAAATTAATAAAAATGAAAATAATGTTAAGGGAGATCTAAAATGATGGCACCTATAAAATCTTCTGGAAGTTTTGTTTAGCTGGGTAAAGAAGATATGGGAAAGGGGACAGTGACACCAGATACTGCCAACGTGGTCTGTGACTCTTTTTACAAAGTGGTCAGCTGTCAAAAACCCATTTTTATCATTTGGACAGTTGTTTTATCGTTAATTATTTAATTGTCCTCTCCATCACAAGTTAAGTGCAATTCACTCCAGGAACATTTATGAATTTGCAATACCTCAAAGGGGATTTGTGGTATGGGATGGATAGTTTATCTGTCAAAGGGGGGGAATTGTCTGTAATAAATGATAATCTGACTACGTTTTGGTAATCTGAGTCTTTCCCATATGTTCTTTCAAAATATTTACATAGATGTGATGCCAATATAAATGTCATTAGCTGGGGAATACTTCATGCCTGATATTTCCTATGCTGATGTTTTCTCCGAATACTTTATCCACACTTACATTTCATACAAAATAGAAAATAAAAACTCACATACACACAGAATATGCAATGGTTTATTACATGATTTTATAAAATGTTATTTTTAAAATATTGTAAGTAGTTGGTGCTTGGTAGCAATTGGTTTCTTGGCAAACTTTGGAGCAGTGGGCTCATTGTATGGCATTAACTGAACACACTGCTTCATAGAAAGTTCCAAATTATGTCGGTTAGAATGTTTGTAAGCCTCAGCACCATTCTGTATTGTAAAGCAGGTAGGTTCTTATTTATTGTTTTTGAGAAACAATACCTAATGTTAAAAATAAATCCACATTTCTTCTATGAATCCCAGAACACACTATACAGAATTGTGAGTTAGTGCAAATGCACAAAAGACAAGTCACCAGGGATGCCCTAAAGTGTGCTTCATGAAGGCTATGCAACTCAAAATCTAAATTAGCTCAGCCCAAACTTGCTCTTTAAATTTTTCTTGAATTACCAATATCATTTTTCTTCTTTAATTTTCATACAGAGAATAAAAAGAGCCAATGTAAATTTATATAGGTAAGGTAGTCCTACTAGTATAGATACCATATTTACTGGAATGTGCAACTCAAGCTGTTCAATATATATGTAGAAGAGAAAGAAATAAGTACAGTCAAACAAGATATGTCTAAAGATGTGAATGAAAAGAATGAAACCTAGAGAAAGTTGATGTGAGAAAATGACAGCACATTACATTTTAAATTACATGTACAATATTGGCGATATCAACAACTGACAGTTTACATCATGGACAATGTTTATACATAGGTGCTATTGGAAGAAATAGTTTTCTTGATTTGTCTAGTTTTTCATTGTTGCTTCCACTTACAGGTAGCTAAGTGCCTGCTCTCTGAAGTGCAATAAATGCATATTTCATTTAAGTAGTTTTTAAATATTATATATAGTATCTGATTTTCAAAGTAATCTTTTGCAACTTGGATAATGCTGTTCATTTTGTATAAGAAGAAATTGGTGACTGGGTGTTTTGTTGATTTCTGAAATTTCAAGCTATTCAAAAAGAACAGAATGAGTCCCAGAATCAAATTTTATAAGTTTTAAGTTTTTGATATCATTAGCCCTAATATTCCTTATTATTATAACATTAAAATATTATTCTTTTGTTTTTTTTTCCTTTTCAACTTTTCTATTTTAATTAGAACAGGATTGATTTATATGACAATCTCAGTTCCCTTCTCCCACCCATCCTACCTACCACCTCCCCCAACTAAATCCCTATCTATCACATATCCTTTCTGCTCCCCCTGGATGGTGAGGCCTTCCATAGTGTGTCATCAGTGTCTATTTTATCCTTTGGAATAGGGCCTAGGCCCACCCAAGTGTATGTTGGCTCAGGGAGTATTCCTCTATATGGAATAGGCTCCCAAAGTCCACACCTATACTAGGGATAAGTACTAAACTTCTACAGGAGGTCCCGTAGAATTCCTTTGCTCTATGACTAAAATCTATGTATGAGGGAGTAGATATCATGTTTGTCTTTTTGTGACAGGGTTACCTTGTTCAGAATTGTTTCTTCTAGTTCCAACATCAAGGCTGTTTCCAGTTTCTGGCTATTACAAATAGTGGTGCTATGAACATCCTTGAACAGATGTCCTTGTTGTATGAGTGTGCTTTTTGGGGCATATGCCTAAGAGTGAAATTGCTGGATCTTGTGGTAGACTCATTCCCATTTTCTTAAGGAGTTGCCATACTGATTTCCAAAGTGGCTGTACAAGTCGGCACTCCCACCAGCAGTGGAGGAGTGTTCCTCTTTCTCTACATCCTCTCCAGCATAGACTGTCATTGGTATTTTTGATTTTAGCCATTCTGACAGGAGTAAGATGGTATCTCAGAGTTGTTTTGATTTGCATTTCCCTGATGGCTAAGGATGTTGAACAGTTTCTTATATGTCTCTCAGCTATTTGAAATTCATCTATTGAGAATTGTCTATTTAGTTCTGTACCCCACTTTTTAATTGGTTTCTTTGGTGTTTTGGAGACTAGCTTCTTGAGTTCCTTGTATATTTTGGAAATGTGAGGATGCTGAATATCTTTTCCCAGTCTGTGGGTGCCATTTTTGTCTTGCTAATTGTCTCCTTTGTCTTACAAAAGCTTCTCAATTTCAGGAGGTCCCATTTATTTTTGATCTCAGTGTCTGTGCTAATGGTGTTATTTTCAGGAAGTGGTCTCCTGTACCGATTAATTCAAGGGTTTTTCCCACTTTATCTTCTAGTAGGTTCAGTGTGACTGGGTTTATGTTGAGGTCTTTGATCCATTTTGACTTAAATCTTGTGCAGGGCAAAAGGCTTGAGTCGATCTGTAGTCTTCTACATGTTTGCATCCAGTTATACCAGCACCATTTGTTGAAGATTTTCTCTTTGTTCCATCGTATAAATTAGTATTGTTTATCAAATATCAGGAGTTCCTAGGTGTGTGGGTTAATATTAGGGTTTCCAACTCTATTCCATTGGTCTACCTGTCTATTTTTGTGGCAATACCAAGCTGTTTTCAGGACTATAGTTTTGTAATAGAGCTTGAAGTCAGGGATGGCGATGCCTCCAGAAGTATCTATTGTACGGAGTTGTTTTGCCTGTCCTGGGTTTTTTGTTTCTCCATATAAAGTTGAGAATTGTTCTTTCAAGGTCTGTGAAGAATTGTGTTGGGATTTTGATGGGGATTGCATTGAATCTGTAGATTGCTTTTGTAAAGATTGTCATTTTTATTATGTTGCTCCTACCTGTCCAAGAGCATGGGAGATCTTTTCTATTTTCTGGTATCTTCTTTAATTTCTTTCTTTAGAGACTCAAAATTCTTATGGTATAGGTCTTTCACATTTTTGGTTAGTGTTACCCCAAGGTATTTTATGTTGTTTGTTGCAATTGTAAAGGGTGATGTTTCTCTGATTTCTTTCTCCACCAATGTGTAGGGCTACAGATTTTTTTTTTTAGTTAATCTTGTATTCTTCCACTTTGCGGAAGGTGTTTATCAGCTGTAGGAGTTCCCTTGTAGCATTTTTTGGGTCACTATTAGACTGTCCTATCATCTGCAAATAGTGAGAGTTTGACTTCCTCCTTTTCGATTTGTATTCCCTCAACCTCCTTTGTTGTCTTATTGCTCTAGCTAGAACTTAAAGGACAATATTGAAGAGGTATGGAGAGAGTGGACAGTCTTCTCTTGTTCCTGGTTTTAGAGGAATTGGATTGATTTTCTCTCCATTTAATTTGATGTTGGCTGTTGGCTTTCTGTATATTGCTTTTATTATGTTGAGGTATGTTCCTGTTACCTCTGATTTCTCCAAGACCTGGTTGTTGGATTTTGTCAAAGGCATTTTTGGCATCTAGTGAGATGATCTTGTGTATTTTTTTCCTCAGTCTGTTTATATGGTGGATTACATTGATGGATTTTGTTATGTCGAACCATCCTTGCATCCCAGGGATGAAGTCTACTTGATCATGGTGGATGATTTCTCTGATGTGTTATTGGATTCAATTTGCCAGTATTTTATTGAGAATTTTTGCATCAATGTTCATGAGGGATATTGGTCTGTAGTTCTCTTTCTTAGTTGGTTCTTTGTGTGGCTTAGTTATCAATGTTATTGTAGCCTTGTAAAAAGAGTTTCACAATGTCCTTTCTGTTTCTATTGTGTGTAACAATTTGAATATTATTCTAATAGTATAGTTGTGCTAGTATTTTATTATTGAATTTTAACTGTATTGTGAAAAAGAACATTTATATATTAACACCAGTGGTTGAGATTTTAAGTAAATAGCAGCCATCCCTATCATCTCATCTCTCATGACAACAGAAAATTTTTGGTATTCAGGTCTGGTTGCTATTGTCAAAGTTAGTTTCAGAATACCCTGTAGAGATGTGAACAAATATCTGTCCTTGGAAAACTAAAGCATTACCGGATAACTTAGACTATGTGAGCCATTATTTTCACGACATCTAAAATGCTATCTACATTTTGCATGTTGATAGTTTATAATTCTCTCAGAGTTTATCACTCTGTATTAGAGCTAGCATAAATTTATGGGAAGGAAGCATAACTTCATGACTTGTCTAGCTGCTGGCACACTTCAGAAATCAATGGCCTTATTTTATTATGTTAGGTTGCATTTCTTTGTCATTATTATTATCTTCATTAAACTTTCCAAAAGTTTTAAGGTGTCCTTAAAGAACATTATTTTGTAAAATTAACTGAAGAAGAGTTAAATACAATTAAAATCTTCCTATATTTCCCATTATAGGGTAATGCAGAATCATTGGGAAAAATCAATATTATATTTACTTGTATTTGTATTCATATCTCTGTCCTTCCTATCACCTGACTCTTCTTCTCATCCCTGTGTCCATCTTCATGTCATCTCTGTCCTACCTATTTCTACTTCTATTTGTCAATGTAAAAATTAACATCACCTTTCAGAGTAGTTGTCCTCAACCTTCTTAATGCTGCAAACATTTAACACAGTGCATCATGTTGTGGTGTCTCCCAACAATAAAATTATTTTCATTGCTATTTCATAACTGTGATTTTCCTACTGTCAATAATCATAATGCAAATATCTATGTTCTTCATCCTCTGAGATGACCCCTCTGAAAAGGTCATTCAATCTCCACAAGTGTTGTGACACACAGGTTGAGAACTGATATTTTAAATAATAATATATACAATGATGCCAAAGATATCAGTGCCTATACAAACAGATCATGGATTTCCCTAAAATGTGCCAAAGTACCCAAGTGGTCAAACTAAAAGAAAGAAGAAAATGTTTGGGTATTCATGGAGTTACTATCAAAAGACTAACATCATGTTTTAATAAACATGTTTCAATAAATCATGTTTTAATAAAAATTCTTTCAGGCCACAGAAACCTTTGTAAATAACCCTCTTACATGAAGTTGACATTCCCTTTTATTTTTTGTAGTGTTCTTATTTCCCCTTGTGCACCTAAACATTTTTAGAAAAGGTTCATATTCAAGATTATATAAAGAAATTCTTTTTTATTATTCTTTTTTATTTGAATTAGAAACAAGATTGTTTTACATGTCAATCCAAGTTCCCACTCCCTCCACTTCTCCCCTACCACCCCCATAAGGAAATTCTTTAAACACCAATTTTGTCAACAGTCATTTCCTTATGACTAAAGTATAATCAGATATTTTTTCACATGAACCACTAACAGACTGTACCTCCAAAAAAATTTATTTCATTCACATGTTTCCTGAATTATTCTCCTTATTTTGACCTTGACTATTAGACCTGAATATATTTTAAGGACTTAATATACTCTAAGATCTATTTTTAAATTTTCATATATTATCCACTATGTTCACATTATATAAGGTTAACTATTTAGTGGTTGATTTTAAAATTATGCCTTCTAAAACACCTGTGATCATTTTGAGAATACATAATACACACACACACACACACACACACACACACACACACACACACACACACACACAAATATATATATGTCTCAAAACTTTAAAAATTCACTTGTGAAATTTTTGCTGCAGTCCATTAAATAATGAATGGCTTGATGGCTATCATTTCACTGATAGGTAATTTGCTCTGCGAATTAGACTGCATAGTAGAGTAGCTGTTAAACAGACAAATGAATGTGCTCCACAGAGGCCACAGAACTGTACATCTTTACATAGCCTGAAAAATTGTCTAGGAAATTATGAATGTGATAGTTACAGATTGGTTGTTTGTTTTTGTCAACTTTATACCATCTGGAAAGAAGGACTTCATTTGTGGAACTGTGTCCATCTAATTGGTCCAGAGTCAAACTTTTATTAATGATTTATGTTAGAGGATTCAATTCAATTCAGTATGGGAGGTGCTATCCTTTGGTGGATGGTCCAGGGTTCTGTTAGAAAAGTTTTGGATCAAGCCACTATTTGATCAATCCAGAGCTAGACAGAAAGCTCTGTTCTTCTATAATCTCTTCTTCTGTTGTGGTATCAAGTTTCCTGCCTTGAATTCTTGTCCTGCCTTTCCTCAGAAGTGAACTATGTCCTGGGACACATTAAGTAAATAAGCCCTTTCTTCCACACATTGAATTTGGTTCAGAGTTGCTTCACAATAGAAATAAAATTAAAAAGTGAGTTAAATCAATGATCATTAGTTTTCCTTTTTGTGTTTTATTTCAGTATTTCATAGACCTTCTCTCCCACTACTGGCATTCTTTCTTTTGCTTGAGTCTACTAGTGATGATTTCCATGTTGTGTTTTATTTTATTTTTTATGTTTCTTATTTCAAAAATCTAGAATATGTTTGTTTGTTAAAATTTCAAATACATGTCTGCATTTTTTTTCATTGCTGACTTCTTCATATCACTGATATTCTCAACCGTTTTGCTTCTTCTTCTGTTACTAATTTTACCCTCTATATCCTGGATTGAGTTTATTTGGTTATTTGTATTCTCTTTGGGATCACTGATTACTCTTTAACAGTCAGTAATCAGTACTCATATTTCTTTCCACATTCCTGTGTTTTGTCTCATTGAGTGTCTAGCTTGTATTTTTCATCCAGGTTTATTTGTGGATATTCTTATTAAGCCTGCTTCTCTGGAAGGTATAATCCCAGGGACCATAAAGGAAGAAAAGAAACTCTTTTTGGAAGTGGCATCCATTTCTCATTAGTATATTGCTCATTATTTCTCTATACTTTTCATATATTCTTTTGCTTAATTTGTGGATCTTCACCTTCCCTCTTTTGCTCTTTAGAACCTAGTCATATTCCCCTTATTCTGACTCTCTCCTTAATCATGGAGTCAATTCTACTTCATCATTTATTCTGAATTAGATTTTGCTAATACCTTTTAATTTAATTAATTATATGCTAATTATATGTTTCAATTAATTAAATTTTAACTTCTTCCCCAACTATTTTTATTGTTTTTACCCATAATATGTCATAATATGGCCGGATTTGAAAACAAAATCATTATACATTTAATTAGTTGAATTTAGATGATAGTATGAATATATACCAATTAACTATTAGTTTGTCATTAATAAAGCACAGGGCATATGGGCACAAACTAGAACACAGTTTTTTAGTAGAGAGGAAGAATAGGTTGAGGCCAGTAGTTCTACTAATATAGGAAAGCAATGGACTAGAAGCTGGGATAGGTATCCTCTCCCACTGTTCACAGTAAGAACCAGAACATTTAATCCATGAATCTTGAACTTTTAACCTTCTGAAATGTAACTCACAAATGTCTGTTGTGAAAGCCCAAGTATGTGGTTGTTATGGTATCCCTGAGAAGCAAACAGATATATAGCAAGGTCTAACTAATTGAAGCTCCTTAGTTGTCTGTAAGAAAGTACACAATAAGACATTTTCTCTAGATCTATAGGTATTTAGAAATATGCAAAAAGACCAAGTTGTCATGTATTGCTGGTTGCAAATGAATTGGAGAGGCCATGCAACTTCCCATTGTTTAAATGAGGGAAGACTAAATATTTCACAAGCATTAGGTCAGGAAACTACTTGTATGCTTGCAACTTTAAAAAAAAAATTATTAGTTCAAATTAGGAACAAGCTTGTTTCACATGTCAATCCCTTCTCCCTCTGCCTCCCCTCACCCCCACCTCTCCTCCCCCACCCACAAACTACCACCCACCCCATCCACCCTCCTCTCCCCATGCAGGGTAAGGCCCTCAATAGGGGCTCCAAAAAGTCTACCACACCATACTGGGCTGGGCCTGGGACCTTCCCCATGTGTCCAGGGCAAGAGTGCATCCCTTCACATGGGATGGGTTCCCAAAGTCCCTTCTTACACAATCAAAAAATACTAATCCACTACCAGGGGCTCCCTGGAATGCAGAGGCCTCCTCATTGACATCCATGTTCAGGGGGTCTGGATCAGTCCTGTACTGGCCTCCCAAACAGCATCTGGGGTCAATGTGTTTCCCCTTGTTCAGGCCAGCTGTTTCTGTGGGTTTCACCAGCCTGGTACTGACTCCTTTTATCTTCATTCCTCCCACTCTTCAACTAAGTTCCAGAGTTCAGTTCAGTGGCTATCTGTGAATGTCTGCCTCTGCTTCCATCAGCTACTGGATGAGGGTTCAGGGAAGGCATAAAAAAGTAGTCATCAATCTCATTTTAGGGGAAGTGCATTTAGGTTATCCTCTCCACCATTGCCTGGATTGTCCAATCATGTCATCCTTGTATGTCTCTGGAAATCTACCTAGTGCCAGATCTCTCCTTGGACCTAAGATGGCTCCCTCTAATATGGTATCTCTCATCCTGCTCTCCTCTATTCTTCCCCTAACTCAATATTTCTGCTCCACCATATCCTCCTCTCCTCTCCTTTCCTCTCCTCTGCTCCTGCTTGCATTCTGGAAGCTCCCTCTCCATTACACTCATGCTCCCAATTAGTTCAGGAGTTCCTGCCCCTTCCCATTCCTGTGGTCCATGCATTCATCCCTTAGAGTCCTTCATATTTCCTAGTTTATTTGGTGAAGAGGATTATAGGCTGGTAATTATTTGCTGTATGTCTAAAATTCTTATATGAGTGAGTTCATATCATGTTTGTTTTTTTGTGATGGGTTCTCTTTTTAAGTTGTATCTTTGTGTGGCTTGGGTATCAAAGTGATTATAGCCTTGTAAAAAGAATTTGGGCATATCCTTTCTGCTTCTATTTTGTGGAACAACTTGTACAGTATTGGTATTTACTCTTGTTTAAATTTCTGGTTGAATTCTGCAGTGAAGCCATCTTGCCCTTGCCTTTTTTGTTGTTGTTGTTTGGAAGGCTTTTGACAACTGCTTCTATTTCATTAAGTGTTATGGGTTGGTTTAAACTGCTTATCTGTTCTTGGGTTAATTTTGTTAAGTGAGATCTATCCAGGAAACTGTCCATTACCTTTAGATTTCTGAATTTTTTGGAGTACAAGTTTTCAAAGTATGACCTTATAATTCTCTGGATTTCCTCAGTGTCCATTGTTATATCCCCCTTTTCGTTTCTGATTTTGCTTGCATCTTAAGACAACAGAGAGGATACAAAAAATAGAACAGAACATGGGAATTATATTTCCAAGATTGAAAACAAGATTAAATTTATAGAAATATACCATGTTCAACTAAGCAATTTTTAGAAATAAAAATGTAATACATAACTACTAACCATATATAAAATTTGTTTTCAGAATTTCAATTGATATAACTCAAAGCTCTAACAGAAGAAAAAGCAAAATAGATATGGGAACTGAAAGGATAAATGTTAGAGAAGGCAGAGGATAGGAAATATTTTAAAAATCTAATACACAAAATTTGAGGTGGGCTAATCTGTAATAATTCATTTGGTATAATATTAAGAACAACAGTTCCTGCTATTTACATTTTCTGTGTTCCTGTTTATAAGATGGCAAAGCACAAGCACATACATCTGTCTACTCTCTTTCCAGAACTCATATGTGGAGAAACACACAGAGACATGTATTCAATGCAATAACACAAAGTCGCAGTAGGTATGTGTGTGTTTTACAATTCCAAAAGAAATCCATTGTTTGATGATAAATTTGAGTAAATAGCATTTGCATTTCCATACATAATGGACACTTTTTGTTTTAACATTTGGTATACAACCATACAGTTAAAGGTTCTAACATGTGATCAGACTGCATCATTTATCAACAGAGTAGAGTTCTTTATCATGATTCACACACACACACTCTTTGCACCTAAGGGAGGCATGCCATATTGTATCATTTATCCTCTACATTTAGTAGACATATACACTCTAAAGGAGGCTAAGTTTTTGGTTAATAAATTATGCATAGCAATATTTAATTGTGGCTATCCCTATTATGAATAAACAGGCAACAAAATTTGAGTTGTTAAGATAAAAATGACTGCAGATTTTGGATGAATTCAGATACACGTTTCATAGTGCCTAAAATAGCATAGAAATAATTCTAATGGATATTCATGAACATGCTTTTGAAACAATTGTTTGTTTCTAGAATTTATAGGATTTGCAAATATATAAGAATAAGGAAATAAATCTAATATAATGTTCCATCTCTGTGCTATGAAATGGCACAGTCTATTTTCAAGAAATTCTAAACCCAGGAGTTGAAATGGCTTGTCTCTATTAGAAAGTCAATTATCCCGGGCCAATAAAGGAAAACTGAAAGTAAGGACCAAGAGATATTTGTAATTTTTGTTACAATGCTATAATTGTGGCATTAGTTTTTATTCAATTTAATTACTGGCATGTGCTTTTGGACATAGAAAACAAAGAGTTTTAATTAAAACTAAAGTAGTAGATGTGGGTAGTGTAATTTTGACTGGTATGTAGTCAAATGCTTGAAAGGATATGTAAACTTATCCAGAGGCTAAATTGGCCAGCAATTATGATAAAGGATATATATATATATATATATATATATATATATATATATATGTGTGTGTGTGTGTGTGTGTGTGTGTGTGTGTGTGTGTGTGTGTGTGTGTGTGATTTAGATTAAATCAAAGGTTCATATGCTTATCCCATCCTCCATATTGTGCCACTATTGAGAAATGAAACTTTAAACGGTTAAAGCCTAGTGTCAATTAATTCAGTCACAAATTCTTTAACTTCTGAAGGGATTACTACTCTATTTTTGGGTGCCTGAGTATATGTGTGTGATGAGATTAACTCTCATGAGAATAGGTAAAATTTCAAGGTCAAAGCCATCCCAAGTTTGAACAAGACCCTGTTCTATTTTCTCCCGTGTTCTAATGTAACCTGGGCCCTCCCTTGGAACACAACCTCTTGCTTCCAGAAGCAAAAGCCAAGGAAGTGTTGTAAGTTATGCAGTCCCATTCATTTTGATATAAAACATATCATGGACTAAGATAATAAGTGCATAGATATTATCCTCAAATACTTAAATTTACTAGTAAATCAATCATGATATTTAACTGACCTTTAAGGCAAACAATTTAATGGCAAGTCACAGAGAAAGCTTAATACATGTCTCTAAAAGGGGTCTAAGTAATAGTTTTAACTAAGTAGAGTCGGGGTTATAGATGAGATTTTCCCCTAAACACAACAGCAATGAAGCTTTATACATGGAGAAACAAGACAGCCAATGTTTATGGTTTAATATTTGTGTTATTTTTACATTACTGTTTTGTATCAACATCTCTTTGCCAATGTCATACAGAGCATGGGGTCATTAAACTTACCATTTACAAAATTGAAAAAAAAAATCTGTAAAACAGCTCCTGTTTCTATGAAGCTCTGGCAAAGGATGCCTGGATAATTGGTAGCACTTTATGCCAGTAACATTTTAGAACTGGAGCCACATCAAGACCATTAACCATCTTTCATAAAAATGAAGAAAAAATGGTCTCTAGCCTTCCCTGTGTTCAGGGCTTGACATTCAGTGATGCCAATTTGGATGTCAATGCACACAGCTGAATCGTCGCCATTACAAGTATCTCCAGCATGCACTGAAATTTGGCTGAGTTAGAGGACAAAGCATGCCTACAGTTAAACATCTTGAGCCCTTTCTGTTTCATGCTTCTGGAGCTTAACTCTGATGGCCCTATCACAGGCCAATTTCTGATCCGGGCAATAGAGATTTTCATTTGTCAACGTTGTGTGATTCTATTTGCAAGGCACTTTGTTCATTAGATTTGGGGTTGTTTTCATTCATTTTCTTAAGCCAGTAATGCTGAAAAGACATATGGATAGTTCTATGGGATGCAATCACCTTTCTTATTTTGACTAGACCTGTTTGCTTTAGATCAAGAACAAACTGGATCTGCTGTCTTTTACTCAAAATGATGCGTCCTTAGGGATTGCTTGCTGTGAACTACAGTCATTTGTCAGGGAGGACACTTTGAAGCATACCTCCCACTCCTTTGTTATTATCCTTTGGCAAAAGAAAAACTGGAGGTAAATAGAAGACAATTTCCAATAACATTTAAGTTACAGTGAAAACTAAGCATTAAAGGAAATACATTTTCTTTAGTAAAAACATGCTTACAATTTATCTATAGACAATATTATTTTATGTATTCTACTTTCATATCAATATGTTTCAACTCTTCAGTTTGTTCCTTGAGGATAAGTGTTTTTTTATTTTTAGATGTCATCATATAATATTGGCTCATTGGCAATTATTTGTTCTTTGGTCAATTACACATTCTTAAGTTGAACTAGTTCTCAGGCCAAGAATAGACATCTAAGATACAAAATCATTCTGTTTCTACTTTACAAAATGGAAAGTGATTACAAATCTGTATTTATGGGTAATAATAGTAACTATGAAATATGTGAAAAATTATTCTTTGTGTTTCTTGTATTATTATCAATGTAAAAGTTTACCTACTAGTACTATAAAAACTGTTTCAAGTCCATTTTCCACAACATGCACATGGAAATCAGGTGAAAGAAGTTTGCAGTTTTATATGGCTTAATATTATTGGAATAAAAAAAGTATTAAAATGACCCTGGAATCAGAAACATTAGAATTTAAATGATGACTTTGTTCCACCAATATTAAAAATTTCTGATCATTATTTAAGAGTCTCCAAGCTTTATCCATATGCCTTACTCTTTGTTAAGATAATTTAGCAAAGTGATTGATTTAATAATTGGAAAAATATAATCAATAATTTAATAACCATTCTTTTATTGATATAGTGAGAAATCTCTACATCTTTTAAATATAAAATGGTTCTTTTATTATAACATATTTCTAATTTTCTCAGTAAGTTCAAAATATTTATACTGAAATAATAGGATATAGGAAATATATTTATTTTCAAATACCTTCCTGATCATTGAAAATGTTATTTTCCCTGAATCATAATAAATATAAAAAAGGAGTTCAGTCAGTAGCCTGTTTAAAATGGCTTTCCCTAAATCAGACACTATATCATATTTCTACGGTATATATTTTTACAAACAAGGAACTTTACTGTCAGAGGTCATGAATGGAGATTTTCCAAGCTACTTGTAGTTTTATGTCACTTGTCACTCTGCCCATTGCTTTTTATGACTTTGCTCCTGTTAATCAGGTTGTGTCATATATAATAATTCAGTTTAAATGAGCTGGCAAAGTCATTGATCATTGTCAAATCTTCTAAAGCCAAACACTTTTGCATTTGAACTAAATATTCCTTCAAAGGGAATTATATTAAACATCTATGTTGCCTCAACACCTGCCCCCTTTGGCATCATAGGCTGGACCTAACTACATCCCTTTATGTCTTCTAGGCACTTCCTCTTTAATTATTCCATGTTCATAGCAAATTTTTGTGAAGTATTCCATTAACCATTACCTGTTTATTTCTGAAAGTGCTGGCAGCTTCTTAAAACAGCCAATCCACTGGGTTTATACTTCTCCAGCTCATTTAGTTTCCTAGCTCTTTACATGAATCTGTACGTGGCCTCTGTGTATGCTTGTGTATATGTGTGTGTATTTGTGTGAGTGTGTTGAGTGTGTTTCTTCATGCACACATGTGTGTGCAATGCGTGTGTGTGTGTGTGTGTGTGTGTGTGTGTGTGTGTGTGTGTAGGTTTTGTGTGCAAATATATGTGTCACTATGTTAATTTGATCTGTACAATAATACAATGTTCCATGGAATTCAGGATACTATTTTGAACTGAGCCAGAAAATATATGTTAGGAACCTATATACCAGAATATAATTATATTATAATAAATCAAATTATTCTCCTTATGAGGTGTAAAGAAACTTTCTGGAGGTTGAGTGCAGATTTTACTCACTCATTTTAATTGGTATTATAAGTCTGTAAATCAGACATGTTGTGGAGTTACAGGTCTAGAAAACAAAAAATAAGGCATGGCTTTATTTCCTCAGACTGATTTTTTTAAGTGTACTTATTTATTTATTTTTATTTTTATTTTTTCCCATTCCCTCACCCTCCCATCCTCCAATGTTCCCCACCAACCTCCCACAGCCCACCCCTAACTCCTCCCCAGGGATAGTGAGGCCCCCACCAGGGACCTTCAAAGTCTGTCAAATAGTTTCTGTATCTGGCCAACAATAGTATCCCTACCTAGGTAATGGGCTCCCAAAGTCAATTGTATTCTAGGGATAAAGACTGGCTCCACTGTTAGAGGTCCCATAGACTGTCTTTGCCTCCTAGCTGGCACCCAAATTCAGAGGGCTTGGTTTGTTCCAAAGCTGTTACCCCAGGTTTAAGACAGGGATCTTTGTGCTATCCTTAGGTAAGGTCCACTGTTTCTACAGGTCTCTCCAGCCCCATCTTGGCTCCATTGCTCATCCCTCTTCCCTCTCCACAACTGAATTCCAGTAGTGAGGTTCAGTGCTTAGCTGTGGGTGTCTGTTTATGCTTCCAACCACAACAGGAAGAAGGCTTTTCTTCCTCTCCCTGCCCTCAGGTTCCCACTTTGGTCAGGGGTTCTTTACCCATCCCCTTTGTCTTGGGGTACTCCTTGTCTCCTAGCTCCTCTGGTAGTGTGGATTGTAGACTAGTGATCCTTTGCTCTATGTCTAAAAATTAAAAATAAATGAGTACATACCATGTTTATCTTTTTGTTATTGGGTTACCTCACTCAGGATAGTTTCTTCTAGTTTCAGCCATTTGCCTGCGAATTTCAAGATTCCATTGTTTTTATTTTGTTTGTTTGTTTGTTTGTTTGTTTTTTTCCACTGAGTAGTATTCCATTGAGTAAATGTACCAAATTTGCTCTATCCATTCTTCAGTTGAGGGGCATCTAGGTTGCTTCGAAGTTCTGGCTGTTACAAATAATGCTGCTATGAACATAGCTGAACATATGTCCTTATTGCATGAGTGTGCATACTTTGGGTATATGCCCAAGAGAGGAATTGCTGAATCTTGAGGCAGAATGATTCCCATTTTCCTGAGAAATCACCATACTGATTTCCAAAGGGGTTGTAAAAGTCTGCACTCCACCAGCAGTGGAGGAGAGTTCCTCTTTATCCACATCCCCTCCAGCATAGATTGTCATTGGTGTTATTAATTTTAGCCATTCTGAAAGGAGTAAGATGGTGACTCAGAGTGGTTTTTAGATGCATTTTCCTGATGGCTAAGGATGTTGAGTGCTTTCTCAAGTGTCTTTCAGCCATTTTGGATTTCTATGTTGAGAATTCTCTATTTAGTTCTGCACCTTAGCTATTAATTTCATTGTTTGGTGTTTTGGTGGCTAGCTTCTTGTGTTCATTGTATATTCCAGTGATCAGTACTCTGTCAGATGTGGGGTTAGTGAATATCTTTTCCCATTCTGTGGGCTCGCATTCTGTTCTGTCTTGTAGACTGTGTCCTTAGCCTTAGCTTCTCAGTTTTAGGAGGTCCCACTTATTAATTGTTGATCTCAATGTTTGTTCTACTGGTATTATTTTCAGAAAGCAGTCTCCTGTACAAATTTGTTCCAGGGTACCACCTACCTTCTCTTCTAGAAGTTTCAGTATGGCTGAATTTATGTTGATGTCTTTGATCCATTTGTATTTAAGTTTTGTTGAAGGTGATAGATATGGATCAATCTGCAATCTTTTACAGGTCAGCATCCAGTTATGCCAGCACCATTTGTTGCAGATGCATTCTTGCTTCCATTGTATAACTTTAGCTCTTTGTCAAAATTCATGTGATTATAGGTGTGTGGGTTAATATCTGGATTTTCAATTCAAATCCATTGGTTAACCTGTCTATTTTTGTGCCAATATCAAGCCGTTTTCAGGACTATGGCTCTGTAATAGAGCTGGAAATAAGGGATGGTAATGCCTCCGGAAGTTCTTTTATTGTACAGGGTTGTTTTAGCTATCCTGGGTCTTTTTGGTTTTTCTTATGAAGTTGAGTATTATTCTTTCAAGGTCTGTGAAGAATTGTGTTGGGATTTTGTTGGGGATTGCATTGCATCTGTAGATTGTTTTTGCCAAGAATGCCATTTTTTAATATGTATCCAAGAGCATGGGAGATCCTTCCATTTCCTAGTATATTCTTTAATTTATTTCTTTAAAGACTCAAAGTTCTTACTGTACAGGTCTTTTTCATTTTTGTTTAGTGTTACCCCAAGATATTTTATGTTGTTAGTTGCTATTGTAACGGGTGATGTTTTTCTGACTCATTTATAGTTAGTCTGTCTTTAACAGATAAACTTTGTATTGCATCATTCCATGCAAATTTACCTTGGAATTTGGAGTGTATTTCTCTACTGGACACGAGAATTAAAAAAGACTGAGATTTGTGTTCAATGATAGTTTGATAATAAGGTATCATGGAATATGAAGATCTTTTGTAGTAAGAAATACATGCCAAGAAAATGACCAGCTGGTGCTACTTTGAAGCAGCATAATGTAGAGCATGCACAGAAATGGATTCCAAGAACTATGAACCAAATTAGTATAATTTAAGGTTGAATTGATACAAATTTATTGAAACAGTCATATATATTTTGTGCTTTAAGTGTGACTATTCACCTAAAATTTACAATTCTTATTTACTTAATATTAGACACACTCTCTCTCTCACATACACACACTCACACATGCTCAAACACATTCACAAAAATTAAAAGTTAGCATCCTGCATTAACCCAATATTATTGATTCTAATCTTAGAAGGAATATTGAGGGGATTTATTACTCATCCACAATTTTTATAATTAAATAGATCTTCATGAGTTTCCTTGATATAATACTTGGGTTACTTGGGAAAAGACTACATAAAGTGGACATAGGTATACATACTATGACTATTTCTGACTAAATAAATTTTCTTCAGTACAGGCTCAAATCAGGTTCTTAGTAGAACAAGTTTATCTTGATAATACTAGGAATACCATACAGAATCAGTGTGCTAGAAATGCTTTTGCATATTTACTCCAGTGAACAAGCAATATGTTTTATAAAATTCTTTATTGAGATAAATATATGCATAAAGTGATAGATCAATCTCATAACATTTCAGGTATCAAAACCTTATTTGTAGCACATGAAAGCTTATGTTTTCTTACATGATATGCTCTCTATCCTAACATTAAATTTAAACACCTACATTTCACACTGCTTACCTCATTAACAAGTCTTTTTGGGGGCCTTGTATATGAGCTTAAATTTATACTAAGCTACTTACAGGGATTTTTTGTTTGTGTGTTTGTTTCTTGGCTGAGTTTGTATAAAACCCAGGTTAAGAGTATGACTGGAGTAGGCCTAGGATCTATCCTATAGTTTATTTTTGCAGAGCCAATGATAACTAAGTTTGCAACATTTTTTCCTTACTTAGCTGTCATATTTCTGAAACTACTGCGCTCCTCTAGTATCATAGCTATTATAGAGCAGTTTCTGTTTATGAAAATTCATTTTATCTGTCATGTTCCTAGGAAGACATAGTCAAATATTTGAGTAAATAAGATCCTGTAGGCTTTTCAAAGGTATTTCTGCATTTAAATTGGTTGACTTTCAATACAATACACAAAATTCCATAATGGGGTGGGTTAAATCCAGTCAACTGAAAGCCTGTACAGACCAAAAGTCTTTCTAAGCAATTCATGATGAAATTTGGCTATTAGGATAGTATCAGAGTTCATGTGTATCTTCATTACTTTTCTAGTGCTATAATGTGACACAATGCCTAAGGAAACTTATAGAATAGTTATTTGGAGCCTACAATTTCAGATGTTTTGAATATATGAGCATCATTTTTGAGAACATCTCAGTAGCCATGTAAGATAGTCCCCCTATTACCTTATACTATCCTATTGATTCCATTTGTTATGAGAATCCCAACTAACTAAGGACATGCCAATCCTTCTCTAATAAGTATTGTTTGTACTACAGGCAAACCAGTTCTTGTGCTGCAAGCATGTAATCCCAGTACTCAGTAAACTAGGGCAGGAGGATTGCAAGTCTGTGAGCTACCTAGACTACAGGGTTAATTAGAAGCCAGTCTGGAAAAGAAACTGACACACTGTCTAAACGCAAATGCCCATAACAAAGATACAAAAAGAAACCAAAAAGTTTCTTTACTCTATATTCTATCTTTATTCTCCAGTCCAAGGAGTTATACCAGATTCTTGATCCTGATATTTTGAGTAACTCACTTGTTCTTTCTACTTTCCACTAAAATTTGTAAGCAATTAATTTCAAATTTTTGAATTATCTAAGGTGGACACATGGATTTCTTAATACTTTCCTGGTTTTTTTTTTTTTTAGTATTCTCTTTTTCTAAGCTTCAACCCTTACTTGTTTATATACTTTTTTGCATGTTTTGTGACTCTTCATTTAAATAAATGATATCCCCTGACATGTATCTCAATGTATACATAGGTATTAAAGTTCCTTTTTCAACAAATTAATATTCTTTAAAATTTGCCAACCACTCTTCAAAATGTGTACATTAAGAACTGAAAAGAGTTACTTTGTTAATCTTCCATTTTTAATTTGCATAATTGATTTCATTATTTCAGTCAAATAAAAAGTGAATTCAGCAGTTAAAAGTAATATTAAGATAAAAACATAAATATTTACAATGTCAAAAAAATTCGCCATACATAGAAAAGAGAAATATGTGTGATATTGAATATTTATACTCTTTAATGAATAACAGTTTTATTTGCAAGAAGACAAATGATTTTAATTGGTGGGTGCTGCTTGATCGTAAAAGTTGACAAAAATCCCTAAAATGCATGAAGAAAATGTAACCTTTCATTGCCATTTCTTCTAAGATAATTATACGACCATAAAATACATTCAAAATTTGTCTAATTAGAAGTCTTACTAATCATGGCATAATAGGATATAAAAATCACGAGTTTATTATAAAAATGAATATTCATATGTTTTATTAGTAATCACTAGATTATGGGATCTTTAAATGAGTGGAGACTGACTCATTTCTAGACAAAATGAAAAAAATTGTTAAAGAAGTTATAACTATTAAGGTGCTAGAGGGAGAAACGAATACCCAACACAGTTCTTTACCACCACACCACCAGCAAATACACAAAAAAAAAAAAAAAAAAAAAAATCACCATTCAAAATGCCATTCTGTCTGACAACTAGAGTGTGTTCCAGGACATTCTTCAAGTAGAAAAATCCAGTAAAAATGCCAAGGTGTGCAACAGATTAGCCACATCAGCTTTTAAGTTGTTGAGAATTTTACGGACTGCTTCCAATTTTGCTGCACCAGTTTGTAAATCCAGCTAGAGTGAATGAGGATTCCCCTTTTCCTACAGGCTTGCCAGCCTTTGTCAATTGTTTTCTGGATTCTAGACATTCCATTTTGGTGAAAATAAAATCTCAAAAAAATTTTAATATGCATTTACCTAATTGCTAAGGATGATAAACATTTTAAAGAGATTTCTTTGTTATTTTTATTTCTTCTTTCTTATTCAAAGCTTTTCTAATTTCATCTTTTGAGAATTTCATGCATGAATAACACATTTAAATTCTTTCTACCCCTACATTTCCCTGTTCCCACTGCTGCCAATATCCTCCCTCCCAATTCTCCTGATTGATCATTGTCTGTATAGTAAGAATATAATCAATATATAGTATAGACATAAATGTGTATTGTGTATACACATATGCAGTCAGCTACATTCATTTTATGTTGCACATATCTATATATTTGCTTGCTACTTAGGCTTGAATAATCTATCATGAGCATGGATCTGAAGGAGATTGATTTTTTCCTCTCTTAACACTCATTAATTTTCTGCCATCTACTCATCTATGTCAAGGGATTTTGGAGGTTTCTCATATATCTGTTGGTTGATTAACTGGTGATTTCACTGTGCACATATTATTTAGATGACTAAAATTTTGAGTTTCATGTATACAACCTCCTCTAAAATATTGAAGAAATAACTACCTTCATGATGATGTGATTTCATGGCTCTTAATATTTTCTCCCAATTCAGCAATGTTTCCTGAACCCTAAGTATGGAATTTTGTGTTGTAGATCTACCAATCAGAGCTTGGCTCTTCATAGTAAGGCATTTTCTGTAACTTGAAGTGCTGTGGATTTCTGTAATGGTCTCCATGTGCTGTAGAAAAACTAGTCTCTTTACTGAGGGGCAAGAGCTATACTTATCTGTGGGTATAAGGTTTAAATATCTGGAATACAGTTTAAAAAGTGACAGTAATAGGATCTTGTTTAGGGTCCCTGACCTCATCAGGTATGGTTAAATGGCTAGGTTTGTGTTATCAGACATTAGATTCGTTCCCCTGAGTGAGGCTTAGGTACAGTTATGCAGCCCTTGTTATCTCAAAAAGGAAAGTACCACTATTACAACCTTGGGTGCATCATGCTGTTCTGGTCATTGCAGTGTTTCATAGGCTTTACATATTAGTAGGAATATCGGTGCTTTTTCTCTGGGAAGTTGTACCTTCAGATACTATGGGAGCTGGTACTCTGGTAGGAGGCTTCCACAGAAGTTGCAGTACTTCAGTACTCCAGTACTTCGGCTGTAGTACATACTGTATTCTCAACTTATAGAATATATCAAGAAATTTTATACCAGATTGAAGGTCAGGGAAACTTGCTGAGAGAAATGACATTTGTGCAAAGAATTTAAAAATGAGTTAGATTTCTCCAGACTAGGAGAGCAATTTGATATATTCTCTTGTACTATTCTGAAATTTTAAAACTTGATAGTCTGGACTCTTGTTTGATGTCTTCCTTTCCAAATTGCATCAAGAATTACATATCCCTGTGGGCTTTTTCTAATACTACATCTAATGCTTCTAGGGCAATGGCTGACCTATTATAAGTATTTAATTTTTTTTTTATAATCCACAAAAATGTCATTAGTTTTATTAAAGTTGCATGAACAAATTATAGCATAATAAATACCATGGTTTGATAAGATGATACAAGAAATTTTCTTGTAGAATAGTTTGCAGTTATTATCAAAGACTTATTTGGAGCAAAAGATCTATATTCCCATTTAATTTAAATAAATATCTTTAGAAATGTCTAGTATTAGAGTATTTATTGTGACATGATACTACTTCTTTCTTGTTATCTGCAAGCACAGACATTTTTTTTCAGAAAAATAGCTCTTGTGTATCAGAACTTATTAGCACAAATTTATTTCATCTTTTTTCCCTATCTGCTAACACATTTAGTATTGCTCAGTTACTTTACGGTTCTTTCAATCCATGCCATTTGCTGTATTCAACTTCAGCTGCTGTCTAGAATCTTACAGTTTACAAATGAGGATTTAAGAACTGGTGGAAAAGCATTTCTTTAATAATCAAATTCTTCTACCCTCTGCAACACTTTACAGTCTGCTTTAGACTTCAGTCCATAGGCTAATATTTCAAAGGGCATAAGCAATTCTTCCAGGTTCTGGCTATTACAAATAATGCTGTGATGAACATCATTGAACAGAAATCCTTGCTGTATGAATGTGCTTCTTTAGGGTATATGCCTTAGAGTGGAATTGCTTCATCTTGTGATAGACTGATTCCCCTTTTCCTGAGGAGTCACCATACTGATTTCCACAGCAGCTGTACAAGCTGGCACTCCCACCAGCAGTGGAGGAGTGTTCCTCTTTCTCCACATCCTCTCCAGCATAAACTATCATTGGTGTTTTTGATTTTAGCCATTCTGACAGGTGTAAGATGGTATCTCAGAGTTGTTTTGATTTGCATTTCCCTGATGGCTAAGGATGTTGAACACTTTCTCATGTGTCTTTCAGACATTTTAGATTCCTCTATTGAGAATTGTCTATTTAGTTCTGTACCCACTTTTTGATTGGATTATTTGGTGTTTTGGAGACTAGCTTCATGAGTTTTTTTGTAAATTTTAGAGATCAGCCCTCTGTCAGATGTGGGGTTGGTGAATATATTTCCGCAAACTGTGGTCTGTCACTTTTGTCTTGCTGACTGTGTCCTTTGCCTTACAGAAGCTTCTCAGTTTAAGGAGGTCCCATTCATTAATTACTGATCTCAGTATCTGTGATACTCCTGTAATTTTCAGGAAGCAGTCTACTGTACCAATTTGATCAAGTGTATTTCCTGCTTTCTTTTCTAATAAGTTCAGTGTGGCTGGATTTATGTTGAGGTCTTTAATGCATTTGGACTTAACTTTTGTGCATGGGAATAGACATTGATGTATCTGCAGTCTTCTACATGCCAGCATCCAGTTATGCCAGCACCATTTATTGAAGATGTTTTCTTTATTCCATTGTATACCTTTAGCTTCTTTGTCACAAATCAGGTGTTTGTAGGTGTGTGGGTTAATATCTGGGTTTTCAATTCGATTCCATTGGTCAACCTATCTATTTTAGTGTGAATACCAAGCTGTTTTCAGGACTATAGCTCTATAATAGAGCTGGAAATCTGGGATGGTAATGCCTCCGGAAGTTCTTTTATTGTACAGGGTTGTTTTGGCTATCCTGGGTCTTCTGTTTTTCCATATTGAGAATTTTTTTCAAGTTCTGTGAAGAATTGTGCTGGGATTTTGATTGAGATTGCATTGAATCTCCAGATTGTTTTCAACAAGATTGCCATTTTTACTATGTTGACCCTACCTATCCAAGAACATGGGAGATCCTTCCATTTTTCTGGTATCTTCTTGGAATTCTTTCTTTTTTTTTTTTTTCAACTTTTTTTTATTTGAATTAGGAACAGGATTGTTTTACATGACAATACCATTTCCCTTCTCCCACCCGTCTTTCCCCTACCCGCGACCCCCCCACTAAAACCTTATCTGTCACATATCTTCTCTGTTCCCCGTGGATGGTGAGGCCTTCCATAGGGTGTCATCAGAGTCTTTTGTTTCCTTTGGGGTAGGGTCTAGGCCCAACCCCGTGTGTCTTGGCTCAGGGAGTATTCCTCTATATGGACTGGGTTCCCAAATTCCACACCTATTCTAGGGATAAATACTGGGCTTCTACAGGAGGTCCCATAGATTTCCAAGGTTTCCTCACAGAAACCCATGTTCCTTGGGTCTGGATCAGTCCCATGCTGGTATTCCAGCTATCTGCATCTGGGTTCCGGTTCAGATTGGTGATAAGTTATGGGTGTCTGCTTCTACTTCCACCAGATGCCGGATGAGGGCATATAAGTCTGACATCAATCTCATAATCAGGGGAGGGCATTTGAGGTGGCCTCTCCTCCGTGGCTGAGATAATTAGCTGGTGCCATCTTTGTAGATCTCCAGACATTTCCCTATTGGCTGATTTCTCTGTAAACCAAAAGTGTCTCCCTCTATTATATCTCTCTTCTTGTTATCGTGTATTCTTCCCCTGACTCATATTTTCTGTTCCCTCATGTCCTCGGCATCCCACTTCCTCTCTCCTTCTCATTCTCCTAGCTTCTCCCCCCACCTCTTCCCATGCTCCCAATTTGCTCAGCAGATCTTGAGCCTCTCCCCTTCTCCAGGGGACCATGTATGTCTCTCTTAGGGACCTCCATGTTTATTAGCTTCATTGGCAGTGTGGATTGTAGGCTGGTAATCCTTACTCTATGTCTAAAATCTGCATAAGAGTGAGAATATACCATATTTTTCTTTTTTGCGATTGGGTTACCTCTCTCAGAATGGTTTCTTCTAGATCCATCCATTTTCCTGCAAATTTAAAGATTCCATTGTTTTTTTTTTCTTCTGAGTAGTACTTCTTTGTCTAAATGTACCACATTTTCTCTATCCATTCTAGGGGCATCTAGGCTACTTCCAATTTCTGGCTATTACAAATAGTGCTGCTATGAACTCTTTCTTTAAAGACTCAAAACTCTTATGATACAGGTCTTTCACTTTTTTGGTTAGTGATTTATATTTTAGACATAGAATACAGGATTACCAGCCTACAATCCATACTCCCAGAGAAGCTAGTTAAATAAGGAGGACCCTAAGAGAGACATACATCATCCCCTGGAGAAGGGGAAAGGGACCAGATATCCTGAGAAAATTGGGAGCATGTGGGGAGGGGACAGGGATCTAGGAGAATGTGAAGAGGAGAAGAGGAGGGGTAAGGAATACATGGTGGAACAGGGAGTTTGAGTTGGGGGAAGAACGGAATAGAGCAAGATAAGAGATACTGTAACAGAGGGAGACATTATAGATTTAAAAAGAAATCAGGCACTAGGGAAATATCTGGAGATCTACAAAGATGACACCAGCTAAAAATCTCAGCAACAGAGGAGAGTCTACCTTAAATGCACTCTCCTGATAATGAGATTGATGACTAATTCATATGATATCCTATAGCCTTCATCCAGCAGTTGGCGGAAGTAGAAGCAGACACCCACAGCTAAACCTTGAACTTAACTGAAATCCAGTTGCAGAGAAGGAGGATTGATGAGCATAGAAGTCCATACCAAGCTGGTGAAACCCACATCAACAACTGACCTGGACAAGGGAGAACTCTTGGTCCCCAGATTGATTGCTGGAAAACCAGCATCGTACTGATCCAGACTCCCTGACTGTGCATACCAGTGAGGAGACCTTGCAAATCTATGGGGCCCCTTGTAGTGGATCAGTACTTATCCCTAGCAGAGGAATGGACTTTGGGAACCCATCCTATATAGAGGGATACTCCCTCACCTTAGACACAAGGGGGTTGGCATAGGTCCTATCCCAAAGGATATGACAGACTTTGAAAACCCCCTATGGAAGGCCTTGCCCTCCCTGTGGAGCAGAAATGGTACAGGATGGGTAGGGTCTTATTTGGTGGGGCAGGTGAGAAGGAGAGTGAGAGGAACCTGGGATTGACTTGTAAAATACTCTTCTTTAAAATTAAAAAAATAAATAACTGAAAAAGAAAACAAAAAAATTGAAACAGCAAAAAAAGAAATTCTTCCATAAATTTTGACTTTATTGCAATTCATGAAATAGTGTTACAGTTTTTCTGTTCAAGCAATATAAAATTTTATAAACAGTATTTACCATAAAGTCACACTCTAACACTTTTGAGCCTCAAGAAAAATTAAGGTAATTTAACAATTTTAGATCATAATAACCTAATATTAACAAAAAATAAAGTTCAGATGGTATCAGTAATATTTAAAAGATGTCGTGAATTGCTGGTGAATAAAATGTATAGCAATCAGTTTATGACATAGGTTTAGACATAAAAAAGCAGGGGCTTGTTGATAAATGCAATGGGGGGGGCTAAGGAGGCTGATGATGGGAATAGTAAAGTTTCAAACAACAAGGATAGTTGTCCAGGAAAAATTTTAAAGACAAATTATTGCTGGTCTTAGGTAAAGCAAAAAAAAAAAAAAAAAAAAAAAAAAGAATCAGAGAAATGTTAACACTAACCCTAATCTCTGAGGCAGCTTGATTAGTTTAGCTCTGGGATGGTGTGTTGTATTTTTCTTCTGCATTATCATCACCAGAATAAATACAACATACAATATTAATTTTTCTGATGAAATTGTGCATTAGTCAATAAACATTTAAGCCAATAATTTGGTATTGTCCTCTTTAACAAATTGTTTTGTGTTTATTTTATCACCAAATCATCTCTGCAGGAGTAACTATGTTGGATCAAGTGCTGATGGATATGACAGTAGCTGAAGCAATGTTCCTCAAACTGATATTAAGCACACCATTTGAAGTACTTATTAGCAAGGAAATTTGCTTTCCTAAATATCATTCCTGGGAGAGATGGATGACTTTTGTTTCTCATAAGTATCAGGGTGATACCCATGTTCTTGGTCTCCAAAGTGTGCTTCGTATTTGCTAATAATCAAAGTAGCACTATCTAATAGAGATGTGATATATTCCCCCTATGCCATTTTAACACTTTTAGTAGCTAAACAGAAAATATATCTCAGAAATATACTTTAATTAATATTATATATGTAGCAGTTTTTCATGAAATTAGCAATAATCAATGACTATATTTATATTGTATTATTTTAGTGTGTATGGTGTATATATGTGTGTGCAGTTATATGAGTTTGTATATAAATGACTTGGTATGTGGAATCCAGAAGTTAGCACAGGATGTCTTTCTCTACCATTCTCCTCCTTATTTTTTGAGATAGAGTCTCTCAGTGAAATTGATCATCATCTAATCCCCTGTGTTAGCTAGCATAGCAGACACATGGGAATCTTTTTTTCTTTGTCTCACTAGTGCTGGGCTACAGGTCTAACCATTATTCCTGGCATTTTATGTGGTTCTGGGAATTGGAATTCAGGTCCTTATAATCTGAAGCAAGTGCTTTACCCGGTTACTCATATTCCTGATTTCTTACATTGCCTTTTCTTAAATATATACCAACAATTAGGTGTTATATGTTGATAAAAGTAATTGACATATATTTCATGAACTTATTAAGTGGAAAAGTAAATTTATATTTCTTGTTATTCCAACATATCAAAACATTTTAGCAGCTGATTTGAGCCTCATATTTTAAAATTAAATTTAAGTGAGTTCAAAATAAATAATAATGTTAAAACCCCAAGCCTAGGTAACATTTTAAATGCTGAGATTCTGTATACAGGTTGTTCCTTTTACAATACATAGCATGATTATATATAGTGTATCATATCAAGACAGCTTATGGAAAGTTTCAGCAAACAACATCCAATTTCTATTTCAGTAAATGTTTGAGGTGCCAGATATTCTGCTGAATGCCTCCATTAGATAAAAAAGGAAGAGGAACTTAATTCTAAGCTATAAAAATGCCTTATGAACTCCATAAGCAGGAACTTAGCTGGATCTCTGCTGTCAGAACTAGGAAATGTGGAACTCACAGGAAATACACTTTCAGCTCTTCATTTTCCATGTGGTGAGAACATGTTTCCCTTGCTTACTCCCTGCAGGGAAACATCTGTCTCTTCTTTTCATCCACATCATTTTGAAAGATGTTTATCTCAAAGCTCCTCAGGTTACTGATTATTTACTTACTGTCCTTCTATGACAAGCTCAACTTCTCTTCTTCTCAATGGTGCTGGTTCTGGAGTGTGAGAATTAAATCTCTCAGACTGGCTCGGTGATGCTAGATTTTGCCCTGACATTTTTATAGGAGAAGAAGATTGGAAATATGAGTTTCATTTTCATCCTCTATCACTATGCTTATGTTTTCTGAATATTTTAGAACTCATTGTCATGAATGGCCCAAGCAAGTGCCCCATGTCAACTGCTCTACTGTCAAACAGAGGACACACACCTCTTCAGAGGTAGTGACCCTTGAGTCCATAGGTTCCAACCAAATAATGGATTTACTTCTATATCTGCATAGCACACTGAGGGTGAACTAATTCTCACAAGTGGGGTTCCTCGCTACTTTTTATTATATCATTCAGTTTGTCTCAGAAGATCATATCTGGTTTAGATTATTGTTATGTACAGGTTTTCCTTTTTTTTCTGGCTTCCTAATTCTGAACCTGTTATATCACACTACATCTATTATATTCATAGATTGGTGCCTAGTCCAATTGTCATCAAATAGGCTTCATCTATCAACTGATGGAAACAGACACAGAGATCCACATGCAGATATTAGTCTGAGCTGAGGGAAATTCTACAGAAAAGAGAGGAAGGATTATAGGAAACAGAGGTATCAAGGATATCACAAAAAACTCACAAAATCAACTAATCTGTGCTCATAGGAGATATCAGAGACTGAATCAACAATCTGGGAGACTGAATAGGACTTATGCAGGCCTTCTACATATATGGAACAGCTGTATACCTTGCTCTTCTTGTGGGACTCCTAACAACAGGGTCAGTGACTGTCTCTGACTTTTGTTGGCTTCTGGGACATTATTCCTCATAGTTATGCAGTGTTAAAACAGGGACAGGTGCTTGTTATTAAAGAAACTTTATATGGCATGTTTTGCTGATATCCACGGAACCCCTTCCCTTTTTTGAAAGAAATGGAGGAGTAGAGGATTGGGGGTCAGTGGAAGGATGAGGGGCTGGGAGGAAAGGAGGAATGAGAAACTGTAGTGAGTATGTAAAATAAATATAAATAAAATAAAAAAGGTAATACAACATATTTTTTCTATAGCCTTTGTTCACCCTGAAAAATACCATTGGTACTAAGAAAACTTCAGTGTAAACTCTTGATTCCAATTACAAAACTGGGTAAGAAAACATTAATTTATATTATGTTGGGTTCCCATTCTGGATATGGTTAACCACAACAAAGAGAATATTTTATGTAATTTTTAAAATGTCTACCCAAGTTGTTGTAAATCATGTTATGTTTTGAGAGAAATAGTTTTCAGAGCAGTAAAAGATAATAAACAGTGATGATACCTCAGATATTTTATTTGTAAGTGTATTATGCCTTAATTTCTGTTTATTACCTTACCCTACACATTATGTATCCAAATTTAGTCAGCGAAGTTTTTCCACTCAATTAAATAAATTATTACAAAGTTTACTTCTGACATACTTTCCTACAGGAAATCCTTTCCTTCTCCTAAGTTTTAAAAATTTTAGCAGATATTTCAGATGTCATACAATCATAGTACAATTTTGTTTTCATTTACATAAAATACTGTGTCATATACTTCCTTCTTTATAGTAATATAACAGGGAAAATTCTCATATGAAATTTCTGTATGAGTTGCTTCTCTCTCCCATTCCTTCCCCATATTCTGTTGAACTCACTGCTTGGATAATTCATGCCTAGAACAACACAAAACAGTTCATCTTAGTGTCTACAATGGCCTTTCTGAGGTTAACCTCATAGCACATCTTATTTGACCTACCAATGTCCTCTGTATACTTACTCTTACTTAATCATTTCCCTTTCTCTTATGTGTCATCTTTGTCTCTCTGTCATATAAATACTGCAATGCCCCAGAATTTAGTCCTTGGACATTTTCTGTTTCTGCACTCAATCTGTAACCTCATCAATTCTCTTTATTTTAAATAGGCCAATGAGTCCCAAGTCTACACCTTCATCCTTGGAACTCATCACTGAATTTAATACTTATGTAAGTAAATTTTGACATCTCCAATTTAATGCTTAACAGGCACAGTGAATTCATTAAAGGTAAAAAATGTTGAAGCAAAGTGAATATTGAAAGCTCTACCATAAGTTTCCTTGATTCCTTTCATGTTCCTTTTCCCCATTAACTCTATCATTTCAACAAATGAAAACGAATATGTTCAATTGCAAGTCAGATACAATCACATTTATCTCACCCCTTCTTTGTATTTTACAGTATACAGATTATCTGAAATATTCCTATTAATTCTATCATCAACATATGCACAGAAGCCCATTTTTTAAAACAAATTCTTCTTCATTGTTCACATTCAAGCCAACATAGGCTCAAAATGGGAAATTGAGTTTCCAAATGAGTTTCTTTGCCTTCCTCTCTGACATGTAGACTTCATTTTACATAACAAATATGCCAAATACATTTTGTACTCAATTACACTTCAACTCTTTTACTGCACTTGAAAGACATGCTTTTTCAATTTACTATACTCTTTAACAGGAATTTCCTTCTTCAGACCTCTCCGTGGTCTGTTACTTGCTTCATATCCTGTCTATATCTCCAAATCAGCTTCCCAAAGAGGTTTCTTAAATCTAAAAATCTCAACCTGGAATTCTCTGAACATCTTTACATATTTTTCTAAGAATTCACATTTCACATATTTGACCTATCCTTCATTTCCCCACACCTCCTTATGATATGCTATCCATTAGAATACAGGATTCATAAATGAAGTTTTGCTCAGCTAAAAAAATTATATTTCTCTCTTATGGAAAAAACTGCTGTTCAAGTCATTGAGTGAAAAAATGAAAAGGTAGAAACAAATTTGTATTTATTAAACAGCCAACTCTCATTTGAAATATCAAATATTACATTGAATATATAAATATATAATATATATATATAAATATATAAAATATATATAAATATATGTAATGTTTATGTTCTGGTGTTCAACTTTTGTTTCTGAATTTCTAAATGATTAATTGGGGTCAAGACTTTTTGACATAAAGATTCATTATCCCTAAATACAAAAACTACCCAAACATTCTAGATATAGAGTAGAAAGTAGAAGCAGAATGATTGCACAGAAAAAAAAAAGAATTAGCAGCATCTCCATGACTGCATCTCCTGTCTGACATTAAGCGAATTTTACAGATAGAATTAAAGGCCTGGAATAAAAGCACATTAATAGTTTCCCTTGCAGAAAACAGAAGTACACTCATGCAATTTGGTATCTTTTTAATCTAAATGCTGGCAAATCTAATCCTTTCTCTTATTTTTGCCACAAAGTAAAATAAATTTTATTGTTAAATTTTCTTACTGTTTCAAGAGCAATGTCCTAGAATTTCGATAAATGTCTATCTATCACTGGTGAAGACTTCCATTTCCGAATGCAAAATGGATTTTTGCTTAGCTCATGGTGTCTAGTTTCTCCAGGGATTTAGAAAAGCACAGAAGTTTAATTCCAGGGTCTAGCATGAATGTTCAAAAGACATAATTTATTCAATGTATATGAGACTGGAAGGTGTCATTCACTGACATAAGTAAAGGTCGTCAGAACCCAAGTTTGCATGACCGTCTTCAGTTATTTTCTTATGGTAGCAGACCTGGTATAAATATATCACTTCTGAGAAGTAACCAAGTACATTTATGATTCTTTTGAAATGACATATTTCTAACAGTTTTTGGTAATATATGATCAATGGATGTGTTGCCTCAAAGTTCATAATAAAAATGCAGCTAAATGCTACAAGAGAAAAATGCATTATCACTGTATAAAAATTTAAAAAGACATTTTCTTCTGAACTGTACCTTTTTACTATTTGTTCTCTAAAAACAGATTACTTTAAAACTAGAATAATATGAAATATCAGTAAAATGATCATTTAGAAATCCTGCTGAAAAGTTTAAGTTTTGAAGGAAGTAAATACAATTTAAAAGTATTTCCTAATAGACAGAATTATTAAATATTTCTATTAATATACTATTCAGGCATATTATTTAAGATGACCTACAATCCTTAGGCAAAACATACTTATTATGTTTCAGAGCTGAGAGATAAACAGAAAAGAACAGAAGAGAACACATTCATCCTCTTTAGATTTTAAAATAGTACATTAAATAATCTTTTAGCAAGGGTTCCATATCTACCCTATGACACTTGAAAGCATTTTATCTCAGGCTCAATAATTCTGTAGTTGGCTCATGAGAATGTAGCTTTTACATTCAAAATGAATAAAATGTATACTGCTATATATATCCAATTTCTTCAGACCCACCCCATCTCTACTGATGACATTCAGCAAAACAACATTTGGGATCCTTGTAAACACTTGTCACATTTATGAAAGATAATTCATTTTTCTTACAGATAAAGAGTCAGGAAAACTTTCAGCTCATTTCTACAATTCACAGGAAGCACCTGGATCCTTCTCTGAGATGATTTTATTTTTGGTAGCTGATTGTGGGCTGATGATGAGCGTTTCATTACATTTTGGTATGGTAATTATACTCACATATGTTACTTTGAGAAGTAATATCCACTCTAAAATTTTTGAAATTGGCATCTAAGCACTTTGAGGGGGGTAAAGTTTAGGTTAAGGACTAAATGCCTCAGTTACCAAACATTTAAGCATTTTTAAAATGTCAAAGCAAATTATATACTTTGGAGAAGACTTTTGATTCATTTGCAGGAAAATGAATTAAAATTAAATATAGAAAATTTAAGGAGACAGACTTTAAAAGTTTAGAGGCATAGATGAATATTGTGCCAATTTTATTTATTTAGTTTCATACCTAAGTTAGTTCTCGTAAAATATATTTATAAGAAAAAAATCTCGAGTACTAGTTTATGCAATGATTACTGTAGTTTCACACTTTAAAATTTGAAACACTTAATATTTCTACCATTCACTAATTTTGTAATGTCTGATCCCAAATAAATAGGCTGTTAGGTGAGTACCTTGTACATTTTGAGAACATGTGTTCTTCACAATTTATATATCTACAATAATGACAAGAGTGCTACAATCTTAAAAATACATAAAACTGTTTTTGCTCAGAAATTTTGTGTGTGAACACATTATATATAAAGATCAATATATAATGTTCCCTATATTGACTATATATGTGCACTATATCTGTGTATCTATATCTGTATTATATATGACATAAGTACAGCTTAAAACATTTATTGATAATACATCATGTTATTTATTTTAAATCATTATTACACACACACACACACACACACACACATATATATATATATATATATATATATTCTCATGCTTTTAAAATGAAGCCAATTTTTTTTTACATTAACAAGTTTTATTTTGGCAATCTTCTATAAAGAATCTAAACTTGGCTAAAGGTCAAGGCTTCTTAAGATGTCATTCCTCTTCAATCATCTTGAGAATTGGCCTCAAGGCTAAAAATTTGACTTTTGGTAATGTGTTACAAAATGGAAGAAGTATGTGTTTAGGATCATTTCTGAAATCACTATAAGTTCTGTCTTAATTCTGAGCCAAATTTATTTCATGCTATCTTCTTAAAATGAAGTTTTCCTGGGTGCATGAAATGGCATTTTTGAGTACTTTCCTATGGTAGGATATCTTGCTCGGCCTTGTTAGAGGGGTGGTACAACATGTCTTTACAACAAAGCAGCCTGAGCCTTACTGCCATGTGGGCCCTTTCTGCCTGCCACTCAAGTTCTGCTCGCTCACCGAGTAAGGGCCCCAAATAATGTATAGAGACTTATATTAGGTAGAAATGATGGTTGGCCAATGATTAGGATTTCTCCTCTACTAACTCAGTCTTAATTATCATAAATCTATATATTTTATAAGACTTATATAGGATGCCTTCCACTGGCATCCTCATCCGAGGATCACATTGTGGCTCAGAGCAGAGAGCAGGAGGAAGAGTGAAAAGGATGACTTCCTTCTTGCACTTGCTTATATATGAGTCTCCTTGCTTTGTCACTTCCTGCCTGGAGGATCACTTCTTTACTACATTTCCCAGAATCCACTTTGACTCCTAGTCCTGCCTAACTTGCTGCCTCATTAGCCAAACAGTACTTTATTTATCATCCAATAAGACAAATACATACACAGAAGCACTTTGCCCATCACAGGGGAAGGTGCTTGGCACTGCCCCAACTTGGTATGACACTTTGTTGACACCCCAAAGAAGTCTTTATCCCCTCTGAGGAGTGGATGAGGGGTAGGAAGGAGGGAGGTGAGAGGCCAGAAAATGGGAGGGAGAAGGAGCTGAGCTTGGTATGTAAAATGAAAGATATTTAAATAAAAAAAAATAATCAAGTTATCTGCTAAATCAGTATATTTTTATAAATCAAACCTTGTAACATGGCACAATACAATGATACTTTCATGATGAAATATCAATAAGAAAATGATAGAAGTATACTGTAATTTAATCTTTATTCTTCTGTAAGAAGAGAAAACTTTATCAACACTCAATTCACTACAGTTGATAGCACACAATGGTCTTGAATCTCAATTGACATTTCAAGCAGCTTTCATTAGCATTACAGGGCATGATGTTACACACAGTGGAAAATGAATATGTGTATTTAGAACCTAGGCAGGGATGAAGTTTCATGATACAACTCAAGCAAGTGCAGCTGTAAACACCTGGATTCTGCATCATTTGACTTTTAATTAATATATGATTGTTGTACATTTGGTAACATTTATGCTGCTAAATTTTCAGGACCCCTCCCATCATGTTTGCAGCTCCTTATCAGAAAAGTCAATGATTAGGTAACTGAGCACAGCAACCACTGACACTTGGCGGGGAGACCAGGAGGTTTCATGGAAAAGTATTTCAGTTCTGTCCAAAAGGGTGTGTTAACCTGAAAATCATAGTTATCTGTGTTCTTAATTGTGAAGAAAATTAGCATTAAGGAAAGGGAGGGATCAATCAGTAACTTTATGAGATTACAATCATTTCATATGCCTTACTTGTTAATAATTTTGAAAGTCTGAAATGAATTTCTCTAAAGGAAATCTTTATTTTCTTGTAAAAACTAGTGCCATCCTAAAATACATTAAGACAAAAAAGGAACTAGGACTAGACATTTCTTTAGGAGGCTTTGCCTCCATGACAATATGGTTGCATCTAGATACTATTTTTCTCATTTTTCACAAGCTTAACCTGTGGTCAGATTGTCCCATAGATTGCTACCTTAGAAATAGGAAAATACATTTTAAAAATTATAGATTTTATTTCAAGATTAGTATACTTCATAATTGTGAATCAAACTCTTTGGATCACGTGAATACCTCTCTATTTGGAAATTCTGTTTTGTGTAAAAGCAAAATATTGAAATCATGTTTTGGTGGATTAGAATCCAAAGAAGATATTTGCATTTTATTACTATTAATGTAGGAAGATTTTAGTCTACATACAAAATACCTTTACTTTTTATTGAAGGATCAAAAGAGTAGGTAAGTGCCATTACCTCAGTTACCCAAATGAATAATTTTTCGTGGCAGTAACATATTTTATTTTATTTTTATTCACTTTAAAGATAAAGGATTTTCCCTACAAGGAAGTTTGTGCATTGCATGCATGCCTTATGCCCATGAAGGCCAGAAGAGGGTGTTTATCCATTGAAGCTGGAGCTATACAGGTTATGAGCTGTCATATGGTACTGGATACCAAACTAGGGTCCACTGCAAGGAGAGATATTTCTTTTATGCACTGTTCCATCTCTTCCAGAAATATGGTTATGTTTAAAGCTCATCATAAACTTACATAAATTATGATAATTTAGTAATATAGATGAGTTAATTTCTCTACTTTTTGAATATTTTACTGGATAAAAATATGTATGTGAGAAATGTAGATTTTCTGTTTAAATAACAGAAAAATATCAGGGCTTATCTATCCATAATTTTAATGATAAAACTTTTTAATATTATAAAAATAAATTCACTAAATAAAATGAAATATAAAAGATACATTAAAGTAAAGTCTATGTGTGTGCAGGCCATTCATGCCTCACAAATTATATTAATATAACATATTCACATATTGCATATTATAATCCTCTTGCTTCCATGGCACACACTTTATTCAGGAATCCATCTCGCTAGCTTAGACATGAACTTAAAAAACTTTTCTTTGTTTTAGTAAACTTCTAAGTTTTGTTTTGGAGTGTTTACTATTATGTGGTGTTTTTATGTATACATTACAAAACTCTTATTATATGAAATCTTCCCAGGTAGGAAATTTCAGGGTTATGTAGAGTCCCCTCAGAATTCCTCCCTGCCTGTTTTCAAAGGTAATAATGAGTTCCTTTTACAACTTACATCTCACAGTGAGCATGTTTGGAAAATGTATTTTTATAATTGATTTGAATATGCATGCAAAATTATTCATAAGTAATACAACCATATTTTTATATTTGTAGGAATGTATAGAGATAATATAACACCTGGATTGTACTAGCTTATAGCAATCAATGAATGAAGAAAATGGTGGGCCTCCACACTGATTCTTGCATTTGAAGGGAGAAGTTTTAAGTTCAAATTTTCAAAAAACATGAGTTTGATTAATTTCTCAAAAAGTGCATCCAAATACAATTAAATAACCTGTCTGATGTGAGAGCTTGCTATAGTGAATGTGCTTGCTACTAGTACATGAAAACAGTTTTTCAGTATTTATTTTTATCTTAAGTCTTCCCTTGTGTAAATCAAAAGGCTATGTCAAGTTATATGTATAAGTAAAAGAAAAAGCACAAACTCCAAACATGATTGTTCCCTCTGTTACTGTCCTTACCATGCCTTTAGACCATGAATTAATTAATTTATCCTCAAAGGAATAGATAACCTTTAAACTCTCAATTTCTTTCTGCTACTCAGTGTTTCAAAAATAAATACCTAAGCAACTTTTTCTTTGCTCCTTGAGAAGAGGAATTTAATATGTCTCTGGAAACCAAATATTAACTTCCAAGGTCAACTTCATATTCTTTTACAGATACTTCAAAATCCCCAGGGAAACCAGATACAGTAGTCTGTTCTTTTCATCCCATAATTGCTAACAATTTTGTGAAATTTAGCCTGTCATCATGACTATCTATACAAAAGACAGTGTCACAAGTGCTACTACAGAGGGACAGGAAAACAAACTTTGGGCACAGGGAATGAAGATACTATCAAAACTGGAGACTAGGGCACAGATTTATTCCAGCTATGACATTTGGTCTTAAAATATATGTGGACATTGAACCAGAAAATATGAAAAAATAAAGAATTATATTTTTTCAACTTTTTATTTGAATTAGAAACAGGATTGTTTTACATGACAATCCCAGTTCCCTTCTCCTTTCCATCCTCCCCTACCAACACCCCCCCTCTAACAAAAACCCTACCTATCAAATATCCTTTCTGCTCCCCCTGGATGGTGAGGTCTTCCATAGGGTGTCATCAGAGTCTATTGTATCCTTTGTGATAGGGCCTGGGCCCACCCCCATGTGTCTTGGCTCAGGGATTAATCCTCTATATGGGATTTCCTCCCAAAGTCCACACCTATGTTAGTGATAAGTACTGAACTTCTACAGGAGGTCCCGTAGATTTCAGAGGTTTCCTCATAGAAATCCATGTTCCTGGGGTCTGGATCAGTCCCAGGCAGTGGACATGAGGGAGCAGGAAGTTTGAGTCAGGGAAAGAATAGATGATAACAAGAATGGAGATACCATCATAGAGGGAGACATTTTTGGTTTACAGAGAAATCAGGCACTAGGGAAATGTCTGGAGATCTACAAAGATGACACCAGATAACAATCTAAGCAACAGAGGAAAGACTACCTTAAATGCCCTCTCCTGATAATGAGATTGATGACTAACTTATATCCCATCCTATAGCCTTCATCCAGAAGCTGGTGGAAGTAGAAGCAGTCACCCACAACTAATCACCGAACTGAACTGGAACCTAGATGCAGAGAAGGACGAGTGAAGAGCAAAGGCTGGTGAATCCCACAGAAACAGCTGATCTGAACATCGGAAAACTCTTGCTCCCCAGATTGATAGCTGGAAGATAAAGAAATTATAGAGACATTTAATTTGGCGCAATGACTCACAGTACAGAATAGCACAAAGTACATTGAAAGGAGCCTCAGAAGTTAATAACACAATGATTGGCTGATCTAAAGAGAGGAACAAGCTCATAAAACATTCAAGACAAGTGAACAGTAAGTGTGGAATAAAAGACAAATAATGAATATATTAAGAGAAACAGTGGGAAAAAAGAATCGAGAGAGTTGTTTGAATGGATGAAAAAGTGAAAAATAGGGCAGTATTTGTGAAAAAATATATTATTTGGATACATGGCCAAGATCTTCAGTGTCTTAAGAAGGATTATTTGTGGAAATCATTTAGCAGCCATTGAATTATAGGATATTAGGAGTAAGCATTACCAGTTAAGCAAGGTATCCACAGCAATGAATATTTCTGTTGTACATATGGTTTACTTTTCCAATGAGATTTTAAGTAATCTCCTTGAATTATAGATATCAATTTATGTTTTATTGTTGTAATTATCATTCCCTGACTATTCTACATATTAATGAAATTTAAAAAAAGAAGAGGTCAAAGTTTTACAATTTTTTTACCTCTACCTTTTGTATACTGTTGTAGTAACTGTTTTCTGAAAGGCTTTTATTAAATCAAATTGTTCTTAATTAGCTCCACACTACTCCGTCTCTTGGCTAGATAGTTGCAAGAGGCTTTCATTGGAGTTGAATTAGTTTGGGGCAATCATTTACTACCTGTTATGTTGAAATGTAAATTCTGGACCACACTTTCTAATAGCAGATTCTTACTGACAACCCAGATCAAGCACCTATGCAGGAATGAATGAACTCATCTTTCCCTAGAACAGAAGAATCAAACATTTAAAGCTTATAATATTGGTGTTTGTGGGGAAAATGGTATCAGAAAAGGAGCTGGAGATGAAGCTACTGTGATGTACATGTCATGCTCTATAAGTCAATAATGAGAACACCCTATTTGCTAACACTATGTTTGTCAAGAGTGGATTTATTTAACTTCATATTTTCAGAGTTGTTCATTTGTTTGCTTCTTTTGTTTGTTCCTATCTCTTTAAATGGAGCACACAGTTTCCTCTGATGTGATCTTATTTACTTCCTGTACCCTTCATTAGGCAGCTCACAAGGTCTAGCCATGTATTCTGTTTGTTTGGGCAGCTCTTTTGCCCAGATTGACATAACTTTTTCAATCCTTTAAAACTTATATTCAAAAGTATTATCATTTGGTTTTCTTTAGAACCTGTCTCATAGGTAATTAGACATTTGTCTTTGTGGACTGATGTTGCTTTCTCTCTCTCTCTCTCTCTCTCTCTCTCTCTCTCTCTCTCTGTGTGTGTGTGTGTGTGTGTGTGTGTGTGTCTGTGTGTAATAAACAATGTGAATCTTGAAAAAAGAAAGTAAGTATATTTCACTTGTCTATTTTCATTAATAGCTTAAAACCTAGAAGGTAATAAGTTTGCAAATGTGTTTTACTGATTTTACTCATCAAACAATTAACACTAAAATGATATGAAAGTATTTTAATATACTAGCATGTTTCATTTATATAATCATATTAATGTCCATTCAATTTCTAATGTTTCATCTGAAAGAAAATCAGCCACACACCATGGTATCAGATTCCATGAGGGCACATCAGCACATTAGAATAACACTGGAGTTACTGAAGTCATTTGACAGCCACAATCATTTCCTCAGGTCACTGCTTTTTTATGAATGAGAAGTTACAGAGCTTTAAAAGTTCCTGCATAATGGCTAAGTAAATGTTCTCATATTATAATATATTCAGGAAATGGAAGCATTTGTGCAGCAATCAATGACTTATATTGAGTACTTACTCCTCATAAATGATTAAACTTAATTGAATTGAAGCTTTAATAACTTTCTAGTCACTTATTTAACAGGTAAATTAGGTAAAAGTGTAAATGATAATATATAAAATATGAATAAAGTCAGAATATAAATAATAATTTTAATACATACAAGAGAGATATTTATAGAATGGTGCTGAGGTATGTCATCCAGAAGTGGATGGAAGGAATGAAATAACAACTATAAAGTAATTAAGGTCTAAGGATATTAGCAGCTCCTCCTCAAATTACTGCTAAAGTAAACATAGGAACCAGGGGTGGACCACATGAGCTCACCATAATCTCCACCGAAGGCCTTTAAATAAAATGAGATCTAGAATAACTTTGTGAGTTATTCAAATTTGCCAAAAAATATTGATCCCCCATATAAAAGAATATGAAAAGCAACAAACACTGAAATATTTTCCTCTTTGCAATTGTTACAGCTACTCTAATAGGAATTAACATTTATTGCAAGCACTTTGCTTACACTGTAATTTTTATTGTTCAGCACTGTAATGTGATTGTATTTCCAATACTCTACAATCCCAGAGTCCCAGATTAGTAACTTATCTAAGAATACAGATCTAGTAAAAAAGTTAAAGGTAAGATTGATAATCGAGAATATCATTCCTCAAAACAGAAATTAAGCCAGTATTTCCATTATAATTTCAGATTAGCCATTCATTAATGCATTTATGTATTCAGGAAGGTTTTGCTTAAAGTCTGTATGTAGAAGGAACTAGGGAAAAAAGCTATCTCCTGAATAGCTCAGGAGTGTTAGTCACTTATATAACACATAACAACTACAAATATGAGTTACTAATTCAAGACTGAATGTGAAAACTTTGAAGGAATTTGGAAGTGACTCAAGAGAGCAAAATTGAATACTAAGTTCTGTTACTATGGAGGGACGTTTGCAAAACTCAGGATGAAAGTGAGATATCTACAATAGCATTTCCATTCAATATAAGCTGTAGTTATATCTCCTAATCTTGCTGTAGATCAACTTTAATGCAAATATTGTTTAACATTTTTCCTGTACTTTCAGGCAGTAAATATTGAATGGTCTCACAGACTTCTAAAGCCTGTATTCTCTTTCCCATGTTAAAGAAGGACACGATGAAGTTTTGAAAGTTTTGGGTGACATAGCTAGTAAATATAAAAGCAAAGATTCGTTCTCAGTTCTTCCTGCACTGAGTTCATTATTCTTTCAAGAGAAGCACAGCTTCTCCAACTTTGCCTCTGAAGTACTCCTTAAAGCAGAGGACGGTGTATGTGTGTGTCCCTGGGAAGTCCGGGCAGAGAGCCTGCAGCAGCCCCGAGAACATGAAGGTCCTTTGAAATCTTCTGTTTTATATAAAACATGAAAATGAATGACTTCACTGTTTTTATATGCATGCACAATTGAAGAAGCTTTTAAAAGTGCACACATCGGAAACTTTTTCACCTTTCATTAAATTTGATTTTCAAGGAAGTAACACTGTGTGACATTTAACACCTTCTGACTGTCCACTGATACATGTTTGGAAGATGATATAGCCAGTTGAAATGCACAGTTATCTCATGATAGAAAATTTATGGTATGGCTTATTCTAGAGTTTGAGACAGGGTCTCAGAAATCCTAGGCTGGCTTCAAACTGGTTATCTAGCCAAGGAGAACCAGGAACATTTTGTCATTCTGTCACCTTCCAATTACTGGGTTGAAAAGTGCACACCAGTATGTCTGGTTTATGCAAGCTGAGAATCAAACACAGGGCTTTGTGCTTTTCAGGAAAATACTCTACCAACTTAGCAAGTCCAGGTCTTTAAATTCGGCGTTTTCCCCCCTTTTTATTATTAGAAAGAAAATAATTTTACATGTCAATCCCAGGTCCCTTTCTCTCCCCTCCTCCCCTGGCCCCCCAACTAACATCTCACCTATCCCCAGAGATGGTGAGGCCTTCCATAGAGTTCTTCAAATTCTGTCATTCTTTGTGATAGGCCTAGGCCAACCCCCTTGTGTCTAGGTTGAGGGAATATCCCTACATGTTAGATGGGCTCTAAAGTTTATTTCTATGGTAGTTATAAGTACCCATCTCCAAGGTCTCTTCACTGACACCCACATTAAGGGGGTCTGAAGCAGTCCTTTGCTGTTTTTCAGCTATCAGACTGGGGACCAAGAGTTTTCCCTTGTTCAGGTCAGGTGTTTCTGTAGGTTTCACCAACCTGGTATGGACCCCTTTGCTCATCACTCATTCCTTCTTTGCAACTGGATTCCAGTTCAGTTCAGTGATTAGTGTGGGTGTCTGCTTCTACTTCCACCAGCTACTGGATGAAGGCTATAGGATGGGATATAAGTTAGTCATCAATCTCATTATCAGGGGAGGGTATTTAAGGTAGCCTCTCCTCTGTTGCTTAGATTGTTAGTGTCATCTTTTTAGATCTCCAGACATTTCCCTAGTGCCTGATTTCTCTGTAAACCTAAAATGTCTCCCTCTATTATGGTATCTCTTATCTTGTTTTCTCCTATTCTTCCTTCGGCTCAACCTTTCTGCTCCCTCATGTCCTCCTCACCCCTCCTCATCTGTTCTCAGGTTTTCAGCTCTATGAGTAAACTGCAAAGACTCAGCTTTTTTGTGGCTGTATATGACAGTCACCATGAGGTTTGGTATTCTGTATACACCTTGGCCTAGCATTTTTACCCCTAGGAATGATCTGGAACCTCATGGTTAATTATGGTATGGAAGTATTTTCCTGAGTCTATGAGATGTTCTGTAGAATTATTAAGTCAGAACAGGAGATTATGGTAACATCTGCAGTAATGGTTGGTCACAAGTCCCAGCAATAATATGGAAAATGTGCTTAGAATTTGAAATTTGTCATCCTTGGAGGACTGTGTCTTTACCTGGTACAATCTAAATCTAACTCCATGTAGTTAGTGTAAGAATTGAACGAGAGAATAGGAGTTGCAGATGTGACAAAGTTAAAGTGACATTGCAACATATATCATACGATTTGTTTCAGGAGAGTTAGGGAAAGATGGAAACAGATTAAGTTTACTTTAGTTTTAAATTTCAGTCATTTTTGAGGAACACACATACACACAGTATTGAAAAAATTATGTTTAATGTTTTGACTTCTCATTCCACAGACACATAATAAGAGACTTGGCATAAAAATTGTAAACTTATATTTTCATGTACATTTTTAAACATCAGAATAATAAATCATATTGCTGGGTTTTTTTAAGTGTGGCTTTTCCTTATTCTATGGTTTCCTGGGTACTGATAAATAAAAGTAACTCTTTCCTTTTCCTTTTTATGATGCATTTCAGACTTCACCATGGCAGAGTGTGTATAACTCATTCTATGATTTTCTTCTTTGGGCTGGTATGTCTTTTCTGAATTGCAATAATTTATATCACTAAAAGGGGAAGAAAGACATAGGAAAGCCTTCTATTTCTAGGTCTAAAATATATTGCACTGAGATTCAGTGTTTCCATAAGGGGGTAATTAGAACCCAAGCTTGCATTTCTCTTTGGCTTCTTTTTACTGGATTTTTGCAGACAACCTTCTATGGGTTGTCATGCTGAGAAATGGAATACTAGAAAAAATTTATTATTATTTTGTTATTTCACATGAAAGATGATTTACTGAATTTTCAAAACAGAAATATTAAAGCTGACATATTTTAGATAGAAATCTTTCATCATTAAAGAAGCTTTGTTTTCTTCACCAAATGTAGAAGACTAAAATAAATAAATAACTGGAAGGCAAGTGTGTTGCTTAAAAAATAATGTGTCATCCTTCAGAGTTGTGTGTTTTCCCTCTCAAGTACTTGTATTGATTTATGAAACACACAGAAGGATACTAAATCTATTAAAAAGACCTGGGATGTCATCACTAAGTAATAGTAAGAACAGTATGAATAATAAAAATAAATGCTGTTTAAGGGAGAATGATGCTCTTATGGCTTTTCATCAGCACAACCGCTCACCACAGCTGCTTTGAACCCCAGCTCTGCAAACAGTGGGGAAAGCTCCATAATCTTTCCTACAGCCATCCCTTGTTCATCAGTTTCAAAAGACAAATCTTGATACTAAAACACTTAAAATAAGCTGTCCTTATTCTTTGACACATAGGATTTATGTTAAAAATTGATAAAATCTGCTGTTTCCTTGAGAGAGAAAATTTGATCTGGATTGCATTTTCTCATCATTGCATAATGTCAACTCCATTATGAATGAAAGACTAAGTGATGAATTCATTCCTAAGACTATGTGCCTATCCAAATCTAGATTTTAATATTTCTTCATACATGATGAACATTTGAGAAAAATGTAAGACACATTCTCAAATAATTGTGGAATCTTGAATTATTTGAGATGGTATATTACCTTATATTTTTATTTAATTATTTGTGGTTATATATTGTTTATTATATAAAAAAGCCACTGAAGATCAGAATACAAAGCCAGCCACACTAACTATGGTCATAGAAGCTGGACAGTGATGGCACACAACTTTAATCCCAGAACTCTTGAGACAGTGGCAGATGAAACTGTATGAGTTCAAGGCCACCCAGGGCTAAATGAGAGTGAATAAGTCTAAAAGAGTAAAAGTGCTCATGCCTTTAATCCTAGCACTAGAGTGGTATATAAGGAAGAAGCAATTGGTCTCATGTGAGATTCAGTTTCCAGTCACAGGGAAGACAGGATTAACTTTTCAGCCTTGGTAGAGTAAGAGCTATTGACTGGCTGCTTTTTTCTCTGATTTTCAGCTTGATCACCAATATCTATCTCTGGATTTTATTATTTGTGTTACAATAATTAATTTATTTTTATTTTAAAACAGCAACTTATGTTACTAGACCGAATTTCTTACATTGATTTGAGGTAAGTTTTGAGTTCCCTATTCTATAGTCTCCATCTTAAAAATGTTGGGATTATAGGTGTCTACTACCACAGATTGTGATAAACTGATAACTCAAGCAAGATTTTTACACATAAAATATGCGGACTTTAAAGAGAAGTTTACATATTGCTAGTCATTGTTCACTATGTATACGTCTGTCCATTCAAATGTTACACTGAAAGAATTGTCTGTGAAGTGTTGTTTATAGAATTTATCTAAGTAGTGTTCTGTTCTACCAGCACCTACATGACTGCTCCTTGCTTTCACCAAGTTCTTCTCAGAGAGCATCAGCAACAAATTCATTGTTCAGTCATATGATCTAACATCATCCAATCAGCATTCACTTGTCACAAATCTGGTGAACAATATCTGAAAGACTGTAGTGGCCAATCATTATTTTTCTTTATACATTTCTTTGCCCATTATTTTTCTTTATACAAAGAAATGAAAGAGTTCAAGTTAGAAACGACCAATGTTATGACAAAGAAACACACACTCTGTCAATGAAACAAAAAGATATGACCGAAAACCAAGGCAGAATTTGATACTAAGGGGTTTTAAACCTATGGATCCAACTGTGCCTGGCATTAGGGATTTACTGTGGCAATTTTAGTAGCTTGCCTAAAGCATTCTCTCTGCTTCTTAAACATATTTTCTGTATTTTGTGACTTATACATTAGGAGTTATACATTAGTCTATGTAACGAACTATTAGATAAATCTAAACCAGTAACATCTAGGAGTTTTTCTCTGTTGGGAACAATGCATAGTACCAGGTAATCACAGCACAACATTATGACAGAGATGGTTGGTTGCATATTGAGTGCCCTCTTTATTTTCCCAATTGTTAATAAGTTAAAGAGATAAAGCATAGGTAAATGAGAATACATCTTCATGTTTTGAATTTGTAGCTTATTAATGTAAAATTAACAATGTTGTTAGAACTGCTTAGATCAACTAAGACATTCAGCTTTCCTTTTCTTTCTCACTGGTTGTTGAAACCTGTAAGAACAGCTAAGCTGTGAAACTGACTGCCTCCAACAACATCTTTGTAACATGAGTTCTAATAGCTCTAATAGTAAAAGCCCAGAGTCAGATATTAGGGGTTGAAAGCTGAAAGATTAGAGAAGCACCGCAGCCATCCACTAGAGTTCTTACCTTTACGAAATTCTCAGACTGCAAAGAAACTGAGGTCCTGTGTCATCCCACATACATTCCTCTCTCCACCCAGCCATCATACTTCCTGTCTTTCTGTACAGACCTGCAGACCTGTATGGTTAGCTACTGGAAAGCCCCACACTCTCATATTCAGCTAAGCTTTATTTTTTAGAGTATAAACAAGATATCACCACATGCTTCCAAACAGAATGCAGCTGTCTTAATATGGGTCATGCTACTTATAGCTTCTGTATATGGTCATTTGTCCCAAGATTGGCTCACCAGTGTTTCAGTCTACACTTTTATTTTATGTAGTGAAATTTTAGTATGAACAGATGTTCCCTAATAATATATTGAAATGTCTGAGATTTCATGTGTCTGTTTCTTTTGTTATTTTTTTATTTGTTGTTGTTGCTGAATTGTTTTTAAAACTTAACTATGTTTTCTTCTTTTTAATAGAGGTTCTTAAAATATTATTCATGTGAGTAAATGAATTTCAGAATCTTTTAAAAATAGAAGTCATAACTTCTTATAGGAAATTTCAACCATGTGATTAAAGTTACCATATATATTGAGCAGATTTTCCAAGTTAAAAAAATATAAATTTCCAATATTGGAAATATCTATATATTTGTCTGTGTCCAAGTTTACTAATTAAAAACCTGGTCTTTATTCTAGGCATATGGCCATAATCCTAGTACTAGGAGCCTAAGGATAGAGGACTAGTAGTGTTTGAGGCCAACTGTGCTTCACAGAGAGATCCTGTCTCAAAAGCAATCAGACAAGAAATGCAGTCTTTCTTCTTTCAAAACTAATTCTGTCTTTTTGGAAGTTTTTCTTTCTTTTTTGTTTATAGATATTTAGTTATGTGTTATTACTTCCTATTTTATAATTGATAACTTCCTTATACCATAATTATGGGCATACAATCAGGAGTAATTTTTACTGAAAATGAGTAAAATCTAATAATAATAAAAGAAAAAAAAACAAAGAGTTAGAATTAAGCTATGTAATTGTCTGTAGTTTCTACTTGGCACCTGAGCACTTTGTAGTGACAGTCATATATACCAGGATCCTGACAGTATTGGACAATAGTTCATCACTGGATCTTACTATGGAGCAAATGTGTATTCTTGGCAGCCATTCTTGCAATTGATGATTAAAACTGGGGAAACGATTCTATTGCTTCCAGTTCCCTCCATAGAGGAGCTAATTTGTTAGAATATGTATCAGAAAGGGTAAAAGTGTCCTCTCCCCCAAAGGTGTGCATATGTGTCTGAAATCAAAATGTGTTTTGTGTTTGTTGCTTTATTATTTATTTTTAGTTCTCATTTGTATACCATTTCTGTTACAGAGAGCGCTGAGTGTAAAATGCTATGTATCTTCCAGGAAGTGAGAATTTACCATATTTTTCATGCAAGTTTGATAAAACTTGTATATATAGGTATCATTTAAAGATCATGTATATATAGGTATCACAGTGATAAGAAATTTACCACAAAGAATAATATTGCTTATTCTTAGCATAGAAAAGAGGTTCATTTGAGACATTTGTGTACTCAGTAAATACAACTCATCTCTTCCTTCTTCAAACCAAAGCCAAAGGCTCACTGTAATCTTTAAACACTGCAGGAAGACAAATTCTTCTGATTTCTTATTTAGTTGTATCTTGGCACTATTGGAACTTGAACCTCATATAAAATACTGCATGTCTAGTAGTGAAATATCCTCCTGAATATATTGATTTATACACACATGCATTTGAATAATATTTGCACATTCTTTACAATTCTTACTACCTGAGTGATTTATTGATTAGCAGTTTAAATCACTTTATACTAAATAGAAAATTTCTCCATAAATATTCAGTTGTTCAAATAATCATATTTTCTTTCAAAAGTATTTCTGGGACACAGGATTCTTTTTTACACCAATTTTATTTGGGATAAAACCTGAGACATATAAACTTTTCTAATATATTTGCTAAATTCAGATCACAAAGAAAAATATACCTGGATGCTTTATCATTAAGATCTGTATGTAGGGATATTCAACATGCATGAGAGAGGGGCTTGGTCCTGCCCCAACTTACTGCACCAAACTTTTTTGTCTGCTCATGGGAGCCCTTACCTATGAGAAAGAGTGGATGGAGGGGAGCTGGGGAGAGTTGAGAGGGTGAGAGAGGGGAGGTGAAAGGGGGAACTGAGGTTGGAATGTGAAATGAAACTTAAAAAAATAAAGAAATTAAAAAAGAACTATATCTTATTTGCACAAATACTTAGAAGGTATTGCTGACTCAGTATCTTTTAACAAACTTTTGATAAGACTTCCCAATTGAAATCATATTCACATTTGGAGTCACAATTTTACTCAATGGCACCATTCTTACTTGAGGAAAAATATCTTCTCATTTAATGTACAAGCCTCAAATAGTTAGAGACTAATTTAGCAAAGTTACATTCATTTAAAAAATTCCAGGTTTAATACTTCTTTAAATAGAGAAATATTCAAACAAATTAATATGAACAGAGAAATAACTAAGATTAGTAATTTTGAAGCTTTTTTTTTTTTTAGTAATCATTTCCCTTACATGTTTTGGCAATTTCTATCACAACTATAGCACTGGAGTGAGAAGAAATATCTTTTACACATTGAGAAATTAATTTTAATTAACAATGCTTTTGTGTGATTCCTGGTTGCTTACTTCTAAATTACATGAACTTGAAATGCTTATTTTTACTTTCTATATATTGGTTAAATAATTGTAACATGTAGAAGTCTTTCCTATAGCATGGATTTTTATTTAAAATTAAACAAAATGAATTAAACTATCATGACTATCAGCCATTATTTTTGAGAAGTAATTGATTTTACATGGTCATTTTGATAATGAGCAGCATGGCATTCTTTGTTAGTACAGATAACAATTTAAAGTATTTCCTCATGAAATACTTGTTGAATTGTGGTTTCACAATTCACAAGGACATTGATTGTATTAGATATTTTGCTTTTGTGATACTAAAATTCTGTATTTAAAGACACATGTGGTGCATTAGACAGAGCAGAGATAGTTAGCTACTATCAACATTCTAAATGGTTTGTAACTACTGACAGGTGATGGAGGCTGTACGTCCGTATGCTGTGAATATATATTTCTCTTATTGACTGACGAATAAAACTCTTTCCAGCCAATGGACAGTCAGGATTCATCCAGGTGGTAAATCCAAACAGGGAAAGAGAAAGGTAGTAGGCAGAGTCAGTAGACTCCATGTAGCAGCTGAGGAAGCACTAAAGATTTAAAATATAGCTGACTGATGCTTTTTTCATATGCAAAACCTTAGTTTTGTGATTCCTATAACATTCCTTAGATCATTACCTTTTAAGGTAAGTAATAAAATATTTGGCCTTATCTTTGTAGCTGCAAAATGCAGCCTGCCAGTAAAACCATGCCAAGAATACCTTGTTCACTCACACAGTTATTCTGTTACAATTTGCTTGGATATAAATGTATGTGAGTTCTTGGGATAATTTGCTTTTTACCTGTACTATGCAAAATTTAATAATGTACTATGAACATTATTTAATAATTTAATAATTTAAATTTTAATAATTAATAATTTAATAATGTAAGGGATATGGAAAACATGATGTTTTCACTGTTTGCTTTGTATTCATTGAAATAATTCACTTGAAAAACAGAATGTAAGCACATTGAAATTCGTATATTGCCTGAAAAACATTGCTATGATATATCAACTCTAGAAAAAAAGTATACAGTGGAGAAAAAGAATATACAAAAACATGAGAAAATAGAGACTAAAGAAGGAAGCCATCAAGAGAGTGCTTGAGTGTTTCATTTGAATGCCTCTGGAAGCCCGTGGTGCTTGCTGGAGGCTGGCCCCCAAACAGCAATAATGTGTACGTATCCCATGCTGCCTATTTGTTATTGGATACTCCATTGATGTACTCTTCCCTGGAGAAAAGTCCTTATTCCATTCTCAGCACTTCAAAATTTAATTGTAATATTCATAGCTGTGTATTATCTTTTGTTTATCCTTTTGTGTTGATAGGACATTTCAATTTGAAAATTTATTTCTCTTAGTAAATTTGGAAAATAAATGTACATGGTTTAATTAAAAGTTTCTTCTGTTTCACTTCTTATCCCTTTCATTCTTGGTCTCCTATTACATTCCTAAATTGTGACCTCATTGCATCCTTTACAGACATTCATCTCCTTTATATTGGTCATTTAAAAATCATTTCTGACTACTTTAAATGCCATCCTAGTTTCTTCATCCAGTAGCTGATGGAAGCAGAAAGAGACATCCACACTAAAGCTCTGAGCCGAACTCCTGGAATCCAGTTGTAGAGAGGGAGGATGGATGAACAATGGGGGCAAGATCAGGCTGGAGAAACCCACAGAAACAGCTGACCAGACCAAGTGGGTCCTCACTGACCCCAGTTGAAAAGATGGGGAACCAGCGATGGACCAAACCAAGCCTCCTGAATGTGGGTGTTATTTAGAAGGCCTGGGCAGTAAATGGGACCTCTGACAGTGCAACCAGTATCTCTCCTTAGAGTACAAATGGACTTTGGGAGCCCATTCCCCATGGAGGGATACCCTCTCAGCCTACATACACAGGGGAGGGCCTAGGCCCTCCTCCAAAAGATGTGACAGACTTTGATGATCCTCCATGGAAGGCCTCACCCTCCCTGGGGAGTGGATGTCAGGTGGAATGGAGGTGTTAGTGGGGAACATGGAGGATAGGAGGGAGAGGGAACTGGGTTTGATATGTAAAATAAGATCATTTCTAATTTAAATAAAAATTTATATAAAAATAAAATCATTTCTGTGACTTAATTTCTAATTCCCTTGATAAATATTATTTTAAAATTTTCTACTGTTTTATAATTTATGTATATGAATTTTCAGGTATTTATGCCTTAGGGTTTATGGGTATTTACCTTAAAAACAATTAAAATACTTATTTTGTGAATAATATTAACTTGGTTAATATTAATAAGCCCTAATGTCTAGGTAACTTTGATGTTAATCATATTGATTATCTGTTTACCAGTGTAGATCATTTTGAGGTTTCTCTTTATTTATTTAGTTTTTAATTTATATTAATGAATTCTAGTGATTTTTTCAAATGTTTCATCATTTTATTAACCTAAAAATGTGAAAGATTTATTTCATTGTTTTTCAGAAAATTGCTTAATTGAAACTAAAAAGCTTTTACCTTTTTTGGTGTTCTGTAGCTGAAATGCCTTTTCCTGTTTTCAGTGCTTAGCTGTGTTTGATGGAGGCTACTGTCTACATGCATAACTCAGGAATACAGGTGTTTTTGGAAAAGTTTTCATTTTCTTTGTGTGGACTTTATTAACCTAGCACCTACCCTTTTTTTTTTTTGGCTGCCCTGTTACCTATTTTTATAAATCTAGTTCATTTTTAAAATAATTCTATTAGATAATGAGACCCCCTACATGATTTTTTGTTTTTATTTTATTCAGAACTTTTCACACCCAGTCCCACCCACCTTCATTACTCACCACAAAAATATCTGTCCTCATTGTTCTTTCTTAAATATAGTTCTGTTAAGAATAATTTGTGCTTTGCAAATATTCTAGGTTATGTGGCTTTTCCCTTGATAGTGATCAACTTACCAAGGTTGACACTTTTGTTTGTTTATTTATTTATTTATTTATTTATTTATTCTTTATTTATTTATTTTTTGGTTTTTCGAGACAGGGTTTCTCTGTGTATCTTTGGAGTCTATCCTGGCACTCCCTCTGGAGACCAGACTTGCCTCAAACTCACAGAGATCCACCTGCCTCTGCCTCCTGAGTGCTGGGATTAAAGGCATGAGCCACCAACACCCGGCTTTGGGTGACACTTTTAGAGGAGAGTGATTATCTATCTCCAAGGAGATAGAAGTTGTACCTGGGTTATTGGTGGGACTTCCTACCTAACTCCCTCTCCAATGATTGGATTACTTTGTCCTGTGCATGTAGTAACAGTTATTGTGAGTTCATATGTGCAGCTGCTAATCTGTATGCTGAAAAGAGTTCCTTTATAGTTCTCCATGGTCTGACTCTTATATTCTTTCAATTCCCTCTTCTTTTTGATGCCTGAGCTTTTGGAGGAGGTGTTCTGCTATATAGGTTCCATCTTTGGATGAATGGTTTGTAATGTCTTCTCTGCAACCTGGACCATTTTAAGTCTCTGTGTTCATCTCTACTAACTGTAATAAAATGCAAAATAAAACTGTATCTCTGATAAAAGTTGTAGCTATAAATTTTGAGGATTTAATTTTAATTGCAAGTTCATTTAATAACATAAATGAATGGGTTCTCGCCTATGGCCTATGACCTGACAGCCTCAAGTTCTTGGCCAGATATTGCTGAAAAATATGGATTTCATCTTGTGGAATGGAACTTAAATCCAATAAGAAATTAATCGACTACTCCCATAATGTTCATGCAACTATTGCACTGGTAGGTGCACATATCTTCAAGGGTAAGCCATCAGTGTACCTCCCAGGGTTTAGAGCTGAGTGAGACTGATTTCTGTTTTCCTCTGGTAGCCTGTAGAGCACCTTCTAATAGATGAGAGTTACCTGTCTGGATAAAACTTTCAGGTCAGTGCCAGTTTGATTTTCCCAATCGTATCTTGAGTATGTGGCTTCTTCAGCAATAGAGAATTTCTACCAAGTCCTGGAAATTTACCATGTTCAATGGACAAAACCTATTTTATTTAAATCCCTCATTGCTTAACAACCCCCAAAGAGGCCACCCATTTCGGCTGCTGGGAATAGATAATGAAAATGTTTAAACAGTGGAATATCATTCAGTTAGTAGGTAAATTTAAGTTATAAAGAATTAAAGTAAATTAAGTGAGAAACAATTTAGAGTGAGATAACTCAGACACATTAAGAAAAATGTCAGTTGGGCAGGGATGGCACTTGCCTTTAATCCCTTCTGCCTGGCAGATCTCTGTAAGTTTGAGGCCAGCCTGATCTGGACTATAGAGTGAATTCCTAGGCAGCCAAAACTACACAGAGAAACCTTGTCTCAGAATACAAAGCAAAACATAAACAGAAAAAAAGAATAATGTCCTATTTTCTCTCACTTATAGAAATTAGCTTTGAATCTTCAGATATGTTTCTCTCATTTGAGATATCTGTAGAGGTTATACTAATGGGCTGTTGTCAGGAAGCCAACTTTCAATGGAGAGAATAGGAAACATACTATATAAAGGCTTACAGGGAACTCATGAAATAAGAAAGGGAGGACAGTGTACAGGGAAGAGTACAGGCAAAGATAAATAACACTAAGTATTTTTTTGTATGAGTGCTCTGTCTGCATGTACCGTTGAAAGAAATTCAGCACACATTCCTTGATTCTGTCTCTTAGGAAACAAAAAATAGTGGAGTATATCTAAAGATTAAGTGTGTGTAGAAAGCTAAGTAAAAATAACAAAAACAATCTTAGAAAATGTCAACCCTGGTATATAGATTTAGTTTCCTTAATACAAGCATACAAATTGCACTAGGTTGCACTAAAGTGGAAGATGAGAAACTTTTGTTTGTAAGTAGATGAGTAATAAATATTTACTTGTTTTTACTCAGAGGCTTTGTCATGTTTTATCAAGTTGGCTATTCTAGTAGGACAAAACAGATAATGATGGAATGAATGGACATATCTAAATTCCAATAAAACTTTACTCAGGAAGGAGATGCTGAGTCATGATCACTAGGCCTTTAATTATGAATCCTCTTAAAAGAATGAATTTGAATATAATACAGAAGTAATTCAAGAAGAAAGAAGGAAAGTAGGGGAAGGCAGGGCAGGAGTTTGGAAGGAAGGAAACCAGTGAAGAAAGCTGGGACTCAGATTGATGGCAGCCCAACAATTCATTCACAGATTAAACTCCAGAGTTATACAACTAGTGCATATCACAATTAATAGATGTTACAAAACTGTCAAAGATGATAACTGTAATTTACACAAAAATACCAGACAAAGGTAAACTCTGAACAGAAAAGCCAACAATAGAAACTAAAAAGTAGGCTTTCAGAATGCAGAAAAACAATTCAAAGTAGTCAAAAATGGGATATTCCAGAGAAAAATCTTAAAAACATTTTTTCATTTTCATCTTTTTGTCTGAATTTTGGTCCTAATAAGTTTGGGATGTAGAAGTTACTATTTTTCATGAAAGTCTTATAATTTCTCCATCTTTAAAAAGTACATGTTAATTTGTTAGCCTGTAGGAAATATAGAATTTGGGTCCTAAAAGCAATTTCATGACTTGGGTATTTCTCTTCCCAATACATGCCTTTTCATGTGCTTGAGTTACCCTGAGTTAAAAAAAGGTAAAGTTTGTAGAGTGGCAGAGGATTTCCATGAGTGTAGCTAGCCAGCTCTCCATGTATAGCTACATGTCTAGATAAGCTTAACTACTGTAATATATTAATGTAACACTTGGTAACTTACCTGCAAGCAATTTATTTAATACTTGAAATTTTTTTTTCTTTTTTCCTCTTTAGATCTTTTATTAAAGTCTATAAGAACTAGGTTGTATTCAGCAGGCAAGGCCACCAGAAAACTTTTAATAAAACACATAAAGGGTTTATCAACTCTGTAGACCTTTGCTACAATTTAGAAATACAACAGTGATTCCATTGACCTGAAATGTGAGATTGCCATCCAACCACTCTGGATGCCTGTGTCTCAGAGTGAACAGGCCAAAAGCAGGATTACTACACTGCCTAGGATTATTGATCCCGGTGACCCGGGGGGAATTGAATTGTTACTCAGCATAGAGGGAAACAATAACGTGTGTTTGGAGTGATGCTGTGTTAAGCTGTTTCACTCAGCACTGCAGTAGCCTATAACTAAGTCAGAAAAAATTACAAAATTCAGCTTGGGCCTTGATTCAAATCCTGCCATGTTCATACAGGAGCATTTGAACTCAGCTATCATGCAGTATCATGATTAAAAGACAATGAGGATATAGAATTGCTCTTATAAGTCAAGGGAAAAACACTATCTACATATGATACAAATGGTATCTACATATGACAACTTTAGAAATGATCGTTTTGGGAATAATTTCTTTATTTTGCTATGAATAATGTCTATTCTCCTTCATGACATTATATTATAACATATACACACTGATGATAGTTAACTACATATTCTTAAATTATAAGATACAAAGGGATTCTAATCTCAGGTAAAGTTACTGTAAATTTAGTTTTCAACTAGATATTTGTGATATAAAGTAAAATATTGATTTGCTGTTAATATTATTTGCAGATAAAGTATGGCTGGAGGAGCTATGGATGCATCTTTTCATTTGTATTTTGATTAAACTGGAACTCACAGTAATTCATTCAAAGGAACCTTGTTATTTTGTAGATAAGATTAAAATCTGGAGATACCGGATTCTATCAGTAATCAGTTTAACAATATAGAGACAAGTCTTCCTTAATTAAGAAGAAAACCTAGTTGTTGTCAGTATATTGAGTCTAAGTACAATTCAAACTTATCTTCCTGAATACTTGGTTTAGATTTTGGACTAGACTATCTAAACTTACTATTATGCAAGCAAATGTCTTGCAGATAAATTTCTAAATGTGTAACACTGGCTATTTTGTTTCTGTGGTAGAACTTTTATTAGTATAGTATGCATCTTTCTGTAAATTGAATGAGATGTGTTTTTAAGAATCTGAATGATGTGAGAATTTTGCACTGAGAATTCAATTTCTTAAAAATGACCTTGAAAAAAGACATGAAGGATTTAAAAACCATGGTTGAAAAACTTCAGTACTTTTAGAAAATATGAATGGGGGAAAGAATTGTACATCCAGTGAAGTGTAGGGAAGTATATAAAGGATAACAGCTAGAATATGTAAAGGCAAAGTTTCTTTATATTTTAAATAAATAAAGCCAACCTTTCATACTTCTAGGGTAATAAATAGTAGCTTTTGGAAAAAGGGTGTATGGAAAAGGTTCATTTGTACAGTTCTTGCTATGCAAGCATCAGATTTGAGTTTGGTCTTCAGCATTCAAAATGCTGAGAATAATAGCTTGGTCTTTATGATTTCATTTCTGATGAAGTAGAGGCAAGTAAATCCTTGCAGCCTCCTGACCTACCAGCAGGCCACATGTTTGCTACCATAAGAACTTGTCACAATAAAGAAGGTGTAGAACTTCTGAGACTACCCAATATTTACCTCTTACCTAAGATGACCTTATTAGTGGGTAATGCAGTAGTAGGGATGTGATGGCTAGTACTAATTGTTTTCTTGAAAACTAGGAAGCAGATCTTCAGACACATCTGTAATGAATTGTCTAGATTAAGGTCATCTAAGAGAATATCTGTGAGAGATTGAAGCAGAAATCATTTTAGCTGCTGTTGGCAGCACTCGATGAGCATGATATCCTGGACAGTATGAAAGGGAAAAATTAGTTTGAGCCTTCAGCTACATGCATTCATTTCTGTCTTCTTCTGAGTATGTTATGTAAGAAGACCCTTTCTCCCTTAGGTTGCTTTTGTCACAGCATTTTTAGATAGTAACATTAAAAGAAACCAAGAGAGAAATATTTCATTATATTCTCATAATTCATAGAATTATGATTGAGGAGAATTTGTCTAAAGTTTCAGGAAAGATGAAAGTATGAAATTCAAATGTACAAAATTAGAAGAATGTATAGACTAAGTGGTTTCTTATGTGACATGGCAGGTAGTAAAGTTACTATCTTGGCAAATATATTTAAAATAGATTACATTTTATTCAGTTCCAAGGATATATTATGAATAGACAATAAGAAAAATGAATTAAGTTATGGGCTTGTTAAATTTATGAAAAAATTTGAAGGAGATAGAAAGTAGAAGAAAAGATAGAAAGGGAGAGAGAGAGAGAGAGAGACTATCAGAACATATAATAAGAGTGATAAATGGGCAGAAATATAAGGAATAAGTTCACAGGTAATATTGTTTCACAAAAATATTTATAAAAATTTCTATAAAGAATAATAAATTCTCCTTCCCCTTCCGCCGACCCATCAGCAACTAGGTGAGTGACTCCCTGCTCTTACCCAACTCCTTTCCAAAACGCCATTCACCCAGATCTCCCCAGGCTTGTGCATGCTTGGAGTAGACACTCCCAGGCAGGGAGGAGCTCCCTGAATCTGTGTACAGGCCACTCTTCCTTGCCTTCCCGCTGACTGATCCACAAGGAGGTGAGTGATCCACCGCTCTTACCCAACTCCCTTTCAAAGCCCCATTCACCCTGATCTCCCTGGGCCTTCTCCTGCTTGGGGTAGACCTGCCAGGCAGTGAGGAACCCCCAGAGCCTGGAAACACCCAATTTTTACTTCCTCCCCTGCCCCCACAATCCGATCCCTATGGAGGCCTAACTCCTTCAGAGTGAGGAGACTACCAGGAGAGGCAAGACCATCCAGAGCTTCAGACATTGAATTCCTGGCCCCCACACACTATGGTGTAACAAGAGGAGATAGAGAGACCCCACCTACACTCACTGGAAAAAGATATGGGAAGAAGACAGAATAAGAACTCACTCAACAACAGAAAGACCAATATGACACCACCAGAATCTAGGGACTCCACTCCAGCAAGATCTGAAAAGCCCAACATAGTGCATGAAGAAGAGATGGTCATCAAAACTTATCTCAGCAAGTTGATAGAGACCTTCAAAGAGGAAACAAGAAAATCCCTTAAAGAAATAAAAGAAAAAGCAAGCAAAAAATTACATAAAATGGAGGAAAAGACAAACCACAAAATTCAAGAAATAAACAAGTTTCATAAAGAATCAAAATAAATGCAAGATAAAACAACCAAACAAGTGAAGGAAGCTCAAGAAACAGTTCAAAGCATGAAAGCTGAATTAGACACAATAAAGAAAACACAGAATGAGGTGATGCTTGAAATGGAAAGACTGGATAAATGATCAGGAACTAAAGACGTGAGTATAACTAATAGAATCCAAGAGACAGAAGACAGAATCTCAGCCATTGTAGACTCGCTAAAGGATATACATTCATCAACCAAAGAAAACCTCAAGTCCAACAAATCCCTAACACAACATATCCAGGAAATATGGGACACCGTGTAAAGACCAAACCTAAGAATAATAGGTGTAGAAGAAGGTGAAGAAACACTGCTCAAAGGTACAGAAAACATACTCAACAAAATCATAGAAGAAAACTTCCCCAACCTACAGAAGGATATGCCTATGAAAGTACAAGAAGTTTACAGGACACCAAATAGACTGGACCACAAAAAGAATTCCCCCTGACACATAATAATCAAAACACCAAATCTACAGAATAAAGAGAAAATATTAAAAGCAGCAAAGGAAAAAGGTCAAGTAACATATAAAGGCAAAGCAATCAGAATCACACCCGACTTCTCAATGGAAACTCTGAAAGCCAGAGGTCTTGGAAAGATACCATATAAGCACTAAGGGAGCATGGATGTCAACCCAGACTACTGTACCCAGCAAAACTTTCAATCATTATACATGGAGAAAACAAGATAATCCATGACAAAAACAGATTTAAACAATACATATCCACAAATCCAGCACTACAGAAGGTTCTGGAAGGAAAACTCAAAACCAAGGAACATAACTACATGCACAAAAACACAGGCAATAGATAATCTAATTTTACCCAACACAAAAAGAAGCAGGAGGGCAAAATCCACACACAATGACTCCACCAACAATAAATCCAAAACAAACAAGAACCAACGAACAATGGACATTAATATCCCTAAATGTCAATGGTCTTAACTTACCCATAAAAAGATATAGACTAACAGAATGGATATGAAGACAGAAACCATCCTTCTTCTGTTTACAAGAAACACACCTCAACTTCAAAGACAGGTGTTACCTCAGAGTAAAAGGATGGGAAAAGATTTTCCAATCAAATGGGTTCAAGAAACAAGCTGGTTTAGCAATCCTAATATCTAACAAATTGGACTTTAAACTAAAATCAATCAAAAGAGTTGAAGAAGGGCATTTTGTACTCATCACAAGAAAAGGCCATCAAGATGAAATCTCAGTCCTGAACATCAATGCCCCAAATATGAAGGCACCCACATTTGTGAAAGAAACATTACTAAAGCTCAAACCACACACAAAACCACACACACTTATAGTAGGAGACTTCAACACCCCCCTTACACCACTAGACAGGACGATCAGACAGAAACTTTACAAAGAAACAAAGAATCTGAAAGAAGTTATGTCCCAACTGGGGTTAATGGATATCTATAGAGCATTCCATCCAAACTCAAAAGAATATATATTCTTCTCAGCACCACATGGCACCTTCACTAAATTGACCACATAGTAGGCAACAAAGCAAACCTCCATAGTTACAAAAGAATTGAAATAACCCCCTGTATCTTATCAGACCACCATGCATTATAGCTAGAATTCAGCAACAATACAAATGGCAAAAAGAAGCAAACTAATCAAGGAGGAGTATATGCCAGGAAATAATCAACCTGAGTGCTGAAATCAATAAAGTAGAAACTAGGAAAACATTATAAAGAATCAATAAAACAAAGAGTAGGTTCTTTGAGAAGATCAACAAGATAGACAAACCTCTAGCCAAACTAACCAAAAGGCAGAGAGACAGCATGCTAATTAACAAAATCAGAAATGAAAAGGGGGATATAACAATGGACACTGTGGAAATCCAGAGAATCTTCAGGTCATACTTTGAAAAACTGTACTCCACAAAATTTGAAAATCTAATGGAAATGGGCAGTTTTCTGGATAAATATTACTTACCAAAATTAAACCAATATCAGATAAACAGTTTAAATCGACCCATAAACCCTAACGAAATACAAGCAGTCATCAAAAGCCTCCCAACCAAAAAAAAAAGCTCAGGGCCAGATGGCTTCACTGCAGAATTCTACCAGAAATTCCAACAAGAGCTAATTCCAGTACTCCTCAAGCTGTTCCGCACAATAGAAGCAGATGGAATATTGCCAAACTCTTTCTATGAGGCTACAATCACTTTGATAACCAAGCCACACAAAGTTAAGACTAAGAAAGAGAACAACAGACCGATATCCCTCATGAACATCGATGCTAAAATACTTAAGAAAATATTGGCAAATAGAATTCAAGAACACATCAGAAAAATCATCCACCACGATCAAGTAAGCTTCATCCCAGGGATGCAAGGATTGTTTAACATACAAAAAACCATTAATGTAATCCACCATATAAACAAACTGAAAAAGAAAAACCACATGATCATCTCACTAGATGCTGAAAAAAGCCTTTGACAAAATCAACATCCCTTCATGATAAAGATCTTGGAGAGAACAGGAATAACAGGAACATATCTAAACATGATAAACACAATATACACCAAACCAATAGCCAACATCAAACTAAATGGAGAGGAACTCAAAGTGTTTCCTCTAAAATCAGGAACAAGACAAGGTTGTCCACTCTCTCCATACCTCTTCAATATTGTACTTGAAGTTCTAGCTAGAGCAATAAGACAAAAACAGGGGATCAAAGGGATACAAATTGGAAAGGATGAAGTCAAACTTTCACTATTTGCAGGTGACATGATAGTCTACATAAGTGACCCGAAAAACTCTACCAGGAAACTCCTACAGCTGATCAACACTTTCAGCAAGGTAGCAGGATACAAAATTCACTCAAAAAATCTGTATTCCTACTGTATACAGATGATAAACTCACTGAGAAAGAAATCATGGAAACATCACCTTTCACAATATCCACAAGCAACATAAAATATCTGGGAGTAACACTAACCAAAAAAATGAAAAACCTGTACAATAAGAACTTTGAGACTATAAAGAAAGAAATTAAAGAAGATACCAGAAAATGGAAAGATATCTCATGCTCTTGGATAGGTAGAATTAACATAGTAAAAATGGCAATCCTACCAAAAGCAATCTACAGATTCAGTGCAATCCCCACCAAAATCCCAACACTGTTTTTCACAGACATTGAAAGAACAATACTCAACTTTATATGGAAAAATAAAAAACCAAGGATAGCCAAAACAACTCTTTACAATAAAAGATCTTCTGGAGGCATCACCATCCCTGACTTCAAGCTCTACTATAGAGCCATAGTTCTGAAAACAGCTTGGTATTGGCACAAGAATAGACAGATAGACCAATGGAATTGAAATGAAGACCCAGATATTAAACCAAGCACCTACAAACACCTTATTTTTGACAAAGGTACTAAATCTATACAATGGAAAAAAGATAGCATCTTCAACAATTGTGCTGGCACAATTGTATTCGGATATGCAGAAGATTGCAGATTGACCCATACCTGTCACCATGCATGAAACTTAAGGGCAAATGGATCAAAGATCTCTCCATAAATCCAGCAATACTGAATCTTCTAGAAGAGAAAGTGGGAATTACCCTTGAACAAATTGGCACAGGAGACCAATTCCTGAACATCACAATAGAAGCACAGACACTGAGGTCTGCAATCAATAAATGGGACCTTCTGAAACTGAAAAGCTTCTGTAGGGCAAAGGACACAGACAAAACGACCACCCACAGAATGGGAAAAGATCTTCACCAACCCCACATCTGATAGAGTACTGATTTCCAAAATATACAAGGAGCTCAAGAAGCTTGCCACCAAAACACCAAACAATGAATTTAAAAAGTGGGGTGCAAAACTAAACAGAGATTTTTCAACAGAGGAATCTGAAATGGCTGAAAGTGCTTAAGAAAGTGCTCAAAATCCTTGGCCATCAGAGAAATGCAACTCAAAACAACTCTGAGATACCACCTCACACCTGTCAGATAGGCTAAAATCAAAAATACCAATGGCAACCTATGCTGGAGAGGATGCAGAGAAGAAGGAACACTCCTCCATTGCTGGTGGGAGTGTGAATTTGTAAGACCATTCTGGAAATCAGTATGGTGGTTGCTCAGAAAAATGGGAATCAATCTACCCAAGATCCAGCCATTCCTCTCTTGGGTATATACCCAAATAGTACATGTTCATACAACAAGGGCATATGTTCAACCATGTTGATAGCAGCATTGTTTGTAATAGCCAGAACCTGGAAGCAACCTAGATGACCCTCAACTGAAGAATGGAAAGAGAAAATGTGGTACAATGGAGTACTACTCAGCAGAAAAAAAGCAATGGAATCTTGAAATTCGCAGGCAAATGGCTGGAACTAGAAGAAACCATCTTGAGTGAGGTAACCCAGTCACAAAAAGACAAACATGCTATGTGCTAACTCATATATGAATTTTTGACATAGAGCAAAAATTTACCATCCTATAATCCTCTTCACCAAAGAAACTAGGAAACATGAATGACTCTAAGGGATAAATGGACCCCAGGAATGGGAAGTGGCATGAACTCCCGAACTAATTGAGAGCATGAGGGTAGGGGAGTGGGTGCTGCCACAATAAGAGCACAAGAAGAAGTGTAGATGAGAAGAAATGGAGGAGCAGAGATATTGAGTTGGGGGAAGAATAGAGGAGAGAGAGCAGGATAAGAGATACCATATCAGAGGGAGCCACTATAGGTCCGAGAAGAGATCTGGAACTAGGAACATCTCCAGAGACCTACAAGAATGACACGATCTGACAGTCCGGGCAGTGGCGGAGAGGATAGCCTAGAAGTCCTTCCCCTAGAATGATATTGATGACTACTCTCTATGCTATCCTAGAGCCCTCATTCAGTGGCTGATGGAAGCAGAGACAGACATCCACAGAAATACACTGATCTGAAATCTGGAACCTAGTTGAAGAGAGGGAGGAATGAAGATCGAAGGGGTCTGTACCAGGTTGGAGAAACCCACAGAAACAGTTGGCCTGAAAAAGGGAAAGCATATAGACCTCAGACGCTGTCTGGGAGGCTAGTGCAGGACTGATCCAGCCCCCTGATCATGGATGCCAATGGGGAAGCCCCTGCATTCCAGGGAACCTCCAGAGGTGGAATTGCATTTTTCCCTGGGGTGGGGGGGGGACATTGAGAGCCCATCCACGTGAAGGGATGCGCTCTGTCTCTGGACACATGAGGAGAGGCCTAGGCCCAGCACAGGAAGATTTGGTGGACTTTGTGGAGCCCCTGTTGGGGGCCCTACCCTGCCTGGAGAGTGGTGGGTGGATGGGTTGGGGGGTAGGTTTGAGGTGGGGGAGGAGGGATGGGGGTGAAGTGAAGGAGAGGGAGAGGGGACTTACACATGAAACAAGCCTGTTCCCTAACTTGAATTAATAATAAAAAAGGGAAAATAAAATAAATAAATAAATAAATAAATAAATAAATAACAGGTGGGAATGTGAAAAACAAACAAAACAAAACAAAAACAGAATAATACATTCAAAGGTATTGATTGGTGTAATGGATATCAAATTCAGTAGCGCATACAAGAATAGTGTTGTGGAGTAAATATTTTGGAAAGTTCCAAGCTATGGATGAATGTGAAGTAATGGGCAGGAGAATTATTTACATACAAATGAATAGTGAAGATATTTACATATTTAAACCAAATGACTATTACAATGCAGCTTCTGTTTTCTGAGGCAAAAACGGATCTACTTTGGAAATTAAAGACTGGGATCATGGACCAAAGTACAGACAAATAACAATTTTCCTGGCATACTTGTAGCATCCTCTACAAGATTCAGAATTCACTGTGGAAGAATGAACAGAAAAAAATATAAGTGCCTGGAGAGGTAGAGAGATACATTGAGCACTGGTTTTCGGGGTGAATAATGAATTGACAGCATTATTCTTAATCACAGTGACTGTGTGACTTCTGGTCAGTATTTCACATAGGAGTGGACCTGTGATGATCACATCATGGAAATGGGAAAGGATCATCTGTTCCTACATCTTCATGAGGATCTAAATGCTGTTAATTTTATTAGGGAGGATGAGATATGTTGTTCAGTCAAGTAGCCAGCGCTATTGTCAAAAACTCTTCCACAATCCTAATGCAACATAGTGGGTTCGACAAACTGAGAAAATTAATAAACTAATAAGAAAGACAGAAAAGTAGTAGAGTTCTAGTAGGAAAAGTTCTAGTAGGAGCCAGCAAGAGAAAAAAGATAGTATAACAAGAAAGAATTATAGAAATCTGTTACATGTGTGAACAGGTTATGATAAAACCATTGTTATGTATAATTAATATTTAGTAATAGAAGACTTTTTAAAAGCACAAGATCAGAAATCAGGAATGACATTTATAACTTTAAGACTCTGAAGTATATCATCTATAAATTTCCAGCACTCCTTCTTTGACAGGAACAATGAGTAATAAAAGGATCATCGGATTTGCTATGAAATTGTGGCCAATAGATGTTTCAGAGGTTATACTTATGGCTTCCCAAACAAAAGCATAATGAAGCCAGCAAAAGTAATCATGCAAATATGGATAGCAGAGAGCCTAGGTGTCCTGAATTCTGGAAGCTTTGCTTCAGATGTGTTCAATAACCTGTGATGAATGTGTGAAATGGGTGCCAAGAAGATACTATGACCACTTAAACAAGTGGCCCCAGAATAGCCTGTGCTGTCTTTATTTGTGCAGTTTCAATGGTTTGCATGCACAGTTTTGCAATCAGTTTTGCTTCCTTATGTTTCTGGAAATGGCTACAGTAATTAACATTTCTTTGCTTTTTCCAAGTTTAGGTTCTCAGCCATGCCATCACTAGTCATTGTTTTTTATCTAAGTCTCTACTATTAGAAGCATAAGCAGTCTTGCAAGCTCCAAAGGACCATTCCAACTAGGCACAACTGCAGGTAGAACAGTGTACTCAGTTAGAAGCATATACAGTGACAGCATCATGCAGGGTGAGAGACAGTTTGCCTCTTGTGGTTTAATATTTACATCTGATAGGGTCTGGGTTCTCATGATCAACCCACATGTCAAAGCAGGGTCAATGAATTGTACATTCTGTACTATTCTATATCCAATGGGGACACAGCAGGTTTTTCCATTTATCCTATATACAACATAACTTAGAAACTTATTCTTAATAGCTGACATTGTTACTGGAAATGAAGGTGCTATGTTTCTATGATTCTTCTTCACTACCTGTTTCTAGACTGTTTCCACTAACACTGTGTATCATCCATTTAATACCATTTCTTTAAAACTCCTATAGTTTAAATCATTCTTTGCAGAACCATTATGTGAATATATAATATTAAATGTCATGACCTACTATAAATTGCTCAGGCCAGCAGTATGACTAGCATAGTGAAAGCATGGAGAGCATGTAGCACACATGCCCCTGGGATCATGCCAGGAATTATGCAGTGAACTACCCACAGGTCTTTGTCAAGTTGGTCAGGGTCTCCAGGGTTATCCCTAAAGGATATTCATTCATGCTATTCCTGGGACATATTTCCCAAAGAAGCCACATGGCTTCTGCCACCCGAACCCTACAGAAAACTGAGTAATGCTGAGGGAAGAGCACAATAGTTATCCAATATCAAATGATCAGTCCTGAATGCATATAAAAAGTTTCATCATGTGAACTGAACAGCTTATACTTAAGAACATATATTTCTGGACATAATTACATGTGCATGCAACAACAATGAATAGAAACTGTACCTATGATGAATTAACATGAGGCTAGAGGTCTTTGCATTCCTATCCAGATCCAGGAGTTCTGAAGGATTCCTGGAAAGCTGTTGATCTTTAGTTTGTGCATGAATCCTGAACAAAAATAAATTAAGGGAATGCATAGATGACCAAAGAGCCTGCATGGAACTCACCTAAGTCCTCTACATATATGTGATAGTTGTATAGCTTGGTCTACTTGTGGCACTCCCAATAAAGGGAGCATGGAATATCCCAACCACTTTGTCTGGCTCTTGGAAACCTAATGCCTTGACCACCCCTTAAAAGAGGAGGTGCTTATTCTTACTCTAATTTGATATGCCATGTTTTATTCTCAACAGAGGAATCTGAAATGGCTGAAAGACACATAAGAAAGTGCTCAAAATCCTTGGCCATCAGAGAAATGCAAATCACAACAACTCTGAGATACCTACCATCTTACACCGACAAGAATGGCTAAAATCAAAAACACCAATGACAATCTATGCTGCAGAGGATGTGGAGAAAAAGGAACACTCCTCCATTGTTTGTGGGAGTGCAAACTTGTAAGACTACTTTGGAAATCAGTATGGAAGTTGCTCAGAAAAATGGTAATCAGTCTACCTCAATATCCAGCAATTCCTACCTTGGGCATATGCCCAATTAATTCACGTTCATACAACAAGGATTTATGTTCAACCATGTTCATAACAGAATTGTTTGTAATAACCAGAACCTGGAAGCAACCTAGATGCCCCTCAACTGAAAAAATGTGATAAATTTATACAATGAAGTACTAATCAGCAGAAAAAAACAATGGAATCTTGAAATTCACAGGCAAATGAATGGAACTAGAAGAAGCCATCCTAAGTGAGGTAACCCAGTTACAAAAAGACAAACATGAGCCCTTATCGAGTGGTTGATGGAAACAGAGGCAGACAACCACACATATACACTGAACTGAACTCTGGAAACTAGGTGCAGAGAGAGAGGAATGAAGATAAAAGGGGTCAGTGTCAAGCTGGTGAAGCCCACAGAAACAGCTGGTCTGAACAAGGGGGAACACATGGACCCCAGACTTCTGTCTGTGAGGCCAACACAGGACTGATCCAGACCCCTGAATATGGATGTCAATTAGGAGGCCTCTGCATTCTAGGGGTCCCCTGGTAGTGGATTAGTATATTTATCTCATGTAAGAAGGGGCTTTGAGAGCCCATCCCATGTGAAGGGATGCACTTTTGGCTTGGACACATTGGGGATGGCCTAGGCCTGGTCCAGGATAATATGGTGGACTTTGGGGAGCCACTGTCAAGGGCCCTACCATGCCTGGGGAGTCGAGGATGGATAGGGTGGGGAGGTGAGGGGTTGGGGAGGAGTGTTGTGGGGTGGAGAGGGAGAAAGGATTGACATGTGAAGCAAGCTTGTTCTTAATTTGAACTAATAAAAAAGGAAATAATAAATAAATAAATAAATAAATAAATAAATAAATAAATAAATATATTCTTAAAAAAAATAACTGGCTGTAGCAACATGTTAGATGACCTGGTGAACAGTGAAGGCAAAAAACAAATTTTCATTCTTTCATTTTATGTGGGCTGCCAGAAATTGCTGTTGCTCAGATTTACAGTAGGTTTTCTTGACTCAAATAATCTGATTCAATAATGATCAACAGCTAAGGTTTAGTAGGTTACAGATATAGTCATTTTGACAACCAAGATGACCCATCACTTTCCAAAATATACAGCTAAATACAAAGGGAAATGCCAAGACTCTGACCTTTGATTCAACTCACCTAGTACACATGATTTACAAAAAAATCTTATTACTCTTATCTTGTTCTTTCATGCATCCACTCCAATTAGCCAAGGAAAATTCAAGTTATACTCTGTAGTGCCTTCACAAGGACCTGTTACTTGCAAGTTATTCAATTACTTAAAGCCATTTAATAAGTTAAAAATGTAAAAGAGAGCATTCTTTACCAAAAATGTCTTATTGTGATAGGGTTTGTGTCCCATTTTACATTTTTATCCTCCATTTAGCAATATTGTTTAAAAAAAGTTTGAAGATCTATCTGGATGTTGGACTGTGCTTGTGAGAGTGAAGATGTCCCTAAGAGAATCGAGATCAAGTTGTACCCTCAAAATTGAACTGAAGGCACTTGTGAACCACTTGGTACAGGTGCTGGAAAGCAAATTCAAACTCTCTGATAAGAAATACACTCTTAACCACTCAGTTATTACCCCAGCTCTTAAGTTGAGTAGTATATGTTCACGGCATAGGAAACATAAATCTAAACTATTTAATAAGGTATTCATTTAGCTCTTTAAAAAGTATGAATTATTGTGGAAATCTCAACATCCTAATTAAGGTCATTATTCTTTAAAAATATTATTCCTTCATATCTTTTATTTACCCTGTTCGTTGCCACTATATGACTAAATTTTTATTATACATTCCTAACAATAACTGAAATCACTTGATTTTTAAATATTTCAAATTTCATCCTATTTCAGGTTCTGCAGTCCTGCTCAGGGACACCTGAAGCAAGTGGTCTAATCATGGGATTCGAACTTCATGGGGGGATCCAACACCCAAAGACTGTCAAAGCCCCAGTAACAGTCCCAACTCAATTCATGAGTAGAGTACAGACATCAGAGTATTGGAACTGTTTGCATCTACCATAAGGGAACCTTGGTACCATACCCATCAAGAGAGGAAGAGACTCCTGTTACAGCTACCAGAAGAAAGGATAAGAAGAGGACAATGAGCCTGGCAATGGTGGCCCATGCCTTTAATCCCAGCAGGAGGAAGGCAGAGTTAGGTGGATTTCTGTGAGTTTGAGACCAGCCTCGTCTACAAGAGCTAGTTCCAGGACAGCCTCCAAAGCCACAGAGAGACCCTGTGTTGAAAAAAAAAGGAAGAGGACAATGTAAAAGCACATTCAGCAACAGAAAAACCATAATGACACCATCGGAGACTAGGGATCATATACCAGCAAGACCTGAACATCTCAATGCAGATGAATCAGAAGAGAATGACATTAAAAAACATCTTCACGAAAATGAAATAGGACCTCAAAGAGGACATGAGAAAATCCCTTAAAGAAATGGAAGAATAAACAAACCAAAATATACAAAATATCAACAAATCTCTCAAGAAAACAGTTCAAGACCTAAAAACTGAAATAGAAACAATAAAGAATGCAAAATCTAAGGGAATGTTGGAAATAGAAAAGCTGGGTAAATGATCAGGAATTGCAGATGCAAGAATAACCAACAGGTTACAAGAGATGGAAGAGAGAATCTCAGGAGTGGAAGATACACTAGGAGAAATTCACTTATCTACCAAAGAAAATCTTAAATCCAAAAAATCTCTAACAAAAAATATCCAAGAAATATGGGATACCCTGAAAAGACCTAACCTAAGAATAATAGGTATAGAAAAAGGTGAAGAAATCTAACTCAAAGACACAGAAAATATATTCAAAAAAATCATAGAAGAAAACTTTCCAAACCTAAAGAGAGATATACCAATGAAAATACAAGAAGCCTACAAAACACCAAATAGACTGAACCAAAAAAGTCTCCTCTACACATAATAAAGAAACCCCCAAACATACAGAATAAAAAGAAAATATTAATAGCAGCAAAGGGAAAAGGTCAAATAACATATAAAGGCAAACCTATCAGAATTACACCTGACTTTCCCATGGAAATTCTGAAAGCCAGAAGTCCCTGCATAGATATTCTACCTACATCAAGAGACCACACATGCCAGGCCAGACTACTGTACCCACCAAAATCTTCAATAAATATAGATGGAGAAAACAAGATATTCCCTGACAAAACCAGACTCTAACAATACATATCAACCAATCCAGACCTAGAGAAATTTCTGGAAGGAAAACTTCAAACCAGGGAAGTTAAATACAACCAGAAATATATAGGCAATAGATAATCCCACTTTACCAACAACCAAAAGAAAAAAGGGATGGAATCCCACACGTAATTTCACCACCACCACCAAATCCAAAACAAACAAGAATGAACAATCAATGGTCATTAATATGCCTCAATATTAATTGTCTTAACTTGCCCATAAAATGACACAGGTTAGCAGAATGGATAAGAAGACAGAATCCATCCTTCTGCTGCATATAAGAAACACACCTCAACTTCAAAGACAGATGGCACATAAGAATTAAAGGTTGGGAAAAGATTTTTCAATCAAATGGAGCCAAGAAACAAGCAGGGGTAGCAATCCTAATATCCATCAACTTGACTTTTAAACTAAAATCAATCAAAACAGATGAAGGATGTCACTTCCTACTCATCACAGGAGAAATCCATCAGGAAGAAATCTCACTTCTGAACATTTATGCCCCAATACAAATACATGCATGTTTATAAAAAACATTGTTAAAATTCAAATCACACATAAAACCACATACACTTATACTGGGAGATTTCAACCCCTCACTCTCACCACTGGACAGGAAGACCAGACAGAAACTTAAAGAAACAAAGGAACTAATCGAAGTTATGACACAATTGGGCTTCACGGATATCTATAGAACATTCCATCCAAATACAAAACAATATACCTTCTTCTCAGCACCAAAAGGAACATTCTCTAAAATCAACCACATCCTTGGCAACACGTACAAAAAAATTGAAATAACACCCTGTATCTTATCAGACCATAATGCTTTAAAGTTAGAATTCAACAACAACAGGAATTGCAGAAAACCTACAAACTCATGGAAATTAGGTAACACCCAAGTGCACAATTACTGGGTCAAAGAAGAAATAAAAAAGGAATTAAAGATTTCCTAGACACCAATGAGAATTCAGACAAAACATACCCAAACCTATGGGGCAATTTGAAAGCAGGGCTAAGATGAAAGTTCATAACACTAAGTGCCCACATGAAGAAACAGGAGAATAATCACAATAGAAAATTAATAGCACAACTGAAAGCTTTAGAACACAAAGAAGCCAATACATCCCACAGGAGTGGACACCAGGAAATAATCAAATTGTGTGCTGAAATCAATAAAATGGAAACTAGGAAATCAATACAAAGCATCAATATAACAAAGAGTTGGTTCCTCGAGAAAATCAACAAGATAGACAAACCAAATCAGGAATGAAAAGGGGGACATAAAAAAAAAAAAAAACAAGCCAGGCCTTGGTGGCACACTCCTTTAATCTCAGCAGAGGCTGGCAGATCTCTGTGAGTTTGAGGCCAGCCTGGTCTCCACAGCAAGTGCCAGGATAGGCTCCAAAGCTACACAGAGAAACCCTGTCTTGAAAAACAAAACGACAAAAAAAGAAAGAAATAAAAGGGAGACACAACAACAGATCCAGAGGAAACCCAGAGAAATATCAGGTCATACTTGGAAAACCTATGTTCCTCAAAATTTGAAAATCTAAAGGAAATGGATAGTTTTCTAGATAGATATCACTTACCAAACTTAAATAAAGAACAGATAAGCAACTTAAATACACCTATAACCCCTAATGAAATAGAAGTCACAGAAGTCTCCTAACCAAAAAAAAAAAAAAAAAAAAAAAAAAAATCCCAGGGCCAGATGGCTTAGGGCAAAGAATTCTACCAGATATTCAAGGAATATTTAATAACAATATTCCTCAAAGTATTCCACACAACAGAAGCAGAGTGGTCATTGCCAAACTCTTTTTACAAGGCTTTGATAATGATGACACCCAAGCCAGACAAAGACACAACTAAGAAAGAAAACTGCAGACCAATATCCCTCATGAACATTGATGCAAAAATACTCAATAAAATACTGGCAAATTGAATCCAAGAACACATCAGAGAAATCATCCAACATGATAAAGTAGGCTTCTTCAAAGGGATGCAAGGATGGTTCTACATATGAAAATCCATCAATGTAATCCACCATATAAACAGCCTGAGTTAAAAAAAAAAAAAAACACATGATCATCTCATTAGATGCCAAAAAAGACTTTGGCAAAATCCAACACTCCTTCATGATAAAGGTTTTGGAGAAATCAAGGATAACAGGAACATAGCTAAACATAATAAAAGCAATATCGAGCAGCAAATCAGCACCAAATTAAATGGAGAGGAACTCAATGCAATTCCTCTAAAATCAGGGACAAGCCAAGGCTCTCCACTCTCTCCATACCTCTTCAATATTGTCCTTGAAGTTCTATCTGGAGCAAGAAGACAACAAAAGGAGATCAAGGGCTACAAACCGGACAGGAAGAATTCAAACTCTCACTATTTGCAGATGATATGATAGTATACATAACTCTATGAGAGAACAACTACAGCTAATAAACACCTTCAGCAAAGTGACAGGATACAAGTTTAACACAAAAAAATCTGTAACCCTATTATATACAGATGACATTTTTGTGGAGAAAGAAATCTGAGAAATATCACCCTTTACAATTGTCACAAACAACATAAAATACCTTGGGGTAATGCTAACCAAAAAATGAAATAACTGTACCATAAGCACTTTGAGTCTCTAAATAAAGAAATTAAAGAAGATACCAGAAAATGGAAAGATCTCACATACTCTTGGATAGGTAGGATCCACATACTGAAAATTGTAATCTTGCCAAAACAATCTACAGATTCAATGCAATCCCCATCAAAATCCCAACACATTTCTTCACAGACCTTGAAAGAACAATTCTCAACTTTATTTGGAAAAACAAAAGTCCCAGGATATCCAAAACAACAATGTACAATAAAGGAACTTCTGGAAGCGTCACCATCCCTGACTTCAAGCTCTATCATAGACCTATCGTCCTGAAAACAGCTTGGTATTTCCACAAAAATAGACAAGTAGACCAATGGAATAGAGTTGAAAACCATGTTATTAACCCAACACCTACAAACACCTGACTTTTGACAAAGAAGCTAAATTTGAAGGATGGAATAAAGAAAGTATCTTCAACAAATGGTGCTCCTGGCATAACTGGATGCAGACATGTAGAAGACTGCAGATAGGTCCAAGTCTATCCCCATGCACAAAACTTAAGTACAAATGTGTCAAAGACCTCAACATAAAACGAACCACAATGAACCTATAGAAGAATCAGTGGGAAATACCCTTGAATTAATTGTTACAGGAAACTACTTCCTGAACATTACACCAATAGCACAGACACTGAGATGATCAATTGATAAATGGGACCTCCTGAAATTGAGAAGCTTCTTTGAGGCAACAGGCACACTCAGCAAGACAAAATGGCAGCCCACAGACTGGGAAAACATATTTACCAACCCCACATCTGACAGAGGGCTGATCTCTAAAATATACAAAGAACTCAAGAAGCTAGTCTCCAGATAATCAACCAGACTATCCAATTAAAAAGTGCGGTACAGAACTAAATATACAATGCTCAATAGAGGAATCTAAAATGACTGAAAGACACACAAGAAAGTGTTCAACGTCCTCAGCCATCAGGGAAATATAAATCAAAACAACTTGGACATACCATCTTACTCCTGTCAGAATGGCCAAAATCAAAAACACCAATGACAGTTTATTCTGGAGAGGATGTCTAGAAAGGGGAATACTTCTCCACTGCTGGTGGGAGTTCCAACTTGTACAGCCAATTTGGAAATCAATATGGTGTCTCTTCAAGAAAATGGGAATCAGTCTTCCACAAGATCCAGCAATTCTCCTCTTAGACATATACGCAATAAAGCACATTCATACAACAAGGACATCTATTCAATGATGTTCGTAGAAGCATTATTTATAGTTGCTAGAAACTGGAAGTAGCCTAGATACCCTAAACTGAAGAATGGATAGAGAAAATGTGGTACATTTACATAATGGAGTACTACTCAGCAGAAGAACAAAAAAAAAAAAAAAAGAATCTTGAAATTTTCAGGAAAATGGATGGAACTAGAATAAACCATTCTGAGCAAGGTGACCCAATCACAAAATGACAAACATGGGTATGTACTCACTCATATGTGGATTTTAGACATACAGTAAAGGATCACCAGCTTATTATCCACACTGCCAGAAAAGCTAGTAAACAAGGAGCTAGTAGACATACATGGTCCCCTGGAGAAGGGGAAAGGGACAAGATCTCTTGAGCCAATTGGGAGCAAGGGAGGAGGGGTAGGGAGCTAGGTGAATGAGAAGGGAAGAAGAAGAGGGTTGAGGAGGATCTGAGGGAGCAAAGTGAGTCTGGGGAAGAATAGAAGAAAAAAAGAAAGGAGATACCATAATTGAGGGAGACATTTTAGCTTTACAGAGAAATCAGGACCTAGGGAAATAAATGGAGGTCTACCACGATGACACAAGCTAACAATCTATGCAATAGAGGAGAGGCTACCTTAAATGCCCTACCCTGATAATGAGATTGATGACTGACTTATATTCCACCCGATAGCCCTCATCCAGCAACTGGTGGAAGTAGAAGCAGACACCCACCACTAATCACCAAACTGACCTGGAATCCAGATGCAGAGAAGAGTAAAAGGAAAATGGGTCCAGACCAGGCTGTTGAAACCCACAGAAGCAGCTGATCTGAACATCAGGTAGCTGGGATAGCAGCATGGGACTGATCCAGACCTCAGGAACATGGGTTTCAGTGAGGAAACATTGGAAATTTACGGGACCTCCTGTAGTAGTTCAGTACTTATCCCTAGCATAGGTATGGACTTTGGGAGTCCATTCCACATAGAGGGATGCTTCTTGAGCCAAGATACACGGGGGTGGGCCTAGGCCCTATCCCATTGGATAGGATAGACTCTGATGACACCTGTGGAAGGCCTCACCCTCCCTAGGGAGCAGAAAGGATATGTGACACATTGGATTTTATTTGACGGAGGAGGGGAGGGAGAAGGAACTGGCATTGACATGTAAAACAATCTTGTTTCTAATTCAAATAAAAAAATCTGAAAAAAATTGCATCTTATTTATTTATAAGTTTAAATCGTGGTTTACTTTGTTGGAATTTAAAGCCATGCACGAGACAATGGGAATGCCAGAAGATATAAATAAACATCAAAAATATAGTTTTCTTTCTCTGAAGTACCGAATAAATATTTTCTAGGTAAAATTAATCATAGGTTTTTCATAAGTTAATTATTTTGAAAGTCAATTACTTGTTTATTTTTCAGTTCAAAATTCTCTTAAATTGATCAATTTGAAACTTTAAAGTTTTATTTTACTTGAAAATGTTTCCTGTTTTTATTCTTTGTCACCAAATGTTACAGTTAACCATTAAAAGAATTCTGGCTTGGGGGATATTGAGTGGAGAATGTGTCTACCAATGCTATTTTACATTTCAGATTTGCAGCACAACAGTAATGTGACAGGTGTGTCCATGTAATTACCCCACAGAACATGCATGAACTGTACTTGGTTTTAGAGTTCGAAGCAAGGAGCTTATAAGGGTAGAATATCATAATTTTTATAACACTTTAAAGAAAGACAAAATGACTTTATTTTGTGTTTTTTTCTCTCTGAATTGTTCTGTCAGTATTTTTAAAAATCTCAATATATCTGTGACAATACAGTAACTCCCACACAAAGAACTGTTTGGATAACTTGTGATGTGGCAGGTCCAAATTAAATAAAGGAAGGAAACTGTTAGCAGCAGGTGCAAGAGAGCATTGTTTCCCTGTAATAAATGTCATAATTTCATAGAAGACACATAATAAAAGCAAAGCACCTTTATTTATTTGTGTGTAATAATCCTTTAGAAAGATTGACACATCATTAAGAAGACCTTGTCTAACTTTGACAGATCTTTCCAGTGAGTTGTCTTATGTCTTTGAATGTGTTTTCTTTTTACCCTCTTATCCATTCACACAAAACTAAAGGAACTCTTCAAGGAGACAACATTCTACTGTGATGTAAATAGCAATACTTGGCACTTGAGATTAGCTGCTTAATTATGAAATTACTTATTCAACCACTATTAGGCCTCAATCTATGACTCAAAGGCAAAAAATAAACTTGTAATTATTGCAGTTCTTTGAGCCTTTACTATCTTGGTGTGCAAAGTAGAAATAAAATTTTATTGACAGAATTGTCCTTAGAATTAAATTTCACACTGTTTCAGAAAGATCTAGTAGGTGGCTGGGCATTATAACTAATAAATAAAAATTGTGTTTCCTTTGTGATACATACAGCATGTTGGAGTTTCTGACCTAGATGAAATAAGTAGTCATATCTCCCACCTGGATGACTATAACTAATTTAGTTGTTAATTTCCATAAATGGACATCAAATATTTTAAAGTTTTTTATTCATATGTTCATAAGACACATAGCAAAGATTTTAATAAAAATGGCAATACTCAAACAAAACTGAATAATTACCTGTTAACTTAATGAGGAATTTATAATGCTTATGTTATTATTATGCACTAGATATTTTATGTGAATTATTTCAGTTTATCTTTAAATGCCTCAAGGGGAACATTTTTCAATTATTGACATTTTTAAAGAATCAGGAACAGTATCTTATAGAAGATAAATATCTTCTATTTATCACACTGTTAATGAAGAATTGAGGCAAGACAAACCCCAGGGTCTGCAAACAAACTGAGTATGTTATAACCTCATACATTTTAACAGTATTATAAATGGTTTCTGACGATATAATTAAGTATAGCATTGATTATTTGAAATTTTGATTATTATTTATTTTTGGTAGGTAATATACAATACTATTTCCTCTGTCCTGTTGATTTCAAAATCATGTACACAGTCCTGGGGAAAATAAGTTACAGCTCTACTTATAGAAGAGACTAAAAGTTCTTTCTCTTCATTATGATTTCTTGGTATTTTCATTAATATTATGTTTGGAGTTTTCATCTTTCATTTGAGTATAGTATTTGTTTTATCTTTGCGTATATGAGTTCCTTCAGATATCCAGTGACTTTAGGAAATGTAACAGAATTGTTGTACATTGTAATGGAAATACCATCTTCCATGATTCATTGCCTCCACTCACCCTGTAAAGATATATCATCATTTAGTAATGAATTACCTGTTATTACTTGAAGTTGGTAAACATAATAACAGACTGCAGCTTGATTTTTCCTTAGTATTAATAGATCTCATTTTCTTTAAGCACCTCTCTTCATGATCTCTAAAATACCCATATCTGCCTCATAAGTCAAGGTCTGTAGTATCCATCTCCAGAGCCTGATGATATTATGCCAAAGATAACTTCATAGAGCAGCAACTTTTAACTATCTTTACTTGGTGAACTCTAAAACACATAAGCCACCCATGCTGATGCTCATTTGAAAAACCTCAAATTTCAACTCATTAACTACATGCTGAAGGTAATGCAAACTAAAAGAATTATTTGCTCAACTATTACCATTTCTTTTTAGACCTAATTTACCTTGGACAGCTTTACTAGTATTTCTTTACAGTAAATAGTTGTTTAATTAATATTCCTTTAAAGTAAGTTAATAAATATTATATTGAGAGAATTTCTTTGAATCTGTGTATATTATAGTGATAAACACAAAGGAAGAGATACCTCAAAATGCTTTACATAGAAGTCAAATGAGGACACTAAAATATCTCATTAAATTCCCAAGCTATATGTACAACATTTTCAGCAAAATGGCAAAGGAAATTCATCATCCCTATTATTGTTAATAGATTCATTTTTCAAAGTAAATGCTATTGCATTTATAAATAAACATAGCATTTCTAGCTCAGTTTGAGAGAAAGGAAATGGAACTAATGTAACTACAAAACAATTTATTGCTTATCTCAAAGGACAAGGAATTGATTCCTGATTGGCCCATCCTTAGCTAAATACAGAGTTAAAAACTTTGTTTTAAATTTACATTTTGTTATTTAACACTTGATGAGGGACAGCATAGAGTTTGATTACATAAGTCATTTTGTATTTTCTTGCCAAAATGTTCACTTTCTCTATCACTTTGTCATGTGAGCATGTGATCTATCTGTTTTATATTTTCTGATAGTTTTCCCTTAACATTTATTACATCAAATATTTCTCAATGCCTATATACTCCCTTGTAGTAAAACTGGCCTATAAGGTGAATATTTTACTAATTCAAATTTTAATTTAAATTCTGTAAATATCTGTTTAAAAGTGATATTCCTCTCTCTTTCTCTCTCATTCATAAATAATCTACACAGCAAATGTATTCAGCAACTTCATTCTTGCTGTGAATCTCTATCACAAATCTTTGAAGTTACTATTTTACATTCATTGTTCTAACACATGCTTCTGAGTTCTTGGTAATATAGAGAACTTTAGGAGTCATTAAATATTACCTTTCTTCTTCATCAAGTAATAAAAATCCATATTTTCATCTCCTTCAAGTTTGCAGAGCTTTCTTACTGTATTTGAGAGCAGTGATATGGATGCCTATGAACAACTGGCATGGAATCGATCTATTTTAATGTATTATTTGCAAACTCTGGAGAAGTAATTCTTCACAACTTGGATTACATCATCCTCACTTAAGTCTAAGAAAACACATGATTTTTCCATCCCTATCTCATCTTTTTCCTTTAAAGCACAATTTATTCTTTTAATAATATTTGTATATGATTTAGTCAGGTAAAATCATGTTTATTGCTGGGAAAGATATGCAACTATAAAAAAGACATTCCATTCTAACACATATTTAATCATATGGTAGACATGACAGACCTATATTTAAAAATCATAAAAATACCTGAAATTACAATTAAGATAAATATGCAGTTTCAGGAAAGTTTATTCATTCAAATAACACACACTTATTGCCTATCTTCTGTGTGACATGTTCATCTATAATTCAGTACTAGTCTGGCACTTCTAGAGAAGATAATGGTCCAATAAGATAAATTATAAAATATTCTATATGAATTAAGCAGAATTTCATATTGCTCTACCAGGGGTGGGAAATAAGTGAGGAAGTGTTTTGGAAAATTTGTTCCATGTGCAACAGCTTAGTATTCAAAAAAAATGAGCAAACAAACCAAAAACAAACAAACAAACAAGGATCACAGAGAGCAAATCATAGAGGGTTCAAGGATGTACGCTTCTCATTTGTTATGTACTGTAGGGTAGTGGAGTTTGTGTGTTTGTTTAATATTTTGTTATGTTTCTATTGTATTTATCTGCTGTAGGGTTTTTAAGGAATATTTTCAAATTTTGTTTATAGAATAATATCTGTACATAATGAATCTTTGATTTCCTGTGTCATTCTTTGTAGCATTCTATATTCACTATTGATAAAAAGATGGAAAAACCCTTGTCTTGTTCCTAAGTTTAGTGAAAGTGCCTTTAGTATGATGGGGGATGTTCTTCTGTATATATGTTTCTCTTATTAGTTGATAAATATAACACTGTTTGGCCAATAGAGACAGGAAGATAGGAGAGACTAGCAAATGAGGAGACTGCTGGGGAGAGAGGCAGGGGATGCACTCAAGAGATGCAATGTAGTCCACATTGGAGTAACATGTCTAGGCATTCTACAGTAAGTGAATACCACATGGAAATACATAGATTTATACAAATGGGTTAATAATTAAGACACAGCTAGCCAATAAGAAGCCCTAGCCATCAACCAACAAATTTTTAATTAACATAGCATTGTGTGATTATTTGGCGCTAAGTGGCTGTGGGACTAGGCCTGGAGGGACAAGAAACTCCAGCAACAATGACTCTCCTAGTACAGAAACTTTTCTGTGTTTATTGCTGTTCTATTCACAATATCCAATGAAATTTAACATCCTATATGTCAATCAACTGATCAATGAATGATGACAGTGTACTATATTGACATAATAGAATAATGTTTAAACCATAGGAAAATTTGAATTTTGAGCATCACAGGTAATTGGATAGATCTGAAAACAATAAGTGAGTTAACAGAAATAATGTCACATTTTTTTCAAATTTGTATATAATACTTTTGAAACTTTACATATGTGTATTCTAACAGGAATGTTCCTGGATGTTAGAATATTAGTAAGGGCCTGCTTTCAGGGAAAGGAAGACAGAACACAGTGATATGGGGCTCAATGGGAGTAATGGAGAGGATAGATCAAATGGGGTGTTAGATGGGAGAACACAATAGAGGAAGGAATAAGAGAAGGAATACATACATAACACTAAGGATCTTTTAGAAAAGTCACATGGAAACTTGATGCTAAAATGAATGTGGTGTGTGTGTGTGTGTGTGTGTGTGTGTGTGTGTGTGTGTGTTTGTGTATGAGACTATGTGTATGAGTGTGTGTTGGTGTGTGTGTATGAGAGAGAGACAGAGACAGAGAGAGACAGAGAGAGGAGAGAGAGAGAGAGAGAGAGAGAGAGAGAGAGAGAGAGAGAGAGAGAGAGCATTTAAACTGAGTTGCCCTATACAATTCAATTATTTCACTAGAACACACCATAGCCTAACCAAAAATATTTGCTTAGTTTTAGGAATAATTACACCTTTGGAATTTTTTTCTTTTTTTATTAATTCAAATTAGGAACAAGCTTGCTTCACTTGGCAATCCCTTCTTCCTCTCCCTCTCCTCCCCCCAATACCCACAGCCCCTCAACTGGGCTGGGCTTATTCCCTCCACCATAGTCCAGGCCAAGAGAGCATCCCTTCATATAGAATGGCCTCTAAAAGTTCCTTCTTACAGCAGGGAAAATACTGATCCAGTACCAGGGCCTCCACAGAGTGCCAAAGCCTCCTCATTGATATCCACATTCAGTGGTCTGGATCAGTCCCATGCTTGCCTCCCAGATAACAGTATGGTGTCCATCTGCTCCTCCTTGTTCAGGCCAGCTGCTTCTGTGGTATTCACCAGCCTGGTCCTTACCCTTTTGATCTTCATTCCTCCCTCTCTGCAACTGGGTTCCAGAGTTCAGTTCAGTTTACAGTGGTGGGTGTCTGCCTCTGCTTCCATCAGACACTGAATGAGGGCTCTAGGATGGCATATAAAGTCGTCATCAGTCTCATTACAGGGGAAGGGCATTTAGGGTAGTCTATCCACCATTGCCGAGATTTTCAGTTGGTGTCATCCTTGTAGATCTCTGGAAATCTCCCTAGTGCCAAATCTCTCCTCGGACTTATAATGGCTCCCTCAGTTATGGAATCTCTCATCCTGCTCTCCTCTGTAATTCCCAAAACTCAGCCTTTCTGCTCCTCCACTTTCTCCTCTCCCCTCCCCTTCTCCTCTCATTCTGCCAGCTCCCTCTCCCCTACCCACATGCTCCCAATTATCTCAGGAGATCCTGCCCCTTCACGTTCTCCAGGGTCCAAGAATTTTTCTCTTAGAGTCCATCTTGTTACTTAGTTTCTTTGGTGAAGAAGATTGTAGGCTAGTAATCTTTTGCTCTATGTCTAAAATTAATATATCAGTGAGCACATACCATGTTTGCCTTTTTATCACAGGGTTATCTCACTCAGGATGGTTTCTTCGAGTTCCATCCATCTGCTTGCAAATTTCAAAATTCTATTGCTTTTTTTCCACTGAGTAGTACTCCATTGTGTAAATGTACCACATGTTCTCTATCCATTCTTCAGTTGAGGGGTACCTAGGTTGCTTCCAGGTTCTTGCTTTTACAAACAAGGCTGCTATGAACAAGGTTGAACATATGTCCTTGTTGCATGAATGTGCATTATTTGGGTATATGCCCAAGAGAGGAATTGCTGGATCTTGGGGTAGACCGATTCCCATATTCCTAAGCAACCACCATACGGATTTCCAAAGTAGTTTTCAAGTTTGCATTCCCAACAGCAATGGCGAAGTTTTCCTTTTCCTCCACACATACTCTCTATCATAGATTGTCATTGGTGTTTTTGAATTTTAGCCATTCTGGCCTGCTTAAGATGGTATTTTAGCTATGTCAGAGTTGTTTTGAGTTGCATTTTGCTGATGATTAAGGATTTTGAGCACTTTTTAAGTGTCTTTTAGCTGTTACAGATTCCTCTGTTGAGAATGCTCTATTTACTTCTGTATCTTGCTTTCTAATTGTATTGTTTGGTGTTTTGGAGAATAGCTTCTTGAGTTCTTTGTAAAATTTGTAGATCAGCCCTCTGTAGGATGTGGGGTTGGTGAATATCTTTTCCTAATCCTTGGCCTATTGTTTTGTCTTACTGACTGTGTCCCTTGCCTTACAGAAGTGTCTAGGTTTCAGGAGGTCCCATTTATTAATTGTAGATCTCAATATCTGTGATACTGGTATTATGTTCAGGAAGCATTCTCCTGTACCAATTCTTTCAAGGGTATCTCCCACTTTCTCTTCTAGAAGATTCAGTGTGGCTGGATTTATGTTGAGATCTTTGATATATTTGGACTTAAGTTTTGTGCATGGTGACAGTTATGGGTTTTCTGCAATTGTCTGCATGTCTGAATCCAGTTGTGCCAGCACCATTTGTTGAAGATGATTTTTTCAATTGTATAGATTTAGCTTCTTTGTCAAAATCAGGTGTTCATAGGTATGTGGGTTAATATCAGGGTTTTCAATTCGATTCCATTGGTTGATCTGTCTATTTTGCTGCCAATACCAAGTCCAGGTTTGCTCTTGGTTTGAAGGCTGCCTCCACTGTTAGATGTCCCATAGACTGTTCTGACCTCCTAGCTGGCACCCACATTCAGAGGGCTTGGTTCAGTCCAATGCTGTTCCCACAGCTTTATTACTAGGGTCACCAAGTTTTCACTAGGTCATGTCCACTGTTTCTGCAGGGCTCTCCAGGTCCATCTTGGCTCCTTTGCTCCTCCCTCCTCTGGCTCCACAACTAAATTCCAGTAGTATGGTTCAGTGCTTAGCTGTGTCTGCATGTTTCTGCTTCGAACAGCTACTAGATGAAGTCTCCAAGAATGGTAACCAAGGTGGACACTAATCTCATTATAGGGGAAGGGCATCAATGGCATTTTCTCCAGCACTGCTTGGAATCTTAGTTGGGGTCATCCCTGTGGATTCCCTAACATTTCCCCTGTACCAGACCTCTCTCGCCATACCTGTACTGTCTCCCTCTAACAAGGCATCTCCTTCCTTGCCTTTTTGTATTCCATATGGTGCTTTCTCAGGAAAATGGGGATCAGCCTACCTCAACATCCAGAAATTCCTCTCTTGGGCATATACCCAAAGAATGCACATTCATACAATAAAGACATATGGTCTCCTGGAGAAGGGGAAAGGGTCAAGATATGCTGAGCAATTTGAGAGCACAGGAAGAGGGGGAAGGGAGCTATGAGAATGAGAAGGGGAGAAGAGGAGGGATGCCGAGGACATGAGGGAGCAGAAAGGTTGTGGCAGGGGAAGAATATATGATAACAAGAATGGAGATATCATAATAGAGGGAGACATTTTTGGTTTGCAGAGAAATCAGGCACTAGGGAAACGTCTGGAGATCTACAAAGATGGCACCAGCTAACAATCTAAGCAACAGAGGCGAGGCTATCTAAAATGCCCTCCCCTGATAATGAGATTGATGACTAACTTATATGCCAACCTATTGCCTTCATCCAGTAGCTGGTGGAAGTAGAAGCAGACACCCACAACTAATTCACTGAAATGAACTGGAACCCAGTTGCAGAGAAGGACGAGTGAAGAGCACAGGAGTCCAGACCAGGCTGATGAAACCCACAGAAACAGCTGGCCTGAACATCGGGGAACTCTTGCTCCCCAGACTGATAGCTGGAATACCAGCATGGGACTGAAGCAGACCCCAGGAATATGGGTTTCTGTGAGGAAACCTTGGAAATCTATAGGACCTCCTGTAGAAGTTAAGTTCTTATCCCTAGCATAGGTGTGGACTTTGGGAGTCCATTCCACATAGAGGAATACTCCCTGAGCCAACACACATGGGGATGACTCTAGGCCCTATCCCAAGGGATACAATAGACTCTGATGACATCCTATGGAAGGCCTGACCATCCAGGGGGAGCAGAAAAGATATGTGATAGATAGGATTTTAGTTGGGGTTGGTGGTGGTAAGGGAGGATGGGTGGGAGAAAGTAACTGGGATTGTCATTTGAATCAATCCTGTTTCTAATTCAAATAAAAAAGTTTAAAAAAAGAAACTAAATGTGAAGAACATAGCAGAAGGCTGAAGAGATAATTAGTGGAAATGTAGTTATATTTATCCCTTCAAATGAAGTTAGATAGTAAGTCTTATACTTCTCTCCTAGGTTTATGGAATTTTAAATCACTGTAATTAAAAATAATAACTGAAATTTTCGAAAAAAAGACATATGTTCAAGTATGTTCATAGCAACATTATTTGTAATAGTCAGAACCTGGAAGCAAGCTAGATGCCCCTCAACTGAAGAATCTATAGAGAATTTACACAATGGAGTACTACTCAGCAGAAGAAAAAAAAAACAATGGAATCTTGAAATTTGTAGGCTAATGGATGGAACTAGAAGAAACCATCAAGAGTTAGGTAACTTAGTCACAGAAAGATAAACATGATATGTACTGACTCGTATATGATTTTTAGACATAGAACAAAGAATTGCCAGTCAACACTGCCAGAGGAGTCAGGAAACAAGGAGGACCCCCAAAAGAAGATTGCATAGTACCTCGAAGAAGGGGAGTGGGACAAGAACCCCTGAACACCCTGGGAGCAAGGGGCGTGGGTGGAGAGGAAGGAGGTGGGAAGGGAAGCAGGGGAGGGAGGTCATAGAACAAGATGACTGAGATAGGGGAGGAATAGAGGAGGGCAAGAAAGGAGACACATTTATTTTTTTAATTTTAATTAGAAAAAATGTGTATTTTACATGTCAATCCTAGGTACCTCTCCCTCCCCTGCACCCCTGCACCCCCAAGTAATACCCTACCTATCTCATATCAATGATTGTGAGAAATTTATTTCAACAACAACATTGATGCCTTGAACTGAAACTAGGTAAGCACAAAAGGACAGAAGTTTTAAAGCCAAAAGGAAAAAAAAAATACTGGCCAGAAGAAAGCTGCTGGAATTATTCTGCTGCATTAACATAATACATCCCCTGAAAAAAGTAACATGACTGATAGGTCAGAAGAAAGAGCTGAGGCAGATCAGTCCAATCCTGGATTCCACAGCACTTCCTTAACTACCTAGTTACTTTCCTTTGAAGTTAGTATCTACAATAATATTTTTTTCCTCTTTCCTCACTGTGGAATCTTGAGGAGAGATTGAGTTTGAATAGGGGAAATCAGCAGAATAAAAACACAGAATCTTGCTTTTCTCTCTGTATAAATACAGGCAGCAACTCTAGATAACATCTAGGAAACTTATTCATATCTGATTTTGATTGTTGAACTTTGAGTTGATACTATTTAGATAATATTCAGAGGAGGTGCTAAGGAGATGATGAGATGTAGATTTACCTAGGGAATTTTCAAACCTGGGCCATTGTTCTAATATTAGGCAGAACTTTAGAACCTATGAAAGGAATTGCACATTTTTTCTAGATCAGATAAATAAAGAGTGAGTGTTAAAGGATAGAATATAGTATATAGTAACATCAGGTGTCCCCAGGGTTTGACTTCCCACTTTCTGTGATAGAATGCAATTCTTTGACTATGATTGGAACATGGGTGTGCGATGCAGAAGCATTCCCTTGGTTATGTTTTGTGAAGTGTGAAAGGGGAAAGGGATTTTAGATGCAGTTAGGGTTGAAAGGTGAAATTCTTGAGCCTGCATTAATCAAACAGTTTTGGCCTAAATATTAATGACTCTCAGACTTTCATTGTCAAATGAAACTACTTCAATTTCTTCAGTCTCCAGAATACTAACAGTAAATATATGATGCTTCATATAATCTAGTCCCAGCTGTCACGTTTGCTACTGTCTTGGGAGGCCACAAACAAACAATAAAAGGAAGCCATTGCTGGATTATTGAACAATAATAATCTTACAATTTTGTAGTAATTTTTTATGCAGAAAGAGCTAACAATTCAACATTAGCCTCCTTTAATAACTCATTAACAAAGTCTCTAGAGTTCCTGCCTGTATTTATACAGAGAAGAAAGCAAGATTCTGTGTTTGTTTGATTTTTTCAATCAGTTCTAAGTAATGATACATTAGTACCATCAAATCAAATGAAAGTGAGACCATCTTCTACTCAAAGTATTGTTTTACAATGAATTTCATATAAATAGTGTCCTGAGCTTGGAATAGAAGAACACAAAGACTAACAAAAACCCACAAAGCTTGAAAAGATCACTATATTAAATTTTGAGATTCAACAAATAATATACTCCACTAACCAAGTTTCACATTTGGGGACACACTGTATCTATGTGGTATTTCTGATATTATCTTTTGCTCATAATCCATCAGAATTCATTTCTTAATTATTATAACAATTATTTTCTAGATATTTTAACACTTTAACCCAATTGCTCTCAACTTTTACAACCTTTTCTATTTCTATATATAAAACTAGATGCATTGCAACAATAAACATGAGCAGAACTACCATCTCTACCCCGATTACTTTGAACTACATAAATAATGTGTTAAAGCTCACATATTTCCTATATCCACACTATATTGTTATATGTTGCATTTTTAATTTACAACCATATGATAAAATGCATATGTTATTAGATCGAGTCAACTTTTCAAGCTAAACCGAAATTTTTATACTAAAGCAGAGAGAAACTTACAATACAGATATAATACAACCCAATGTATTTATAGGTAATAATAGCCTTGAAGCAAATATTAAATCATATTTCTCTGAATGGTATTTAGCATAGAATGTGAGTGTAATGGCTAATCAGTTTACTAAAGGGGAACTTCAACTCAGATCATAATTAATATGATTTTATTTGAGTGTCAGGCTTATTTGCATTTGAACATTGACTTCCTAACCCTGACAAAGTGTGTACCTCTATAAAATCTTTAACATTTATTCATTTATATGAAACTGTTTTAACAATTGTGTATAGTGAAAAATAAATGTTCTTTAATATTATTTATTAATTAATAGTAGCCTACCACTGTTTATAAATCAATGATATTGTTGACATTTTAATTAAAATTTAACATTTTATGTGCATATATTAATTGTAAAATAATGGGTTTTCATTGTGACATTTTCATACATGTATATAAGTACTTTGATCATAATCACCTTATAAATTAAAATTTGAAGGTTTGTACCTGATTCAGTATCCATCAGAAAGCAGATCAAAAGATATTTAAAAAGCATCAGGTTTGTCAACAAGAAATAAATTGATGTTATCTCAGTCTTCAAAATCAAAGGATGCATTTTTCAGTGCCAGAACACTGAAGTTTAGTACTGTGAGCACTCTGAATAATGGTTATGCTAATGTAATATTGGCCAGATATGGACATTATATCATTAAATCACAAACTGACACAGGTTTAATTGTACTAATATTTGCAATGATTAAAAACTAGTTAGGATTTCTATTGCTATGATCAAACACCATGACCAAAGGGAAGTTGAGAAGGAACAGGATGTTTTCAACTGACAGTTGCTTCCAGCTTTCAGGGAATCAAGGAGAGGAACCTGGAGGCAGGAAAAAAAATGCAGAAACCATGGAAAACTGCTGCTCCTTGGCCTGTTCCTTATGGCTTCCTCAGCCTGTTTTCCTACAGCACTCAGGACCTCCATTCCACGAATGGCATCTCCAACTCTGAGCTGCACCCACCCATATAAAATATTAATGAAAATAAATTATAGGATTGTCCACAGGTCAAACCTAGAATCATTGTCTCAATTGAGAATCTGCCTCCCAAATAGCTCTATCGTGCCTTACATTGAGGAAATAATAATAAATCTAGTAATAGCCACTTACACAAAGAGCAAAACATATCACTAAGGTTTAAATTTATTGTCTTACAAATTATTTACATATTTTTCTTTTTTGCTTTCAGAGAAAATTGATTTATTTCTCACATGTTATATTCTAATTAATTTCAATTCCCTCTGTTCCTGTCAGTTCCTCCCATCTGGTTCTACCCCATTTCTGTCTCTCATTAGAAAACAGTGATGATTCTAAGAGATACTAATAAAATGAATTGAAATAGAATAGAATGCACTATAAATACAATGTCAAAATAGGAAAAAAAACAAACAAAAGGGAAAAAGTCCAAGAAAAGGCACAAGAAACATAGACCACTTGTTCACACTCAGGTATGCCATAAAAAGACAATAAACTAGAAATCATAATGTGTATATACAGGACCAGGAGGATAAATTAAGAGAACAAACTCATTTGCACGAAACTGTGCACAAGTGCTTGAGTGCGCCCGCGCACGCAAACACACACACACACACACACACACACACACACACACACACACAAATAAATAAATAAAAACATAAGGTATTTTAAAGGAAAAACACAGGAACACGATTATACGACAAAGAATCTCCAAAGGGGCCAGTTGAATTTATTTTCTTTTTGTCATCTACTGCTGGACATGCAGTCTACCTTTAAGAGTAATTTGTTTATCCAGTGTGACTTTATTGGAGGAAACTACATTTTTATTTGCAAGTGGTTATCAATTGAAGATTGTATCTGGGTTAGGGATGGCAAGCTGTGTCTCCTTCCTTTTAGCTCTAAGACCCCCCTATGATGCAGACCCTTGCAGATCTTGTACATGTTGCCTTAGTATTATAAGTGCACTGAAATCTTGTGGCTAGAGGGCTTTGTTTTCTTGGTGTCCTCCTTTCCTTCTGGCATTTAAACTCTCTGCTTCATCTTCTCTAATGTTCTTGGAACCCTAAGAGGAATGAATGGAGGGAGACATCCCACATAGAGCTCAATGTTTCAAGGTATCTCATTCTCTGCATAGGATCTGGTTGTGGATCTCTCTATTTGTTCCCACCTGCTTCAGGCAGAAGCTTCTTTTATGATTGCTGAACAAGGCACTGATCTATGAGTAAAGCAGAAAATCATCAGGTGACATTTATTCCTACATTTCTATTCTTATTACAGAGGTTTTTGGTTTCTCCTAGGTCCCCAGTCTGTTTATCCTCAAGTTCATGGTCAACCAAGAATTGTCAGGTGTGGATTATATCCCTTTTTTGGAGTGGGCATTACGACAAATCAGATATTGGCTGGTTACTGCCAAAAGCTTTGCACCAGCACAGCACTAGCATACCAGACAATAAGGACACAATTGAAATCAAAGGTTTTGTGGCCTGGTTGGTATTTAAGTTTCTCTTTGGTAGCCTTCAGAGTAGATTCTGGTACCGATAAGAGCCCTTAGAGGAGAAGGCTCTATGTAGATATCTGCTTGACTTCTCTATGTTCAATGAGCTGTATAGATACTGTCTTCAGCAATGGGGCCATGTTGTCTGTTTGTGAAGAACAACCTATACTCTCAGTATCAGCCTGGATTGTTTAGGGATTCCCTTCAGAGCACTTTGGCTAACAGTTGAATTAGATGTAATTCAATCCTAGTACTGGAAACTTCATTTGGTGACAGGAGATACCTAGTTTGTGCTGTTTTCCCAATATTTTGCAGTATCATTTGGATCAACTTCAAAATGTATATATTTTAGGAAACTTCTACTATATTAGGTTTTATTACTATCCCAAGAATTGCCCTTAATTTTAGCTGCATATCACCTATTTCTTCCTTTGTCCTCTTATCCCTCCACTTGACCACTTGATCCCCCTGCAACATCACCTATTCTATCCAAAACTGTCTATTCTATTTTTCTTCCCTAGTGCAAAGTATTTGTTCTGCCTAATCTATTATTCTTTGCCTGACTTCTGTAGTTGTGTGAACTGTACTTTTATTATCATTGACTAAACAACTAATGTCCACATGTAAGTGAACACATTTCACATTTTGATTTCTGGGTGTAGATTACCTTACTGAGGTTTTCTTTTTATTTCTTTTGTTTGTTGTTTTTGTTCCATCCATTTTCTTGCATTCTTTTCAGGTTTTAATGGCTGAATAATACTCCATTTTATAAATGTAACACAGTTTCTTCAGGTAAAGGACATGTAGCTGTTTCCATTTTCTAACTATTATTGATAGAGGAGAAGTGAAGATGTGTGAGCATGTATCACCATGGTAGGATTAATTTTCATAACCCAAGAGTGATATAGCTAGATATTGAAATTATTCTATTCTCATCTTCCAGAGAAACCCAACACTATTTTCCATTGTGGCTGTACAAGTTTGAATTCCACCAATCATTAAATGAGATTTCTCCTTACTTCAGATACTCACTAGCAATATCTGTTTCTTTTTATTGATCTTAACCATTCTGAAAGATGTAAGATGAAGGATCAATGTAATTTTGATTTGCATTTCCATGACGACTAAGATAATTGAACACTTAATTGTTTCATAGCCACATATTTCCTTTTTTTTAGAATTCTATTTAGATTTGTAAACCTTTTTTAAATTTGACTGTTTATTTTCTTGATATCTGGGTATAGAATACCCAGATATTTGGAGGGGTTATATATAGAGATATTAAGGATCTATCTGATGTGTACTTGATAGAAAATCATTTCCAATCTGTAGGATGTTAAATCTTCAGTTTCATGAGGTCCCACTTATTAATTGTTGAAGTAGTGCTTAGGCTTATAGTGTTCTCTACAGAAAGATTTTTCCTGTGCCAATGAGTTCAAGGTTATTCACCATTTTCTCTTTTATCGGTTTCAGTGTATTTCTTTGTGTGTGTGTGTGTGTGTGTGTGTGTGTGTGTGTGTGTGTGTGTGTGTGTGTGTGTGGTTAGGTCTTTGATCCATATGAAGTAGAGTTTTGTATAAGGTGATATGTTGAATCTTTTGATCAGAACCGTTTGTTAAACATGATGTCTTTTTTTCCAGTATGTATTTCTGTCCTCTTTATGAAAAATCTGATGTTCATATGTGTGTGAATTTATGTCTGGGTTTTAAATTCATTTTCATTGATCAATATGTCTGGTTTAGTGCCAATAACTTGCTGTTTTCATTATGATAGCTCCACGAGTTTTTAAGCCTTAGTTGTTCATTCTCTTTTTTGTGATACCCAGCTTTAATATTTGGTAGTCAGGTAGGATGCAGGGAGTTATTTCAATTTTCTTGTATCTATTGAGACACACTGTGTATGTGAATATGTAGTTAGTTTTGGAGAGAGTTGTATAAGGTGCTGAGAAAAAAAGTTTATTCTTTTGTTTTGGGGTGAAATGTTTATGGCATCTGTTAGCTCCAGTATATTTTCCATTTAGTTTTTGTCTACATGGCTGGTCTGTTGATGAGAGTGGGGCAATAATTCTCACATTTTTCATGTTTAAATGCCAATGTATGATTTTAGCTGTATTAGTGTTTCTTTTTTGAACTTGGGTGCAGTGCTATTTGGTGATATCAAACGAACATGGAGAAGAGGAGAATAATGAAAAAGCTGTGGTCATAATGTATTGTACAAGAAAAGAATAAAAAACATATATATATATATATATATATATATATATATATATATATATATGTGTGTGTGTGTGTGTGTGTGTGTGTGTGTGTGTGTGTGTGTGTGTCTCAATAGATGCACAGGAACTAAGAAGTGTAAAGTAAAAAACAAAAGACTGGACAAAGAAAAATAAATCTCACAATTACATCCGAGTTCATTTGTGTTGTCCATCTACTGCTGGCCATGGTCAGTGTGGTTTCTATACCCAGTGAAACTCCAGATAATTCTAATTTTTTCTTTATGAGTGATTTTGAATAGGAGAGAGGCTGTGGGTTAGGATAGGAATCCTTTCTGAAAACTTTTTTGAAATGAAACATTAAACATCTACCAAATGAAAGAGTATGATGAACCCCTCCATTTCATTCCCTTTAGTTAATTTCAACACTTACTGACAAACATTTCTTCCTATACTACCTTATGGGAAAATAGCACCTTATCAGTATGGCTGTTCCTCAGGAAACTGTGAAGAAGTCTACCACAATGATCCAACAATTCTACTCTTAGGCATATACCCAAAAGTTGCAAATTCATACAACAAGGACATCTGTTCATCTATGTTCATAGCAGCATTATTTTTAATAGTCAGAACCTGGAAGCAACCTAGATACTCCTCAAGTGAAGAATAATTAAAGAAAATGTGGTACATTTACACAATGGAGTACTACTCAGCAGAAGAAAAAAAAACAATGGAATCTTGAAATTTGCAGGCTAATAGATGGAAGTCAAAGAAACCATCCTGAATGTGACAACCCAGTCACAAAAGGACAAACATGTTATGTCCTCACTAATATATGGATTTGAAACATAGAGCAAATGAATACCAGCCTACAATCCATACCTCCAGAGTAGCTAGGAAACAAGGAGGACCTTAAGAGAGACATGGTAACCCAAAGAAGAGGACAGAGACAAGATCTCTTGAGCAAATTGGGAACATGTGTGGAGGGGAGAGGGAATTTGGAGAAAGACAAGGGGAGAAGAGGAGGGGAGAGGAAGACATGAGAGAGCAGGAAGATTATGTCTCGGGAAGAACAGACAAGAGCAAAATAAGAGATATTAAAATACAGGGAGCTATTATAATTTGAGAGAGAATTCTGGCACTAGGGAAATGTCAACAGATCTACAAGGATGACTCCAACTAACAATCCAAGCAATATTGGAGAGACTTCCTTAAGTGTCCTTCCCCTACAATGAGATTGATGACTACCTAAAGTGGGAAATTTACCAATACGGAGTCAGGTAGAAATACAAGGGTATTTAATAGGGAAAAGCCTTACTTACAGAATAATCTAGCCACCCAGCTCGTGGCTACAGGTTCCCCTACAACTACCACATATGCTATCCTAGAGACTTCATCCAGTAGCTGATGGAAGCAGAACCAGACACCCACAGCTAAACACTAAACTGAACTCCTGGAATCCAGTTGCAGAGATGGAGGAGTGATGAGAAACAGGTTCAAGACCAGGTTGGAGGAACCTATAGAAACAGCTGACCTGAACAAGAGGGAGGTCATAGATCCCAGACTGATAGCTGAGAAGCCAGAATAGGACTGACCCAGACCCCCTGATTGTGGGTATCAGTTAGGAAGCCTAGTTAGTGTACAGGGCATCTGGCAGTGGATCAGTATTTCTCCCTAGTATGTGAATGGACTTTGGGAGCCCATTTCACATGGAGGAATACTTCTCTCAGCCTAGGCCCTGCTCCAAATGATATGACAGACTTTAAAGATCCCCCATGGAAGACCTCAACCTTCCTGGGGAGCAGAAAGGGAATGGGATAGGGGCTCTGTTGGGGAGGAGTGGGGGAATGGGAACTGGGATTGACATGTACAACAAGCTTGTTTCTAATTAAAATAAAAAATCTGAGGGGAAAAATAGCATATCCTCTTTCACTATAATACTGTCTCTAATGTAAAAGGTAGTTGGAAATTGATGTATATATCATTATCATACATAATAAAAAAACACAGCAGCTTCATTAAACAGAAAGCTGATGTTCTCTTTAGAAAACCAAACAAAACACACACCAAAGAAACAAACCAACCAAAAGAGGAACATAATTCATCCCTAGTAACCTTCCCTCCACTGAGTCTCTTGCCAAAGTTTCCAAATTCTCCCTGGCATTCATCTTCTTGGAGACTACTCATGCAAATATGAAACCATTAAGAATATTTCAGACTTGAATCAGAGCAGAATGAAACTGTAAAAATCCCTTCCAGTATTTCATAACTCAGTACTCTATTAAAATGCATTTTGGTGAGAAAATTAATAAAGTCATCTTATTAACTGTAACACACATGCAAAGCACTGAGAAGAATTTTGTTTTATTGCCAATAATATGTAATTGTTGAGTTATCGTTCCCTTGACTCTTTTTTTCTTTTTGATTACATATCAGTCTGCAGTTTAAGGCAGTCTTACTTATAGTGTTTTCAGTGAATTTTTCTTTCATTAAAATGAATTTACATAAATGTAAGTAATAAAAATAAATAAAATTTGATGAATAGCATTTTCTTTTCTAATCTGTTTCCCATTAGGTTCTTTATTTATATTGAAAACTGAGTGACGAATGTCCACTGCAATCAAACTAAATTTAAACTGCAGAATCATAAATCTGTCAAATAATAAACAGTGAAATGAGTTGAAGTTTTTTTTGAAAGTTCAAAATCATTTCTTTAGCTAAAGTTTCTGTATCATATATGTAAATATTTTTGGTCAAACAAACCAAGGATTTTAAGAAAATATCATTTACATAAGACATAAAATTAGAATCAAGATTTATAGTTTTTAAATTATAAAATATAAATGTCACAATGTTACTGTATTTTAACATTATGCTGCTTGATATTTCAAAGATTAATTTATTGATGTTTGTAGAAACATGATCCATAAGCAGGAAACACTAACATAATGCCTCACATTTGATGAACTATTAGTCCAAGTTATAGATGGGAAGTGATATCAGATTCATTGAACTAAACAAATATAAACTGATTTCAGGATACCATGATGAAAAATGTCATGCATGAAGGTGGAGAAGTCACTGTACACTGAATAAGATTTCAGAGTTCTACCCCAACACAAGATTATGGGTTACAGATGCAATCTGATCAGGTCATAGTTCATTTACACTGAACTTCACAGGAAATCACTAGTTAAATGCATGTTAAACCAAATTCAATGGTGTATAACAGAATGTGAATGACCTGTAACTTATAAATAGCACCAACTATATTTCTTAGTCAATGCTGAAAATGGAGCTTTTGATGTTAGGGGCAATAAATTTAAAATCACTTCTTAGTTTTGGTAGCATTAGGTCTCTGAAAGAAAACTGAACCTACAGCCCCTGACAAATGTAGAACTGCAGTATATTCTTTTTTAACACAGGTTCTCAAGAACAATAAAAGAGACAATATAATAAAGATAATATCATAGAGATTCAATGTACATAATATCATGCAAATTTAAATATACCCATTGATGCAGAACATCATCAAATTATTCACGAAGCATGATAGTTCATACAGCTCATTTAGAGAATACCATTTCTAAAAAACTTTATTGAAATTTTTTAAACTCAAAAACATATATATACATATATAATAGGATTGTATTTGTGTTATGGAGAAATGCTTGCTCTCAACTCATTCAGAGATACTGTTTGTATATGGGACATTCATATTTACTCTAGGATGCATTTTAGCTTCTTACCATAAACTTTCATTGTAATTGGAAGAAAACTTCATCTAAATCAATTGTTGTATTAATCAAAATAATGCAATGAATGATAGCTTTCAATGATACTTCAATAGTCATTTTAGTTCCTCAAAATATATTTTTTAAAAAATCACCTTTTCTAATTTCAAACACATACAAGATATAATGCCTGTTGACAATTATGTAGTGCCACATGTCTTTCTGAGTAGGTGAACCTAAATTCAATTTGCTCACAAATCACTAGCCAAACAAATAATCCAGTCTCTAAATCAAAACCACCTACAGATTTAAGAAATTTGGATGATATAATGACTGCCATAGTTTCTAGCAGTATTTTGACAAATAGGGTTACAACTACTAATAATTCAAGTGAGGATGAACTGGCAGCCCTGAAAGTTCAGCTTCTAGAGATCAGTGTAAGACTTGCTATAAATCCTCAGTTCTAGAGTATAATAACAGGCTGTCACAAAGACTTATCTAGGGAAGCCAAGCATTGAAAGAAAAGATTTAATAATTCCTAAATAATTAAATGCCATACAGGTATTGAAAAAATTCTTTAAGAAACAAGCACATGTATAAAAATATTAAATTTGTTGGATATTTTATGTCCATCTATACACATTCACACACTATGTTATATAATAAACTATCTCAAAATTAGTGGGTAGAATTCCCTAATTAATCTTAATTGTCAAATTACTAGAATGTTGAGTTATCCTATAGAAAAATTGTGGAGGTCTGAAAGGAATGAGCAGTATGGATTTGACTGAAATAGGATAAATACCCCTTAATGGGGATACAGCAACAACATGGATGACGTACGAGGCTGGACTGCAAGAAGAAATGAAGATCATAACTTCTCCCTTTCATAGCACTGTTTTTGAAAATTTTCTTCTCCAATACACTGCATCCCAGCTGCAGTTCCCTCCACTCCACCCCTCTCAGTTTCCCACACTTCTCTCTTCTCACTCAGATCCTTTCCTCCTTTTTTTCCTAATAAATAAAAATGAATGAATGAATGAATGAATGAATGAATTTGTAAATAAATAAATAAAAAAATAAGCAAACAGAAGCAGGCCTCCCAGGGATATCAATGGAACATTACACAAATGATCATATTAAGGCTGGTCAAGGCAAGCCCGGAAGAAAAGTGTTAGAAGTACAGGCAAAAGAGTCAGAGTCAACCCGCTTTCCCACTCTTAGGAGTACCAAAAGAACAGGAAGCTGCTCAGCCATAGCATATACACACCAGACCTGGCTCAGACCCATACAGGGTCAATTACTTTCAGTTCAGTCTCTTTGAGGCCTTAAGAACCCTGATTAGTTGATTCTGTGGGTTGTCTCTTGGTGGTCTCCATACTTCTGACTCCTACAATCCCTCCTCTCTCTGTTCTGTACAGTTCCCCTGGCGCTGACTTGTATTTAGCTGTATGTGTCTGCATCTGTTCCCATTAGTTGCTGGATGATGCCTCTCTGAAGACAGTTTGGCTAGGTACCAATCTATGAGCATTGCAGAATATTGTTACAAATCATATCATTGTATTTTTAACCAGTTATCTTTGGTTTCTGGAGATCCATGTTTTGCCAGATGTTGTCTCCCTCTCATGGTGAGGGAATAACTTTTACCAGTCATTGGTTAGCTAGCCACTCCCGCAAGTTTTGATCCACCATTATCCCAGCACATCATGCAGGCAGGACAGATTATTGTCGGTTTTTGTGGCTATATTGATGTCCCAGTCCCCGATGGGAACCTTCCCTGGTTATAGAAGATAGCCAATTCAGACTCCATGACCCCAATTACTAGGAGTCTTCACTCGGGTAGCTACCATTAATTTCATGGACTTTCCATTGTACTAGGTTTCTACATCGTATCCTAAGTGCCCCCAATTCCAGTTGTCTCTCCCAGTACTCTCTCCCTCCATCTCCTTACCCATTATATCTATCCTGTTCCCATCACCGCCTGCCCTCAATCCACACACAAATATTCTATTCTATTTCTCCTTTTCAGGCAGAGATCCATGCATGCATCCACCTTGAGCCCTCCATATTACTTAGCGTTTCTGGGTAGGTATATTATAGCATGACTATGTTTTACCTAGCAGTCAATGTCCACATATAAGTGAGTTTATTGCATGTTTGTCTTGTTGGGTCTGTGTTACCTCACTAAGTTTTATTTTTTTCTAGTTTCATCCATTTGCCTGCAATTTGACGATGTCATTTTTTAACAGCTGAGTAATATTCTATAGTTTAAATGTCCAACAATTACTTTATCAATTCGTAAGATTGATGAACATCTAGGTTGTTTCCCATTCATTGCTACACAAAACAAAAAACTGTATGAACATATTTGTGCAATTGTCCTGTGGAAGGATGGAACATCCTTTGGGTATATGCTTAAGCGTGGTATAAGTGGGTCTTGAGGTAAATTGATTCCCAAATTTTTTAAGAAACCTCCAAATTGGTTTCCAAAGAGGCTGCACATAGTGTAGGCTGTACCCACTAGCAGTTGAGGTGTGTATCCGTGTTTCACATCCTTGCCAGCCCTACATGTCATTTTTTTTTGTTTTAGTCATACTAACAGATATAAGATGGAATCTCAGAGTAGTTTTGATTTGCCTTCTCTGAACACTAAGGATGCAAAACACTTCTATAAGATTTCCCATCAATTGAGTTTCCTCTATTGAGAATTCAGTTTATGTCTGAACTCCATTTTTAATTGGATTATTTGGTTTGTTGACACCTAGTTTCTTGAATATTTTATATATTTTGGAAATCAGTCAGATAAGTAATAGTGAAAATATTTTCTCATTCTGTAGGCTTGCTATTTTGTCTTTTAATGATGTCCTTTGCCTCACAGGACCATTTCAGTTTCATGAGGCCTCATTTGTTGATTATTATTTTTAGTGCCTGTGCTATTTCTGTTCTGTTTAGGAAGACGTCTCCTGGGCCAATGTGTTCAAGTATATTTCCTTCTTTCTCTTCTATTATGTATATAGTATCTGGTATTATGCTGAGGTATTTGATCCACTTGGGTTTGGGTTTTATGCAGAGTAATAGCCAAGGAGCTATTTGCATCTTCTATATGATTCCATCCAGTTAGAGATGTTAGAGATGCTTTCTTTATTCAATTATGCATTTCTGGCTTCTATATCAAAAATCAAGTGTTCTTACAGGAGTCCATTGATGACTGGGCCTTCAATTTAATTCCATTGATATGACTGTCTTTTTTCTGCCAATATCATGTGGTTTTCAGTACTATATTTCTGTAGTAGAGCTTAAAAGCAGAGATGGTGAGAGTTCTGGAAGTTCTTTTATAGTTCAGGATTGTTTCAGCTATCCTGATTTTTTTGTTTTGTTTTTCCACATGAAATTGATTATTGGTCTTTCAAGGTCTATAAAGAATTGTATTGGAATTTGGATGGAAATGGGTAGCATGTGTAGGATATGTAGTTTTTTGTTTTTTTGTAAGATGACTATTTTTACTACTTTAATTGAATAGCTCTATGAGCATTGGCAATCATTCCATCTTCTGATATCTTCTTCAGTTCTTCTTCAAGTCTTTCATTTTGCTGGTTAGAGTTACCCTAAGAATTTTTATATTACCTATGGCTATTGTGAAAGTTGTGTCCCTCATTTATTTCGTGACCCATTTGTCATTTGTGTATATGAGGGCTACTTAAAAAAATAATCTTGTATCAAGTGACTTCAATAAAGGTGATTATCATCTGTAGGATTTCCTGGTAGAATTTGGGGGTTGCTTATGTTTACTGTCAAATAATATGCAAATAAACATATTTTACATCTTCCTTTCCCATTTGTATTCCCTTGATCTCCTTCATTTGTCTTATTGCTAGGACCTCTATGCTATATTCAACAGATATAAAGACTGTGGACAGCCTTTTCTTGATGCAGATTAAGGGGAATTGCTTTGAATTTCAGTCCGTTTAATTTAATTTTGCATATTGACCTGCTGTAAACTGACATTTTTGTTGAGATATGTCGCTTGTAACTATAATATTTCCAATAGTGTTTATTTGTAGAGTAATTTGTGGTTTGGGAATCAGAGAAACAGGAATTTGCCAATGTTCCTTCTTTTACTATTTTTCCAACATTTTTTATTTGAATAAGAAACAGGATTGTTTTACATGACAATCCCAGTTCCCTTCTCCCACCCTTCCTACCCTAACCCCCCAACTAAAACCTTATCTGTCACATATCTTTTCAGCTCCCCCTGGATGGTGAGGACTTCCATAGGGTGCTATCAGTGTCTATTGTATCCTTTGGGATAGGGCCTAGGCCCAACCCAGTGTGTCTTGGCTCAGGGAGTATTCCTCTATATGGAATGGGCTCCCAAAGTCCACACCTATGCTAGGGATTAATACTGGGCTTCTACAGGAGGTCCCATAGATTTCTGAGGTTTCCTCACAGAAACCCATGTTCCTGGGTTCTGGATCAGTCCCATGCGGGTTTACATCTACCAGACTGGGGAGCAAGAGCTCCCAGATGTTCAAGTCAACTGTTTCTGTATGTTTCACCAGCCTGATCTGGACCTCTGTGCTCTTCAATGGTCCTTCTCTGCTTCTGGGTCTCTCTTCAGATCAGTGATTAGTTATGGGTGTCTGTTTCTACTTCCATGAGCTGCTGCATGAAGGCATATAAGTCAGTCATCAATCTCGTAATCAGGGGAGGTCATTTAAGGTAGTCTCTCGTCCGTTGCTGAGATGCTTAGCTGGTGTCATCGTTGTAGACCTCCAGACATATCCCTAGTGCCTGATTTCTCTGTAAACCAAAAATGTCTCCCTCTATTATGATATCTCCATTCTTGTTATCGTGACTTCTTCCCCTGACTCAAAGTTTCTGCTCCCTCATGTCCTCTGAATCCCTCTTTTTCTCCCCTTCTCATTCTCCTAGCTCCCCCCCTCTTCCAGTGCTCCCAATTTGCTCAGCAGTTCTTGAACATCTCCCTTCTCCAGGGGACCATGTATGTCTCTCTTAGGGACCTCCTTGTTTATTAGCTTCTTTGGCAGTGTGGACGGTAGGCCGGTAATCCTTACTCTATATCTAAAATCCACATATGAGTGAGTACATACCATGTTTGTCTTTTTGCGATTGGGTTACCTCGCTCAGAATGGTTTCTTCTAGATCCATCCATTTTCCTGCAAATTTCAAGATTCCATTGTTTTTTTTTTTTTTTTTTTTTTTTTTTCCGCTGAGTAGTACTCCATTGTGTAAATGTACCATATTTTCTCTATCCATTCTTCGGTTGAGGGGCATCTAGCTGCTTCCAGGTTCTGGCTATTACAAATAGTGCTGCTATGAACATCGTTGAACATATGTCCTTGTTGTATGCATGTGCTTCTTTTGGGTATATACCTAAGAGTGGAATTGGTGGATCTTGTGGTAGACTGATTCACAAATTTTTGAGGAGTCGCCAGACTGGTTTGCAAAGTGGCTGTACAAGTTGGCACTCCAGCAGTGAAGTGTTCCCCTTTCTCCACATCCTGTCTAACATGAACTGTCATTGGTGATTTTGGCCATTCTGACAGGAGTAAGATGGTATCTCATAGTTGCTTTGATTTGTATTTCCCTGATGGCTAAAGATGTTGAACACATTCTTATGTGTCTTTCAGCCATTTTATATTCTTCTATTGAGAATTGTCTATTTAGTTCTGTACCCCACTTTTTAATTGGGTCGTTTGGTTTTTGGGGGATTAGCTTCTTGAGTTCTTTGTATATTTTGGAGATCAGACCTCTGTCAGATGTGGGGTTGGTGAATATCTTTTCCCAGTCTGTCAGCTTCTGTTTAGTCTTGCTGACTGTCTTCTTTGCTTTACAGAATCTTCTCATTTTCAGGAGGTCCGATTTATCAATTGTTGACCTCAGTGTCTGTGCTACTGGTGTAATGTTCAGTAAGCAATCTCCTTTACCAATTAATTCAAGGGTATTTTCCACTTTGTCTTCTAATAGGTTCAGTGTATCTGGTTTTATGTTTGAGATCTTTGATCCATTTTGACTTAAGTTTTGTGCAGGGTGAAAGGCTTGGCTCTCACTGTAGTCTTAGGCATGTCTGCAACCAGTTATAACAGCACCATTTGTTGAAGATCTTCTCTTTGTTCCATTGTATAAATTTTGATTGTTTGTCAAAATTCAGGTGTTCATAGGTTTGTGGGTTAATATCCTGGTTTTGAATTGTATTCCATTGGTCTAGCAGTCTATTTTTGTGCCAATACCAAGATGTTTTCAGGTCTATAACTCTATAATAGAGCTTGAAGTCAGGGATGGTGATGCCTCCAGAAGTTTCTTTATTGTATAGGGATGTTTTGGCTATCCTGGGTCTTATGTTTCTTCATATAAAGTTGAGAATTGTTCTTTCAAGGTCTGTGAAGAATTGTGTTGGGATTTTGATGGGGATTGCATTGAATCTGTAGATTGCTTTTGGCAAGATTGCCGTTTTTACTATGTTGATCCTGTATATCCAAGAACATGGGAGATCTTTCCATTTTCTGTAATCTTCTTTAATTTCTTTCTGTAGAGACTCAAAATTCTCATGGTACAGGTCTTTCACATTTGTGGTTAGTGTTACCCCAAGGTATTTTATGTTTTTTGTGGCAATTTTAAAAGGTGATGTTTCTCTGATTCCTTTCTCCACCAATGCACAGTCAGTATATAGTAGGGGTACAGATATTTTGAGTTAATCTTCTATCATGCCACTTTGCTGAAGGTGTTTATCAGCTGTAGGAGTTCACCTGTAGAATTTTTCACGTCACAAATGTAGACTATCATATCATCTGCAAATAGTGAGAGTTTGACTTCTTCCTTTCCTATATGTATTCACTTGATCTCCTTTTGTTTTCTTATTGCTCTAGCTAGGACTTCAACGACAATATTGAAGAGGTATGGAGAGAGTGGAGAGCCTTGTCTTGTTCCTGATTTTAGAGGAATTGGATTGTGTTTCTCACCATTTAATTTGATGTTGGCTGTTGGCTTGCTGTATATTGCTTTTATTATGTTGAGGTATGTTCCTGTTATCTCTGTTTTCTCCAAGGCCTTTATCATGAAGGGGTGTTGAATTTTGTCAAAGGCTTTTTCAACATCATGTGTTTTTTTTTTCTCAGTCTGTTTATATGTTGGATTACATTTATGGATTTTCGTATGTTGAACCATCCTGCATCCCTGGGATGAAGCTTACATCATCATGTTGGATGATTTCTCTGATATGATCTTGTAATCGATTTGCCAGTAATTTATGGAGAATTTTTGCATCAATGTTCATGAGGGATATTTGCCTGTAGTTCTCTTTCTTAGTTGTGTCTTTGTGTGGCTTGGGTATCAGTGTTATAGTAGCCTTGTAAAAAGAGTTTGGCAACTTCTGCTTCTATTTTGTGGAACAATTTGAGTAGTATTAGTATTAGCACTTCTTTGAAATTCTGTTAGAATTCTGCAGTGAATCCATCTGGCCCTGTGCTTTTTTTGGTTGGGAGACTTTTGCTGACTGCTTCTATTTCCTTAGAGGTTATAGGTCTGTTTAAGTTGCTTATCTGTTCTTGATTCAATTTTGATAAGCGATAACTGTCCAGAAAATTGCCCATTTCCTTTAAATTTCCAAATTTTGTGGAGTACAGGTTTTCAAAGTATGACCTGAATATTCTCTTGATTTCCTCAGTGTCCATTGTTATGTCCCCCTTTTCATTTCTGATTTTGTTAATTTGCATGATCTCTCTCTTCCTTTTGTTTAGTTTGGAAAACAGTTTGTCTCTCTTGTTGATTTTCTCAAAGAACCAACTCTTTGTTAAATTGATTCTTTGAATTGTTTTCTTTGTTTCTACTTTGTTGATTTCTGCCCTCACTTTGATTATTTCCTGGTGTCTTCTCCTCAGGGGTGAATTTGCTTCCATTTTTTCTAGAGATTTCAGCTGTGATGTCAAATCTCTGGTGTAGCTATTCTCTTGTTTCTTCATGTGAGCACTTAGATCTATGAACTTTCCTCTTAGTACTGCTTTCAAATTGTCCCATAAGTTTGGGTATGCTGGGTCAACATTTTTATTGAATTCCAGGACATCTTTAATTTCTTTATTTCTTCCTTGACCCAGGAATGTTGCAATTGCATGTTGTTCAATTTCCATGAATTAGTAGGTTTTTTGTACTTTGATTTGTTTTTGATATCTAACTTTAAAGCATGGTGGTATGATAATACACAGGGGATTATTCCACTTTTTTTGTGCCTGTTGAGATTTGCTATGTTGCTGAGAACGTGGTTGATTTTTGAGAAGGTTCCATGTGATGCTGAAAAGAATGTATATTCTTTTGTGTTTGGATAGAAATGACTGTTAATCATAACTTCTGTTAGTTCATTTGTCTCTTTGTTAAGTTTCTCTCTGGTGGTCCTGTCCAGTGGTGAGAGTGGGGTGTTAAAGTCTCCCACTATAACTGTATGAGACCTTGTTTGTGATTTTAGATTTAAAATTGTATTGGGGGCATAGATGTTAAGAATTGAGACTTCTTCCTGATGGATTTTTGCTGTGATGAATATGAGATGACCTTCTTCATCTCTTTTGATTGATTTTAGTTTGAAGTCTATCTTGTTAGATACTAGGATAGCTACTGCAGCTTGTTTCTTGTGTCCATTTGCTTGGAGTATTTTACCCCAACCCTTTACTCTGAGGGAATGTCTGTATTTGAATTCGAGGTGTGTTTCTTGTATGCAGCAGAAGGATGGATTCTGTCTTCATATCCAATCTGTTAGTGTATGTCTTTTTGTAGGCAAGCTAAGATCATTAATATTGAGGGAAATTAAAGTCCATTGAGTGTTTATTCTTGTTTTTTGTTGGTACTGGTATTTTATGTGGATTTACCCTGTCTTTTATTTTGTATTTTTGCAGAGTGGGATTATCTAATGCCTATGTTTATGTGAGTGTAGTTATTTTCTTAGGTTGGAGTTTTTCTTTCCAGTAATTTCTGTAGGCTTTCATAAATGGTTACATATTGTTTAAATCTGGTTTTGTCATGGAATATCTTGTTTTCTCCATTTATAGTGATTAAAAACTTTGCTGGGTATAGTAGTCTCGGCTGGCATCCTTGTTCTTTCAGAGTTGGTAGAATATCTATTCAGGTCCTTCTAGCTTTCAGAGTTTCTATGGAGAAGTCAGGTGTGATTCTGATAGATCTGCCTTTATATGTTACTTGGCCTTTTCCCCTTGCTGTTCTTAATATTTTTCTTATTCTGTACATTTGGTGTTTTAATTATTATGTGACAAATATTATTATTTCTTTTGTGATCCACTCTATTTGGAGTTCTTTAGGCTTCTTGTAACTTTCATTGGCATGTCTTTCTTTAGGTTGGGAAAGTTTTCTTCTATGATTTTGTTGAATATGTTTTCTGAACCTTTGAGTTGGGTTTCTTCACCTTCTTCTATACCTATTATCATTAGGTTTGGTCTTTTCACAGTGTCCCATATTTCCTGGATATTTTGTGTTATGGATTTGTTACACTTCAGATTTTCTTTGTTTGACCAGTTTATTTCCTCTAGTTTGTCTTCAGCATCTGGGATTCTGTCTTCCATCACTTGTATTCTATTGGTTATGCTTGCATTTTTGGTTACTGATTGTTTGCTCAGTTTTACCACTTCCAGCATTCTCTTAGTTTGTGTTTCCTTTATTGTATCTAATTCAGTTTTCAGGTCCTGAACTGTTTCCTTCAGCTGTTTAATTGTATTTTCTTGGCTTTTTTGGGTTTCCTTGATTTCTTGCATCTTTTGGTTTGTCTTTTCTTCCATTTCTCTGAAGGATTTTTTGATTTCCTCTCTTAGGTTCTCTATCATCTGCATGAAGTTGTTTTTAAGGTTGCTCTCTTCTGCTTCTTCTGTATTGGGATGTTCATGTCTTGCTGGTATAGAATCCCTAGACTCTGGTGGTGTCATATTGGTTTTCCTGCTGTTGGATGTGTTCTTATATTGTTGTCTTCCCATCTCTTGTTCCAGTGGATACAGTTGGTGTCACTTTCTTTCCCGCTGTGTAGGGGTCTGGTGTTCTCTTCAGGTGTGTGCAATTGACTTTGATACTCTGATGGGTTTCAAGTTGAGTGCAGGCAGGCCTGAAATACTCACTCTCCAGGTGGGTGAGAAGCACTGGTGCAGAGATGTCAGCATTCTCTGGGTTACTTGGTCCTCAGGGTTCTAGTCATCCTGTCAAAGATCCCTGGGCAGGGTTTGCCAGGGTGGGAAGATGGAAATTGGACCCAGGGCAGGTGCTGAAGCAGCTCCCCTCTGGACTCTGTGGGGGCCAGAATAGCCCAGAGATCTCAACAGAATCAGGATCCCAGGGCCCTCAGGACTGATCCAGTCTGCCTGCAGTTCCTTGGGCAGGCCTTTTTCTATTTTTTTTTAAAATAATTTGACCACCATTGGCATTAGCTTTAATTTTAAAGTCTGCTATAATTCTGAGCTAAAAACCATCTGGATATTGGCTTCTTTGGTTGGGAGATATCTAATATCTTCCTCTATTTGCTTAGGGGTTACAAGTCTATTTAAATTGTTGATCTGATCTTGATTTAATTTTGTTTAATGATATCTAATGAGAAAATAGTCCATTTATTTGATATTTCCCAATTTTATGGAGCACAGTTTTTTAAAGAATAATCTAATGATTCTTTGGATTTCCTTGTTGTCTGTTTCTATGTACCAATTTCTGTTACTTTTTAAAAAAATTGAATATTCTTTTAATTTTTGGATAGGGGTCCATTTCTTTTATTTATGTTCTCAAACATTCTTCTCTTTGTTTTTTGATATTTATATTTATTTTGGAGATTTCAGTTCTCAGCTTGATTATCTCCTGTGGCATTTTCCTCTTGTGTGCACTTGATTATTTTGTTCTAGAGCTTTCATGTACATTCTCAAATTGTTAGTATAAGATCTTTCCAGGCTTATTTTTTGTTGTTTTTCTTGGTCTTTTTTTTTTTAAGAACGTAATGGATAAACTTTTTGGGGCTGCCAACCAGCTCCCAAATAAAGACATGGAAGATTATTATTAATTATGAATGCTCAGCCTTAGTTTAGGATTATCCAACTATATATTTTAACTTAATTTTACCTGTTTCTATTTATCTACATTTTGTCTTGAGGATTTTTAACTTTCTTTTATTCTTTATGTCCCATTTTCCTGCATCTCTGTGTCTGGTGGCCTCTCTGTTATCTCCTTTTATTTCTTTTCCTCCCCTTCCACAGCCTAAATGCCTACTTACTTTCCTTTTCCAAATATAGACCCACTCCCTTGCTATTAGTCATTTAGCTTTTTATGAGACCAATCAGTTGCCATAGTCATGCAAGGTAAAACAGCAATTCTTCTTGACAAACTCTAACAAATGCAACATATATTTACATAATTAAGAAAATGCAACACATCTTCACATATTAAAAAAATATTGCTCAAAAACTTTCCTCTGAGCACTACTTTCATTGTGGCCAATAAGTTTTTTTTTTTTTTTTTTGAATTATGATCTTTTTCAATGACCAAAACCCAAGTCTGGTTGAACATGTCTTGTTACCTTGTACATAACAGGTTACAATAAGACAGATTATTATAAGCAATGGGCAATTGATTCTCTTTTAGGAGGTCCAGAAGGATCATTTTGTGAATATATAGGATGAAGTGGAGATGCTGGGATGCTGAGGTTGTCACTTTCATGAAATATCCATCTAGGCAACCTCCAGACACAGAGGAAGAGACAGTACACAGAAAACTCTTTGTGCTGCAGGAGGCAAAAGTGGAGAGAATGAACAGACAAGGCTCTTGTATGACTTATGTGTCCATCAAAATCATCTAGTGCCAAATTTGTTTGCTATGCTTTCTTCTGGTCCTGCTTTGTTATTGTGTTTGTTACTTTTCTCATTTTTTCTTTTTGAGTAGAAATACTTAGTATGTGCTATTGTATATTGGAAATATTACATTTTTATACTATTAGATAAGAGGTAATAGTTAATTGCAGTATAAACTTTATTGTTACATTTTTGAACAAAAATGGAACTTTAGTTACTTTTTCAGAGATGCTGTACAAGAGATCTCCTTGGTAAAATGTGGGCAGGGAACATGAAGTATTGGGTTGGAGGTAGGGCAGAATAATGAAAGACATGTGTTGATGGGAGAGGATTTCCAGGGTTGGGTAGAAACCTGTTGAAAGGGAAATTCCCATGAATCTATGAGGATTACCCCCACTAAAACTCCTAGAAATAGTGGATACTTTGTCTGAACTGGCTGTCTCCTGTGATCAGATTGGTGACTATCCTAATTGTCATCAAAGAGCCTTCTTCTCATAACTGAGAGAAGCATTTGCAGAAATCCATAGCCAAACATTGTACCAAGCTCTGGGAATGCTGTTGAAGTGAAAGAAGAAGGATAGTATGAGCCAAAGAGGTTAAGGTCATCACAAAAGAAAAATCAGAGATAACTAACCTGGGCCCATAGGAGCTCACAGAAACTGGCCCAACAGCTAAGGAGTCTGTCTCCATGGGACTGACCTATGCCCTGTACATATGTATTCCAGTTCTATAGCTTGGTCTACTTGTGGGATTGTTAGCTGTGTGAACAGGGCCTGTCCCTGACACTTTGGCAGACTTTTGGAAACTTATTCCTCATACTAGGTTGCCATACCAAGCCTTAATATGAGTGAAAAAGCTTAGTCCTAGAGCAACTTGTTATGCCATGCCACCCATAGGAGTCCTGCTCCTTTCTAAAGAAAAGCAAAGCAGGAGTGGATTTTTGGGTCTGTGCTGGGGAGGATAAAGAAGGTAGGGGAGAGAATGGGGTGAGAGGAGGGAGGATATCTGCAGCCAGTAAAATAAATAAATAAATATATAAATAAATATAATAAATATATTATATTTAAGAAATAGATGAGTTTGAGTCTTTGGGCAGCAGGGGTAGTTCAAGAGTAAATGATGTTATTGTCATTTGAATAGTGGTAAATATGTGATAATCTTTGGAATAATCTAATAGAGAAATTTTTCCACATGTCTGTGAGGGCTTTCTCAGAAAGTTTTAATGAGAGGTGAAAAAAAATGTACCATTAATGTAGCTCATTCCACATGGAATGAAAAAGAGCAGCGAAGTCCTAGCATTCATCTCTTGACTCTTAATTCTATACATAGTGTGACTTGCTGCGAAGCATGATCCCAATGTGTCTTAACAATGAAATAACTGAGGCATATATCAGGGTAAAAGCTGAAACATAAGAGAAACAAAGGAATAGACATAATCACCTCTCATCTCTCTGAATCCTCTGACCAATAGGGTTGAGATCCTGTTTACACCTTGCCATAAAACTTCCTCTCTCTACCTAGCCTTATCACTTCCTATCTCCTGCCTGTACAGACCTCCAAGCCTCTATGGTTAACCACTGGTTAGTTCTACCCTCTGATCTCCAGGCAAGCTTTATTTTTCAGAAGACAACCAACATATCACATATTCCTTGCTTTTTGTCTAAATGAAACATGAAGGGTTTAACTAACACAGAAAAACTGTACTGTACAAAAAGTACAGTAACTATATACAATATGTACAGGCAATGATTACATTAACAATGCCTAGTCGACAAGCAATTGAGAATTTCAGGTAAATTACTAAATTATCTGTCCTATCTTAGTGATTCCAAAGGTTTGTACCTAATTCACTCTCTATCATAATTTTTACTATTTACCCCCAAAATTTTTATTTCTTTCAACCTTATATACTTTACCTTTCTTTTGTTAATTTCTTTTTTCTTTTTTAGTTTTTCAAGATAAGGTTTCTCTGTGGCTTTTGAGGCTGTCCTGGAAATAGCACTTGTAGACCAGGCTGGTCTTGAACTCACATAGATCTGCCTGAATCTGCCTCCTGAGTGCTGGCATTACAGGTATGCACCACCACTAACCAGCTCTTTTGTGAGTTTCTTGCTAAATTTCTTAACAAGGAAAACTATAACTATCTAGTCTCAACTCCATCAGAGACACTAGTAGGAATAAATGTTACCTGAGTAAATATGAAATTCAAGCTATTCTAGAAATATGAGGAATGACAGAAATACCTGGCTGCCTGGACATCACACAAGTTTCCTCTGTAACCTTGGGTCATTGATCTTTCATCTACAGTGCTTCATGTTACACCTTCCCTATCACTATACCCTGAATGTGTATTATAGATTAAGTCAATTTCTTCTGGAACATCTTTATGTCCACTACTCTGTTGCAAGAAAGAGAAATGAAGAAAGAAAGAGTTCAGGTGGCAAGATTGCTCTTTATCCTATATAATCATATTTACATAATTACAGTAGAAGCACAGATTGAGAATCCAAGAGTAAACAAGCTATCAAAGAATATCAGTAATGTCACAAAAATTATTCAACAATGAGAACAAACAACACCTGATAATTCCAGATACTATGTGAATTTTTATGTGTTAGCAGCATTCTTGCACATTGTTAATAAACACAGTATACTATGAATCCTGTTTTGACAAACCACTGTTTTGTTATTAGTTAAAACAAATAATCCTTGATAGTTTTTCAATAAATGGGCATGCATAGTTTGACTCTAACAGAATGAAAATGTAGTTTCATCATAACTATGATTTTCCGACAGGTTCTTTACTTTGGAGGAGTAATTGTTACTTATTTTACATGAAAGAAAGTGCTGTTATCAGTATTTCTTAACCTACATTTTATTTTCTCTGGATTATTTATATTTATTTGCTCATACATTTAGTATTCACAAGAAGTTATACCCAGTCACTATGTAGCATAAAATATATTTATAAATCATGGGTATTTATTGAAAGTGACTTGGAAGATGGAAAAGTGTCTATATAAGAGAACAATTGGCTATAATTGAGGATTAAATATGGCCCTGAGCTTTAAGACAACCAGATCAACATTAATAATGGCATAAACCCATAATTCAAACCGATCAAGAATGGAAGTATCAAGGATTGATGAAGTTTCATCATAGAACACTATTTTATACTTTTTATACTTATATACTATTATATACTATACTTTATACTATTTTATACTTATATCATATATTATATAAAGATAAACAATATTATTAGAAATAAAGATCATACTTTGAAAATATTTGACAATGAAAACATTGTGTTGGGGAAATGGCTAAAGCCTAAGTTAAATTCTAGAACAGGTCAGAGTCATCTGACACAAGTGACCTGCTTGCCAGACTGAGTTCGGCGGTGGGATCTGACACACCGGTGACAGCTCTGCCTCCAATTGCTAGCCCTGTGGGGCCCAGCTCATAGGAACACTGCCTACACCCGGGTAACAGTGACAAATCCATCCACAAGAAGAGGACCAACATCAGAGTATTGGATCTGTTTGCATCTACCAGAAGAGAACCTTGGTCACAAATCCACCAGGAGAACAAGAAACTCTTGCTACACCCATCAAAAGAAAGGATGAGAAGAGAACAGGTAAAAGCATATCCAACAACAGAAAATCCAATATGACACCACCTGAGACTAGGAACCATACATCAGTAAGAGCACAACATCATGATGTAGATGAAGCAGAAGAGAATGACCTGAAAAGCTTCTTCATGAAAATGATAGAGGACTTCAAAGAGGACATGAGAAAATCCTTTAAAGAAATGGAAGATAAAACTAACCAAAAAATACAAGATAACAACAACTCTTTCAAGGAAACAGTTCAAGACCTAAAAACTGAAATAGAGTCAAGAAAGACAGCACAATCTGAGGGAATGCTGGAAATAAAAAAGCTGGATAAATGATCAGGAATTACAGATGTAAGCATAACCAACAGTATACAAATGATGGAAGAGAGAATCTCAGGAGTTGAAGACACACTAGCAGAAATAGATTCATCAACCAAAGAAAATCTTAAGTCCAACAAATCCCTTTCACAAAATATCCAAGAAATATGGAATACCATGAAAAGACCAAACCTACGAATAATAGGTATAGAAGAAGGTGAAGAAATCAAACTCAAAGGTGCAGAAAAGATATTCAACAAAATCATAGAAGAAAAATTTCCCAACCTAAAGAAATCATGCCTACAGCTTGAAATACAAGAAGCCTAGAGAAGACCAAATAGATTGAACCACAGAAACAAGTCACCTTGCCACATAATAATCAAAACAAAAAACATACACAACAAAGACAAAATATTAAGAGCATCAAAGGAAAAAGGTCAAGTAACCTATAAAGGCAAACCTATCAGAAGCACACCTGTCTTTTCCTTGGAAACTCTGAAAGCCAGAAGGTCCTGGATAGATATTGTACCTACACTAAGAGATCATGGATGCCAGCCCAGAATACTATACCCAGAAAAGCTTTCAATAATTATAGATGGATGAAACAAGATATCCCATAACAAAACCAGATCCAAACAATACATATCTACCAATCCAGCCCTACAAAGATTACTGGAAGGAAAACTGCAACCCAGGGAAGTTAATTAAAATCAGAAAAACATAGGCAATAGATAATACCAACTTACCAACAGCCAAAAGGAAAAAGGGACAGAATCCCACACATAATCTCACCACCATCACCAAATTAAAAGCAAACAAGAATGACCAATAATCAATGGTTATTAATATCCATCAACATTAATGGTCTTAACTCCCCTATAAAAAGACACAGATTAGCAGAATGGATAAGAAGACAGAATCCTTCCTTCTGCTGCATAAAAGAAACTCACCTCAACCTCAAAGACAGATGGTACCTAAGAATTAAAGTTTGGGGAAAGATCTTCCATTTAAATGGACCCAAGAAACAAGCAGGGGTAGCAATCCTAATATCCAATAAATAGGACTTTAAACTAAAGTCAGTCAAAAGAGATGAAGAAGGTCATTTCCTACTCATCACAGGAGAAATCCATCAGGACAAAGTTTCAATTCTGAACATTTATGCCCCAAATACAAAGGCATCCATGTTTGTAACAGAAACATTACTAAAACTCAAATCACACATAAAATCGCACATACTTATAGTGGGAGATTGCAACACCCCACTCTCACCACTGGACAAGAACACCAGACAGATACTTAACAAAGAAACAAAAGAACTAATAGAAGTTATGGTGCAATTGGACTTAACAGATATCTATAGAACATTCCACCCCAATACAAAACAATTTACCTTCTTCTCAGGGCCTCATGGAACCTTCTCTAATATTGACCACATACTTGGGAACATAGCAAACTTCAACAAGTACAAAAAAATTGAAAAATAAACCCTGTATCATATCAGACCACCATACTTTAAAATTAGAATTCAACAACTACAAGAACTACAGAAAACTTACAAATTCATGGAAATTAAGTAACACCAAGTGGCACAGTTCATGGGTCCAGGAAGAAATAAATAAGAAATTAAATAATTCTTAGAATTCAATGAGAATGCGGACACAACATATCCAAACCTATGGGGTACTTTGAAAGCAGTGCCAAGAGGAAAATTCATAGTGCTAAATGCCCATATGAAGAAACAGGAGAATAGTTACACTATAGAATTAACAGCACACCTGAAAGCTTTTAGAAACAAAAAAGCCAATACACCCTGGAGCAGCAGATACCAGGAAATTATCCAATTGAGGGCTGAAATCAATAAAATGGAAACTAGGAGAATAATAGAAAGAATCAATATAACAAAAAGTTTGTTCTTCAAGAAAATCAACAAGATAGACAAACCTTTATCCAAACTCACCAAACAACAGAGAGTGAAAATGCAAATTAAAAAATTCAGGAATGAAAAGGGGGACATAACAAGAGACACAGAGGAATATCATCAGGTCATACTTAGAAAACCTATATTCCTCAAAATTTGAAAATCTAAAGGAAATGGACAATTTTCTGCACAGATTTCACTTACCAAAATTAAATCAAGAACAGATAATCAACTTAAATAGACCTGTAACCTCTAATGAAATTGAAGCAGTCATTAGAAATCTTCCAACCAAAAAAAGCCCAGGGCCAGATGGCTTCATTGCAGAATTCTACCAGAAATTGAAAGTACAGCTAATACTAATTCTCCTGAAAGTATTCCACACAATAGAAGCAGAAGGGTCACTGACAAACTTGTTTTATGAGGCTTTAATAACTTTGACACCCAAGCCACACAAAGACACAAAGAAGAAAGAGTACTACAGAAAAATATCCCTCATGAACATTGATGCAAAAATTCTCAATAAAATATGGGCAAATTGAATCCAAGAACACATCAGAGAAATCATCTAACATGATCAAGTAGGCTTCATCCCAGGGATGCAAGGATGGTTCAACATAACAAAATCCATCAATATAATCCACCATATAAACAAACTGAAAAAGAAAATCCACATGATCATCTCACTAGATGCTGAAAAAGCCTTTGACAAAATCCAGCACGCCTTCATGATAAAGGTCCTGGAGAAATCATGGATAACAGGAACATACTTCAAAATAATAAAAGCAATATACAGCAAGCAGACAGCCAACATCAGAGTAAATGGAGAGAAACACAATAAAATTCCTCTAAAATCAGGAATAAGACAAGGCTGTCCACTCTCTCCATACCTCTTGAATATTGTCTTGAAGTTCTAGCTAGAGGAATAAGACAACAAAAGGAGATAAAGGGATACAAATCAGAAAGAAGTTAAACTCTCACTATTTGCAGAAGATATGATAGTCTACATAAGTGACTCGAAAAACTCTACCAGGGAACTCCTATAGCTGATGAACATATTCAGCAAAGTGGCAGGATACAAGATTAACTAAAAAAAAAATCTGTAGCCCTACTATATACCGAAGACACATTGGTGGAGAAAGAAATCAGAGTAGCATCACCCTTTACATTTGCCACAAACAAGATAAAAAACTTGGAGTAACACTACTGAAAAAAGTGAAAGACCTGTACTATAAGAATTTTGAGTCTCTAAAGAAAGAAATTAAAGAAGACACCAGAAAATGGAAAGATCTCCCACGCTCTTGGATATGCAGGATTAACAGTAAAAATGGAAATCTTGCCAAAAGCAATCTACATATTCAATGCAATCCCCATCAAAATCCCAACACAATTCTTCCCTGACCTTGAAAGAACAATTCTCAAATTTATATGGAGAAATAAAAGACCCAGTATAACCAAAAACACCCTGTACAATACAGGAACATCTCGAGGCATCACCATCTGTAACTTTATGCACTATTACAGAGGTATAGACCTGAAAACAGCTTGGTATTGGCACAAAAATAGACAGGTAGACCAATGGAATAGAGTTAAAAACACTGATATTAACTCACACACCTATGAACACCTGATTTTTGACAAACAATACAAATATACATGCTGCAACAAAGAGAACATCTTCAAAAAATGGTGCTGGCATAACTGGATGCAAACATGTAGAAGACTACAGATAGATCCAAGCCATTGGCCACGTACAAAACTTAAGTCAAAATGGATCAAAGACCTCAGCATAAACCCAGCCACACTGAACCTATTAGTATATAAAGTGGGAAATACCCTTGAATTAATTGGTACAGGATACTGCATCCTGAACATAACACTAATAGCACAGACACTGAGATCAACAATTAATAAATGGGACCTCCTGAAACTGAGAAGCTTCTGTAAGGCAAAGGACACCGTCAGTAAGACAAAACAGCAGCCAACAGACTGGGAAAAGATATTTACCAAACCAAGATCTGAGAGAGGGTTGATCTCCAAAATATAAAAGAACTCAAGAAACTATTCTGCAAAACACCAAACAATCCAATTAAAAAATGGGGTACAGAACTAAATAGACAATTCTCAATAGAGGAATCTAAAATGGCCAAAAGATACATAAGAAAGTGTTCAACATCCTTAGCCATCAGGGAAATGCAAATCAAAACAAATCTGAGATACCATCTTACTCCTGTCAGAATGGCTAAAATCAAAAACGCCAATGACTGTTTATGCTGGAGAAGATGTGGAGAAAGAGGAACACTTCCTGCTTTGTGGGAGTGTCAACTTGTACAGCACTTTGGAAATCATTATGGTGACTACTCAAGAAAATGGGAATCAGTCTACCATAAGATCCAGCAATTCCACTCCTAGGCATATACACCCCCAAAAGCACATTTATACAACAAGTACATCTGTTCAACCACATTCATAGCAACATTATTTGTAATAACCAGAAAGTAGAAGCAGCCTAGATGCCCCTCAACCCAAGAGTGGATAGAGAAAATGTGGTACATTTACACAATGGAATACTACTCAGCAGAGAAAAAAAATGGAACCTTGAAATTTGCAGGAAAATGGATGGATCTAGAGGGAACCATTCTGAGCAAGGTAACCCAATCACAAAAATAATAAACATGATATGTACTCACTCATATGTGGATTTTAAACATAGAGTAAGTGATTACCATCCTACAATCCACACTGTCAGAGATACTAGTAAACAAGGAAGACCCTAAAAGAGACAAACTTTGTCCCCTGAAGAAGGTGAAAGAGTCACCATCCCCTGAGCAAATTGAGAACACGGGAAGAAGGGGGAGGAAGCTACGAGAGTAAGAAGGGAAGAAACAGAATTAATGGTTTAATATCTCATGAATCCATAATTAAAACATTCTACCAGACAATTCTTTTAGCCTGAATATTTTTCACTAATAAGTCTACTGAAAATGTATATAATTGATAGTCCAGTCAAACTTTTACAAGAGGTAGAAGGAATAATAATTTCTTTGTTTTAATGAAGCTATTTTTCTCAGAAAAACTAGATAATGACTACAAAACAAAAGAAAAATTCATTGTCAATTTTCCCATGATTGTAAGGTTAAAAAATTCTTAATGCTATGAAAATAATTAAGAAATGTACAAAACTAATGACCATAAAGTTAGGAATTCACACTTATTTAAGGTTGCAGGTTACAATTTTAATTTACCAATTTAACATAAAATATATCTTGGAGATATATTATGTACTCAAGGAAACATTTTAGAGAATTCGACATCCAATTACAATACAAAATACACGATAGATATATAAGAATAAGAAATAAGTGAATGCTGATAAAATATATGCAAAAACAGAGAAATATACTTTATCATTCAAAAATGATTCTCGCTAAGAGACAGAAAAATCAAATATGTTTGACCTCTTAGTAGTGTTTAAATCAATAAAATAATCAAAGTAAGGAAAGATGCAGATTTAAATACTTTTTCAATGTAAGGAAAGACATGCAGATTTAAATATTTTAAGATTTCCCTATCTGTATATTATATAATTGCTGTTTACATAGAAATTTTTGAATAACCATTTTAAAACAAACAAACAAAAACTCCCTTTCAAAAATAGCTGATTTCTACAAAGTATAGATGTAGGATGACTTAACAGTGATAACTTTTCTTGTTTGAGACAAAAATAGCAATATAAATGCATCAAATGAGAAGGTTATCTCTATCATACAATAAAACAACAAAGCAGATTCTTGGTGATGATACAGAGATAGGTTTTATTGACAACCTAATGGGGGAAATGTAAACAGGGTAGAGTCTATGAAAATACTTTGACAATTAAAACAAAAGTGTATTGCCTTCCTCCTCCACCAGCCCGAACTCTCCTGAGGTTTGTATACCCTCAGCTCCTGCTGAACTTTTGCCCAATGCCTCCATCACACTTTGGATCTCTCTGGGCCTGCACCTACCATAGAGTGGACCTGCCCAGACAGGGAGGACCTCCCTGAGTCTGGAAACAACTCACTCTTCCTTCCCCCACCGTCTGCCTGACCCCTGATAAATGTGGAGCCTACCAGGAGAGGCAAGACCATTCAGAGCTTCAGACATTGAAGTCTTGGCCCAAAAACAACAATGGGTGACAAGAGGAGAAAAAGACCCTACCTTCACCCACTTGAAGAAGAAATGGGAAGAAGACAAAAAAAGAACACACTCAACAACAGAAAGACCAATATGTCACCAACAGAAGCTATGGACTCCAAACCAGGAAGATCTGAAAAGCACAATGCAGAGGGAGAAGAAGAGACCTAAACATATACTTTATGTAGATGTTTGAGACCCTTAAAGAGGAAACAAGAAAAACTCTTAAAGAAATAGAAGAAAAACAAACAAAAAATTAAAGGAATGGGTAATTCTCTTAAAGAATCTAAAGAAAGCCAAGAAAATCAACCAAACAAGTGAAGGGAACAATTCAAAGCATTCACAGTTTGAAAGCCAAATTAGAAACAATAAATGAAACAGAGAATGAGGGGATTCTGGAAATAGAAAGGCTGGATAAATGATCAGGAGCTTAGGATGTGTGTATAACCAATAGAATACAAGAGATGGAAGATAGAATTTCAGTTGTTGAAGACTCACTAGAGGATATACAGTCACCGACCCAAGAAAATCTCAAGACCAACAAATCCCAAACACAAAATATCAGGAAATATGGGGCCCTGTGAAAAGGCCAAACCTAAGAATGATAAGTATAGTAGAAGGTGAAGAAATACAGCTCAAAGGTACAGAAAACATATTCAACAAAATCATAGAAGAAAACTTCCCCAACCTACAGAAGGATATCCCTATGAAAGTACAAGAAGCTTACAGAACACCAAATAGACTGAACCACAAAAAGAAGTCCCCTTGACACATAATAATCTAAACACCAAACTTAAATAATAAAGAGAAAATATTAAGAGCAGCAAAGAAAAAATGCCAAGTTACATATCAGACTGACATATCAGAATCACACCAGACTTCTCAATGGAATCTTTGAAAGCCAGAAGGTCCTGGATAGATGTCCTACGAACACTAAGGGAACATGGATGTCAACCCAGACTACTGTACCCAGCAAAACTTTCACTCACTATAGATGGAGAAAACAAGATATTCCATGACAAAACCAGACTTAAACAATACATATCCAAAAATCCAGCTCTACAGAAAGTTCTGGAAGGAAAACTGAAAACCATCAAAGATAACTACGCTCATAAAAACATAGGCAATAGATAATTCCACATTACCAAACAACACATGAAAAAAGAGAGGGGAATCCACACATAATAATACCAGCAACAACAAATCCAATTGAAACAAGAACCAAAAATCAATGGACATTAATATCCCTCAGTGTCAGTGATCTTAACCTGCCAATAAAAAGAGAGAAGCTAACAAAATGGGTGTGAAGACAGAATCCATCCTTCTGCTGTATACAAAAACAAACCTGAACTTCAAAGACAATTTTACCTTGGAGTAAAGGGTTGGGGAAATATTTTCCAATCAAATGAACCCCCAAAAAAGCTGGTGTAGCAATCCCGATATGTAAAAATTAGACTTCAAACTAAGTCAATCAAAATAGATGAAGAAGAGCATTTCATTCTCATCACAGGAAAAGTCCATCAAGATGAAGTCTCAATCCTGAACATCTATGACCCAAATATGAAAGTATCCACATTTGTAAAAGAAACATTACTAAAGCTCAAACCACACATAAAACCCCACATTCTTATAGTAGGAGACTTCATCAACCCACATTCAGCACTAGATTGGACAGCCAGACAGAAACTTATCAAAGAAACACAGGACCTAAGAAAAGTTAAGACCCAATTGGGCTTAACAGACATCTATAGAACATTCCATCCAAAAACAAAAGAATATACCTTCTTTTCAGCGCCACATAGAACTTTCTCTAAAACTGACCACATACTTGGTAACATAGGAAACCTCCACAAACACAAAATTTAAAATAACTCCCTGTATCTTATCAAGCAGCATGCTTTAAAGTTAGAATTAAACAACAATACAAACTGCAGAAAACCTAAAAACACATGGAAATTGAATAACACACAATTATACCATTCCTGGGTCCAGGAAGAAATATAAACAGAAATTAAAGACTTCCTAGAATTTAATGAAAATGTAGACACAACATACCCAAATTTATGGGAGACTCTGAAAGCAGTGCTAAGATGAAAGTTCATCGAACTTAGTGCCCACTTGAAGAAACAGGAGAATATTCACACTAGAGAATTGACAGAACAACTCAAAGCTTTAGAAGAAAAAGAAGCAAACTCACCATGGAGGAATTGATGCCAGGAAATAATCAAACTGAGGGCTGAAATTAAAAAAAGTAGAAACCAGGAAAATATTACAAAAAATCAATGAAACAAAGAGTTGGCTCTTGAGAAGATCAACAAGACAGACAAACCTCTAACCAAAAGGCAGAAAGAGACAGCACACTAATTAACAAAATCAGAAATGAAAAGGGGGATATAACAGCAGACACTGAGGAAATATTACGAAACCATGAATCTAAAGGAAATGAATAATTTTCTGGATAGACCTCACTAAAACTCCTTAGCCATCAGAGGAATGCAACTCAAAACAACTCTGAGATATCATCTTACACTGGCCAGAATGGATAAAAATAAAAAACACCAATGACCGTCTGTGCTGGAGAGGATTGGAGAAAAAGGAACATTCCTTCATTGCTGGTGGGAGTGCAAAGAGGTAAGACTACTTTGGAAGTCAGTATGGCAGTTGATCAGGAAGATAGGAATCAGTCTACCTCAAGATACAGCAATTTCTCCCTTGGGCATATACCCAAATAAAGCATATTCATACAACAAGGACATATGTTCAGCCATGTTCATAGCAGCCTTGTTTGTAATAGACAGAACCTGGAAGTAACCAAGATGCCCCTCAACTGAAGAATGGATAGAGAAAATGTGGTATATTTACACAATGGAGTACTATTCAGCAGAAAAAAAGCAATGGAATCTTGAAATTTGCAGGCAAATGGATGTAACTAGAAGAAACCATCCTGAGTGTGGTAACTCAATCACAAAAAGACAATCATGGTATGTACTCACTCATATGAATTTTAGACATAGGGCAAAAGATTAAAGGCTTATAATCCTCATCACTAAAGGAACTAGGTATCAAGATGGACTCTAATGGAAAAATACATGGACCCTGGAGAATGGGGAAGGCCAGGTTCTCCTGAGTTAATTAGGAGTATGAGCAGCCCTCATCCAGTGGCTGATGGAAGTAGAGAAAGACATCCACAGCTATACAATGAATTGAACTCTGGAAACCAGTTGCAGAGAGGGAGGAATGAAGATCAAAGGGGTCGCCAGGCTGGTGAAACCTACAGAAACAGCTAACATGAATAAGTGGGAGCACATGGACACCAGACTTCTGTCTGGGAGTCCAGTAGTGGAATGACCCAGACCCTTGAATGTGGATGTTGAAGTATGACCTGATGATTCTCTGAATTTCCTCTGTTTCTGTTGTTCCCCATTTTCATTCCTGAATTTATTAATTTGCATTTTCACTTTCAGCCTTTGGTAAGTTTGGATAAAGGTTTGTCTATCATGTTGATCTTCTCAAAGAACCAACTATTTATTTCATTGATTTTTTTGTATTGTTCTCCTTGTTTCCATTTTATTTATTTCAGACCTCAATTTGATTATTTCCTTGCATCTGCTCCTCCAGGGTGTATTGGATTCTTTGTGTTCTAGAGCTTTCAGTTGTGCTGTTAATTCTCTAGTGTGATTATTCTCATGTTTCTTCATATGGGCCCCTAAAGTTATAAACTTTTCTCTTAGCACTTCTTTCAAAGTGTTACATAAATTTAGGTATGTTGTGTCTGCATTCTCATTGAAATCTAGGAAATCTTTAATTTATTTTTATTTCTTTATTTACACACGATTGTGCAATTGGACATTACTTAATTTCCATTAGTTTGTAGATTTTTCTGTAATCGGTGTTGTTGTTGAATTCTAACTTTAAAGCATGGTGGTCTGATAAGATACAGGGGGTTATTTTAATTTTTTTGCACCGGTTGAAGTTTGCTATATTGCCAAGTTTTGTGGTCAATTTTAGAGAAGGTTCCATGCAGTGTTGAGAAGAAGGCATATTGTTTTGTATATGGATGGAATGTTCTATAGATGTTTGTTAAGCCAAATTGTGCCACAACTTCTATTAGTTCTTTTTATTCTTTTTTAAGTTTCTGTCTGGTGTTCTTGTAAAGTGGTGAGAGTGGGGTGTTGAAGTTTACCACTATAAGTGTGTGTGGTTTTATGTGTGATTTGAGTTTTAGAAATGTTTCTTTTATGAACAAGGATGCCATTTTATTTGTGGCATAAATGTTCAGAATTGATATATCCTCATGATGGATTTCTCCTGTTACAGTTAGACCAATGGAATGGAGTTGAAAAAAACTGATATTAACCCACTAACCTATGAAAATTTGATTTTTGACAAAGAAGCAAAATCTATACGATGGAATAAAGAAAGCATCTTTAAGAAATGATGCTGGCATAACTGGAGTGTAGAAGACTGCAGATAGGTCCGTGTCTATCACCATGCAAAAAACTTAAGTCCAAAATGATCAAAGACCTAAATATAAATCCAGCCACACTGAATCTTATAGAAGACAAAGTGGGAAATACCCTTGAATTAAATGGTACAGGAGACTTCTTCCTGTATAGGACACTGAGATCATCAATTGAGAAATGGGACCTCCTGAAACTGAGAAGCTTCTGTAAGGCTAAGGACACAGTCAGTAAGCCAAAATGGTAGCCCACAGTCTAGGAAAAGATATTCAGCAACCCCACATCTGACAGAGTGATGATCTCCAAAACATACAAAGAACTCAAGAAGCAAGTCTCCAAAACACCAAACAATCCAATTGAAAAGCAGGGTACAGAACAAAATAGACAATTATCAATAGAGGAATCTAAAAGGTCTGAAAGGCACATAAGAAAGTGATCAAGATTGTTAGCCATTAGGGAAATGCAAATCAAAACAACTCTGAGATACCATTTTACTCCTGTTTGATGGCTAAAATAAAGTCACCATGATAGTTCATGCTGGAGAGGATTTGGAGAAAGGGGAACTCTTCTCCACTGCTGGTGGGAGTATCAACTTGTACATGCACTTTCGAAATCAATATGGTGACTCCTCAGGAAAATGGGAATCAGTCTACCACAAGATCCAGCAATCACACTCTTAGAAGGGATATTCATACAACAAGGATATCTGTTCAACGATGATCATAGCAGCATTATTTGTAATCGCCAGAACTTGAAAACAAACTTGATGTCCCTCAACTGAAGAATGGATAGAGAAAATGTGGCACATTTACACAATGGAGTCCTACTCAGCAGAAAAAACAATGGAATATTGAAATTTGCAGGAAAAATGGATGGAAATAGATGAAACCATTCTGAGACAGGCAACCCAATCACAAAAAAGACAAACGTGGTATGTACTCACTTATATGTGGATTTTAGACATAGAGTAAAGGATTACCAGTCTACAATCCACACTGCCAGAGAAGTTAGTAAACAAGGAGAACCCTAGGAGAGACATAAATGGTCCCCTGGAGAAGTGGAAAGGGACAAGATCTCATGAGCAAATTGGGAGCAAGTGAGGCAGGGGGAGGGAGCTCAGAGAACGAGAAGGGAAGAATTGAAGTGGTGAGGAGGACATGAGGGAGCAAGATGGTTGAGTCTGGGGAATAATAGAAGAAAACAAGAAAGGAGAAACCATAATAGGGGTAGACATTTTAGGTTTACAGAAAAATTAGGCACTAGGGAAAAGTCTGGGCATCTACAAAGATGACACCAAATAACAATCTAAGCAATAGAAGAGAGGCTACCTTAAATGTCCTCCCTTGATAATGAGATAGATGACTGTCTTATATGCCATCCTATAGCCTTCATCCAGCAGCTGGTGGAAGTAGAACCAGACACCCACAACTAATCAGTGCAGAGAAGGAGGAGTGATGAACAAAGGGGTCCGGACATATAAAACAAAGGCTGGTGAATCCCACAGAAACAGCTGACCTGAACAACAGGGAGCTCTTGGTCCGAAGACTGATAGCTGGGGTACCAGCATGGGATTGATCCAGAACTCAGGAATGTGGGTTTCAATGAGGAGACCAAGAAATCTTTGGAACCTCCTGTAGTATTTCAGTATTTATCCCTAGCATTGGTGTGGCCTTTGGGAGCCCAATCCACACAGAGGGATACTCCCTGAGCCAAGACACCCAGGGGTGGGCCTAGGCCTTAACCCAAAGGATATGATAGACTCCAGAGAAATGCCTGCAATAGAAGATCCAGTTCTAAATTTTATGCATAGTACATACTGTTCTCAAAATATGAAAAACAACTTGAGTAAAATGTGGGGATAAGCAGGCATTTTTTGCAGATATGAAATCAGAGAATCTCTGCAACTGGATTCCAGTTCAGTTTAGTAGAGAAGTGATAAACAAAGGGGTCAAGACCAGGCTGGGGAAACCAACAGAAAAAGCTGACTTGAACAAGAGGGAGCTCATTGTCCCCAGGTGATAGCTGGGAAACCAGCGTAGGACTGATCCAGACCCCATGAATGTGGGTGTCAGTGAGGAGGTCTTGGGAATCTATGGGGTCTCTTGTAGTAGATCAGTATTTATGCCTAACAAAGGAATAAAGTTTGGGAGCCAATTCCACATAGAGGGTTATTCTCTTAGCCTGGACACATGGGGGAAGGCCCAGTCCCTATCCCAAAGGATATGAAAGACCCTGAAGATCCCCCATGGAAGGTGTCACCCTTCTTGGGGAGCAGTAAGGGTATAGGATAGGTAGGGTGTTAGTGGAGGCCAGGGGAGAGAGAGGGAATGTGGGATTGACATATAAAACAAACTTGTTTCTAATTTAAATAAAAAATTGGAGAATAAAATGTTTTTCTGATCTAAATATCTAGTATTCTAATATTTGTTCTTAAAATTTTCTTTATGTATATAATCTTTACTATTCTTCATATTTTATCTGAAAAATATCATTATTGGTAGAGTCCTAGGACATTTTTTAATTTTATTATGCTTTGTTTTGTTTTATGTGTGTGAGTATTTGCCTATATGTATCTCTCCATATTTCATATTTTCCTGGTACCGGAGGAGCTATGAAGAAGGCAATGTATCTTCTGAATCTGAAGTTATGGATAGGATGGTTCTGAGCCATTTTATGGATACCAGGAACTAAATTGGGTCTCTACAAGAGCCAGACCTGATCTAAATTTTTGATTAATCTTTCAGTGCTGCCAAGAAGTATTCTGTTATATTTATATAAAGCATGTTTTTAATTAAAAAATAGAAAGAAGAATGTAAATCTCCACTTTATTAAAAATGTATAAAATACATTCACGATTTAATAAATTATAAAAAAAATTGTATAATAAATAAATAAATATATATATAAATAAAATAATTGCCCTCAGACCTCATTGTATTATGTTATTAACTGAACTCCAAGAACTTTTTCAAAATATTTTTTATATTTTATATGTAAACTACTGAAATGTATTTATTTAACAAATATTTCAATGTTTTATATTGTTAATGAAATAGCCCTAGTTTTACTCCCAATATTATTGAAGTATTTATCCCTGTGTTCATTTTAGGAGTGATAATAAAACTTACTCTAGAATTTTTTGTTTGATTTTAATATAAGACAATTATATAAATGGTGGTGACACATACCTTTAAGCCAGGCTAATCTCTGAGTTCAAAGCCAGCCTGGTTTGCAGAGCTAGTTCCAGAACAGCCAAAGCTACACAGAGAAACCCTATGTCAAACACACAGACAAAAAAAAACCCAAAAAAATGTTATAATTTCATCTTGTTTTGTTTTCTGTCCTGTAATGCTGAATATTTGTAAAATATCAAACTTTATGCTTTCAAAGTAACTTCTTAATGGGAAAGTTTTATCTATATAGTCCAAGAGTTTATGAGATTCTACAATCCATGAAGGACACATAGTTTTCAGTAATTATTTCCTAATGGAATTGATTCTTTTAAATGTGTACATTAATAAAAGGATGCAAACTTGGTGAAGCAACTGACTGAGATGGCACTCCCCGAATGGAATCAGCTTCCGTTACAGGAGATAAAGTTAGATATGCAGAGAGATATTAATGTCAAACATGCTTGCTGTTATGGAGCTCCGGAACATATATTTACAAGAAATCATTTTTTTTGTGCAAATCTGGCTGAGCTTTGATTGCTATTATTTTTATTTCACATAATACAAACACAGTGTGATTAATGTTTGCTTAGGGATTGTTTTTTTTTCCAGTCTATTATTCAACTTCAGATATCTTTGATGTGACAGTTTTATCAAGTATCTCATTACACCGTGAAAAACTCACTCATGAGCATATAGCAAATTGTGTCTTAATGTGATTTTTAGAAATGATATTTCAGACTCTGGCAAAAGCTGACTGTTGTGATATTTGGTGCTAATCAGAAAAAACTCAAAAACTTGATCATCTGGAAGAACCTCTCACTATATTGACTCACACAATGTCTGAAAGGTTCATAGGGAATGGATATTTAGGTTAGAGTTTATTTGCATTATTTTTTAGGTTAATCCCAGTTCTGATGATATTGTGCATGGTCTGTATAGCCTGTGTCCTTGAATAGGCTGCTGTGCAGAACTTTCCTTCCAGTTGCCTGTAAGTCATGTTAATGTAAAGGCTGCAGAAAACTCTGCATCTTTGCCATTCCTTCTCAGATATATCTTTTCTGCTTTCCATATTGACCAATGAAGTTTTGAAGTTTAAAAGCGGTTGGAGAATTTTTACATCTGTGTAAATGAAAATTGCCCACAATTCCTTCCTTCCTTCCTTCCTTCCTTCCTTCCTTCCTTCCTTCCTTCCTTCCTTCCTTTCTTCCTTCTGGAATCTTTTTTTTTTAAACAGAATAAAGCAAGATAAAAATAAGATAAGGCAAAAAGCCCTCCTATCAAGTCTACACAAGGCAATCCAATAGGAGCAAGTGTCCCAAGTGTAGGCAAACAATTCAAAGATACACATACTTGAACTGTTAGGAGTCCTAGAAAATCCCTAAGCTACATGACCACAACATATATGCAGATGACCCAGTGCAGGCCCAGGCAGTCTCCATGGTCACTCTGTCAGTCAGTTTGAGCGCATGTGAGCCCTGCTTAGTTTACTCGGTGGTCCAAATTATTCTGGTGCTTCCAGCCCCTCTGATTCTTACAATTTTTCATCCTCCTCTTCAGTGGTGTTTCAAGATCTCCAAAGAGATAGACCTCATTGAGACAACCAGTTTAGTCTCTGTTTCCAAAAATGTCTGGTTGTTAGTCTCTGTACTTGCTCACATCTGATGCTGGAGAAAGCTTCTCTGATGACAACTGAACAAAGCTCTGATCTACAAGTATAGCAGAATATCATTAGGAATAATTTCATTGATTTGTTTTGCCTGTTATGTTTGGTTCTACCTTAGGTCTCTGGGATATCCAGTCTTTGGTGCCTAACCGTTCAGGAAATACAAAGTGTGGTTGGCCACCCACTCCAGTTCTATTCCACCATTGCCTCAGCACAAATTTCAGACAGGACAGACTATAGCTCAAGTGTTTTATTGCTGTGTTGGTATTCATATTTCTCTTTCTTTAGCCAGAAGAGTACCTGTTCAAACCAAAGAGACTAGATACATAGGGCCTCATTATACTGAAAAGCTTCAGAAAGTGAAAGGACAGAATCAAGCAGACAAAGCATCATCCTACAGAATGAGAAAAAGTTTACCAACACCACATATCATAGATGTTTGATATTCAATATGTATAAAGAACTTGATGAATTAGATATAAACATGTAGATAATCCAATTAGAAGTGGAGTACTAGTATGAACGGACACTTCTCTTTAGCAGAATCTTAAATGGCTTAGAAACACTTGAAGAAATGATCAACAACCTTAGCCATCAGGAAAATGCAAATTGAAACAACTCTGAGATTCCATCTATCACCTGTCAGAATGGCTATAAATAACCCAAGGTAAGCTCATGTTGGTGATCCTGTGGAGTAAGGGAATCATTCCTCCATTACTTGTAGTAGTAAAAACTGTACATCCACTATGGAAATCAGTTTTCCTTAGAAAACTTGGAGTCAATATACCATAAGACTCAGTTATACTACTGTATGGCATATGCTCAAAGTCTGCTCCATTCCAACACAAGGACACTTGCTCAGTTATGTTCATTTCAGATTTATTCATAATAGCCAGAAACTGTTAGCAACTTAGAGGTCCTCCAGCTGATGAGTAAATAAAGAAAATGTTTCATATTTACACAACAGTGCTGTTTAAAAATAACACTATAAAATTTGCAAGCAAATGGATGCAACTCAAAAAACACTTATCTTGATTAAGGAAGGTAAATCAGAAAGGCAAATATGGCACTTGTTCACTTATAGTGGATATTAGCCCTTGAGTAAGTGATAATCAAGATACAAACCATAAATCCCGAGAGGTTAAATAAAGAGGGGGGGGTCACACATGGACCTCCTTCGGAAGGGGAATAGAATTAATATTTCAGATGTATGGGGGAAGGGAGTGGGATGGACCAGATGAAAGGGTAAGGGAATGAGGGAGAGAGGATGGAGGGTTAGCTAGAATTAGGGAGCAATATACATGTCTGCAAACAGTGCTATGAAATCAGTCTGGAATCTATGAAGGTGACCCTAGTGAAGAATCCTATTAATGGAGGACATGGTCTGAATTGGCCATCTTTTGCAGCTAGGTAAGGTTATTGCTGGTGGTACTGTGTTACATTCAGTTAAGTTGTTGGCTTGGGCATCACATGGAGATCCCTGAACAACAGAGGATGATACTAGGAAATAGGTTCCTCTGTGAAAACTGACAGCTAGGCCACATTACTGAGGACAATATCTACACAGTTCACTGAGCATAAAGAGGTCTAGCTGGAGCCTGTAATGAACATTACTCCTTAGATTTTAGTCTCTTTGGCATGAATTTTTTCTTTATATTTTTATTGTTCTATAATGTAGGGATCCAGGAAATTGCAATCACCTTGATTAGGGTGGCACTAAGCTTTATCTTAGACAATCACTGTCTAGGTTATATTACTTCTTTCTCTTTTCATATTAGGAAACACTCACATCATTACTAATATTTATTTCTCTAAAATGCTTAAATTTAATCTAGAAGCTATGGACAATTTTCCTTCAATTTCAATCTAACACTTTATCTGTAGATGATATAATTAGAAATGAAAAGAATCATTCCAAAATCTGAAAATATGTTTGAAAATTGTTTGACTGTTATAATGTTTGACCTATTAGAATCTGAAAAAAGAAAACATGCAAAACTACCAGTTCGGTGACAAAGATGAAGTTGGCTCTATCTTTAAGTTGTGAAGTGAATTATTAACTTTCTATTTGGGAAGAGGGGAGAAAAGCGTTAAGAGAGGGCCATATAAGAAGAGCAATAAATGACAAAAATACCCAAGAAATTGTCCAGAACCCATCAGTTCTGACCTTTTATTGTGCCTCTATATATTTGTTTCTGGATCCCTATATGAAATTATCCTAAAATTTTTATCATTTGAAATGTTTTTATAACATATTATAGTCAGCTTTATAATGAATATGAAATCTAAATAAAATGACCATCAAATAATTATAATTTTGATAGAAAGAGTTGGTGACAAAAACAAAACCCTGCATAATGTTGACAATATCCACTTCCTTTAGTATTGAACACTGATACTGTTATTGCTGCAGTTTATGTCTAGACACTGCATGTATGTTACTATCTCACAAATATTAGTGAAAGCTGAATAGTACAGAACTGAATGGTGTAGGGTTTCTCTCTTGGTTAATGACAATTTATAGGTTTAAAGATAGAAAATATTAATTGCTTTCAAATACAAAATTTTTCAGTTTTTCTACTTCTTCAATGTAATGTAAACATGAAAATAATAAAGAGTCAAAAAAAGAGTCAAAATAATCTGTTGGTATCTAGAAATAAAACCTGTCTGTTACAAAAAAAAAGAGCCAAAAATATTGCTGTAACTATAACAGGTTTATACATGATAGAAATGTGGAAATTATTACTCAATATTAATTATCACTAGTTTATTGAGATATGGTGCTTGGTTACATAATCAAAATTACAACAAAATTTTAAAGGATATATAAAACTGCAGAGAAATCAAAACTGAAAAAGCAAAAATAACCCTAAAGATAAATGAAATACACCATATAAGAAAGATATTCTGGAGCCAGAGAAGGGTGACACATGACTTTAATTCTAGTACTTGAGGGGCAGAGGTGATTGTCTGTGGGTTTGCAGCTATCCTGGTCTACTGAGAGAGTTCCAAGACAGTCAGGGATACATAGAGTAACCTTGTTTTGAAAGATCAAAAAATAAAATAGTAAAATGAAAGAAAGTTTATTATAGTATTAATTGAAAGTGGGGGTTGACAAGATAGTTTTCTTAGAAATATTCTTAAATCATATTAATAGTTATTATACAATTAAGTATACAATTATAGAAAAAATATATATGATTGAATTTACATTTAAGGAAAATAGAAGGCACTAAGAGCAATCATCAACTAACTTTTTTAGCTCCCTGTAATCCTCAGTCATTATGTTTCCATGTTTCAGAGCTTCTCCTCATAGCCTTGCTACATTTCTCCATGCCTGCCAAAGTCAAAGGACTAACTTAATACACTCAAACATAATCAGGGCCAAAGATGAACACAGTGATGATTTATTTGGTGGCTCCTTGAGTCAAAGTGGTCCTAGGATTGGTCTTGTGGGTCTGACTGTATTCATTTTCTCCTCACACAATGTGCCAGGCTGTTGGTGAAGTTACTGGCTTGGAAAACAATATTCCCCTTAGTATAACATTTGGTGCTGGGAAATGTACCCTCCTTCACCTGTGGGTATAATTATTGTGTTACAGCTCTGAAGGGAAAAGCTTCCCTGATGCAAATATTGCAGCTCTGAAGGGAAAATGTCTGGTTGCAAGTGTTAAATAAAGCTCTGAGGGGACAGGTTTTCCTTATGCAAGTGTTACAGCTTTGGCAGACAAGAGCCAAAGAATAGCAAACAGTCAAACCTAAAACAAACCACATGAGAAATGTATTGGGAGAGACACAAGAGGGTGGCTGCCTATGCTTTGGTGAAAAGCAGTAGGGAATTGTACAGGAGGTGGAGTCATATACAATTGTGTGTGTGTGTGTGTGTGTGTGTGTGTGTGTGTGTGTGTGTGTTAGGGAGATTTGTTTTCTCTGTCCCCATAAATTGTTAATAAACTGAACCTTGATTAGGAGGATGAAGTCCATACTCAACTGATGAGTATAAACCAAAAATTTTGGTGGAAACAGATGGGGATAAAGGGGTACAGGGGAGAAGGAGGAGGGAATTAGGAATTTCTCTGGCTTTTGGATCTTGGAAAAACAGAGAGGAGCATCAGCTGGTCTTCTTCTTCATTACTTTTTGGATCTATCAGGTTCATATCCTACATTCTGACCCTGAGTTTTATTAATAACAGAAAAATTTAGATAATCATTATATGTGGTACCTAATGTGGGGCATTATTAAATTATGCCAAGGAGGAAGACCCATCATTTCAGCACTGCCACCATGGCTAGCGTTGACTCCCTCCTCACAGGCACTTTGTCTGTGTTATTCCATTTTAGTCTTTCTATTGCAGCCTCCACCTCTCTTCTCCGCCTCTGCCCCAAACACTGCTTTGGTTAGACACACCACTACCAGCAGTTATCCTCACACTCTGCCATGTGAGCCTTCCCTGGACTCCCTGCTTGGCCATCAACTCAAGTCTGATGAGTTGCCTTGAGACCCACTCTGGGCTCAGGATTTTACTGCTGCTGTCACCTCTACAAGTTACCTAGGGACCCAGCCATGCACTGTCCATGTCCTCTGCTCAGCCATGTTAATTAGCAACATCTAACCTTTCCCCCCACCACAATGAGCATCACTGACACACATGGTTACCCTGGCAAACAGTTCCACCTTTGCTGCTATTGCCAGCAGATATGGTAAGATACCTGGGAATTCATTATTATGAATTTTTATGAAATTAAAAACTCTTACTTAGTATACCAATCCCAGCTCCATTACCCTCATGTCCTTGCAGTCCTCCACAATCTCCTAATCCTACCTCCCCCCATTCACTCCTCAGAGAAGGTGTGGCATCCCATGGAAGATAATCAAAGTCTGTCATTTCATTTATGGCAGGATGGGGGCCCTTCCCCTGTATCTAGCCTAAGAGAGGATCCATCCATAGGAAATGGGCTCCAAAAAGCCAATTCATACAGAGAATTCTTAAAGGTTTAAAAAAAAAGGAGGGGTATGTTTCCCATATTAAGAATCAGTAATATCATAATGAAGGGACTTAGGACTCTGTTTAATGATATCATGAAGGAATCCTTAAAAGTCTCCCAGTGGGGATGGGGGAAGCCCTAGGACAAAATGGCTTCAGCAAACAATTCTACCAGAGTTTCAAAGAAGAGATAATTCCAATACTCCTCAAATTTTTCCACATAATAGAAACAGAAGGAACTTTGCCACACTCCTCTTATAAGGCTACAGTAACCCTCGAACCCAAACCACACAAAGAAGTAAAAAAGAAGGAGCACTATATACAAATCTCCTTCATGAATATTGATGCAAAAATACTCACAAACAGAATCCAACAACACATCAAAAAAAGTCATTCACCATCACCAAGTAGGGTTCATCCTAGAGATGCAGGGTTGGTTCATCAAATTGAATCTGTCAATGTAACCTACCATATTTAAAAGAAAAAAAACACATCATCTTCTTATTAGATGCCAAAAATGCCTTTGAAAATCCAATAATCCTTTACTCTTGGAGAGATCAGGTATATAAGGGTCATATCTAAACATAATAAAAGTAGTTTACATCAAGCCAACAGCCAACATCAAATTAAACAGACATTAGAAAAAAATCTACAACATCCATTTTACTAAACCAGCATAATCCCTAATTACATGAAATATTTGTCTTTCCACCTACAGATGAGTAGAAAACTTTTTGTTTATCAAGGATATCAGGGAACATTGAAGAAAGGGAATGGGGAAATTTTAAGTGTCACAGTATCTATGAGTTTTCTATGACAGTGTGTCTTGTAGTGATATCAGAAGAAATACTAGTAGAGTTTTACCAGCATAGCTGCCTGACCATGAGCTGAACAAGGACAACAACAGTATACATGTTGGAGTGGACAGAGGAAAGACCACAAGGCCTCAACTCTACACAAAAAACTGTAGACAAGTAGGAAATGTTGGAAGTGGTAAAAATATTCTTCACAGCAAATAGCACATCAATTGATTATGTAATAGCAAATGATCACTCCTAGAAATATTATACAGACTGAGTAGGCTATATTTAGAAATGTATATATGCATATCCATATATACATAAGCAAAAAGCACCATTAAATTAAAGAAAATGCTGCGATTGTGAAAGAGAGGGTCAAGAAGGAAGCAATAGAAAAAGAAATTGATGTATTTATATATACTCTTAAAACAAAATAACCAACTGAAAAAAATCAACTAAAATGAAAACAATTATCTTTGCATTAATTGAAAAAATATTCATTAAGAGGCTGTCCAGTAGGCCCTGCCCTCGATAATATGACAGACTTTGGGAATCCCCCATGGGGAGCAGAAGGTAGATGGGGTGGGGGATTGTTAGGGGGTAGGGAAGGAGGGGAAGGAGAGGGAACTGGGAGTGATATGTGAAGCAGGCTTGTTTCTAATTAAAATAAAAATAAATTATAAAAAGAGTCTGTCCAGTAAATAGTAATTTTACTTGTTAGAGAGATTTCTGGTCAAAATAGATTCAGGCTTTCTCATGAAAATCAAGACAACCAATTATAAACAAACAATACATCATCAGGCACATTTTAGACATATGTATAAGATAAGTTAGTATATTATAATTTAACCAACCCTACCTCGTATTATGTACTAATGTATGTTAAGTTTGTTTAAGAACCTTGAGAAATAGTATATGTGCATATGTATATTTTTGATTCAATGATAATTTTGACTGTGGTAGTAGTAATTAATTATGTATATATCTGAAAAAACCTTTAAAGCATAAGAATAACTGTTAAAGAATTTATAGGTAGGGTTTTCGTTGGGGGGGTGGGAGGGAGAAGGGAACTGGTATTGTCATGTAAAAAAATCCTGTTTCTAATTCAAATAAAAAATCTAAAAAAAAAGAATTTATAGTTGGGAACTTTCTCAGGATTTAGTTTTTTAAAGAAGTTGGACCAGTATAATCAGTTAGTCATGCTACTTCTAAGCTATAATTTAAGGCAGAGAAAGTAGCTGATGCTTAAAACATTCACAGAGAATTGCACAAAATCAGGAAAAACAGTGTGGTCAATACCTGATGCGTGGGTGGTCCCTGATTTCAAATTCATCACAGACTGAGTTTGCTATGAAGTTCTGAACAAATAAATGGTTTATATTTGGTGCTGCATAATTCCCAAAAAGAGGTATTGTGTGTGACTTTCTAGAAGACTACTATTATTGCTTCCTCAGATTGTGTTTTGACTTTTAAAATACATGCATCAAAAATAAATGGAGGGAAATCATTCCAGGGGTTTATGACTTTTTAACCCCAATTCAACTTGAAAATTTCTATTCATCTTCCTGGATGAATGAACCTTGTCTTTTGGGGAGGGGCTGTTATTGCTAATACTGGCCCTAGAAAATGACAGAAGATTTTAGCTCTCATATTTTATTGTCAAACTAACATGAAACCACTAATGTCAGATGGCTCACAGGATAAGTGTTGATCAGAGTAGTTCTACTATTGTTTGATTTGGAAGAATTATTGAGAAATTTAGAGATATGCTTTTCTTAACCTCACCAGACATGAATAGGTGGGGAATAATATAATATTCATTACTACCTCAATTATGGCTTGGGAAAACTGAGTAAATATATTTGTTTATTGGTAACAAAAATATGTCACTAGAAATAAAGTGTTTCCATTATCTAATATGCATGTAATACATTTACCTAGCAATATATTTCTTTACTTTTGTATTTCCTGTCACATGTAATTGAGTCATGATGGATTGTATTTGACATTTAAGATCTGCTAGCCACATTTTTCTACTTTGGCTTCAGAATAAAAAGTCACCACTGGTCTTTTGTTACATAAAACTCTGTAAAACACCATTGTACTGACAAGCTCATTAGTCAGCTTGTGAAGAAAAAGCTATAATTCCGTACTTGACATCTAAAAATAAATCAACACTTTCCTAAAAGCCAGCTTTGCTTGAATTATTAAGATAAAGATACTGAAATTCACACTAGAGACACTAGAAAGTGAATAGATTGATACATAAACAGATTCATTATTATACAGGTGCATCAGCATTATGTTAGAACACACAGCCATCAACTTCTTTAGTAACTCCTATTTACTTGAAAATATTTCTACTACTTAAGTCAATAAAATTCACAAATTCTATTCAATATATCTTGTGCCAAATTCCTCAAATTCAATAATTGGTAAAACATCAAAAAATGCTAATAGCTATTGGAATGACAAAAAAGCAGAAAACCTAAACTGGTTTATTTTTATCATAAATATTATTTCCAGATATTAAATGGTAAAGTTAAGGGAAGGTGTAGTTTATGTTTGCAATTTTTTTTTAATTTTGTTAAGAGCATTGGATTCTGGTATGAGAGCTAAGTCAAGATAAGAAGATTGAAGAAGCAAATTATTTCCACAGCTGAGCCAATCCATGCAAGTAATTTGCTTATTTGGTCTATTTCTGGAACTTCATTTGAGATCTACCTCATGGAGTGAGACATCTTTTTCCCCAAATCAAAGCACTATCTAAACAAAACAAAACTATTCAAGGCTAAGGACACAATAGGGTTGGAAACATGTGGGTTCCAAAACAAATGCTTCATTTTTGTGCCACAGTGGCTTTAGGACATGCTACCACTACGAAGATGACCCCCGTGCAAGTAAAGAGAAAGTGATGCTTCTTTCTATGTTGGATATTTTGAAGGAAAGGAAAGGCCTTTTTTTCTTGATAGTGATAGGTATGAAAAATATATATATATAGGAAAAAAATATATATATACATATACATATATATATAGGATATAGATGACTGCAAAATTATGTATGTGTAACATATATATATATATACATATATATGATATTGATAATTCTCAGATTTTCAAAATATATTGTCTTTTTTGTAAAACTGTTTCGCCCATATAATTGATATGGATTATTTATTTCTAGACACATGAGTTAGATACTCATGGTGTTACTAATCTCTAAATCTATAGTTTTTCTTTATTTTAGTAGGTTCATTTGTTTTGGAACTAAGGTATTTCTGGAAAATGGAAAGGGATGTCTCCCCTATCTTTTCATGACTTAGTAAAACTGTTTCAATAATTTTTGAAGTTGTGCTTTATCTGTTAAGTAGCATATGCCAATGAAGACATTAGGTACAGCTTTTATTTTTTTGGTAGCTTGAATATCTGAACTCTATGCAGAGTTTCTGTTTCTTTTTAGAGGGTTTCAATGTCTTATTTTCTAGGACTTTTTTCAATTTCGACGAATAGATCTGCCTGTTTGCTTATGACTGTTTATATAATTTTCAAAAACGAAATGAATTTATGCACCCAATAGGGGATGTTCCATTTCAGTTCTGAATGTAGTAAGTTATTTCATATTTATTAGTTGATTGGCTGATAAGTGTCTATCAGTTTGATATAAGCTGTAGTTTTCTGAGAAGAGACACCCTCAGGTAAGAAAAAGCTCCCATCAGATACTCCTGAAGGCAAGCCGGAGGCAGCTCATTGGTTGATGTGTGATGTGGAACTGTGCAGGTCACTGTACTGATGTAGTCTCTGTGCAGATGGCCCTGATGTGTATAAGAAAGTGAAATGAGCAAGCATGGAGCAGCAAGCCAGTAAGGAGCATTCCTCCATGGTTGCTCTTTCAAATCCTGCCTCAAGTTCCTGCCTTGAGCTTGTGATGTAACTTCTCTGGATTATGGATTACAGATTTTAAGGTTAAATGAACATTGTACTCTCCAAACTGTCTTTGGTAATTCACAGCAGTACAACTCTTAATTAAGATAGTTGGTATTGACAACCTTGTTTACTTTTTTAAAAAGTCCATCATATTTTATTGATTTGACTGTATTATTATTCTCTACATTTCTATATCACTGATTTCATTTAGCTGTGTGACATTTTTCTCTTTGCTTTGGATAAAATTGTGCAAAGATTTCTTAATATTTATGATGGAAACATATTGTTTTAGGACTTTCTAATTTTAAAATCAGATAACCTAGACATAGGTTTAATTCTAGGTGTTATTATCACTATATCTCAAGGACTTAATATGTCCTTTTGCTTCCTTTCATTGCAATGCATTTTTCACTTCTGTTTTACAAAATGATAATTTTGATTTCCCCAGATCTACAAATATTTTAATTTTCAAAGAAGGAATTGCTTTAATTGTTTAAAATAATTTTGGTTTTTATTAGTTCTCTTTGAGCTATGCATCTCACCATGGATGAACTCTAGAGATTAAGTAATATTTATTTGAGAAGACTTTCTTTTGGTAATATGGCTGAGAGGCAGAAAGCATGTTCATAATAGTTATAACTTTCTAATTAATAGATACTTTCATCATTTAAATTCGCGTGTTCTTTCTAATAATGCTATTGCTTATGTGTCAGCAGCTGCAATACCAGGCACATTTTAGTTTTACTTTTGATATTTTAATTACAACATTTCTCCCTTCCTATTTTTTTCCTCAAAACTTACCTACACAAATTACCATAACTCTTCTTCAAGCTCTAGGTCTTTCTTTTGTTTACTAATTGCATATATATATATATATATATATATATATATATATATATATATATATTATATTTATATATATATGTGTGTGTGTGTGTGTGTGTGTGTGTGTGTGTGATATGTTGTGTGTGTATATAGTTCTACATATAAACTTACTGGTCTATATAATGTTACTTGAAATAATTTTTTTAGGGCTAACATTTAGGCACTAGACAATCCATTTGATCTTCATTGGTAAGGATGTCTCTTATGCTCCCATCTTTCCCCATGTGCCCATTGTTCTTCTTCCTATAATGTTGAAACCTCATGGGCCTTTCACCATCCACCTTGCCATGTACATTGATATCATACTTGTTCAGCTTACAATCCTGCAGTTGTGCTCTTTGGACTTTATGGGCATTGCTTAGGTGTATCTAGGAGACATGTCTAGGAAACATCACAATCCTCTGACTTATAAAATCTTTCCACTTCCTCTTTTGAAACAAGTCTTAGCCATGGAAGTGTTTTGTAGATTTAGCCAGTGGGGCAGGGATTTGCAGCTCTGAAATTTGATTAGTTGTTTTTTTGTTTCCTTTTTAAAATTTAAATTAGAAACAAGATTCTTTTACATGTCAATCCCAGTTCCCTCTCTCTCCCCTGCTCCCCCACTCCTGACTGACCACCTATCCCATTCCCTTTCTGCTCCTCCCTGAGGGTGAGGCCTTCCATTGGGAATCTTCAAAGTCTGTCATCAATTGTAGCATGGCCTAGGCCTTCCCCTGTGTATCTAGAATCCCTCTGTGTGGAGTGGGCTTCCTGTAGTGTTCTCTGTCTGTTGCAAGGAAAAGATTCAGTTTTGAAGGAATGACTACACTATTTTTTGTGCTGGTTGTATGAGGAGATATTTTTCTAGATTCTTGTTAGAGATTATACTGATTTAGCAAATTAGTAGCAGGCAGTTTGAACACTCAATAGTAGTTCTTTACAGTGAGTCAACTAGGTAGATCATTTTAAGCTTGTCATGTGCAGAAGACATAGAAATTAGCAAGAGAGTCACTAGTATAGGGATGACTTTAAAACATTACAGACACACTTTGGGTCACAACTCAGTAAGATAATTTCTTTAATCTTAAGTAGTTTTTAAACCTTTATTTGAAAAAAAACATGTTTAATATTCTTATTGTTTTGGTAGTCTATTTTTAACAACATACAAACATATCCCAATAGTTCAAATTTTGGGTTGGTGACTCACTGTATACATAAATCTTCACATTCAACTGCAATAACATAAAATTTCTGTCATTTCTAGAATATACAGAAACATAAAATTTATTTTTATATGTATAGTTTGGACATTGATTTAAATATTCCCACCCAATTTATACTTTCCACCATGGGGACAGTCCATTAAATGGTATTTGAGGCTTTGTGTGTCTGGTGTGTGTGTGTGTGTGTGTGTGTGTGTGTGTTTGTGTTTGTGTTGATTTTTGTGGCAATGAAGAAAACCATTATCTTTCAAACTTGACTGCAACAACTTATTCCTGAGCAACATCTCCAACATGTGAGTAGGAATAATATCCGGAGAGTCACATGAGTATCCTTAGGGAGGACTTTAGTCATTGGGTTCACCTAATCTGAGTCCTAAAAATTCATTTTATCTTGTCATTTTCCTTTATATAATACAGTACATCATTATTTAACTAGCATTTAATTATACTTAAATATATTATCTATAATACATATTTGTAAATATTTTGTTATATTCATTATATATTATGGATATTTGACTATACTTACTTTCTAGAATATTACATCTAATGAACACACATACACAGACACACACACACATATATATATATATATACATATATATGTATATATATATATATAGGATAGACAAATATTTTCATATACTAATTAATATAAACCAAATATGCAAACTGGCCAATTATGCAAACATAGTATTTCTGTATATACTTTATGGTAATGACTTAACTGTTCTCCAAGATTATATATAATATGTAATTGATCTTATAAAACATTCGTATAATGTCTTCGGGAATGGATTAGTGTTATAATAGTGTCAATGAATGGTTAAATAATTTAATAAATACTCTCAAGCAAATGAATGAACTCTAAAGTTCTCTGAAGCAGAAACTGGATAGCAATTTACTTTTACATTGGTTATCAAACAAAATCAACAAAGCAAAAATTGACTGTCTGCTTATTTCTTTCCCAATATCTGTGATTTTTATTCTTTATGATGTTTTCTCTAAGGACTGGAAAGAATTAAACTGGATATAGCTAATCAATCTCATTTACTTTCTGGGCCTAGTATTTGGATTATGAAAGCATGAAAGCTAGGCTGAATTTTAAATGAATTCAAGTATAAATTCATTAGAAGTCAGTGTTTCTGGGTCTGTGTTGTTTTATCTACAGTCTTTATTGTTTTTTAAAAATATTCATTAAATGAAAAATGCATATCTTATAATAATGTTAGTAATTATTCTTATATCTGTAAAATGTGTTTGAAATGAAGAGTTTTTCAGTCATGCCTGGCATGTATGCTCATAAGGAAACATATCAGCAGAACTCCTCTGTCTGGCACACTATCTTCCTGTATTAAAAGGGGTACTTCGTTATGAATGGATGCTTTTTGGATTAAGTTCAGAATTGAGCTGTTTTCATAAAATTATTTCTATTTTGTTCAGAATCCCAGGGGTACTGGCATAATCTAATGGCATTCCTGTACAGGATCTCCCCATATTTCTTTGTGATCAACAATTTAGGAATCTATTTAAATATCTTCAATAACACTCTGTTATCCTTTATCTTAGGGAAAGAAAGTTTATTACTTTTTTCTTCCTTTGTCCTTCATTTCAGGTTTAACAGACTGATATAGACATATCTTGTTTATCACTTATAATTTACTATCATTCATAAACAGCATTTTAGTTAACAGATTTTATCCTGCAATAAAAATTGCAAATTTATTTTTGAATGTTTGTTGATCTCACTATTCCATACTATGCTTTTGTTAAAATATTCTTTCTATTTAATGTATGAATGTAGTTTAGGGTGTATCAACATTATTACTGTTGTGACAGTTAAGGTTTTCAGTGTAGTATATAAAAAGAGTCAAATGTCATATCCTGATCACATTCCTCAAACTACACAATTGGAAAAAGACCCCTTCATAAGCTCCAGAAACTGATAGAGTCATTCACAGACTATGGAAGATGGCCCAACTTTTAAGTCATGTAAAGTTACTCAGATAAAAGGAGACTACCTTAAATGCCCTCCACTGATAATGAGATTGATGACTCTCTTATATGCCATCCTATAACCTTCAACCAACAGCTGGTGAAAGTAGAAGCAGACACCCACAACTAATCACTGAATTGGTATTCAGTTCCAGAGAAGGACGAGTGAAAAGCAAAGGGGTCCAGACCAGGCTAGTGAAACCCTCATAAACAGCTGACCTGAACATACATCATGAAACTCTTGCTCCACAGACTGATAGATGGAATATCAGCATGGGACTGATCCAGACCCCAGGAACATGGGTTTCTGTGAGGAAACCTCGGAATTCTGCGGGACCTCCTGTAGTAGTTCAGTACTTATCCCTTGCATAGTTGTGGATATTGGGAGTCCATTCCATGTGGAGGAATACTCCCTGAGCCAAGACACACAGGGGTGGGCCTAGGTCCTATCCCAAAGGATACAATAGACTCTGATGACACCCTATGGAAGACCTCACCATCCAGGGTGAGCAAAAAGGATATGTGATAGATAGGGTTTTAGTTGGGGGTGTAGGGGAGGACAGGAGGGAGAAGGGAACTGGATTGTCATGTAAAAACAATCCTGTTTGTAATTTTAAAAAAATGTTGAAAAAAAAGTAGGCTTTTGGAATCTACAAATTGGATTTCTAAAGTTTGAACTAATACTTTGTTATTTTCACTCTTAAAATTCCTCCAGTGAGGAAATATGTTGAGTACGCCACTGTCTTATGTAGTGACTCAAACTGCAGTACATTGTCTAAAACCTCACAGATATTTTTGTTCATTCTTTTAAAGCAATGAATTCTAATACTCGTCTCTTGCTTTTAAATCTAGATTTTCTCCCCCACATAATTTTATTCACATTCTATTCATGAGCTACTGTAATGGAAGAATTTCAAAATCAGTCTTGACCTTTCCTTTGTCACTTTTGCTCTCAGTGTTGGACTAACTGATGTCCACAATTACAGAATACATTTGTCTACAACTTTACCAGAAGCAAAACTGATATTAACTTGCATCAGTGATAGGCAAGCCAAGAACATCAGATCATGATTAGCATTCATAAACAACCTGTTTATATATTTCAAATTCAAAAGCCATGTAGAATTGAAGATTGCACCTTAAAAGAGTTTTGAGAATTCAATAATAAGCAAACAAACAATTCCCTACTCTCCCCACCTAAAAAGAATCACTCTTAAGTGATTGAACTCTCCTATGTTAAAGTTGATAGGACTATCATCTTAACTGAAAAAACTGTGTGCATTTAGCATTTCTCTGCTTTTGTGTTGCAAAGGGTTCCCTAAAAAGAGAAATGTTAACAGGATATCATTAAGAACTCAATTTGTACAACTAAATGTGTCCATGTGTCTTCCAGACGCTCAGCCCCCAAGAAAATGACAACAGTTTAATTGTGTTTCTGTTTTATAGAATGATGAATGTGAGGTAGCACTTCAGAAACAAACATAGATTTTTTTTCCTAAAAGACACTAGAAGATAAATTATCATATGGCCTAGGAATTCCATTTTGGGGGTACTGACTTGGGATATTTAATAATTATTTGTGGAAGAACTGAGATGTTGATTTTTTTTTTTCTCTTTGGGTTTTTGAGGGGCCTGCCAACAAGCTCCCAAATAAATCGCACATGGAGGCTTAGTCTTAGCTATGAATGCCTGGACTTAGCTTGGGTTCTTCTTGGCCTTTACATCTTTTCCTTCTTGGCTTTTGTCTTTCTTACTTCTACACATATTGCTTTTCTTGTTAGTACATGGCTGTCTGGGTGTCCAGGAGCTTGAGTGTCTTGTCCCTGATATCCTACTTTCTTTGTTCTCTCATTGCTCCTCCTTCATTTCTCCTTCTATTTATACTCTCCGCCTACCAGCCCCTGCCTATCCTTGCTTCTTACTCACTATTGGCCATTCAGCTCTTTATTAGACCATCAGGTGTTTTAGACAGGCACTGTAATACAGGTTTTCAGAATTAAACAAATGCAACAAAAAGACGCACACCTTAACACAATAAATATCCTAACAGACTGGAAGGAGCTCAGAATGAGAAAATCAGTATTAAAATATAGCACCTGAACAAAAATGTAATTTTAATAACAAAATATGGCCCAGGCCGAACAGAACATTCTTTCCCAGAAGGACTGTCAAAGTTTACTGTTCAGGGTGAATTGTATCTCTGTAAAGGTAATTACAATTAATTACAATACCTTTCAGATTGTGTCTGGCTGCCATCTGGTTGCTCCGAAAAGATTCTGGGGACATCTCAGAAAATAGACACATCTATCTCCAGCAGTTCTTGAAAACTGGGCTGAAACTACATATAAAATTTCCCAAACCTCATCACACCCTCAGCTCTTGAAGTTGTCAAACAATGGTTACAAAACACACACACACACACACACACACACACACACACACACACACACACTAAAATAAACAAATAAATATTTAAAAAATATTCTGTAGGGGAAGCTGTAGCCATGCCTACTTAGGGGCTGGCTACAGGTGTGCCTGACCACGCTTTCGAGGGTGTGGTCAGGGTGACTAGATCGAGACTTTCGACTCGCTTTTGGTTTCACTTTTGGGCTTGCATAAAGACAACTGCCATGCCAGCTGGCTAGGTTGCTCTGTAAGTAAGGCTTTTCCCTATTAAATACCCTTATATTTCTACCTGACTCCGTATTGGTAATTTCCCACTATAATATTCTATTATTTGTTCATAGTCTGCATTGTTGTCTGACTCTTGCCAAGGTATACACTGAATAAAGACCATTGTGTCCATGAGGGAAGGCATGCAAATCAACTGTTGTAATACAAAATCTTCCCTCCCCTCCCTTTTCCAATCCAATTTACAAATTTTATCAGAGATATTGTCACTAGCTGTTGATTTCTTAGGATTAAGAATGCTAATAAAGACTTTCTGCTACGGAAAAAATTAAAAGAGTAGGCAAGATGACATAGTGACAGAGTATGTGGAAGTGCTTGGCAACAAACCTGACAAGCTGAGTTTAATCCCTAATACCCGTATGATATAAGGAGAAAACCAAACTACAGAAGTTTTCTTCTTTTCCTCTACTAGATTAATGTGGAAAATGTGGATATATATACAAACTCACTTAAAAACATAACAACATTTTTAAATAGTTATCATCACTCCCATGCTCACGGCAATGATATTCGTATTAGCCAACAATTGAAACCAACAGAAATTTCATGTCATGGAAAAAATCAATTAGCAAAGTCACACACACATCCAAATATTAAAGTAGAAATATTGTACAATATGCCATAGTATAGACAAACCCTCTATAATCTATGTTAAGCAAAATTAGCCCATCATACATTTATGAATAATGAATGAGTCATCATACTTATAGGAAAAAGGAAAAATCATTAAATAAATTTATGTAAAGCATTAAAAGGTGTTTGTTGAGAATTGAGAATTAAAGAGGATTGAAGGACTATTAAAATTATGTATAAATTTTAATTTATATGATATGAGTTTATCCTAGACATCTATTGCATAACCTGTATTCACAAATAATAAAGCTCTTTTCATTGAAATAATTCCAAATACTACCCTTTGTAAATTTACTCAAAACTTTTCAAGTGAAAAAAGTTGATCAAAATAATGAAGACAATGACTTACTAATGCTTACAGAAAATTCAACAAATGCAATTGCACTTAAACTTAATAAAAACTAGGATTTTCATATCAACCAACATAATAAAATGATTCCAATTAAAGACTAGTTAGCACTTTAGTGAATAAAATGGAATGATTTAGAAAAGTAGCTAGAACAGCTGAAGTAAAATTGTGGCAAATACAGCTCTAAGCTATAAAACTCATCTTGCTGCAGTTCATAAATGTAAAATTAAAATGATAATAATAAACTAATGTGTTCAGACTTTATTTGCACACATATTAATATATGCCATTTAAACTTGGCTTTACCTGGGCAAAAGGAGGGGAGTCCTTCAAATCTTTTGTCTACACACAGACAAAGACATACTATAAATTTCATTAGCAAAGTGTATTGGAGAAGTTATAACAAACCAAATAGAGTACAATAGCCTTAAGGTGAAAAAGAGAGCAAGTGAAATCCCTGGGAAGGCAGTTGAATACAGTACCTATGGGTATATATGGGTACAGCCCTGGGCCTAGAGAGGTGAATAAACAGGGACATGGGATGAAAACTAAAGGTGAGGTCAGGATTGTTACAAATTGTTTTTATTTGAAGAAATTTGTTCTGAAAATCAGGCCTTAAAATGAGGCAATGTGTTTTGATCTGAAATCAGTATATGCTAATATTCCTTTCTGTTATTCTCTCCCCCCTCTCTCTCCCTGCTCTTTCTCTTCTTCATTTTTCTCCTTTTCTGTCTCCCTCTTTTTCATTTTCCTTTATTTCTCCTGTCACCTGTATACATGTGCACGAAAACCCTATGGACAGTAGTAAAATAATTTGGGTAGAATTATCCAAAGCTCAAAATTAATGATATTTATTTTACTTCCTAGAAACTTAAAGATGTTTAGTACCATTTTGTATTATCAGAGTATAACTTTTTCTTCCTGCTTATTTATGTCACTGTACAAATCCCCTTTGAAATTTCACCAGAGACTTTGGGTATTCATTAGAAATGCAGAAATTACAAATTTTCATAAAATGTCTTGACAGAGGAAAACTCTAAAAAAAATGTTAGGTAATACTATCTGACAGCAGGTTATCTTTTAAATGCAATGAACAGAATGTAATGCAAAATGCAAATATTCATGGATATTTTTGGACTGTTAAGTAAATAAGAATATTGCATTATAGGAAAAGATGAAATGGGTTACAGAACCATAGAGATGTTACTAATATTACCTTATTGGCTAAAATTGTTTTCAAGTAACAGAGTGCTCATCAGGAGAAAGATTATACACATAAGCAAATGATAAAATGTTATTCTCAAATTTTTTATAAGCCACTTCTTAAAATGAATTATATATGCTCATATACTCTGCAGTTTATAAAATAATTTTTGCTTAAGAATTTTATGTATACAAATAATGTGTTTTGATTAGCTTTCCCCTATTTCCTTACCTCCAATCCCTGTTAATTTCATTTGTCTTTCCTTTATACAAGGTCATGGAAAGATATTTTATAAACAAGGACATCTTTAATCGATTTATATTGTGTATATTATTAGTTGTTGTAGTTTATTTTTGATATTGTAATTTAATCACAAATATTCTCCCTTAACTTTCTGCCCTTCAATTACTGCCCTGTACCCCCCTCTTTTAAAATTCAAGATGTCTTTCCCATTAATTTTTATTGCATGTAAATTTGCATTTTTATATACATATATAGTCCTAAATCCTTCAATGAATGTATATAATGGCTCAAATGAAAGTGAATCTTCATGTGTTGTACCAAAGAATCTTGCTGTTGTAGTTTATTTATAAAATAATTCATAGGTGATTTTTCATTAAGCCAGCATATATATTTGAAAAAAAATAAAATAAAAAGTGACAATATTGCCAGGTGCTGGTGGCACACCCCTTTAATCTCAGCACTTGGAAGGCAGAGGCAGGTGGATCTCTGTGAGTTTGAGGCCAGCCTGGTCTCCAGAGTGAGTGCCAGGATAGGCTCCAAAGCTACACAGAGAAACCTTGTCTTGAAAAAAAAAAAGGGACAATATCTCTGTATAGTATGACATTGATATTTGGCTCTATTTTATGAAAGGCAACCAGAATTAATACTGTAATTGATTTGAAATGTGTACCTGTTAAACTTGGGTAGAATTATCCCACCTTAAATCATTACTACTTTATATAAGAACGAAATAAGAATAAATGTGCCCCATGATCCTATTCTTTCCTCTGTAACACTATGTTATGAATGACTTGAACCTACTGTTATTTGCTTCCTTGTATTTTCTCACTAGCAGTTAAGGATTCTTTGAAGTCCAAGGTTGCTGTTGTATAATTGATCAAAGCTTTGAAACTGGGTAGGGCATTAAGAGCTGGGATTCTGAATTGTCAGTCCATCCCCTCTTTTTTGACCATGCATGTTTCTAGACAGATTATTAAATTTATTTTAAAAAGAAGGAAAGAAAACAATTTCTCAATTCAATATCATTAGCACCTAAGAAAAAAAAGTTTTAACAGCCCATTGCAGAGGAAAATTTAGACACATAAATTTGGACAGCTTAAAATATATTACTGAATAGACTTTCTTCATAATAACCATATAATTAATTTTGTTTCTTCTATTATGAAAATGAGTAACAATGCCAAACCTGACACACTGACATTAATCTTGTAGTATAAAATTAAGTCAAACTTCTGGAGCTTTTTAGAGTTTGAACACTGCAAATAATACATATTTCATGTCCGAATAAAGCTGGCAGAGGTCATTCCAAATCCTAAGAATTTCAATGTAGTTCTTCCTCTGTACTGGCTGACAATGGCTCTGAAAGCATGAACCTGTGAAGCAAGTGTCATTCTGACTGCAAATACTGACTTCTAAAGTTTGTTTGAGGCTCTAGCCATGAAAGTGAGCAGAGATGAGAGTGATGTATTGCTCTGATACTGCCAAGACAACATTGATTTGATTGCCTCAACCAAGCTTAATTAAGTTGTGGTGAAAGGTGTTCCAGGAGGCATTGCAAGTGTCTGAACTCTGCTGTCATGGAACTAAGAATGGCGAACCAGTTGGGATGGACAGAAATGCAATAGTCTTTTATTTCCCTTTGTTCACCTGTTTCTTTAACTTTACCCTGTACCTCAACAAATTCTACTCTACCAAGTTCTCATCAGAATTCTGAAGATTAAATCAATTTTACTGAAGTGTGAAGAACCTATTACCAAGCTACAACAGGATTTAATACATTGGCAAAATGAATTCTCATTTCCCTATGCATATAGATATCAAAATAAAATAGAGTAAACATTTCCTTTTAATGGAATATATATTGAAATCACTACCATTCTACTCTCAAAAACTAAAACACTGTTTCCAACTCTGCTTCTAAGGATCCCAATAAAAATCTTTATTTCACATAGATTATAATAAATTGGATATTTTAATTAAAGCCATTGAAAGGAGAACTCTTTTAAACATATGTTATCTTTAGAAAAAGAAAGTATGAACTTAGCTTTGATCCTTAAGGGCATTTGAAGTATAAATAAGTTATATATTGTAATGTGGGGAGAACTCAGATTTCATTTCCAAAAAAGAGTTTTTAATACACATTTTGAACTGATACTCTCTCTCCTTCTCTTTCTCTTTCTCCATGAGTCATATTTAAACATTTCCATAATTTATTTATTTTCTACCACAACGAAGTTTACTAAGTTTCTCTAGTGTTTGTTTTGCCCTCCAAAAGAGTTTAGAAATACAAACACAATTCTAATGAAAATTTAGGCCTTATTTTGAACCCCCTTTATTTCACTTGCAAAACAATTTGGGCTTCATCATCATTCATTTAGCCTTCTTATATAAGGTTGACACCATGTTATTATCAGTTATAAAGTTCTTTTACAAATCCAATAATAAGCCCTAACTTGATGAAGAAGTAGCCCCTTCACATATTTTCAAATGCACGTGGCACAGGAATTTCTAAAAGATATTTCATCCCTGTGCTTTAAATATTGCATTGCTTGACAACCAGTAATTTGAATTATCAATTTCGAGTATCCTATATTTTGTATTGCAACAAAAAAGGCTTTTCATTTCTATCTGTCTTTGAAATAATTATTCTCATCTACAGTTGGGAAGCAAATTCACCATTCCAGACTTGTGTTTCACAACTTCTTATAATTTCCCAGCCTTAACAACCCTTGTTTAAAATAGTTTTTGATGAATATGTATGGAGTTATGGCAACACTTTTATTTTTACTTTGTTTTGATGTGCCTTTAGGTAAAATGTGAACAAAGCATAGAAGCCACAGTAAGATGATTTTGTTACAACACACAGAGACATATACTCTCCAACCTGTGCATATATATAACCTTGTATATTGGTAAAACCATAGAGATTAAGGCACATGTAAAAATGATAATTATGCTACTTTATTTTATTATATAAATCACTATCTCATCAGAAAATATTGGAGATATTTATATAAGGAAAAATAAATTATAATTAAAACTCATATTTACAGAAGCTCATAAAAGTAGATACCTACAAGGATGACACAAACGGACAATCCAGGCAATGGTGAAGAGGATAACCTAAACGCCCTTCCCCTAAAATGAGATTGATGGCTACTTTTTTATGCCATCCTAGAGCATTCATCCAGCAGCTGATGCCAGCAGAGGCAGACATCCACAGATATACACCCAACTGAACTCTGGAACTTAGTTGCAGAGAGGGAGGAATGAATATTGAAGGGTCGGTACCAGGCTGGTGAAACCCACAGAAACAGCTGCCCTGAACAAGGGGGAACACATCGACCCCAGATGCTGTTTGGGAGGCAAGTATAGGACTGAATCAGACCTGGGAACATGGATGTTAATGAGGAGGCCTCTGAACTCTAGGGGGCCCCTGGTGGTAGATTAGAATTTTTCCCTAGTTTAAGAAGGGAACTTGAGAGCCAATCCCAAGTGAAGGGATGCACTCTTGCCCTGGACACATGAGGAAGGGCCTAGGTCCAGCCCAGAATGATGTTGTGGACTTTGCAGAGCCCCTGTGGAGGGCCCTATTCTGCCTGGGGAGTGAAGGGTGGATGGGGTGGGGGTAGGTTGGGTAGTGGTAGGAGCTTGTTCCTAATTTGAACTAATAAAAAATAGAAAAAATAAATATGCAAGAGCTAGAAAAAAAAGTAGAATAATAAATGATTTGTATCTTTATTTTCCCATGTACAATATTTAGTTTATATTAAGCATTTGACTAGAAAATACACAAATATATTAGTTTTAAATATGAAAAATCTTTCCCTTTTAATTTTTAGACACTGTTTCTTTGTAGCTTTGTGGCCTGTCTGGAACACACTCTATAGACCAGGCTGCCCTTGAACTCATGGAGATCTGCCTGTCTCTGTCTCCTGAGTTCTGGGATTAAAGGTGTTCAACACCACCGCCTGGCTTAAATATGAAAACTCAAAACTATATTTTGGAATATTTCATTTTTAGTGTTTGTATTCAAAAATTCTAGCTAGCCAATACTCCTGTTATATGGAGTCAGTTCAGATTTAATTCAAGGCACAATTACCTCATGCTTTTTGAAGAATACCTTATCCAGATGGTTTGCAATAGAAAAGGGTTCAATCCAATTTGTGGATATCTTTGTATTCTCACTGAAGAAATTATCATTTTTGTAGTTCTTGAGTGCCTACATAACACATATTTGTATTCAGTATCTTAGGTTTGTTTTCTTTTAACCTAGCGAGACTTAATTAGGATTTTATTTGTTTCAAGATTGGTGAAGGTTAGATTCACCTTACTCATATAGCAAGATACCAAGACAATAAAAGCAAATACAACATGGTGTTCTATAAGGTCTTATTCCACTAACTATGTAGCTTTATACTGTTGGTTTACATTGGGCATTATTTCACCACCCATATTCTCAGCAAACATTCCAAAGTACTTAGTGCCTATCCGACTCAGTGCTGAGCACTCAGGATACAAACTCAAATAAAGCCCCTACCCATCCTGGGAAAACAAAACCTCCATAGATATAAATAAAGGAATTCAACAGCTGAATTTCAGTGAAGTGGGTGATTGGGTGTTGTAGGTAACAACTGAGAAAATGAGTTACCTCATTGTTTTACTACTCTGATAGTGAGATTAAAGTTTTTTCCCCTAAAAGCATCAAAGCAATGGATTCACATGATATTTTTAGCTATGGTGGAGGGAAACATTAAACAGTACCTGTCCCATAGCAATTCATTTTAAACTAGATTATTTGGTCATCTGAGGAATTAGTTTCATTATGTGTTGATAGGGAAGATGAATGTGAAGATTTCACTTCTCAATGTAGAAAACAAGACAGGGGACAGAAGCCAGGGAAACAACATGTCCAGGATTGCAAAGACACATTTGAAATTTCTAGATGGACATTATAGTTACCCTGGCCTAGATATCTTTTTCTTATGTGAAGGTTGAAATATACAATCTTATCTATGTGTATAGTAGAGCTGTTTACATAGCATGATCAGTTTTCTAGCAGATGCCGAAAAGAGCTGTGACTTTTCCTAGAATCTGTATGAGGTTTATTAGATCATTGTACAGCCAGTAGCTCATCAGTCTCTGGGGTGAGCAAATTTTACATTAACCCAAGTAGGTAACCTGCCATTGTTTGAACAAAGAGAGCACTAGTTGTGTCATCAGTGTTCCTTGGGCAATAAAGCAATTATTTCCCACTAGAGAGCAAAGTATCTGATGGGCTACAGGAAGGAGCAAAACTTATGTATCTCAGTCTAAAGAGAGAAATGAGAGGAAAAAAAAGCAATGACACAACATTGAAGTAAGAATTGTCTTCTTTTCAGTTTATAGTCAGAAACAGAAGTTCTCTTTCCATATAATTTTTAATGTCAAATCCAGTCCAGACACATTTCTTGATGTGTAATAATTGTAACCAAGAAGGAGGAAAATAAATTCCCCTGATTATAATTTGAACAATTTTCTTATGTAAGATAAGCACATAAAATCATGTACAGAAATACAGGAAGATTTGAAATCTTTATTCAAATCTAAATGAAAATACCTACTTCTGTTCATCAACCTCAAAAGTCGACATTGTGTGACTCTGGGCATGGTGGCTCCTGTTTGTAAGATCAACACACGGGAAGCTGTTAGAGACAGCTGACACTTAAGGTTAGTGTGTTCCTGGATGACTTTATAAAACCAAGATGTTTAAAAAAAAAAAACAAAACCAAAAAAGTACATGCCATTTATCGAAATATGTATTTTCTTTGAATATTACTAAGTTTAGTTTTGACAATAAAGTTTTAGAGGGAGTTTATTTCCAATAGAAACATTTTCCAAAGAGAAAGATTTACAAATCCATTAGAGAGTCAAAGGGGATTCCATTAAAACTTCAATCAACAGTTCATATTTCACTAATTTTGTTTTCTTCTCAGACCATGTACAGTCTTAAACTTAAAACAATCCCATATGGACCCAGATCGATTGAAAGACTTCACTAAGAAGGAGTCAGTGAGATATACTAGGATAGAGACTTTTCTATAATAAAACTTATTCCCCTTAAGAGAGATTCCTTCAAAAACTTTTAAATCTAAATTTGAATAAGAAAAATGAAAATACACAAATGCTATGCATCCAAACAATTCATAAGGTCTGAAGCTATCTCCAGATTTCCATTTGTTTATTTGAATTAATATTGACCTGGTATATTTGATATTTGGTTTTGTTCAAAAATTCATTTGCATATGAATTTTAAATGATGGCCTTAATGATAATCAAGTCCATAATTTATTCCTTCCTCACTATGTACACAATCATCATGGAAAAACATGTGATTGTACCTTCCTAATATCCAAAAAATCCTGCAAGGCATATATCCCCAGTTAACTCTAGAGACCACTGAGATGATTGGAAGCTGGGACTGAAGTTACCCAGATGGCAAGAACAGATCATCAGATCTTGCATATATCATCAAAGCAAGCAAATTTTTTACTTCAAGAGAATGAGAATCATGTTTTTATGCATGCTTTATGACCTTTACAAAGCAGATACTCATATGCTCATTTTGGATGAACAAATCAAGGAAAAGAGAAAACTTGTCTTTTCACAATACATAGAATGAAAATTAAATTGTAATTAGCATGTATATAAATATATTATAAATACATATATATTTATATAGGTGTACTGTATCTAATATATATATATATATATATATATATATATATATATATATATATATGTATTTTTAAATACACACACACACATATATATATATGTATATATATATATATATATATTTAAAAACTGAAGTATATATATTGATAGGAAATTTTTTATCAGTAAATTTGAATTAGACTATAGAAAATTGTGAAAGAGATATCTTTCCTTTTATTTTTCTTCTTGACCTACTGTGTACACTTCCAAAGGAATAAGAATGTTTTGTGTATCAATATTTAATCAGATGTGGTTTATTTGAAGCTTGCATTTTGTGGTATCCTCTCTAACTATGGGATAGCTAATATGTCCATAATTCTACACTTTCAACTCAGAGCATCCTGAGATTTTCATCTTTTCCCATTTTATCTCACAGAAGTAGAGAAAAAAAATACATAAAATTGTGATCAATTACTTTATTTTTAATTCCCAAGCAGGTTTGGTAGAAAAAAAATTACTGAGACTCTGATTTCAAAATACACACACTGAAGTAGATATACAGGCATTTTATTTCAGATTTTGGTATTTATTAAAATAAAGTATACATATGGCAACTTTGTTAAGAGTTGTGGATTTCACAAATATATTACAGTGCAAAATAATATATTTTGTTAACACAAAAATAACAGTAGAGAATTGGGGAGTTCCTCTCATTGTAAAGCAACTATTACCCTAAAGTTAGGTACTGATCCTGTGGTACTGTGGTAAACCTATGTGTATGTATAGGCATGTGTTTTGTGGGTTTGTGGGATGGGTAAGTAAAATGTAGCATTGGAAATTACCATGATGTACTTTATGAGCATTTCCAGAACTGGACATAGAACATGCAGTTTGAAAGAGTCCCAAGCAACTATATATCACAACCATTTGTAGCCTTTAGTAGATTTTAGCACAATGTTCATTTTCACATGTATTCTTAGGCCTCAGCTTGCTATTGCAACTTCATCTTATATGTAAACTCATCCTTCAAAGATTTGGTAAATTAATCTTCAGAATTTAAGGGAATATGGCTGCTGATCCTGTACCATATTGGTTTGGATGATTGACTGACTTAGGCTAATCTAGGGGGTCACGTGTCACATTTTAGGATTTGGCTCCATTGTGTTCTTCCCAACACTGCTTAGTTGACAGAAAATGACAACTCTCCATTATACAGGAGAACAGTTCTTCACACAAGAGTATATGCAAAGCTGTGCTCCTTTGTTGGAACCAACCTCCAAACAATCTTTCATGGAGTCTCGTATCTTCTGACCCTCTTCTCTTGGTGTTTTCTGCTGACATGGTTCTTTCTTTCGGTGGAGATTTTATTCTTCTAAATATCAATTTTTAAAAGAAATATTTTGTTTCTGAGCAGGTGTGATTTTCACATTTTCCCCACCCTACATTAGTGTTTGTTGGATCATTCTACGTATGTTTTTGTAAGACTAAGAAAGTATGAAAATAACCAGTTTCACTAACTGTTTTTATTATTGTCATTGCTTTTCTCTGATGAAATATATGCTGCAGATTATAAGAAATAGCATCCTCCTTTCATCTCTTTTCAGTGCTAAGAAGAGTGTAGGCACATGGTAAAAACATTAATAAATATTTGCTAATTCAAATAAATAAAATTCTACAACTTGCTAAGGGCAGCTGGGTACCTTGACTTTTATAAGGAAATGGTATATTGGGTCATACTAATAAATAATTTTGAGTTCTTTGACTGGGACAAATATGCTATGAGATTAAGTAAGTGTCTAGCAGGAATGGTTACAGACATTGTATTCAGATAGAGTTTTAATGTAGACTCTACTTTGAAACACATGGATTGATTAGGTGGAAGAAATTATATTTTATCCAGTGATAGCAACACATATTTGAAATTATTAGTATTGGAAAACATAATTAGGAATGTTAGTTGAATGCAAACTTGAGATACTCAAAGATATTCTCTCTCCTCTGTCTTTCTCATATTATTTCTGTCTCTGTAAATACACATATATAATATAATTTCATATGTCTTATTTATTTAAAAGAAAAGGTCTTGGGGATGGAGACTAGGCTCCTTGATTAAGAGCACATGCTGTTCTTCAAAGGTTAGAAAGCTAAACATATCTCAAAACCATCTGCAATTCCAATCTAAGGGTACACAACACCTTCTAGCTCTGTGGTCACAAGACAAGCATGTGGTTTACAATATATGCACAGCCAAAACATTCACAAAATGACACTTTAACAATTTAAAGAGGAAACAGAAGCTTTCTATTGGTTTATTGTGCTAAAGCCATCCATTGTAATAGTAGAAAATACCAAGCAAATCTCTAAGAGACACATGGTATAAAGATAATGATGCAGTATTTGTGCATTAAAAACACAATTTCAAATTTTATTTCTAAATCAATATTTTTTCATCTGAATCTGTTGGGGGTGGGGTAACTCTTAAAGTGTCTCTGAGAGATTACATATTTGTCACTTGTTTCTCCTTTTGTAGCTCTCTAGGTTTTTTATCTATTATCTTTTTGTCTATTCTATTCAATTTTTTTTTACTCTGTGCTCAGAGAATAACTTTCCCAAAATAAACACTCAACAAGTACCTTATTCTCCGTTGCTACATACAAATCACTTTTGGATAGAAATATCCAACTAACTGCAGCATATTTGGAAAAGCAAGCCAAAAATAAGTGTGGTGTTATTATTTTAAGTTGATACTATTGATTTAGACTTCAGTTTAGGATTCTAGTCTCTAGACAACAATTAATTGTTTCTAAATAGCTATTTTTGCTTTATGGCCAGGATCCTTCTCCACAGGTTTATAAGCATTACCCAGTAAGCCATTGTTTTTTTTTCACTGCATTTTTATTAGGACATTCAGAACTGTCATGAATTTTAGTTATTTAATTGATATAGAACATGTTTATTCCATTATTTTAAAACATACAATAAATAAATTACTAATAAAATATATTCATATGTTTTACATCCTGACTGCAGTTTCTTCTACCACCTCTGCTCCCATTCCCTCCCCCAACCTACTTCTTTTCTGTTTATGTTCAGAACAAGCAGACTTTTAAAGGGTGTCAACAAACCATGGCATGTCATGTTGAAGTAAGACTAAGCTCTTCTTAAGGTATTTGCATCATATGAAGAATAATGCTAGTAGGAAATAATGACATACTTGGTTCTGGAGTAATATAATTGTACAAACCTTCCAAGTGTATACAATAAAATTGTGAAATAAATGATATGCTCTGATGTTCACAAAAGGGAAATTCAATATTGCAACACTTAAGTGATCTATTATAAAAATTTGAGTAGAAAATCATTAATCTTCAAGGCTCCTGTGACAGATTTTCCCATTGAAGGAACAATATGATAAGACATGAGAAAGGTTTCTTCAGCTATTGTGGAAGGCCCAATGAAACAAATATCTTAGATGGTAGATTCCTTAAAGGGCTTAAGTAAATGCACTTGACTTCATTAGCCTCTAAGAAGATTCAGTGGGTTCATGTTATATCTATTTGGTTCACAGTGAATGATTATATTCTAGTGTACATTAGCAAATGGGTAGTGGTTAATTAAAATACAAGGCTGGAGTGATGACCTAAAGGTTAAGTGTCCTTGCTGCTCTTGTAGAGGACCTGAATTCATTTCCCAGCATTCCCATTGTAACACAACCATTCTTGAATTCAAGTTCTCGGAGATCCAATGACTATTCCTGACCTCTAAAGGCACCAATAACTTATGGTGCAAAATATAATATTCATACACATAAAATAAATAGTTCTAAAAAATTAAACTATGGCTTCTTTTGTGTTGATTACAGAAGCATGAGTAACAGAGTCAACTGTGATGACATTTTCATAAGAAGTTACACAGTCCTAGTAGAAAGCTTACTTTATACTGTGATAAATTCCCAAGTAAGATGATTCAGGAGGACAGAAGAAGGTGTCAGAATTCCTGAAACTGGAGTAAAAGATTGTTGTCAAAAACTGGTGGATGCCGAAAATAGAACTGAAGCTCCCACCCTCCCACCCCTGAGGTGATATTATCTCAGTTATTCCAGGTTATGTCATCATTGTGTATAAGTATGATTGGTTGTATGTGTTAAGTAGATGATAGTCAATTGTATAGATTGGTTTGACCAAATATTAGGGTACATATTGTTGTAAGCATGGCCATATAGATCTGCTTAATGTTTAAATCACTAAAATAAATATTACATTTAAAATACTAAACACTGGACAAGGCAAATTATCTTCTGTAACCTGAGAGGGCTGTTTCTAGTAAGAGAGATAAATGCCTTTCAAAGATAATGGTTTCAGGTAGTGAAAAGATTTCTGACTTCAGGCTGACAAGAGTAAAGGAAGTGACTTCAAATCCTATGGATTCCACTCTTGTCACCTTTATACCAAATTTCAGAACTTTAGCCATTCCAACCCTCAAATTTTTTCAAGGAATTTTCACAACCAATCTCCCTCCTTTTTTGTCTCAGACTCACACATGTATACACAAATATACATATGCATATGTACTTCTCAGCATGTATACAAATGCATAAACATATCCATACTTATATAATGCCCTACATATTTGGTTCTGTTTCTGTGGATAACTCTATTTACTACAGCTTTTCTGCTTGCTGCATGGGATGGTTTGGACTTCATTGTGTTAGATCTTCTGTAAAAAGTCTTTGTATTTAAGGAACCGCAAAGTAAACTAAATGGGACTTGTGGATATCATCCAAAAGTGGACAGCTACAGTACTACTGTCCCTTTCTGGGAAGTTCTTGAAAGATATTGATGAAGAGATGTTCTTTTATTGGGAAAACCTTTGGGCAATGTGCCTGGATATAGATTATACTTAGAAGAGAAAATAGCTAGACCAGCAATTATGTGCCAATTCATGGAATGTAATCTGTTGGTTAGCATACTGTGAGAGACTTGCAAGGAAAATGACTGCAAAATCAGTGACAAGAGTCTCTGGGCATACATATGGATACAGATATTTGAAAGGGTTAAAATTGTGAAAATATTTGTGTTCTACGTTCATGCTCAATCAAAGAAGGTTTTATTTGAGAACTGTCTCATGACAATTAGAAGGAATACCATATTCTTTAGATATGATATGGTAGGTTGTTTCCCACCCATTTCTGTCATCACTTAACAGGCTCAGAAATGACTTACCTACTATTCCAGATTCAGAGGTCTGGCATGGCCTTATTTGCTAGATTACACTCAGCAAGACTGACCTAGTTTGACCACTGAGGGGTTGAATCTCACAGCAATGGAAGCCAACTCTGGCCCACTAGTACAGAATGAAACTCAAAGCATATGTGAATAATGGTTCTGTAAATATGAGAAAGGACTCCAGTTTGAAAAGGCAGTTACAATGTGGAATGCTGAATAAATTAAAACATTTCCATTGTAAGTGGAGAATATTTTGTTCTTATTACAATGGCCTCTTATTCTGGATGTAATTTTACTGCTATATATATATATATATATATATATATATATATATATAAATGCTCCTGCTGAAACTGTCATCTAAGAAATTACTGATTGTCCTTTCTATAGCAGCTAATAAAGTATTTAACATTCATCATAGTCAAGGAAATTGCATCATAGCAAATGAAGTATAGTATGTTATTGCTGTTTCATGGCCTGGGCATATTATCCAATGTAGTACAGTATAACAGTCCAATAAGATAGCCCACTGTAAAGCCGGGCATTGGTGGCACATGCCTTTAATCCCAGCACTCGGGAGGCAGAGGTAGGCAGATCTCTGTGAGTTAGAGACCAGCCTGGTCTCCAGAGTGAGTGCCAGGATAGGCTCCAAAGCTACACAGAGAAACCCTGTCTCGAAAAACAAACAACAACAACAAAAAGATAGCCTCTGTAGACTCAGTTACAGTGCCAACTAGATGAAATGCCTGGTAGAACAGGGCAATGTTGGAAGACTGCATATGCTCAGAATCAGTGTTGGATATAGCCAAGAATTTCATATGCAGAAAATCAGTAAATGTAAGTGGGAGTACCAGAAAGTCCCTAATAACCATGCCTATCTGTGTCTTAGAAAAATGTGTCCTTCCTGAATGCATGCTATTGACATATGCTTGACTCTGTCTTTATTACTAAAGAAAAAAGTATTTCCAATAGGAAAGAGACAGATACTAAGGTTGAGTACAGTACAAGAATGTCTTGGGGTGCTGTGCTTGTGAGAGCAGGAGGGACTTCTTCATTAACCCTTAATGTAGAAGTTCTCTTTTGAAAATGAACTAATATTGAGGATCAGCATACTGACAGAGATATGGTTTGATTCTAATAATGGTTCTACTTCTGAATATACATGTCAGTATATAAGTTTGTGTGTTTATGCTCAGGTTTATATGCATGAAAATATTTACCTTCTTCTCAGGGCCACATGGAACCTTCTCTAAAATTGACCACATACTTGTCAACATAGCAAACCTTAACAGGTACAAAAAATTGAAGTAACCCCCTGTATCTTATCAGACCACCATGCTTTAAAGTTAGAATTCAACAACAACACAAATGACATAAAACCTGCAAACTCATGAAAATTAAGTAACACCCAATTGCACAGTTCCTGGGTCAAGGAAGAAATAAAAAATGTAATTAAAGATTTCCTAGAAATTTCAATGGGACACTTTGAAAGCAGTGCTAAGGGGAAAGTTCTTAGTGCCAAGTGCCCACATGAGGAAACAGGGGAATAATCACACTAGAGAATTAACAGCACAACTGAAAGTTTTAGAACACTTGTGTATATAGAAAAGCATGTGGAGGCTAGAGGTTTATGTTGGGGTCTTCTTCAATCATTTCTTCATTTTCATTATTGATTTCTTATTCAATCTGGAGATAACTAGTTAAGGTAACTGATAGACAAATAAGCCCCAGAGATTGATCTCTCTTTCTTCATTTTCTCAACACTAATATTGCAGGAATGCTGCCATGCTTGGTTTTAATGTAGATTATGAACTAACTTCTTCATGCTTGTAAATAATATATACTAATCTTACCACTCCCTTCCTGTGAATTTTTAATAAGAAATAATGAAATTCGGTCATGTTTGACGATAAAGAGAGTCAACAGGTTATTTGTATGATCTATCTATCCATCCATCCATCCATCCATCCATCCATCCATCCATCCATCTATCCATGTATGTTTGTATGTATGTATGTATGTATGTATGTATGTATGTATGTATATATGTATGTATCTCTCTATCTATCATTTCTCTGTATATTACCCAATATATCTTCTATCTATATATTATGTATCTATCCATGTATCATATATATATATATATATGTATATGTATATACATATATATATAATCTGTCTATCTATCATCTATCTATCAATCTATCATCTATCTCTTTCTATCACTTATCCATGATTCTACTCTTTCATCTTCCATGTACCCATCCATCTATGTACCTACATACCTACATAGATTTCTACCTTTCTACATAATGAGAAAATTTTAAGGAATAAAACTGAAATGATTAGATTAGGTTAAGCAGCTGGAAAGTTCAGCCACAACAAATATTGTGGCTCTAAATCAGAAAAAAATTTAGAGGTGAAATTATTTCTCCTTTTAGAAAATCCACTCTGTGTTTTAGATACCTTTAAATGGTTGGATGTTGAAAACCCATATTTTCAACTGGTGTTTGAAAACAAACAAAAACACCAAGTAACCTAGTCTACACAAAGTAAAAAGTGAGATTAAACACAGCAACTAGGATCAATCTTAAAACCATGAGATCTTATGTTCTGAAATTATTTTCCAATATCATATAGCTAAAGAAAAATAGACCTATGATTAAAGCCCTCTTCTAATCAATTAAATATTGTTAGTCCCTTTACAAAGAGCAGGGTATTTTTTCTAGCATATTTTATATTATTTGTATTTTCTGATGTAAATAGAAGTTGATTTACTTCTTTCTGGTTTTCTTTTAATTTGTGTAAATGGAACTTGGAACATCTAAGCCTCTAATTGGAAATTTACAAGTTTAGAATCTTTCAGCTCCATAGTGGAGACTCAAAGCCTCTTCTCTGATTCTGACAGGTGAATGAAAACATAAATATAAACAAAAACAACCATGGGTTAGAAACTGTATGCTGAAAGAGTGTATGGATAGAAAATTATGGAATGATCAGCAAGATAAATAATATTTGTTAAGAGAAAAAAAAAGGTTTCCTCCCTGTAAGTATTTTACTGTATTAACAGTTTTCATTTGTAAAACCATTGGAAAAGTAGACATTCAGCATCACAGTGATTTATTTTAAAATTGTGTTTCTTCTTCAGAAAACAGGTTATACACATGCATCTTTCTACCATTTAAACCATCTATAGCATTTCTTAGTATAATCCTTTTGGCATTTAGGCAACTAGTGTTTTTCATTGTAAATGTAAACTTTGGTTTGAGTTGTTATTATTTACATAGTGATATATTATTTCAGTTTTATAAGCTAAAGATAACACACACACACACACTGCATATTGGATTATATCCATGGCTTTTTCGTCTAACTCATAAATTGCTCACCAAAATTTGTTTTCGATGTTGGTATTTGAAAGTGCTTTACTGTGAATAATTAAGTAGAAATTTTATGGTAATAGGTATGATTTTTTTGTCTTTTTCAAGGAATTGATACAGGAAAGTTTGAAGTTGTGGTTTTCTCTTCTCAAAATGTTTTTCTGCCCTAAGACATGTGGCAGAGAATTACAAAGTCATGCTGTTTATTCTTGACATCCCTCTGTAGGAATCATTATACTTTGTTTTACTTACTTGAACAATATACAGTAAAAATATTCCAAAAATAATTTCAATTATAAAATGAAAAAGTATCTGACAGTCATTTGCAGCCCAGTAATAATATATACTAGGAAGTTTTTCAAAATATAAACAGAGGTGATGCAAAATGACAAGTCCAATGAATATTAGTGTTTGACATAAAATATAAAATGGTGACTTAAATCACCACAGTGCATGTTAGAAAGAGAACCAGTAAGTTGTTCTGTACCTTTTCTTGAGACGTGTTCCTTGGTGAGAATACATTCCATGTGTCTGTCTGCATTTGTATGTGTGGGGAGTGGTGTAGTATGTGGGTGTACAGGCAAAAACAATCACTGAAAACTTGATATTCATAATATCACTATCATATTTTCAAATTTATTATCTAAGTTTTATATTTGTTCTTAGAATTATATCTGAATTGTTCAAAATTTATGTGATGCTAGCTTTCGTATTTAAGGTTGAGCTCTAGTTATATTGCCAGAATAACTCATGATCAGAGCAAGAATGCTGAGTGTGTACTATTTTACAAAGTAGCGTTTAGTATTTTATCAAAATAGTTTATATTGGCAAACGAAGCCAACAGTAAGTTATGACTTACTAAAGGATGGATATTTTTCTTCATATTTTTCTTTCTTCAAATAAATAGTGCTTGTTTAAAAACAGGCATATTCAAATCACTTTTAGATCATGTGCATCCACACATTGGGAAAAGATGGGTGATGGTTAATGGAATATGTGGCAGCAATGCTTTCAAGAAAGAAAGCTAAATAATACAGTCTTTGTTGAAGGGTCAAGTCTTGACATGCACAGGGCATGAATTATAGATAACTAGCAGACTTGAATATAGTATCAGAGATTTACATCATATTATCATGATCAGCCTATCTAGAAAGGCAGTAGTACCCTTGAGAATTTTAGTACCAAGTGAATTGGCAACACTACCTGTCAGTGCAACTTGTCAGAGCACAAAGAGATTCAGAAAGAGCCACAAAGGACAGAAGTTTAACTTGAAGAAATGTTGGAAGCAAGAGAACTATTTTAGGGACCTGCAGGTCAAATGCGAAGTTCTTCGTTTGCCTCAGGTTGTTACCAATTATGTTTGCCACTTATGCAAGCTATTCTCTCTGCTGAGGTTAAAGGGTGCTGAGAAAATCTCTCTATGTGATCAGAGTTTTAAGAGGCTAAAAGGCTAAGTAATATTAATGAAGTACTCCAAAAAGAAAATAATTAAACAGGTAATATGATGAGAGTGTAATAATATCAATAAAAATAATACATGAAGCAAACAGAAACTAATATATAATGAAAAAAGGAAGAAGGAAAATAAATATTCTTTTAAATGGATTCACAAAACAGGACAAAGCACTTCTTATGAAATTGGTCAGAGAAGATCAGGATGAGAAATACCCTTTTTCATTTTATTAATAAAGACTACCAGAAACTATATGTGGATGTTATGGTTGATTAATATTCATTAAATTTTCATTTGTTTGGTTTATTATTTCAGGCCTTTCCAAGTTTTGAAGTATGTGGTGCTTCCGAGCTCAGGATGATAGCCTTGATTTGTAGATAAGGCATGAAAAATGACTAATTATTTTACTGGAAAACATAAGGAAGTATGAAGGAGCAGACAACTCATTGAACCCAAAGTTGGAAAAAGTATCCAAAGATCTTTATGATCACATGTAACAAAAATGCTGTAATTTAATGTTAGGAATTGCTTTACTCTCCTTAAAGTATGGATTTCAAAGAAGAAATAAGCCAGAGGTATTTAATATTTATGAAGTAAAATGTATTTTAGAATTGACTGTGAATAGTAGCAAAACTGTGTGATAAGGAAAAATGACATAAAATAATTAGGTGGTTAGAAGAATCTTTAACTGATAAGTCATCATTTCAGGTTAAATTGGAAGGGAATATAAGCAAATACATTTCTAAAATTAGATAGGTTGGGAAAAATTGGGTGTTTCAAGTAAAATATAAGTAATTATGGTACTCCAAAGTGATTTTAATATGAAATAAAATGAATAAGTGCAAAGAATAGTAATTGTGGACTCATACATGGATATGCTCATGCCTCTGTTAAGGTAGCTTGAAGTTTTTAGTTTCTGGTCCAACAAATATAAAACTTGGGAAAAAATGTACAGTTAATTTAAGAAAGAACACCTAAAAATTATGTCTACATGAACAGTTGATGCTGAAAACATGGAATAAATAAAATAATCAAATTATAAGATATGTGAGTAATATAAACTAGACAAAGACAATACAAGAAAATCAGAAAGCATTATCTTTTCCTCTACTCAGATTTTTGAAAAATCAGGAAAGCCAATTCAGTAAATCTTCAGATATAAATATATACCACAATATATATGGGCATTTATCCAGTTACATATGATTGATGTTTAAAATTAAAAGCAAATAATGTAATCCATTAAAACAGTAGGCTAACAAAGAAAAGTAAATGATCATAAAGTAGATATAGGAATGATTTTCATTTAGTTTCACACCCATTTCAGTATTAAACTCCAGGAAAGGAGAAACAGGGGGAATTTAACAATAGAATATTTCCAGAGAAGTGTAACTAAAATCATCCTTAATAGTGAGAATCTTGATAGTGAGTTTTCTTATGAAGATTAGGAATGAAAAATAGTACCTTTCACCTGAAAATATTAGAGAGTTTGACATTGCAGTAAGTCAAGACATAACATAGAAATTGTACAAATTGGTAAGGGAGGTACAAAATTGTTGTCTGGAGACAACATTATTGTCTCCATGGAATGTTCAAAATCATTCACTTAAAAATTTTAGTAGTAAGCATTTATGAAAACTTTACTGAAGATAAGATTACCATACAGAAATAAAGTTGTTTTTTTATAGTGACTAACGTGGAACAAAAATTTAAGAAAAAACATACCACAATTAAGATTTCTACCAAGAATATTAAAAACATCATTCATAGATTTCACAAAATATATATTAAACCTATGTAAGAAAAACTACAAGATTCTAAGAAAAATCCAACAAAATTAATAGAAAGATAATCAAAATCACATATAAGAAGACCTGATATGACCAAGCTACCAGTTTCTAGTAAGTTGTATAAATATTAAAGACCAAAAATTTACTTTTCAAAAATTGACTCAATATGAAAGGATATTTATTAAAAGAATTGGAGTGGAACAATGTCCTATGGGGCATTAAGATTTGTAAAATACCACAATGGAGATGATAAGACACTAATAAAGGGCAAACAATAATGGACTAGATTGGGAAGCCCATTTTTAAATGACACTTGTCTTTGAGAAAGAAACAAATGAACTGCAAGAGGTAAGTTATACTCTCTTGAACACTTGGTGCTGGAGCAACTGATGATCTGTTTTGGAAGAAAAATGATTAATAGAGTGGAAATTTCCTGGGCACACATTCCTAAATCAATAACAAAAATTTCTAAGTGAATATTCATGGTAAAGATAATATATAAATTTCAATATTTTTAGAAAATGGTATGGAAGGTGATTTAGATAATCACACATTAATTACAAAATTTAGATTATCATCAAAAACATGACCAGACAATGAAGTCATTATATGTTTGATTTCTCTGTGAATGGTTCTGTCACTAAATGAGAAGTCATGCCACACACATTCAACCTCTCTGTGTCTTTTGGTTGAAGAATTGAATCTACTATTGTAATTACTATTAAAATGTGTGTGTTCTTTGCTATTATTTTTCTACCTTTTGCTGTTTACCTTATTAGTCTGATTTTATACCTTATTGTTTATGTCCTAATTTGGTTTCTTTCTATAAATTATACTGTGCTGATTGCCTTCCTTACGCCAAAGTATGACCTTCAGAACTTTCCATAGGATGGTTTGCTGGGTATGTCAGCTTTTCACAATGTTTATTTCAATATAAGGTTTTGTTTCCCTGTCATTTATGGCCAGCAGTTCTATAGGTAATGCAGTATATGCTGTCATTTGTCATCTTTTAGACCTTGAAGTATATTACTCCAGACTTCATTTAAAGTTTTCATAGGAAATGGGTTATTATTCTTTTTTTAATCTTTTTTTAAAAAATTATTTATTATTATGTATACAGAGTTTTGCAGGCGAAAAGGGTGCACCAGATCTCATTATAGATGGTTGTGAGCCACCATGTGGTTTGGGAATTGAACTCAGTACCTCTGGAAGAGCATACAGTGCTCTTAACCTCTGAGCCATGTCTCCAGCCCTGGCTGTTATTGTGGCAGAGTTTCCTTTACTTGTTAGTTGTATTATTCCTGTTGTAGGTTTTCAGTGCTTTCTTTTCTCCTATTTTGACATTGCAGTCCAGTATCCAGACACCTACAAAATATGCTCAAGACAGTTGTGGTGGCACATCCAGACAGAATTTGCTGAAGAAGCCAGAGGCCAGAAGATCACTAGTTTGAAGTCACCCTGTGGTACACACAAACACACACGCACACGCACACGCACACGCACACGCACATGCACATGCACATGCACACACACAAGCACACACACACACACACACACACACACACACACACACACACATGCACACACACACACACACACAGAGAGAGAGAGAGAGAGAGAGAGAGAGAGAAGCAGCAAAAACAAACAAACAAACAAAAAAAAACAAAATCCATGGGCAAGGAACCTACTTGCTACAAAGTATGACCATTGCAAATAAATGAATAATAAAAGCTAACTGAAATAGATACACTAGATAACCAATTAAAACAATTGCCTCCATTGCTCAAAGTGGTGAAAGAAACAAGCACATACTGAGGGTTCAGAGATAATGTTATATAACGAAGACAGAAATAATGCAGTTTGAAACATACTAGAGGAAAATAGAAAAAATCAAACAAGGAAATAAAACACTGTTTTTTTTTTTCACCATATTTCCTTCCTTTCCACACTAAAGGAATATTCTCCCTCTCTATTTTACCTGCCAAATTATTCCATTGTTCTTATGATTTTCTAAGTATGCCCTCCTGAAGTTTTAGTCATCCCGGTTATTACTTATATTAAGGGATATCTTCTATATAGCAGTTCTGGTCCTATTCCCTGGAAATACTTAACATGTGGTGCCTGCCACTAGTCCACCATCTTTTTTCTCCTTCTTCCACTTGTTTTTAGATAGGCTCTCTTTATGTAGCCATAGGCACACTTTAGACCCATGATCTCCCTGCTTTGTTTTTTTACATGCTGGGATTATAGGCATATATCATCATCCCCACACAGCATGCTTATTTATAAATAGGATGTTTTAATGTTGATTAATCAATAGCATAGGTAAAGAAAATAGGAACATGTTCCTATGGAATGAGAAGGAAGTGGTAGGAAAGTGGTAAAACTGATCTTTCATTATATCAAACTGTATAAACATTACAAAAAAGAAATTTAAGTAAATATAAATGTGGATTGTTGTCATTGCAGTGAACAAGTTGTCATGTCCAATTTGTATCTGAGTCTAAGAAACATCATTGATGGCTAAGTGTCTAGAGGATGCAATGCCCTTCTTGTCAGGAGAGCTCACTAGAGCTAAGGTTGTTCTAATCAACTTAGTTTCCTACCTCCCCCCATAACATCAAAGTCTGAAGTTTTAGAAAGGTTATGTTTACCAAACTGTACATCTAATAATTGCTTCCAGGCACTCATTCCAGATCTCTCTTTTACCAGTGATGAGGCTTTTCCCAGAAAAAAAGGAGCCAAGCATTTTTGAGTGATACAACCACAGTGCCTTCTTAACCTAGAAATATTTTCCTTTTTTGATGCAATAGAAAACAATTTAGAATATGATTTTCAGACTTATCCTGATTTTAGAAGTTGTTCATATAAAGTAAAACATTAATTTTTGGATGCATATATTGTGAAAACTTTTCTTAGTTGGTTGTGATGTCAAAGCGACCACATTTTTGCAGTACATATGGATTGTCTGTTTCTCTGTTGTTAAATTTGTGGTTAGAGTTACTGTTAATATTATAATATTTTGTTTCTTCTTTAATTTATTCTTTTACTTTTGATGATATTGATGACCTCAGTATGAATGTTACACAAGATTCACTAGAACTTAGCTCCGTATCTCAAAAAATTTTCTAAAATCCACAACAATCCAAAAAAATTCTTAGATTCATATTGCTTCAATGTCCTATACACTGTTTGCCTCAGAATCAACTTGAAGAAAATTTCAAAGGCAAATTGATGCATGTGTTCTCCACAGGGGGCTCAGGAGAACCAGGGAAGGGCCAGAATTTGCATTTCTATCAGTGTTTCCAAATGATATTATCACTGCTGATCTAGTTTCCAACTTAAGATTGCTGTCTCAGAGGACCACTGTTTATATTTTTGGAGTCAGTACAATCAAAAATCACTTTGAAAATGTATGCTTTGCAACCTGAAGTTCATTTCAGCAGAACAGCCTGGACTCCAGCTTTATACCCAACATTTGATGCCTAGAACACAGGTTTTTAGATGTTAACAGGACCCCTCTAATGTATTTGGATGGTGTTGTGACAGCTTACAATTTGATTGAACTGTTTGAATAGACCTTTAGGTTAAATGGACAGCCTGCTTAACACATCAAGGGCACAATCTTTTCTGGGGAAAGCTTTCCTTCTAGAAGGATTCAAATGCAACTAGCAATCAAATTTCTTCTTTCCAAAACGTCACTAGCCAGTCTTTATCACTGGGATAAGCTTTTTCATTGCAAATAACAATTTTCAACCTGTCAGAAGAAAAATAAACTTTACTGACATTTGGAGGTTGTGCTAAAATATATTGATAGTTGTATTTGCATCACCCTAGTTTTTGTGTTCATAAAATCATGACGTGAATAACTCACCAAAAAAAAAAAAAAAAAGAATTGTGTTTAACATCTCTTAATGTCTAAATTTATGGGAGCCACCAGGGATAAAAATATGATTTAGTTCTGAGTATATTACCACTTTAATTTACTTACAAGATTAACAACTTTGTTGATAACAGTTGTAAAATAATCATTTTCATTCTCTTTTGAAAGTGCTTATTAAATGTAAGAAATCTTAAAATATCTAATGGATTTGCACCCCCAAATTCTCCAATGTTTTACGCCTCAAGATTCCATCATCTCTTTAAAGTTGTTTGCAGACATAGAAAGAATCTATTCCTGTTGATGCTATAGTAATTGAATACTGAAATAGTCTTAGAAGTGATTATCTACATCCAAAACAATGAAATAAGTACAGAACTTCATTCAAGAATATATTAAAGAAAGTATCTTTCTTGATTATATAAATTTAGTCTTCCAAGCAAGAAGATCACTAAGAGACCAGCATGTCTTCTGTGACAACTGATCATTGAATGTGTAAATGAGTTGGGTAGATATACTCAGATACCACACTGTAGCAAACATGCACCCACCTTTCAACTTACCACCCTATTCTTGATTGCCTGACAGTTTTCCAACAATAATACCAGAGATACACAGTTGATCTGTCATGGCCATGGAAGTGCATTGGGATTTGTATTTCTTTGACTCTCCATTTGAAAGCATTACTTGAGTTTTCTGACTGTCTGCTTTAGAGCAAATGAGATGCCGAATTGCCACATCTGGGCAGCATGAAAAATAACTGGTTAAACCCCTACTGTCTGTTGTATGTATGATGATGGAAATATTGATAAAAGGCCACATCCAATACATATCTGTATTTACATCCTGCCTTGCTAGTGAACTTGCCATTGATCACACTCTTTGGGGTGTGTTTTCAGGAGCAGATGTAACCCATATTAGGAGAGCAGAGACTGCATCTTCTGGAGCAGGAATTCTGACTACAGCAGTTATTTACTCTTATCTGTGTAAGTCCTTCCCTAATAAACATCTGTTTATCATTTATCTTGGATATGGCTAAATCATTTAAACACCTGACTTCATATGCACATATAAAAAATAAATAATATGTAGATGCATCATTACATGAACTTCCACTGGATAATGAACAGGAAAAGCAACTTAGTGATTGCTCCAGCTCCTCAACATAGTAGATAGTCATTTTGCTTGAATATTTTATATCTCTTTCTCAGTTTTTCAACCAAAACAAAACTCCATATGTTTTGTTCTTATGTTATCCCCAATGAGAGACAAGTAACTGTGTTTACCTAATATAGGAAGGGCAATATGGTAAGGTATGGGAGAAAGTCAAGACCCTTGCTTTAAGATCTATTATTAAGAAAGAAGGTTAGAATTTTAGGCATAATACCTAGAAATTCTATAATTTTTTGGGGGGGGGCGTTTCGAGACAGGGTTTCTCTATGTAGCTTTGGAGCCTATCCTGGCACTCGGTTTGAAGACCAGTCTGGCCTTGAACTCACAGAGATCTGCATGCCTCTGCCTCCTGAGTGCTGGGATTAAAGGCGTGCACCACCAATGGCGGGTGAAATTTTAGAATATAATTAGCACGTAGGAAAGAAGTTATAATAGGAACATAGCAAATAGATAGCACTGTATGAAGTCATGAAGACAGTAAGAGCTAAAAATGTGAAAAACAGTGTCAGTATCTGAGAATTTCAGTGATAACCCATCATGGAAAAAAACAGTCAGCAAAGGAAACTGAGGGAAAGTTGCAGAAAGGGCTCTGTGCTGCTGCACTTGTCCTCTTCACAGTATATTCTCAATTGAGTCAAGGAATCCTTGCAAGGGATATACACTGATCATAATGCACCTATCCTCCCACTCTAATGGCTTGCCCTTTGCTCACAGTAAAAGTCAAAGTGACCATGACAAGCTACAGGGTCACTGTTGCCCATAGCTTTCACTAACCCCTTGAACTGCTGTCACCTAGACTTCCTGGATGGTCCTTCAATTTATTTTTTGCATTTGACACTGATTTATTTTTTAAAGATAATTGCTTTTTTATTTCTATCTTTATTGTATTTTATATTATTTTATTATTAGTTCAAATTAGGAACAAGCTTGCTTCACATCTCTCCCTCCCCTTCCCCAACTCTCCCCCCAATCCCCCCACTCCATCCACCCTCCACTCCCCAGGCAGGGTAGGCTTTTGCCAGTGGCTCCCCAAAGTCCACCATATGATCCTGGGCTTGTCTTAGGCCCTCCCTCATGTGTACAAGCCAAGACTGCATCTCTTCATGTGGGATGGACAATTAAAGTCCCTTCTTACACCAGGGAAAAATACTAATCCACTACCAGGGGACTCCTAGATTGCAGAGGCCTCCTCATTGACAACCTTGTTCAGGGGTCTGTATCAGTCCTGTGCTGGCCTCCTAGACAGCAGTCTGGGGTCGATGTGCTCCCCCTTGTTGAGGCCAGCTGTTTCTGTGGGTTTCAAACCTGGTACCGACTTCTTTGATCTTCATTCCTCCCTCTATGCAACTAGGTTCTGGAGTTGAGTTCAGTGTAAATCTGTGGGTGTCTGCCTCTGCTTCCTTCAGCCACTGGATGAGGGCTCTAGGATGGCATAAAAAGTATTGACACTGATTTCTTTTTCATGCCTTTTATTCCTCTGGATAACACTTCTCCTGGCAAATGTGTGTGGGACCCTTTTCATCTGCTTCAGATTTTTTCTCAAGTCTTATGTTCACTCAAAGCTCTGCTGTGACATTCCCATTTAAGAGTGCAAGCCACCTCTAATCCCATTCTATACAGACACTGAGGTCTCATGATCTTCCTTTAAAATTATATCATTTGGGTGTTGAGTTTATTATCTCTTCACGTGAAATGTTTACTAATTTATAGTGCTTATTTTTTATCATGTAACTGGCCTGATTGACAGAATGAGGGAATGTCTGTTTCAGGTAAGAACCATGAGAAGTTGTTCTCACCAAGCTATCATGACTTCAGTCTCTCTATGGCTCATTTAAATTATAGTATTCAGATTTTTTTGGTCTGTCAAGGGGCAATGCCAGCAATAACCTTTAACAAGAGAACTTACAGAAAGCTAACAGAGGGCTGCTTTAGTTAAGACTTGATGTTCTATATTTATTTATTTAATTCCATCCTTCTGTTGCCTTACAAGGAACAGATATTTATACCTGTAACTATTTTGGTTATTGAAGAGTGGTAGATATTTTATTTTGATTTCATTTAAAATCTATATTTCTTTGTATATGTGTTCCTGTGCATGTCTGTGAATGTCTGTTCTACAGAACACATGTGGAACCAGGGGGTTCCTGGTTGAAAAAGGTTATTCCTTACAGTACCTGGGTTCCATATTAGAACTCAGGTCCCAGATATAAGTCAAGTCACAACTCCATTGATATGGTGAGCTCCCTTGATAGCCCAGAATACATTTTAATAATACTAGTATCTAGATCAATGTTGTTATATTGATAATTCAATTACATCTCCTCACAGATGATTTTTATGACTTTAGGAGATTAATGCCCCTTCAAAAACACCACATACACCTGAATTTTTCCAGTCTCCATATTGAAAGGTATAAGAGGCCAGTAGTTAATTTTTTATGAGAAGTGGCAGAGCACTAAGTAAATTAGTGATGCTTTATACCATAGTAGGATTCTGTATAATAATCAATGCAACTTTATAGCATGGGCAGATAGCCTTTCTTTAAATAAAATGTGCAACAAATACAAATAGAAACACTCGACTGAAGTGATCAAGTATTTGAAATCAAGTATTTGCAGTATTTCCACAGCATCACAGGTGGAAACACTGTGCATGTGTCTTTGATCCATACTGTATTAAATACCACTTCAATCAGACTGCAAACACAGGAATCCCACTAATTCACAATTCTGAGCAGATGACTGATCATAAATATAATCTCAGTGTTTGTGAGGTACATCAAGAGATCCATGAGTTGAGTGCTATACTCTGCTATTATCATGAGCTTAGGGCCAGTCTTGGCTAGAAGAAATCCTGCACCCACAAAATGAAGACAAAAATTGTGCAAAAATCAACACAGCATTCCATTTGTTATGGTTTAGGAAATTGGGCTCTAAATGTGAGTACCAAGGTATAGCATGTTAATCAAACTCCTGTGGCATTTTATTAGCAATTACACTTTAAGAAATGAGGATGATAAATTCCGAATTAATCTCTATGGCTGAGAGAAATAAAATGATCTTAAACTGTTTGGTGAATGTCTAACTTAGAGGTCAGGCTGAACAAAAGGTTTCTGAATTAATACAAGAGTAATATGGAGCTGAGTGTGTGCCTATGTGAAGTCAGATCATTTAAAATCTAACAACAAAAGGAAAATGTTCTCTGTTCAGGCTTCTTTTCAAATTCACTTTTTAAGAAATGTGAAGTTTTTACAAATCAAAAATACTAGTGCTAGGATAAGTAGATACTCTACAACATCTTCCAAGTATGACTGAGTCATTGTTGATGAAGCTGGTGTTGAGTGTCAGAATCCCCAGCCTTAAATTTAATTAATACAAAAGATGATAAATGTTAACATATTTGATTATGTAGATTTTTTGAGGTTTAAATTATTTCCACATGGAATTCTAAATAGTCATTGTCACAAAGGGAAAGTGAAAATCAGGTTTTCTAATATATATATTATATATATATATATATATATATATATATATATATATATGGTTTACAATGCTTTTCTAATAATAGCAACATAAAATTTGCAATAGCAAAAATTATAAAATTCTCTTGTTGAGGAATAACACATTCTACTTTCATCCCTAATGTACACATTATTTATCTAACAGTTTTCAGGCAAGGACTTTTGCATCCAAGACTAACCATAAACTTCTGATACTACTGCATCTACACCAGTGCTTTGATTACTGTCATGTAGCAAGCACCATGATTATCTTCAAATAACCAATTTTTAGCTATGTTCACAATCCATAATTTAGTGGTTGTCAGTCCTATTCTTATGCAAAGTTTAAATAATGAAAGTCTAAACTACAGCTGCATTAATTAACTCTCAAAAGTACCAAAAATGTGGAACTTAATCAGAATGACTGTGTATTGTACAAGGAGTTTCATGTCATTTTTTCTCTACACTATTTCTAGAATCTGTGTCTTTTCTTTAATGACATACATGTGAATACCATCTTTTGCCATCTCAAACTAAGATTAATCAGGTTTAATTATTTGTTACTTGTGTTTAATCCAACAGCATTATTACAAAGTTAATTTTAGCTTTCCATTAGTGGGATACATATTACCTTCTCTTAGTTACTCATTATTATGAATCTAAGGAAAGTAAACACTCATGTATCTGAGAAAAAAGAGGGGTTTTCAATCTCCTTTTTGTTGTCTTCTAATAATAGAATGAAGAGTATGGGTTTCACTCAGGCCCAACTCCCCCCATCCCCTCCTTGGAAATTCCTGTTTCTGCTCCACATGTGGTGGACCATCTCTGGCAGGAAGGACCAATCTGAGTTTGGCTACACCTCAGTTTTGCCCCCTCCAGGCCCTCTGCCCTCCACCCTCTGCCCTCCACTTGAGTCTTGGCCCGTTATGCCCTCTGCCTAAGTGAGGAGAACACCAGGATTGGCCAGATCATTCAGAGTTGGCTGACATTGAAATCTTGGTCCTTGAAAACCCACTGTGAGACAACAGGGAGGGAGAGACCTCAAATGAACCCCTCAAAGAAGGAATGGCAAGAAGACAGTATAAGAACACACTCAACAACATAATTATTGGTAACTACAACAGCAAGACCTGAACATAGCAACAAAGATGAAGCAGAAGAGAAGGACCTCAAAAACAAATTTATGAAGATCATAGAAACCCTCAAAGAGGAAATAAGAAAATCCCTTAAAGAAACAATAAATAAATAAATCTCTTAAAGAATGCAAACAAAGCCAAGAAAAAGCAAACAAACAGGTGAAGGAAATAATTCAAACAGTTCAAGGCTTGAAAGCTGATAAAAACCATAAAGAAAATATAGAATGAGGACATTCTGGAAATTGAAATGCTGGTTAAATGTTCTGTAACTGTCCAGGATAATACAACAGACTTTGAGGAACCCCCATATAGGGCCTTACTATCCCTGGGTAGAAGAGGGGGATGAGGTGGGGGCTTGTGGGAGATTGTGGAGAAAGGAGAGAGAGGGAGAAAGGATTGACTTGTGGAGCAGGCTTGTTTCTAATTTGAACAAATAAAAAATAATCTCTTTGGATAAATGTTCTGCAACTACAGATGTAAGTGTAAACAATAGAATACAAGAGATGGAAGAGAGAATCTCAGGTACTGAAGACTCAATAGATGAAATACAGTCATTAATCAAAGAAAATCTCAAGCTAAACAAATACCTAACAAAAATATCCAGGTAATATGGAACACCCTGAAAAAGCCAAACATAAGCATAATAGGTATGTAAGAAGAATAAACACAGCTCAAGGGTACAGAAAACATATTCAACAAAATCATAGAAGAAAACTTCCCCAACCTAAAGAAGGATATGCCTATGAAAGTACAAGAAGCTTACAGAACACCAAATAGACTGGACCACCAAAAGAATTCTCCTTAGCACATAATAATCAAAACACAAAACTTACAGACTAAAGAAAAATACCAAGAGCACCAAAGGAAAAAGACTAAGGTAGACATTTCAGAATTACACACAAATTCTCAATGGAAACTGAAAACAAGAAGGTCCTGTATAGATGTTCTATAAATATTAAGAAAACATGGATGCCAGCCCAGACTGCAATACCCAACAAAGCTTTCAATAACTATAGATGGAGAAAACAAGATATTACATGAAAAAAACGGATTTAAACAATATATATCCACAAATTCAGCAGTACAGAAAGTACTAAAAAAAAAAAAAAAACTCCAACACAAGGAAGATAACTAAACATGCAAAAATATAGGCAATAGCTTCTGTAAGGCAAATGACACAGTGAACACTCAAAATGACAATCCATAGAATGGGAAAAATAATCACCATCCCCACATCTGAAAGAGACCTGGCATCCAAAATATACAAACAAATCAAGAAGCAAGCTACCAAAACACCAAACAGTCCAATTAAAAATTGGGGTACGGAACTAAATAGAGAATTCTCAATAGAGAAATTGAAAATAACTGAAAGCTACTTAAGAAAGTGCTCAACATCCTTAGCCATCAGGAAATGCAACTCAAAACAATACTGCAATACCATCTTACTCCTGTCAGAAAGGTCAAAATCAAAAGCCAATGTCAGTCTATCCTGGAGAGGATATGGAGACTTGGGGAACACTCCTCCATTGCTGGTGGGAGTGCAAACTTGTGAGGTCACTTTGGAAATCAGTACGGTGATTTCTCAGAAAAAAATTGGAACCAATCCCCCTCAAGTTCCAGAAACTCCACTCTTGGGCATATATGGAAAGAATGCACATTCATACAACAATGACATATGTTCACAGCAGCATTGTTTAAATAGCTAGAACTTGGGAGCAGCCTACATGACCTTCAACTGAAGAATGGATGAAGAATATGTGGTACATTTAAACAAAGAAATTTTACTCACTGGGAAAAACAAAACAATGAAATCCTGGAATTCTCAAACAAATGGATGGAACAGGAAGAAACCATCCTGAGTGATGTAACCCAGTCACAGAAAGACAAGCATGTTATGTATTCAGTCATATATGGACATTAGACATAGAGCAAAGGACTACCTGCCTATATTCCATACCACCAGAGAAACTAGGAAACAAGTAGGACCCTAAGAGAGACATACATGGTCTCCCAGATCTTGGGAAAGGGACAAGAACCCCTGAGCAAAGTGGGAGCAGAGATGGAGAGAGGAGAGAGGAGAGAGGTTGGAAAAGTGAAGGGGAGAAGCGGAGGGGGAGAACAAGAGGGATCAGAGATAGGAGGAATAGAGGAGAACAACAAAGGAGATACCTCAATAGAGGGAGCCAGCATAGAGTTAAAGAAAAATATTGCACTAGGGAAATATCCAGAGTTTCACAAGGATGATCCCCAGGTAAGAATGGGGGCAGTAGTGGGGCAGCTGTCTTTGATGCCTTTCTCCTATAATAAGATTTATGACAGCCTCAATTGGCATCCTAGAGCCTTCATCCATTAACTAATTGAAGCAGAAGCAGGAACCCACAGCTAAGCACTGAGCCATACTCTAAGAATCCATGTAAGGAGAGGGAGGAGGAATGAGCAAAGAGCCAAGACCATGCTGGAGAAACCCACAGAAACAGTTGACCTGATATAGTGAGAACACAGGGACCCCAGCCATAAATCTTGGGACCCAACATTAGACCATACCAAGCCCTCTGAATGTGGGTACCAGCTAGGAGGCCTGTGATGTCTATGGGACTGCTCACAGTGGAGCCAGTGTTTGTCCCTAGTGAACAAATGGACTTTGGGAGCCCATTCCCTATGGGGGAATACTATTGCAGCCCAGATACAGAGAAGAGGACCTAGGACTTCCCCAAATGATGTAATAGAATTTGATGATCCCCGAGGAAGGCTTCACTATCCTTGGAGAGTGGGTTCTCAGTGGGTTGGGGTGTCATTATGGGAATGGGAGGATAGAAGGGTGAGTTAATGGGGGAATTGATGTGGAAAATAAGTTTGTTTCTAAAATAAAAATAACAAAAAATAATAGAATGAAAGGCATTTGCCTTACAAAGTGAAAACAACCATTAGACTCAAACAATTAGATGTTTTTTCATCTGAATCATTAAACTCAATTTGTAAAATTGTTATAGATTCAAACTCTGCTACTTGGTTTAAGTATTTTGCATCATTTTATTTATTTAATACTGATGGTTTGTTTACTAATGTTAATTTAGATGTTATATAATAGAATATTACATTAATAGATTTGGATCCTAAATGCCCAAACAGTAACAACTAAGTGGTGAGGTACTGGCCTGTAGCATTATAGACAGGATTTTGAAAAATTAAGCATATTTGGGGGAAATTGTATCAGTGGAAACTTGTACTTGAAGTGGATAATGAAAATGTAGCCAACCCTGTCACTGTTTCCTGGTTTCTTCATACTCTTTCCAGCCTGCTTCCTTAGCATAACATAGTTTTCAATGTGAGTAGATGAAAAATCATTACCTAAAACCTCTGAAATCACCAACAACATCAAAAAATCTACAATTAATTTGTTTTGTGATTTCCACACAAAATAAAAAATGTGTCTATCTCACTTGCTAGAAATTACATATTCCTGGTAAAAATTATTTTACTGAATAGAAGGATGCCCAGAGTGTTGAATGGTCAAAAGTATTAACTGGAATTTTTTAAATGTAATATTCCTTTCTTGTCTAAGCATTGAATACACAGAGTTAGTGTTTTGAGAAAAAACAGGTCTTTAACAGGTAGTAATAAAACAATTTACCAGGTGAGGTGTATCCTTCTTGGTCTATTATCAGAGACAGACATCTCTGATGCCTGCATTTCAACTATAGTTGATAATGGAAAGATGCAATTGTAGAAATATGCACACACAATCACTACAGAAAACTTTTTTCTCCACTCAAGAGTTATAAATGCCTGTCTTCATTTGTATTTGTCAGAATGGGGTTAATTTAAAATACTTCTATAAGGCATTGGCCTTTGCACTCAGGGAAATGACATGACAGGAGTCAATGCCTAAAAGAGAGTCATATTTATTAATTATCCTCATGAATATATATTTTTAAAAAGTAATGCCATCCTCATTTCCTCACTCCATGTAGCCTCCTGTTCACACACTTATACATTTACCTTATAAGTATTTAAATTTGTTCAATACTTTTTTTGTTTATGTGTTTGTTTGGTGTGTGCAGACACACACACCATATTTCAAGAGTGGAAGTATGAAGAAAACTTGAAGGAGTCATTCATTTCAGTCTTCCCATCAGATGAGTACTAAGTAAAAATTTCAGGTCCCCAAGTTTGACAGCAAGTCCCTTTATGACAGTAACATCATGCTGACACCTTCTTCTGCCATTTTTTTTTCTAATAAAGTTTTATTATAAGACAGTTGGTGAGCCAGACTTGGTTCACAGTCCATAATTTGCCTACTTCCAATCTAGAGAAACCTTTATTAATGGTTTGAGAGCTGGGTAAAATATTTTCTTAGCACATGTGAAGCATGAGGCCCTGCCCCCACCATTACAAAGAAACACATTTCATTTGTACACATATATAAAATATGGTCACATGGTACAAATGACATAGTAATTTTCCTTTTCTTTTCAGTTTCTGAATTGGGATATATCATGAAAAGTCTTCCTATGGCTTTGTATTATTCTCCAGGAAGTCTTTAAAATATAAACACTATATTTATATTCTTTTTGAACCTTTTAAAAATAACTACCACAAAAATTCCTTCTCTAGTCTTTTATATAACTAATTCTTAGCTTTTGTAATATTTCCAAATTATGGGTGATGACATTTCTTTCTATATAAATGTACAGTGAACAATGTTAGAAATTGATCTTAATTGATTTATGATTTTTGTATTGTTTGACATCTGATAATAGGTTACACCTCACATAAGCGATTATGATTAATGTTATTTTTTATTTAGAGAATACTTTATTAGTTTTTGTAATCAAACTCACATAGATAAGACCTTACATATTTAATACAGTGCGTTACCCATGTACAAATGGAAAAAAAATTAAGTTCAACATTTCTAGACTAATATGGCTGTTAATTTCTGTACTATCCCAATTCAACATGGTAAACTGGGATACTTTTATCCAAAGTTGCCAGCACAGCTAAGGTACCCAAAAATTCAAATTGCATATATTTATATTTATATTTATATTTATATTTATATGAAAAGACCCATAATAGCAGTATGTTATGCATCAATAGCAGCAACAGCTTTTCCAGGTTCTGCAGTCATTTGAACAAAATTGTAGAGACATCCAGCACACTCCATTTTAAAAAAATAAACAACAAAAAATGTAAAAAACAAAATCTCAGAAAACAGCACAGTTCTGTTACACTTGTGGTACCTGGCACCATTTTTTTTAATTAGCTTCTCAATCATCATCTGGAAGGAAACCATTCTGAGCAACATCATTAAAAACAGGTCTGATAAAGCATGGTCACAGTCACTACTATGTATCATAAAGCAGGTCCACATATGAGTGAGTACATATCATGTTTGGTTTTTTTTTGTTATTGGGTTATCTTGCTCAGAATGGTTTCTTTGAATTCCATCGATTTTCCTGCAAATTTCAAGATTCCATTGCTTTTTCTACTGAGTAGTACTCCATTATGTAAATATACAACATTTTCTCTATCCATTCTTAAGTTGAGGGGCACCTAGACTGCTTCCAGTTTCTGGGTATTACAAATAATGCTGCTATGAACATGGTTCAGCAGATGTCTTTGTTATATGAATGCGCTTCATTTGGGTATATGCCTAGGAGTGGAATTGCTGCATCTTGTGGTAGACTCATTCCCATTTTCTTGAGGAGTCGCCATACTGATTTCCAAAGTTGCTGTACAAGTTGGCACTCCCACCAGTAGTGGAGGAGTGTTCCTCTTTCTCCACATCCTCTCCAGCATAAACTGTCATTGGTGTTTTTGATTTTAGCCATTCTGACAGGAGTAAGATGGTATCTCAGAGTTGTTTTGATTTTCATTTCACTAATGGCTAAGGATGTTGAACACTTTCTTATGTGTTTTTCAGCCATTTTAGATGAATTTATTGAGAATTGTCTATTTAGTTCTGTACCCCATTTTTAATTGGATTGTTTGTATATTTTAGAGATCAGCACTCTGTCAGATTTGGGGTGAGTGACTATATTTTCCCAGTCTGTGGGCTGTCATTTTGTCTTGCTGACTATGTCCTTTGCCTTAAAGAGGCTACTCAGTTTCAGGAGCTCCCATTTATTAATTGTTGATCTCAGTGTCTGTGCTACTGGTGTTATGTTCAGGAAGCGGTCTCCTGTACCGATTAATTCAAGGGTATTTCCCACTTTATCTTCTAGTAGGTTCAGTGTGGTTAGGTTTATGTTGAGATCTTTGATCCATTTTGACTTAAGTTTGTGCTGGGCAAAAGTCTTGGGTCTATCTGTAGTCTTCTACATGTCTGTATCCAGTTATGCTAGCACCATTTGTTGAAGATGTTCTTTTTGTTCCAGCGTATATATTTGGATTGTTTGTCAAAAATCAGGTGTTTGTAGGTGTGTGGGTTAATATCAGGGTTTTGTACTCTATCCCATTGGTCTTCTTGTCTATTTTTGTGCCAATACTAAGCTGTTTTCAGGACTAAAGTTCTGTAATAGAGCTTAAATTTCGGGATGGTGATTCCTCCAGAAGTTCCTCTATTGTACAGGGTTGTTTTGGCTACACTGGGTCTTTTTTTTCTCCATATTGTACTTTAAAGGTCAGTGAAGAATTGTGTTGGGATTTTGATGGGGATTGCATTGAATCTGTAGATTGCTTTTGGCAAGATTGCCATTTTTACTATGAAGATCCTGCCTTTACAAGAGCTTGGGAGATCATTTCATTTTGCATATCTTCTTTAAATTCTTTATTTAGAGACTCAAAATTCTTATGGTACAGTCTTTCACTTTTTGGTTAGTGTTACTCCAAGGTATTTTATGTTGTTTGTGGCAATTGTAAAGGGTGATGCTTCTCTGATTTCTTTCTCCACCAATGTGTCATGGGTATATAGTAGGGCTACAGATTTTTTTGAGTTAATCTTGTATCCTGCCTCTTTGCTGAAGGTGTTTATCAGCTGTAGAAGTTCCCTGGTTGAGTTTTTTGAGTCACTAATGTAGACTATTATATCATCTGCAAATAGTGAGATTTTGACTTCTTCCTTTGCAATTTGTATTTCTTTCATCTCCTTTTGTTGTCTTATTGCTCTAGCTAGAACTTCAAGGAAAATATTGAAGAGATATGGAGAGAGTGGACAGCCATGTCTTGTTCCTGATTTTAGAGGAATTACATTGAGTTTCTCACCATTTAATTTGATGTTGGCTGTTGGCTTGCTGTATATTGCTTTTATTATGTTGAGCGATGTTCCTGTTATCCCTGATTTCTCCAGGACCTTTGTCATGAATAGGTGTTGCATTTTGTCAAGGGTGTTTTCGGCACCTAGTTAGATGATCATGTAATTTTTTTCCCTCAGTCTGTTTATGTGGTGAATTACATTGATGGAGTTTCTTATGTTGAACCATCCTTGCATCCCTGGGATGAAGTGTACTTGATCATGTTGGATGATTTCTCTGATGTGTTCTTGGATTTGATTTGCCAATATTTTATTGAGAATTTTTGCATCAATGTTCATGAGGGATATTGTTCTGTAGTTCTCTTTCTTAGTTGTGTCTTTGTGTGTCTTGGGTACCAAGGTTATTGAAGCCTCATAAAAAGAGTTTGACAGTGACCCTTCTGCTTCTATTGTGTGGAATACTTTGAGGAGAATTGGTATTAGCTGTACTTTGAATTTCATGTAGAATTCCACACTGAAGCCATTTGGCCCTGGGATGTTTTTTGGTTGGAAGACTTCTAAAGACTGCTTCAATTTCATTAGATGTTATAGATCTATTTAAGTTGCTTATCTGTTCTTGATTTAATTTTGGTAATTGAAATCTGTCCAGAAAATTGTCGATTTCTTTTAGATTTTCAAATTTTGAGGAAGAAAGGTTTTCAAAGTGTGACCTGATGATTCTCTGGATTTCCTCTGTGTCTGTTGTTATGTCCCCCCCTTTATTCCTGATTTTATTAATTTGCATGTTCACACTTTGTTGTTTGGTAGTTTGGATAAATGTTTGTCTATCTTGTTGATTTTCTTGAAGGACCAACTTTTTGTTTTATTGATTCTTTTATTGTTCTCCTGGTTTCCATTTTATTGATTTCAGCCCTCAATTTGATTATTTCATGGCATCTGCTCTTCCGGGGTATATTGGCTTCTTTGTTTTCTAAAGCTTTCAGTTGTGCTGTTAATTCTCTAGTGTGATTATTCTCCTGTTTCTTCATGTGGGCATTTAGAGCTATGAACTTTCCTCTTAGCACTGCTTTCAAAGTATTCCATAGTTTGGATGTGTTGTGTCTGCATTCTCATTGAATGCTAGAAATTCTTTAATTTCTTCTTTTACTTCTTCCTGGGCCCATGAATTGTGCAATTGGGTGTTACTTTATTTCCATGAGTTTGTAGGTTTCCTGTGTTCATATTGATGTTGAATTCTAATTTTAAAGCATGGTGGTCTGATAAGACACAGGGGGTTATTTCAATTTTTTTGTACTTGTTGAAGTTTGCTATGTTGTCAAGTATGTGGTAGATTTTAGAGAAGGTTCTATGTGGAGCTGAGAAGAAGGTAAATTGTTTTGTATATGGGTGGAATGTTCTATAGATATCTGTTAAGTCCAATTCACCATAACTTCTGTTAGTTCTTTTGTTTCTTTGTTAAGTTTCTGTCTGGTGTTCCTGTCCAGTGGTGAGAGTGGGGTGTTGAAATCTCCACTATAAGTGTGTGCAGTTTTCTGTATGCTTTGAGTTCTAGAAATGTTTCTTTTACAAAGGTGAATGCCTTTGTATTTGGGGCATAAATGTTCAGAATTGAGACTTTGCCCTGATGGACTTCTCCTGTGACGAGTAGGAAATGACCTTCTTCATCTCTTTTGACTGATTTTAGTTTAAAGTCCAATTTATTGGATATTAGGATTGCTACCCCAGGTTGTTTCTTGTGTCCATTTGATTGGAAGACCTTTCCCCAACCTTTAATTCTTAGGTACTGTCTGTCTTTGAAGTTGAGGTGAGTTTCTTGTATGCAGCAGAAGGAAGGATTCTGTCTTCTTATCCATTCTGCTAATCTGTGTCTTTTTATAGGGGAGTTAAGACCTTTAATGTTGATGGATATAAATGACCATTGATTATTCTTCATTCTTGTTTGTATTTGATTTGGTGATAGTGGAGAAATTATGTGGGGAATTCTATCCCTTTTTCCTTTTGACAGTTGGTAAGTTGGGATTATCTATTTCCTATAGTTTTCTGGTTGTATTTAACTTCCCTTGGTTGCAGTTTTCCTTCCAGTACTTTCTGTAAGGCTAGATTGGTAGATATGTATTGTTTGGATCTGTTTTAGTCATGGAATATCTTTTTTTCTCCATCTTTTTTTCTCTATAATGATTGAAAGCTTTTCTGGGTATAGTAGTCTGGGCTGGCATCCATGATCTCTTAGTGTAGGTAGAATATCTATCCAGGACCTTCTGGTTTTCAGAGTTTCCAAGGAAAAGTCAGGTGTGAGTCTGATAGGTTTGCCTTTAAATGTTACTTGACCTTTTTCCTTTGCTGCTCTTAATATTTTCTCTTTGTTGTGTATGTTTGGTGTTTTGATTATTATGTGGCGAGGTGACCTTTTTTTGGTTCAGTCTATTTGGTGTTATGTAGTCTTCTTGTATTTTCATTGGTATGTCTTTCTTTAGGTTGGTAAAGTTTTCTTCTATGATTTTGTTGAATATGTTTTCTGCGCATTTGAGTTGGATTTCTTCCCCTCTTCTATACCTATTATTCTAAGGTTTGGTCTTTTCATGGTATCCCATATTTCCTGGATATTTTGTGATAGGGATTTGTCGGACTTAAGATTTTCTTTGGTTGATGAATCTATTTCTGCTAGTGTGTCTTCAACTCCTGAGATTCTCTCTTCCAGGTCTTGTATTATGTGGGTATCCTTACATCTGTAGTTCCTTATCGTTTACCCAGCTTTTCTATTTCCAGCATTTCCTCATATTGTGCTTTCTTTATTGTCTCTATTTCAGTTTTTAGGTCTTGAACTGTTTCCTTCAGAGATTTGTTGATATCTTGTATTTTTTGGTTAGTTTTTTCTTCCATTTCTTTAAGGGATTTTCTCGTGTCTTCTTTGAGGTCCTCTATCATTTTCATGAACATTCTTTTAACATCATTCTCTTCTGGTTCATCTGCATCATGATCTTCAGGTCTTACTTGTGTAAGGTTCCCAGTCTCCGGTGGTGTCATACTGGGTTTTCTGTTGTTGGATGTGCTTTTATGTTGTCTTCTTCTCATCTGGTGGGTGTAGCGAGAGTTTCTTGTTCTCCTGGTGGGTGTGGGACCAAGGTTCTCTTCTGGTAGATGCAAACAGATCCAATACTCTGATGTAGGTCTTCTTCTCATGGATGGAGGTGTCACTGTTACCCAATTGTTGGCAGTGTTCAGGTGTGCAGGGTCCTGCTGGGCTAACAGTTGGAGGCAGAGCTTTCAACGGGCCTCAGTGTGTTGGATCCCACTGCTAAACTTGGTCCAGCAGGCAGGTTGCTTGTGTCAGATGACTCTGAGCATCGATGATGAACAGGAACTGGAAACAGCTCCTGGCCTACCTGGGCCAGCAGATGGAGGAGAGGCTGCCTCTGGGTGTTTGGTGTTCGGAACCCGCTGCCACAGAACTCGGTCTGGCAAGCAGGTTGCTTGAGTCAGATGAATCTGAGCAATGATGATGACCTTCTTTTGCTATTTTTAATTGTGCTTTTTTCATAACTCATTGGAAATCTTTAGTTCTCTAACTTGAAGGCAGCTATATTCTATACCGATCATGATGCCAATATGATTTTATAATCTCTTCAAGGATATTTCAATACAAGTATCAAAAAATACTAAAATTACTAACAGCCCCCTTTTTTTAGTTTATTTTAAGCAAAAAAATAAAACATTGCTAGGTAATTCAGAAGTTAATTTTGTGTGACTGAAGTAAATGAACAGTTAGCCTTAATTTTCATGCTATATATATGAAGCATATGCTCATAACTCATCTTGTGAATATTATTATTAAATATAAATTCCATAAAATGGAAAGAACTCACAGATAATTGTATTTCTTAAGATTCAAAATTAAAATAGAAAAATATATTTTATATAAGTACAGAAGAAAGAGTCAAAATGATAGTGTCTCATAGCCTTTAAAATTTTATGATTACTTAGCTATGATTTGGTATATACTACTGAAATTATATGTATATCTGTATACATATAAACATCAATAAAATGCATATACATTATTGAATGTTAATTTTCAGAAAAAAAACAATCAAAATTTTTGATGAATTGTTGACTTATTCAACGTTATTATTATTATTACTATTATTATTATTATTATTATTATTATTATTATTTATTATTTGTCCAGACATGCAGGATGTCAGCCTTGGGGAAGAGAGTCAGGGATAAAGAATGGGGACAAGAGACACAGAAAGAACAACCACATGACAGGATTCTGATCAAATGGCAAACTCTACGTTTCTCAGGCTAGCTTATATAGTCAGGATATGGGGAGGGGCAGAATGGGTTGTTTGTGCACCAGGTGTTAGTATAGGCAGGATATTAGGAAGCCACAAAGAGGATGTTTTGCAGGATAAAGAGTTCATGAGTAAGTGGTCCAGAAAGGGTGATTGAGTGACTCCTAGGTGACTGAACCTGTTGGTGGAGGAATGGGTCAAGTTGTTTCTTTTCTTGAGCTGGGGTTCTAAGGAGCTGCTATGTAAAGGTTAACTATGTGGCCTGCCAAGCATGGTCTAGGATCTCATGCCAAGCCCTGAGATTTGTCCCCCAACAATTATTATTATTATTAACATTATTAGTAGTAGTATTATAAACTTTTATTTTAGAAGTACTCTTATTTACATATCCATCCCCCCATTGCTCTCCCATGCTTCCATGCTCCCTATAGCATACACAAAGATGATCTGTAGTCCATAAGGCTAAGATTTCTTTATTCAGATAAACACCAGCCCAACCCAAGCCAGAGCATGCCCAGAGGCAGCAAGGTAGGGAGGCCAGAGAGAAGGGGTTCTCCACATGTCCCTGGCCCCTTCAGAATCCCCCCCACCCGCCCATCCTCCACCTACCCTGACCACGCCCTCATGGTCATGGCCAGGCACACCTGTAGCAGCTACTAGAAGGTGGGGCTACAGTGTCTCCCTACAGCTCCCCACCAACTCCACATCCCACTTCCCACCCACTCCCCAGGGAGACACATCATTTGTGGGAAGGCCCAGGCCCTACTTCTTGTATCTGGGCTGCAATAGTATCCCTTCACAGGGGATCAGGTCCCAAAGTCCAATTGTGCACTAGGGATAAACTCTGGCTCCACTATTAGAGGTCCCATAGAGGTCTTGGCCTCTTAGCTGGTACCCACATTCAGAGGGCTTGGTTCAGTCCAATGCTGATTCCCCAGCTATATGACTATTCTCTCTCTCCTCTCACCAGGTCAGGCCAAATGTTTCTGCGGGTTTCTCCAGCACCTTCTTGGCCACTTTGTTCATCCCTCCTGCCTCTGCAACTGGATTCCAGGAGTATGGCTCATTATTTGGCTGTGGGTGCCTGTTTCTGTTTTTGTCAGCTACTGGATTAAGGCTCTAGGAATGGTAACAAAGGTAGACACCAATCTCATTATAGGGGAAGGGCGTCAATGGAGTTTTCTCCACCACTGCTTGGATTCTTAGTTGGGGTCTTCCCTGTGGATCCCTTAACACTTCCTCTGTTCCAGACCTCTCTCCAAACCTATACTGTCTCCCTCTATCAAGCCATCTCCTTTCTTGCCCTCCTCTATTCCTCCCCTGTCACATTACTCCTGTTTTCTTCCTCCCTCCCCTTATCTCCCTTGTTCCTTCCCACTTGAGGGGTTCTTGTCCCCTTCCCTTTCTTCAGGGAACCATGCATTCTTCTCTTGGGGTCCTGCTCATCTGGTGTGGATTGTAGGCTGCCAATCATTTGCTCTATGTCTAAAATCCATATATGAAAGAATACATACCGTGTTTGTCTTTTTGTGACTGGGTTACGTCACTCAGGATGGTTTCTTCTAGTTCCATCCATTTGCTGACTTACTCAGTTTTATCATTTGCTGTCACAAAGATGTGGATTCATGGCTTCTCCATAGACAGCTACTGTCATTCGACCATATTTCTTGTCAGAAACTAAGTCCCTTATAATCCTATGCCAATTTTAGTACATAGCAGTTGACAATAATAATCCTTACCAAGTAATTCAAATGTACAAACAAATCTCTACAATATAGTGTGTTTACTACTTGGATTCACACCCTTGACTTCATACTTATGTATCCCTAAAGCCTTGAGACACACTGAGCTAAATTTGCAGTGTTTTATTTACTTGGTTTTTTTCTTGTAGCAAAGATGGAAATTTGATAAATTTCCCTCAGGTTTCCTAATTTTCAAAAGCAGATTTTATTATAATTCTTTCATTTATAATGATTTCTTCTGCTGCACACACTGCATGTGTTTGCCATGTACAAACACACCTGTACACATATACACTCAAAATTCTAAATACATGATGTAGAAGATTATCCCCTTCTGTTTTCTTATACTTCATTTATTTTTATTGCTATTTCATTATTTACACACTCAATTATAATGCAAGTAGGCATGTCTAATTACCAATGTTATAACCTTCATGAATTTAAGGTTAACTCTGGATCTTTGGATTAATAACATATACATCAGAAATAAATTATATATTTATTATTTATTGAATTGAGAAAACTTATGTTCACATAAGCCTAAATTTATTTGGTATCTTGTGAAAAAATTTTAAACCTTTATACTGCTTTATCACATTGATATAACTGAAAGCACATAGTAGCAGGTAACTACCTACAACTGTCTTAAAATTTTAACTCAGCAGATATGCTTGTCTCCAAATCTTCCAAAAAATGTGTGTCAATAGAAAACATTACAAACCTATGGAGAGTAGACATGGGAAAGATAATTCAGAATCATTTTTTCTCATAAGTGCTAGCCTGTGTTTTATAATGTAAAAAGTTACAATTCACAACAACATGAATAAACTGAATGTTCAGTATTTTAACCAGGCATCCATACAGATTTCAACTCCTTGCCAGACTTCTTTCATGCCATGCTTTTCAATGTATCACAGTGACTTGCTGAGGTTAGCTAAGCCTTTGTACTGCTATGTATTTGAAGAGGTAGAAGTAAGGAACACTGTGCTAGATTGCCAATTCATAATCTTATGTTTTTATTTTTAGCAATTATGAAAATGGAACACTTATTAACTTTCATTCACAAAACTTAAATCTCAGGAAAATTAACTTGATTAAACAGGTCATTTATTAACCTGTGCTTCAAAGATAATGCCCTGAAAATAAATTGTTGGTTATGCATGAGACAGACAGAAGAATTTTATCCCCAATTCCTAAGCTTTTTTATTTAATTAATTAATTTATTTATTTTTGCTTTTTTCAAGTCAGGATTTCTCTGTGTTACTGTCCTGACAATCCAGGAACTCTCTTTGTTTCAGGCTGGCCTGAAACTCACATAGATCCAGCTTCTTCTGCTTCCCAAATGTTGGGATTGAAGGCCTGTGCCACCTCCGCCAAAAAAAAAAAAAAGGGGGGCAGGTAGAAAGCATTGCATGGTGAGAGGTAAGTGGGTATGATTTTTGTTTGTTTGTTTGCTTATTTTTTAATGCTAATAGTTAACACACTACAGTATTTTAAAAATCTGACTCTGCTTAAGTCAGATTACCTGGAAGTGAATAAATTATTTTTTAAATTCCTTAAAAACACCTTATTTCTTAAAATAGTTATGTGTTCCACATGTCTTCTTTTCTACTCTCAGTGCAGGAGATGGATGGAAAATGTGCTCTCATTCTGAACAACTGCTCAACTGTTGATTTATAGTTGCCAAGGCTTTCTTCATTTTTAGACAGTTCATGCTATATTGCTCCACCTGAAATGCTCATGGTTCTGAAAAGGGCAAAGTAGTTTCATTAACTCTAGTGCTTTCAGATTCTTCACATTTGTAGCCAAACCTCAGTCTCAATGTCGTAAGAAAATCATTTCTAAGAGTCTTAAAGCATAATACATCCAAAAGTGTTGGTATATGTGTATACAAGTACTCACAAATTCTATGTCTGTTTTCCCACACATATATTCTCATGAACAGCCATCAGACTTCCTTAAGAATTAGATAACATTGGGAAATTTCTCTGAAATGACAGCAAAAATAAGGATTCAATAGAAAACATGAACATATAAATAACAAAATTCAGAAATAAAATGGAGTGAATATTGATAGCTAGAGAATTTTTGACAGTGTTTTCCTTGGTTTGTTATAAAAGGCAAGTTAAAGGTTGAATATATGTATATACTATGCAAATGAATAAGGGAATGATATAAGGATCAGAACTCAATTAAAGGCAGAACTCAAAATGAGAGAAGAGTTTGACTGGAGAAAAAGAGGAGGGAGAGAAAATAGAGAATTTTCATTACATTTGAGTCATGATAAATAAAATTAATCATAACTAGATAGGCACAGATAATTAAAATTACACAGAAGATAGTGGTCTATAATTCTGACTTGGCAAGATCAATTGCACTGCTATTATACTTATTGTAATGGCAAACAGAACAAATCTGTACTGTTTGTTTCAGAAGATTATCAATGAGACAGAATTTACCATTTATGTCAGCCCTTCAAAAACATTAATCAACTATGAAACAGAAAGGGGGAGTTGAATTAAAACTGTAATGTCAGTATGATTATACTTATAAAAATAGATATAAAATATAATTTCCAATATTACTGTTTTAAAATGTTAAGCATATGCCATAAAAAAGAATAATGTTTTGGAGAGTAGTAAAATAAATTTGAAAACATTGTTGGATTTAAATAATACAATTTTAAATATAAAAGTAGTTGGATATTTTTCTTTTATCTCTCTTTTTTTTGAGACAGGGTTTCTCTGTGTAGCACTAGCTGTCCTAGAACTCACTTCGTAGGCTAGACTGGCCATGTAATCACAGATATCAGCCTGCCTTTGTCTCCCAAGTGCTGGAATTAAAGGCTTGAGCCACCACTGCCCAGCTGTATTTGCACATTTTTAACTTCTTGTCACTGGTAGGATTTTGGCAAATATATTAAACTAAAGTGACTAAGAAAAACCAATAGAGACACACAGGGGTTGGCCTAGGCCCTATCCCAATGGATATGGTAGACTCTGGTGACCCTATGGAAGGCATCCCACTCAAGTGGGAGCAGAAAGGATAAGTGATAGGTAGGGTTTTATTTTGGGGAGGTGTACGGGAAGAGGGGAGGGAGAGGGAACTGGAGTGACATGTAAAACATTCTTGTTCTGAATTCAAATTTAAAAAAAATCTGCAAAAAAAAACCAATAGAATATAAGAACAAAGACACTATAACCAAGGAAAGAATATAAACACAGTAATGAAATATGCAGTACATATCAGAGGAATGACTCAAGTATTATCTTTTAAAGTGAATTTTAATGAATTCTTTTCATGTGTGACTGTATCCTTTATCATGTTTTGTTAAGGATAGATAACTATCATAAGCTTTAGTCACTGCTACACCACTGTAGATTGCAGGCAGGTCACTCTTGTAGAATGAAGGGTTTGTAGCTAGATTGGTGTTGCTTATCTCCTTTTGTAGCATGCAGCATACCTTCCAAGGCCGTGAATATTTGTCCATAGAATGAGGCTCTAGTATGTACAAGCTCTGGATGCCCCTCGAGCCAAGTCCTTTCCCTGAGAACCTGTAATTGTCAGGTTCCATCCACAGAATACTTTAACTGTCCTAATTGCTGGACCATGTCCATGCCTCCACATACTTTTTTTTTTTTTTTTTTTTTTTTGGTTTTTCGAGACAGGGTTTCTCTGTGTAGCTTTGGAGCCTAACCTGGTACTGGCTCTGGAGACCACCAGGCTGGCCTCGAACTCACAAGAGATCCTCCTGCCTCTGCCTCCCGAGTGCTGGGATTAAAAGCGTGTGCCAACAGTGCCCGGCTCCATGACTCCACCTTACACAACAAAATGTCCAATCTCTGGAAATGAAATCGCACCAATCTCCACCCCAGAAAGCTCCACCCTGAAAAGTTCCATCCTCTTCTGATGAAACAGTGTATACTCCCAGTATTCTATTCAGTTTGCTGTTGTGTTTTTGCTTGAGCAGACGGAGCCACTCTCCTGGTGTTTTCCCTCCTGTGGTACTTTTGCTGCAGCTTCTGTGTGGCTGAAGCATGATCTACCCAACTTCAACAAACCCACATAGAGTTTATTTGGAAAAGGGGGCAAAGGGATGGGAAGAAGAAGAAGAGGAGGAGAAAAAGAGGCAGCACGCACTTGCTTATATACGAAATAGGAAGGGTTTAGAACAAGTCTCAGAATTTTGGGACCATTTAAACTGGAGTCATGGAGCTGCTGCTGTTGGACAGCTCTTCCCGGCCACAATTCCACATTGTTTCTGCATTCACAGCCCTTATGCACCAATGCAAAATTGGCAGCTGTCAGTGAGGATTGATCCTGGGGTGGGGAGAGAGCCCAAGGATTAGAGAGGACATGCAATCACGAAAGGTTCCATAAGAAGGTACAGGCCCAGGAGAGGGCTGGCATGGAGTCACAGGTGGGTGCTGAGGGAAACCATTTGGTGGCAGAAGGAAAGAAGTTGGGTGCATGAAGTTGACAAGGTTGCCCCAGACCCAGAGAGAAGGAGAAGCCAGGATATCAACACCTCCCTAGAAATCATGCGTGAGCTTTTAGTGTGGTGTGTTTAGGGAAAAGGATCTAGCCAAAGAAACACACCCTGAGTAGAGCCAAAGAAACTCACTTTGACCCAACAACCATAGCCAAAGAAATGTACCAACTCTGAAACTGGTGCCAAAGGAACACACTTTGTCCCTCGAATCAGAGCCAGTGAAAGAAATATATCCTGGCCCTAAATCTAGAGCCAAAAAGACCAGTAAAAGAAACACACTTTGGCTCTGAAACTAGAGTCCAATCTGACCCTAAAACTTTGCAGAAAACTAAACAATCCCTGAACAGGAGAGCTAGCCAATCAGAGTTCAGGGATTCAAATTTGACCAATCCCTGTCCCCTGGAAAAACTCTGCCTCTTAAGAATCCTTATATAAACCCTGTGTATGCATGGAATTCTTTTAAAGCTTTGGGTAAAAACCTTCTTTTGGGGTAGAGCAGCAGAGAGGGGTGGCAGAGAAGAGTAGCATAGAAGCAACAGCAGAGCTGAGCAGCAGAACAAAGCAAGCAAGGTTGTAACACTTCTGTCAGGGGAAACATTCCCTTGACAAAGCAGAGTTGTGACATTCCACCCTCTCTCTCCAGGAACTGGAGCAGAACTCCAACAACTTCCCAAGGGAAGCCCTTTTCTTCCTGAGTAGAGCTGATACACTGGTGAAGCCCCGTCTTGAAACAGAGCTATAAGCTGCTGTGCTTACTGTGTCCTGTGGTATTCTGTGGCTCCGAGCTCCAGGATACCTTTCCAACTGAGCTGTGTAACACTCAGTATTCTGGAACTCCTGAGTACCAGGATACCTGTCCCATCTGAGCTGCCCAAAGGCTTACAGTGTGACTTTTTACTGTTCCTTGCCTCTCTGATGCCAGGATATCTTTCCATCTGACATGAAATGCTTACAAGCTTGACTTCTATCTACTTCTTCACATTCAATAAGTTGTATAGGTGTTGTCTTCAGCTTATGGAGAGCCATCAATAATCTTGGACAAAGCCTGGTATGTTTAGAAGTTCACATAGAACCTCTTTGGTCAAGAACTCAACAAAATATACCCATTCCCAGTATTAGAAGCTCCATTCACTGGTGACACATGACCTGTTGGGGTTTGGTCTCTCTTGTTTGGTTTTGTTTTTGTCTGTGTGATTTCATTTAGATCATCTTCACATATTTATATTGTATTTGAAGCTTCTACTGTATTAGGTTTCCATATAAAACTTCAAATGGCCCTTAGTTTTAGCTGTCCTTCCTCATACTCTCTCCTTTGTCTGCATATTCCCTCCTTTCTTCCTATTGGATCCTTCTACTTCATTTCTACCCTGTCATCCATCCATAACTGCCTATAGTTTTTTACTCCTTACATAAACTCTTAGGTTATATGTCTTGTAGCTTGCTTATCAATGGCTTAAAAGTTAACATTCTCATATGAGTAAATATATAACATATTTGTAATTCCATGTCTGAGTTTCCTCAATGAGAATGAGGATTTTTCTAGTTCTGTCCATTTATCAAACAATTTAGTATTTCTAGTTTTCCTCCTACTGTGTTAACTCAGCCAGCTATGATATAAAGGTTTGTGCTCAATCTTATTGAATCTTATATTGTGTTTGGCTCATATCCCTAGGAGTCCATCACCTTTCTGAAGGAAAATGGAGGAGAGGATCTGGGGAAGAGAAGAGGTGTGTGTGTGGGGGGGGGGGTGGAAATGGAAGAGTGGAGGAATGGGAAAATGTTCGGGAAGTATTGCATGTGAAAAGAATAAATTTTTAAAAATTGTGTTCTAATATATTAACAGCCTTTAATGTAGGTAGCTTAAACTTCAAAAAACAGCTTAACTACCATTCTCTCTTCAACTCTCTTTAGTTATTTGTATTCTTATCACTACACCCACAATATTTCACACAGGGATCTTTAACTGTCTTTTTTTCACAACTTCTTCTGCAGCAACTAGGAGCCCTGTGTATCCTTGATTGCAGAGAAAAACCCCTCTATTAATTTGTTTTGCTATAATATAAACTGCCTTTCTATCTTATCATTTCCACTGGGAAACAAAGAGTTCAATTCAGGAAATCTCTTGGCGTGTTTCATTATGTCAGAGTAAAGATGATTTGCAAGCATGCAAACAAACTGACAAAAAGACTCAGTACTCTGAAGGCATTGAAACACAGACAACAGTGGTACTAATTGAGTTTCACTCCATGGAACTGAAAACTACCTGTTCTCCAGAAGCTGGGTTTCTGCACCAGAATGTGGAGGTTGTCATGGAATTAACAATGTGTATCTTCTAGGAAGTTTGTTCTTTTGTTATTAGGCACTAAGAATCTTCACTCATCTGGATTCCATTTTAAGCACTTTAAGGAGACCCACCAATAAATGCTGCTAGAGACGCATCTGAGTTTTAAGGGAAGTGCAGAAGCAATGATGGTACTCTAAGAAATCTTTGCAATTAGAATTGCATCTAATAATCACATGTTTTTTCGAATATCACTGACAGAGTGTGTAACTTCATTTTATGGGCTGTGATGTGGAACAGGTTGGATTTAATTCTCTAGTGCTTGAATATGAAAATATGCCTTGTTAGATATACTTTCTCTTTGAGAAAATAGCTATTAATGCACAACAAAAGTTCTGGGTAAATGCCTGGTAGGGAAATATTGGAAAATCAAACAAACAAAAATTATGAAAAGTGATTACCTTTGGAGAAAAGTGGAAGCTACTATGAGGGATTTTAAAAATTGCCATGTACAAGCAAAGTGTTGAAAAGTAATTTCTGATATTTACCTTTTGTTCAGAGAAAACAAGGAAATAGTCTGCAGAGAGAACCAATTAGTTTCCCTTTTTCCGTTTTAGTCTAATGACATAGACCCGCTTGGGAAATAGAGCATGATTGTGATGGCATGTCAAAACTCTTGTGACTTTCAGATGCATTTTCCATGTACATGCACCAGATTCTGGTTAGGTATTATAAAAGCAAATTAGCCTTATTATGTCCATTATGGCTGAAATCCCAGAGAGTTAATTCAATGGAGAGACTAAAAACATTGCCTTGGATATTTTCAATTCTCTTGGTGTTTTGTGAAATTTCAAATATTCCTAAGAAAAGGACATACCCCCAAATCTACATATTAGTCAGCTAATAATTAAAAACTCAATAGAGATAATTGTGAATATTGAAACTTCTGCATGTTCCTAGAGATTTACAAATAACCCATAAAGCCCTTACAACTCAGTTACAACAACAACAACAACAACAAAAAACATGTCAATGTCATGTCAATTCTGCATTTTGGGTTAAGGTGTTTTTGAGAATAAACCAGTCTTTGACATTCATTATAGCAACTTTTATTATAATTATTTTGTAGCATGTATCATTAAATTTTGTTATTTTAATTTTACACTGCTTTACTATATTTCAATATCAGAAAGTCAAATAAGACAGAGTTGGAGACTCTTTTTGATTCTTTCAAATACTACTGTTTATTCAATGTATATTATGACTAAATGCACATACCTTATACAATAGCTCCTATCACAAATTGCACATATAAAGTGTAATATTACAAAATTCTGTGCATGAATATGGAGAACTTAAATTTGATTCCCTATTTTGGTCATCATCAAAAAATATACTATCAAAAAATTCACAAAATTCAACCAAAAATTTACCATAGGAAAAAAATAAATAAATGCTTACAGTATAGATGAGGGGACACACCTTGTATACATTGTATTTGAAATTGCAATGTGTCTTCAGATTTAAATAGCATTAGCTTACCATAGAATATATTTGCTATTTTTCTTTGGCTATGACAAAATATCTGAAACTGATCAAAAATTACTGACATCTGAAATCAGTCATGACACAGATAAAGAGGGCTGTCTTTCTCTCTCTCTCTTTTTTTTCATTCAGGTGAGATCTCCAGTACACTGGATGTTGTTACCCATATTCAGGGTGTATCTTATACCCTCAGTTAATTCATTTCAAGGAAGATCCTCATAGATATAATAGTATGCCTCTTGGTGTGTCCTAGATGCTTTTCAAGTCAAACAAATTTACAGCCAATTTTACCATCCAGGCTACAAGATGGCCGAGTGGGTGAAAGTAACTTGAGTTTGATCCCTGAAACCCATGTAAAGGTGAAAGGAAACAACTGAAACACACAGGTTTTCTCTGAATTCTATATGAATGCTATGACACATTTGTCCATACAGATATCTTGTAAACAAGCTATATTAGCTACTATTTCATTCTGTTATTGAGTGCCTGGATAAAAAGCTACTTATAAAAAGAAACATTTACTCAGAGATATATGTATCCAGAGACTCAAGAGTCTGTCATGTTGGGAAGGTATGGCAGTAAGTGGAAGGCATGAGGCAGAGGCAGAAAGCTAAGAGATCCTATGTCCACTCACACAAAGGAAGCAGACAAAGTGAAGAGAAAGTAATATGAGGCCATACCTGTTCAAAATCATGGACAGCAGTACAGCAATAAAATACTTCCTTCAGCAAGTTGCAACCTTCTAAAGTTCCATAACTCAAACAACAATACTAACTGGGGAACAACCATTCATATATCAGTTATATATACCTGAGCATATAAAAATATTTCTCAGTCAAATCACTACAAACACATACATGTGTGCATGCACGCACACACACACACACACACACACACACACACACACACACACACCAATTATTAATTAGCCATCTAATTCCAAGTCTCTAAGTTACTGTTTAGAAGACATTAAATATTAAATCAAATCATATAAGTTATTGTAAATCTATTATAAATTATTTTTTAATTTTGAAAGTAAAATGTATAAGAACTTAGGGGAAAATAGCAGATATGATAACAGATTAACTACTCAAATAAACAGTGACAATTTCCTCAAGAAAATGATGAGAAAATAAAATTTTCTAGCATATTTAATATGTGGGACTTGAAGGACCATCTGCTACAGGATATAAAAAAGGTATTTATATTCAAGACATGTTTGAGACTTACTGTTTGTCCCTTAAACATAGTATTAAAAATATCAAAGCAAGTTTAAACAAAGCTGTGTTTATTATATGATGAAGAGAAAATTCAAATATAAAGTACATCTCTTCACAATAATATGTTAAATATTAAACTTGATGTTTCTTAGAAATGAAGAATATTTCTCTGAATAGTTTGTTTTAATTTGTTCTTAAAACAATTTTATGTAGAAGGAAACTTGATCATCTTATTCCATAGTCCGCCATTCTGTTAAACTTATCATTTAGCTTATGGATCTGGGGGATAGTAGAGGGGTAGGGGAAAGTTAAGAAGAGTGGAGGGAGACAAAACTGTGATCCAGATGTATTGTATGAGAGAAGGTTCTATTTTCAATAAAAATGAAGTAAATTTTTTACCAAGCCTATTTCTGATACATTATTCAATATTTTTAGAAATTTCTAAATCACAGACAATTTTTAAGGTTTACCCAGAAATATAAGCTGAAGATGGCTCATCCATGAAGACCGTATACTCCTGTTGAAGAGGGTATAATTCACTTTTTAGCACCCACATCAGGAGATTTACAGCTGCCTTTACTCTGGTTCCAATAGATTTGATATCCTTTTCTGGTCTCCATGAGTGCCAGCACATATATATATATATATATATATATATATATAATATATATATATATATACACACACACACACACACACACACACACACACACACACACACACACACACCATGAAACTATTACTGAAAAGTTCTGTGACTGGATAGATGCTCATGTTTCTCTTTTGGTACCCTGTATCAAAGACATTAGAAAATATGTATGGGGTATGCAAGAATGAAGGCCCCATGTAATAACAAGTTAACTCCTCTATGTTCAATTAATTGTGTGTTGTTCTTGGCAATAGGAACATATTGCCAGTTTGTGGAGGACAATCCTTTGGATTATTTATTACCTGAGTAGTTTGGAAAATTGCAGGGGACCCTATTGGCCAAAAACTCAATTGAATGTAAACAGTCTCACAATTGAAAGCTTTACCTGGCAATAAGAGATGGCCAGCGAGGCTCCATATTACCCATTACTATAAGTTCTCCTTAGGACAATCTTCATACAATTCAGGAAGTTTTGACTACACTAAGTTTCCACATACCCCACAATTCTAGCTGTCTCTCCCTGTGTCATCTTCCTCCTAGGCATCCCCCAACCTGATCCCCTGTGCCAGTACACTCCTAAAATCTATTATATTTGTCCTTCTCAGGAAAATCCATATGTTCCCCTTATATTCCTCCTTTTTACCTAAACTTTATGAGTCTACAGATTGCAGCTTCTTTATTATTTAATTAATGGCTAATATATACTTAAAAGTGAATACACATTGCATTTATATGGGCCTAAATATCTCACTCAGTATTATTTTTTTCTAATTGCATCCATTTACCAAAAATTTCATGATGTCATTTTTTAATAGCTGAATAATATTCCATTGTGTAAATGGACCATATTTTTTAGTCATTCCTATGTTGAGGGACATCTAGGTTTTTTTTTCAGTTTGTAGCTATTATGAATAAGGCCGAAATGAACATGATTGATCATATATTCTTGTGGTCTGGTAGAATGTTCCTTGGGTATATGCCAAAGAATGGTGAGATAGATCAAAGAGTGTTGAGATAGATCAATTCCAAACTTTCTGAAGGACTGCCATAGTGATTCCACTAGTGACTATACAAATTTGCATTGCAGCCAGCAAAAAAGGAGCCTTCCCCTTGATCCACATCCTTGCCAGCATAAGCTCTACAATTGTGTTATTGATCTTACCCATTCTGACTGGTGTAAGATAGAATCAATGTAAGCATCCAAGATCAATTTGGTCCTGCACCTTGGGGACCTGGCAGAGTGCATCACCCCTCCCTGTATGCCAAGCAGTACCCTGGCTCTATGCAGGCACAGGTGGTCCTTTTAAGAGATGAAGTCTGCCTACTCATGATCTCTCCATTTCTCTGAGGAGGCAGGCAGGTCTCTGTCTGTCTGTCTGCCTGCCTCTTTCTCTTTTGCTCTCTCTCTCTTTCCTCTATCCCCTCTCCCAATAAAACTCCCCAAATGAGTTCTGCCTGCTTGGCACATTTATTTATCTCTCACCTGCCATGGGATCATCCAAGGTCAACATAATAGTCATCTTCATATCTCTCAGAATCTTCATCTATAACATTTCTTTCATTGATCTTCTTGGAATTTCTGTTTGTGGGTTGGTGTGTGCAAATTTGTCCTTTGTTTTTGTGTGTGAATATTTTGGTTGCTTTGTTACAATTCCTATTAAGCCTAACACCTCAAGCACAATGAAGAAGTAATTTAGCACTGAGCTATATAACCCAGCCATTGTATGTTACTTTTTATCATGTAAATAGATTTTGATAAGTAGCTCAGGTTGGCCTTGAACTATATATATAGTCAAGCAGGTTGTGATCAGGCCACAAGAATGCAGGACTGAGGCAGATCCATTTCATTTTTTATAAAAATTCACTTGCATGATTATAAACTCAGATATTTGTTATGAAGGATTTAACATAGTGTGTCCTCTTGATGTATTAACCAGTTTATCATTAACAAGTGATGCTTGCTGAACTGTATGATACAGCTGTCACTGAAACATGTATATGTGTTTATAAGTCAGTGATTTTTACAGTAAGTATAAACAATAGGATTTTATTTTGTATCTATAGAACAATTTTATCTCTCTTTTTCTCATGGAAGTACTTCAGAACTTATTAAGGTTGAGTAGCAAAGGTTAATTACACCTGTCATAAACAAGATACTATGTGAGAGCTTTTGCCATTAAAAGGCTGGCACACCTCTAGATTGTATAATAACTGTATTCTGCAAGCAACTGTAAGACAGTAACTAGGAATAACCCAAATTATGGATGCAGAAAATCATAGAACAATACAGTCACTCTTTCCTGCATTTTTAATTAAAAAGATAGAGCCTACAGAGATGGTCCAATAATTAAAAGTACATATTGATCATTCTAAGATCCAAGATTGGTTCCTTGTGCCCATATCAGGTAGTCAAAAACTACCTATAATTCCAGCTATGAGGAATGAAAGACATCTTTTCTGCCCTCTATGTGTGTCTTCAAACTGTGTGCACACCCCCACACAATAATACCTGCATATACTTAAGCAAAATATTTTTTGAAGTTAGGAATTAGGTATCAGCTCTCTTCTAGATAAGAGAGGGGAGCTAAATCCTTGAAATCTTAACAATATGGTGACCTACACAAGACCTGAACTAAGACAGAACGTGTAGACATGTCTAAAGTTATAGAAAACCACACAGGTTCCCATTACTAGATGAAGAGTATATGCAATCCAAAGATGAAATATATATATATATATATATTATATATATATATATGTTTTATATATATATTCATATATGTGTGTGTGTTTGTGTGTGTGTGTGTAAATGCAGAAGGTTGAAGTTGTATTTTTATTTGCACATATGAAACACTCATAACTATAGGATAAAAGGACAACTGCTTAAAAAGAAAGAAAAAAAATGGAATGAAATGCCATTCATTTGGAGAGACCTTTAGAGGAGAAGCACAAGATGGCTGGGAGGGAGAGAATCAGGGAGATATAATTATACTTTACTTAAGTAAATACATAAAATTTATAAGAAAGAAAAAACAATTTCTCTGTAAAAACTTTAAACAAATAGTTGTTTCCTCTCTTTAAATATTTAAATAGAATTAAACCATTCAATTTCAAGTATTTCTAATTATCTTAGTTACTTTTTAATTGTTATGATAAGACAACACAAACAAGCTAAAGTATGGGATAAAAAGTGTTTTTGGCAATATGCATTGCAGAGGTTGATTCTATGAGCATTATGGTGGGGAGACAGATAGGCATGCTGTAGGCAGTAGCTGAGAGTATGCATCTTAATACAAAAAAAACAAAGCATAGAGAGAATCACTGGTATTAGCTATGACCTTGGAAATCTCAAAGCCGCCCCTTCTGACACATCTCTTCTAACATGCAATGCCATCTAAACTTCTTAAAAATCTATCAATTTAATCCACCATATAAGTCAACTGAAGAAGAAAAACCACATGATCATCTCACCGGATGCTGAAAAAGTCTTTGACAAAATCCAAAACCCATTCATGATTAAGGTCCTGGAGAGATCAAGAATAACAGGAATGTACCTGATCATAATAAAAACAATATGCAGTAAGCCAACCACCAACATCAAACTGAATGGAGAGAAACTCAAGGCTATTCCTCAAAATCAGGAACAAGACAAGTGTGTCCACTCTCTCCATATCTCTTCAATATTGTCCTTGAAGTTCTAACTAGAGCAATAAGCCCACAAAACGAGATCAAGGGGAAACCAATTGGAAAGATAGAAGTGAAGCTTTCAGTGTTTGCAAATGATATGACAGTCTACATGAGTGAACCAAAAAACTCTATCAGGGAACATCTACAGCTGATAAACACTTTCAACAAAGTGGAAGGATACAAGATTAACTAAAAAAAAAAAAAAAATCAGTAGCACTACTATATGGATGATAAATGTGATGAGAAAGAAATGAGAGAAACATCACCCTTTAAAATTACCACAAACAACATGAAATCCCTTAGGGTAATGTGAACCAAAAAGTGAAAGGCCTGTACAGTAAGAATTTTTAGTCTTTAAAGAAAGAAATTAAAGAAGACAGGAGAAAATGGAAGGATCTCTAATATTCTAGGATAAGTAGGATCAACATAGTAAAAATGGCAATCTTGCCAAAAGCAATCTACAGATTCAACTCAAACCCCATCAAAATCCCAGCATAATGCTTCACAGACCTTGAAAAAAATTCTCAACTTGATATGGAAAACTAAAGACCCAGGATAGCCAAAACAACCCTGTACAATAACAGAACTTCTGCAGGCATCACCATCCCTGATTTCAAGTTCTATTTTACAGTTATAGTACTGAAAACACCTTGGTATTGGCACAAAAATAGACAAGTAGACCAATGGAATCCAGTTGGAAACCCTGATATTAACCCATACACCTATGAACACCTGATTTTTAACAAAGAAGCTAAAGCTATACAATGGAATAAAGAAAGCATCTTTAACAAATTGTGCTGACATAAGTGGATGCAGATAGATCCATGTGTATAGTCATGCACAAAACTTAAACCAAATGGATCAAAGACCTAAACATAAACCCAGACACACTGAACTTATTAGAAGAGAAAGTTGGAAGTAACCTTGAAAAATTGGGACTGGAGTCCCCTTCCTGAACCTTATATCAGTATCACAGACACTGAGATCAATAATTAATAATGGGACCTCTTGAAACTGAGAAGCTCCTGTAAGGAAAATGACACAATCAACAAGACAGAATAACAGCCCACCGATTGGGAAAAGATATTCACCAACCCCACATCTAACAGAAGGCTGATCTCCAAAATTTACAAAGAACTCAAGAAGGTAATCTCCAAAACACCAAATAATCCAATTAAAAAGTGGGGTACAGAACTAAATAGACAATTCTCAATGGAGGAATCTAAAATGGCTGAAAGACACATAAAAAAGTGTTCAACATCCTTAGCTATCAGGGAAATGTGAATCAAAACAACTCTGAGATACCATCTTACTCCTGTCAGAATGGCTAAAATCAATAACACCAATGACAGTCAATGCTGGAGAGGATGTGGAGAATGGGGAACACTCCTCTACTGCTGGTAGGAGTGCCAACTTGTACAGCCACTTTGGAAATTTGTATGGTGATTTCTCAGGAAAATGGAAATAGTCTACCACCAGATTCAGCAATTCCACTCTCAGGCATATACCCAAAAGAAGCACATTCATACACCAAGGACATTTGTTCAACAGTATTCATCTCAGCATTATTTGTAATAACCAGAACCTGGAAAAAATGGAGATGCGCCTCAAAGGAAGAATGGAAAGAGAAAATGTGGTACATTTACACAATGGAGTATTATTCAGCAGAAAAAAAAATGGAATGTTGAAATTCACAGGCAAATGGATAGAACTAGACGAAACCATTCTGAGTAAGGTAACCCAGTCTCAAAAAGACAAACATGGTATGTAGTCACTCATATATGGATTTTAGACATGGAGTAAATTATTACCAGCCTACAATTCACACTGCCAGAGAAGCTGATAAACAAGGAGGACCTTAAGAGAGACATACATGGTCCCTTGGAGAAGCAGAAAGGGATAAGATCTCCTGAGCAAATTGGGAGTATGCGGGTATAGAGAGAGAACTAGGAGAATGAGAAGGGTAGAAGAGGAAGACTGACAAAGACATGACGGGGCAGGGAGGTTGAGTTGAGGGAAGAACAAAAGAGAGCAATAGAAGAGATAATGGAGGGAGACATTATAGGAAGAAATAAGGCACTAGGGAAATGTCTGGAGACCTACAAAGATGACACTAACAATATTAGCAACAGAGGAGAAGCTACCTTTAATGCCCTGGCCTGATAATAAGATTGATGATTGTCTTATATGCCATCCTGTAGCCTTCACCCAGCAGCTGGTGGAAGTAGAAGCAGACATCCACAGCTAAATCTGGAACTTAATAGAATCCAATTGCAGAGGAGGACTGATGAGCAAAGCGGTCCACACCAGGCTGGTGAAAGCCACAGAAACAACTGACCTGAACAAGGGAGTGCTCTGGTCCCCAGACTGATACCTGGGAAACAGCAGGGGACTGTTCCAGACCCCCTCAATGTGAGTGTCAGTGAGGAGACCTTGGAAATCTATGGGACCTCATGTAGTGGTTCAGAGCTTATTCCTAGCATATGAATGGACTTTGGGAGCCCATCCCTCATGGAGTGATAGTCCCTGAGCCTAGACACAAGGGGGTTGGCCTAGGCCCTATCCCAAAGAATAAGACATACTTTGAAGACACCCTATGGAAGGCCTCACCCTCCCTAAGAGGAGAAAGTATTGGGCTTGGTAGGGTGTTGTTTGGGGGGGGCAGGGGATCAGGGGAGGTTGGGAGGAAAAGGGACCTGGTATTGGCATGTAAAATAATTTTCTTTCTAATTAAAATAAAAAATATAAAATGGTAGCTAAGAAAAAATAAAGCTATATGTATACATATATAAATATATATATATATGATAAACATATACACATATTAATGTATACATATTTATCTTCTTTGTTTTACCGTGGAACCCTGTGTGCATAATTCATCCACAGTGACTTCAGGTTATTATCATATTTTCAATTATATGTGTGGTAATTAGAATAAGAATAGCCCCCTTAGACTCATATGTATGGATACTTAGTCAGTAGGTAGTGGCATTCTGTAAGAGGAATATAATGATTAGGAGATGTGGCCCCTTGTGGGAGTAGATGTATCACTAGGGGTTGGGCTCTGAAGTTTGAAAGGCCCATGCTAGGCCCAGGCTCTTTCCTCCCTCTCTCTGCACCCTCTCCGTGTGTGTGTGTGTGTGTGTGTGTGTGTGTGTGTGTGTGTGTGTGTGTGTCTGTGGTGACATAAGGATCATGATTTAATTCTCAGCTACTGCTCCATTACCTGTTGGAACACTACCATGCTCCCAGGCATGATGATAATAGAATATACTTTTGAGAGGGTAAACAAGTACCTATTTAAAGGCTTTCTTTTGTAAGAGTTGTCTTGTCATGGTGTCTCTCCACATCAATAGAACAGTAACTAATACAGAAGCTGGGATCAGGAAGTAGGTAAGTAGTCTCATAGGCCTGGCCTTCCTGTTTGCTAAAGGTATATGAAAGAGTTTTGAACACTGGATTAGAAAAGCAGTTGGACATTCATGCAGTAGCTTAATGGACATCCTAATGGACACATGAAATATGGTACTGAAAGCAATTTGACCTATGGAGGATTTCCTCTAGAAGTCTCCAAGGCAAAGAATAATATTAAGTGGCATAGAGAGGATCCATCCTATATTTTGGTAAAGTATGTAGCTGCTTTTGCCCTACTCCTAAAAATCTGCCTGGTAAGAAATTGAAGAGTTTTGGATTAATGGCTTTGGCTGAAAAGATTTTAAGACAGCCAGATATTGACTCTGTTGCATGGCTGCTAGTATCCCTCATCCGTAAATCTATATGGAAAAGGAAGAAGTTGGACAAAGACCAATACAAAATGGGACATCAAAGAGCACCAGGAAAGGTGATTTTGCAGCCAAGTCCTGTGTTCAGATAATAAAAGCCTAAAGAGAATCCTGATGCTAAACTAATAAATGCAATGGTGGCCTCTGAGCAAGACTCTGCCCAGCTCAGCTTCCAAATTAAAGAAAAGCTTAAGCAGTGAGTGAAACAGTCAACACAGAAAGCTGATGCAGATGTAATTGAATGAAGGAACTCTGCAAGAAGCAGGAAAGTTTCAGCATTGGCTCTGGGGATCTGTCTTTAGAGTCAATGACAGAAGAAAGGGGTTATAGGATCTCCCTCCACTGCTACGGTAAGACATTTTAGCGTCATGGAATCCCTTGCATTGAGGACCAGAGAGGATATTGAATGAATATGGGAAGGTAAAGGCTGGATTTTGTTGGAGCCCCTCAAGACGTTGGAGATTCCAGAGTCATGGTATAACTTTAAAGGAGAGCTGCTACTAGAATGTGAACTAGGTCCAAGAAAGAATGGTATGTTGCAGTCATAAATTCTGGAAGGAGTTTCAGTTCTGAAGACTGCTTTGGTATCAGATAGGGAGATGGAAAATTGGAGTTTACCCTGAGGATTTTCAGTTTTGCTTTGGGCCAGTATTTCTTCATTATTCTTCCATCCTTCCCTTTTGTAATGGTGATGTAGATTCTGTATCACTGAATATTGGAGGTATGTGATCTGCTTCTTAGTTTTCATTGTAGATGGGGTTCCAGTTAAGAAATAGTTTTCATTGTAGATGGGGTTCCAGTTAAGAAATTGCCTTGATTATTAGAAGAGACTTGGAATTTTAAACTTTTAAACCGTATTGAGACAGTAATAGACTGTGGGTACTTTCAAAGTTGGACTGAATGCATTTTTGTGCTAGGATATGGCTACAGCTTATGGGAGTCAGGGATGTGATGACTTAAAGAAGAATGATCCCTATTAGCTCATATTTGAATGCTCAGTCACCAGGGACTGGCACTATTTGAAGAGATTGTAATTATAAGCAGGAGTAATCTTGTTCGATTATTTGTAGGCTTGTTGGATGAATTGTGTCACTGGGGCTTGGCTTTGAAGTTTCAAAAGTCATTCTGTCCCAGGCCCTCTTGGCCTAAGGACCAGGATGCAGCTTTCAGTTACTGCTCTGACACCTACTTGCATGCACCTCTGCCCCCTGCTGATAATGGACTGAATCTCTGAACTTTAACTAGTGACCAATTAAACGCTTTCATTCATAAGAGTTGCCTTGGTTATGTTCATAATCATAGAACAATGACTAAGGCAATAAGAATGTTGATTTAATTTCATCATTAGCTTTCTAATAATTATGCCATAATTCAGAGAAGCATGTTTCATCAGCATAACAAGAAAATCACTGAAGGGACATCAAGTGGGAGTTAAGCCATATGCCATCTCTAGAAAGAAGTTATCAAGAGTAAGGTGCTTTAGGTACTTTTGATAACTTTTAGGTATTCAATTATTGTTTCATTACTTAATAACCATGGATGCCCATTGATCATAATATGTAAAGATTAATTAATTTCATGGCATGTAAGTGTATAATAGCTCTAGTATTGTGCCTTTGTAATTATAGAGCTACAAAATGTAGAATCAGAGGGAATCTTAGTTAGGTATTTTAATCAAGGTAAATGAAAAGGGAAGCTATTATCTTCCTCTCGCATTCCACAGGTACTGAAATGAAAAGTACAAGGGTCATACTGGACAACACGGTGAATAAATAAATGATGAACTGAAACATTCTTTATACTGACAGAGTACCTGGGAAGTACTAACAGACTTTGTGTTTAATTTAAAATTTTATTATTATTAGTATTAGAAGTTGTAATTTATTTTTCCCTCACACAGGAAATCCTGACTGCAGTTTCCATTCACTCTACTCCTCCAAGGCTGTCTCTGTACCTCACTTTCCTACAGACACTCCTGCTCTGATTCCCTTTAGAAAAAAAGCAGTCCTTCCAGGGATATCAACTTAGTACTTCATTATAGATTACAGTCAGATAGGTACTTACCCTCATATCAGTGCAACTCAGTAGGAGGAAATGATTCCAAGATCAGGCAAAAGTCGCAGAGACAATCCCTACTTCCTGTGTTAAGAGTCACACTCCTTATTATTAACTTTTTAAATTTTTATTATTTCCATTTTCATTCTTTGATAGCTTCAGGTATTTTTCAAAGAATTTTAAACTTTCTCACTCTATTCTCTGTCAATATTTCTCTTTCTCCAATTGGCTGCTTTTTCAATTGCCTTCCACTCCTGTTTCCATGTGTAAACAGTTTAATTATAGGTATTCATCTGAGTGGGACTTATTTTAAAGTTGTTATTCAACTTATCATTACTGTATCTGTAATATGAATGTATATTTATTTAATTTTAATATGATATCTATTAATTTGTGCCTGCCAGTTTGCACTGAACACTTCAAATGCAGAACAATCATGTTCAAGACAATTTTACTTGCTGACTTGGCTGTTTACTCAACCACTAAATGCTAAGTTTTTGTGCACAGAGTGTTTGTCAATTGGGGTATATTTTAATATTTTTCTACTGTATTGGCTGAATAATTAGATACATAAGTTAAGATTATCTTACCATTGAAAACATTCTAGCATCCATTACCTGATTCAAACACCTTTTTTATTTTCATCTTTAATTGATGCTAGGTTTACAAAGATTGGAAACCTTTAATGAAAGGTATAACTGCAACTATTTAGTTATGACTCTACAAGGAAACATAATCTACCTGCAAAAATATTATTTTTTAATGAAAACCTAACTTTAATAGTTCTTGATTTTGTATAGTCATATTTATGTATATTTGGCAGGATTCAAGAAATTCTCTCAGGTATAACCCAGGACATAAACAGTAAGCATAGGTCTAATGTGGAAGGATATTCCTGATTATTTACTATGAGATTGTTCCCTTGGTTGTGCCACTTGCCTAATTTTTGTGGCTGGGAAATGAAGCATACTTAATTTAGAAATACACGTCAAGGTCTATAGCACATGGACTTCCACAAAACACATAGCCTAATAACATTTAACAGGACCCTCATCAAATAAAAACAATGGTTATGAGAGTATGATAGCATACACTTGCTGCTCTTACTAATATTTTACAGTAAAAGAACAGCATTCCTTTTTGACAAATGCACAAATAATAATATACATAATTTTCAAAATGAGTCAAATCATAGATACATAATTCCACATAAATGTATAAGCTCTTGATAAACAAGTTTATTTACATTAGAAAATCATACTATAGTTGGGCTTTTCTTTGGTCCATGAGCTCACAAATAATGACTTGGAGACTTATTATTAATTATGAAAGTTTGGCCTTTAGCTTAGGATTTTTTTCCAACTAGTTCTTATAACTTCAAATAACATCGCTATTAATCACCCTTCTGCCACATGACACAGTTATCTCTCCTTTGTACCATATGTCTGACTTCAATAGTCTCCTCTTGTCTCCCCTCTCTTCTTCCTAAATTCCTCTCTGTCCCAAGAAATCCTAACTATTCTTTTCTGCTTAGCAATTGTCCATTCACCTTTTCAATAAAGCAATCATAATGAAACATTTTCCCACAGTACAAACAAATATTCTGCAAAATTTCCCCTTTTGTCAACATTTTAAAAAAGTGTTTAAGTCTAACACAATTAAGCCATATATAATAAGAACAATTGTCATGTAAGAATCACATTTATAATGTTCAGTCCATTTGTATTTGGCAAATATGTAGAAAATACTCCATTATGTATTCAAACTTGATGAACCCAAAGTTTTATTTCTAAACTAACTTCTATCATAACTTATACTACTCTCCTAAAATATCTTTTTAAACATTAAAACATTTTTTTAGATTAAAAAACTTAAGATTATATGTCCCTCAACCTTATAAACTTAATAACCCTTTTCTAAGTTTCTTTTCTGAATTTTTTAAACAAGAAAACAGTGACTATAACTGTTTCATCCTCAAGCACATCAACATACATTTTAGGATCAAATTTTTAAAATTGGCAAATGTCTGTGTGCACTTTTTCTCTTTGGTCAAATATGTATGTCCATATTTTGAGAATAATGAGGAAAAGCAAGAATTACTGGACTGAAAAATAGTTCTGAAACAGTTCCTTCACTAAGTAGAGTAGGCTTAGAATACTGTCACAAATATGGAGGTCGGTAAGCAAAAGCATCATCATAATTGGAAAGAAATAGTCATGCCTTTAGAAATTAGAAATTTATATAACGTGTGTGTGTGTGTGTGTGTGTGTGTGTGTGTGTGTGTGTGTGTGTGTGTGTGTGTGAAATAGTACAAATATAATATTGTAAAACTCTAGGGATTTACCTGCATCAGTGGCAATAACCTCAAGTGACATTAATTTATGAGGCTGAGGTGGAAGAAATATAAATTTAAGGTGTTTATGTGCTGCAAATCCACTCCTTGTTTACAAAAGTAAAGATAAGATAGATATTTTGTATCAGGTAAATGCTGAGTGAATAACAGCTTTATCATATACACCTCAGTAAGTTATTAAGTCACCATCTGCTTCCTTTCTTCAGTGGAAACAGCTAATAATGAAATTTACTCTGTTTGTAAACAGTTAAATGATTGGTAGCATAAATTATTGACAAAGAGCCTATTACCACTTTGCTTCCTGGAATCTTACCTATAACCTAACAAATATTCAATATTGATTTTGTTATATGACTTGAGCTTAAATGTAGAATTTGTTGGAAAGATATGAATATTATTTCTGAACAAAATGAGTGTGAAAATGGAAGAAGGAATTAAAAGGACAATCATATGGGACATGACCTATCCAGCTCCAGTGCTAATGTCACCTTCTGTGACACAGCTCATCTTTGTGGTACGCAAAATTCAAACAAGAGATCACGGACATTTTCATATCATTTAATATCTAGGGACTATTCCAAAAGTTTCAGTTCTGAAAATTTATTCATTTATAGATCCTTTCCTAAAACACTAAATATTGGGCCAACTTAGTGACATTTTAACTCCACTGAAAATTCTGCCTAAAACTTTTTTCTTTTGAGATTAATTTTGAAATTCAGATCGAGTAAGAAAGATTCATACTTCAGTTTTGCAATAAAAATTTATAGCTATCCATGATACTAGTCTTTTATCCTAAAGAATTACCTTTAAAAAATGAACTCATGAGTTTTAGGAATAATTTTATAAGATAAGAAGCAAATACTGAGCTCCCCATTGTTCAGGTCAGCTGTTTCTGTAGGTTTCACCAGCCTGATCTTGACCCCATTGCTCATCACTCATCCCTCTCTGCAGGAGGTCAGTTCAGTGTTTAACTGTGGGTGTCTGCTTCTGCTTCCATCAACCACTGGATGAAGGCTCTAGGATGGCATATAAGGTAGTCATCAATCTCATTATTAAGGAAGGGTATTTAAGGTAGCCTCTCCACATTTGCATAGATTGCCATGTGGTGTCATCCTCGTAGATCTCTGGAAATCTCCCTAGTGTCAGATTTCTCTTTAAACCTATAATGGCTCCCTCTATTATGATACCTCTTATCTTGCTCTCCTCTATTCTTCTCCTGACTCAACCTTCCTGCTCCCCCATGTCTTCCTTTCTTCTCCTTTTCTCCCCCTCTCTTATTCAGGGACCCCAGACTGATGGCAGAGAGGCCACCATGGGACTGATCCAGAACCCCTGAACATGGGTGTCAGTGAGGAGGCCTCAGCAATCTATGGAGCTTGGGGTAATAGACCAGTATTTATCCCTGGCACACAAATGGACTTTAGGAGCCATTTTCCACATGGAGGGGATTCCCTCTCAGTCTGTACACACTGGGGATGGCCTAGGCCCTGCCTGGGATGATATACCAGACATTGGAGATCCCCATGGAGGGCAGAGCAGGGATGGGGTGGTGACTTGGGGAGGTCAGTGGGGGAGGAGGGGGGAGGAGGGAGAGGAATCTGGGGTTGACAAGGGAAGCAAGCATGTTACTAATTAAAACTAACTAACTAACTAACTAACTAAATAAATAAATAAATAAATACAAGCAAATACTGTTAACCTATTTTCTATCTGAGCAAAAACCATATTAAAGAGACTGATCAGAGGGCATTTCACAGACTATAGAAGCTGGTAATACTGTTTATTATTTTTTGTTGTAAAATTAGAATTAGACAATTTTGTGTTTTCATAATATTCATAAAATATTACAAATCTGAATGGCATAACATTTGTAAATTATCTTAAAGTTTGATGAAATTCGAGACATTTTTAATTTTTTTTGCTATTCATAAAGTGCCAGAATTAATCCTAAAGTTATTCCAAAATTTCCAATGAGAAACTCTCTATCTGGGTTTTCTTAAACTCACTATTGAAATTGACCTGAGGAAATACAACTTGATTTTTTTATATACATTTTATAAATTATTTTGATTTTATTTAAGTTTTTATCTTTCCTTTTTCACACTTTTTTGGAGAAGAAAAATAAAGATTACATGTATATTTTATCGCCCAGTAATGAAGCCTAATCATATTTATGATATGCTAAACTAAAAATGCATATTTAACAGTTTCTTGTCAACTAAAAGTGTGAAAGAAACAATAAAATACATCATTATATAAATGTCTTTTGTGTTAAGCTTTAATATTTTGTTTAAATTGTTTGTTTTTGAACAAATGTTTAAACAACTATAGTCATTTCATATAAACTTCTAGCTTTATTCATAATAAGGTTGTATTAAAATTAGTAAATCATTTATTGAACTTTTACAACACTTAGATAATGCTTCAATTTCTAATCTAATGAACAGAGATTGATTTAAAATAAAGTAATTTCATTAGATGAGCATCATTGATTTGCAGTGAAATAATACATTTGATCTATAATGTCTACTTGAATTTAAAAAATCTTATGCAGTAAAAGTTAAAACTAAAACCCAAGTATCCATCTTCAGTTTTATGCCCATCCTATGTCTATTTTTCATTTCTGTGTTGTTCTGTGAACCAATTAAAATAACACTACACATCTTCCCATTTCCAAGTTCAAAGGGCATCAAAATGTAGTCAGATGCAGTCATGAATTAATTATTGCTACTTTTTAATGCATAAAGTACTAGTGTCAAATTCTGTAACCTTGATCTTCCAATCAGTGCCATATCATGTAGCATTAAAGAACCGGATGTTGTCAATTTGCAGTTTAAATTACACACAAATCTAACCTATGCCTCACTTAGATTAACTGATAGGTATGAAATGAAAAATAGGAGTGAGGAGTAAGTAATTATAAGAATCATTATAGAATTTCAATAAACGTTGGCTATTGCTGAAATATTTCTAATATTTTTTGTTATTGTATTAAGACTGGATAGCCTTGCCTAATCTTAACTCAAGTGGAGGTCCTTAGTTATAAAGCAACTCTATATGACACGTATTTATGATAGACATGAATGAGACAACAGAAACAGAAGAGGAGTGCATTGTGAAGGGAGTGGGGATAGAGGAATTGGAGGGGAGAAGGTACAGGAAACCATGGTCAGAATATAAAATAAATAAATAAATTTAATTAATAAAAATAAAAATATTTCTGTGCTATCTACATTTAAAGCTCAGCCTTTATGTTTTCAATACTTTTGTAGATTTGATCAAAGAGACTTTGCCTATAGGATTTCATTGAGTTAAAAAGTTGCAAAGAAATGAAACATTTTTAATAGATATAAAATTAGGTATAATTTTTGTAAAACTAAGAGAAGTATGACAATACTTTTGCTTACTCAGTAAAAGCATTCTAACATTTTAATGTCCACAGAGGCCGGGGGACTTATGTCTTTAGTTTCAGAACTGGAGAGGTGGTGGGAGGCTGAACATCACTACATAGGGAAAGAAAACTAGTTTTCAAATAAATAAATATAAAATAATATAAAGGTAGGAAATTAAGGAAAATCTATTAAAGAAGTTATATTTGCAGCTTAGTTGTAGAAACATAGCATTATTTTAAGAGAAAGAATTATGTTCTATATATGGTATTTTGAGACACTATATATTATTTTCTCATTTTCCATAGACTTTTGCTTCTGAATATCAGTAACGTTGAATTATGCATGTCAATTCTAATATAAATCATCTTTGAAAGTAAAAATAAAGAAATTTACCTATTTACATGCCAGTCTTCCTGAAGGATTGCACACAGTTATGAACTGCTCTGATTATAATACACAAAGCCAGACACATTCTCCATTAGTATATTTATGCTTCCATTCCTACTTTTAGATATGCACCTGTCACCCTGTGTCTGAGGCTACATCTCTCTATATTTTAAACGTATATACATTTCAATTCATCACTCAAGCAACTTTTGGTCTATTCAGATTTCAGAAGGAAACATATTTGATGCATTTTAAAGAAGCTTTCTTTGCTTGTCAAAGGAATTGAACATGTTCATCTCTTTGAGTCCAAGTGCTTTGCCAATGATTTTGAACTGATAGGTCACAGAATTATGTTTCATAAATTGCTGTCACTGGACAGTTCTGTTGAGAAAATTTGAGTTTGGTGACTATCATAAACTTCTTGGGCTATAACATTCACCTAGAATAGGATGGCATTTCAGAACTATATCTTTAGTTGGTTGTACTGCAGAAACACATTACATGCCTATAATTCTTCTGCAGATTGATCCAGAAAACTCTATTGGCCAGAGTGATATTCATTGTCCACTCCTGAAAATATCAGTAAATGAGAAATCTGAAATAGCCTCAAGTTATTGTTAAAAGTGTAAGCTCCCGAGGATTGTAGAATGATTGCAGAGCTCTTCTCAACACTATTGGCTATTTCCCTGTCAAGACACTATGTAGTATAAGGGATTGTTAGGGTGTGACAGTCTGATAATATCACATTTTTCTGTGAATTTAAGACCATGAAATTTCATTTATGACAGACCTATTTCATTTTAATGAATAGTAATCTCTTACCATGTAAGCTATTCATTTGTCATTTAAGATATTTAGAATGGAAGTCCCACTTTTTCTTATCCCTCTAAAACAATGGTGCTTGAGACACTGGAAAGTGGTAGGCTCTTTGGGGATGAGTCCCTTGTTAATGTATGCACTATAATTTTTGTATGCTATTCTGTTTTTTGCAAACTTTCTGAATAAGAGAAGCACAATGTTGTGGAGAGAATGTCAAAAATACTTGGTCATTACTCTCTGGGGAAAAAAAAAGGTGACTGGAAATAGTACTGATGAGTTACATTACTGGAATCTTGAGGTACAGGTAGCATATTGTGCCTGACACTACTGGCAGAGAGATCCATCAGTCTGAGGGAAAAATTCAGTAATTGTACAGGTTATGGATAAAGTACTCTACTTTTTAATGTTATGCTAAACCTTTGAATTGATATTAAGAATTATTTTTAAATGAAGTGAAAATTCAATCCACTTTGTCAAGAACATTTCAGCTCTACATTGTAACATCTCATACTTTTTTTTTACCTATTTGAATTGAAATCTGGTTTGTTTATTAATTGATAAAATAAATCAATGGTCTTAACATATGAAAATATGATAATTAAAGGGGTAGAGAATAATATGTATACAACTATTAAAAATAAATTGAACACTTTTACTATACACATTTTTTCCTAAAATAAAATCGTTAGGTGAAATAAAATACAAAAATTTTTAAAAAATGGGATATGTGAAGCCAGATACATTTCTTCCATTTTCTTTTGTAAAGGTTATTATCATTTACCTGTGGAATGCTCTAGTTAGCTTTAATAATATATCAATTAGGAGAGATAGAGAAATAATTGATGATTGTTGAGCTGAACAAAATAGGTTGAGCAATTTTAAATTAACTCTAGTAAAACTTTTAAAAAGAGATAAATTGCATGGATCAAAATGTGAGAATTCTTCACTTAAAGAACCATACCATAGTTGAGGTTCTATTCTTTTTTTTCTCTAGACAGGATTTCTCTGTGTAGCTTTGGAGCCTATCCTGGCACTCACACTAGAGACCAGGCTTGCCTCGAACTCACAGAGATCTGCCTGCCTCTCCTCTTGAGTGCTGGGATTAAAGGCTTGCACCACCAATGCCTGGCTGAGGTTCTACTCTTATGTTCTCATGCATCACAGACTGAAAAACAAATAATGGTAGAGGCACAGGAAAATGAATGACATTTATGTGTTCAGTGAATTCATTAATAATTCATTTCACCTCATTTAGCACTTGAGGAAAGTGCACATACATGTTGGATGAAGATAAAATAAATTTGCAAGCAAACAATAAGACTCTGAAGCACAATTACAACCCAATTTTAATCCCATCCTTTTCATCCCCTGTGCTTTACTTTGTGTCAATGGCATTATCACCACTAACACACTTTACAGTCGACTCATTTACATTGGTTTGTGTTGCCTTTCCCCCTACATCATGAGCTACATCAAGTCAGAGGTTTTTGTCTATTTTGTTTGCTTCCCCATCTCCCCTAATGAAAGCAGATTTTGTCATACAATATGAACTTAGTATTAATTAATTGAGTATGTTATTAAATAGAATGCCTTCTACAATTTATTTCCATCTCTAGAAATACTGGAAGATCCATGACTCTCATCAATTACTAATATGATAGTTAGGTTCAACATGGGTTAATCCTAAACTGTAGACTTCAACAGGTGTCCTTTCTTAATGAACTATAGCTGATTAAATCATGATACCACAGAATCACATGATAAAAAAACTACACAGATGAAATAAATGAAGGAAGGGATTTCAAAAGGAATTACGACTCCAAAGCTCCAGAATGCCAATCCTTATCAACTTGTCTTTTATTCATTTGTTTACTGGTTCAATTTGCTCCTTAAACAAATGCTTCATTTTGTTCATAAAGCATCATATTACCTGTGGATCAATATTTAATACAGAAAGAAGACATGTATGTTCCATCTACTTGCTTATTTTTGAAGCAGGAAAAATAACCTATCAAACCCAGTCAAACACCTTCTTTTCCTCCTCATGGTTTCTGAACCATTTCTTCATAACCCACGATCCAGCTTTCTAGCTCACAAGCATGAGTGAATTTGTAAATGGTTTTAAGATGTCTGTAGAAACACAGTCGCTGAGTGTGTGTTGATAGAAACCCTCTTGTTTAAGGACATTGTATCATATTATTGGAAATATTTGATTCTCTTTAGCTGCCAATAGATGAAACTATGAAATTTACTAGAAAATAGTTTTATCCAATTATTAATTCAACAGAGAACACAAAGAGTCTCATGGGAGAGCTGGGAAGATGACTCACTGTAGTGCATTGTAAACATTTAAGGAGGAACAATAAAAACAGTGCCTACAGTGTTACAGTCTGATGTAAACAGTTTTATCTTATTATTTTCCTGCTTTTCCATTGTATTTGCTGTGTTTTTGCTGAGCTTATGTGTAATTAAGATATGTTATATATGTTTTCCTTATTATAAAATTGTTCAAATGTTTAAAAGTACAGTAAATTTTGCAAAATGCTATTACCATTTCTGTACAAATTTCAAACATCATGCTTTTTTTAGTAATGATTCAAATAGTGTTCTGAAACAGCTACTTAAAGAGTGAACAGTAGAGCAGATAGAGAGTAGAAGTTGAATTCTGTCTGGATAGAAATAATCTAACAAGAAAATGGCAATAGGTTTGTGTATGTCAGGTCAGACAAGTCATTCTAAAAAGCAACTTTGTCTATGCAAAAAAAATGAAAGAAAAGGATAATCTCGGAGATGTTTTATATAGAGATAGCTCTGTGAGAGAAATGAGTATTGAATAAATGAAACAAGGAAGATATTTCTAGAGTGTAATGAGCATGGTTTTCATAAAAGGGAGTGATAAGCGATTGTTGATAGAGGATTTAGTGCGAGAATATATAAGTTATTATGGCTCAATTGTGGTAAGTTCAAATTTAGGCAGTTTTACACACCATTTTTACTAATGGACTATGGTTATTTGGATACAATTATAATTCTTTGGCCACTTGGATGGGATTAGTGTTACTTAACATTAGATACTTAGGAATCCTGGCCAAATCAGAACTTTTATTTTAATATACAATATAACATTGTCCATGAAAGTCCAGAATAAAACACATAAAAGGAAACATTAACAACTTCATCAATGAATCAAACAAGCTGTTGGGTCATATAATTAAAACAAACAAAATTTTCATGTGTCAAAATCCATTAGTTCCATACCAACTAATTCTGATGTTTCATGCCCCACATGTGCCTTAGATTGTATAAATTTCTACTTAACACTTTGTTTATTTTTCACCTTTTACATTGCCTTGACCAAATCTTTTTAACTGTTGACTCTTCCTTTAAATTTTTACACCATTTCCACAGCTTATTCTCCTCTAATTCCTATGATATTCCTCTCAACTTTATCCAGACTGATGACCTCTTCTCTAATTCCATCTTTTCTCACACACACACATACACACACATGAGAGAGAGAGAATGAGAGAGAGAGTTTATTTAAACTACTAAATCCATTTAACCTTGTTCCCATATGTGCGTAATTAGTGCTGACCAGCTGTGATTGGATAACATCAACTGTCAAAACCCGATATTCATCCAAGTTTCTGCATTCAAACCTTTATATGATTCTTTGAATGTAAAATGTAGCATGATAAATAAAAGACTAAGAGACTGATATTGGGGTTAAGTTTCAAAATGAAGATCAGAAAAGCAAAGCAGTCAGCTAATAGCTCTTTACCTGAGGTCAGGCCAAAGTGTAAATCTTCAGATTACTACCTCCTTAACTGCTCCTCAGATAAATTCAGACTGCTATGTTTTCCTCTACTTAGCTAGAGACTAACTCTCACAATGAAAGCCTCTAAATTTTATATCTCTCAAAACCTGGGATTAAAGACATGGGCTCTATTCACTCTCTGGTTGTCCAGGGTGGTCTTGGACTCAGAGATCCATCTAGCTTTCTCCTGACTCCTGGGATTAAAGGTATATACCAACACTGCCAGGACTCTACAGCTTAAGGATAACATTGCTTTCTGACTACTCAGGCAAGCTTTACTGAATCATAAACAATATATTGCTACAGTAAAATGAATGCACATTATAATGTGAAATTTAGTTAATAGATTATGAAAGTGGATGACAGAATTTTTGTTTATATTCCAGTGTTCACTCTTGTGGAAAATACGTAGCTTTAAGAATTCACAGCCCTATTTCAATTGTTTTTCTCTTATTTGTACTATGGATATCATACATCATAAACTTTTATTTGAAGTTCACATTAAAACCCCTCCTATTGTTGCTTCCTAGAATATTTGTTATTTTAGGTGTGGATTTTCATAAAAATTGTAACATCTGAAATGTCTTTGACAAAGAAATCTCCAGTTATCATTTAATGTTTGTCTTCTTCTATTATATTTAAGCTAAGCAAATTGAAAGGAACAATTTCTTTCTTAATACCTGACAAAGCCTAGCTAATTTAAATTCATTTGTATTTTATCAAATACAATGTTATACCATGTTTGTTCTGCTTAATTCAAATTATAAGATTCAACTTTGCAGTATAACATGTACATTGTCAATAATAAAACACATTTTCTGATGCAAATGTTTTCATTTAAATTTCATTTTTTGATTTACATGTGAAGATAATTTCATTATAAAAATTGTCTTTAAATTTGAATTTTATGCAACCATGCATCCCTCTTTAGTTTTTGAAAGAATCATATGAAGAATATAATGATATGGTAATTGGATAAAAACAGAATAAAATTTAGTAAGTACATGATTCTATACCAAGATATTTCTGAATGGATCAACAATTAACAATAACCCATATGCACATCACATTTCCCTACTTAGACAAAATTTCCATTTCTACTTCATGGTTTGGCACATCTTTGGTTGGTAAAATGATCTTGATTTTTTTGCCTCCAACTTGCACAATTTATTATAAACTATATACTGTCCTGAGTTTCTGCTTATTTATGAATTTAAAATTTGCTAATGCTAGCCCATAGGCATGATAACCCATGACCTTTATGGAACATACCTGTACAAATCATGCACTTCTCAATTTCAAACATTTATTAATTTTCTTTTTCTCCTTAGTCCTCCAAAATGTATTTATTGATGGCTATAATCATAAGATATGATTACAGATTGATACTATCTTCCTGGTTAATTTAGTATATTTTTGTCTGCACTTTCTCCATATTATGCAATATTAATCTTTTGTCATGGACAATGTAGATTACAAGGTAAACTAACAAAATTTCCCTTATCTTTCCTTTAAAACTATATTTTTGCATGACATGTGAGGATCTCTTATGAATTAAGCATGGTATATCACTGAAAAGTTATTTCATTACATTCCTGCAATCATCACATGATCACAAGAGGTTTTCCAATGTGTCTATCCTGAAGAGCACAATGAAGTTCTTCACTTTGAAGGAACCTCTGAAATCTTCTTTTCTGCCCTAGTCACTTTCTTCTAACTGGTATTAGCCATCTAAAGAAGAGACAGATATATAATAGTATAATTGATATAAGTTTATAGAAACAGTAATTCATATTATGTTACAAATTTTCAGTATAGGGTGTGGGGTGTTCCTACAGCTATGGTGATAAAATTATTGTATACCCACCAGGTACGTTGTGAGTATGAACACTTTTTGACATATGAAAATAATGGTACATGTTTGCTATTCCAAAAGCAGGACCATCTGAGTCTGAACATGGTCCACTAGCTTTCCTATGCAGATATATATTACTAGGGTATCAGCATAGAAGGTGAGGACATTGAGATTTTGTTTTTTGTTTTTTGTTTTAGTAGTTCAAATTAGGAACAAGCTTGTTTCACATGTCAATCCCTTCTCTGTCTCCCTTCCCCTCCTCCCAACCCCCTCCCCCTCCTCCAACCTAACCCCCAATCCCATCCACCCTCCACTACCCAGGAAGGGTAGGGCCCTCAATGGGGCTCTATATAGTCCACCACATCATCCTGGGTTGGGGCTAAGCCCTTCCCCATGTGTCCAGGGCAAGAGTGCATCCCTTCACATGGGATGGGCTCTCAAATTCCCTTCTTGTACCAGGGAAAAATACTAATCCACTACCAGTGGTCTCCTGGAGTGCAGAGACCTCCTCATTAACATCCATGTTCAGGGGTCTGGATCAGTCCTTTATTGGCCACCCAGACAGCATCTGGGGTCGATGTGTTTCCCATTGTTCAGGCCAGCTGTTTCTGTGGGTTTCACCAGGCTGGCAGGTTTGAGCCATTGTGTTTACTCAGTGATGGCAGTAGAACCCAGGATAGTGTTCATCCTAGTCAAGTACTCTACTAAATGAACTATACTCTAGCATTCTGATGTGACTAAGAATGTTTGCTCTAGAAAAATGTAAGAGAAAAGATAACCTACCATATTGTGATTTCTTATATTTGTACATTCAGCCAATATCTGTATTTTTGTAATCACTTCTAATCACATGCTACTCATTTCCTTATCTTACTGTTTGGAAATATTTGAAAAACTATATGCTGCTTACTAGGTGTTCTATAAATTCTTCCTTTCTTTTTTGTTAATATTTTATTTTAAAAATCATGTTTCACTTTACATACCAAAGCGAGTTCTCCCTCACTCCTCTTCCTCCATTCCACTGTTTTCCCCCCTTCCCACACTCAAGCATCTTCGTGGGTGTAAAGCATTCCTTGGGGAGTCCAAAGTCTGCATACCATGTTGATGCAGGACCAAGTCCCTCCCCCATTTATCAAGACTGATATAGGTATCCAAGCATAGGGACTGGACTCCAAAAAGTCAGTTTATGTTCCTAGGTTAGGTGCTGGTGCCAGTGCCAGGGGTCCTCCAAAAGATCAAGTCACACAACTGTGACAAACATTCAGAGGGACTAGTTCATTCCCATGCAGATTCCCCAGCTGTCAGTCCAGAGGCAGTAAGCAACAACTGGCTCTGGTCAGCTGTCTCTGTGTTTTTTCCCACTATGGTCTTGACCCTGTTGTTCTTATGATCTTTCCTCCCTCCATTCAGCTGAACTCCAGGAGCTCCAGGAGCTCAGGCGAGTGCTTAGCTGTGGTTCACTGCATCTACTTCCATCAGTTACTGGATATACATTCTATGATGACAATTAAGGCAGTCACTAATCTGATTAAAGGGGAAGGCCCATTCAGAGACCCTTTCCTTTATTTCTAGGAGTCTTAGCTAGGGCTATCCTTGTGGATTTCTGAGAATTTCTCTAGCTTGATATTTCTCCCTAACTCCCTTATGGCTCCCTCTATTAAGATTTCTCTTTCACTAGTCTCTCTCTCTCCATCCCTCCCTCAGCTCAGTCATCTTGATCCCTTATGTTCCATTTTACCATCCTCTCCCTTTTACCCCTTCCCAGTCTCTCATTGATATTCAACTATTTTTCCTTCCCAGGAGCCTCCATGTATGTCCATTTTAGTGTCTCCCTTTTGCCTGCCTTTTCTGTGGTTATGGATTGTAGCTTGTTTATCATATGCTTTATGTCTAATTTATTCTAGTTCCATCCATTTGCCGGATATTTTCAAGATGTCATTGTTTTTTTTTCATCACTGAGTAATATTCCATTTTGTAAATGTATCAAGTTTTCTTTATCCATTCTGCAGTTGATAAGCATCTAGGTTGTTTCCAGGTTCTGGCTATTATAATTAATGCTGTTATGAACATAGCTGAGCAAATGTCCCTGTGGTATTATTGTGCATTCTTTGGGTATATTCTAAAAGTGGTTTCGCTGGGTGTGGAGGTAGATTGATTCACAATTTTCTGATAAATGTCCACACTGGTTTTCAACAAAGCTGTATAAGTTTGCATTCCCATCAGCAGTGAAGGAATGTTCCCTTTACTTCACATCCTATCCAGCATTAGATGTCATCCCACAGAGGCAGCAGTGGTTCAACATATAAAATCTGTCAATGTAAACCACCAAATAAATAAACTGAAAAAAAACCCAACAAAATCATTTCATTAGATGTTAGAAAAGCCTTTAATAAAATCTAACACCCCTTCATTATAGAGATGTTGGAGACATGAGGGATGAAGACTACTTGGTCATGGTGTATTTTTTTTGATCTTTTATTATATCTTCCAAGTAAAATTGAGGTGCCAGTTTCATTGATTCATAAGCACCTATATTGTTACAAATTTAATGACAAATTGTATTTTGAAAATGATTTAAATCTTATGTTATTTATATTAATGACAAAATATTAATGTAGTTATTTTTTGTAGTTCTAATGCATCTGAACCAAAGCATAGTGTGTGTGTGTTGCAGAGTACTGATGTATAGGAGATACAGAAATATTGAATTCTAAAATATTGTCCTTCCAACTTAGGTTAGTATTCAGCTTCATTTTACTGGCAATGAAGACTTAAAATTTCTGATAGTAAATAAAATAATATTACTCTTGTGCTGTGACAAAAGTTTGAACTTCATAATGAAAACAATTTGAAGAAGTTGAATATAGGAATCAACTGCAGAAATGGACATTAACCTTCCTTGTTGGGCAAAGACAGGGTCTCCCTAAGAAGCAGGACAGAACTGAAATTCCATTCCCTTGCCTCTCATTAAGCAATGCCAGGGTAATGGACATGTGTCACATAGGAGGTTTATACTATTCTGAGATAAGGGTAAAATGATTTGGATGAAAGTTGAAGAAAAGAGAAGAAAATGATCCTATAATTGAAATATTGAAAATGGCTTCTGTTCATTAATCTTTGTACTTACTTAATTACCTAGCAAAATACAGAAAGTTTTAACCTTTACCAAGTTGTAGAGACTTTGTAGATCTTAGTTGCTTTTTCTGTATAAACAATGATAAAACTGACATTTACTTCATAGACTACTTATGAATATTCAAATAACTAATATATAAATTATTTAAATGCAATGAGATGATTACTGGGATAATGATTATAAACCATGGGGTGATTTTACAAATGTCAGATAAACATAATAGGTGAGATAGAAACAGAATTCATACATGGCCACATGGTTCTAAGTCACATAAGAAAGAGAAATTTAGAGAATAAATTAAATATAATTTGTGTTAAGCTGCATGTAGTGATTTCATGTCTTTAATAACAGCACTCCAGAGAAAGTGGCAGGTGAATCTTTGTAAGTTTGAGGTCAGTCTATTTTAAATATGACATTCCAGACCAGAGCAACATACGGAGAACATACCTCAAATTTTTGTTTGTAAGAAATAATTATTTTAACTTATAGGATATATATTAAGAATAGCCATAAGTCAGGTATTGAAAATGGGTTAGTAGAGATAAAATATTCATTTTGATATTATAAATATGTGAGCAAATCTATGTAGTCTGTACAAGAAATCAATAAAATGGAGGGGTAATGTTGCAGCTCAGATACAAGAAATAGGACCTAGGCCCTACAAAAAATGATGTGACAGACTTTGATGGTCCACCTTGGAGGGGAAAGTGAGTGAGGGTGGGTTGAAGGGGCTGTGGGGACCATGGGGGGATGGGAGGGCGAGGGAATGGAGGATTGATGTGTAAATAAGTGTGTTCCTGAAATAAAAAAAAAAAAAAAAACTAATGAAAAATAGCATTGAAGAAGAAAAGGAATCACTGCTGTTTAATGTACAGAGCGATAAAAGAATTTTATAATGAATGAGATAAAGGAAAAAAGAAAGGGAATTAAAGTAGATAGGCATAGAGGGCATGCACACAACTTGGAGCAAATTTTCAAGAGCCCATGAGCCCACATTTCAATAGGATCACTATCTGTTATAAGTTGTACATTGTCAATGCATTTTAAAAATCACTCTTGGTATCAGAAGTTTCTTTAATATATTTTTCATTTGAATTTTGTTAAAAATTTATAATAATTTTACTGGATAAACCTTACTATTTTTAATATGTGGATTTTTAGCTGATTTTTGAGGTTTCTTGAAATCATACTTTTTAACGTTAGAAAAAAATGAAACAAACAAATTATACTGCTATTTCATATACTAATGTAACAAGTTTACATTACAATGATTATGCCTGTGTTTTGAAGTCATCTAAATCCTATATAATCATACAGTTTCCAGTTAACAAATGAGCAGAAAGGCAATTTCTCTTTCCAGTATTAGATTTAATGTAACAAGTGCCACAAAGCACTCTGCATTATAATAAAAACAGATCTTATCATAAAATTTAATTAGTCATTACACTCTAAATAGGCAAGATATAATTGGTGAAAATCCTATCACCACTCCTCTTAAGAGGTGATCTGAGTTAGAAATGATGAGACATGCCTGTAATCATGCGTACTTGAAAAGCTAAGGAATGAGAAGCACAAGGTTGAATTCTGTTTGGGATACATAGAGTGTTTACTGACTGACTACACAATACAGCAGGTCTGTGTTTAAAATTAAGAGTTAAAAGGGGATATGGAGCCGGATTTGCCAGGGTGGGCAGGCAGAAGTTGGGCCCAAGGCAGGGCTGAAGCAGCTCACCTCTGCACTCAGTGCCCTCCCTTTATTATGAGATTGGTGACTGACTTATATGCCATCCTATAGCCCTCATCCAGCAGCTGGTGAAAGTAGAAGCAGACACCCATAACTAATCACTGAACTGAACTGGAACTCAGATGCAGAGAAAGACCAGTGAAGAGCACAGAGGTCTAGACCAGGCTGGTGAAACAGCTGACCTGAACATCTGGGAACTCTTGCTACCCAGTCTGATAGCTGGAATACCAGCAAGGGACTGATCCAGTCCCCCAAAACATGGGTTTTTCTGAGGAAACCTCAGAAATCTATGGGACTTCCTGTAGAAGCCCAGTATTTATCTCTAGCATATGTGTGGATTTTGGGAGCCCATACCACATAGAGGAATACTCCCTGAGCCAAAACACACTGGGGTAGGCTTAGGCCCTATCACAAAGGATACGAAAGACTCTGATGACACCCTTTGGAAGGCCTCACCATCCAGGGGGAACAGAAAAGGTATGTGACAGATAAGGTTTTTGTTAAGGGGGGGCTAGGGAAGGACGGGTGGGAGAAGGAAACATGTAAAACAATCCTGCTTCTAATTCAAATAAAAATATTTGGAAAAAATGGGGTTATGGAAATAACTCAGTGATAAAGTACTTCGGCAGCATATACAAGGCTTCCAATGGAGGAGAGAGAGAGAGAGAGAGAGAGAGAGAGAGAGAGAGAGAGAGAGAGAGGTGTGATGGATATAACTAGACAGAATGAGAGACACCATATGGGAGACAGAATTAGAGAACAAAAAGAAATAAGAAAGGGTAGTTAATACAAAGGTTGTCTAATTTTGTCTATTGAGATGTATGCAAGCACACATTTTCTATCTGTGCAGAGGTGTAGGCTTCATAGGAATTTCAGTGCGTCTTACTGTGGTATACCTATGCAGTTGAGTTCTCTCACAGATTGAGATGGATGAGTGGTGATGAATGAGCTTGCCTTGGATTCACTCACATGTCTCTAGGAGAGCCATGGAGAAGGTATTAGTACTCTTAAAGTCTAGACAATATTAATACAGAAATGCATCTGCTAGGTTGTGTTAGTCAAATGAGAAATATAAAGTTTGAAAAAATTAAGATAATGGGAATTCAACTCTAATTCTCATTAAGAGGAATAGCAGAGGAGTTAATAATATATTTAGTCTACCACTCCTAGATAAAAATAAGAAATATCTATTCCTTCATAATATTATAAAATGCACAAAGAACATGTTATTCCCCAGGAAATCAATAGAATAGATCACATTCTGAAGGAGCTATATAGGAAAAATTTAGAGTAATAATTTAAAATCTACACACATAGTAGACTAGATCAGTTCATGATTTGAATCAGTATTCTTTCTCAAAAATATGAATTGAATTATTAGTTTAGAACCTTCATGGAATGTTAACACTGTGGCTTGTTTTCTATTTCTAGTACTTCATTTATGTGTTCTCAATATAAAGAAACAAATAATATAAGATTTCCATTTAATATTACATAAAAGAATAGCATGGTTCCTTTTAGGCATGTCCTTATTATCCAGTTTTATCAGAAGTAAATTTTCACTGACATTGTGCAATATTACTTCTTGAAAAGAGGGGATGGTAGCATGCCAGCTGCTAAGTTCACAGAATTACATGACTGACCAATCAATGAAATCAATTGAATAAGGATAAAGAATTAATGAGTAAGAAATAGAAATACAATAGTTATGAAGAAAGTGGCACTGTGGATTTGACATTTATAATGGATTGGTTGTTAATTTTTCATCTTCTATGTGCTTTTCTAATAAGATTTGTCAAAATGCTGTTGAATCTTTCTGTGCATCTCCTTTACAGATGACAGATCGCTGACTGTTATGAGCCAAATTTTCATAAAAAATAAAGATGAGACTTGCTTCAGAGATAGCAGTGAAAGGAAAACATTTTTATGATTGTGTAAATGGTTCTTATGCTCTTATTTACATTTAAAAAATAATCAGAGATTGTGGTAGTTTGACTAAGAATGGCTCTTTTAGACTCATATAATTTATTGTTTGGTCAAGAGGGAGTGAAATCTTTTGAAAGTATTAGAATGGTTAGGAAATATGGTCTTGTTGGAGGAAGTGTGTCACTGAGGATGGGCTTTGTGGATTGAAAAGCCCATGCTAGGCCCAGTCTCAATCCCCCCTCCCTTTTTTTTCTCTTTCTCTACAGGGCACGATGTAGCTTTCAGCTATTTCTCTATCACTATTTCTACCTGCTCCCATGCTCCTTGCCCTGATGAAAATGTACTAAGCCTCTGAAACTATAAGCAAGCACATGGTCAAATGCTGTCTTTTAGAAAATTTACCTACATCCTTGTGTCTCTTCACTGGAATAGAAGAGAAACTAAGACAACATTTTAGATATGCTGTTAATAGCTCATGTATAAAATGTAACATTTCTACTTCTTTCTCTTCACTGTACAGACATCCTAGAGACATATTGGGCCTTAAGTCAATTGTTCAGTCAATCAGTGTCAAAAAAGTTTATACCCTTGTCTATCAGTGACTTTTGGTTTAGATATTATCATACATTCTCCTGTATTTTCTTTCTCAAATACACATGAAAACCCTACAACCATTTCTGGAAATATAATTTATCCTACTCATGAATTGTAATCGTGGGCTTCTAGGCAACAGTAAATATCCAGATAATATCAAAGAATTAACAGCAAGTTGTCCTCTGTCCACTACATATGCACAATGAAACAAACTGTGCTCTTAATCCACCGCACACATGCATACATACAGAAATACATAATTTTAAAGTACTCCTACACAGATTTTATATAACAAAGTTTCAAAATAGTTTTTGTGTTTACTAGAGTGTATTCCATCGTTTAGTCAGAGCAGTTCTAAGATACATGTTAAAAAAAAACTCATGATTAATTAAAAAAAAGAAGAGAGAAAGTAAAATTATATATCTTAATAACATATTTATTAGTTTAATAGTTTAAGATACTGCCATAGAAATTTTACGGTGACATGGTGGAAGACAAAGAATATCTACTGTAATATTGAAGGTCAGTGTAAAACTTTTGGAGTGAGCATAACATCTCTCCCATGAGCTTGATTATGAACATCATTTAGGAACATATTTTTAAAATACATATTCCATAGCCAGGTAGTGTTGGTGCACACCTTTAGTCCCACACTCTGGATGCAGAGGACAACAGATCAATGAGTTCAAGGTCAGACTGAGATACATAGTAAGTACCTGGACAACCAGGGATACTCAGAGAAACCGTATTTCAAAAACAAAAAAACAAAACATTAAAATGTAGATTCCTTATCTATCATCCTAAATAAAATGTCACAGGACTGTTAGACTGATATTAGATGAGAGTTGAAGACAAAGGCAGAAATTGCATTTTAAGACAGTGTGTGCTTTAATTTTATTATCATTCAAAACTTAGACCTGATAAGGAAAGCAGGGTTTCCAATTATCAAACTGTCTTCTACAAAAAACCTGAATGAGACCTATTCGGAAAGATGAAAACCAGATCACTGAAAGCCATTCATGCATGTTAATGAGAGAAACAATAGTTCAATTTTATTTAGTTCCTAATATATGCTACATACTGTGATGAGAATTAATATGGATAATTCAAATTTCTCAACTAAATAAGATCTCTGTGATGCTTATTGTCATGATTTCCACCATCCCCCAAATGTAAAACAGTGAGAACTAAAGCTTTGAGGTGAAAATTCATGCTTATGATACCAGAATGAGAAAGGGTGGAGTGTGATTTAATCCTAGAAAGTCTAAATGCAGACTTTTTATTCTTTTCCTCAAAAGTGGGCTAGGTGATTGTGTTATGTTTATCTCTTTGGGTTTTTGTGGTCTTTTGGGCAGTTGCCACTCAGCTCCCAAGTAAATCACATACAGATTGTTATTCTTAGTTATGAACACTCAGTCTTTGCTTGGCTTGTTCCTTGCCAGCTTCTATTAAATTATCACAACTACTGCCATTTGCCCTGGGCTTTTATCTTTATTTCTTATATCTTATTTTCACTCTTATTCTTTGGCTGGCTGAATGGATGGATGGCCAAACCCTGATGTTGTCCTCTTATTTTGCTCTCATTGCTCTTCTTGTCTTCCTGGTGTGTTCTTCTATTTATACTTTGTCTGCCAGCCCTGCCTAATCTTGTTCCTGCCTTGCTTTTGGCCATTCAGCTCTTTATTAGACCATCAGTTGTTTTAGAAAGGCAAAGAATCACAGCTTCACAGAGCTAAACAAATGCACTAACAAAAGTCACATACCTTAAAATCATTTTCTGCCACACTCATACTTTTATGAGTATAAAAGGATTCAGAATGTGCAAACGAATTGAATTTTTGGCAGATCACATTTCTCTGGACTGAAGATTTCCATTGGAGCAAGTAACCCCTGCTGTTTTAAGAAGATTATACCTAGGTAATAGGAAGGTTTCTAGTGAAGCCAATCCTTGTGAAGATGAGCTTTAGGAAGAAGTTACACACACACACACACACACACACACACACACACACACACACACACACACACACACACACACACACTCGAACATGCACACATTCACAAATACACACACACACACACACACACACACACACACACACACACACACACACACACACACAAAAGGACTGCCTTTGAGAATCTTTTCAAGCAAATGTTTAAAGTATGTCCATTTATTTGCAGTAGCTCTTTGCAGTATATTGAATTCTTTCAAAGTATCATGTGGTTTATACTACTGAAGTAAAATTATGATTACATTTCATATATTCAACTATATAGTGAGGTGTTTTTAATCTTGATTTTCTGTTTGAGGAAGAAATTAACATCTGCATTTTAATGTTCATAAAGAGGGTTCAGGAGAGAAAGGAATGACAAAGATATCTTCATGTGTGATTCCACAAAAGTCACTTGAAATAGAAATTTCTCAATTAATTTTCCACACATACTTCTCATCATTTCTTTTGCTTTTTGAAAAATAGTTTTTGAAAGAGTACATCCCTAATCATAGTAGGTAATATTGTCATAAGGCAGCTTTTGGGAAACAGTGAAGAACTCTGATTGTCAGAGTAATAGAGAAGGTCTATACATGAATTATTCAAAGGATTGTATAATCAGTACAGCATTCAAATTAAACCCAAGAATGTGCAAATTAGGCAATTATTCATAAAATTATTAACATTTTAATTTTTCAGAGCTCAATGTGACATTTTGCCTAGCCTTACTTAAATATAGCATGGAGCACAAAATTAGGGACATAGTTTTGTGCTACAGATTGGTAAAATTATATGAATTCTTTACAATTCTACAAATGATATTATGGGGTGGGAGGGCAAGTAAAATTACTGATCTTCCTGCAAATAAGGACCTGTGTCTGATCAATCAAATGTGTCAGTTATAATCACTTGGATTGCCTTGCTAGCTGAACTCAGTTACTTATGAGTTTCTTTTACGATAATCCAATTCATTTCCCTTGAAAAGACTAGAAAATCTACAAAGATACACCTTCCATGAATACAATAAACAAGCACTGAGTCTAACATATAGTGTACACTCAATTAAAATGAATTATTGATTGTAAAATATCACTATGTATTATAAACTTAAGATGGGAGGGCTATGATTTCTTCTAAAATCTCAGAGGAATTTTTTTCCTTTAGTTTGCACCACCTAGAGATGAATTATTTTCCATAGCTAGTGTCTCCCTTCTCCTTTCTCCTCTCACTGGAAACTCTTCTGTGGTCCAATCTCCACTTGATTAAACCTTAAGTAGGTTTTCCACTTCAGAAAACCTGTTTGATTAGATTTAACCAACTTATGTAACAAAGGATAATCTCATTTCAGCTTTATTAATTAAATAACATGAAATACCATTTGCCATAAAAACTAGGTAGTGAATCGTCTTTGTGAAATTGTCATTTGGCATTTGACAAATTTTAGAAGTGGGATCTTTAGTTTAATTTTAATAGTTAATATGGACCTTAAAGAATGTTGCAGAGAAGAAAACAATAGATTGTCTCTTCTCTTTTTGTTTGTATGAGATGATTTATTAACCTAACTAGTGATGTTTCAAAATATGAATTAGATTAGCTTATATATAAGAATTAAGATGAGGAAATATAGCTTGGAATATGAGGGGAAAGAGCTAATAAACACTAAAAGGGATGCCAAACCAAATAGACTCTACATGCTCTTTGCGAACAAAACTTAAAACAAAAATCCACACAATTAGACACAAATACAAGAATAAATCAAAAGAAAAATGTTTAAAAAACAAGAACAAATGAACATTTAATCTTCTTCGGTGATGTAGAATCTTTTTGACTTCTGCTTTGGCTGTAAATGTCCACCTTGCTGCATTGCTACTCCACTTGCCAAGAACTAGCACAGCATCCTTGGATGAAATGGACTAGAAACTCTTAAGGTTTGCTGTCTAATTAACTAATTGCTAAGACTAATTAACATAATGAACAACAGGCTGTGAGGTAACTAGAATAATTTCTACTCTTTCAAAAAATGGACACAAGTATTTAGACTTTAATGCGAATCCAAATACCCGAAGTCACTTTCTTTATTTACAGTTTTAAAGCACACAATATTTAATGTATTTATTATTGTTACCTTAGTATTCTTTACTGTTGTACCGTGGCATTTCTGTTTGATTATGAGTAATTACCATTTATGCATGTGTGGGGAGACACATTAGATTCTTTAACTTTAACATAAGCAATATTTATTTAAGCATCCTTCATAAAAAGACTTAGAAATGTTTTAGTAACCAGGAAATTTACATAACTTGGAGAATATAGTATAATTATGAAAAATATATATATTCCTAAAATGTGAATCAGAGGAAAAAGATTCCCTATTGAAACACCAGAGCTGGCAACTTCAATTTCAATCATACATTCTTGTGCAATGCCATCTCATGGAAGATATATTATTCATTGCACTAGTATGAAAATGGGTATAACTGCAAATTTGAATCAGTGATGAAAAATTAGAGAAAACTGACAAGGACACAGACCACTGTCATTGTTCATGAGCTATTCAAGCAAATTAGTCAGCAATAATAGCAGTATTAAATTCCAAAGACATGATAATCTTGGACAGAAGTTTAATTTTATTTGAATAAAGATTCTATCATAGATTTATTTACTTGCATACATACTTTGATTGAATTAATTCTTCTTGAAATAGAAAGCTTGTAGATAATTATGAAATAAATTCATTTTATTTCATCAAATTTATATGCTCACAAACAGTATTTTTCTACTAAGAAATAATACAAAATACAAGGTAAGGGAAAATGTTCTATTTAACATTAGTTACATAAATTTTGGCAATGGTTTAAAATACACTTTGTTACGAATTAAGATATTTTAGTGGGACTTTTTAGGTTTTTATTTGCTTAGTTGTTTGTTTGCTTTTCTTGAAGACTTTTACAAAATATTGTTTCAGAGCAACATCTATCCTGCAGATGTCAAGGCACTATTATGCTGGAAATAGTGGTTGAAGCATGATAGACAGTGAAGGACTTCCCACTTTTATGTTCTGAGATAATGCATGTGGGCAAGAGCTTCAAAGGTAGCACTCAGTTCACCTGGAAAGTCAGAGGCTTTTTTTTTTTTTTTTTTTTTTGGTTGACCTGACCACTTAGGTCCCAAGGAAGAAAGCTCTTCACTTTGTTTTTCAGCAAATCTTGTCTAAGCAGACCATGGTGCAGTGTGATGACTTTGTAGGTCTCCCCTGTGGATGATGATCCCAATCACAAATTCCATGGAGGTGACCTTCTGTCTGTGGAGCTTCTTGGACACCACAACCTTTCCATTGTCACCTTAGCACACTATGACAAGACTTTCATATTGAAATCACTCCTAGGGTTTTGCAATGTGGAGAGAGTCCATTTGAACTTGACACGCATCTTTTTATGATCATATTTTCAACATACATCTCTATGCTGTCTTCAATGAAGACAAACCTCTTCCAGACTAAGAAGTCAGTTTCCTGGTCCACCCACCCTACCACTAAGAACATTCTGTGTCCTGGTGGCAAAGACAATGATTTCTGTTCTGGACAGTGTAATTGAAACTTTAACTCCATGATAGTCATCTTCAACAGCAGAAGTTTCATTTAGGCAGAGCACAGCCCCAAGATACCTGTGCAGATTTATAGTAAGATAATGTTTTTTGCTGATGGCATGTTCAAAGCTTGACTGAATGGATTTCTAGCTCTGGCTTAACTTCTTGAAGGAACTTACATAAGTGTTGGTGATATCATTAATTTTCATGTATTATAAAAAGATAATTATATTTCATTTTCTTCTAAAGATTTAACTTGGCAGTGGGAAAGATTTCTGCGCTGAAATGCAAAATTAAAATAATTAAAGCAGCCCATAAAACTTAACGATTTCTGAAAGATCTTTTTTTTGCAAGTCATAATTTAAGCTATAATTTTCTTTTAAAAGCCATTGTCACTATAACTAATCTAAACTGTCTGACAACATTGAACCATGGGCAAGTTATGTTTTAGAAAACTTAAAACTGTAAGTAATGCAAAATTATATTCCAGATATAACATATATATATATATATATATATATATATATTGTCCATAAACAACTATACACTTAAAACCTATTTCACATAAATTATAGTGTATTTTATGTTCCTTTGCTTTTCTTTACATTTCTTTTCCAATCATACCAATCTAGGAAAAATTTAATATATGTAAGAAAATATTTGATGCCGAGAAAAGAATGTTTCTTTTTAATTAGAAATGAGAATTGTCAATACACCTCATTCTAAAACAAGAGTGAACAAGCTAAAGTTTTCATATGAGAAAAACTTCTTATAAAAAGCTTTTTTTTCATCAATACTTCCTGCTTTCTCAGAAAATCTGATTTTGGTTTTCCTGTCCATGGAAGACCACAAAAGTCACGTAGCTCCAAGTCTAGGGAATCCCACAAACTTTTCTGACTTTGCAGACCCCAGGAACACACATGATGCACGTACATATTATAGGCATAACAGTGATACACACAAAATAAAAATGAGTAAATCTTAGAAAAATTATTTTTTAAAGTCATGTGTCATCATTTATGTGAACTAAAATCACAAAAATTTATGTAGATATCATAATTGTACAAATGCAAAATATTCCAAGTCTTACTAATATATTATTAATATCATCCAAAGAAGGATGTACTACTACAAGAAGACTTTTCTTTCAATCAGTACAATCGTACTGTCCCATTATTAATCTATAATTCACAAATTACTACATGGGAGAATTTGAATAACTCTAAAATTTTTAAACCTAATGTATAAAGAGAATATATTCTTAGATGGTTTACAGTTTTATGAAAGGTTAGTGAAATCTGTTAGAAACAATATATCACCTTAAACCAGCTAAGAATTTCATATTCATTACCTCTTAGCCTGTTATTATATAAAATTTATGAAACTAATATATTTTCTTAGTTGTTTGCAACATCACAGTTCACACAATTTAATGAACTATAATTAGATGAAAGCAAAGTATGGTAAATCAGTAAGTTTTGCTTGTTGTTCTCTCAAATCTTATTTTAAAAATCTCTTTCTTCTTTTCTTATTTTTTGATATTTTTTCTTTAGAAAATGAAAATTGTTTTGAATATGATAAACATTTTCTATTCTATCTTGGGACTTCAGAGGGCATAATCAAGGGAAGCTTATTTTCTCCTCTTAATTTGTTCCAGAAATCATCAGTATAAAGTATGGAGAGGGAAAGGGAGTTTTTAAATAATAAAGACCATTTAAACTGCTTACTTTTGTAGTGGGTTTACAGATGTAGATCATCCATGAAAGAATGATGCACTTACTATAAGATCTTGTTTGGAATGAATTTCCTATACATATAGACACATAGACCCACACACACAGAGTATCTGATTCACACTCATGAAATGGAGATTGTCTGGTAATTCAAAGAAATGCTGTTTTCTAAAGAGAATCTCCAAATTCTGTATGACCAGCTTAATATTGCCTTCACTTTGTAAATGAAGCATCTGTCAGATGCATCTTTCTTTTTTTATGCAATCATGGTGAGTCTCATCCATGTCTAACTACCTCAGTCTGGTCATTGAATGTTTCCTTGTTCAAAACATGATATATTTTTTTAATAGAGAACACCCTCCATTTTTGAAATTCTGTGTTCATAAGGAAACATGGCCTAGATATGAATGGATAAAAAGAACTCCTATCAGTCCTTTTATGACATATCTATGAAGCAAATTTGATGAAATAACTCTGTATTTCTTGTTAATCCCAAGTTAACCTGTGACAGACTCTGCACACAGCTCACTCAATCAGTGCACCTGGCTTCACCAAGAATAGCCTGTCTGCTCAGAAGGAGTTATAAAGTAGGTCAGCTGGGAGGGGCACTTAGAGACACAGTGGCCAAAACACAGCTAGGTTTGCTGTCAGGCAGGGACATCTGTAGGTTTCTGTGAAAACACTGAAAAACTCAATGTGATTTTTATACCAAACATCCAAATAAATAGTCTGTGTGCATTTGCATTTTTCACTGAAAGAGGTTCTCTATTAGTGGCACAATTGTCCATGGGCAATTCTGTATATGCAAAATTGAGAGGACCAGGTCTTATTTATGAATAAAAAGCTAAAGATTGTCTAAGATTAGATGATAGCAATGATTTGAGATATTCATATTTGCTAAGAAAGACTAATCTAAAACAAAAGTATGTCTGACAGAATATTGAGTCTGACTTTCCCAAGTAAAATTATGTAGAGAAGAAATTAATGTGTATTGTAAAATGATCTTTGACATTAGTATCAAATTATCCTCTGTCTAGTTTAGAACTGTTATCCCTGGGTTTGAAATCTATGAAGAAAACCATTGAATTTGGGGGTGGGTGTTGCTTTAAATAATCAGATATACTACTGGAAAGACAATGTTACAACTATTAGCAATTGAAACATTAACGATAGTATGGCTTTTAAAGTTCTGATTCAAAATAAGATATGATATGCTCAAATTAAGCTCATTTTGATTGAGCTGGGCAATTGAAATTTCAAAATGACAAATGAATATATATATATATATATATATATATATATATATATATATGACATGAATTAATTAACCTAATGGAGTTTTCTAAGCTGTGTATACAATGAATATCAAATTAAATATTTCCCTTCTTCAACTGACAGATTATTCGAACAACTAACAATCAGCATCATATATACTGCTAGGAATTAGACTTCATAATGAGGCAGAAGTCATGGATCCATTCTGAGTACAGTGTGACATTTCATTAGTATATTCAATCAATCAAAATTGTGGTAGTTTTTAGATTGCTACTGAAAAAATATTTGTTCATTAAAAAGAAGAAATTGATTTCTTTTTTTCACTTTAAGAAGTGAGAACAACAGACTACAGAGATCCTTTTTGCTGAGAGGGATGAATTAAAGAAAGAGTTGCCCACAAAGCAGGTTCTGAGTACTGTATCAGTGACTATTTTAAGGATTTTTTTCCCTCATATTGATGCCAACATAGAGGAAAGGATGATAATGAGAAGCATAGACTCCATTTTAATTTTTACTTCATCTTTGATCAAATACATAAGAGCTCATCAGGAGGAAGGTGACTATAGAAATGTCATCTTTCCTCTACCATTAATACAATCCCTGAAGGACTGTCAACAGAAACTCTGTGTAGGCATAGCTATGTGATTATATCTCCCCTCATAGTTTGCAAATAACTGGTCAGGGAACAGATGCTCTGGCTTCTGAGGGCCCTCATTACCTTGAAAAATATTTCAAGAGAAAGTTAATCAAGGTAATATCCTTCACCTTCAATGTATTTACCTCTGTTAATCTCACTGATTTACTGGGAGATGTACTCCAGATATTCAGACATCTGATGCCTGATAACCACTCCTTTCCTTGACCAGTCTAAAACCATTATCTCTCATGATGTAAGGTACACAAGTGAATAAAAAAAAAATAAGTTGCTCAAGTAGTCTATTTAGGTGCCATTCTTTTTTTATTATTCTAGCTCTTAATTCCCACATAAGATTATAATTAATTTTTGGAAATCTGACTCCCAGACACAAGGAGAAGGATGCAGTCAAGGCATTATTGTGTATTTGGAGTTATAACATGTTCCATGGATGAAGTTTATCTCTGTGTGGATGAATGCCTCTGATCATGAAAAGTTCAAATTCCTGTAAATGTCACTGGGATTACTGAGATGACAAAACAGAAAACACAAAACAATGTGGGTGCTATGCTTATTTCTTTTATGTTTCCAAACCCATAGGTACTTCAAAGCCCATGTTGAATCTAGACTATAGTCCAACATCATTTTTCATAAGTTACTCTACTGTGGTACAAGGTTACAGAATAATCTTTTCCTACATGGTAAATATTTGGTAAACTCCTACTTAGTGTCATAAACTATGCCAGACAATTTGTTATCATTTCCCTCCTCTCAAATGTGTATCTCCACAGACAGGGTAAATTATTAGTTCTTCCTGAGTGGAAACAGGACAGTGGGGGCAACTTTTCAGTAAAGTATTGAATTATCCCTGTATTTGTCTTCTGTTTCTGTGTTAAATTACCTGAGATAGTCAATGAAAGTAAGTTTCAAAACAGTCCTTCCTTGAGGAAGAAGAGGGTCATGACACTTCCAGTTACTACATAGAGTTCAAATTCACAGATTTATGAGACTGAAGAATCTCCTTCTCCTTGTTGTAAGCCCTAAACATTTGGTGAATGTGACAAGACTCCTTTTCAGAGCTGCGTAGAACTTGTATGCTTTGTATCACTATTTTAACCTTCGTTGGAATCTTTCTGTGTGTGTGTGTGTGTGTGTGTGTGTGTGTGTGTGTGTGTGTGTGTGCACTGTGGTATTTATTTGCTTAAATCTCCTCAGGAATAGTCACTCAATAGGAGGAAAGATTTGTGTTGATTCATGGTGTCATAGGTTCAATCCCATTGTTAGTTGACTACATTATTTTAAACCAATTGAAAAGAAAAAAAATGATGTTCACCAATATGTGGTAGAACAAAGATTATTACATCATGGTGGCCAGACAAACTGAAAAGGAGAGAAAAGAAAGTAGAAATGGATGCTCCATCTTATTCTTCAAGCAAATAATCTGAGAGACTTTATTGAGCAAACTTGGCCAGAATCCTAAATATTCTACAACTTCAAAACAGGATTATCATCTGATTAATAATCCTTCAACATATGTGTCTTTAAGGGTCCATTTTGTATCCATACTATAATAGAAAAATTAATTTAAAATATAACCTCGACTTTGGCATTTGCTATTAAATGGATGAATATTTATCCTTGATATGCAAACCCACTAAATTTGAATATTTCACACCTTTGCCATAAGGTGTATTTAGTTCATGTGCTTATGCTTTCAGAACAGTTCTGAAATGATCACAGATAGCTGGTGATTGATTAATGTCAGTGAGAGATCTGATTTTACCTAATTGGTTGACCAGTGGTCTTCCATACTGGAGATCTCTTCCAGAACATTAAGATATGGTACAAAGCTTTTCACATGTCTTAAATCACTCTCATTCCATTATACACTCTTATCCTTGATCTTGCTCTTCACCATTTCTTTGCAAAAGACAAAACCAAACCAAACAAACAACCAAAAATAATATGCATTAAGATTATACAAAGCACCAAGAGAGGAGATACAAGATTTCATAGCATGGCATAGGGAGAAGAGCAACTACAATATCTAGTTGCTGAATCAACTAAGATTAGTGTCCTTCTGCTTTTTTGTAAACCTGAGAAGACTTCCATCAATAGGAAATACTCCAGAAAGGAAATTTGTAACGTGACCACAGCTGAAAGCTACCTAAATCAAACTAACAAAGATTCTCAACTTGTTATGTCTACTAAAAAGACCATAAATTAATAAAATGGCTAGAAGTAGGGGTGAGGGTTTCAAAAAATAAAATAATTTATTCCCTATTTCAGGTGGGAGTCATAAGAGCACAATTGGAAATTAGCCTAAATGGAAGAAACTGAGGAACAACAGATGCAAGAGATTTCTCAGAATAAGTAAATCCTTGAAAACAAGGATTTATTTAGAGCAAAAAAGACAATATGTGGATTAGCTTTCCTTTTGCAACAGGGGATCCATGTGTTTTTTAATCAGACATTTGTGAATTGAGGGAGTTTCCAACTTCTGACTCTTTGGCTCAAAGAACATAAGGCTGGGTTACAATTAACAAAGGTAGAATTTCAGGTTGTGAGAAACAGTACTACAGAGAATAGCAAACTAGAAGCAAGATCAAGGATTCATTCGAGGCTGTGAGGTATAAATTCACAGTGGCATCAATTATCAGATGGTGTGATTATTTCCTACAGTGTGTTCATCTGGGGATAAACATTGATAATAAAGCTGATGAGACTAAGAGCACACTGAAAAGAGGCTGAGGCTGAAGCCAAGGGAATGATTAATTTGTTTAATAATGAATTCGTATGTATATACAATAATTATGTGAGTTATTTGGATTTACATTTGTTACTTTTGTTTAAAGGTTTTTAAGAAAATTTCAGACCATCAATATGATGAATCATTTTCATTATTATGAAACAAGTTTGACTTCATATAATCTGAAGTAAGATAAATACCACAGAGTAAGAGAGAACCTACTACCCTGTATTTAGCCATACAAACTGCCAATAATTTGGCTGCTCTTTTCCCTTGCATGTCGCAGTTTCATAATTAAAAGAAGACTGAGTGAACACTGAGTGGATTCTGTGTGTATGGGGTGTCTATTACTTTTAATTTGTCTAATAAAATGAGAATAGTTTTTGCTTATAGTTTATAGAATGAAATGGTAGTTTAATAGAATAAGATGATAGCCCATTGATTATAGAACACACAGTAAATAAAATTTTCATGAGTGATACAGTTTATGTAGGCATGTTTCATGAATGTGAAAGTATAACATGTGTGTGTGTGTGTGTGTGTGTGTGTGTGTGTTTGTGTAGAAGTGTAACATTTCCCCATCTTTTGGGCAATACATATATAACAATACATATTGTTAGCATGAAAGGCATATTTAGGATAATATTTAAATATACCAAGATGAAACCAAATGGTAAATGTAATAAGTTGTGAATATATCTGTGTGAATAAATCTTGATTATTTTATTATTTATAAATTAGAAATATATTTTAAGCAGCAAATAAATTGGTAATGAAAATATATTTTATTACAGTTTGATCAAACTATGCCAACAGCCCTCTAATAGGAAGACTTATGACAAAGGCTAGAACACATTCCAAGTTGGTATAAGACAGACTAAATGATATAGTTGATGAAGAAAACCTAGGACTCTTGTTCCTTCTCTTTTATGTTACAGACTTTTTTGTGGTTTGTTTCTTTGTTTTTTAGTCAATTATCAGCAAAAAATGGGCTCTCAAAGATTATCCAACTTGAAAAAGGAAAAAAAATTGTTTGTTATACCCATAAGAATCCTTCATGTTCCAGACATAGAGGAGTTATTCTTACCTAAAGCAATTCTTTGGGACATGAAGAGTAAAAGTCAATTGTGTCCTTTCTTAGTAGGCCAGTGTCAAGCTGGAATTCTGTAGTGCTTGAACATATTAATTTTTCAAGTGAACAAAAGGTAATAGTTTGATAGGTGAAGAAATTTGGACAGTTAGATATCTCTTCTACCTGCTGGCTTCCAGGTCTTGTCACAGTTCCTGAAATACTAGAAACATTTGAATTTTAAGACATATCTTAAGAAATGAAACTAAAATTTAATGGAAAAATATCTTTCAGGCATTTCATTAATTTCTTTCAATTCTCTCCTTTATATTTGGACTCTGAAAATACAAAAACAGAAACAAAAATAAAAAGCAAGCCATGGGACATAAGATGGACCTATTGTTTTTTCACTGAGGGAATGATTTAGAAAAAATCTCATAGGATTGTAGATGGATCTCAGTTATAATAGTGCTTGCCTAGCATGCAGGAGGCCCCATGTTCAATCTCCAACACTATAAAAATGAGGTGTGGTGTACACTTTTAATCCTAGCACTTCTGAGCTGAAAGCAGGAGGAATAGAAGAAGATCGAGTTAATCTTTCTCTAGGTAGTAAGTAAATAGGCAGCCAAGGGAATATGAAACACTATCTCATTATAAATAAATAAGCAAATTTCAATAAAATATAAGGCAGCATGCAATTTGTGGGAAACAATAAATTCAATATTTAATAATATATGATAAATATAAATAAACCAATGTTAACCATTTTTAATCTTTAGCTACACTTTTTTCTTGTTTTATAATTATTGCATGAAAATTCTTAGGTACCTTTGTTTCTGTGGCTTCTAAAAGAAGACATTCTAAAACATGATTTAATAAAACTCCTTAATCTTTGAAAACTATCTCTACCTTATTGAAAATTATACAGTTATTGTTACTGGAATCTCATTCTGAACTTTTCTTGCTTCCCTTGTTCCCTGTGATTTCTGTTTAAAGAATTCAGCTATGACACACTGAATAGATTGTAAAACTCAGAATTTGTTATAGGGCCAATTGAAATAACCTCAGGAAATAGAAGTGGGCAATGACCAAAGGGCCCATGGTTGAAAAATTTGATAATGTTAATGAGGTCTGCAGTATAAATTGGCTAGGCAGTTTGTTGCAGGTACACAAAAATAAATAGTTTCATTATTGTCTTTAACCAGAAATAGGAATTATCTTTCTTTCTTAGGTTCAGAATGCCTTCTCCAAGCTTCTTCATAGAAGTTGGCTGTGAGGGTTGAGATGAAAACTCCACTCCTGCCATTAACCACTTATTGTGAATGGCTTTAGACCTAAAACAATAGATTTTCCTGTATGGTGAAAATGTGCTATACACATTGCCCAATTTTAGATTCTCATGCAGATGACTTTGGATCTACCTCATCAGTGGGTCAGAGTTAAAATAGCCTTCATCAGGACTCTTCTGGGACCTATTGATGAAAAGCTACTTTTCCATTCTTAAACAAACAAACAGCAACAAAACAAAACCAAACCTTAACTAATTTCTATCTCTGGTCCCCATAGAGATCTAACATTACAAAAGACACAAAACATAAAAGTGAATTAAGCTAAGCATGTTAATTCCAGGGATAGGAGACCAAGCCTCAGAAATAATGACTCACCCTAAACTTCAAGAAAGCCTATGCCTTTTGAAGCCACTAATAGGGACATGGTGTGGCAACCATGATAATGTCAACCCAGTTGTCTAAGTTAAGACTTAGAAAGTGTATTTCCTATTTTTTTGTCATTCCTAATTTCCTCTTGCTTCCCCCCTTCCCATTTCTTCTTCAAATGTAAAAACATAACTCTTAAATCCAAGGGACAGTACAGGACCAGAGAGGAGTGTACTATTGCCTCCACCTCTTTGTCACACCCATCTTTGTTTCTTTGTCTTTTCTGTGAGAACTTGTGATTTAGTTTGTAGTTTCTGGTTTCTTTGGGAATTTTTTGTTTGTTTTGTTTTGCTTCCTTTTTATCTCTTTCCTTTGGATCCATACCTCACTACCTATCTTCTGCCACTTGGTGACTTGTAAATGGCATAGTTTCCACAGGCAAAAAGAGAATATAAATAAAAATTAAAATTTTCTAACAAAATTAACTTTTAGCTCTTGTATAAATTATTAATTCTTTTCTATAACAAGACAAACCAATGAAGTGACTCTGATTTTCATGATAGCATTAAGGAAAACATTATCACTTATGGTAGTGAAAATTTCTGAAAAATGGGGTGAAAATGGATAATGACCACAAAACTGTTATGTAGGGTAGAGTACATTCTTCAGGAGTGAGAGTGGACAATTGCCAACAGGACCATTGTGAGACTAAACAGATTTTATACTATTGCTTAAAGGTCCAAGAACAGACAGTGCTTCCAAAGAACATTTCCTCCTGAGATTACTGACAAGACCTTTTTTATTAACTATTGAGAGAAACTAAAATGTCTTTACTTTTTACCAGAAAACCTCTGAGCTAGGAGGTTATTTTCAGATATTCCAGCTTGTATAGAAGTTAAGTGTCTCCCAATGGCTTGTCATTATTTTCTGATCTGTAATAGAAATGCAGTTGTTTTGTTTTCTGATTGTAGAAGTTGTGCAACATGAGTGTGTGGCCAAACTCTGTGTTGTTTCCTTAGCTGATATGTAACCAACTGTATCAGTTGCTTACTCAGAAGATTAGAGTAGGATAGTAATTAAGTATACACAGGGAAAATTTGTCTTCATTCTGAATTGAGTGAATCATGATATTCGATATAGGAAATAAGACATACATTTTGAAATTAATAGAATACATTCTAAGAATTATCATTGGTCGTTAAGTTAATACCAAAACACATGTTAACATTTTTCCCTACTAAGTTATTAATTCTGTGGCAGCAAGATGGCCATTTCCTTACACTTCTTCATGTGTATCCCATGTGAATTAGTGAATATTATACACAATGGATACCCCCAAATCACTTTAGAATATACTAATAAATGGAAAAATCATGCAACCAGAAGGAAAAAAAGTATTTTGGGGATGAAATACCCACGCAAAATTTACATCCTTAAGATTTGCTTAAATTATACTAGGCTGTCCAGGATACATTCAAAAATAGTATTGAAAGTAAGAGTCACAGCTGCTAGACAAAAGATTCCATGCTCTTAACTGAATTGGCCAGTAGAGATATCACAGAGATATCACAGAGATGTTAATCAGGAAAACAAGTTGTTCTGCCTAATTCTCTCACTAATTATCAAAGGCCCCAGGCAAGTTAGTCATTAACTCTTACTTTAATGTCTTTCTTTCCTATATTGTAAAAGGGCTATCTTACCTGCTACCTAGGGCTAAGGAAACCCAAGTGTCAAAAATCAAGCTAGGACAATATTCCATGTGTTGATGCCATTATTATTACAGTGTATGCCAATATTGGAATCACTCCCTGGTCATACATGACTGAGATATTTAGTATTTTAAAGGTAACATGACTGAATAAAACCTGCCTAATTATAAATGGGGAAAAACTAGAAGCACATTTTAAAACTATTTAAATTTAATGTGGCTCAGGAATCCACTTTCCAAATTTTCAAGAGTCCTGAGATTCATCTCCAGCCAAAATGAGGTCAGTTCATGAAGTTGACAAGGAGTGGTAAGCTTTTAGCTGCTTTACCAGTTCTGCCTTCCAAAACCTAATTTTGATTTGAATATAACATTTTTCCCTTAAGCCATGATATCTTCACTCTTACAGAGCATCATCATTTAGATAAACCTTCAAATGCTAGGGCAGCATAGAAGACCCATTAAGGAGAAGATGCTATTCCTAGTCAAAAGAATGGACTCTGCCTCCAGATGGATACAGTGCATAGTCTCTTCCCATATGAATTAATAACTTAGGCAGTGTAGTCAGCTGAGGAACCATCACCCATAGAGTGGGCTCAACCTAAGCCATATTAAAGAATAAAATGGATAAGTAAACTATTAATGAGATAATATACTTTTCCTTACCCAAATTCCTGTCCTCATTGCAGTCCATATTAGTGTCCATTACATTCTGTTGGGTTGGTCAAGCTTCTGAATCTACTCAAAATGTAAGAAAGATGTAGCCTCTCTTTTTCTTTCTTTTTATTATTTTAGAAGCACTCATAGTTACATTTCCATCCCTCATTCCCTCTCCTTCCCATCCATCCACATCCCCCTCCAAGATCCCCAACTCACCACAACCTCCTCCCCATGGATAGTGAGGCCATCCACGTGGGACCATCATAGTCTGTCTTATCATTTGGGGGATGGCATAGGCCATTGTTGTTGCATCTGGGCTGCGATCATATCCCTCCAAAGGGAAAGGGCTCCCAAAGTCCATTTGTGCTCTAGGGATAAAGACTGGCTCCACTATTAGAAGTCCCATAGATTGTCTTGGCCTCCTAGCTGGCACCCACATTCAGAGGGCTTGCTTCTGTCCAATGCTGGTTTCCCAGCTTTACTACTAGGGTCTCAATGCTCTCACTTGGTCAGATCAACTGATTCTGAAGGTTTCTCCAGCACTGTCTAGGCTCAATTGCTGATTCCTCCTCGCTCTCCACAACTGGATTCCAGGAGTATGGTTCATTGCTTAGCTATGGATGCCTGTTTCTGCATCAATCAGCTACTGAATGAAGGCTCTAGGAATGGTAATCAAGGTAGTCATAAGTCTCATATGGGAAAAGAGCATGAAAGGCAGCCATTTTACTGCCTAGAATCTTAGTTGGGATCATCCCTGTGGATCCCCTAACATTTCCCCTTTGCCAAACCTCTATCCAAACTTGTACTGTCTCCCTCTATTAAGGCATCTCCATTCTTGCCCTCCTCTATTCCTTCCCAGTCTCAGTCCTCTTGTTCTCCTCCCTACTCCCCTTCTCGACTTGCCCCCTTCACACCTCCTTCCTCTCCTCACCCCCGTGCTCCAATTTGCTCTGGGGTTGTTGCTGCCCTCTCCTTTTTTCGAGGGACTATGCAATCTTCTCTTGGGCTCTTCCTTGTTTCCTAGCTCCTCTGGCAGTGTGGATAGTAGGCTGGTAACCTTTGCTCTATGTCTAAAAAGCATATATGAGTGATTACATACCATGTTTGTCTTTTTTGTGACTGGGTTATCTCACTCAGGATGGTGTCTTCTAGTTCCATACATTTGCCTGGAAATTTCAAAATTCCATTGTTTTTTTTTTTTTTTTCATCTGAGCAGTACTCCATTAAGTAAATGTAAGACATTTCTCTATTCATTCTTCAGTGAACGCTTCCAGGTTCTGATAATTACAAATAATCCTGTTATGAACATAGTTGAACACATGTCCTTGTTGTATGAATGTGCGTTCTTTGGTTATATGCCCAAGAGAGTAATTGCTGGATCTTGAGGTAGACTGATTCACATTTTCCTGAGAAACCATCACATTTATTTCCAAAGTAGTTGCACAGTTTTGCATTCCCACCAGCAATAGAGGAGTGTTATCCTTTCTCCACACCCTCTCCAGCATTGACTGTCATTGGTGTTATTGATTTTGGCCATTCTGACAGGAGTAAGATGGTATCTCAGAGTTGTTTTGAGCTGCATTTCCATGATGGCTAAAGATATAGAGCACATTATTAAGTGCCTTTCAGCCATTATAGATTCCTCTGTTGAGAATTCTCTATTTAGTTCTGCAATCCACATTTTAATTGCATTGTTTGGTGTTTTGGTGGCTTGCTTGGTAATTTCATTGTATATTTGGTAATCAGCCCTCTGTCAGATATGGAGTTGGTGAAGATCTTTTCCCGTTCTGTGGCCTGATGTTTTGTCTTGCTGACTGTGTCCTTTGTCTTACAGAAGCTTCTCAGTTTCAGGAGGTCCCGTTTTACTAATTATCAATCTCATAATACTGGTTTTATGTTCAGGAAGTTGTCTCCTCTACCAATTCATTAGAGGGTACCACCTACCTTCTCTTCTAAGAGGTTAAGTGTAGATGAATTTATGGTGAGGTTTTTGATCCATTTGGACTTAAGTTTTGTGCATGGCAATATATATGGATTTATCTTCAATCTTCTACATGTTTGAATCCAGTTAGTCCAGCCCCATTTGTTGAAGATGCTTTGTTTTTTCCATTGTATATCTTTGACATCTTTGTCAAAAATCAGGTGATCATAGGTGTGTGGGTTAATATCAGGGTTTTCCATTGGATTCCACTGGTAAACCTGTATACTTTTTTGCCAATACCAATTTATTTTCAAGACTATGGTTGTATAATACAGCTTGAAATCAGGAATGGTCATTCCTCCAGAAGTCCACATATTGTACATAGATGTTTGGGCTATCCTGGGTTTTTTGCTTTTCCATATGATGTTGTGTACTGTTCTTTCAAGATCTGTGAAGAATTGTGTTGGGATTTTCATAGGAATTGCATTAAATCTGTAGATTGCTTTTGGCAAGATTGCCATTTTTACTATGTTGATCCTACCTAGTCAAGAGCACGGGAGAACTTTCCATTTTCTGGTATCTTCTTTAGTTTCTTTCTTTAAAGACTCAAAGTTCTTACTATACATTTCTTTCATGTGTTTGGCTAGCATTAACCCACGATATTTTATATTGTTTGTGACTATTGCAAAGGGTGATGTTTCTTTGACTACTTTCTCAGCATATTTATTATCTGTATAATAGATGGGTTACTGATTTTTTTTTTTTTAGTTAATCTTGTATACTACCTCATAGCCTTAGGTGTTTCTCAACTGTAGCAATTCCCTGCTTTGTCTAGTTTTTGGGGTCACTTATGTAAACTATTATATCATCTGCATGTAGTGAAAGTTTGCCTCAGGTCCAGATGGCTTCAGTGCAGAATTCTACCAGAAATTCAAAGAAGAGCTAATACTAATACTCCTCAAATTGTTCCATACAATAGAAGCAGAAAGTACAATGCCCAACACATTTTTACAAGGCTACAGTTACCTTGGTAGACAGGCCACACAAAGGAACAAGAAAAAAGAAAACTACAGCCCAATATCCCTAGTGAACATCGATGCAAAAATAATCAACAAAACACTGGCAAATCGAATCCAAGAACACATCAGAGGAATCATGCACCATGATCAAGTAGGCTTTATTGCAGGAATGCAGGGATAATTAAACATATGAAAATCTATCAATGTAATCCACCATATAAACAAACTGAAGAAGAAAAACTACATGATCATCCTACTAGATGCTGAAAAATCCTTTGACAAAATCCAACATTCCTTCATGATAAAAGTCTCAGAGAGATCAGATATAACAGGAACATACCTAAACATGGTAAAAGCAATATACAGCAAACCAACAACCAACATTTTTGTGTTAATACGAGAGTCTTTTGTCTCCTTTTGATGCTTAGAAGAACCTAAGTATGCTTTTGTGAAATTTGGGATGTCCCCTTGTTTGTTTTACGTTCTCTTTTCCAATTATGTGGCTGCATTTCCAGGGTTTGACATGATTGATTAGCTCAAGAAAACATTCTGTTCTTTACTCTTTTCTATTTTTCTTCTCTAGGCAGATATCTAGGTTGCAGCTTGCTTGGCCAAGAGTTTTTATTTTAAACTCTAACAAAATTTTCACCAAGTTTACATTTGAATATATTCTTAAATCCTTGTACTAATAACACTAAGAACCCCAAGAAGGACCCAATTTCCTTAATATGATATGGCAACTACAGCAGAACCCAGGATTTCTTGTAACAGAAACATCAACAAATTTTTCCTTCTTAGAAGATTTCCATAATCCCATTTTATTAATATTGATTATTAATATTGAATGAAAAATTAGGACACCACAGCTCCAAGGTATGGATGAGGAGAATGTGAGTTCAAACACATACTCAAGAGAAAATGCTGTTATCCATACAATGTAAATAATCTCACATAGTCACCATGAACACTACCATTTACTCAAGGTATTTGGTTGTGGGTTTTTTCCTCTCTTTTCTAATATTTACAAAACATGCTGAGTTGACTATGTCCATTAGTTAATATGACACATAGCAAATGCTCCAGCATCACTCTAGAATATAAATGGAAAAAGTCACATAATCAGAAGGAAAAAAAAGTGTGTTTGGGAAGAAGTACCTAGGCAAAATTTGATTCATTAAGATTTCTTTGAATTATAATACTCTGTCAAAGATAGGTAGGAAGATGGTAATTAAAGTACCTTGCAAACAACCTGGTTAATTTTATTAAAGAGAAAATATGCAATCAACCTCATTCATTCAGTGATACCTGGAAAACTTGGCAATCTAGAAGTCTAGAGTAATTAAACATTGTGCCTGTGTTACCTAATCAGAAAAGAAACTGATAGTTGTAAATGGAAAAAATTTTCACCAATTAAACAGTATGTTTCAGTAGTATAATGACAACAATATTTGTTTCTGGTTTGGATTTCTTTCTCATCTGGTATAGTTCTATTGTATTTTCTGGATATATCAAGCCAATTTTCCTGTGGATAATAATATCATCAGACCACTTTAAGAAGTATTGTTTACACAGGAAAACAAGCCCTTACCTTGTAACATCACTGAAAGGCCTAAATGTGAACTGGGAGGAGTGAGAGTCAGGATTCTATTTAAAGGATTTAATCTAAGCATGCACATGGACATTGTAATGCAGGGATGAGAATGTCACATCAACAATAAATCTCCTAGAGTCAAAGTGTCCAAACAATGGGTGTATCATAACACAAACAGCATAGTTGGTTTTGAAGGTTAAGAATTTTATGTCTTATTATGAATTATAGGATAATTAAGATCTACACAATACCCATATATCTATGTTTTTAATGTCAAAAATGAAACGAGATGTGAGTGTAAGGTGCTACCTTGTATAAACTCTCCATGGAATGAGAATATGCTGCAACCTAATGTATAATCTGTGCTAGAATGGTGATACCTAAGAGCATCTACTGTATAAAAGGGAGGTGAACACATGTATCACATAGCTAGAATGAAAATATGCAGTTACTTTATCTCTGTTGTTTTAGGAAGACAATAGATGACTGTTGACAGTGGTGAATCTGTTGCATTTCCTTCTGCTCTCAGTCAGTACTTTTGTTGCTTGAGAATCCACATCTAACACAATTTCGTAAGCTTTCATACTTGCTGGAATTGAGAAACTGTTGAACTTGTCTGTGTTGTATTAATCGGAAAAGGCTGTCTTATTACAATGTTATAGACATAGTTTAAACAATATAGTATTTTTTCATAATTCTGGATGCTAGATGTACAAGATGGAACAATGTCAACACGGGTTTCTGATGAAGTCACTCTTCCTAGAGTATAAATACCTCTTCACTGTGTCATTAATGGCCTTTATTTACATGTGAGGGAAATGATACATAAGCCTCCTTTTCTCCTCATGGAGAAACTAACTCTATGAGATTATGGTTTCTTATTTCCTTATTTAATTTACTTATAGATAGGCTTACATTAAAATATACTCAAGGTACCAGAGAGATACCTGGGTCTTATGAACCTTGGGAATTCTCCCCAAATACCCAGGTTTGATTCTCAGCACCCATATGATAGCTTCACACTGTTTATTACTCCAGTACCAGGGATCCACTCCTGACCTCTGGGACCCTGCTTGCTTAGAAACACTGTTACACACTTGCAGGCAAAATGCACAAAAAAAGAAATATTAAGCTTCACTATAAATGGAGGACGTCATGCATCTCAGTACAGAAGTATAATATTTCTTGGTGGTCTGTTTTATTCCTTTCCATTTCCATTCAAGGGTAGTAATTTGTCACTGATGATTATAAAATTGGCAAGGCAGCAGGTAAATTTGAAGTGTTATTTAAGAGGAATATGAAGTTAAAAATAATAATAAAATGATGTATCAACTTCAGTTCAACTGAATCATCATTAACCTCTTGATTGATGCACTTACTTTTGAATGCTTAAGACTTCAAAACAGAAAGTGTATAAGTATTGCAAACCAGGGACTTCACTTATGAGAGTTCATTTAAGTCAATAAAGAAATGCAGCTTCTACAGTTCTTACCCATGTCTACTACCCATATGAGAAACCCAGAAGTACGTGTGTGTGTGTGTGTGTGTGTGTGTGTGTGTGTGTGTGTGTGTGTGTGTGTGTGTCTGTGTTTCTGTGTGTACATACTACATTCTTTGGTGTAGGAGTCAAAATCTGAAAGATGTCTTCAGCAATCTATTTCATTGCTGTAAAAGTCTAATTATTTCACCATGATAAGTTAGAATAAAACACTTTTAGTTTGTCATTGCCTCAAAGTTTTGCTATTGTTGCTCTTTTACTGTGACATGAATGGCTACTCTCCTTAGAAATGATATTGAATCAGATAATGTATAAGTGCATATAGAATTTTTATTAGTGTCAGATCACATTTCTGATAAATAGGAGAAGGCATGTAAAGCAAGCCTACATTCTGAATAAGTGACTGTTTTACTGAGGAAAAATTGTCCTCTGTGTAATGGAATTGATTCAGTATAATCTTATTGGCATTAGGTCATTTGTTAATATAAAAATAATAGTAATAATATTATGTTGGAGACCATCTTCAAATATATTATACCATACTGGGTATATTATTAAACAGTCTATAAAGTCCATACATAGAATTTCACTTTCCATATTTCATCCATTCTGCTTGTTCCACAAATAAATTTACAGTCACTGGAGTGACGCCAGAGGAGGATGAATGGCACTCCATTGAAGGAAAGATTGGTTTTCTTTCTTTCTTTCTTTTTTTTTGGTTTTTTGAGATTGGGTTTCTCTGTGGCTTTGGAGGTTGTCCTGGAACTAGCTCTTGTAGACCAGTCTGGTCTCGAACTCACAGAGATACACCTGCCTCTGCCTCCTGAGTGATGGGATTAAAGGCATGCACCACCAACGTCCGGCAAGACTGGTTTTCTAATTAACTGCTGAACCCTGCTTATAATGATTGCTATCTGGTAAGAATTTTGCTGACCAGTCATACCTCATGCCTTTGATCCCAGCACTCGGGAGGTAGAAGCAGGTGGATTACTGAGTTAGACTCCAGCCTTTTCTACAGACAGATACAGGAAAGCCTGGGCTGTTGCACAGAAACGCTCTGTCTGGAAAAACAAAACAACGAAATGAAACACTGTGTAAAAATCATTATTTTTCCTACAAAATTGTTCACTTTAAAGTATAACTACATATAAATTACATATCATTTTCCCCACCATGTTTCTAATCTGTCTTTACAAATTTCAGTCCCTTTAATAAAAATACTATTAGCCACAATTTTTGGGATGATTTTATTTTCAGTTATAGTGTATTACAAATCACTCTTTATATTGGCATGGTTTTTATTTTTATCAGAACCCAATTTTAATAGCTGTCACAAGGTTTACTGTGGTGGACACACTTTTATTGGAAACTCTTGTCACCATGTTCCTCATTTCATAATCAGTTTGGGAATCCCCAGTTCACTTACTGGTGTGCATCATGGGATTCATAGAGATGATTGAGTAAAGGAGGACTGGGTGTTCCAGAGCATGAACCATGTGATACATAAAAATGGCTTTTTATTATGTTCATTATGCAATACTTCAATGCACTTACTTTTATTTCATGTATTACTTGTTTTTCTCATTTTTGTGACTGAGTTACTGATGAAATCAAATTTGACTTTGGCTTAGAGTATAAAATGGAATAATCTAGGATTTTCTTGAAGTTATGATGCACTCTTGAGGAGTAAGAATATATGGTTGGAACACTTTCATGGCCTAGGAAACAGAGTAAGCTTGTGGTGAATCAAAGACAGGTTTAAACTCAGTATCCCCTCACTATCTCAAATTCTATCCCACCACATCAAAGTTCTCAACCTCCAAAACAGATCCATCAGGCAGGCATGAAGATTCAAATTCAAGCATATGGGTACAATATTTCAGATTCAAATCACAACAATCTCTCCTTAGTCCCTACAGGTTCATTTCCATCTCATGATCCAAAATTCATTCACTCCTACCTCACAAATTCTTAGAATTTTAATCAGTCCCACAAATATCCAAAAGTTTAAAATCGTAAATCTCTTCTGAGACAAAAGATAAAGTTCTAACTGTGAGTCCTGGATAATATATATATTCCAAAATGTGTCACATTGACTTATATGGGCAGGGAACCAGCACTACATGACCACTGTTTATGCATTCATCTTATTTTTTCAAAACTTTCTTTTAAAATGAAACTTTATGTCAGGCAAGTTTGCACTGTTTCTATATTCCCAGGTGCTTGTTTTGGCTTAGATCTTGCCACCTAGGTATCTTTTCCATTGTTCCAGAGCTTAGTAAAGACTTTCCAGGCTTCTCTCAGTTTCAGTCATGTCTTCAATTTTCATTCCAAGAGTACATCTTTATGTTGTATGAAAGGGAAACAACAAGGTCAAAATTTGTAATCAGTGCTCCCTTCTGGTATTCTTGCCTCTAGCCAAGGGAAAGAAACAATTCTTCTGATTTCTGCCCAAGAAAATGAATGAAAGCTTGTTTTCTGGATGGCTGCACTAAAACTCCGTCTGGCTACCTGTTGTTTTCATTTTGTTGTATTTAGCAGAGATATAATCTCTAGGAATTAAGTTCTACAGGAAAGGCTGTTGCAGACATGCCATTGACAGTGACTGTGGGGCTCTTGTGTTTTTCTCTTCTCTTTCATTCCTGGTTCATGAGGTGGGTTGCTTTTACCTGTCACATAATCCTGTAGTCATCTGTTGCCTTTCTACTGAAACAAAATATAATGAAAGGAACAAATCTTGTCTTGGGCTCTTTAAATCTTTGAGCTACCAGAATGCTCACTAAGGTATATATGTTAAAGTGCTCATGAATCAAAGGTGAGAGTTTTCAGGGACAAAAGTAAACATTACATTATGAATGACAGAAGAATGGGGTAGCTTTGGAAATTTGATACAAAATGTAAAATAAGATCTCAGTCCCTACTAATAAAACTATTGAATACATAACTAAGAAGGTGGTATAAGAAAAAGTTTGACAGAGAATTCCCTATCAATGTGATAGAACATAATTCAAACTCACTTTAATTCTGGATACACACAGAGGGCTCCAGATAAGGCATGATATACAGAGAGGAGAGGGAGTAATTGATATCTTGAAGAAATCTAAGTAAGGAATGCTGCATCAGCCATATGGTCAAAGTCAGTATCAGCAGGGCTACACAAGAGTGATTAGATGTACTAGATGTGATATGAAGAAATGGCATTTTACATCTCTAATTTTCCTCTCCAAGACACTGCATTCCAGCAATCATCATGAAGAAGCCTTGGGGCAAAAGACAATTGAGGGACATTTTACAAAATGCATGCCTAGTACGTCTCAAATGCTGTCAAATTTCATCAGAAACAAGAACACTGCAAACTTTTTACAGGTCTAGAAAACCACAGATAAGGAATCTACACATAATGTTAGAGGTTGGATGGAATCCTGCAACCACAAAAGGGATAAAAATTTATTAAAAAATGAAAATACAGGCATAGTTAATAACAATAAATAAATCTTGATGAATACATTATAGTCCATATAACTGAAACATTTAAGCAACCAGTGATAGGTATGACTAAATATGTGAGTGGTACTTATGGGGTTGTCTGGTCCTTCCATGATTTGTTCTCTCTCTCTCAGAGAAAGAGAGAGAGAAAGAGAGAGATCACATTATTTTCTTAAAGTAAATAGAATTTCCTTTAAAATAAACATTTTGGTGAAACATATAAATCCACCATTTTATTAGTAGTTATAACATTATATCGTTCTAAAATATGTAGTGCCAAACATGCTACTGCCTCTATTTAGTTGATGTTCCAAACTGGATTTCAGCACCAAAGCTATTCTTGAAATTTAGGAATTTCCCCTTTTAAATTTCAAAGGAGATTCCTTCATGACTTCTTTTACTGAAGCTTTCCTCACACACATATATATGGGAATGTATTTCATTTTGAAAAGATTTGTAAGAAAGGTTGTAGATTTCCTCTACATAAGAAACCTCTGCAGAAGGAAACGCACACACACAAGAAAACAAAACAAAAAATGACAATTGAATCAATTATGTAATATATTTTCCGATCACAGTTGCTCAAATTTTATGACATTGGCCATCTTTTCTTGTTCTAGGGTACAAGTCTAATTTAAAATATTCAATTTCAGAGCTGCAGAAATAGCTCTGAAGTTAAAAGTCCTTTCTGCTCTTCCGTAGGGCCTACATTCAGGCCCTAACATCCAAGTTAGGCAGTTCACAACTGGCTGTAATGCTAGATCAAAGGACTCTACACTTTGACCTCTGTAAGACACCAATGTGCACTTGCAAAATCACATGCCCCATACTAATATACACAAAATTTAAAATAATTAAATAATATCCTGCTAGATGTGTTGACACTCATTTTTATTCCAAAAATTTAGAACAAAAGTAAGCAGATGTCTATTAGTTTGAGTTCGGTCTAATCAACAGTGAGTCCCAGTCTGCCAGGGATACATAGTGAGGCCCCATCTCTGTCTATGTCTTACTCTCTCCTGTTTGTTCAATATAGTAAATCATTTTTAATAACTATATATTCTATTCCCTTATATAGCTGTGTTCCCCTTTTAATCTCCTGATGTCTGCAGTTGCTCCTTATTCATACCCTTGTCTGAAGAACTTGTGAAATTTTGGCTCAGAAAGGATACAAAATTGTAATAGCCAAAGTACTAGGAACTCTGCCCAGAGATTATAACTTTCTTGTTTCTCTCAGAAATGACAGGGAAGCTACATGCATACTATCTCATCATTTTAACTACTTATATAATCAGAACCAAGACAATACCAATGGACATTCCAACATAGAATGGGGTAAGCTCACCATGCCAAATACCTAGTCAAAGAAGTACTGACAACTAAAGAATTCTGACAACAGGAGGATTACTAGCTTCTAGGGGTGAGTCTACTGACAGGATATCTAATACAAAATGGTCAGCCCTGAAATAATATACACATAAGCAAGACTTAAGTGACTCAGCGGATTGTGTTTATATATTCTCAATACATATGTAACAATAATAATAAAGAGAAAATGAAAAGGAGACTATCAATTTAAAGACCCTATGGCAGGAGTTCAATGGAGAAAAGGGAAAAGAATGTGATGCAATTTCATTTTTATTAAATTCAAAGTTATATAAGCAGGGTGGTGGTGGTACACACCTTTGATCCCAGCAGTCGGGAGAAAGAGACAGGTGGATCTCTGTGAGTTGGACCATCCTGGTCTACAAAGCTTCACAGAGAAACCCTGTCTCTTTAACAAAAAAGACAAACAAAGAAACAAAACAAAACAAAACAAAAAATTTAAAGCTATATAAAAAGAAAAGGTAGTATATTCGTTGATAAAATTAATGAACATATTTATATTAGATTTAATCATAGAATTTGGGGGGTTGGAGGGGAACATGGGAAGATGGGAGGTCGAAGGAATTGGGGGATGGATATGTAAATATGAGTAATAATTAAAGAATTTTAAAAAAGAGTCAAAAACATAACAGCTATACTAAAAGATGAGATAAGATAAAGATGAGTTTTAGTTCCATTGTCCAAGGCTAGCCTTGTCTTCATTAATTCACTGCAAAAAAACCTAATTAATTCCTAATTTTACATTCACTTCATCAATTACTAACTAAGATGTTATAGATTCCTAAAATGTGTGTTTCTTCTCTTTTTCCTTGCATTTTAGAGCAAAAAATGGAATGAATAATGTCTGAATTAAGAGCTGAATAAAATCTCATGATATGTGTCTGGGAAATTTTCCACTCTTCCCATGAATTAGGAAATAACAGCTTTTACTAATCTCATTTATCAAATATAGCAAGCATTTAAATGATTTACTCATTAGAAAACTGAGGAGAAATATCTCAACATACATAGGTGTTTCTCACAGCTTCCAGTAATATCCTGACAGAAAGGAAGTCTTGGAAAAAGCACGTTATCTGAAAGTTGAAAGAGAGATTTGATAAGGAAGTGATGACTGTTTAGGACAAATAGTAAAAATAAAATAAAATAAAAATTTAACAGTTTGGAAAAGTTAATTTGGATGAGCAAAAGAAGGAAAACTATATTGGATAAAATTAACACAATTATTTCTCTATATTAATTATGTGACAACCTTTGCATATATCTAAAACCATGGGGCAAATTACACCCAACTTTGCCTTTTAAGGCACAGCTTTGAATTGATTCTGAGTCAGATTCTCAGACAAAATGTTGAAGATTTTTGAAAATTATTTTGTCACCACCATTTGGCTAGAAATAGAATTATCCCTTTCTCCTTACAGGATTTTTGTTTTTGTTTTGTTTTCAAAACAGGGTTTCTCTGTGTAGCTTCGAGCCTATCCTAGCACTCGCTCTGTAGACCAGGCTGGCCTTGACCTCACAGAGATCCGCCTGCCTCTGCCTACCTTATGCTGGGATTAAAGGTGTGTGCTACCAACACCTCTGGGTGTAGCTTCGTATACAATAGTTGTTGTTCCTAGAATTGCTTGTTTTAGCATATGCATACAAGATAAGGAATTCTGATTGAGTTTTTTCATTTTTGCAAACACACACACACACACACACACACACACACACACACACACACACTGGAAATATTTAGATTTGGAAACTTATAGAATTGCTATTGTACATCAATTTCTTCATGCAAATTAACTCATTTTATGATAAGTGGAGGACCAAAGTTGATTTTTAATATTTACATAGTAAATGTTTGGCCTTGTCATTAGGACGTTAATAGATTATATGTTTTTTTGTTTTGTTTTGTTTTTTTGTTTTTTCGAGACAGGGTTTCTCTGTGGCTTTGGAGGCTGTCCTGGAACTAGCTCTTGTAGACCAGGCTGGTCTTGAACTCACAGAGATCCCCCTGCCTCTGCCTCCCAAGTGCTGGGATTAAAGGTGTTCGCCACCAATGCCCAACAATAGATTTTATGTTATTGATCATCTAATCCAATTTCATTATCTGTGAGAGTACAAAATATGGAGCAGTAAAATATAGTTCAATTATATTGGTCTAGAATTATATGAGAGATTACAGTAAATAATTAAAAAGAATAGGAACTGAAAATATACATGAAAGTTTAGCTCAGAGGTAATTAAAGAAAATTGTATTTGATAAAATGTGGAAACACAGGATTATTTCTATTATTTGAGAACTGCTGAAAAATAAGCTATAAATAAATAGCAATAGAGATGATGTTTAATTAGTTGTCTAGGATTAGGTTTTTTAAAAAGTATTCCAGATTCATGATAAAATGTACTTTAATCAATGGCATAAGTCTATAGATTCCAAAAGAATTAATAGATTTCAAAGGTAGAAAGAAGTACATAGCATTTGATCGCTAAAACACTTTTTTTCGGCTCACACAATCTAACGCAAGTTTTAAAATTCTGACACATTCTCCTCTAAGGCTCTTATTCTATGGCAAAAAGGTTATTGTAGGGATAAGAGATAATAGTGCTTCATTTACTGTACATTAGGAAGGGCTTTCTGCTGCTCCTGTGTAACACCTATAGTGCTGGTTAGGCCAGTGAGGCTCACAGAAAAGGAAATGAATGACCTGCCAGCAGTAACCTCTGCAATTAGGATATCTGCTGAGATCAATTAAGACTGGGTTATAAATGGAAAAGAGTTACTACTGTCTGTATTTTTGATGCTCAGAATTGAACTTCAGAGATATCACTTCAGGTAGGAACCAATGACCTGCAAAAATGTACTTGAGGCTAAAACTGCCTTGACTGGTCATGATAATCTTCTCAGTCATAACTCTTTGATTTAGCCCCCCATTGAGAATCACACTGGCTCAAATACTAGAACCTTTGCTAGGAAGATGATTCAATAAATTAAAAATTAAAGTATTATCTCCACTTAAAAAAAGATGAAAGAAATGTGAGGGCACATAAAAAAGACATTTGACATGAGGTATTTTAACTTTATTAACAGACAAGAAATGGGCTGGATAATTTTAAACTGACATAATGATTTCTCAGATCTAAAGAGTAACACATCTGTTTTTATTTATATCCATTTAAGAAAATAAGATACATTAAACATAGAATACTTGCTAACATCTCAAAGTCCTCTTGTGTATATTATGGTCAGAAGACTTTATTTTGCAGCTAGTGAGTAAATAATTTATCCCAAGTGGATCATTTATATATAGAATGTCCTAAGACTTGGGTGAATTTATGATGAAGAGCCATCCTGCCTTTATATAACATATTATTTCACACTGTGTTAATATCTTATTCACAATTTATTAAGCTTTTATAGCATGATAAGAGGGAATTGTGGAGAACCACAGCTCTAAGATGGCACCTGGCTGGATGCCAGGTAGTCCAAGTTTAGCTGTAAACAAGCCTTATTTGGAAGTGCTTGTGGCATCTGGCATGCTTCCTCCTTCTGTGGCCTATCCGGGATTGCCAGATGGCATGAGCTGATTGGGCACTGAGATCTACTTCAGGGCTTGCAGGGGCTGGGAGAGGAGAGAAGCTAATGTAGGTTTCTGAATAAACTGCTTGAAGAAGAGTCGTGGTCGTGTTTCTCTTGCTGGTCGAGATAGACGTGACAGGGAATGACAGCTGATCATAGATAATTTTGTTTTACTTGGTGATTGCAAATGTTTGCTGAACACTTGAATAGTTCTTCTCATGAAGGAATTTTCTGTATCTTGTTCTTATCAGAAACTTATGTTTGGAATTTTTCTATGACCACATGTGTTAGGTAATTTTCTGTTATTCAGGTAAATTGTAAAGGCCAAGGTCAAATCAAGGAAAAAAGAATTTATCTGAACTTATAATTTTGCAGCAAGAGACCAGAATGGTAGGGGAGTCAAACAACAGGTGACTAGAGAAGAAGCCATACCACCTTCAGGTGTAAGTACAAACCACAGTCCAGAAACTGGCACTGAGGTGAGTCTGAAGCATCTCAAAGCTGTCTCCAATGACACCCTTCAGCAATGCTTTTTGTCCTAATGTTTTACAACTTGCCCAAATAGTAGATACAACTCAGGAACAAGTGTTCCAATATTGGAGCCTTAAATCCTTCTTGTGTATATTTACTGTACCTACTCAAGTAAGTATTTTCTTCAATTTTGAGTACTAAGAATGTAGGCTTTATGGATAGTGAATCAATGAAGAATCCCACCACGACTCAATAAGCATGATGTTATAAAGTATTCTTTTGTTAAATCCATGACCAAAGAAGAATAGAAATTCCCTTCTTCTCTTTATAAGCCAGATTCTTCAAGAAAGCATAGAGGAAGGAAGAAAACCTAAAAATTAGGAAGGTCCATGCAGATGATCAAGAGTTAATTTATACAAGGATATGCCTTTCATCGCCCATGCAATGTTAAGTAAATCTTAACAATTTGTAAGTTAAATATGGGCTTATTTTGTAACCTGGTTTCACCTAAAGTTTATTATAAATATATTCCTCCTTCCTATATCTTTTTTTGTTTGATTATTTTTTGAGACAGGGTTTCTCTATGTAGCGTTGGAACCTATCCTGGCACTCACTCTGTAGACCAGGCTGGCCTCGAACTCACAGAGAGCTGCCTGCCTCTGCCTCCCAAGTGCTGGGATTAAAGGCATGTGCCAACAACGCCTGGCTTCCTATATCTTTAAATAAGACTTTTTTTTTTACTTTTGTAAAAAGGAAATGGATATATTTATTTCTATAGCAAATTTATATGCTAGAGATTTCAGAGAGCTACCCTGACAAAATTATCTGTTTTGCACGTGAATAATTGAATATGACATTCTGAATTACATCAACTAATTCTGAACATGGACACAGTTATAAAGGAAAGCAAATGCTGTCATATATGGGAATTAGTGGAGCATATTTCTTATGTTAAATCCAGGAGTTGATAAAAGGTTGTAATATTTTAAGTTTTAGAGATTCATATCTTAAACCATTCCATATATCTACTGACCCACCATTCATCCACAATAGTACAAATATGATAATCTGATGAATTCCATTCCAAATGTATCATCTGTCAATGCAGAACATATTTAAATGAATCTCCATTTATAAATGCAAGTTTTGTCTCTTATATCTGTACATATTAGTTAAAGATATATGTGTGTGAGCTTGCATGCAAAGTAGGGAAGCAAACAGAAGTATATTACCTATATTTATTTTCTATTTAGCTTCTTAGAAGTAAAGTTTCCTTAAATAAAATAGGTTTACATTAACAGATTTCATGGTAATTTCCTCTTCTGTAGGCAGGGAGATATTTCTTTGACATAGTTTCAACTATCATTAAAAAAATCCTGAGTAATGTAAAAAGTGCTAAGCTTCAGTGCTATTTATGTGTGATGAGATTTTTCTGAATAACTCCCCTTCTATTATTAGTTACCTTTTCATAATCTGCTTATCAAATTCATACAAGCATAAGCACACTTTATAAATGATGTGAATTTTTCAAAATTTGTAATTGATAAGTATGCCTTTTATAATAAATATTATGGCTATAAAAATCCTATTAATTCCAAAGTAAGACAAAATTAAAATAAGGCTTACTTAAATAGTTTACATTTGAAAAATTTCAGGAACCCTTTACTGTTTGGAAAGCAAATTCAAACCAGAACTGAGTGAATCCACCATTTATTACCTATAACTATAATATCAAAAGCTGTCTTGTCATCTAATTACTTATTTTTATTAAAATTAGCAGTGATAACTATGTTTGGTATTTAGTTTTGATATGTAATTAAAGTGAAAAATCATGGCTTTCAAATACTGAATGTATATGAAAATATATACTTCATGTTTTGTTTTTTGGTATGTGTGTGCATATGTATGTGTTTGTGTGTATATGTGATGATAATGTTAGCAACAATATTGGATTTATTTATTTATTTATTTATTTATTTATTTAGGCATGAAATACCTAATTTGAGACCTCTTGTATATTAGGTAAATATTCTCCAAGCCACTGACTAATTAATACAGGTCCCACTGATTAAAAGTTTCACCCTAGAAAATAAGTTGCATGACTACCAAAAGAATCACTTTCATTCATTCACAGCTCACAAATACCTTCATATGAAAAAGCAAGGGTTTCTCTGTATTGCTTTGGAGTCTGGCCTGGAACTCACTCTATGGACCAGGCTGGACTTAAACTCAGAGAGATCCACCTGACTCTGCCTCCCAAGTGCTGGGATCAAAGGCATGCCCCACAAGTGCCTGGCATGGGTATATATAATGCCAACAATCTGAGATAGACTCATTATATTTTTTTTAATTTTTATGTTTTTTTCTTTAGTTTTCTTTTTTTCCATATTTTTAATTTGAATTAGAAACAAGATTGTTTTACATGACAATCCCAGTTCCCTTCTCCCTCCCATCCTCCCCTACCACCACCCCTCAACTAAAACCCTACCTACCACATATCCTTTCTGCTTCCCAGGGAGGGTGAGGCCTGGTATAGCATGCCATCTGAGTCTATTGTATCCTTTGGGATAGGGCCAAGGCCCAACCCCATGTTCTTGGCTCATTGAGTATTCCTCTATGTGGAATGGGCTCCGAAAGTCCAAACCTCTGCTAGGGATAAGTACTGAACTACCACAGGAGGTCCCAGAGATTGCCAAATTTCCTCACTGAAACCCATGTTCTTGGGGTCTGGATGAGACACATGCTGGTATCACAGCTATCAGTCTGGGGAGCAAGACTTCCTTAAATTCAAGTCAACTGTGTAGGTTTCACCATCCTGGCCTGGACCCCTTTGCTCTTCACTCGTCTGCATCTGGATTCCAGTTCAGTTCAATGAATGGTTGTAAGTGTCTGCTTCTACATCCACCAGCTGCTGGATGAGGGCTATTGGGTGGCATAATTCAGTTATCAATTTCATTATCTAGATAGGGCATGTAAGGTAGACGCTCCTCCTTTGCTTAGATTGTTAGCTGGTATCATCTTTGTAGATCTCCAGACATTTCCCAAGTGCCTGATTTCTCTGTAAACCCAATATGTCTCCTCCTAGTATGCTATCTCCATTCTTGTTATCTTCCATTCTTCCCCTGCTGCTCCCTTTCTGCTCTCTCATGTCCTCTGCATCCCTCCTCTTCTCTTCTCATTCTTGTAGCTCCCTCCCCGCTCCCTCACCCACAGCTCCCAATTCTCTCAGGGGATCTTTACACATTCCCCTTCTACAGGGGTCTATGTATGTCTCTTTATGGTACTCCTTGTACTCTAGCTTCTCTGGCAGTGTGGATTGTATGTTGTTAATCCTTAAGTCTATGTCTAAAATCCGCATATGAGTGAGTACATACAATGTTTGTCTTTTTGTGATTGGATAACCACGCTCAGAATGGTTTCTTCTAGTTCCATCCATTTTGCTGCAAATTTCAAAATTCCCTCGCTTTTCTGCTGAGTAGTACTCCATTGTGTAAATTTACCACATTTTTTCTATCCATTCTTCAGTTGAGGGGCATCTAGGTTGTGTGCAGGTTCTGGCTGTTACAAATAGTGTTGCTATGAGCATCGGTGAACAGATGTCCTTGTTGTAAGAATGTGCTCTTTTTAGGAATATGCCTAACAGTGGAATTTCTGTATCTTGTGGTAGACTGATTCCCATTTTTGAGGAGTCGTCATACTGATTTCCAAAGTGGCTGTACAAGTTGGCATCCCACCAGCAGTGGAGAAATATTCCCCTTTCTGCACATCCTCTCCAGCATAAACTGTCATTGGCATTTTTTATTTTGGCCACTCTGATGTGTATAATGGTATCTCAGAGTTGTTTTGATTTGCATTTCCCTGATGGGTAAGGATGTTGAACACTTTCATCTGTGTCTTTAAGCCATTTTAGATTCCTCTATTGAGAACTGTCTATTTAGTTCTGTGCCCCACTTTTTAATTGGATTGTTTGGTGTTTTGGAGACTCTCTTCTTGTGTTCTTTTAATATTTTGGGGATCAGTCCTCTGTCAGATATGGGGTTGGTGAATAACTTTTCTCAGTCTGTGTGCTGCGATTTTGTCTTGCTGACTGTGTCTTTGCATTACAGAAGCTTCTCAGTTTCAGGAGGTCCCATTAATCAATTGTTGATCTCAGTGTCTGTGCTACTGGTGTAAGTTTCATGAAGCAGTCTCCTGTACCAATTAATTCAAGGGCATTTCCCACTTTGTCTTCCAATAGGTTCAGTGTGGCTGGATTTATGTTGAGGTCTTTGATCCATTTGACTTCAGTTTTGTGCATGGTGATAGGCTTGGGTCTTTATGCAGTCTTCTATATATATGAAACCAGTTATGCCAGCACCATTTGTTGAAGATGTTCTCTTTGTTCCATCATATAAATTTGGATTGTTTGTCAAAAATCAAGTGTTCCTAGGTGTATAGGTTAATATCAGTGTTTTCAACTCTATTCCATTGGTCTACCTATCTATTTTTGTGCCAATACCAAGCTGTTTTCAGGACTATAACACTGTAATCGAGCTTGAAGTCAAGGATGGTGATGCCTCCAGAAGTTCCTTTATTGTACAGGGTTGTTTTGGCTATTCTGATTCTTTTGTTTCTCCATATAATGTTGAGAATTGTTCTTTCAAGGTCTTTGAAGGATCGTGTTGGGATTTTGATGGGGATTGCATTGAATTTGTAGATTGTTTTTGGCAAGATTGCCATTTTTACTATGTTGATAATAACTATCCAAGAGCATGGGATATCTTTTCATTTCTGGTATCTTCTTTAATTTCTTTCATTAGAGACTCAAAATTCTTATGGTCTGGTCATTCACTTTTTTGGTTAGTGTTACCCCAAGGTATTTTATGTCGTTTGTGGCAATTTTGTCATCAGTATATAGTAGGGCTAAAGATATTTTTTGAGTTAATCTTGTATCCTGCCACTTTGCTGAAGGTGTTTATCAGCTGTAGGAGTTCCGTGGTAGAGTTTCTCGGTTCACTTATATAGACTATCATATCATCTACAAACAGTGAAAGCTTGACTTCTTCGTTTCCAATTGGTATCCTCTTATCCCCTTTTGTTGTCTCATTGCTCTAGCTAGAACTTCAAGGACAATATTGAAGAGGCATAGAGAGAGTGGACAGGCTTGTCCCTGATTTTAGAGGAATTGCATTGGGTTTCTCTCAATTTAATTTGATGTTGGATGTTGGATTGCTCTATATTGCTTTTATTATGTTCAGTTATGCTCCTGTTACTTCTGATCTCTCTAAGACCTTTATCAGGTAGTGGTGTTGGATTTTGTCCAAGGCTCTTTTGGCATCTACTGAGATGATCATTTGTTTTTTTTTTTGTTTGTTTTTTTTGTTTGTTTTGGGTTTTTTTGCTCTGTGTGTTTATATGGCAGATTACAATGTTGGATTTTCATAAGTTGAACCATCCTTGCATCCCTGGGATGAAGCCTACTTGACCATGGTGAATTTATCTGATGTTTTCTTGAATTTGATTTACCAGTATTTTATTGAGAATTTTTGCATCAATATTCATGCGGGATATTGGTCTGTAGTTCTCTTTCTTAATTGTGTCTTTGTTTGGCTTGGGTATCAAGGTTATTGTAGCCTCATAAAAAGTTTAGCAATGCCCCTTCTGCTTCTATTTGTGGAACAATTTGAGGAATATTGGTTTTAGATCTTCATTGGATTTCTGGGAGAACTCTGCACTGAAGCCATCTGGCCCTAGGCTTCTTTGGATTGGGAGTTTTGATGACTGCTTCTATTTCCTTTGAGGTTATAGGTTGTTTATGTTGCTTATCTGTTCTTGATTCAATTTCGGTAAGTGATATCTCTCCAGAAAATTGTCCATTTCCTTTAAATTTTCAAATTTTGTGTAGTACAGGTTTTCAAAGTATGACTTGCATATTCTCTGGATTTCCTCAGTCTCCATTGTTATATCCCCCTTTTCATTTCTGATTTTGTTAATTTGCATGGTCTCTCTCTGACTTTTGATTAGTTGGATAAATGTTTGTCTAGCTTGTTGATTTTCTCAAAGAACCAACTTTTGTTACATTATTTCTCTGAATTGTTCTCCTTATTTCAACTTTACTGATTTCTGCCCTCAGTTTGATTATTTCCTGGCATCTACTACTCTGGAGTGAATTTTCTTCCATTTGTTCTAGGGCTTTCAGCTGTGATGCAACACTCTCATGTAAGTATTCTCTAGTTTACTCATGTGAGCATTTAGATCTATGAACTTTCCTCTTAGTACTGCTTTCAAAGTGTCCCATAAATTTGGGTATGTTGTGTCTTTATTTTCATTGAATTCTAGGAAGTCTTTAATTTCTTTCTTTATTTTTGACTTGACCCAGGAATGGTGCAATTGTGTGTTGTTCAATTTCCATGAGTTGGTATGATTTTTGCATTTTTTGTTGGTTTTGATTTCTAACTTTAAAGCATGGTGGTCTGATAAGACACAGGGATTATTCAAATTTTTTGTACCTGTAGAGGTTTGCTATGTTGCCAAGAAGGTGGTCGATTTTTGAGAAGGTTCCATGTGATGCTGAAAAGAAGTAATATTCTTTTGTGTTTGGATGGAAAGTTATATAGATGTCTATTAATCCAAATTGGGTCATAACTTCTGTTACTTCCTTTGTCTCTTTGTTAAGTTTCTGTCTGCTTGTCATGTCTAGTGGTGAGAATGGGTTGTTGAAGTCTCTCACTATGACTGTGTGAGGTCTTATTTGTGAGTTGAGTTTTAATAATGTTTCTTTTACAAATGCTGGTGTCTTTGTATTTGGGCATAGATGTTTATAATTTAGACTTCTTCCTGATGGATTTTTCCTGTGATGAATATGAAATGACCTTCTTCATCTCTTTTGATTGATTTTAGTTTGAATTCTAACTTGTTAGATACTAGGATAGCTACCCTAGCTTGTTTCTTGCATCCATTTGATTGGAATATCTCATCCAAACCCTTTACTCAGAGGTGATATCTGTCTTTCAACTCGAGGTCTGTTTCTTTTATGCAGCAGAAGGATGGATTTTGCCTTCGTACCCAATCTGTTTGCCTGTGTCTTTTTATAGGCAAGTTAAGACAATTAATATTGAGGGAAATTAAGGTCCATTGAGTCTTTATTCTTGTTTGTTTTTGATTTGTTGTTGGTAGTGGTATTGTATGTGGATTTACCCTGCTTTTTCTTTTGGTTTTTGGAAAGTGGGATTATCTATTGCCTATGTTTATGTGAGTGTAGTTAATTTCCTTAGGTTGGAGTTTTCCTTCCAGTACTCCCTGTAGGGCTGGATTAGTGGTTACATATCGTTTAAAGCTGTGTTTTCCTGGAATACCTTGTTTTCTCCATTTATAGTGATTAAAAACTTTGCTGGGAATAGTAGCCTGGGCTGGCATCCATGTTTTCTCGGAGTTGGTAGAATATCTACCCAGGTCCTTCTGTTTTTCAGAGTTTCCATGGAGAAGTCTGGTGCAATTCTCATAGGTTTTCTTTATACATTACTTTCCCTTTTTCCTTTGCTGCTCTTAATATTATTTCTTTATTCTGTATGTTTGGTGTTTTAATTATTATGTGATGAATGGACTTTCTTTTGTGGCCCACTCTATTTGGCATTCTGTAGGCATCTATTGGAATGTCTTTCTTTAGGTTGGGAAAGTTTTCTTCTATGATTTTGTTGAATATGTTCTCTGCAACTTTGAGTTGGGTTTCTTCACCTTCTTCTATACCAATTATCCTTAGGTTTGGTCCTTTCATGGTGTCCCATATTTCCTGAATATTTTGTGTTAAGGATTTGTTGGACTTAAGATTTTCTTTGCTTGATGAATTTATTTCCTCTAGTTTATCTTCAGCGTCAGATAATCTGTCTTCCATCTCTTGTATTCTGCTGGTTATGCTTGTATCTGTGGTTCCAGGTTGTTTACCCATCATTTCCACTTCCAGCATTCCCTCAGTTTGTGTTTTCTTTATTGTCTCTATTTCAGTTTTCAGGTCCTGAACAGTTTCCTTCAGCTGTTTAATTGTATTTTCTTGGCTTTTTTAGCTTTCTTTGATTAGTTGCATCTTTTTGTTCATCTTTTTTTCCATTTTTCTGAAGGATTTTCTGATCTCCTCTCTCAGGTCTCTATCATCTACATTAAGTTGTTTTTAAGGTTGCTCTCTTCTGCCGCTTCTTCATGAAGTGTTGTGATGTTCATGTCTTGCTCGTGTAGAGTCCCTGGACTCTGGTGGTGTCATATTTGTTTTCCTGTTGTTGGATGTGTTTTTATATTGTTGTCTTCCCATCTCTTCTTCCAGTGGGTACAGGTGGTGTCACTTCCTTTTCCTGGTGTGTTATTGTTGCACTATTTTGGCCCTCACAGAATGCAGAAAGTGCAGAGGTGAGCTGCTTCAGCCCCTGCCTTGGTCCCAACTTCGGTCTGACCACTCTGGGAAATCTGCTCCCCAAGTCTGCAAGCAGACTGAATTGGTCCCTGAAGACCCAGGGACCCTGACTCTGCTGAGATTACAGGGCAATTCCAGCCCCCACAGATTGCAGAGGGGTTTGCAGGCAGGTGGACTCTACCACTGAGGACCAAAAAACCGAGAGTCTGCTGACATATCTGTGCTAGTCTTGCTCTCACCCACCTGGAGAGCCAGTGCCTCAGACCTGCCTGCACCTACCTTGAGACCTATCAGAGTATAGGAGCCAATTGCACCCACCTGAAGTAGACTCATTACTTAAGCAAGAGTATCCACTAAAACACAAATAGTCATCATCATTTCCAACTTTTCAGCCTTGATTTGACTCTTGCACTCTTGTTCTCTCAAACATAGTTAGATTAGACAGTGTGAAACCTTGATCTAAGTAAAGCTTTATCCCCATTAGGATTTTTTTTTGGTGGGGACAGGGGCAAGCAGGAGGCATTATACCACACCAAAGGTGCCTATCAAAGTCACTAACTGTATGGCCTCTAATTTTACATCTATACAGTCAAAATAGTCAAAGAAGCGCTCATTTTCTGTGGCAAATTAAGATACAGAATAGTGGAAAACATAGGAAGAATCAATGTCCTGAAAATTAGAATGAGATCATAAAAAATAAACCTTGCTATTAAAAATATGAGACACTTAGAGAAACAGGATGTTAGATACTTCCAATGCTGTGTTTGACAGTGTGCGCTGTGTGGCTAATTACATGCAGGGTTAAGGTGAAGTATTTATGAAGGCTTTTGGACCTGGTTAGGTCAGGAACCTCAAGAAAACTATTAGGGTATAGAATCATCTCATTATAATACTAAACATGCAATCGATTGGAAACAGTGCCTGACTCATGAGTTTTGATTAGACTTTCAGTTTGATAGCATATATAGCTAAAGGGATAAATTGTTCAGTCCTTGCTGTAGCGTTTAGAAGAAAACAACTGCTGTCATATATAGACTATAAATAGAATGATGTACATCAACTAAAAACAAAATGAAGAGTCTGTTTAGGCTGAATGTTCCAAAGATTCTCACTCTCAGCCCATTATCAAATTTATCTTGATTCACCTTAGTGGGATTTAAAATCACCAAAAATCAAATACCTCCCCCTTTTTCTATTTTTTATTTAAGTTAAAAGCAAGCTTATTTTACATGCCAATCCCAGTTCCCTCTTCCTCCCCTCCTACCCTAAATCCCTATCCCATCCCCTTTCTGCTCCCCAGGGAGGATGAGGACTTCCATAGGCATTCTTCAAGGTGTGTCATATCATTTGGAGCAGGGCCTAGGACCTCCCCTGTGAGTAACTCTCTATGTGGAATGGGCTCCAAATGCCTCCTCTTATTGGTGAGAAAATTATTAGAGTAAGTTGATTCAGGTGGGAAGTCTCACCCAAATTTGAATGATAAAATGCCCTGAGCAGGGATCTCAGCATTCTTCAAGTATAAAATGATCTGAACACAAATATTCATTGGTCCCAGCTTTATAATAATTGTTTCTGTAGGACCAGAATCCTCAATTATTGACTATATCCTCTATTACCCAAAATAAACCTTCCCTTCCTTAACTGCATTACTCAATGATTTTTGTCCCAACAAAAGTGAGACAAGTAGTGAACACATATCATATTTGGCTTTAGGCTTCTAAATATTAACTGATTGTGTGTTTTCTTTTGCCTATGCACTTTATGTGTGAGGCTAGCTTGTAAAATATCTAATGAAAATAAATCATTCAAAAAGAACTTATTACAAATAATTTCCAAAAAATGTTAAGAAAAAATAATTGAGATAAAAATTCCTGTATTATGATCCAAAATGTTTACTATTTGTATTATAGTTAAAATGGTGAAATCTTAGCTTCTTGCTCAGCATCTAAAATTAGGTTTATCTTGCACCTTCCATAGCATTGCCTGGTACAGCTCATTAATAACACTTGAATGTCCCTTACTATTTTGTGATTGTCAACTAATAAGTAAATCCCAAGTCATTTACAGTGGTTTTGGTATTTTCCCAGAATGTTTATGCTTGCCTTGATCTTCAATTTTATCTTACATTTAGCTTCTTTAAATCTACTCCTTCCTGGACTTATTAGCTATATTTTAATATAGTTAAAGTAAATGCTGATTTATCATTTTCCTGTCCAGTACACCTTACATACTAAGCAGGTTTATAAATTTAATTGAACAGAACATTTTAATTATTCTGGGAACATTACTAGAACTTTATACATTGGAGCTAATGCTCCTTTATTGACCAACACACTCAGTACTTACTAAGTATATTTTTAAATGCAAATTTTCAGAGCTAATCTGTGGATATGTTTTAATTTCACCATCTTCCTTTATAATATTTTAAAGAAATCCCAAATATATTCTTTTTATTTTATTATGTTTTAATATTTTTATCTTTACTGTATTTTTTCAAAGCCTTAAATATTGAAAAAAAGTTTTATTATTACATCGCCCAATTTTTGGTGAATTACTTCTCTTCTAAATATTTTAATCTTTATTTTATGTGCATTGGCACTTTGATCATGGTTGCTAGGTCTCCTGAACCTGGAATTGCAAACAGTTGTGAGGTTTTGAGCAGCCATGTAGGTGCTAGGATTTGAACCTGCATCCTCTGGAAGAACAGTCAGTGTTCTTAACCACTGAGCCATCTCTCCAACCCTAGTGAATTATTTCTAATCAACACCAAGAAATAGAGAATAAAAAAATGATTACAATAAGCTAGGTGTGATTATGCACCCTTACATTCCTGGCACACTGGAAACTGATGCAGTATATGATCTCAGATTTGAAACAATGGCTTAGCAATGTGCAAGAGACAACAACAACCATAACAACTACAAAACAAGACACCAGATCACCTGTACTAGAACATTTACTTCTAAAACTAAGAAATCTCCATTGACATAGAGTATTTTGATGAATATATTGTTTTTAATTATTATTGGTTAGAGTGCTTTTTGCAAGTGAAAGCTTTGAAGTAAGACAATTCTGAAATTCAAATTTGGAGTTTTCAAACTCTATTTGTAAGCATAGAATCTCTATACTAACCCTTCAAATTATATTCTTGTCAGTAAAAATGGACCATAAGGTGTATATCATTGAATATCTGGGATGATTTTATTTAATAATGAGATGCAATAAAGGAACATATGTACGGAACAACACAAATGGTTAATTAACCTTTGCAGTTGATACTAACATGTACTTCACCATTTTAAATTCACATGCATTGCTTTCTGTTATGATTACAAATGATTTGACTATAATCTCAACAACATAGTAAAACTTGTTTAGTGATATTTCTAGAATTTTTATTCCTTAGGTTATTACTTGTTTGAAGGTTAATTCTTGGAGTCATCATTTTCATACAACTTGATGACAACTGTATCTGGGTGTTTTTTTTTAATTGTGTAGGAAAATCATTTCATACTTTCTAAATGTCATCTTCAAACTAACTACCAGTGGGAAATTCACATATTGTTATAACTGCACAGCTAACTTCATTTTATCTTGTGGGTAGTGTTTTACATGAATTCACATAGGAAGTGCACCTGACTTCATAGGAAACACAGATCATTCTCTACGAGTTTACTATGTCGTGATTGATATCATGTGTTCTGTCTTACTTTAATCTAATGCTTAGCTTATGTAATTTTTCCATTTTAATGTTTATTGTTTTGATATTACTATCATTTTGTTTTATATGCTTTCTTGTTAGGCTTTCAAATTTTATGCAAGTAATATTTCATTATAAGAAAATGTAACCCTATTAAACTCAGCAACTGAGAAAATCTGATTTTCAATTGTGCTATTCTACAATGAGAAAATATTTTCTGAGAAGCTAATGGGCATAATATAAAAGTTCACTGTAGCTCAGCAGGGTCTTTTTCCATGTTGTGATTTTTGCATCTTACAGCAAAACTTCTGTTTGCTTGTGTGAAGGCAGGACAACTGGAGGATCATGTTCCAGCTGATGAATGCTTCATTCACAGGTTTTGGGCCAGAAATCATCAAATGTTGTACTCAGTGTATCCACAGGAGGCTAGCTAGGTGCAGGGAGTACATAGAGCTTGCCTACCAAAGGTAAAACCATCGATTTGTTTTTTTTTCCTTCTACTTTTGTTTGGTAAGTTTTTCACCAAGATAAGTAAATTTTATTTCCCAAATCTATTGTAATATATATATATATATATATATATATAATATATATATATAACAAATAAATTGATGGTGTCATGTTAAATCTTTCTGACTTCTTTTGCAAGCACATTAACATATCACTAGATTTTGTTTGCTGTTATTTTGCTTAGGAATTTTGTATCTTTTTTCAACAAGATAATGGGTTTTATACTCTACAGGATGTGACATCCTTTCAAATTTAATATCAAATTTATGTTGACTCAGAATAAAATTTTTCTGTTATTTCTTTCTGTACTTGGTAGTGCTAGCATCAGTAGGTGTTCTGCTATTCCTTTAAATATGAAATGATTAGTTAAACTATGTGAGGCAAGAACTTAATATCTAATAGTACTGTTAAAACATATAGCAGATTCTTCATAAGCTTTATAAATTTCCCTTTAGTAATCGGGTTTTTTAACAACTGGAGTCAAACTGGGTATTGGTGTTGCATGCCTTTAATCTCAGCACTTGGGAGGCAGAGGCAGGCAGATCTCTATAAGTTCAAAGCCAGCCTGGTCTATGCAGTGAGTTCCAGGGCAGGCTCCAAAGTAATACAGAGAAACTCGGTCTGGACAAAACCAACCAACCAACCAATCAAACAAACAAAACCAACAAGACAACTGCAGCCGTTTGATTCCATGTGTGTTTTTTTCTATATTTGATTTAATATGCTTTTGTGTTTGAAATGACCTTGGAACTTAAGGCATTGGTCTGTTCTTGATGTTACTGGAAAGAACTATGTCATTCTGTTCTGACATAATCCAGCAATTTCTTTCAGACAATCTTTTTGGTGAGATTCTTCAGTTTTAATAAAATTCTTTGTTTCACACTTGTGGTTTATTCCTGTGTATTTAAGGTTAATATTTTCCTTTTTGTTTCTTTGAGCTTAATTTTTAATTTTACATTAATATTTTTATTTATTGTTAGACATTGGTGTTTTATGAAGTGCAGTTAATAAAAATGTGGCTTTATATTAATTTTAATGTTTGTATATTATCTATTCTTTTTTAAATCATTGATATTTCCCCCTTTGTTCATTATGTTACTTCTTTCTTATCATTATTTACATTGAAAAACAATTAAGAAGCTTTAATACAATGGAAATTGACCAAGGAATTTAAACAGTAATTAAAGTTAATACAATGTTAACTACTTTTAAACAACCCAGAAGTTTATGCTTTATTTCTCATTTAGTAATGACTATCTAGCCCTTATTTTTCCTACAAGTTTTTACTTTAAACTCATAGGTACTAACCACTACTGCCTCTGTTGCCACACCCATTTTCCTGCCATATCTTCTCTGCAGATCTGAGCTCACCTGCTAACCTAGTACAACAAAGTTCACAAGAAGATAAAATTATTCAATTCCTTATGATGTTGCATTCAGTTTTGCTACAGTTGTAGTCACAGTGTCTCTCTTGCAGGAGATGATAATTCCTTCTGAGTTTTCCTGGTAAAGGCTGCCTATGCCAAGCTCCAAAAAGTGCTGTGGATTTCTTGTTAAAGATGTGTTACATACGTTTATGCTGTGGAACATTTGTATAATAATACAAATATGTGTTGATTCTTTTATCTTGCATTCAGATCACCATGGGACTGTACTGCAGTTACAACTAACATTTATCAAGTCAACCCACTGGATATCATCGGGGAGTCCTACTTGGCAAAGCAGACTCATCAGATATCATTGGGGACTCCCATTTAGCAAAGCCATGGAGTTACTGATTGGATGAATGGTTGTACCTGTAACTTTCATGAGTACCACTGCTATGCCTCACTGATAAGAACAGCTGTGGGCTTCTTTCCACAGTTCTTGGTGGCATGTTTTGTACTTGTGGACACATATAGCTTTGGGTGGTCAGAAGGATGATATCTGCTTAGGCTGTATAGTTTCAAGGAGTGAAAATAATACTAGGCTATTTTACATTACTCAGAATATCATAGGATTCTCAGTCAAAAAGACAGCCTTTTACAAAGACAAGCTAGCTTTAGACTTCATAGCAGATTCAAAGCAGGCTGGTTGCCCCTAGAGACAAATATACAAGGTCATTTTCCCAAGTGTTGTTTTACTGATTCAAGCCTAGAGCTTGAAGCAACTCCAGGCTGCACATACTCCCTAACTAATTGTTAATGCTGAGTCTTGATTTCCAATGTCATTTTCTGCCTGGGTACCCTCACCAACATAGAGCTGTGTACATGGGTCAATATGACATTCCTAGTCTGAGAGAAACTAGGTAACTGATCATGTGTTACAAGAATGGGTCCAGTCCTGAAAAATGTAACTTATAATTATTCAAATTGTTCAAAGTTTGGTTGTGAGAGAGGCAGATGGCAGTGATGTAGAGAGGCAGAGAGACAGACAGCAGAGAGTGAGACATAGGATCAGAAGCAGCAGACAGAAGTGGGAATGCAGGGGGAGAAAGATAGCAGCAAAGGTGGGGTAGAGAGAAAAAGAGAGAGAAAATGATGTAGCTAATTAGAGAGAAGCTGCTGAATAGAGCTTAGTAGAGGAAATATGGAGCTAATTAAGAAACTGTAAAAGAGTATGATGGATTTTTCAGAGGATTTTTTTTCAGGATAAAGTAAAGAGAAAGTTACTATCAGAAAGCATTTATGTTTCCTTATTTTTCCCCCTCAGAAAATTCTAGCCCCCTGCTGTGTCTTCATGGATATTCTTAGTTATGATGGTGCTGACTAGGGGCTGGACCCTGCCAAGTCAGCAACAGTTGCATTTGTTTAATTCCATGAAGCTATGTTTCTTTCCCAGCATAAAACACCTGATTGGCCTAATAAAGAACTGAACAGCCAATTTCTCAGCAGTAGAGGGAGAGGAAGGTTCCAAGACAGAGAAAATGAATAGAAGGATGAATGGGAAGAAGGAAATATAAGAAAAGGAAGAGAGGAGAGTGCCAGAGGCCAGTTACAGAGTAAGCTACAGATTAAGAAGGAAATATAATTATATAGAATAAAGAAAAGTAAAATCCCAGAGGCAACAAGTAGATTAGATAATTTATGTTAAGAAGACCTAACTAGAAACAAACTAAGTTAAGATCAGACATTCATATGTAAGAATAAGTGTATTTATTTGGGAGCTAGTGGTGGATACTCAAAGAGTAAAAGATAGAAAAAAATAACAACTACAGGATGTAGGAGATGCTGTAGCCAAGCCTGCTTAGGAGCTGGCTACAGGTGTGACTGACCAAGCCTGTGAGGGCAGGTCAGGGTGAAGGATGTTCAGGTGGTGGGTTTCTGCTTTTGATTTCACTTTCAGCTTGCTGTACAGACTGCTGCCTGCTGGCTGGCTAGGTTGCTCTGTAAGTAAGGCTTTTTCCCTATTAAAATCCCTTGTATTTCTACCTGGCTCCATATTAATAATTTCCCACAATAACAGGATACTTTCTTTCTTTTCATAGAAAAATAAATGGAGTCTCAACAAAACAGATTTAACCTTAACAATGCTTACCCTGAATAGCTAGGCCTTCATGTGTATCTCATGACCACATATAGGATTCCAATTATATGACATAATGTAGAGATGACATGATGCTGATGTTCCACTGCCTAGAACTTCAGAATGAGAGGGATCATAGAGTGGAAATCAGACATATACAAATACTTCTAGCTGTATAGGAAATCTACTTTTCTGTAAATAACTTTATGACTATTATGCTGTTTTGATTACTTAATTGACTTGCCAAAAATCTAGAATTTCCTGAGGTGTGGCCTCTGAGAATATCTGTGAGTGATTATCCTGAGTAATTACTGTTGAAAGAACTGCCCATTTTGCGTGGCACCATATCCTAGGCTGGAGTTCATGATAGTGAACTGACCACTAGTTTACATTAAGTGGTTTCTGTTCATGTTGATGGTATGTTGGGACCAGTTGCTTCAAGTTCCTGCCTCTTTTATTTTTCTTAAATGATGGACTGTCACTTGAAACTGTGAGCCAAAAAAAGTCTTCCTTAAGTTTCCTTAGCAAAGATATTTTATCATAACAACAGAAAAAGAAACTAAAATCAGATTTTTCACATTCTATTATGCATAGACAAACACAATTTCTTAAAGCCTTGTGATTTTACTTCTTACTTACCTTTTTAATGTATTATATATATTTTGAAAGATATATACTATTTCTAGGAATTGATGTCATGATTTTATTGGCCTTTGCATACAGAATACTAATAAGAACACTAGTCAATAGTTTGTGTACTATGAATTGAGCTTATAAAAATTAAAGAAATGAATTGTATTGTATAAATATATATAGTTAACATGAACGTTTGTAACAGAAAAATGAAAACATTTATGTTCAAAATTTATTTAATTTGGCATATTTGTTTGACAATGAATAAATATCTCTTAGAAATGTAAGTAAAAACCATTTATTTATTTTCTAGAACACAATTTCAATTTAATAAATTCTTTAATTTTTCTTTATTTAAAATAAATTTTATATTAGACATTTGTTTCATGGAAGATTTATCTAGGTAAAGATTATGTATTTTAATAAATATCTGGCAAAATAGGTAACACCACTATTTTTCAAAAGTTTATGTGCCCAATAAATTTAATTTTAATTTTAAAAGACTAGTTTTATAGAAAACTAATAGCTGTCATATACACTATAATAAAATAATATATCATGTTTACAAAGATAATTTTATAAATTAGTCATCAAGTTTATATGAAAAATGTGTTTCTGGTAATGTGTTACAATTAATTAATCAATAATAGGCATGTATTGATAGCATTCAGATCAATTATTGATAAAGAAATATTTTAAAATTTAGCCTTTTAATATATTGTTATGGAAGTAACAATTTTCTGTGTTTATGTTCATTCAAAATTTACCAACAAATTGGAATGTTTTAGAAAAATACTCATCATTTTCTATCAATACATTTTGCTATATGTTATATTTATTTATTTTTTCCATACCGCAAGTTACTAACTAGCACATCTGCTGTCTAAATATTTTCATTAATGTTACAGAGAAATTGAAGTTGTTTTCACACATGGACAATGAAATATCACCTGTTTCTGGTTAGTTAATTGAACTAGTAATTATTATTAAACATGTGGTGTGGATGTTTTCTGCATAAAAGTATTGCCCAGAGAAGCATGTGGTAGGGTTGTCAGCAGGAAGCTAACAATTGGAGTGTTGTTGAGAAGAGTGTCATAAAACTTCTGTGTCTACTGCCAGATGGAGAAACAGATATGTGTATAACACAATCAAAAATAACTACACAATTCCAAGGCTTCTCAGTGTTATAATATACAAAATCAAGGTTTGGAAAAAAAAAAACACCTTTTCCCATCCAACATACAATTTAAAACCCAGGGCTTCTGTTTATTAACCAAAATTTTATGCCAAATATTTTTAACTTAAATCTTACATTTGGTGGTGTCACTTGGATGATTTAGCTTGATATGTTTTATATTGTATAACCAAATAACTGATATCTCAGTGAAAGAGGTTATTACACAGAGTAAAAATTGACATCACTAAATTAATTGTTTATTTACTAAAATGTGCTAAATAAAGCTTATTGTTAATTTCATATTTATTTTTTCTAAGTGTGTATGAGTATGTGTGTGCACGCAAATGCACACACACAAACACACACATACACACACGTATTTTATAGTTATTACATTAGACACAGACATCACATTCATATATACATTCTTATATACAGAAACAAATATAAATAATTAAGAATAAAATAATCTTTTATGTAAGAAATGGGCTTCCTGAAGATCAAAATGATATTACATATTAGTCATTTACATTCAATAAAGAAATAACCTCATGTAATTTTAATGACCTGCCATCAAAACACAAGAATCAAAAATGACAATACCAAAAAAGAAGACAGGATTATAAAAATATTTGGCTACCTGATAGTCCACTTTCAAGAAATGATAGAAGTACTATAAATGTAATAAATAAGGGAAAAATGAACTTAAACTACATGATACAATGACTAGAAGACATTTATCAAACCTTACAGAGAAAGTACAGACTATTTTGTAGATTCTCAAGTGGTCATGAGTATTTTTCAGGATAGAACATAACTTAAGTCACAAATTATTTCTTAAGTATGTTTGCTTACTTCTTATTTTATACATATGAATTCAATGTCTGCATGAACATATGTGTACAACGTACATGTCTTGTGTCCATGGAGGCTAAATGAAGGCATTTGATCCCCTGAACAGGAGTTACAGTTGTCTGTGAGCTGCCACAGGGGCTCTGTGAACTGAATGTATGACATCTGTAAGAGCCACAGCCTTCCTAATTTATGAGCCATCTGCCTATCCCTACAAAATTGTTCTTTAAAATATTTCAACATAGAAAATTAAATTACGTTCCCTGATTCTAGTGGCAGAAAAGCAAAAGTCATTTTAAAAAGCTGAAAGTGAGCCAAATTTTGGAAACTACTGATCAAATTTTAAAACAAGTAATCCATAAAATAGAAAAATCATAAAACTTTTTTGAAATTATATAAATAAATAAACGATAAAATAAAAATAACCTGGATTGGAGAGATGTCTCCTCAGCTAAGAGCACTGGCTGCAGACAAGCCCAGGCAGGGAGGAGCTCCCATTCTTCCTTCCCTTTCCGCCGAGGAATCCAAAACGAGGTGAGTGAGTCTCTGCTCTTACCCAACGCCCGCCCGTCAAAAGCCCCATTCAATCTGATCTCCCCAGGCCTGTGCCTGCTTGGGGTAGACCTGCCCAGGCAGAAAGCATCTACCTGAGTCTGGAAATGCCCCACTCTTCCATACTGTCCCCCCGACCTGACCCCTACAGAGGCCTAACTCCTTCAGAGTGAGGAGACTACCAGGAGAGGCAAGACCATCCAGAGCTTCAGACATTGAATTCTTGGCCCACACACACCACTAGGCAAAAAGGGGAGATAGAGAGACCCCACCCGCACCCACTGAAAGAAGATATGGGAAGAAGACAGAATAAGAACTAACTCAACAACAGAAAGACCAATATGACAACAGCAGAAGCTAGGGACTCCACTCTAGCAAGATCTGAAAAGCCCAACACAGAGCATGAAGAAGAGATGGACCTCAAAAATTATCTCATCGAGATGATAGAGAGACCTTTAAAGAGGAACCAAGAAAATCCCTTAAAGAAATAGGAGAAAAAGCAAGAAAAAAATTACAAGAAATGGAGGAAAAGACAAAGCCAAAAATTCAAGAAATAAACAAATCTCTTAAAGAATCTAAAGAATCCCAAGGAAAAACAACCAATCATGTGAAGGAAGCTCTTGAAACAGATCAAAGCATGAAAGCTGAAATAGACACAATAAAGAAAACACAGAATAAGGAGATGCTGCAAATGGAAAGGCTGGATAAACGTTCAGGCACTAAAGATGTGAGTATAACTAATAGAATTCAAGAGATGGAAGAGAGAATCTCAGCTATTGAAGACTCGCTAGAGGATATACATTCATCAACCAAAGAAAACCTCCAGTCCAAAAAATCCCTAAAACAAAATATCCAGGAAATATGGGACACTGTGAAAAGACCAAACCTAAGAATAATAGGTATAGAAAAAGGTGAAGAAACACTGCTCAAAGGTACAGAAAACATATTCAACAAAATCATAGAAGAAAACTTCCCCAACCTACAGAAGGATATGCCTATGAAAGTACAAGAAGTTTACAGGATACCAAATAGACTGGACCACAAAAAGAAGTCCCCCAACACATAATAATCAAAACACCAAATCTACAGAATAAAGAGAAAATATTAAAAGCATCAAAGGAAAAAGGTCAAGTAACATATAAAGGCAAACCAATTAGAATCACAACCGACTTCTCAATGGAAACTCTGAAAGCCAGAAGGTCTTGGATGGATACCCTATAAGCACTAAGGGAGCATGGATGTCAACCCAGACTACTGTACCCAGAAAAACTTTCAATCATTATAGATGGAGAAAACAAGATATTCCATGACAAAAACAGATTTAAACAATACATATCCACAAATCCAGCACTACAGAAGGTTCTGGAAGGAAAACTCCAACTCAACAAACATAACAACACTCACAAAAACACAGGAAATAGATGATTGAATATTACCAAACACAAAAAGAAACAGGAGGGAAAAATCCACACACAATGACACCACCAACAATAAATACAAAACAAACAAGAACCAATAAACAATGGACATTATTATCCCTAAATGTCATTGGTCTTAACTTACTCATGAAAAGATATAGGCTAACAGAATGAATATGGACACAGAATCCATCCTTCTTCTGTTTACAAGAAACACACCTCAACTTCAAAGACAGGTGTTACCTCAGAATAAAAGCATGGGAAAAGATTTTCCAATCAAATGGGCTCAATAAACAAGCTGGTGTAGCAATCCTAATATCTAACATATTACACTTCAAACTAAAATCAATCAAAAGAGATGAAGAAGGGCATTTCATACTCATCACAGGAAAAGTCCATCAAGATGAAGACTCAATCCTGAACATCTATGCCTCAAATACGAAAGCACCCACATTTGTAAAAGAAACATTACTAAATCTCAAACCACACATAAAACTACACACACTTATAGTAGGAGACTTGAACACCTCCCTTACACCACAAGACAGGACCACCAGACAGAAACTTAACAAAGAAACAAAGGATCTGACAGAAGTTATGACCCAACAGGGTTTAACAGATATCAATAGAACATTCCATCCAAACACAAAAAAATATACCATCTTCTCAGCACCACATGGAACCTTCTCTAAAACAGACCACATAGTTGGCAGTAAAGGAAACCTCCACAGTTACAAAAGAATTGAAATAACCCCCTATATCATATCAGATCACCATGCATTAAAGCTAGAATTCAACAGCAATACAAATTGCAGAAAACCTACATACTCGTGGAAAATGAATAACACCCAATTGCTCCATTACTGGGTTGAGGAAGAAATAAAAAAAAAGAAATTAAAGGCTTCCTAGAATTTAATGAGAATGTAGACACAACAAATCCAAAATTATCAGACACTCTGAAACCAGTGCTAAGAGGAAGGTTCATAGCACTAAGTGCCCACATGAAGAAACTAGAGAACAGTCATATTAGAGAATTGACAGAACAACTGAAATCTTTAGAGCAAAAAGAAGCAAACTCATCAAGGAGGAGTTGATGCCAGGAAAGAATCAACCTGAGGGCCGAAATCAATAAAGTAGAAACTAGGAAAACAATACAAAGAATCAATGAAACAAAGAGTTGGTTCTTTGAGAAGATCAACAAGATAGACAAACCTCTAGCCAAACTAACCAAAAGGCAGACAGAGAGCATGCTAGTTAACAATCAGAAATGAAAAGAGGGATATAACAATGGACATTGAGGAAATCCAGAGAATCGTCGGGTCATACTTTGAAAACATGTACTCCACAAACTTTGAAAATCTAAAGGAAATGGACAGTTTTCTGAATAAATATCACTTACCAAAATTAAACCAAGATCACATAAGCAGTTTAAATCGACCAATAACCCCTAATGAAATAGAAGCAGTCATCAAAAGCCTCCCAACCAAAAAAAGCCCAGGGCCAGATGGCTTCACTGCTGAATTCTACCAGAAATTCAAACAAGAGTTAATTCCAGTACTCCTCAAGCTGTTCTGCACAATAGAAGCAGATGGGATATTGCCAAACTCTTTCTATGAGGCTACAATCACTTTGATACCCAAGCCACACAAATATATGACTAAGAAAGAGACCTACAGGCTGATATCACTCATGAACATCGATGCTGAAATACTCAATAAAATATTGGTGAACTGAATCCAAGAACATATCAGAAAAATCATCCGCCATGATCAAGTAGGCTTCATCCTAGGGATGCAAGGATGGTTCAACATATGAAACTTCATCAATGTAATCCACCATATAAACAAACTGAAAAAGAAAAACCACATGATATCTCACTAGAAGCTGAAAAAGCCTTTGACAAAATCCAACATCCCTTCCTTGATCTTGGGGAGAATAGGAATAACAGGAATATATCTAAACAGGATAAATGTAATATACAACAAACCAATAGCCAACATCAAACTAAATGGAGAGAAACTCAAAGCATTTCCTCTAAAATCAGGAACAAGACAAGGCTGTCCACTGTCTCCATACCTCCTCAATATTGTACTTGAAGTTCTAGCTAGAGCAATAAGAGAAGAAAAGGGGATCAAAGGGATACAAATTGGAAAGGAAGAAGTCAAACTTTCACTATTTGCAGATGACATGATAGACTACATTAGTGACCCAAAAACTCCACCAGGGAACAACTACAGCTGATAAACACCTTCAGCAAGGTAGCAAGATACAAAATTAACTCAAAAAAATCAGTAGCCCTACTACATACAGAAGATAAATCCAATGAGAAAGAAATCATGGAAACATCACATTTCACAATATCCACAAGCAACATAAAATATCTTGGGGTAACACTAACCAAAAAAGTGAAAAACCTGTACAGTAAGAACTTTGAGACTTTAAAGAAAGGAATTAAAGAAGATACCAGAAAATGGAAAGATCTCCCATGGTCTTGGAGAGGTAGAATCAACATAGTAAAAATGGCAATCCTGCCAAAAGTAATCTACAGATTCAATGCAATCCCTATCAAAATTCCAACACAGTTTTTCACAGACATTGAAAGAACAATACTCAACTTTATATGGAAAAATAAAAAACCCAGGATAGCCAAAACAACTCTTTACAATAAAGGATCTTTTGGAGGCAACACCATCCCTGACTTCAAGCTCTACTATAGAGCTATAGAAAAAAAGAAAAAGAAAAAACAAAACAACAACATATAGGCAAAGAAGCTTAAAAGAATAAATATAGCAATAAATATTTCTGTGATGTCCATGAAAAAAATACAGCTTAATAATATGACAAGACAAGCCTGGATTTGGAAAACTAATTACACAAAGATATAGAAATAATGAAGTTATCTCTACCTGAAATGACAATAGAAATGAAATCATCAGTAACCAGTCAAAAACTCAGTGGCATATGGCCAAAAATACAAAAGAGAGAGAGAGAGACAGAGACAGAGAGACAGAGAGACAGAGAGACAGAGAGACAGAGACAGATAGAGAGAGAGAGAGACAGAGAGACAGAGAGACAAATGGAGACAGACAGAGACAGAGAGACAGCCAGAAAGAGAAAGAGAGAACCAGGAAAGGAATGTATAAGAAAATAGGGCACGATCAAAGAAATGGTTTTGAGCTACTGACATAGATGAAGTAGAAGTATACCAGGTCAAAGGCACAGACGAGATATTCAGAAAGACTGTAGAGGAAAGCTTCCTGGTATAAGGAAATACATATCAATAGAGATCTATGTTCAATAATAAAAAAAGGACTATACATACCAGCAAATAGACAAGATTGGAAGACAAAATTCCCATGACATGTTATAGTTACAAAATAAATGGAATACAACTAGGCAAAAAAACAAAAAACAGCAAAATTAACAGTGCATCAGGAATGATATATACACTCCTTTGGTAATATATTTAAATGTGGACAGCTTCAATTCCTCATTCAAAAGATACAGGTTAGCTGAATGTATTAAAATAAAAGAAAATTCAGTTTCCAGCCAGCATTCCTGTGTCCTGCTCAGAGCTCCTGAGGACTGAAAACAGGGGAACCCATCTGACAAACCAGCCCATCCAGAATCTGCCAGAATCTAGGGGCTAGTCCTGCCTCCACTTATGGGAGGAGTTGAGCATGGGTCTGTTTCTGTCCTGCCTTCCTGTCCCCTGCTCAGAGCTTCCGGAGGCTTAGGGACTGCACATGGGGCAACCTGTCTTGGCAGATCAGTCCATCCAAAGTATGCCAGCATTGAGGAGCTAGTCCCACATCCATTCACAGCATGAGGTGAGCATGGGCCTATTTCCCTCCCACCTTCTGGTGCCCTGCTGCTAGGCTCCTGAGGCATGTGGCCTGTGCTCAGGGGAACATATCCTGGTGGAAGAGCCCATCCAGGGTCTACTAATGCCATGATACTAATGCTGACTCCACCCATGGGAAGAGGACAGCCATCTCAATTTAGGACATGCTTGAAGTCACCAGAAGTCAACCTTGTTCCCTTACCCACCAGGAGAGGGAAAGACCAACCAGTAACCACTGGAAGAAGTGATGGGAAGACCACAGTATAAGAACACAGTCAATGACAGAAATATCAAACTGATGCCACCAGAGTCTAGGGACTCCACACCAGCAAGACCTGAACATCCCAACACAGATGAAGGAGAGAATGACACTAAAAACAACTTTATGGAGATGATAGAGACTCCGAAAGAGGTAATGAGAAAATTCCTTAAATAAATGCAAGAAAAAATTCAAGAAATGGAGGAAAAGACAAACCAAAAATTGCAAGAAACAATTCAAACAGTACAAGGTTTGAAAGATGAAATAGAGACAAAAAAAAAAAAACCCAAATTCTGAGTGAATGCTGGGTAAACGATCAGGATCTACAAATGAAAGCATAACCAATTAAATACAAGAGATGAAAGAGAGAATCTCAGTGCTGAAGATGCCCTAGGAGAAACAGTTTCATTGACCAAAGAAAATCTTAAGTATAACAAAACAATAACACAAAATATACAGAAAATATGGGACACCATGAAAATACCAAACATTAGAATAATAGGTATAAAAGAAGGTAAAGAAACTGACCTCAAAGTTGAGAAAACATATTCAACAAAATCATACAAGAAACTTTCCTAACCTAAAGAAGACATGCCAATGAAAGTACAAGAAGTTTGCGGAACAGCAAACAGATTGGACCACAAAAATGTCCCCTTGCCACATAATAATCAAAACACCAAACATACAGAATAAATAGAGAATATTAAGAGCAGAAAAGTGAAAATGCCAAATAACATATAAAGGCAAACCTATCAAAATTAAACCAGACTTCTCTTGGAAAACTGAAAGAAAGAAGGTCCTACATAAATATTCTACCATCACTAAGAGACCACAGATGCCAGCCCAGACTACTATATACATAGCAAAGCATTCAACCCTTATAGATGGAGAAAACAAGATAATCCATGACAAAAACCATATTTAAACAATATGTATCCACTAATCCAGCCCTGCAGAAAGTTCTGGAAGGAAAACTCCAAATTAAGGAAGTTAAATATACTCACAAAAATATAGGCAATAGATAATCCCACTTTACCAAAAGCTAAAAGCAATTAAGGGGGCAATGGTAGAATCTACACACAATAACATCACCACCAACAAATCCAAAACAAACAAGAATTAACAACCAATGATCATTAATATCCCTAAATATTAATGCTCTTAACTCACTTATAAAACGATGCAGGCTAACAGAATAGATATAAAGACAGAATCCATCCTTCTGCTGCATACAAGAATCTCATTTCAACCTCAAAGATAGACTGTACCTCAGAGATAAGGGTTGGGGAAACAGATCTAAGAAGCAAATGGGTATAGTAATGTTACTATTTAGTAAATTAGACTTTAAAAAAAAATCAATCACAGAAATTAAGAAGATAATTTCATATTCATCACAGCAGAAATCCATCAAGACGCAGTCTCAATTCTGAACATAATTGACCCAATTAAAAAGGCATCCACATTAATAAAAGAAAAATTACTAAAACACAAATCACACATAAAACCTCACACACTTATAATAGGAGATTTCAACACCCCACTGTCAAAAAAAGAAAGGATCATCAGACAAAAACTTAACAAAGAAACAAAGGAACTAATAGAAATTATGATACAATTGGGTTTAACAAAAATCTATAGAACTTTCCAATCGAACACAAAAGAATTTACTTTCTCAGTGCCACATACAACCATCTTTAAATTCACCCATATACTTGGCAACTTAGAAATTTGAAACAGGTACAAAAAATTTAGAATAACCCCATGTATCTCATCAGAACACCATAATTTAAAGTAAGAACTTGACAAAACAAATTGCAGAAAAACTAAAAACCCATGGAAATTGAACAGTGCTCAATTGCACCATTCCTGGGTCAAGGAAGAAATAAAGAAATTGAAGACTTCCTAGAATCCAATGAGAATGAAGACACAACAAACCCAAACTTATTGAACACTTTAAAAGCAGTGATAAGTGGAAAGATCATAGCACTAACTGCCCACATGGAAAAACTGGACAACAGTTACACTAAAGAATTAATAACACAACTGAAAGCTCTAGAACAAAAAGAAACAAACTCACCTTGGAGGAGTAGATAACTGGAAAAACTCTAATTCAGTTCAGTAATCAATAAAGTAGGAACTAGGAAAATGATACAAAGAATCAATGTAACAAAGAGTTGGTTCTTCAAGAAAATCAACAAGATAGACAAACCTTTACCCAAACTAAACCAAAAGCCAGAGAGAGATCATGCAAATCAACAAAATCAGAAATGAAAAGAGGAACATAACAACAGACAGTGAGGAAATCCAGAGAATCATCAGATCATACTTTGAAAACTGCACTCGACAAAATTCAAAATTTTAATGAAATGGACAATTCTCTGGATAGATATCACTTGCCAAAATGAAATAAAGAACAGATAAGCCATTTAAATAGATCTATAGACCCTAATGAAATAGAATCAGTCATCAAAGTCTCACAACCAAAAAAAAGACCAGGGCCAGATGGTTTCAGCACAGAATTCTACCAGAAATTCAAAGAATATATTATACCAATTCTCCTCGAATTGTTCCGCATAATAGAAGTGGAAGGGTCATTGCCAGACTTTTTTTATGGAGCTACAATTACCTTGGGACCCAAGGCACACAAAGACAAAATTAAGAAAGAGAACGACAGACCAATACACATCATGAACATCTCTGAAAAATAGTCAATAATATACTGGCAAATGAAGTCCAAGAACACATCAAAAAAATCATCCACCATGAACAAGTAGGCTTCATCTCAGGGATGCAATGATGGTTTATCATGAAATTCAATTAATGTAATCCACCACACCACTAACACAAACACTTAGATAAACAATTAGTAAATAGGACCTCCTGAAACTGAGATGATTCTGTAAGACAAAGGACATGGTCAACAAGACAAAATGACAGCTTACAGATTGAGAAAAGATATTCACCAATCCCACATCCAACAGAGGGCTGATCTCCCAAATTTACAAAGAACTCAAGAAGCTAGACTCCATAGCACCAAATAATCCAATTAAAACATGGGATAAAGAACTAAATAAACAATTCTCAATAGAGGAATCTAAAATGGCTGAAAAACACATAAGAATGTGTTCAACATCCTTAGCCATCAGGGAAATGCAAATCAAAACAATTCTGAGATACAATCTTACTCCTGTAAAAATGGCTAAAATCAAAAATACCGATGACAGTTTATGCTGTAGAGAAAGGGGAACACTCCTCCACTGGTATGTACTCACTCATATATGCATTTTAGACATAGTGCAAAGTATTACCATTCTAAAATCCACATCATCAGTGAAGCTAGGAAACAAGGAGAATCCTAAGAAAGACATACATGGTCCACAGAAGATGGAAGAAGAGACAAGATCTCCTGAGAAAACTGGAAGGATGGGTGGAGGGGAGAGGGAGTCAGGAGAAAAAGAAGGGAAGAAGAGAACGGGAGAGGAGGATATGAGGGAGCAGGAAGTTTGGGAAGAGTGGGAAAATAGAGGAGAGCAAGAAAAATATACCATCCTAGAGGGAACCAATGTAGGTTTAAACAAAAATATGGCACTAGGGAAATTCTAGAGATCTACAAGAATGGTCCCAACTAACAATGTAATTAATAATGGAGAGGCTACTTTAAATGCCCTTCCCCTATACTGAGATGCATGTCAACATTATATCCCATTCTAGAGCCTTCCTCCAGTAGTTGATGGAATCAGAAGCAGACTCCCACAGCTGAACCCTGAACTGAAATCCTGGAACCCAGTTGCAGAGAGGGAGGAGTGATGTATGTTCAAATGGGTCAAGACCAGGCTAGAGAAACCCACAGAAACAGCTGATCTGAACAAGGGTAAGGTCATGAACCCCAGACTGACAGCTGGGAAACCAGCATAGGACTGTTATAGACACCCTGACCATGGGTGCCAATTAGCAGTACTGGGCAATCTATGGGGCCTCTGGTAGTGCATCAGATTTATCCCTAGTATGGGAATGGATTTTCGGAGTCCATTCCCTATAGAGTGATTCTCTCTCAGCCTAGACATATGGTGGAGGAACTAGACCCTTCTCCAAAGGTTGACAGACTTTGAAAATCACACATGGAACACTTCACCCTCCCTGGTGAACCGAGAGTTGATGAGATAGGGGGGTCTGTTCTGCCAAGGGGAGAAGGGGAGAGGGAGGGAACTGGGATTGACCTGAAAAACAAGCTTGTTTCTAATTTAAATAAAAAAAGAAAATCCGTCTTTCTGCTCTCTAACAGAAATTCAGCTTTAAATAGAGGTTCCACATTTAAGGGAATGTATAGAAAAAGAATTCCAAGCAAATGCACCCAAAAGCAGTCAGCTGTAACTACCTTAATAGCTGAAATATTAAACATCAAACTCAAATAACAGAAAACCAAATGAATTTCTATTAATCACATAAAATCTTAGAGTTTGATCAAAGATAACTCATCAAAATGAATTTTTTTGTGGAATAAATAAAAAATGAAAACACAGAACACACAATCTGTGGTATAAATGAAATTGCAGTCCTAAGAAGAAAATTTATAGCTCTCAGCACCCATGTATTTTTAGTTAAGCAAAATAATATGATTGATTACAAGTTTTCAATATATACTTCCTTCCCACTATCCACATACAGTCTCATACAAATTTTTTCCAATTTCACCTTCATCACACCTGTGTTTTCCCTTTTTAGATATCTAACACCACTCAATAGAACCTGTTTAATTCTCTGAATTCTAAGACCATTACAGGTTATATACACACTTCTAAGACTTCAGATATAATAAGAGAGAAAATTTGGTATTATTCTTTCTTAGTCTAAGTTACTTTACACAAAATATTAACTTTTAGTTCTATCTAATTACTTGAAAATGTGATGATTTCAGTTTTCCTTATAGCTGAGTATAATTCCATTGATTTTATACACCATGTTTTTTGATTCATTTATTTGTTCAAATAAATTTAGGTTGTTTTCATTTCCTGACTATAGTGAACAGAGAGGCAATGGACTACTAACAATGTATGTATGTAGTAGTCTCTCAAGTCCTTTGGGCACATAGCTAGGAGTGGCAAATCTAGGTCATATTGTAGATTTATTTTAAGTTTTTGATTATTTTTCACATCTATTTCCAGAGCAGGTGCAACCAATTGCTATTTGGAAACATTGAACAAGGGTTCCTGCCTTCCAGCACCTCTTCCAGTGTTTGCTGTCTATTGGTGTTTATAAACTTGATGACATCTCAAATTATTTGAATTACCTTTTGCCTAATTACTCATGGGTGGTTGGAGACTTTCAGAGGTACATCGTAGCCATTTTTATTTCTATATTTTTTGGATATAGCACTCTTCCCTCATCTAAGAACCTTTACTTTTTGTAGCAGATAGACCACTACAGGAGCATAGAACTGGTGAAAATGGAGAGGTAAACTGATCATGGGCTTACCAGAACCAATTGGTATATCTATTACACAATGCTGAAGCCCAAATGTTCAGGAAACATTTTAGAAGAGGGAGATGAAACTCTATGTGATCAGAAGACAGGAAGTCAGCTGTAGGACTGTGTCTCTTAGTTTTTACAGGGACAATGGAACTCATAAATAAAACAATATGGTTGCCTACCCCTACAATGCCTGAACAAAGGCAACAGTTGAATTTCCAATGTAGGGGCTGGGGAATTTCATAAGACACACTATTAGATAAAGAGCTATAACCAATTAGTGATTACTAAAAGAGGGAGGGTCAGTTGTCTCCAGGGTTCAGACACCTAAACTATTACCCAGTAGGAGGTGATCAGCCCTAAACACATATACATTTATGCAATAGTAAATAGACTCAGAACAGTGTATTTATGTGTATATGTGCACATAAATGCAGACATGTGCATAAGCAAGTAATAATTACAATTAAAAATTAAAGTTCAGTAATTAAAAGAGGTTTAGAGGACATGGAGTAGTTTAGAGAGGGGAAAAAGAGGTAGGAATAATTTAAATATAGAACTCATATAGAATTCTCAAATACATAGCAATAACATAAATATAGCACCTCATTAATGCCTCACATAAGTCATAAGTCAGAAAAGTTTTATTTAAAAAATCCAGTTAATCTCATGCTATTAGCAAGAAATTAATTTTCTTGCTTTCATGAAAACAAAATGAAATGTAGTAAGTGAGAAATTACAAAAGTCCATGTCAACTTGTAAATATCTAAGTCATGTTTTAGAAAATGAATTTCACATTTAAAAGTATCTCGCTTTGGTATCTGAGGGGTGAAAACATCAGAGAGTATCTTCTTCACAGTCTAGAAGTAACCAAGCAAAAGGAGTCTAATCACATCAAATCCCAACCCGCTTCTCTGTCTGTCTCTCTCTCCGTCTCTTTCCTTTTTCTGTTCTAACTTTGTATCATGTGCTTTTAATATTGGAGGACTAAAATCATACTTACAGAATTAAGAGAAAGAAATAGAAATAATAAAACAAACAAGAAACAAATTTCTTATACTCCATGATTAAAAAATTATTTCCTAGTATAGGTGGCATTAGAAGACAAACAGCATTTAAGGAAACAGAATTTTGTATTAATAATTATTAAATGAAACAAGACACCTAAATTACTGAAGCAAATTAATGTCTTAAAGACTAAAATTAGAACATTTCTAAATTAGAACATTTCTAATTTTGATTTAATTAATTTAATTTTTTGCTATTTTTTGTGCTTTCCAAGTTTTAATAGCCTAAGTTGGAGGCCATTGAAATGTCCATTGCTTTCTCTGGCACCATGTGGGTAGGACACATATATGACTTACACATATTTTAACACAATTTTATGCTTGTTATGCTCAAGCCACTTTTCAAAACACCTAAAATATTACTTTTCCCAACTACTATTAAGTGCAAATACTTTGATATACCCATTTTAAATCAATAATATGATCACAATTAAATAGTAAATAAAAGAATTGAGTGTAGATTCTGGAATTGGACTACAGTGTCTATCATAATGTCCTTTGTCCTTAACTATAGCACCTTCCCTTCCAAAGATCAGAATCAGGGTGTGTGTTTTGATTATTTTACAGTTCAGCAGGCATCTGGTACAGGATGAGTAGGAGTGTTTGTTTTCTATATAAAGGAGAGCCGAGAAATGGGAATGTATCCAGCCAGGAAGAAATGAAGATCTAGGTTAAAATATTGGCAGTAGAAATTGATAGAAATAAAAGATAATGAGGAGACATAATTTAGAGGAAGGTGAGTAGGAGTAAGCTTCTAATTACTTCCTTCCTTTAACCAGTCGGGTAAAAGATCTCTTTGTCTGGTTATAGCTAATTGATTCCAGTCTACAGGCTGCACATTTAAAGGAAATTTCTAGGTGCCCCAAATATACTAGTAAATCAGTTGGATATAACTAAAACTGAGAATAGGGAATAAAAAAGGTGTATGTGTTAGAAAACCACTATCAATAGATGAACTATGAATCTAAGAACATAGTGCTAGAAGTCACTTTTGGCCTGCGATCTATAAATTTTGTATGCGAATGAGCTCCTAGGGACCAAAGCCATTTAAGAGAGCATGAAAAATTCTTCTTAACCCCACTTTCCAATGTAGTCTGAACATATGACAATGTGCAGTTTATGGTCCACAAAAGCAAGGTAAATTTCTTAGTTCCTCTTACAGTCAAGCTGTGTGGTAAGATTGCTGAGTCTTTGAAGGGTCTTTCTTGAAAGCATGACTCAATAATGTATTGTTCTATGACATGTACCAATTTCATTTGCTCCCCTGCACCTCAGTCCCCTTACTCAAAAACTGAGAATACTAATAATTTTGAGAGCTAATGTAAATAATAAAAATAGTCATTTACCCAGTGACTAGCACCAATTATAAGCTCTGATGAATACAAATTTTTTCATAAACAACTGGTAATATATTTTAATTTACACAGGAAAATGCCTTATAAAATTGTCATATAATTACACTGAAATCATAGATGAACCAACATAATGTCATGATTTTAATGCAGTGATGACTGTGTGAAACCTAGAGGCACCCCTCAGAGAGGGAGAAGTGACACAATCACAAAGTAACATGTAAACATAAACTGTACAAAAACAATGAAGAATGAGCAATTGATAAAGCCCAACTTAGATCAGCCAGGTATGTGACAAAAAAAAATCACATAATTAATGAGGATCCCATGAGATGAAAGCCTTCAATGGTCCCTGCATTGAATCAAAAGGAACTAAGTGCACTTCTACCATTATTTACCTCATTCACACTTACAGGGCATATTTTCAGGTGTGGAGTGGTATCACATGTCAACAGGCCATTTGCAAACTCCATACATGGGATGCTGAAGAAGAATTAAATTAATTTTCCATCCAGGCATGGTGGTGCATGCTGCATATTCCAACATTTAAGGAGCAGAGGCAAAGAGGATCAAGACTTCAAAGGCAGCCTCAGCTACAACAGAAGTTTGAGGCCATCTTAAGGCTGCATGAGACCTTGTCTCAAAATGTATTGATGTTCTATCTTTCCTGTAACTACATATTTTGAAACTGCAATTTTTCAATTATAGGAAAAAAAGAAAATTTGAAAACTGTTTTTTAACATTTCATTCCAGTGGGAATTTTACACAAAAGTAATATTTTAGCAGCAAGCTGGAAGGAAGACACATTGCCCTGTCAAGTACCAGTTACAAAATTAGACACAGCCTTAAAGTGAATAGATGAGGAATTAAAATGTTTTTGAAGCTGCTCATTTGTCTGAACTTTATTAAAATTTCCATGAAAGGGTAATGATATTGATCGATACATTGTCATATATATAGAATGAAAATAATGTGAACAGAAGAATGATAAATGATTTCATCTTAAAATTAACATTACTGATGGCTAATGCTATCCAAATAGTACTAAGATGAATTAAGCGTATGGTATTCCTTTATTTCTAAAGAAAGATATTTACTTGAAAATACATGCGAAGATAAATCCTAGAAAATATGGGGAAATAAGAATTACCATCCTTATTAGGCAGAAGTATGGTTAACAATTGTTTGATTTGAAATAAACAATCTTTATTATGACTGTAGTCAGTGCTCAGGGTTTATATGCATTTGTCTTGGTGTGTAATCTATGTTACAAATCATGAAAGATTGATTACATTATTTGCTTTAAAAATTATTATTGGAATCAATTTTGATCCTAAGGAGATATGCTGCCAAGTGTCCTAGTCATTTGTCCTTGGGCCTTCATAAAGGCAGAAAAATTTGGCTGCTTTTTATTTTCACTTTTTTTCTAGATTCAAATTTTTAGTGGATTTGGATATAGTTATCATTTTTGATACTACCTTTTTTCTATCTGGTAGTAAAGACTGTTTAGAACACTTTAGTATATTGAAGAATATGGGATTGGACAATGCATAAAGAACCATATTTGAAGAGTGATGCTTTTGCATTTTATTTGAATTCCCAAAGAGTTATTTCAGACTGTTATGACAGCAACATCTTTATGGAATCATCATCCCCTTTCCTAGTATGAGCAAAAGGAGGAAGAGTTACAATAAGACACATCAGAGTCTTGGCATTACGACTGACCAATTAAGTATATATGTGTTCTGTGGTGATCAGGGCATAGTGCAATCTGTGCTATTTGGTTACATGACTTGTTATCTGCATATTCCTCCTAGTAGGAATAGCACTGTTTTTTTGAGACTATTCTCTGTCTGCAGATAAAAATTATTAAACTTGACATGATAATACTTCAGAGAGCCTTCCTAATGGGAGATTTCCATTTTGAGAGACCAGTCTTCTTTGATTATTTTTTAATCTTTGTCTTTTCCTGATAAAATTTATTTTTTATTAAAACCTGAAAAGAAAGTTTACTAAAAAATAAAACATATTTGAGTCCTATTTATTTAAAATAGACTACACTCATATGGTAAATGAGATTTATTTATTCCTATAAAAATAAACTACAGAGCTTGAATAATTTTATACTCATAACCTTAAAATTATAGCTTCATCAACAGAAATTACTCTTTAAAATATCTTGTTATAGTTAATTTTAATAAATGAAATTAAATGCAACATGGAAATTTCAGACTGTGTACACTGACTTTTTGTTCTTACAGGGAGTAGACATGCAGATGTATACTCTAGAGTTATATTGGGCTTTGAGGAACATTGTCAAATGCCCTGTGTCTGCATTCTTGGTTCTTTTCTTGAACAGTCAGAAAACATATTCTATAAGTTGTTGTAGGAAATTACAGATTAGCATATACAGGATATTCACACATTTTTACTACATGGTAAAAATCAGTCCACTGTTATTTTTAAGTAACAGGAACACATTAAATACAAAAATGATAAGCCAAATTAACACAACTCTTTTATCTTCCTCCTCCTCTCCAAAATTTGTGTTATACTATTCATGTTTTCTCTTTCAGGTACCTTGTTTACTTAAGATAGGGTCTAAATTGTTTCTATCCATAAGAAATTTGGCTAAATTCATTTACCAATGATATTCAGTGTTTTATCATTCAACAATCTAAGGAAAGAACATAGCTGTGTTTCCTTCAACCCTCTGATTTATTCTTGCTCTGCTACTTTTTTTGTTTGTTTTGTTTTGTTTGTGTGTGTTTGCTTCCTTAGATGTGCATATCATGCTACACTTAGTATGTCAGTGCATAAGCCCTAGTATACACATTGAGAAGCCAATGGAATTTCCTTCCCTCATCACTCTGAGACTTCATTTTATATTTAGATTGCATTCTCATTGAAGAAGATTCCCACAGTTCAGTTAGGCTGACTGTAGACCAAACTTCTGATATTTGCTTCTCTCTGTTCCCCAGTACTGAAACCACAGTCATGTAAAATCATTCCTAATATTTTATAGAGGTGGAATGAATTTGAATTCAAACACTTATGCTAGAACAGCAAGTGCTTTAAGCCACTGAAACATCTTCCAAACCCCCATTCTTTCTACATTTTTATTCACTTTGGGATTTCATGCCCCTGGAATTATTCCATCCCAATTTAGGCTTTGCTGAAAATGCCTTCACAACCAGGTCTAGCCTTGTGTGTCCTAGGAGTTTCTAATTACAGTGAAACTGACAATTGAGATGATTATCAATCTCATTTTCAACTTGCCTCATTTAGTATTAATCCTATTGAAAAATATTGAATTTAGTGTACATATATGTATCTCTAAATAGTTGTGTGCACTGGAATTCAAGTTCTTGCTGATGTTCTGCCACTGTTAACATTTGCAATGTTGATGCTCATAAAACGATATACTGTACATGTCACCTAGGAAGCTGAATTCTTTGAACTGAAGGAAGTCAGAAAAGCTCCAGAGCAGATATTTGACCTCTTTTTCCACTCTGAACCTTCTGTCTTTAATGTGTATCAGGCTAACAGGAAATAGTTGGTTACCTCAGAGCCATCACGTCACAATTGCATCAGTGTACACACATTGACAGGAGGTCAGTCTCATAACAAAGAAGGCCCAGTACTAAATAAGGTACCACATGTGCTTTCTCATACGTGATTCTTACCTTTAAATCTGTTGTTTTGTATGTTTTGGAATTCATGTGAAAAACAGGAAACAAGAAATGGGTTACTGGTAGTGAACCTTTCAAGATGGAAATAGTAAAACAGGCCAAATGAAACAGAGACAGGAAACACTGGAGAAGTAAAGGTTCCAGGTTGGAAGGTAGAGGAGAGGGGATAACAAAGTAGTGGCAGACGATTTAACCAAAATAAAAACTCCACCAGACATTGGTGGCGCATGCCTTTAATCCCAGCACTTGGGAGGCAGAGGAAGGCGGATCTCTGTGAGTTCGAGGCCAGCCTGGTCTCCAGAGCGAGCGCCAGGATAGGCTCCAAAGCTACACAGAGAAACCCTGTCTCGAAAAACAAACAAACAAAAACTTCTACATGGGAAATCGATAGCTCCCATTCACCCAAAATATAATTAAAGGGAAGAATAGAACAAAATTGACAGAAAAAAATGGGGAAAGTAATCAATTTAATATGGAATGGAGGATGAGAGGGAAGGGAGAGTAGCTGTTATATAATCCCCAATTAAGAATATACGAAAAACACTGGTTAGCCACCTAATTAAAATATTTAGTATATGAAAAGGGATAGACTCTGATGACCCCTAGGGAAGGCCTCACCCTCCCTAGGGAGCTGAAACGATATGTGATAGGTAGGGTTTTAATTTGGGGGAAGGTGGTAGGGGAGGAGGGGAGGGAGAGGGAACTGGGATTGACATGTAAAACAATCTTGTTTCTAATTCAAATAAAAAATCTGCAAAATAAATAAATAATAATAAAAGAAAAGAGAGAGTTTGAACCGAAATAATCTACATGGATGCATAGTGTTTTCCCAGAAGAATCTAAGTTATTAATTGAAAAATTTCAATGCCAGGCACAGGTTATCTCCTCAGCTATGCAATAGGACTTTATTAGTTAAAAAGAACCCAGAAGCCCCCAGAATAACACAGGCTACTACCATTGCCCACTGTGACTAGAGGGTAAGTATCTGCTGCTTAAAAAAAAAAACAATTTCGAACTGACCAGGAAACTTTCTTCCAAGCTTACCTTTGGCCAGAAAGTGCCAGGAAGCTCCGGGGGTGGGGGGACAATATTCAAATTATTTCCTAGTCATTGTATAACTACTTGTAAAATATTACTGTTTTCTCAGAGCCTAGTTATGCTTTTGTACACAGAAGCAATGTGAGCATTAGTTCTTATATCATCGAATGTAGTGTGAACCTCTTAGTTCTACATCATTTATTTAGTTTTTGTGATGTGATCTATTTTGTATATATCCTAGACTAGCCTTGAAATAAATGGCAGTTCAGCTTTTGCCCTTTGAATAGCAGAAATGTAGACCTGTGTTACTAAGTGCAGCAGTAGTAGATTTTAAATACAGAAGCTATCTGGACTTGCAGCACACTTCATTAATTTCAGCACTAGGGAGGCAGAGGGAGCCAGATCTCTTAGTTGAAGGCTACCTGGTCTACAAAGCCAGTTCCTGGACAGCCATGGCTGAGACAGAAATATTGTCTCAAAAAACAAAGAACAAAAAAAAAAAAATGTAGAGATGGCCATCAAATAATTCAGCGGATATTCTTAATGATACAGCAGTTTCAGAATTTGAGAACCTCTCTCATATCTTTGATATCCTGAGCACATGGCTTTGTTTTTATATTTTAGTACTTCCACCTCATTTCCCTTTGTCAACTGTATAAAAAAAGGGAAATTATTAAGACAGTACCTTGAGGAAGGTTTTCCGTTTCCTTTAAGCGGCTGGCCATTGCGTTTTTGATGATGGTCTAGTGAGTAGATGGACCAGACAAATTGGATTTGGAGTATTTTTTTCTACTTATTTTTGGGGGGGGCGGAGGAAGTCATAAGGGTGGGGGTGGAGCTAGATGGACTGGGAGGTGAGTGTGAAGAGGGCACATTACACAAAATTTCTAACTAATTAATAAAATTGTTGTTGGAAAAAGAAGGAAATATATTATAGTGTGATGGTCAAACATAGTCACAGATCTGAACCCACCTTTAAAGAGTATCGTCTTTAGTCAAGAGGTCTCCCATATGACAATGATCCTATAAGATATATTTTGTTTTTACTGCAGTTTGCTGTTTTTAAAGGTTCCCAGAAATCTTAAATACCATTATATTCCCACAGCAGACACAACAGTCTCTCTGTTGTATCATTCCCATTGTAGGTTTCCTTGTTATGTGGTCTTCCTTGTAGTCTGACTACATTCTAAATAAATTTTAAACAAAGAATAACAAAACAAATGGAATATTTGCCCACCATTGTAAACACAGACACAAAAATAAAGTTAGAATATTTGCATATTATTTCCCCATGCCAAATATGTAATAGTTTGGTCAGAATAGATAATTATAAGAAAGCAATCACTTGATGAAATTAAAAATATAAAGATGTCACTAGTTAAAAAGGGCCTCCATGAATTTTTCTGGACTTCGAGTCTAAAGAGTTCTGGCAAAGGCAAGGTTACTTCCCTAGTAAGCTCATTTGTCAGCCTTGTTCTGCTCCCAGGAAGGAACTTCTCTGTCCATTGTCTATTGACCTTGATTTGGCTCTCTAAGTGGTCCTGCCTTTTCTATTATCCCTTGTCCCCCTCTTGAGATGTGCAGATCATTTGAAGCTAAGTATTTGCTGGTGCACATTGAGAGAACACTCAGAGGCTCCTAGAGCCTAACATGCAGTCTCTTTAAAATTACATTTTCAGTCTAAAAGAAAGCAGCTTTCCAATCTACTTGCTTTTGTCAATTTCTTGTGCAAATAACCCCAGACAGAGAGCCCATCTGGTCACAGAAATTAAATGTGAACACCCTCACCTTCTGTAATCAGGTCTTTTTTTTCCTGCTCGTGATTTGTCCTTCAGGATCTCTTAGATGACAGAAAACTGCAATAGTTGGGCAATTTAAAAGATATATATTCATCAACATAGAACCTGGCAGAGCTGATTGTATGTGATAGGCCTGATGGTCCTTTAATTTTCATCCTTTGGAATACAAGATCACTTTTATTGTTCATCACATGCAATATTATAGTTACCTGTTTTTCCAGTGGGATTTTGAAAACCCTCAATTACATGTCTAGAATTAGTAAATCCCATTGCTTTTCTAAAAATAGATTAATCATTTCTGGAAGTCTAGTTATAAAACAAACAATGTATAAATATTGAAACTAAATACAGTCTTTGAGAGTTACTTAACTATCAATGTCTATGCAAATATATTCAGTTTTTATTATTTGCTAACATTTTTGTTGTATGTAATAAATTCAGATGGGTATTGTCCATATAACTTAATTAAATATTTAAATATAGGCACAGACATAAGAAATGACTAAATCTTTATGAATGAGAATATTTCCTATGAGATTCTGTCTAGCTCTAAAAGTACCTAATTGGATTCAGATATTTTAATAATATAATATAGCTTTTATATATTATGTGTATAAAAAACGTGTTATGAATAAATTTGCCAATTTTATTTTTCCCTCAAGTATCTATAATGTGGGAAGTTAACATATTTCATGTTATTAAGATGTTGTTTGTGAGTATTTGCTATAGTTAAGCAAAGAACAAAGGACTGGTTAAATATTTCTGTCTCTTCTAAGGACGTGGTTGTAGTATTACATGTAAATGAATGATGTCTGGATATGTGATTGCTAATCCAGAATGATACCAGGATCTTGTGATTAACAGATTTATGTAAATAACTTTCTGGACTTGGTGCACAAAGGAAATGAGCACCTGGAAATTGAAGATCATGCACAAGCTCCTGAATGCGTTTCAAGATTTATTTGAATTTCTGCTTTTCATATGTTTTTAATAAACTGACATTAATGGAATTGGGTTAACCACTATGTAGAGTTATTTTTATGTGCGAACATGTATATATATATATATATATATATATATATATATATGTATTTATAGTTATATTTGAGCATAGTTTAATTATGCAAGGAATTCACATTGCTTATTACACTTGGTTGATTTGTTCAGGTTTTCCTCCAAAGGCACTGAAGAACACTGTGCAATAGATAAATATTCAAATGTCTTGTTTCTTTTGATATTTGGCATAAATAAAATAATTTAATTCCCTATAGCCCTTGCCATGTATGATGAATGAGGAATATTTCTCCAATGCCAAAACTTCCCCTTGTGTTATTTCTTACATATTTTATATAATTATCAGTTAAGAAGCTTTTGAAAGATGCTATGGGATATTCCTAAAATATTCAACTCTACATCTGAAAATTATATTCTCATAGTTTAATGGTAAAAAGGTCAATTTTAAGTGAATTGAAGAGAATGAGAAGCGGTTTTGAAAATATGGGAAAATAACTTGGCTCCTCGTTGAATGGAAGAAATGTTGCCAAGGAAGATTTTGCTGCTGTTTATTTCATTTGGTGTCTTATTATATAAAAATTATATATTGGCATGCTTCTAGGACTAAAGAGAAAAATATGAAATCATGCAGAGACAGAGAAAGATTGATAAGTACTCAAACACATATGTGCTTCATGTGATATATGTGAGAGGTATATAAGAGGTACAAATGGAGAAAATAAAATATGGACTTTTTGATGCTAGGGGTAAAGTCAGAGTTGAAGGTTTAAATTATATCAATATTTATTATTTTCTGAAAATTTTATTAATATGTGGTATTCACATTGGTAGTCTCTTTAAGTCAACAGTTTTCATTCAACATTTAGCCACTATTAATATTACAGATAAGATAAACTCCTTCCTGAGTTTAAACTTTGTCACTCTTGACTTCATCTAAAATTTATACATTTTCTTTTATACCTATTATTTTTTTCTATTTTCTTAGTATCTTCTTAATATAGAATTATTTCAGTTCTCATTTTGCTGTTGATACTATTATTAAACTTGTTTTAGTTCTCGCAATATATTTTTATTTTAAACAACGAAAATACTCTTTTCTATAGAATCTCATGTCAGTCAAGTATATTTATTATTTATGTATAACATAATGTGTATAATTCATTTATATCACGGGATTTATTGTTTTTAAATATTCTATTTCTGAGTTGATCTCATAGATTTACTGAATTTCCTTCTAAGAAGGTTTTTGGATTTATGCACATATTCTAGTTACAGACATGCTATTATCCTGATTTATAAGGATCATCCAAGCTTAAGATGTCCTACATACAGAAAGATTTGTGAAAAGGAAGCTAAGGCTATGATTGCCCTTGCCCTTAAAAATTTTTATTCCTCCCAATAACTTTTTGCTTCCATTGGAAAGATTTTTTTCAGTTGTCTGTTTTGTAAGAAGGTGAAGGATAAAAGAGTTACAAAGAAACATGCAAAAATTCTTTCATTATCTAAAAATTAGTTACTCCCAAAACATAGATTGAAACAAAAATAATTTCTGGAGTTCAGTTCTAATATTCCCATGTAATATATGTTGCATGTGCTAAGTTTTCACATAGATCTGACAAGTTTATTCCAATATCAGTGTATGAGTGTATGAAATAATTTTGAAATGAGGATATTTTCAATGACATCCATTCAATTTCAACAGTAAACATAAAATACTTAAGCTTGGATCTATCTCAGGCAGGATAGGGACTGAGCCTCTACATGCCTCTACTGCCATGATTCACTTCCAAGACTCAGGAACTGTGTCAGCCTCTATTGTGGAATATTAGTTTAAGGTGTGTTACATTTGTTAATGCTGTGGAGCATTTGTTTAATGATGTAAAAATGCATTACTTTTGTTTGTGTTTTATTTGTTTAACTCACTGAAGCTGTGATTCTTTGCCTTTCTAAAACAACTGATGGTCTAATAAATATCTTAATTTCCAATAATTAGGCAGGAGAAAGGATAGGTGGGCCTGACAGGCAGAAAGAATAAGTAGGAGGAGAAATCTGGGAAAAGTAGCAAGAAGCAAGAAGAAGAGGACATCAGGGACCAGCCACCAAGTCATCCATGGAGTAAATGTGAAAGTAAGATAAAGAGAAGAAAAGGAAAATGTCCAGAGGCAAATGGTAGTCAGGATAACTTAAAATAAAAAAAGCTGGCTATAACAAGTCAAGCTAAGGCCAGGCATTCATAATTAAGAATAAAGCTTCATATGCCAGGTAACTGGGAACTCAGTGGCAGGCCTCCAAAAAGACCAAAGAGCCAAAACAGTAAAGAAAACAACCAACAATAAGCCTCCTCTTCTCTGCAATTTTCATAATAAGACATTGTCCACTTTGGTCACTATTCTTGAATGATTCATTTACACTCTCTTCTTTCCATGCAATGTTCTAATAACAGCATTGTGCCATGTAGACAATAGGCAAACATAGTCAGTAAGGTAATGTATGAGTTAACTTAGATAATTTTGTCATTTTAAAATCCAGTCACCACACTGAAACACTGAAACATTGCTATTTCAGAACTGCTCTGCTGGCTGTTTTCCTCATTAACAGAATCTAAAATATAGGCAGATTTTGTTAAGTTTTGTATAACATTGTGTTAAATCTTGATTTTTATGTGATCTCAATAAAAAGGATCAATAGTTGGCATTAGCCCTTAAAACTACTATAAACAAAAAATATATTATTTAAGGAACAAGCCTCTGAGTGTATCTATTTTGCCATACTTCTGTTTTCTAAACAAAACAAGTAGGGCAAAAGCACATAAGACTCACCAAGGTGAAATGAGAAATAAATATTTTCAATTGGAACATTTACTTAAGAAATCTGACACAGGAAATGGGAATAAAATATGTGTGAGTATAACAATGCTAACTTTGAAATCTTACACATATAGGAGCCTGATGAAGGGATATTTGTTTCTTAATAAAATATTGCATTATTTAAAAACCTCAAAAAATTCAAAAAATAGCTCTAATGGTGTAAATGTATATTCAAGCCATAACTAATAACACAGTGGGAGAGGGTTCGTTTAGATTGAGGCTAGGTGTCTTGCAAATGAAAAGCTATTTAAGTGCTAAAATCAATTGACTATATAATACCATGTTTTCTGATGGGAATAATGCACAAAGAATGCCTGGAAGTTGTTTGTTACAATAGCTAAATGAGATTCTACCTCTGGTTATTATCAACCTCTACATTCATCATTATAAACCACTTCATTTTTATTTTATTATATCGATTCACCTTAGCACCCAAGACAGTTTGTACTCCTACTAAATTCAGAAAACATTGATTTACTTAAATTATTCAATACTTTACTGTATGGCTATTATGTCATTTAACATTTTAGACAAATCAATAGAAGTTTTTTAATTGCCTGTCACATACCTAAGGTATTGCAAATGTGTCTTGCTATCCCAATCATTAATTTGTACTATGCTGATGACATTTTTATAAATCAACTAGTTTAAAACAACAAAGTAGTATATGTGGGAGAAAGTACTAAGATATGAAATGAATAATTTAAACTACATGGGACATAACACTGCAGAATATTTTATTAACTTTATAATACTACTATTTCTCATATATCTGAAAGGTAAACCGTTGTCCTCTGTGCCATGATATGTGTGTGTACATATATTTATATATAACCTTATATAAATATGAGAGATGAGATGCTAAGTAAGTTAAATGAACTATATCTTGGAAAATCTAAGATAAGGAATTTGAAATGCCACTTAAAGGTGTCATTACAATTGAGATTATTATTGCAGAATAATTTAATATATGTGAAATGGAAGGATAGCATTATTTCTACCTGCCAATATTTCCTAATGTTTGATTATTATAAGAGTGATTTCTATAAATCTCTTATCTATAATTTAATTCCCAGGTTTTTATCCATCTATCTGTCCTTTATAAAGAATAGTTGTTTCAATTTTATTTTTTTCTATAAAAATTGTACCTGCGAAATTTCTGATACAGAATAGATGTTCAATAAGTATTTTTTAATGAGTAATTGATAGATGTTTTCCTTTCACTGACATAGGCTATTTGATGTGCACATATATATTTTCTAGTATTTTAAATAGCCGTGATTTGAATAAAGAAACCATTTAAGCTTTGTAATTAGATTTTATGTGTGAAGTTTCACTGAAAATATTATAACTATTCTTCCAGCTCTCATAAGACAATAGATATTCTAGGAATGATATTTGTGTTATTTGCTTTGGCGTCAGATTTTGTCTTTATTGAAATGCAAAACTAGTGTGTTTAACAGGAATACAAGAGTGATAATTTTCCATCACCCAAAATCATATTCTGTGACAGAGATAACATGGGCACAGGTCATTCCCCTAGGAAAAGAGCAATTAGTTTATCATAGTTGAATTTATAAATGTATTAGCCTTTGCCTTATGGCATTATACAAATTATAAGATGGTCACAGACACAGTATGAGAGGAAATTAATCTTTCTCTTATGGACAAATTGTAAATGAACCTATTATTTACTAATTTCAACTTCTTAATCGTTCTCAAGATGCAAGGAATGGGTATGTAGCTCAATTGATACACTTCTCGAATAATGACCGAGAAACTCAACACTCAATCTCCTGCAGACAGTAAATGAGGCTTAGTGATTTAGGTTTAAAATCTCAGGTGGTAGAGGCAGAAGATTCAGGGACTAACTTTGCTCACTTAAATTTAGTCTTTATATTCTGTTAAAATGACAACAACAGAAAGAATAAAGGGAATAGCAATGAACTAGCAAAGATTAAGAATAGAAAGAAAGTTTAGTGATTTAGTAAAATATAACTATTTGATAATAACAATATGTATAATAAATTGAGCTTAAAACCCTGAGTAGCTGTTTGCTAAAATATCATCAGTGCTTTGGAGAATGATGGAAAATGCCGTGGAGGTCTGAGAAAATGTGTTATCCCAAATCACAGTGTAAGAAGTTAGCAATGTGATATCAGGACTTTAACGTGCCGATAAATTCAGATTAATGTAATTTAGTAATTAATTTTTCTGTCTAATGTATGGAGTATAAGAATATTCAGTGTTTCCCAAATTCAGGATGGTACTATTATACTTTTAAAGATGGTACCACTTTATTTATTCAATTATTTGTATTTATAAACTAATATTCTTTACATGTATATTATGAAAGAAAAAAACAGAAGGAAACAATGTCTTTAGATAATTAATATTGTATATGCATTTCTGTGAGCATGGTTTTGTGGTGTTTATATAATATGTGCACACATGTGTGAAGGTACATGTATCCACACATGAAGGGATTAAGGCAGAAAATGTTGAGTGTCTGTCTTTCAAACTCTCTGCCTTATTCATTTGAGACATAAGAAAGGGTTAAGACTCACCATCCCTTTACACCACACAGCATTAGAGATACAGACACATGTGGCCATATTGAAGTATTTGATTGAGTTCATCGTAAATGAGATGAGTAGCCACTGACCCATTTCCTCTTCCTGGAAGCCATTAGTTGACATAAAGAAAATTTCAATTTCAAAAGGAATACATGAGAAAACTTTAAAAATGTGTGCTGGGAGTGATAGACTATAACAAAAATTCAGTATAGATAAGAGAGCTTCATTGATTATTGTAAAATTCTACTCATGCAGGATCAGTTATAATAGACCAATACTTAGAAAATCCAAAAAGATCCAATTCTAGAAAATGAATTTATTATATAAACACTAAGATATAATCCCATCTTTATGTATAGGTGTAAAATCTCTAAAGATATAAAACATAAAACATGCTAAATTACCCAATTTATATACTTTTTTAAAATGGCAAAGCTTGTTAGTCATCTTACAGAGACATGAGATATTTGTTCTAAGTTTTCAAAATTCACAACTGAATTTTTGTAGTAAAAATATATTTTCAGAAAATGATAATTATTTTCTCTAAAAAAGACACTGCCTCGCCAGGTGGTGGTGGCGCACAATTTTAATCCCAGTACTAGGAGGAAGAGACAGGTGGATCTCTGTGAGTTTGAGACCAGCCCTGCTCTACAGAGTGAGTTCCAGGATGGGTTCCAAAGTTACAGAAAAACCCTGTCTTGAAAAACAAACAAAAGAAAAGAAAATAAAAACGAAATATATTCCCTCAAAGAAGAGTATGTTTATTCAGAACTATATTTAAGGAGTCATGGCCAAGGGTAATGGGTTCAGATTGCCCCAAATAGCATGTTCTAGTGTGGAAATGATTTCCTGAAATTTTATATTTGCAGAATAAAAGTAACTTCTGCATCAAGACAATTACCAAACACATACACAGAAGTAGGGTAAATTCTTACCTAGACTCTTGATGTTACCTGATATGATTCTTAGCTTATGGCTTAGTGAAAGATATTACTCTACTAAGAATTCATCTTTACTTGATAGATTAATAGCTTCAAGGGAAGATTCAATATAGATGAGTGACAATTGAAAGCTATCAAAATAATTAATAGATACTTTAGACTAGATTTTAATAAAGGTACCCCAATAAAGGCACTGTTTATAGTCATTTATAAGTTGTAGTATTTTCTTAGTTGTTTGGAATATTTCAAATACTTATTATTGTTTTGATTTTTGTTTTCTGCCAGTGTTATTTTATAGCTATAATCTCATTTGGAGCACATAATTTTAGTTTCATGAGAGATTCACCTTTAATGTCCAAATAATTATAAATGGTATTTGTTGGGACCCATGTGGCCTAGTTTCAAGTCAACATAAGAACACTTGTCCAATGAGTCTCTGTAAGGCTCAATGGTCTTGGAACCAGAATGTTGGTTGCTTAGGATTCTGGGAATTTGGGTTTACCTCAACATGGAGGTCACTTAGGAAGATTTTAAAGATAAATCTCTGTTAACCTAAAAGGATTATCATTCTCTAAATTATTTTTAATAGTTAGAGAATATTTCATGATATTAATGAAAAGTTGTAATTGTTTTACACTGGAAAATTATGTTCAGTAAAGTAGATGATGAGCTAATCAGGTAGTCAAAAATACGGTTTTTTAATTGAATTACCATCATTTTCAAGTTTACTAAAACCAAGACCAGCATGGCATTTATCAACTTAAAACAACATACCAAGTATGATTCTAGTTATCTCAGAAAAATTTAAATATATAAATATGGCATTTAAACAAAATGAAATATTCTACAAGGCCTTAGGGATTACAACAATTCTTAAGTGGAAATGTGCAAATGAAGCTCCATGAGACACCTTTGGATTTCTCAGCAGATTGTATTGAGACCAGCCACAATGGAGTGATATATCCAGAGTGCTAGAAGAGTATACTTCTAATCACAAATACTCCATTTAGGAAAAGACTAGATCATCATGAATAAAGGAAAAATAAGAAATAATAGATAACAGAAAGAGTCAAGGATTCTTGATCAATTCTAATGTATCACTTTCATATCTATTTCAATCCCTACGTTGCTTACCTGGCTTCAATGGACATAAGCTAAACAACCATATTTGAATATTCAGTCCTGACTTTGTAAACTGTGGGTATGGCAAATGATGTTTGTCAGGGTTGATTGATTGATGGTAGGGTTTTACTGTCTTATGGCAATACATTGTATATTATAAAACTGCAGATATTCATATAGTAAAATAAATATAGAACTCAAAAAATTTGTCATCAGGGAATGAGAGTTTGTAGAAATGTTGTCTGTTTTGAATTCAGTTTCAGAGCAATTAATCTTGGGTTATTCAGTTGCTCATGTAGTTGGAGCTGAGTATCACAAAGCTGCCCTAAAGTCCAAAATGACCTATTCACAGAACTAGGAGAAGGCTCCACATGAGAAGCACAAATCCAAAAATGTATTCCTTGAAGTCCCATATCCCAGGCAGTGGTTAGAAGTGGATATGTTCCTTTCTTCTAAGTAGAATAGACTATTTGATTTAGTATCTCTCCCCCATTGATTAAATTCTTTAATTATAGCAATCATTCACTGAGTTTTTCATCTAGCAGAAACTCACTGTGGAAGTCTCTTTAACCAATCTGAATCTTTTTTGTTTTGTTTTGTTTTTTCTAGGCAGGGATACTCTGTGTAGCTTTGGAGCCTATTTGGAGACCAGGCTGGCCTCGAACTCACAGAGATCTGCTTGCCTCTGCCTCCCGAGTGCTGGGATTAAAGGCATGCACCACCAATGCCGGGCTCCAATCTGAATCTTTAACTATCACTAAATATGTTCTTTATAACAGTTTATGATAACTATCTTCTTCAGAGATATTACATGTCTTTCCTTATTTTTGTGAGATTTGTAGCAATCGTTTTATGTATAATCATTCATGTTTTTCAAAATGTGTAGATCTTAGACATGGGAGATATAATGGGGGTACTTCTGTTCAAGAAATCAAAAATCTATAATAACTAGAAATCTAATTTTAGTGCTACTTTCTAATTTCATCTCCAATCCAGACAATTGGAGATAATAATACAATAAACATTCTGCACAAGAGGTCACATTTTACAAATTTATATATTTGCGCCTTGAAATAATTGCATGATTATATGTTATTTAATTGAATAGCCAGTTGGTCTAATATATATATATATATATATATATATATATATATATATATATATAGTTTTTTCTACTGATCAACTTGTGATCTCAGACCAGGAAAACATAGAAACATCAAGGCATTTTATGTGCTCATATCTAATCTCATATCTAATTCACTTCAGTGAAATCCAAATGCAAGGTTTCAAATAGAATTTATGGTAAGGAGATAAAATATAATTTTCCTGTCCTTCAAGCCAGTATTCTTTGAAGGTAAAGCCTTATCATTATTACTAAAGCTTAGTTTTAAGTTTCATAAAATTGTATTTACTTTTTACTAGGAATCTTTAGTGACATTCTTATAAACTTCATTATATCCATTTAATCTTTAAAATTTACCTTCACTAAAATTTTCATGATATATTTTAGCCTTACACTTTTGTCTTTGTGCATTTATTTTTAATTTGGGACATTTGTTTTCTTGTTTTTTTATTAGAAACAATTTTCTTTTACATGTCAATCCTAGTTTCCTCCCCATTTGTCTTTAGGACAAAACTAATTCACATTCCAGAATTATTTCTGAACCAAATATGTTTCCTTTTACCTTCAACCATATTTACCACAATTATCACCCACCTATATAATATTTGTCATTTGTTTTTTTTTTGTTGTTGTTCCTTAATTCCTTTAAGTCATTTATGTTTTAATTTGTGGTGTGTGTGTGTGTGTGTGTGTGTGTGTGCGTGCGTGTGTGTGTGTGTGTGTGTGTGTGTGTGTGTGTGTGTGTGTATCTATATATAATTGAAAGTGGGTTTGGGCATGTAAATGGGGTGACAGTTCAGGTTAGATAGCGCATAGGATCCTTCAGAGCTATAGATGACTCTAGCTGCACTCACTGTGAGTCCTAGAATGTAACTTGAGTTCTTTTCAAGAGGAGGAACTTCTCCTAAATACCAAGCAGTCATCCCAGAGTCACTTTGAAGCGTTCTATTAGTCACAAGGCAATTTAACAACAAACCTATGTGTGCACCCACTTATGGAAGGAATGCCATTGAGAACACAATCTTGAATAAGAATAGGACTGTGTGTTTATTTTTGTAAATACTAGGAAACATTATTAGTTTTATTTTGCATTCAATGTGTACATGCTTTTATGTAGGGTGTGGTGGTCTTTCATGCCACTACAGATGTGGAGACTTTAGAGGGAACTTGCAAGAGTCACTTCTCTCTTTCTATCATGTGTGTACCAGTGGTAGAACTTACGTGGTCAGGCATGACAGTAGGTGTCTCTTTCCACTGAACAGTCTTGCCACTGACACTGCGTTTAGATATGTAGTTTAAAATTTTTATTATATATTTTACTATTACGCTTATGTATATGATATGGATATATGGGTATGGAAGTACCATAGAACACTAGGGCTGGATGAAGAGAAATTTTCCATTCACCTCAAGGTCAATTCTAGGGATTTACAAGGCAAGATCTTTAGCCATGGAGCCATATCACTAGCTCCTTTTATGTGTATGTGGTTGTGTTTGTTTGTGTGTGTGTGTGTGTGTGTGTGTGTGTGTGTGTGTGTGTGTGTGTGTGTGTTTGAATGTATGTATGCTTCTTTGTCCATATGTGTACATGTGCATAGTGCATATGGAGGCCTGGAGATTATAACGAAAATCTTGCTCCTGTCATTGTTCAACTTTAGTTTCAGAGACAGTTCTCATAGTAACCCAGAGCTAGCTGATATGTCTAGTCGCATTAACCATCATGCTCTTAGACAATTTGTTTCACTTTTCCATGCTAGAAATAAAAGTAGATCTCTGATAGTCATGAGGTTTCTCGGGATTAAAATTCTGGTCTTCTTGCTTTCAGCGCAAGTGCTTTAATGTCTGATTCATGTCCTAGTCTCTCTTTACCTGATGGAAGAGCTTATGTGAAAATGACAAAAAAAGCATTGTTTTAGATATTGTTAATCACTATGCCCATTTTTAAATATCAACAATCATCTAGTTTCTCATGCATTTGTATTATTATATTACCTTTTGTATAGGTTAATTAAATAAAATTCATATATTTTAAATAAAGCATTATGATTTTTGTGTCAACAAGGTCATCTGAACATTTTTGTCAAATACCAGACTTTACTAAAATGACTATGGGAGGATAATAACAGATTTTAGGCCATAATTTAGGGAATGTCAGGAAGAATTCTCCCTCTAACATTGCTATGAAAAGATGCAAATAACACTGTTTTCCTTAATGCAGCGTTTGTTCTGTTTGGATGCTGAGAGCAAAAGCTAATAGAACATGGTGATAAATAGGTGACAAAAGGTAAGCTCAGGGGAAGACATCTAGATTATTTCTGGCATCATCTAAGACATTGTTATTCATGGAGCTGAACTGATGGCTTAGTGGTTAAGAGAACTGGGTGCTCTTCCAAAGGCCCTAGAATCAATTTCCTTCATCCATGAGATGACATAGAACCTTCATTAAGTCCTGAACCACGAGATTCTATGTCTTCTCCTGGTCTCTCTGAGCAATGAAGAGAAGTGATGCACATATATACATGCAGAAGCACCTAGATGCATATAATAAAATTAAAATAACTTATTACTACTTTTTCATTTTTCTTCCTTGTAGCATCCAAGCTGCAATTTTCCCTCCCTTCCCTCCCCCAAGTCGCTCACCTAACTCCCCTCCCTCAGTTGAACTTGACACTGTCTCTCAGAAAATATCCTCCCAAGGATATAAAAAATACATGGCATAATATCCTAAAATAAGTGGGTTGATTCATATTTTGATTTACTAACTTTAAAATGGAGCATGATATCATTAAAATTAGTTCATGCAGAAAATATATTCCAATTCATATCATCACCATCATAGTGTTCTATTCCTCAGTCGGGTTGCATTTTTGGCAATGGGTTGATGTCTAACTACTTTAGATAATAAGATACACTTTATGATGCTCATATGTATGTATTTATCAAAACACATTTAAAAACTGACCTGAATTACTGTGTTCAGTGAACTAGTTCTTTATATCTTCTGCACTTTCCAATCAAGTATAAGTAGAGGTTCATTGAGAAGCTGAGTGTGGACTCAACACAAGCATCTTTCCTCCTTCTCCTTATATTCTATCTCCCTCCATTTCCTTTTCCTGACAATCTTGGACTCATTTTTTCTCAGCATTTCTATTCTTTTACAATTTCCCACTTGTATATATTAATTATAGTCATTTTCATTCTCTTTTTCTTCCTCTCATCCTCTTAATGCTTTGACTCAAGTCCTTTCCTGAGAGCCCCTTCTCCATTGGTGTGTGTGTGTGTGTGTGTGTGTGTGTGTGTGTGTGTGTGTGTGTGTGAGAGAGAGAGAGAGAGAGGGGTTGGGGGTCCAGATAGAGAGAGGGAGAGGGAGATCATTATGAGTAAGCTTGGGTTTACATGATTATGAGTTGTGACACCACTGAAACAATTTATAATAACTACCAAAGCAATAATTTTCCCTTTCACACTGTGTGTGTGTGTGTGTGTGTGTGTGTGAGAGAGAGAGAGAGAGAGAGAGAGAGAGAGAGAGAGAGAGAAAGAGACAGAGAGAGAGACAGAGAGAGCAAGGTCTAGTATCAAATAAAAGGTCAAGTTGACTTCTAGAATCAATGGTATATTACCCAGTCATTTCTTTTTTGTGAAACAGATTTGGTGTTCTAAGCATTCATGTTGATTATATATATATATATGTTAGCTACCTGAGAGTTTTGTATGTGGGTGCATCTTAATTTAATCAGTCAGCATCATAAACAAATACATACTTGTCTGAATAAATACAGAAAACACAGAAGTTTCTCCACTCATAATATTTTTTATAAAATTAAAAAAAATTAAAAAAAAACGTTGTTGGTGGCTCACGCCTTTAATCCCAGCATTTGGGAGGCAGAGACAGGTGGATTTCTGTGAGTTTGAGGCCAGCCTGGTCTCCAGAGTGAGTGCCAGGATAGGCTCCTGCCTTGAAAAACCAAAAAAAATTAAATAAATAAAAATAAATAAATAAATAAACTTAATGTCATATTGCTTTTAATGTAGTTCACTTCACAAAATTTACTGTTTAGAAAGAAAGCACATTGTAGAACTTTGTTCCTATAACTCATGATCCTTGTTAAACTGGGATCCACTCATCCACTCTCATTTTTTTTTTTTTTTGGTTTTTGTTTTTTGAGACAGGGTTTCTCTGTATTGCTTTAGAGGTTGTCCTGGAACTTGTGCTGTAGACCAGGCTGGCCTTGAACTCACAGAGATCCGCCTGCCTCTGCCTCTCTAGTGTTGGGATTAAAGTGTGTGCCGCCAATGCCCAGCCCACTCATCTTTACTGATCATGAGAGCAGCTCAACAGCACTACCTACAGCTTCGATATATACAATATACTGTAATATATATCGATACCTCAGGTAAAGATAAAGTAATACAATTGGTTGAATGATCTTTATTAAAAGGGCATGGCTTTGCCACATTAATAAGGTTGAGGAATTTTCAAAGTTTTACAAATCTGTGAGGTATGAACGTGCTTCCTTAAGGTGTATAAATTGATATTTTCACTTCTATTAACAGACTACAATCTCTCATTTCACAAACCACACCCTAAAATCTAGGAAACAATAAACACTTACTGCATTCTGCTTAAATTTGATGCTATCCAGAGGAATCAACAATTATAAAAAACATATTGAGAGAAAATGAACAATGGATGAAACTTGCAGTTTGTTCCATGGTCTTTGTCTGAGCTAGTTTGATTCTAGACTTTGAAAGACATATTCCCTAGTTGACATTCTTGTTTTCCCTCTCTGTATCATCACATTCATTTTCTCAAAGAATTAGTATCTACCACAAAATATTTTGTAATAATTGGCTCCCTTTCCTTATGTATGTATATAAGTCGCCTATGTTGTGCTTCTGCATATAAATGAAAGAATAAAAAGCCTTTGACAAGAAGGAGTTTTGTCTATAATTTCCTCTGTATATGTTCTTCCTATACAAAGATGAGTATGTGGTATAATCTAGATTCTGGAACAAAATTCTAGGATAAACGAATAAAACTTAATATCTATGATATGATTTTTTTACATGATTTGAAGAAATAGTTTCATTTATGCTTTATTTTTATGTTTACATTAGACAGAAATGAATATCCAGGTAGCTATGTATTAGACACATACTCATGAGCATGTACCCACTCGCATAAACACATACATCTGCCCATGCACACATTCACAAATAAGGAGGCACAATACTTAGAAACAATAAAGGACTTTATTGTAAAGATGCTTTTGTTTTTATATCCACTGAACTTTTATATTCAATAAAAACCCTGATTGATATCAAGGAATCCTCTTAATCTCACATTCAAGTTCCCTGTTCTACAGTGGGAAAATTATTTAAGGTATTTTACCAAAAATATTTCTTTGAGAAAAGTGACTGACTGGCTAGTGCTGAGGCAGAAACTCCCATTACCGTCTATACAGTTATTTTGATAAACTAATGTATTTATGTCTGAAATGGTGTAGTTATACATGGAGGTTGATGGCTGCAACAAGAACAATGGAAAGTTATGCTGAGAAAGCTCCATATGTGATGTGACATTTCAGTAGGCTTAAAGGAGAAACAAATTATACACAGAACAAAAGCCCTTCAGACAAGCATGTAATGTCTACAGCGAAGAATGATCTGTCTAATATATCCAGAGCAGATCAAAGATACGCAATTTTTGATGGGTTTGAAAATAATTTCCTTTCAAATCTCTTTTTCAAACATAAGTACTTTTGTTCTATCAACTCTCTGTTTCAAATTCTAATCTTTGATCTTAAAATATGATATTTCATCACTAGTATTTATCCTCCTTTCTGGCTATCTTTTACATTTTTTATGGTGAAAGGTAAATTGAAAATTAATTAATTTAATTTCTATTGACATTAACTCTGAATAAGCAAATTAGTTTGATCTTATTACCTGATTTTCTTACATAAGACAATCTCATTAACAGCCCGGAGATGTCACTTTAGAGCCATTTGGTAACATGGATGCATGCATGAATTAATTATATAATGTCCTTTCTAAGCTTAAAATGAGTAGGTTTCCTTTTGTTTGGAATCAGTATGCTTGTTGTGTGGACTTCTGAAAAGAAAAGCATTCTCTAAAAGAAAAATAAGTGAAAGGAAAGAAAGATAAAGGGAAATAACAAAATACACTTAAAAGGAGGCTGGAAATATTTTAAAAAATAAAATTTTCATTGCTCACACTTTACAACAAAAGTACTTCGAAAATAAAAGGAATATTTGTAAATGTTTCATTTACTCTATAGTAAGGAAATGTATTATAATTCCAAATTAATAAAAACATTAACCAATGAGAGATATAAATTTATATGTGTGATATTTCTATGACACTGGCATTATAACTTCCATATTATGCCTATGAAATACGTGACTCATGTAGATTTCAATTAAGTAATCAGCAATACATTTTAGTGAGTGTATTGAGCAAGAGAATTGAAAACCATACTTTAATATACTGGTATTTCTAAAAATACAAACGTATAATTAGTAATAGGAAGAGTTGTCAGTGTATAGGAAGCAAAACCATAGTTCTTGTCTTTACATTAGTCAGATATTGGTATAAACCAAGATATGGAGTTAAGCTATAACTGTGACTAGAAAAGTCTTGACATAAAGACTTTATTTTCAAGAAAATAAAACTTTTCTCTGCTTTAGGAACTCTAAGGGAGCAAAATAAAGACATACAAAAGATGAGATGCTATTATTATTTTTTTTTAGTATTTTTAAGAGTGCGGGAAATAGTATTTTCCCAGGAAAAGTTCAATAATTGTTTATCCAATTCTAAGTGGCCATCCCTTACTGAAATCATACATATGAATAACATAATTCATACTGAGCAGTTTATAGTTAGGTCTCTCTCTCTCTCCTCTCTCTCTTTCTCTCCCCGTGTGTGTGTGTGTGTGTGTGTGTGTGTGTGTGTGTGTGTGTGTGTAAAGAGAGGCCATACCTACACATTTGAATAATAACAAATAGGGGTTTAGAGGATTCATAGGAAGTAAATAGAAATAAAAATGGATGTAATTATAATCACAAAAATAAAATTAGTGTTTTTTCCCTAGGTCACTGGCCTATCTAGTCTCAGGTTCATGACTTCCTAAACAGTTCTGAGTGTGGGTCCCATCTCGTGAAGTAAGACTTAACTTCAGTAAAATAATGGTTGGTTATTCCCAAAAGCTTTTTTCCATGGTATAGCTTATTGGCATGTCACTATTGTAGATTGAGGTGGCTATAGTACATGAATATTTCTCCATAGTATATAAACACAACTCTTCTGTTTTATTGAGTTATGTAGGTACTGTCTTCACCAGGAGGATCTTACCGTCATTTTGTGGAGATCACCGGTAAACTAGGCAACAGTCTGGGTTGTTTGTGAGTTCCCATTGCTTTCCTTTGGCCAAGAACTCAGTTACATGTAACTCAATGCTGTTACTAGAAGCTTCATTTATGACAAGGTGTCCAGTTCACCACCTTCTCTAACCAGAAACAATCTGCAATTGATAGCCACTTACATATGCAAAAGTAGTTTTTCCCCCCCAGGGGATTCTCACTATAAAAAGAAATTACTCTTAAATGTGGGTCCTATGCCCAGTAGTAGATGACCAACATATTACCAATTCAATGGCATTTTAGGAAGTATTTTGTCTTATAATATGAAGTTGGAGGACTTTTTCCCTTACAAGTTCTTTGAGTATATATTATTGTTTGTAGTTTGGGGTTTTATGGGATTCCTGTGTTATAAATGTGTCTGCATCTGCTTGTTCCTCTTGTGCATTTCTCGATAAAAAAATTTTGGTGACATATTTATGCTTATAAGTAATATTTATAAATGACAGCATTATTATCAGGATCTCTTTTTTTCAGCTACATATCCATTTTAGAATTGAAAACACATCTGTTTGTGTACTTTCTTTCCTCATTGATATATTAGCCCAGATATTCTTTTCTAGAAAATCATCTAGATAGTGTGTTTGCTTTCTTCACAATCATCCCAGACTCCAGTGGGCTATGACACAGACCTGACAGATAATTGTTGCTATAAGGCTTTTTTGAATGTACTGAAGAAGCCCAGAACCGTCTTTCTTCCTGGATAGATATCTTTTCTTTTGTTTCACAAGTTTTTGAGTTACATAGTTAAAATTCATCAAACTTATGCAATACATTTTTCAGTAGAAGCATGAAAAGCATTGAGTAACAGTCAGCATTTTGAGGATTTAACATTTTTAAGTGATCTTCCTAACTTTACCCAGGACAAAAGATTGCCTAGGTGTGATAGTTTAAACAGTATCATTTATGTTCTTCAAAATGCAGATTTACTTTTGACAGTCATTATTATTTTTATTTGTATCATTTTCAAATATTTTTTTACATTGTCTCATATCAATTTGTTTATCGAAGTGGTACTAAATGTGGACCATTATAAGTTGTTAGTGTGAAAAGAATATAGCAACGTCTATTAGCTTACATGAAATGAAACTTGTTTTTTCTTGTTTTTAAAGTTTTTTTAAGATTATATTTATTATGTAGAATACCTGCATGTGCTCTGTAGGCCAGCAGAGGGCACCAGACCTCATCCAAGATGGCTGTGAGCCACCGTGTGGTTGCCAGGAATTAATCTCAGGACCTTATCTGTTACTATGTATGTAGGTTTACACCAGAAGTGTGGAACCATGATGTGGATGTCTTCTTTACATATGTTTCCCTTATTGGTTAATGAACAAAACACTGTGGCCAATGGGGAAGCAAGATAGTTGGGTCTAAGAGACGAGCAGAATTCTGGGAGGTATAGACTGAGAGCAGTTGCCATGTGATCCCAGGATGAGAGGATGAGAGTAAGGAGTTTTCCAGTAACAAAAGACCATGTCGAAATAATTAGATTAATAGAAATGGGTTAGTAATTAAGACAGAGGTAGTCAATAAGAAGCCCTAGTCATCAGCCAACAGTATTATAATTATACTGAGTGTTCATTTGGGGCTGATATGGCAGTAGGCCTAGGCTGGCGAGAAACAATGATCTTTACAGAAAAACAAACAAACTCTATAGTCCTGAGGATTCATTTTGTGCTATCTTACGTCTTTAGGTTTTATTATATTATTTGTGATGGTGGGTTTAGATATTTATGCTTATGACAACCAAACTTTTCTTCCTAATATCAGCATTGCCAAGAATTCATGCATATTGTGTCCTTCATATATCAAGAGAATGAACAATAACTCATTTCTTTGTTTTACTTCATTTGAAGACTAAGGTGATTCAAACAATTCTCAAACCCTTAATTTAATTATGCTTTTGAGGATGACCTGATGGTCCTTCCTCTTATTGATTGACCCCATGCTTAGATTATATGTTACTGCTCCCAGTTTCTTTGTCTGGGTAGTTCCTTGATACAGCATTGCATTTTTTAATTTGTTTGTTTTAGAATTAATTTCTTTTTTGTACCTATTTTTTGTTGGTGTTGTTTTACAGATTTAGTAAATGTATATCACTAATAACTTAAATAAAATAATCCAGTCCCATTGTGCAATCAGAAAATTCTGAAATGTCATTAGCAAGGGTTTCTTTTAAAGGATGAATCCTTGGTACTAAGTTCCAGGTTTCATTAATCTTTCAAACAGGACATGAAGCAAAGAGGTCACTAAATACAGGAGCATTTTCAGTCACATCAGGACATTATCCAAATGGAGGTCACTGAGGAAGAAAGTAAATTCTCCTGAGACATGGTCATGCTTCATGCTTTAGATAAAGTAGAAAATTAGATGTTATCAAGAAACTTCGATCTTCAGGACAGATACTGCCTAATAATTTTACATGGAAAAAAGAGATCTTTTATTTAATTATGTTTTATTTTACTTATAAATAGTTTTCTATTAAGGTTTCTTTTCTATTTAACTAGAAACAGAATTAACCTGAAATGATTCATTATTTAATAAGGTATCAATGAGTCTTCAGATTTTGCTCTCCTTAAATCAATAATTGTTTTAGTTTGATTTTATTTAGGATTATAAGACATTTCTTTTAATGATACAGTCATAATAAAGCACCATTAAATGATCATATTCCCCTTGATGAAGCTGTTTATTGTAGAGGGTATTAGATTTTAGTTTGCCTATAAAACCTTGCTATTCACACAGACCTTATGTACATGTGCATTTGTGTTTGATGTTTCTGCTGGAATGTGAATCTTTTTTTCATTTAATTTCTCATTGTGTCTATTTGTGTATATATACACACTGAGAAGCTCACATACTCACATGCAATAGAAGTACTTTATCTAGGACTGCACATATGAGTAAGTAATTAATAATACTTTCTTTCTGCATAGGACACTGTTCAGTTACCATTACCTATATTAGTGGTTCACAACCAAGTATATCTAAGGGTCTGGTGGATCTGATTCCCTCCACTGAATTCCGTGGTCACTACCACACAAAATTCACAAAAAATATTAAACTTAAACCATTTAAGTCTTTTAAAAATGAGATGATAACTCCTGATTAAATTTTATTTCTCTTTTGATCAAATTACTATTTTATTTCCATATTTTAGTATATATTCTGGACTAGTAAATGCTTATAATATTAAATTATTATTATCTATCTAAAAATGTGCTTAAATGTATTCAACTGATTTTAGATGTTTTACTATTGAATTATATAAATGAATACAGATTTACATTATAAAAATCAAGTAAAATATAGATATTTATGTCATTTGGACTGGAAAAATGAAAGAAAATGTGTAATATGTTACAAATTAGACTATGAGGGTTTTGTTTATGTTTGACGATTTATATCCTAAACATAACAATCATTTTTAAATTCATCAGTTATGCCTATCATCTATATAGTTATTTCTGGGAATGCTGTAACTTCAAATATTGATAAATTTTTGGACCATTTTGTTTGAAACAACGACCTGAACATAAAATGAAAGCATGTTGAATGAAAGCTGATATATCCCAGAAGAAATGGTAACACAGACAGAAAATGCCAGAGTCTATCATTGTATTATTAAATAAGCAAAGAATCAGTTTGAGTGAAAAAGGGAACCTGCCTTACTCTTGAGTAAACTTTCCTTACATGTGATCTGATAATTATAAAAACCAAGCAAACAACATAGCCAACTGCTGTATTAAGAAATTTATCTCTGTATTTCCTATTAAGTTTATTTATAATATGAACTATAACGTAAATAAGTGGGAATTTTAGGTCCATATTTGTGTCAATAATCATTCTGTGGACATGTACCATTGTAGGTGGGCATGAAGTTTTGAGTTCCAGGGAGACCTGGAAATAGTCAAGCTATCTAAAAACAAGCAATATTTGTGTAATAATTATTTTTGTTTCTTTCATTTCTTGTCTCATATTTTAATCCTATTATCCTAGAATTAGCTCAACAATAAACAGAATTTGTAGTTGATTCTTCACAGCATTAATACTGTAAAATTATGAATGTAATGGGTTATCACTGCTGAAATGATATTATAGACTGACTGGCAATTATTTGATTTATTGTGTGGATCTAAGACACTTACATCAGTTCCTTGAGAATGCATTAAATTCAAAATATTTTCATACCAACCAACACCTCTTATGGTCATGCTGAATCTTCAGATTTTTGTAATAAATTAGAAAACCATGGTAAATTCTTTTACTTAAATTACTGTAAAATTAAAAGATTTAAATAAAACCTAATTTTGATAATTTTCCATAATTATTTTGCTATAACTTTTCTGAATGCCTTAATGTATCTATCATGTTTATGATTATCAATTGATTTCTAAAACCCCAAAGTTTGATTGTGCAAAAATAAACATAAAACTCTATGTTATCAAAAATGTGATTTATTTAAGCAAACTACAAATGCATCTGGACTTGTGAAAAATTTTCCTTCTGTTGTCTTCACTGGACAAGGTGTTTAGGGAGCAAAAGATATACATTCTCCTGGGCACATCATGTTTATAAGTTCATGGTTTCTGTGTACTCAGATTTTTTTTCTAAATGACATAAACTTGTTCAAAACATCACTATGGAACCCATTTGCTCTCACAAGAGAATTCTTAATTAGCAGTCACATCTGTGCATGTTCACTATAATTTTGCATTGCTAGCAACAACTTAAACCATATTATTAAATTATGGAAAAAATGTATGTCTCATTGGACTTGTTTGGTGTTTCAGAAGCCAGAAGCAGTGATCTCTATGCCTCTGGGGTTAGGGCTTGAATTACTTAAAATTTTTGTAATGATGTTATTAAATATTTAACAGTATAATATTTTGAGCACCTTTCACATATAAAAGACATTAAAAATTAACCTTCTTATACTACTTAAGGCTACCTGAGTAAATTTGATTAGAAGTCAACCGGAGATCTCCAAAGAATCAGTTATGCTAGGAGATGCAATTTTCTGAGAAACCAATAAATCATAATTCAAGTATCGACTAAGATAGATATTAAACAGTGAACATGTGCAGCCATTTTACAATGCTGGAGAGTACTTAAAATATTGACACATATTATTTATTGTTATATTCTACATGCTGCATAGCAAACTATGTCTAAAAATTAACAACCGCTGCACTATATATAACAATTTTACCCTAAAATATACTGACATTTCTGATTATATTATTTCCTCACTTTTCAGTTTTTTCTATTATTTACTTTCTTTTCTATTATTACACTATTTCATAGTTTTTCATTGTAAATATCCATATGACTATTTCAAAGAAACAAACATCTCATATTGAATGTTTGATAGTAACTATTATTTAAATCAGGCAAATACAGACTATATTTGATCAACAGATGTCGCTCCTTAAAAATGTTTGCTGATTTAATATGCATGGGCTGCACTTAGCAGGCATATGCCAGATCTGTAGCGAAGTTTCTGTCTATTAATTAACATTAATTCTTATTAAGAAAAGTATAAGTGCTCTGACTAGAAAAGCAGTCATTAGCATCAAGTATTTTAAACATCACTTCTTGGAGACATGAAGTTTTGTTCAATTTTAAATCACATGCACATTCAAAGATTAATTACAATTGATTCCATGAAGGGTTAAGCGAAACTTCTAGAGATATGATAGTTTTTACTGAACTTTTAATAAAACAATTATGTTTACTTTATATCACTTGAGTTCCAGCAGAGCTGATTTAATATTATAGGATAAAGTCTGTCTTAAATGAAATATTTACTATATACCAGCCAATTTCAACAGCTTAATGATTTATAGAAAATCACAATACTGTATGATATTGTTCATTTTCAAATAACAGAAAAAGAGCATTGGACTGTTGGGTCCTGTGATTTGGAAATTTGCTTCTGTGAGCTGTATGGTGTTTTAAAACTGGGATTGAAAAAGAATTCCTGAGAGAGTCCGATCTTTATTCAATCTATGCAAAGTATTTACACTTACAGAAGTTGGTGACATTGCTGACTCTTCATTTCCTTCCTTGTGAAATACTTCTTTTAAATTACACGTTCTACTTATGTATTCATTAGATAAACCAGTAGGATGTTTTATTATGTCTAGACACATATTACAAATTTTCATTGAGATGAATTATGCAGCATCATGTCTCCCTTCTTCCAGAATTGCAAATCTTCATATACAACATATAATTGAGGTTAGGACTATTCAATACAGCTTCCCTTCAAAATTAAACAAATGTCAGAGGGATCTAAAACACTGAAAAATGAGAATAACTCTAAACATAAAGGCAAAATAAATACAGAAACAGACAACAAAGTGCCCACATCACCTACAAAGTTAGCAGAGAAATAAATTTGTTATTCAGGTAAAGCCTAAAGGAGGAAGTAGTTGATTATCTCTGGGACCTTTAAGAACTGTGAAAAACAGACAAAATGGAGCCATCAAACATTTTACAAAGCTGACTAGGAAATTGGAAAACTGCCTAGTGAGTACTAGGAGGAAAGACCTGGTGACAGAAAACAAACCCCCCATTATTTGCCACAATGGACTTTACCATCCTGGTTAAAGGAGAAAGGCTTGATGAATAGAGGGGTCAAGTCAGGAATGGGGTATGGGCATCATTTATCATGAGGGATATGGGATTTTATAAATAATCGAGAATATGATTAGAAAGATTGTCTACATATGTATATATATTTCTTAGGGAAAAATAAAGACAAGAATTCAGTGGTTTGGGGAAATTAGAAAAAAGTACTTCTACATGTAAAAATGACATTTACAATGCCAAGTAGTGGAAAATAAACTTGAATTATTTCATGTAACAAAATCATTCAAAACTATGCATTAATCAGCCTAGAACAGGGTTAGGCAGAGGAGACAAAGTTTCTGGGAGTTAAGGCCACTGGAACAAAAATATATTTATCATGGAAGCAAGTATTGTAGATTTAATTTTCGCTATATTCTGGAAAGATAAATAACATGGATGATTGAAGTGTTATGAGAATTGCAAAATAAACAATTACTTATTCTCTACAGGGCTACATAAATAAGTGAGCTCCGCCTGAGTTTTATTTTTCAAGTGTCATGTTGCCAGAGTATCATCCTCACTTTCCTGTGAACTTCTATGTTTTCCTGGGTTATTTTGTCTAATCTTTGCCAAAAGAAAATCAGTATTAAACCTTCTGCTGTTTCTGTTCAGCTCCTTGGCCAGTGGCCAAGACATACTGCCTGCCAGACTCTCTGGAAGATGTCTTTTCTCTCTGGGGATTTAGCCCACCTTGGTTACTTTAATGACTTTACATGTGCCAGACACCTTCTCAAGGTATTGAAGACTGGCTCTTTACATTAATTAATTTCCCATTCCTGATCTCATTTCTGAGGTTACCAGCAAGCTGGGAGCAGGTGTTTCTTCCCATTGTTCTGCAAGCTGCTTGGTGTGGGCTCAGACCCATCTATCATAAAATGAGAAAGACTCAAGTTAGTTTATCATCTGCTTCAGCAAACTTACCTTCAGTCGTATGCTATCTCTTTTTCTGTAGCTTGCTCAAGTGTTCCATTTTTCCTGTAACAGTTTTTTATTAAAATGATCTATGTCCCTCCTCCTGGGATCAAACTACAAATAATCATTGATTTTCCACCATTGACTCAAAGTATCTTAACTTTGCACATGGCCAGTCACTTGTAGGCATGTTAATTACAGTCTGTTTCACATAATTTTTTTTAATCTCATATTTTTCACAAACCTTAGAACCTCCAGGAGGATGTTGAAGTGGGCAAAAACCATAATTAGAATATAATCTGATTATGAAAAAATTTTTCCAATAAAATAATAAAGGAAGGAAATATGAAAACATTTCAGCCACATGTATAAGCTATACTGAATAATTCTTGATAAAAATCATAGGAGCCTCTGGTCTACTCTTCAGCATTTCAAGTTAGATATTTCTTGTAGGATTCAATTTTTTTGTGTTTTGTCCTAAAAGTGTAAATTCCTGGCAGCCTGATTTTTTTTAACTCCTTCAACTCACTAGGATTCCATTAATGTTAGTGCTTTCTATGTGAGAATTAGAAGTTTAAAATAGTGTAGATGTCAGATGGCGCTTTGATATTAATCACATCTGCACACCTGGAGTGTAGTTAGTGTTGTAATTAAGTCACTCTTAATAGTACTAAACCGTGTCCTGGAGATATAAAAGCAGTGCCTTCTAATGATGCCTAGTTGGTGACCAGAGAATACTGAAGACCCTGTGAAAATTACATCATTATTTTGACCCCTGCTTTGGCAACTTATTTTCTGACTGATCTTTAATCATAAAACTGTATTTTCTACTGAACAGTTTAAGACTATACATATAAACTGGTTTTCAGTTCTGTTTGTTGGCCATTGGCTGGTGGATTAGATTTTCCTGGGATAATACCCAATTACAATGTAGGACATAACATCACAAATAGGTTATTTGTGGATTTTAAAATTAGATTATTTTTGCTTCAATTCAATGAAGGTAGTGTTAATGATGCAATCTCATGAGTCTATATACCTCCTAAGCATTTTCTTTGATCTCTAATTCATTTTGGTTATATTAAATTGATTTAACACTGAAGGTGATTCATTAGGGAAAGTACGAATATATCAATGTAAGGATTTACATAACACAGAGAGCACTGTCCAGAGTTCAAGTAGCTACCAACTAATTTTAATTACTATAATAGAACTTGGGCATCATTTGGAATCTCTGAGTGTGATGAAAAGAGAGTTTGTAGTCATGGTAAACAGAACTCTTCTCAACACTCAATGAAAATTATAATACTAAATGTTTATTTGAATATGAATTACCATGTTAAATTATCATTTTAATTACTATAATTGTTAATATTATTTATATAAAATATGCCATTTAAAGACCAAACTGTCATTACATTGGATGGGGATTTTGATAACCTGAAGAGACAGGCTTTTTATTGAAGACTGTATATCACACCATGCATGGAATAATATTCTTGTCTATATTCAAACAAAACAATTCATTAATTGTGAAAGTGATGCTGTAAACAAATTTAATCATTCACTGGACTTTCTGTTATGCTCTCTTTGCTGTATAACCGAGATACTTTTTTTCATGGAGGACTAGTGGACATAGTCTAAAAAAAGCCCCTTCATAGAAAAAGGTGGGAAATCAAGAGTATCTGGTAAAACATACAGGATTTTCTAAATAATCTTCCCCCAAACTGAGAGTTAAACATGTCAGCAAGATTACAGTCTGTCTATACAGTGAAAACAGTTAGGAATGGTGTTAAATATTTGGTTTGCAGGTTCATATTAGAGTTTAACATAAGTTACTGCTAGTATGTCATAATAAGTGATTTAAAGTTAATAGATTATTTTTTTAAATAATTATTTATTTAATGTTGTTTATTTGTGTTTTGCTTGCATGCCTGATGCCTGAGAAGCTAGAAGGTAGTGAGTTTCCATCAGCTGGATTTAGGGATATTTGTATGCAATCATATGCAGGCTTGACATCAAACACCAGGACTTCCACATAAACATAATTGCTCCTAATTGTTGAGTCACATCTGCAGCCCAGTGGTAATTTCTTCTCTTTTTAAAATCTTTATGTTTTTGTGTTTTTTTTTTTTGCCAGCATGTTTGACTGTGTACCATATCTGTAATACCAAGAATGACAGAAGAGGTGAGGAGATCATCATTGGTATTATAGTATGTTGTTCAGAGCCACTTCAGAACAGAAGCTATTTATGGGGCATGGGCTGTGTATGTTCATCTTATTGATTATTGAATAAACACTTGTTTGGCCAATGAGATAGCAAGTTAGACAGATCTAGGTGTCAAAGAGGATTCTGGGAAATGTAGTAGAGAAGTGGTGATTCAGGCAGGAAGTGACATAGCAAGGAGACTCATATTTAAACAAGGAGAAACAGGACACTTCCCTTTTCTCCTCCGGTCTTCATCCAGTGGTGCAATGTGAGCCACCGGCAATAGAGGGCTCCATCAAAAGGCATCTTCTATAAGATAAGTCTTATAAAAAATATATAGATTTATGATAATTAAGACTGAGCTAACAGATGAGAAATCCTAGTCATTTGCCAAGCAACATTTGAACCTAATACAAATATCTGTGTATTAATTTGGGCCCTAACTCGGGCAGGCAGCTGGCATAAAGCACACACCTAATGGTGGGGCTCAGCAGCTTTTGGCAAAAAGATTTATCATAACAAGCTATCCTCAATAATGGCAAATATACTAAGCAACCAAGCCTCCCCTTGCAGTAGTATCTGCAACCAGGGCAGGCAGAAGTGGGAGCCTCTAATATGATCCTAACAAACTCACTGTAACGCTAGTCTGGCTACATTTGTCTAACCAGGTCCAGCAAACAGTTCTCAACTAAAGAAACAGATTTTTTCATTGGAGAGTTGGTATAGTAACTGTCTGTCCTATGACAGCATAGATGGGTCTTGTGTGTGCTAGCTTCTCTGAAATACACTGATCTCCTGAGTTCAACCCTATAATGCTTGTATGAGTTGAATGAAGAATAGTTGAAACCTCTGACTAGTAGGAGACATAATGCAAAATACCAGTAGATATTTTGAACCATGAAAACTATTGAACCTAGTGTATATATGGTATTTTTTCCCATGAATTCATAAGACAGATGTAATAAATTTCAGAACACAAATTAGTTATGGTAGGTGATAGTTTTGGTGAATTTAATAAAATTATAATAAAATATATTGCTATTCTATTAATTTATTTTAAAATTATGAATGATTTTTCGGAATGTCCCATTTGTTGTTTATAGAGAGCGGTTTACAGTAGCCAGATGAATATGATGGGTATAAAATAATTTGCTTGAATGTAGGAGGGGCCTTCACTTTTATTAGGAAACTGGAAAGTGGGAAAAGAAGTGGACTTAAGATTCTACTCCATTATATTGGAACTAGATAAGTGAACAAAATATAGAAGATATGTAACTTACTTATCCTCCCGCCCTCTCTCTCTCTCTCTCTCTCTCTATATATATATATATATATATATATATATATATATATGTGTGTGTGTGTGTGTGTATGTGCTTGTGTGTGTGTGTGTGTGCTTTTCCATTTTGCTTTTAAATAAACATATAAACAATAAAAATATCCTAATGATATTTTATCAAGTTGAACTATCCAATTAAATGTGCCACTATTTAATGTGCTATGTGATTTGATTAAAAAGCATTGACACTTAAATTAACTAGCAATGATTTACTTAATTTATGTTTTTAAATAAATACCTGATTCTGCCATGTTTGTTCTTCCTTTTCTTGTATAGATATATGAGCAGTATTTTCCATTGTAAAGTGAATATAGTGCTACATTACGACTGGAAATGTTACATTTTCCAGTCACATAAAATCTTCAATTTGATGATACACTATAGAGGAATCTGATGTTAGTGTTTTCCTTACAGGATTTGTCTATAGTATCAGGATATGCTAGCATATAAAAAGGGAATGACATCATCATTACATATTCTTAGCCAACTGAGAATTTAAAATGTGCTTTTAATTTTATTTTTATTTGCATTTTTATTTAAATTCTTTAATTATTACTCATATTTACATATCCATGTCCCCATTCCCTCACCCTACCATGCTCCTATGTTCTCCACCAATCCCCTCAACCCATTCCCCAACTCCTCCCCAGGAACAGTGAGGCACTCCATAGGGACCTTCAAAATCTGTCGTATCATTTGGGGGAGGGCCTAGCTCCTCCTTGCTTTATCTGGGCTGCAATAGTATCCCACCATTGTGAATGAGCTCCCAAAGTCTATTTGTGCTCTACAGATAAAGACTGGCCCCACTGTTAGAGGTCCCATAGACTGTCTTAGCTTCCAAGCTGGCACCCACATTCAGAGGCCTTGGTTTGGCCCAATGCTGTTTCCCCAGCTTTATGACTAGATTATCCATGTTATCAGTAGGTCAGGTCCCCTGTTTCTGCAGGTCTCTCCAACACCATCTTGGCTCCTTTGCTCATCCCTCCTCCCTATTCACAACTGAATTCCAGTAGTATGGTTCACTGCGTAGCTTGGAGTGCCTGTTTCTGCTTCAAACAGCAACTGGATGAAGGCTCTGGAAATGGTAACCAAGGTAGGCATGAATGTTATTATAGGGGAAGGGCATCAATGGCATCCTCTCCACCACAGCCTGGCTTCTTAAATGGGGTCATCCGTGTGAATCCACTAACATTCCCTGTGCCAGACCTCTCTCTAAACCTGTACTGTCTCTCTCTATCAAGGCATATCATTTCTTTTCCTCCTCTATTACTCTCCTCTCTCAGTCCTCTTGATCTCCTGCCCCATCACGTTTTTCCCTTCCTACCCCCTTCCTCTCCCTGCCCCCAGGCTCCAATTTGGTCAGGGGTCTTATTCCCAACCCCTTGTTCTAGGGACTATGCAATCTTCTTTTGGGTTCCTCCTTGTTTCCTAGCTCCTCTGGCAGTGTGTATTGTGGACTAGTGATCCTTCACTCTATGTATAAAAATGAAAAATGAGTGAGAACATACCATGTTTATCTTTTTGTGATTGGGTTACCTCACTCAGGATGGTTTCTTCTAGTTACATCCACTTGCCTTCAAATTTCAAAATTCCATTTTTGTTGTTGTTTTCGAGACAGGGTTTCTCTGTGGCTTTGGAGGCTGTCCTGGAACTAATTCTTGTCAACCAGGCTAGTCTTGAACTCCACCTGGGTCTGCCTACCAAGTGCTGGGATTAAAGGCCTGCACCACCAACGCACGGCTCATATTTTTTTTCTGCTGAGTAGTACTCCAATGGGTAAATGTACCACATTTTTCTCTGTCCATTCTTCAGTAGAGGGGCATCTAGGGTGCTTGAAAGTTCTGGTTATTACAAATAATCCTGCTATGAACATAGTTGAAAACAAGTCCTTATTGCATGAGTGTGCATTCTTTCGGTATATGCCCAAGAGAGGAATTGCTGGATCTTGAGATAGACTGATTCCTGTTTTGCTGAGAAACCCCCATACTGATTTCCAAAGTGGTTGTACAAGTTTACTCTCCCATCAGCAATGGAGGAGAGTTCCTCTTTCTCCACATCATCTCAAGAATAGATTGTCATTGGCATTATTGATTTTAGCTGTTCTGAGAGGAGTAAGATGGTAACTCAGTGTGGTTTTGAGTTGCATTTCCCTGATGGCTAAAGATGTTGCCCAATTTCTCAAGTATCTTTTAGCCACTTTGGATTACTCTGTTGAGAATTCTCTATTTAGTTGTGCACTACAACTTTTAATTGTAGTGATTGGTGTTTTCATGGCTAGCATCTTGAGTTCATTGTATATTTTGGTGATCAGCCCTCTGTCAGATGTGGGGTTAATGAATATCTTTTCCCATTCTGTGGGCTGGAATTTTCTCTTCTTGACTGTGTCCTTTGACTTACAGATTCAGGAGTTCTCCTTTATTAATTTTCAATTTAAATGTTAGTGCTGCCGGTGTTATGTTCAGAAAGTAGTCTCCTGTACCAATTTGTTCAAGTGTAAAACCTACTTTCTGTTCTAGGAAGTTCAGTTTGGCTGAATTTATGTTGAGATCTTTGATACATTTGGACTTCAGTTTTGTGCATGGTGATAGATATGGATCTAAGTGCAATTGTCTGCATGTCTGAATCTAGTCATTCCAACATGATTTGTTGAAGATGGTTTCTTTTTTTCCATTGTATAACTTTAGCTTTTTTTGTCAATAATCATGTGTTCATAGGTGTGCTTTTAATACCAGGGTTTTGAATTTGATTCCATTGGTCAACCTGTCTATTTTTGTGCCAATACCAAGCTATTTTCAGAATTATGTCTGTATAATAGGGCTTGAAGTCAGAGATGGTGATGCCTCTGGAAGTTCCTGTATTTTACAGGGTTCTTTTGGCTATCCTGGGTTTGTTGTTTTTCCATATGAATTTTAGTACTGTTCTTTCTAAGTCTGTGAAGAATTGTGTTGGGATTTTGATGGGAATTGCATTGAATCTGCTTTTGGCAATATTGTCATTTTTACTAGGTTGATCGTACCTATCCAAGAGCATGGGATATCTATCTACTTTCTGGTATATCCTTTAATTTCTTTCTATTAAGACTCAAAGTTCTTACTACACAAGTTGTTCTCATTTTTTTAGTGTTACCCCAAGATATTTTATGTTGTTACTTGCTATTGTAAAGGGTGACATTTCTCTGACATCTTTCTTAGTGCATTTATCATATGTGTATAGTAGGGCTAGAGATCTTTTTAGTTAATTTGTTATTCTGATACCTTGTTGAAGGTGTTTATGAGCTGTAGGAGTTCCCAGGTAGAGTTTTTCAGTTCACTTATATAGACAATCATATAATATGCAAATAGTGAAAATTTTACTTCTTCCTTTTCGATTTGTATCCACTTGATCTCCTTTTCTTGTCTTATTGCTCTAGATAAGACTTCAAGTACAATATTGAAGAGATATGGAGACAGTTGAAAGCTTTATCTTGTTCTTGATTTTAATGGAATTGCCTTGAGTTTCTCTACATTTAGTTATATGATGGCTGTTGGTTTGCTGTCTATTGGTTTTATCATGTTTATGTATGCTCCTGTTATTCCTGATCTCTCCAAGACCTTTGTCATGAAGGGATGTTGGATTTTGTCAAAGGCTTTGTCAGCATCTAATGAGATGATCATGTTTTTTATCTTTTTCAGTTTGTTTATATGATGGATTACATTGATGGATTTTCATGTGTTGAACCATCTCTGCATTCCTGGGATAAAGCCAACTTGATCATGGTGGATGATTTCTCTGATGTTTTTTTGGATAAGATTTGCCAGTATTTTGTTGAATATTTTTGCATTGACTTTCATGAGGGGTATTCATCTGTAATTCTCTTTTTTCATTGTGACTTTGTGTTGCTTGGGTACCCAGGTAATGTAGCCTCATAGAAAGAGGTTGGCAATGTCCCTTCTGATGCTATTATCTTGAACAGTTTGAGGAGTACTGGTATTAGCTCCTGTTTGAATTTCTGGTATAATGCTGAACTGAAATTATCAAGCCCTGGGATGTTTTTGTTTGGTAGACTTTTGATGAGTGCTTCTTTTTCATTAGGGGTTATAGGTCTGTTTAAATTGCTTATCTGTACTTGATTTAATTTTGGTAAATGATATCTATCCAGAAAATTGTCCATTTCCTTTAGAGTTTCGATTTTTTGGAGTACAGATTTTCAAAGTACAACCAGATGATTCTCTGGATTTCCTCCGCATCTGTTGTTATGTCCCACTTTTCATTTTTGAATTAGCAGACTCTCTTTCTGCCTTTTGGTTAGTTTGGATAAAGGTTTGTCTATCTTATTGGCTTTCTCAAAGAACCAATGCTTTCTTTCATTGAGTCTTTCTAGTGTTTTCCTAGTTTCTACTTTATTTATTTCAGCACATATTTTGATTATTTCCTGGCATCTACTCCTCTAGGGAGATTTTGTTTCCTTCTGTTCTAGAGCTTTCAGTTGTGCTAGGGTAACTATTCTTCAGTTTCTTCATGTGGCCACTTAGTGCTATGATCTTTCCTGTTAGCACTTCTTTCAAAGTATCCCATAGGTTTGGGTATGTTTTGTCTTCATTCTCATTAAATTCTCGGGAGTCTTTTAATTCCTTTTTTATTTCTTCCTTGACCCAGAAATGGTGAAATTGCCCATTATTCAATCTCCATGAATTATTAAAGTTTCTGGTATTTCTTTGTTTTGAATTGTAACATTAAAACACGGTGATCTGATAAGATACAGGGAGTTATTCCAATTTTTTGTATCTGTTTACATTTGCTACATTGCCAAGCATGTGGTCAGTTTTAGAGAATGCTCCATATGGTGTTAAGAAGAAGGTATATTATTTTGAGTTCAGAAGGTATGTTCTATAGATACCTGTTTAAAACCAATTGGGTCATAATTTCTGTAGGTAATTTTGTTTCTTTGATAAGTTTCTGTCTGGTGGTCCTATCTAGTGGTGAGAGCATAGTTTTTAAGTCTCCTACTATAAGTGTGTGAGGTTTTTAGTGTGGTTTGAGCTCTAGTAACATTTCTTTTAGGAATGTGGTTTCCTTTGTAATTGGGCCATTGATGTTCAGGATTGAGACTTCTTCTTGATGAACTTTTCCTGTTATGAGTATGAAATGCCTTTTTTCATCTTGTTTGATTGATTTTAGCTTGAAGTCTAATTTTTTTAAATATTAGGATTGCTACACCAGCTTGTTCCTTGGGTCCATTTGATTGGAAACTCTTTTCCCAACCCTTTTCCCATTCCCAACTCTGAGGGAATGACTGTCTTTGACTTTGAGATATGTTTCTTGTATGTAGCAGATGGATGGATTCTGTTTTTGTATCTGTTCTGTTAGCCTATATCCTTTTATGTGCAAGTTAAGACCATTGACATTGAGGGATATTAATGACCATTGATTGTTGATTCTTGTTTGTTTTTGGATTTGTTGGTGGTGGTGTTATTTGCATGTCAATTTCCCCCACTTTTTGGTGTTTGGTAAAATTGGATTATCTATTTCCTATGGTTTTGTGTATGTAGTTACCTTTGTTGCATTGGAGTATTCCTTCCAGTAATTTCTTTAGGGCTGTATTTGTGCATATGTATGCTTAAATCTGGTTTTGTCATGGAATATCTTGTTTTCTCCATCTATAGTGATTGAAAGCTTTGCTGGGTACAGTAGTCTTGGCTGGCATCAATGTTCCTTTTGTGTTTATAGAATATCTATCCAGGATCTTCTGGCTTTCAAAGTTTCCATTGAGAAGTTGGGTGTAATTTGGATAGGTTTGCTTTTATGTATTACTTGGATTTTTTTCCTTGCTGCTCTTAATATTTTCTCTTTATTCTGTAAATTTGGTGTTTTGTTATTATGTGAGGAGGGGACTTCTTTTTGTGTTCCAATCTATTTGGTGTTCTGTTAGCTTCTTGTACTTTCATAGGCATATCCTTCTTAAGGTAAGGAAAGTTTTCTTCTATCTTTTTGTTAAATATGTTTCCTGTACTTTTGAGCTGAATTTCTTCACCTTCCTCCATACCTATTATTCTTAGGTTTGGTCTTTTCATGGTGTCTCATATTTCCTGGATATTTTGTTTAGGAATTTTTTGGACTTGAGATTTTCTTTGGCCGATGACTGTATATCCTTTAATGAGTCTTCAACACCTGAGATTCTCTCTTCCATCACTTGTATTCTATTGGTTATAGTCACATGCTTAGCTCATGATCATTTATCTACCCTTTCTATTTCCAGCATCCCCTTATTCTCTGTTTTCTTTATTGTTTCTAATTTTGCTTTCAAATTGAACTGTTTGAATCGTTTTCTTCACTTCTTTGGCTGTTTTTTTCTTTGATTTCTTTATATCCCCTAAGAGATTTATTTATTTCTTGAATTTTTTGGTTTGTCTTGTTCTCCATTTCATGCAATTTTTTCCTTGTTTATTCTTCTATTTCTTTAAGGGATTTTCTTATTTTCTCTTTAATAGTCTCTATCATCTTCATAAGATTTTTAAGGTCTATCTCTTCATCCTTTGTGTTGGGCTTTTCAGTTCTTGCTGATGTGGAGTCCCTAGATTCTGGTGGTGTCATATTGGTCTTTCTGTTGTTGAGTGTGTTTTTATTTTGTCGTCTTCCCATCCCTTTTTCCATTGGGTGCAGGTTGTGTCTCTCCCTCTCACAAGTGGCAGGCAGAGAGCAAACAGCAGAGGATGAACTAAAAGTGAGGTGATTCTGACTCAGGGTGGGCCTTCCAGTCTGGGCAGGTCCAATATTTTCCAGGGGGGAGGCTCAGGAAGAAGGATCAGGGGTTTATGAGGGAGGTTGGGGGCAGAGCAGCACTGCTCAGACTCACCTGAGGCTAAGGCGGCATGAGTATGGCAAATGGCAGATGGGGTTCATTTTTAAAGTGTTATGTATGTATGTTTTACAGAAAGAATGGTTACAGTGACTTTACTAATTACAATTTTTAAATAGCAATATGCCCTCCCAAAACCAGTTATGTTTTTATTAGTATTAAGCTGGTGCCTAATGTTTCAACTTTCTCAGAGTTAACATTATCTTCTCCCACCCTTCCAGTTTCTTTGCAGACATTCATTTTATCATTTTGAATGTGACTTGAATGTACAAGACTCCTTAAATGTAAGATACAATGAAAACTAGGAGAAAATACCAGGGTTTTTTTTTCATCAATTCCTGTTGAAAATTCAACTTTTAACTATTGAGCTAGTAGGCTAATAAACAGTAGCTTACTAGGCTGTATATGATTCTATAACTGTAATTTTCTGGATCCACTAGTGTTAATTTAGTTTAACTAATAAAATATTAGAGGTACTTCAATTTGGGGTTAGTAAAATTGTACTATTATTTATTATATTATCTACCCACCATGAATCACTTTAGCAATATAAAATTATAGTTTACATTTTCTCAGTAAGTCTAATTGTTTTATTGTTTTCACTTGAATAAAAATCGTATTTATTATATATAATAAAATTATGAATAATATGTATGTGCACAAATACAAGTAGTGTTTCTTCTATATTTTTCTTGAAATTTGTTTAGGAGTCAAATATTTTGCCTAAAGAAACATGTGGACCATTATCTAGAGGTTATCTCAAATCATTTAGGGCAGCTTTAAATCATAGTTAAAATTATTTCTTCCATCATAGAGTAAATATTTTGAGCTGTCATTCTTCTTCTGATGTCAGCAGTTATGGTGATTAATAATTATAGACCCTTTTCATGATTGATTTATTAAAACTTAGTTAATAAATCTTAAAGTGTGAATTCATATATCATTAATAATCATAATATTTTCGATGAGATATTTTCATCATTTTGATAAACAGTGTATATTTTAGCTATGACAGAATTATTATTAATTCTGCAGGACAATTTATTTAATTTATCTTTAACCAATATTATTTTTACTCTTAAATATTGTGACATATTTGTACTATATTCTGTGGCTAAATATTTATCAAAATTTTATTCTATAATTCCTATTCTACATAATATGAACTACATAGTTGTTAGTATTTGGACTTTATAATTTTTTCTTTCTAGTAACATAAAACTGTTGAGTGAGTAGGTGAGGAGTATCTGGGATGAACGGAGGGAGGAGAATATAAATAAAATATACAATATACATTTAAAAATAATAATGATAAATGAAAAGTCAAAATTTTCACAATTCAGGATTAATGAAATTTTTTAAATAGAACACTGCTATTTAATTACATACTTAAATTCAATTTGCCTGTATAAGTTGAGTAAGCACTCATAAATTTTTATGTGTTTTCTCTCTGTCAAAAATATGGAAACTATTTAGGAATGGTTAACCACTTAGAGAAAAGAAAGATGTAGTTTTGAATCGGAGGGAAGGTGGTGATTCATTAGGGAAGGGAAAAACTATAATCAGGATATAATGTATGACAAAAACCTGTCTTCAATAAACTGAAAATAGAAAATAAAATGATAATAAATAACCAAGAAGATAAAACTCTAAAACACAAAAATGAAACCAAAAAGCACACAAGAAATATTGGGTCTCTTTTGTGTTGGTTAAGTACTCCTGAGTAGGGGGCTATGCTACAATGTGGTTGGTATTCCTGTAACACCCTTTTGAAGAAAATTTATTTCACCTTTCCGATGAGGTATAAATTACAAACAGCTTCCTGATTCCTGATTAGGGTGGGACTTTGTGTCCACTTCCCCTTCTCAGTGTTGTGAATTTTTTTCAGTTTTTTAAACTAATAAAGGTCTTATATGTGCTGTCACAATGTAAATTTCTATGTTTATCAGCCCAGTTATCCCTGGAAGATACTGTTTCCTTGGAGTCATCCTAAACTTCTGGTACTGTCAATCTTCATGCTTCCTCTTTCACATATATCCTCTATTGTTTGGGAAGTTGTCATATAGAGAAATTCCCTTTAGGTGTGAGCACTCATTTCTCTATTTCTCAGTATATGATCAGGTTGTGGTCTCTGTGTTAACTTTCATCTACTGCAAGAAGCTTCTCTGATGCGGGTTTGTGTGCACTGAAGAGTCTTTTTATTGCTATATTTGCTAACAGAATAATAGTTTTAGGTTTTCATCAGGTTTTTCATTAATGTATCAATGCCATGAATGGGCTTCATCTCTTGGAAGTATGTGGAGGTGTTATTAAGATTTCTGTGCTCATTTAGACAATCATCATTTTATACCTTTGTTCAAAAATGATTAAGGTAAAACCAACTCAGCCATTGTAGATGAAATAGAACTTTGAGGGCTCAAATCTTGAATCAACACAGCAGTAAATTTAAAGCTAAAGCTACTTTTCAGTGTTTTTTTTTTTTTGCCTGAGCTACCAGGAGTCCCTCCCAGGGCTGATCTTTATGGGCTCCAGTTCAAATGTTTTCTTTGTTCAACTGTTAAACACTCTTGGAATGGCATTAACCCTAATAAATTCAATATGCACCAGTAGTGAGTTTATGTTAGTATTCAATAATGTCTTTATCAGAGAGTATTCCAATTATCCTTAATTTCTCTGAGGACATATTAAGATCTTTTTAAAGAAACTATATTGAAAGATTAGTGATTAATGTTGTTTCAACAATCTTAACTTTTAGATATTTTCATCTACATCATGTTGACTTATCCCCAACAAAAACTACTGTGTTATCATTACAGCTATGTGTTGATTCCCCCCCCCAAAGAAGTTATATGTTGACAAGACACTATAATCTGGTTACCAGGAACATGCAGTTTGATGTGAGACATCACTAGGCTGAAGTCCAATTCAACAGGTTCTAAATGGTGTAATTACATGAAAACTTGAAAACTGTTCATTTACCTGAAACAGAAAACTATGTTAGAAATATTCATCTTTGACTTTCATAGGAACTTTTGATTTTAAGGGAAAAGCATATAATAACAAACATTTGAGTGTCTCTTCAAGCTGAGACCAGTGGTATTACAATATTACCATAGTAATATTTAATTGTCAGGAATGAAATGTTCTTTCTTATTTTTTTATATTTATGAATTTATTATGAGAACCAGACTTTTAAAGATGGATATAATGAAATGTATGGTAAAAGCTACCTACCCTGTCTTAGAAGTATATAATAACTTTTACTTCTGTGGTAGCACCACACAATATACATTATTATAGGCTAAAATAAATTTTTGATTCATGTGTATTGACCCAATGAATGCAGATATATAAACTTTTAGAGCATTAATATGACTTTTATTTTTTACTTGTTTCTGACATTGTGTTTTTGTTTGTCTTTCATGTAATTACTGCTTATTATAAAAGAAGGCTGGTATAAGATAAGGATGGTAAAATATATAAACTTTTACTTTGGTCATTTATATTATGAAAGAGTTATAAATATTTGGTATCAGTTGATGGAAGCATGATACTTGTAGTGGAAATTTGCAGAAAAGAGAAATGAATGGTTAGCATTCATATTAAAGACTTAACTGGTTGAAATAATGAGCAGACACTGAAAAAATTACAAAGAGGATTCAAGACCTTTCTTTCCATATTCAACATAGCAGAGATTAATATCAATGTAAGGACAGATAACTGCAGGAAGTTTTGTTAGAAAAATGTTACAGCAACTCCACTCTGAGGAAACATAACAGGATTATTTTAATGATCCTTTGAAAAGTAGAAATGGGCGTCATAGACATCACAGGTTTGAATTTCATAGGAAGGATCTAAAAAATGTGAATAAAAGGCAGAGGCTACAAGAACTTTGGGATGTAAAACACAGTGTGACTCCATGGTTCACTTTTTTTCCCTTTGTTTTCCTTGTTACTACATCATAGACACAGAGTTGATTAAAGTGGCAAGTGGAAACATTAGGAGGCTCAGATCACAATTCTCTAGAGACTCTATTACTGTAGTCAAGGGTATATATATATGAGCCATGCCAACAAATGCTTAGGAGGAAGCCTAAGATATATTCCTCTGCATCAGATAAGGCATCCTTATTTCCTGGTCAAAGTGCTGTCAAGGAAAACAATTGTGAAAGCACAAACTCAAATTCCCATAAAGCAATTGTTAGACATGTCTCCATCCCTCTACAGAAGCAGTGAGTGATAATATGGAACACAGTTGCTACCCATCAAGCAGACAGGACATATTCATCTCCTGTCCCCCCATGGGGAGAATTGTCAAGGCAGCTCTTACTGTGTTTCAGTACTTCACAAAGCCAATGTCCAATCACTTTCCAGTTCTGTCACTGGAAGCCTAGAGAGGAGAAATAGTGAGACACTCTCTATCATGGCAGTCAGCAAAGGTTCTGTAAAATGCTGAGGGTTACCCTGTTACTGAACCCTCATAATAAAATAAGATGTTAATGAATGCCACACTCAAGACCCACAGGTCTCCAGGATGATATCCTGCCAAAATGATCAACAGAAGGAATAAACCAGTTATGAAACCTTTATAGTAAATAATTAAAAGATCCAAATTCCAGTAGCAAAAATATGTATGTCATTCCGAGGTCACTAAAATAACTAACTAATTGCAAGTAAAAATTCAGAGGTTCTGATTGAAATGTAAAATATTTTATTGGAATATTTTTGAAAGTGAAATGTAGAAGTTTCCATTAGATGAGCAGTAAGAGCAATTACCAATGTGTTTTAAACATGAAAGGTTGGTAAACTGTAGGAAATACAAATATTAATGTATGAAAGTTTCATTAAAAATGCAAAGAAAAATGTTCTACAGTACAAACGATCTGACAATCCAGGCAATGGTGGAGAGGATAACCTAAAAACCCTCCCCCTAAAATGAGATTGATGACTTCTCTTTATGCCATCCTAGAGCCCTCACCCAGTGGCTGATGGAAACAGAGACAGACATCCACAGATATACAATGAGCCGAAATCGGGAATTTAGTTGAAGAGAGGGAGGAATGAAGAACGAAGGGGTCTGTACTAGGATGGAGAAACCCACAGGAACTGTTGGCCTGAACAAGGGAGAGCACATCGACCCCAGATGCTGTCCAGGAGGCCTGTACAAGACTGATCCAGACCCCAGAACATAGATGTCAATAAGGAGGCCTCTGCACTCCAGGGAGCCTCTGGTAGTGGATTAGTATTTTTCCCTGGTGCAAAAAGGGACTTTGAGAGCCCATCCCATATGAAGGGTTACACTCTGGCCCTGGACACATGGGGAAGGGCCCAGGATCAGCATAGGAAGACTTGGTGGACTTTGCTGAGCTCCCGTTGAGGGCCCTACCCTGCCTGGGGAGTAGTGGGTGGATGGGGTTGGGGGGATGGGCTGGGGGTGGGGGAGAAAGTTTGGGGGTGAGGGGAGGGAGAGGGAGAAGGGACTTGAAATAAGCTTGTTCCCTAACTAGAACTAATAAAATAAAATAAAATAAAATAATAAAAAAAGAGACAGAATGAACAATAAATTCAGTAGCAGAGCCTACTAAATTATGGTGAACTTGAAAGTAAAATAATATTGTACTCATGCAAATGAAATAAAAATTGACAAATAGATTTAACAAGAATAAAAATAAGCAAACAACTCCCAAAAAAGATGTATAACAGGACCTCAAGAGCTTTGGGAATAAGTGATAGAAAAGAGTTCATGATGCCTCAGGGAATGAAATGATTGAGAAGATAATTCAACAGTTATTTTAAAAACATAGATAATTTCTTACAAAACTAGAATTATTTCTTTTTACTTTTCTGTGAAAATTTCATATAAACCTATAATATGTTTTGTCAATTCCACCTTCCATTCCTATCTCTAACATTCTTTCTTTATCAAACAACCACTTTTCCTCCCAAGTGCATGAACTCATAATCCCTCTCTGCAAGTCTTAGGGACTATCTCAAAAGAAGCAGGGAGAAATAATATAAGAGCAGAAGCAGCATCTACAACAAATCATTATCTTCTGATGGAAGTGGCAGGGCTATTTTATGCATAAGCTTCAGTGGCTGTATTGGTGTGAACAAGATATTCACAGGATCAAGTTTCCCAGACTTCATGGGTTTAGTTGGTATTGTTAAAAGAATGGGGTCTCACCACCAACTGAGATGCTATTAACAATCATTGGCTGGCTGCAGGGGAAAGAGAGGAAGAGAAGTAGTTTTGTTTAACATGGATCCTCTGGGTGAATACTCTTGATGTTATAGATCATCCTACACCCATGGTATACAAACAGGAATAAACAGACCTGGTATCTTAAGGGGATAAAATGAAAGACTGAAAGCATATGGATCTAACTTTCAAGACTAATACACTCTGAAAAGGACAAACTTGGTCATAAGACTTCTAAAATCTAAATGCAAAGAGAATTATGGCAAATGATGAGATCATTGGTCTATTGAATACTGGAGATGATTGTTTTTAGCTATACTCACTTCTCACCTGAAACCATGAAAATGAGAGAAAATTTTCTCAATGTTTTTACATTAAGAAGCATTACACACACACACACACACACACACACACACACACACACACACACAGAACATCCTTGTGAACTCAAAATTGTCTGTTCAGAGAAAATATTCTTCTGTAATAAATGGAAAATACAGTATCACATGAACAATAAGAAAGTAGGATGACTAAAAGCAAGCAAATAAATAAAAAATAAAAACAATGGAAGTAATCTTTATGAATGGTTCTGTGCTCATCTGTAATCTCTGCACTAGAGAATCTGCATTGAAACAATTGCTGCGAGTTCAAGGCTAAGTGAATAAACAAACAAATAATACACACACAAAACTAGAAAATAAAATCACACAAGCAAAGCCTAATAAGACCAAAACTGCTGCAACCATGCAACATGAAACAAAAAGCAAACAGATAGCAAGGCCCTGTCTCACACAAGGAAAAGCAGTGCTATACAAACAAGTGTAGCCCCTGAATTTTAGTTTACAGAGACCATATATATGTCCATGAGGAAGAAGGATGATGTATCTGCCATCCTGATACTCCTACTGTGAGGTGGAAGGCAAAGAGACGATAATCTCTAGATGCTCACCAACCAGGCTCGATTATAGGGCAAATGGCTCCACCCAAGAAAGGTAGAAGACAATACCCTCAGGGGATAAAGGCTAAACTCTGATCTCCAACTCCTCATTAAAGAGCATGTTCACTTTTTGACTCTCTCTCTGTGTGTCTCTGTCTCTCACTCTCTCACACACACACTCTTTCACATATATGTGTGTGTGTGTGTGTGTGTGTGTGTGTGTGTGTGTGTGTGTGATAAACAGATAGAGAGTGCACAATAAGATAAAATAAAATTACCTATAAAGTAAACATAAGATTTTCATTATCTTGACAGGAGGTTTTTATTTTGTTATTGTTGACAAACAAAATATCAAATAACATTCATATGTGTTTCCTAATATAAGAATAAGAAATTATTATATTTAACAATATAAAATGTAAAGGAAGTTAAAATCAGGTAAGGGTTTCAAACTATTTAAGAATTGGCAAGAAACTCATAAAAGTAGATTTCAATAAAACTAAACACTAAGAAGAGAGATTCTTCACCACCACCCCCTTTTGGGTCTGGACTCTCTTACTTAATATGGTTTCTTTGGTTTTTATAATTCATTTTGTATTGAGCTCTACTATTTCCCCACTCCACTTCTTCCCTCCCCTCACCCCTTCCACCCTCCTGCAGACACCCAGTCTCCCAGTTTACACAGGAGATCAGTCCATTTTTATCTGCCTTCTCAGGCTGTTGTGACAATATACCATACAATGGTGTCTTAAACAATAGAAATTTTCTTTCACTTACTTATGGATCTACAAGCTTAGGGTCACATTTTGGTAACTCTCTCTCTCTCTCTTGGAAAAGTTGTCTATGAACACCTTTCCCTGTGTCAGTTACTTGGTGCTGACAAACGTGTCTCTTTCAAAAGGAATTCAATAAGACACAGGAAAATGGTTCATTAAGCAAGATGTATTAAAGCATCAGTACATGTACAAAGGCACAAGAATTTGTTGTATGAATGTGCTTCTTTGGGATATACACCTAAGACTGGAATTGCTGGATTTTGTGGTAGACTAATTCCAATTTCCCTGAGGAATTACCATACTGATATCCAAAGTGGCTGTAGAAGTTGTCACTCCCACCAGCAGTGGAGGAATGTTCTCCTTTCTCCAATCCTCTCCAGCATAACCTATCATTGATGTTTTTGATTTTAGCCATTCTGAGAGGAGTAAGTTGGTATCTCAGAGTTGGTTTGATTTGCATTTCCCTGGTAGCTATGGATAAAACACACTTTTTAAAGTGTCTATCAGCTATTTTGGACTCCTCTATTGAGAATTTTCTGTTTAGTTCTGTACCCCATATTTATTTGGATTATTTGAAAAACACTGTTATTTTAAAATCAAGTATCACTACCAAAGCTGAGGCCAGAGTTTTGCAGTATGTTTCAGACACAGGTCCATATTTTGAGCTGTTGGACCACAGTTTCATGGTTTCCCCACTAATGTCTGTCTTCTCTCTAACATTGTGTTAATGGAAGAAACCCAATATCTTTTATGTGACACTTCACACAGGGATGCTAATTGCCTCACATCTACAGTTGACATCTAGAGAAGAACTTGTATCTAATTATGTCAACATTTATTCATATACATTGCTGGCTAGGTTAAGGTTTAAATTCATAAATTGAACAGGAGGAGAGCAGATACAAATAGTCAATATGTAGCACATATTAACTGAGTTTTTACCTATTTTCAGGAGATAGGTATCAAGAATGACAAAAAATATAGAGAGAAGAAAAGGGAATCAATAAAGGCATTTTCACTCTGGTTATAAAATATCAGTAATAATAGGGAATTAGTGTTCTAAAGAGAACAATTAAAAATAGCATTGCAGATTTAAAAAGAAAATACAACTGGGTGATGCTTAAAAACCCATTATGAAGTCAGATCACAAAATACCAAAAGTATGAAAGCTTAAGAAGTATTAAGAATGTCAAGTAAACTAATTGTGAAATAAGTAATTTACCACAGTGAATGACCAACATTTGACTGTGATAAACAAGCATGTGGTACACACACTCAGTTTTGCCCCCTTAAATGCATATGTTGCAGTCCAGTTTGTCAATGTGACTGCACAGGAGAAAAGACACCTACCTGAGAGGTCATGAAAATGGAGCCTGAATCCAACAGGACAAGCACTCCTACATTGTAGAAATAAAGTTCGTGTGGTTCTATGAAAGAATGGGTGGAGCCAAATGCCAAGAGGCAACTCATGCTAAATTTAACCACTTGTATTTCTGCACTCTCACCATTCAAAATTGTGAAAATAAACATTTGTCATAGAAGGTTCTTAGATTGAGGTCTTTGCAATGGCATTGTGAACATACTAATAAATGTCTCAATCTATCTAGAAATCATAACAAATCTTGATTTTTCTTGGTAATAAAAGCCCCAGATTTCTAGGATGTGAAGCAAGAACAAGAAAAATGAAAGATAGACTCACAAATCAACTGCTATGGGGTAATCAATCAGAAAATCAGCAAGTAGATAGAAGTGAACAGACAAAATACCAGGCTCTTTTGAGAGTTTATATAGTACAAATACAACCATAAAAGAGCCCATAAACAAATATCAACATACCCTGCTTATAAGAATATAAATCTACTTCAATTGTTTAAGCATTTGGATCTGAGTGTTTCTCAGTACATTGATATAAATTAGAGATTAAAATATTCAATTATTGATTGTTTAAGAAGTTTTAAATCAACAGTGTATAAAAGATGGAGTCTCAACCAAAGTATGAAGCCACAGTGAACTGGAAAAAAGGAAAACAAATTAAGACTTGGAGTATTGACAGACAGCCATCACCTCAAAATTAGAGGTGGACATAGGATTGTCATTTAAATCAGCCCAGAATGGCATACACCATTAATTCTGGAACTTTAGAGACAGAGGCAGGCAGATTGCTGTGAGTTCTAAACTCAATATGAATAGCCAATGAATAGTATGCTATGGGTCAAATAGGTCTACCTAGTAAGGAACTGTTATAAAAATTAAAAAAAAAAGAAGTGGAGATTTATAACCATCTTGGTCCACACAGTTTGTTCTAGCCAAGCCTAAGATACATAGCAAAAATCTGTCATAAAACAGTTTTTTTTTAGACTAGGAAAGAAAACAGTGCCTGCTAGAAGATGAAGAGATATGGTAAATGTAAAGCAAGGTATGTTTACACAGTAAAAAATAGCCAAAAATTTCAAATTAATGATCTCAACAAATTGTACACAATATACTCTGGAAAATAGAAGAAAAATAAATGTGCCCCAACTATTTTTATAAATGTAAAATCATTTTAACACCAAAACAAGGAGAAAGGAAAAACAAATGCGCAAAATTCTGCTATTTATGTTTCTCATTCCAAATTTTCAAGGTCACTATTACATTTATAACACCATCACTGCCTCAAATAAGAACAAAGGAATAAGTTTATTCAAAGCAGAGGCTTTTTAGCAGCCATGTGATTCTTCAGCAAAAACTGGAATACATGCCCATAATTAAAAAAATAAAACCTTATTACAAACTAGGCAAAACACATATATATTAAGCATTTTCTTAAGTTGAATTCCATAGTAAGATAATGTGTGACATATGTAAGACATATTAAGGAAGACTTTAATTCAAAAATAGTTTGACTCTGAAGTTTATTTTGACCGATTTTTGCATTGTATGATTATGTCTGGTTTTATTATTTTTATTAATTGTGATACTTCAAACTAAGGACTTTCACATTCTAGGCAAGCATTCTTCCATCAAACATATTTTAAGTTTTTTTTTAGTGATACACTAGACTAAGGATGAGGATGCTTTTTAAAGTTCAAGTCATGTATCTGAGTAGGATTATATATATACAATTTAATGTGTTTGTAACTTTGAAAATCTATTGTAATCTCTGGTGACTGAAATATTAATAGTTAGTTCTGATGATTCTCTGGATTTCTTTAATGTCCATTATTATGTCTCCCTTTTCATTTCTGATTTTGTTAATTAGCATGCTTTCTCTCTCTCTCTGCCTTTTGATTAGTTTGGTTAAAGGTTTGTCTATCTTGTTGACGTTCTCGAAGAACCTACTCTTTGTTTCATTGAGTCTTTCTAGTGTTTTCCTAGTTTCTACTTTATTGATTTCAGCCTCCAGTTTTTTCCTGGCATCTACTCCTCCAGGGAGTATTTGCATACGTTTGTTCTAGAGATTTCAGTTGAGCTGTTAATTCTTTAATGTAACTATTGTCCAGTTTATTCATGTGGGCATTTAGTGCTATGAACTTTCCTCTTTGCACTATTTTCAAAGTGTCCCATAGGTTTAGGTATGTTGTGTCTTCATTCTCACTGAATTCTAGGAAGACTTTAATTTCTTTTTTTATTTCTTCCTTGATCCAGGAATGGTTCAATTGTGCATTATTAAATTTCCATGATTTCTAGGGTTTCTGCAATTTGTGTTGTTGTTGAATTCTTACTTTAAAGCATGGTGGCACTATAGATATGTGTTAAACCCAATTGGGCAATAACATCTGTTAGTTCTTTGGTTTCTTTGTTAAGTTTCTGTCTGGTGGTACTATCTAGTGGTGAGAGCGAGGTGTTGAAGTCTCCTATGATAAGTGTGTGGGGTTTATATGTGTGATATGAGCTTTAGAAATATTTCTTTTACAAATGTGGATGCCTTGAAAACCTTTACTCCACAAAATTCAGAAATCTAAAGGAAATCAATAGTTTTCTGGATAGATATAACTTACCAAAATTAAATCAAGAACAGAAAAGCAAGTTAAACAGATCTATAACCCCTAATGAAATAGAAACAGTCATCAAAAATCTACCAACCAAAAAAGGCCAGAGCCAGATGGATTCACTGCAGTATTCTACCAAAAATTTAAAGAAGAGCTAATACTAGTGCCCCTCAAATTGTTCCACACAATAGCAGCAGAAAGGACATTTCTAAGTTCTTTTTATGAGACTACAATTACCTTGGTACCCAAACTACACAAAGACACAACGAAAAAAGAGAATTACAGACCAATATCCCTCATGGACATTGAAGCAAAAATATTCAACAAAATACTCGCAAATCAAATTAAAAAAAAAAAAAAACAGTTCTGAGAAATCATCCACCATGATCAAGTTGGCTTAATCCCAGAAATGCAGGGATGGTTCAACATATGAAAAACCAATCAATGTAATACACCATGTAAACCAACTGAAAAAGAAAGACCACATGATCATCTTGTGAGATGCTGAAAAAGCCTTTGACAAGTCAAATATCCCTTCATGATAAAGGTCTTGGAGACATCAGGAATAATAGGAACATATTAAACACAATAAAAGCAATAGACAGCAAACCAACAGCCAACATATAACTAAATGGAGATAAACTCAAGTTGATTCCTGTAAAATCAGTAACAAGACAAGGCTGTCCACTCTCTCCATATCTCCATATTGTACTTGATGTCCTAGCTAGACCAATAAGACAACAAAAGGAGATCAAGGGGATACAAATTGGAAAGGAAGAAGTCAAACATTCACTATTTGCTGATGATATTATAGTTTACTTGAGTGACCTGAAAAACTCTATCAGTGAACTACCACAGCTGATAAACAACTTTAGCAAAGTGGCAGGATACAAGATTAACTAAAAAAAAAAAAATCAGGAGCCCTACTATACACAGAAGATAAATGTGCTGAGAAAGAAATCAGAGAAATATCACCTATTACAATAGCAACTGACAAAATAAAATATCTTGGGGTAACACTAACCAAAAAATGAAAAAGACCTGCATAGTAAGGACTTTGAGGCTTTAAGGAAAAAAAATAAAAAATATACCAGAAAATGGAAAGATCTTCCATGCTCTTGGATAGGTACAATTAACAGGGTAAAAATGGCAATCTTGCCATTTTTGACAAAGAACTTGAAGTTATACAATGGAAAAAAGAAACGATCTTCAACAAATGGTGTTGGCATAACTGGATTCCAACATGTAGCAGATTGCAGTTAGATCCATAACTATTGCCATGAACTAAACTTAAGTCCAAACAAATCAAAGACCTCAACATAAATTCAGCCAAACTCACCCTGCTAGAAAAGAAGCTAGGTTGAATCCTTGAACAAATTGGTACAGGAGACTGCTTTCTGAACATAACACCAGTAGATCAAACAATGAAACCAACAATTAATAAATTGGACCTCCTGAAAGAGCCTGAGAAGCTTCTGTAAAGCAAAGGACACAGTCCACAAGACAGAACGCCAGCCCACAGAATGGGAAGATATTCGCCAAGCCCATATCTGACAGATGGCTGATCACCAACATGTACAATGAACTCAAGAAGCTAGCCTTGAAAACACCAAACAACAAAAATTCACCGCAGAGGAGCAGATGCCAAGAAATAAACAAACTGAGGGCAGAAATCTATAAAGTCGAAACAAAGAAAACAATTCAAAGAATCAATATAACAAAGAATTGATTCTTTGAGAAAATCAACAAGATAGACAAACCACTATCCAAACTAACCAAACGTCATAGAGAGATCATGCAAATTAACAAAATCAGAAATGAAAAGGGGGACATAACAACGGACACTGAGGAAATCCAGAGAATCTTCAGGTAATACTTTGAAAAACTGTACTCCACAAAATTTGAAAATTTAAAGGAAATGGACAATTTTCTGGACATTTATCACTTCCCAAAATTGAATCAAGAACAGATAAACAATTTAAACAGACCTATAACCTCTAAGGATATAGAAGCAGTCATCAAAATTCTCCCAACCAAAAAACGCCCAGGGCCCAGAAGGATTCAGTGGAGAATTCTACCAGAAATTCAAAGAAGTCCTAATACCAATACTCCTCAAATTGTTCCGCGCAATAGAAGTAGAAGAGGCATTGCTAAACTCATTTTATGAGGCTGCAATAACCTTGATACCCAAGCCACACAAAGACACAACTAAGAAAGAGAACTACAGCCCAATATCCCTTATGAACATTGATGAAAAAGTTCTCAATAAAATCCTGGCAAATCGAATACAAGATCATATCAGAGAAATCATCCACCATGATCAAGTAGGCTTCATCCCAGGGATGCAAGGATGGTCCAACATATGAAAATCCATCAATGTAATACACCATATAAACAGACTGAGGAATGAAAAAAACACATGATCATCTCACTACATCCTGAAAAAACCTATGACAAAATCCAACACCCCTTCATGATAAAGGTCTTGGGGAAATCAGGGATAACAGGAACATACCTCAACATAATAAAAGCAATATACAGCAAGCCACAGCCAACATCAAATTAAATGGAGAGAAACTCGATCCAATTCCTCTAAAATCAGGAACAAGACAAGGCTGTCCACTCTCTCTATAACTCTTCAAATTGTCCTTGAAGTCCTAGCTAGAGCAATAAGACAACAAATGGAGATCAAGGGAATACAAATCAGAAAGTAAGAAGTCAAACTCTCACTATTGGAAGACAATATGATAATCTCTATTAGTGACCCGAAAAACTCTACCAGGGAACTCCTACAGCTGATAAACACTTTCAGCAAAATGGCAGGATACCCGATCAACTCAAAAAAATCCGTAGACCTACTATATATCGATGGCACATGGGTGGAGAAATAATTCAGAGAAACATTACCCTTTACAATTGCAACAAACAACATAAAATACCTCTACCATAAGAATTTTGAGTCTGTAAAGAAACAAATTACGAAAGATACCAGAAAATTGAAAGATCTCCCATGCTCTTGGATAGGTAATATCAACATAGAAAAATGGCCATCTTGCCAAACGCAATCTACAGATTCAATGTAATCCCCATCAAAATCCCAACACAATTCTTCCCAGACCTTGAAAGAACAATTCTCAAATTTATATGGAGAAACAAAAGATCCAGGATAGCCAAAACATTCCTGTACAATGAAGGAATTTCTGGAGGCATCACCTCTCTGACTTCAAGCTCTATTACAGAGCTATAGTCCTGAAAACTGCTTGGTATTGGCACAAATATAGACAGGTAGACCAATGGAATAGAATTCAAAACCCTGATATTAAACCACAGACCTATGAACACCTGATTTTTGACAAACAATCCAAATTATATGATGGAACAAAGAGAACATCTTCAACAAACGGTGCTGGCATAACTGGTTGCAGACATGTAGAAGACTGCATGTAGACCCAAGCCTATTTCCTTGCACAAAGCCTAAGTCAAAATGGATCAAAGACCTCAACATAAATCCAGCCACACTGAACCTATTAGAAGGCAATGTGAGAAATACCCTCGAATTAATTGGTACAGGAAACCATTTACTTAACATTACCATTAGCACAGACACTGAGGTCAACAATTGATAAGTGGGACCTCTTGAAACTGAGAAGCTTCTGTAAAGCAAAGGAGACATTCAGCAAGACAAAACAGCAGCCGACAGACTGGGAAAACATATTCACCAACCCGATTTCTGACAGAGGGCTAATCTCCAAAATATACAAAGAATTCAAGAAGCTAGTCTCCAAAACACCAAACAACCCAATTAAAAAGTGGGATACAGAAATAAATAGACAATTCTCACTAGAGGCATCTAAAACGACTGAAAGACACATAAGAAAGTGTTCAATGTCCTTAGACATCAGGGGAATGCAAATCAAAACAACTCTGAGATACATTCTTCTGTCAGAATGGGCAAAATCAAAAACACCAATGACAGTTCATGTTGGATAGGATGTGGAGAAAGGGGAACACTTCTCCCCTGCTGGTGGGAGTGCCAACTTGTACAGCCACTTTGGAAGTCAATATGGCAACTCCTCAAAAACATGGGAATCAGTCTACCCCAAGATCCAGCAATTCCACTCTTAGGCACATACCCAAAAGAAGCACATTCATACAACAAGGACACATGTCCAACGATATTCATAGCAGCACTAATAGCCAGAAACTGGAAGAAGCCTAGATGCATCTCAACCGAAGAATGGATTGAGAAAATGTGGTACATTTACACAATGGAGTACTACTCAGCAGGGAAAAAAAAAAAACAATGGAATCTGGAAATTTGCAGGAAAATGGTTGGGTCTAGAAGAAACCATTCTGAGTGAGGTAACCCAATCGCAAAAAGACAAACATAGTATGTACTCACTCATATGTGGATTTGTGGATTTTGGACATAGATTAAAGATTACCAGCCTTCAATCCACACTGTCAAAGATGCTAATAAGCAAGAGGTCGCTAAGAGTGACATACATGGTCCCCTGGAGAAGGGGAGAGGTTCAAGATCTGCTGAGCAAATTGGGAGCACCGGAAAAGGGAGGAGAGAACTAGGAGAATGAGAATGGGAGAAGAAGAGGGATGTCAAGGACATGAGCAAGCAAAATTTTGAGTCAGGAGAAGAATACATGATAACAAGAATGGACATATCACAATCGAGGGAGACATTTGTGGTTTACAGAGAAATCGGGCACTAGGGAAATGTCTGGAGATCCACAAAGATGACAGCAGCTAACTATCTCAGCAACAGAAGAGAGGCTACCTTAAATGCCCTCTCCTGATTATGAGATTGATTACTGACTTATATGCCATCCTATAGCCTTCATCTAGCAGCTGGTGGAAGTAGAAGCAGACACCCATAACTAATCTACGAACTGAACTGGAACCCAGATTCAGAGATGGATCAGTGATGAGCATAGGGGTCCAGACTAGGCTGATGAAACCCACAGAAACAGCTGACCTGAACATCTGGGAACTTTTGCTCCTAGTCTGATAGCTGGAATACCAGCATAGGACTGATCCAGATCCCAGGAACATGAGTTTCTGTGAGGAAACCTCAGAAATCTATGGGACCTCCTCTAGAAACCCAGTATTTATCCCTAGCATAGGTGTGGACTTTGGGAGCCCATTCCATATAGAGGAATACTTCCTGAGCCAAGACACAAGGGGTGGGCCTAGGCCCTATCCCAAAGGATACAATAGACACTGATGACACCCTATGGAAGGCCTCACCATCCAGGGGGAGCAGAAAAGATATGTGACAGATAAGGTTTATTTGGGGGGGGTAGGGGCAGATGGGTGGGAGAAAGGAACTGGGATTGTCATGTAAAACAATCCTGTTTCTAATTCAAAGAAAAAAGTTCGAAAAAATCACTTATAACATGAACTAAACTTTCTAATAATGGAGGGACAGAAACACTAAGATGAAAGTCATGGTTACATTGGAATTTGAGTGGAATAGCTGCTTGCAATCTGTGAATGTGTCTGTGAAAATCTTTTAGAAGCTGCATGGTTTAACTATTTAATTGACAGTCATTCATTTACAAGACTGGCTCTATTCTGCCACCCTATCACTACATCCATTCCAAATTACATCTAGCAAGCAACAGGAAATTACTTTACCTAGAATGCTTAATCCTTAAACATAATTTAAGACATAGTGTTTATTCTGCTTTTTAAGAGCATCTACTAAGAAATGGCTTTTATTGAGAATATGAGCAACTGGAATTTTTTCACTCTATAACATTATGAAAAACAAGTGATAATAAACAGACTGATGTCATAGGGATATCCATAAAGCATTGAGGAGGATTCAGGATATTTCTTAACACTAATAATCATGGATTTTAGAAAAAGATGCTTGAGATAAGGAAGGAAAACTTACATCTGTGATGACTACTGCTGATGGGGTCATAAAAATGCCTAACTTACTTACAGTAGGATCAGGGTCCATATTTTAAATATTCCCTGAGTTTGATATAGTATTCTTCATTGTAACTGTATGGTTATAATCATAGGCAATCTATGGAAATCTTGAACTCTGTCTAGTACTTACAAATTCATCCCTACTTCATTGAATGCATTTGTTTAGTTTTGAAATATCTGCTTTCAAATAGTTACCTTTTACCATCTGTATAACATGACTAAGAAAATAACACATGCAGTGCTTAAGTAAATTATACAAAATTTCTGGTTATTAAGTATTGAAGGCTAGTTGGGAAGACAAGTCTCTCCAGACACCTTTCAGCCATTACTTGTAAAGATATTGTCTAAGAAAATAGAGTGATTAATAAGTGACACAGGAAATGCCAAAAAAAGAGAAAAAAAATCACTGAAATTTTATGAGAATATAATGTGGTCTGAAATACACAAATATTTTACTACCCAAAAGGGATTGCCAAATTAAGTTCTGACATTACATACTAAAGAATCTCATGTAAGTCTAAATGATCAGAATCAGTTTTACACTATGCATATTGTTGTTTTAACAATATTTATACTCACACATTTCACTGTAATTAGAGTTAATGATGACTCTTTCATCTTCTTTGTTATTTCTCAAATCTGCCAGTAAAATTAATATCCCCATGAGTTAAGGTATATGCAAATGACCAGTATGTACTCCTTTATGCTTATGTTTTTTGTAATTACCAGTTAGTCCTTAGTATGTTTGCTTCTGTTCAATTTATTTTCTTCTAATTATAATTCTTTTTAGATATTTTAAAATCATACAGCAGACCACGCAAATTTTTAAGAAAACTGTGTGTCGCAATTCTTACAGCAATGTCTTTAAATTTTTCTTTCCTAATATAATTGGGGTTTTTTGATTTTTTTTTTTATTTGAATTAGAAACAAGATCTTTTTACCTGTTAATCCCTCTTAGGTTGAGTTGGGGGAAGAATAGAAAACAAGAAAGGAGATACCATAATAGAGGGAGACATTTTAGGTTTACGGAGAAATTTGGCACTTGGGAAAGGTCTAGAGATCTACAAAGATGACACCAACTAACAATCTAAGCAACAGAAGAGAGTCTACCTTAAATGCCCTCCCCGATAATGAGATTGATGACTATCTTATATGCCATCCTATAGCCTTTACCCAGCAGCTGGTGGAAGTAGAAGCAAACACCCACAACTAATCACTGAACTGAACTGGAATCTAGGTGCAGAGAAGGAGGAGTGATGAGCAAAGGGGTCCAGACCAGGCTGGTGAAACCCACAGAAACAGCTGACCTGAACAACGGGGAGCTCTTGGTCCCCAGAATGATAGCTGGGATAACATCATGGGACCGATCCTAATATAATGTTAATCATATGTCTTATATCTTTTTTCTTTGACTTTGATGCATATTTAACAAATAACCAGAATATTGGTTTTCTGTAATAGTCATAGTTTAATTTTTTTAGTATAAATATATGCATAACATGTTTTTTTTTATAGTTTTATGGAGTGAGCACTTAAAAAGACAGAGAAAATAATGGAATAACCTCCAGGAATATTGGATACCTTAATATTTAGGCAATGACAAGGATTGTTTACCCAAAGTATAGTACATGTTATCATTTCATAAGGCAATTAGTAGGGCTATGTCCCGTCATATTTATGACATGTATTCTCTGAGTCCCCATTCTTATATTTATAAACAAAAAAAGATACCTCTATTAGTTGGAGCATGCATTATTTGGATTAGTGTTTATAATCTTATTAAAGAGCTGTTTCCTTGATCTTAATTCTTTTCTAATTGGAAAGATAAAAGGAAGCTTTGAATAACAAAATCAATGAGTGATGCTAGCATATGTAAGATATTGCTTTTTAATATGAAATATAGAATGATCATAGAAGTGGAATTTTGGATATAGAGAGTATTGAAGTTAAAAACTGACAGCTCAATAAAAACAAAGATGCATATAATGTTCAACATAATGGATAAATGATTAATGAGAAAATTATGCAGATTGCCTACACTGCTCATATTTTCATGGTGATGCTATAGTTTGTCTAATTTTTCAAATTGGTTCCACTGTTAGGAAAACTTGCTCACTCCTGTATTACCAGCTACTCAAGAGGCCAAAGAAGAAGGGCAATCATTATTGCACTCTTAAGAGAAGTATAATGTTTTATTCTTCATAATAGAGTAATAAAACATATTTTGCATAAATATAGAATTTTATCAGCAATTCACTGTGTCTTTTCATCTCCAATAGCTTATCACCCCAGTAAATAATGAAGAAAAATATTAGAAAATTAATTGTTTTAAAGGCTATGTCATTTAAACTCTTCAACCTTTAAAGGCATGTGAGAAGCAGCAGTTAGAAGACACAAGCATGATCACATGCTGCATTGAGCAAACACATAAGGAGCTGAATCACCTGGCATAATTTGTGGTCAGGTACAGAATGGGGAAACAAATAACTCTGGATAAAGTACAGGTTTTTATAAATATTAAAGTACCCTGTCATCCACATACCATATTAATTTAGGATGCTAACAATATGGTAATCTGAGTATACAATGTATGTGATATAAGTGTAGCACCTTGATTTTTTCTCACTCTTAAATTATTAAGAAATGAAAATTCTCTTTTATTTTTGTTCTAAAACAAGAGGTTAAGTACACATAAATTTTAGCTCTCACTAGAGGACCCTGCTCTGAAATTTTAATAAACTTTCAAAGGTAAAATAAAGAATAATATTTCTCAATTGGTAGCTAGAAACCAGAAATTTCCATGTACCTATGTATATAAAAGGTAGAAAGATATGTATTTCCTGAAATTTAATACAAGAGGTCCCTGAATACTTACAGATGTCCTTTGTAGACACTGGAGGAAATTGAAAGGAACATGAATTGCTAACCTGCCTCACTGCACTGATACCCCATGATTGACTTACTGTGACAAACAGCAAATGAGATTTTTTTCCTAAGGCATACAATGACACACTGACTAGTTTTCTAGCCCTGAGCATATGGTAGGTAGTAGAAGCCAAAATCATTCTTCTTTTTGAGAAAAGAAACATCACTTTTATTTTATCAACATAAGAGATTAATTTTATAGTCGCCAATGTCCATGAACATATTTCTCTTCAGACATCCCCAAGATCAAAGGAATTTTGCAGTGTCTGAACATTTGTGATGTGACATAGCTTAAACCTTCGAAGAACAAACAGAACTCACCATCTATCCAGTTTGCTTTCTAAACTTCAAGCTGAATATTTCTATTTCTAGTTCAACCTTTACATATTCTGCTCTCGTGGTTACATTTCTCATCTGTTTGTTTGGCACTAGAGACAAACTCTGTGAACTTCAAACTTTGTTAAAACCATTATTAAAAAAGAAGTTCTGTGGATTTAAAGTAGTAACTACACATGGTCATGTGGTTATAAGCCTATCGTAATGTTAATTTACTTAGAATTTGTGTGTATGGAAGAATGGCACACTTTCATCCCTTGCAACATGTGATGTGTATGCTTGCTCTGTGTAGGTTTAAGGTGAATGTCTTCAAGCAACTGAATCATAATAATATGAATATTTGGAAATTACAAATACTTATCTAGGAAAAATCCATAATTAGACATTAGACTAAATTGTGTAGCTCCACTACACAGTTCTTTCACGTTCTCTATTTCTTATATTGCTGATTAAATGAAAGCATTCTATGTGTTGGTATGGGTCAGATACTATGTTTTTCTTTTTAAAAGGTTTTATTAGTTCTATTAGAATGCAATATAATGTGTCATGGTTATATTCATGCCCAGCTTCTTTATTAGTCTCCATCTCTACCCTTACCTCTCACCTACCCAACTAAGGATTTCCTCTATTAACTCCCTATCAAGTCCAGTTTGTGTTACCCAAGTCCTTTTGGCAGTGAGATGTTACATCATTAAAGGAAAGTGATTCTCCTCCACCCAGATGTTATCAAATATCTACAGGGCCTCATTTTGTGGTGAGTCATTGTGTCCAAATTCTCCCCTCCATGATTCAATTTTGTCTGGCTTGAACTTGTAGAAGTTTTGTGCTTGCTACCACATGCCTTGTGATGTTGCCTTAAAACTGTTTTCTTGAAGCTAGCCAGCACCTCAGAATCTTACAATCTTTCTGCATTCCCACAAAAATCACTGAGAATCAGGGCAGCGGTTTATATTTCTAAGAGTGAATTTTCAGATCAAGGATGTCTGCATTGTGAGACAATGAAATGTATAATGTTTTATTTTCACTAAAAATCTCCCTTGTAATGAATGCAATTCTTTTTTTGCCTTGATATTTCATGTAAGCCACAAATAATCTTACTTGAAAATAATGATTTGTATTCAAATGTATGGAAGTTTGTCAAAATAAGAATTTGAAACCTACAAAGAAAAAATAGTACAACAAGGACTATAAAGAAGTATTTTTTATCTTAGTGATTTCTGTCTAAACATCTGGTAAGCAGAAGTTACATTTATTCCAATACCAGTGGTCTAACTTATTATTTGATTCTTACTGTTTACTCATTGTTTAACTGAAAACCATTTTCATACAATATCTTCTGATTATGATTTCCCTACCCTCACCTCTTCAAAGTTCCTTGCCATCTCATACATGAAACCTCACTATTTCTGTCTCTTATTAGAAAAAAATGGGCATCTAAAGAATAATAAAAAGATAAAAAAGCATAATAGGGCAAAACAGAAAAACAAGAAATAGAAAAAAATGCAAGAAACACAAATAGATGCTAATTTACAAACATTTTTACTCTTCTGTTAGCACTGGGACTCCATCTGGCACAAACCATGCATGTCCTGAGCATACTAGGAAACACTCAGTGAGTTCATGTGTGTGTTGGTCCTGCTATGTTTAAAAGGTCTTGATTCATGGTATCTTCCATTTCCTTTGGCTCTTATAATAATTTTTCCTCCTTTTTGGTAAGTTTCCATGATCCCAAAGGACAGGGGTTTGTTGGAGACATCCCATTTATTGTTAAGTGTTCAAGATCTGTTACCCTCTGCCCTTGTCCAGATGTGTGTCTCTGTGTTGTTCCATACAGAGGATGCTTCTTTGCTGAGTAATTAGGAATCATTGTATCACTATGTTCCTTTAGCAGGACACTAGTAGTTGGTTTTCCCTAGGTCCTATTGTCTATCTGGCTCCAGGGTCTTAGCTACCTGAGTAGTGTCAGGTATGGGTTCCATCCCATAGAGGTTGTCTTAAATCACATGTTAATTGGTTAGTCTCCCACAAGCTTTTTGCCACTGTTACATTAGTTCACCAGGCAAATATTTCATCACTATAGAAGGAAAGTTTGTAGCTTTGTATGTGTTTATCTTTGTACTTTGGTAGCACACAGAGAGCCTTGCAGTACCTTGAATACTTGTCCACAAGAATTCAAATGCTAGGTTGGTTTTCTCCTCTATGTTCAATGAGTTGTATAGGTGTTGACTTCAGAATCCAGGCCTTGCCACAGGTTTTTGGAGAATAACTAATAGTCATTCTCCCCCAAACTGTGTTGTTTGGGGATCCCTTGGAGCCCATTTGGCTCATTATATCAAAGAGATATAATCCAGTACTGGAAATAGAAGCTTCATTTGGTGATGATGGATATCAAGTAAGAGCTCATTTTTAAATTTTATTCAGAGCATGTTCATATGTGTACATATGTTTGGAAGCTTTTCCTATATTTGCTTTGAATATGAAGCCTCAAATAACCCTTAATTTTAAATGTCCCTTCCCATATTCCTTCCATGTCCCTGTTTGATATGGTGACACTCTATATCATGTAAGTAGACAAGATATAAAAAAGCATGGAATTTACATATACCAGTATGAATTCAATACACAGACATGCTCTTGGTGATATCACTGGTTACCTCAAATGCAACTGGCCTATTTATTTATTGTAATTCCCATTTATACTTCATGCACTTTGTTTTAAACTCAGACAAAATCGGTTGAATAGCAACAGATTCACAATTAAAAATGTAGATGCCACAAATTTCTTGATCTGTTTGTTTATACCTTTAATGTTGTAATCACCTTACTTTTGCTTTTGGTTTTATTGTAACACTTTCATGTATGGAGCCAAGGCTGGATTTGTATTCTGGATCCTCCCTGGCTTTACTTCTCAAGTGGTAGGATTATAAGCATATATCACCCTGCTCAGTAATTCAAATTCTTGTTATTCCTGGCTTACATTGTCCACATTTATATGTGAAAATCATAATTCCAGATTTATGGTAGTATGGATTATGCCTTCAAAAGGCAACAAGGTTATAAAAATGGAGGTCTTTAGAAAAAATGTTTAATGATATTCAGTAAAAAATATAAGTGAAAATCCTAATTCCAGACTTATGGTGGTGTAGAATATGCCTTAGAAGGCAAGGAGGTAATACAGATGGAGGCCTTTAGACAAAAGTTTTAGTACTTTAATATTTGCAATGTCAAAGGAAGGCCTATGAGTGGGCATGGATGGTACAGATATTTGTTGAGAAAACTGAGGATATACAAACATCAAGCTTCTCTGGGTGGATGTGGGCCTTCTACCTATTCCTGAATAGGCAAGACCTTTGAATTTGGGTGTCTGAGCCTTCAATACCATAAGAAATAAATTTATTTTCTAAGGTAGTTTGTTTTCAGCATTTGCTTTAGCTTCTTACACAAGAATATTGAACTATGAGAAATAGCATTACATTATTTTTAACAGACTGTTATGTATACTGTTTATACATAAAATGTATAGGTTAAATATAAAAGTACTGTAAACATTTTCCAGCGATCCAACTGCTTGAAACATCACTTTTAAAGTGGGGTGCATACATGAAGGACTTGTCAGTGACAAGTGACATGAATGAATAATTAAATAAGTACAATAGAAAAAACAAACATTGAAGGTTTTTCAGCACATCTTTAAAATGCATATATACTACCCTGGAATGCTTTTGCACTGGAAAACACTAGTTGATCACCATTTAAGTGTAATTAAGAAATTGAGAGGTGTACATGCTAAATCATAAAATCTAAATAGGCAGAGTAAAATAAATTATTCTTAGTTAAGTGCCATTTGCCATCTCTGGAGTTATAAGGCCATTACTCCAATGTCAAGATTTAATCTTATTTTCTGATGCCAATGGTTCTTTATTTTTCTTCACCTATTACACTTATAGAATGGAAGATTTGAGAACACCATTTACTAAGTTAGAAATGCACTAAATTAATATGTAGAATTATGTATCTTATTAAATGAAGCAAACATTAGCATTAGATTTAGTGGATGATGTGCTAATCTAGTAGAAAATCAGAGATTTAGTCTTGAAATTTGATACCTTATGTTTTGTGGAATATTCAAGAAAAATCAAATAATTGAAAGAGGTGTATAAGCCTAATGGCACTGAAAATGGCTCTTCCCTGGCTTGTTTCAGATCAGTCAGAGATGTGCCAGCCCATCACAACCCTTATTCATGAAGTACACTGTGGCTCTTCACACCCCTTTGAGCTCATATCAATCATTGGAAAATAACATTTTTTCCTCAGAATGAGCTGTCACTATCAATTTTAATGGTGGCTGTAGAAGAACTGAATTCTATCCAAATTTTCAGCAAGACATTTGGTTCACTATATTGCAAACCAAATGACTTGTAAAATTGTAATATTTCCCTACTGCTTTATGGCAAATCCCATTTTAAGGACATCAATACTTAAGAGTTTTTGTCTAAATTTCTAATGATATTTTCCTGATTTATAAATATTTTAGATTAATTTTTTATTTTCAGTCAAAATTCCTTTTCTCTTTATCTCAAGCCTGCTTGATTCATCAGTGCCTTAGCGCTGAGAATATGTGATCACCAAGGTAAAACAGTGCTTTGTAATGCCCTGTTTCTGTTCAAATTGTAAAACTATAAAACAGTAGATTTCTCTCAGTGAAGATCATGCCCAGAGTAAGATAATATTATTAGATGCATACATCTGAATAGAAAGTCATTTTTATGCCACAACAATTTCAATATAATGCAGATGTCTTTTCCGATTTAAGATTATTTGTACTGTTAGATAAAAATATGGGGGTACAATATGAGAATTGTAATTAATAACATGATGATTTTTTATCTGAAGAAATTCATGTGCTCCATTTCTATAATTGGTTCATTGACTAATTTATTACAAATTATATATATATATGTATATATATATATATATATATATATATATATATATATTTCAAAATACCCTTTGTTTCTATTATCTAAATAGGTTTCAAATCACATAAGCCACCATTTTTTGGTAAAATTTATTAAAATGATAATTTTTCATGTTATTATACTTTGAATTCCCTTGAGTGATATGGTTATTATTGTTGAACAGCAAAATCAAACAACACAGACTAGAGATTTACCAATTTTGAAAAAATAATAGATCTCAGTACCTGAAAAATATTGCTGATAGAGATGGACTAAGTAAGGGCCATATTAGGACATTCAATTCTAAATCTATACCTACATTGTAACTTTTAATAAACACTAACTTATTTTTGCTGATAAAATGAGGTTAAAACATTGAGTTGTAACATGTATAATATAAACCTAGAGACAGATATTGGGGCTCAAGTTGAGGATCAGGGAAGCAAAGCAGCCAGCCCCTGGAGAGTCTCACACTTGTGAGTTCACACCTTTGCTCAGATCAAAAGTGTGATCACTGAACCTCAGATTGCATCCCCAGATTACACAGCTCTCCACCAAGCCTCAGAATCCCACACTTCGTGCCTGAGACTACCTGAGCTCCTATGTACTCTCTCATTTTGGGATTAAAGGCATGAGCTCTAATTATCTTTTCAACTGATTCACTATTGTGTATGCCAGAGCAGCCTTGAACTCACAGAGATCCTTTTGCCTGTGTATCATGAGTCATAGGATTAAAACTGTGTGCCACCATGATGCTATGCCTGTGACTTGGTTAGCATTCTGATTATTCAGTCAAGCTTTATTAAATCATAAATAATATACCACCACAGTAACTTTACTGTGGTAAGTTACTAATAAGTAGTAATAGTGTTACCAATTAGCATGCAAAAATATTTGAGTTGCAGATTTTGGAACTGTCCTAATTTAAGAAGTGTAGAAAATTGTCTGTTAAGAGGGTTTCCAAACAGAAAGCTTTATTTTACCTGTATTTCATTAAGCTATCTGAACAATAACAACAACCAAAAAACCAAACAAACAGCTTTAGACACTTACCTCTTTCATCTTTTGAAAAAAATAAAAGACTTAAATAACAGGTTTTCCTGGTAAATCAAAGTCTCCCTTTGTGGTGGTTTGAATGAAATTGGCCCCCATAGGCACTTAGGATTGAATGCTTGGGTACACAGATGGGGAACTGTTTGTGAAGGATAGGGGTGTGTTGTCTTATCAGAGAAGGCATTTGAAAAGCCTCACCATTCCCAGTTAGCTCTGTCTGCTTCTTGCTAGTGCATCAAGATAAAACTCTTCAGGTACTGCTCCAGTCAGCCTATCTGGACCTATGTTTCCTCTAATGACATCACAGATTCATTCTCTGAAAAACCTCCAGTTAAACATTGTCTTCTGCAATTTGCTTGGGTCATGGTGTTTTATCACAGCAATAGAAGTAGTTAAAATACCCTTCAATCCCTTTTATCAGGAAATGAAAACTTCTATGTCATATAAATATTTTTGTCTTAATCATTTGCAAGTATTCAAATGATGTCATGTGCTTCCCTTTTGAGAATCATCCTGCCAATCACATATAGTTTGAGTCAACACCTGACAAATAGTCAAGAAAAATATGTCATGTAACTTCTTTACATTTTCCACAAAATATCTTCTACTACAACTAAACTTGCTCCATCAGATGTTCACAACACCCAATATACATGATAACTACAGTACATTGTTCAGTGTCTATGTAATTGCATGTGATTCCACGTGTTTCAATGACTACTGATACATTTTTTCAATGAGATTATTCAAATTCCTCTTTTAATTTTCAGCCTTCAACAAATTTCATTATAAGTAAATTTCACTCTTCAATTAATAATACATGTTCATACTAATGTAAAAGTACTTGGATTATATATTTAGTGTCCAGACTTGTAATGTGATCACAAATAAGAACATATTGCAAATCCAGCAAATCTGAGTGAAATGTTCCTTCTACTTCATTGTTATCTTTTAAATATTAATTATATTATATCAAGAATTTAGTTGTACAATGATTGTCATGTTCTTCTTAGAATATATTGTGGTTTAAAAATATAAAAACAATTTTATACCCTATCCCAGTTGGAGTGATAGAAATCTGGCTGATTTATACCTTCTTATTTCTTTGATGATTGATGATCTCAAATAGATATGCATAAACTTTTTATGCTATGGGCGTGTCTTCTGAGAAGGTTTTTTTTTTTCAAGTTCACTGACTACTTTTGTAATGTAGGTTATTTCTTGTTATATGATCTTTATTTGTGATGATATGCCCTTTTGGAATTTGTTGCTTAATTATCTATCGATAATTATATGTATTCTTCCTTCTCTAGTGCATGAGGATATAAGGAAATTATAATAATTCAAATGTCACAAATGAAAATGAAGAATTCTTTTTTTTGGTTTTTCAAGACAGGGTTTCCTTTGGCTTTGGAGCCTGTCCTGAACCTAGCTCTTGTATACTAGGCTGGTCTGGAACTCACAGAGAGAGAGATCTGCCTGTCTCTGCCACTCGAGTGCTGGGATTCAGGGCTTGTGCCACAACCTCCCTGGGAAAATGAAGGTTTAAATAAAGTGGTAGACAGTGTTTTGTCTTCCCAAGTAATTAAATATCTTTGTTAAATTAGTTAGAGATTACTCTCTTCAGGATATAATCTAATGGCTTTAAAACATGGACTCAACAAAATATTTGCATATCATTAAAGTGATAGTGAACAGACTGGCTGCCTGTAACTCAAGGAATTAACAAAATGTTTTAGATCATATGAATTATATACAACAGATTGAAGAAGGAACATATGTTCCATTTACACAAAAAGCTAGATGCAAAAGATTACATGCTATGATTTCATTCATCTTAAACTTGCAAAATGGGAGAAACCCTGATGATGGAAAGTTGGTTACTTATTATGAGGGAGTATGAATTTGAAGAAGAAATGTTTTTACACCTAAGTATTATACACTTTTCTTTAGGCTGAGCAAAATAATAGGAGATTCATGTTCCATAAAATAGCAAAGGTCCTATATGAACAGAGGATCACATTTTAAACCACTTAGTGAACTATGGAAGACACCAATTCTACTTTGAGTCTGTGTGGATAATGGGAGTCTAAGTTAATTGGGGATTTTATCCCAATTTGCCAACTTACCTGCTGCCTCAAAGAGAAATTTATTTTTACATTATAGAAATTAATTAAACTAAGCCAGTAATTAATCCATATAACAGGTTAATTTAGTAAGAATTTTCTGAAGAAAGCTGTGTTTGAAACTTAATGTAAGATTCTGGCATTGTCATGTCATCCTAATCAAAGAATAATTATTATATATTTTGAGAATATATGTGTTTAATTGTGTCTTCTTACGTATGTTAAAATGATACATACATGTCCAGTGATTGTAATATCTTAGTGTATTACACATATTACACCTCACTTTTGGACTGATATTTATTCAATATTAAAACATTTGTATTCCTAAGGATAAGTTAAATTTTGTGATATATACAATCTAAATATTTACCTCACTTTAAATATTTTAAGGGGATTTTATGCTGTGGAAAATATTAATTTCAATTATTTTTTTATTTAAATTAAAAACAATCTTGTTTTATCTAGCAATCTCAGTTCCCTCTCCCTCCAGTCCTCTCATTCCCTCAAACATCTCCCCTTCCTACACCACGTCCACTCCCCAGGGAGGGCGAGATATCCCTTGGGGGATCATCAAAGTCTGTCATATCATTTGGGGCAGGAACAAGGTCCTTCACCCTGTATTTAGACTGAGAAAGCATCCTTTCATAGGGAATGGGCTTCAAAATCCCATTCCTGCACTAGGGATACATACTGGTTCTACTGCCAGCAGCCCTATAAACTGTTCAAGCCCCCCAACTGACCATCATATTCAGTGGGCCTGGTTTGTTCATATGCAGGTTCCCCAGCTGTCAGTCTTACAAGGTCCTTTCTTTTTTGCTACTCTCTCTGGGTATCCAGTGATAATTTTGTCTCTGATTTTGCTTATAAATGACAAGTTATTTTAATCCTATACCAGACTTAAAAGTTTTCACTAGTTTTTTTTGACTAACTTTAAATATTATCTTATTTCTAACAAGAAGACTTTTTCTCTAAGATAAAGAGAATATTTTAACTAAATTTTGATTCTTTCTATCTTTTAGATTCTGCTTCAGTAATTTAGAATTTTACTCAATTTTAAGTATAATTTTAATGAATATTGTGTCTTTTCCCTCCATCTACATACTTAACTGAATATGTTATTAATTCATGTATGTTGCTTGTCACTCTGAAAACACCTCAGTTTGGAGAAACCATCCTATAGTATTATACATGCTTGCTTTGTTGGGGTGTTCCAATGGAACCTTCTTTAACCAACCACCCATTAGTGGTAACACTATTATGGATGTTAGTGATATTTGAGATTGATGAATAGATATCACCAGTTGGACTGTTTCCCACAATATTTGGCTGTTTCATTTTGTGTATGTTTTAGGATGCTTCTTTTGTACTAGTTTTCTATACAATAACTGCTATGGTTGTTAATTTTGGTTGTTGCCCCATGTATCCACTCTCTTTTCCTTTTTTTTCTATATCCTTATGCACTTGATCATCCAATTCCAGCCTCCCATTCACTTATATCTATCCTATTTTGCCTTCCAAGAGATTTATCTGTCCCATCCCAGGCCATTCCGTTACTTGTACTAAACCTCTGTGGTTTTACAGACTGTCAATTGATCATCAGTGACTTAACAGCTAATATCTACATATAAGTGAATACATACTATATTTGTCTAACTGGGTTTGGGATACATCACTCAGAATTTTTTTGTTGTTTCTAGTTTTTCTAGTTCCATCTGTTTACCTGTGAATTTCATGCCTTTAATGGCTTACTAATATTCTATTATGTAAAAGAAACACATGCTCTTTATCCATTCTTCTATTGAAGGACATACAGGTTATTTCCAATTTCTGCATATTGTGGAAGGAACAGCAAGGAACATGGTTGTGAAAGTGGTTCGATAACAAGACAATATTTCATCTGAATGTATGTCCCAGAGTAATATAGCTGGGTCTGGAAACACATGTATTCCAATCTCCCCAAGAAACTGCTACTGTGATCACCACAGTGGCTGTACAAATTTGAACATCTACCATCAATGGATGAGTGTTCCTCTTATCCCATTTTTTCTTCACCAGAATGAGCTTCCATTTGTATTTTCAATCTTAGCCATTTGTCATGTGTAAGATGAAATCTCAAAATAGTTTGATTTGAATTTCTTTGATGAATAAGGATGTTGAACACTTCATCAATTGTTTCTCAGCCATTTGAAATTCCTTGATTGAAAATTCTCTGTTTAGATCTGTACAAAAACACCACTAACACTATCACTCTTTCTTTTCTTTTTTTATGACAAAGTTTCTCTGTGTAGTCTTGCTGGAGATTGAACTCACTCCTTTGACCAGGCTTGCTCCTGAACGCAGAGACCTGCCTGAATTTGCCTCTCAACTGTTGGGATTAAAGGACTGTTGCAGTACCATCAGGCCTTTACCCTATTTTTAAATTGGCGTATTTGTTTTCTTATATCAAGTTTGTACTTTGCACAAAAGCTAAACCAGCCAAAAACACTTTTAATTACAATAGCGTCCCATCTTCAAGGTAGATATAATATTTTTGATGATAGAAAGCTTCTGGGAGGAACCTATCAATATCTTAAGTGAAGGGGCACTTCATGAGCAAACTGTTCTCAACACTGCTTGAGTGACCAAGAACCTGAGGCAATATAGCTCACAGACCTAGGGATTTCCATTGTTCAACAAAAAAGGCAAGACAATGCCTTCTGATGACATTCTGTTCTATTCATAGATCAGTGATAACTCATTGTATACCATGTGTAGTACATAACCTCCCTTCAAAGTTTTGAAAACATATATTTAAGTAGAATGTTTCAAAATATATAACATCATTGCATACAATACACCTTTCTGCAAGTCAAGAATCTTTTAAAAATATGCATCTATGTTTAAAATAACTTAATATTACAAGTCTTCCATCTGGATTCCAATAAGAATAACTCACAATAACTCTGAGGAATAGCCTCAACTATTGGTAATAAGTTGTGAGGAACTAAATTAGTCATATAATGAAGACAAAAATCTTGGTAGAAGGGTTTTCTTAAAGGTTTAGTTAGTATTTCAATAGCTCAACCCAAAGCAAGATGGGAAAGATTAGATCCACACAGGATCCTAAATGTACCTTGCACCACTATGATAAATTCCTGGGCTCATAAAAAAATTTTGCAACATTTTACTGTAACTTACAGGTCAATAATCAGAAGGCAATCATCTGGCTATTAGGAATTATCTATAAATTAACTCATCTCTCCATGTTATATTTTACTTTGTAGTCATAGAATATATTGCATTGTTAAAAACATTAATGTTAAAGTGGGATTGATGTCCAACTTTAGCATGTATTAAAAAATTTAGTACCCATCACACAGAGAAAATATTTCCTGTGGACATTATTTTAGAAGTAAAGTTATTTCTACTCTGGCATTGTGGGCATTGCAATTTATATCACTGATTCAATGTATATTATTGTGAAGCTTTAAATCATTAAGAATGAATTTGAGATGTTTTTGGTGGCTGGCTGTGTTACATGTGATTCATAATATTCTGCCAAAGGAAAATACAAGGCTTGAAAGTTATTAAACAAGAAAATAGTGTAGTTATTTTAGGAGAATAAGATAAGAGACTCTTTTATTTAGCCAAAATGATCAGAAGAAAGTACATAAACAAAAGTTAGTAAATTGTATTATTTGGCAAATGAACATAAACAAAATTGAGAAAGGCCCATTTTACTGCATTACTGTTTTTAAAATGTCTACTAATACTTCTTCATATCGATATTCAAGTATTAAGTAAAATTGATCCTTGGAGTGTGGAACTCGACTTTAAGTTTTCAATTAAGTAGAACTACAATCAAGTGTGTGTTATTAGAGGATGATATAATCTTTAAATTGTCCCTATAATTTATAAACAGAAGCATGCTTTCAAAATATAGAAGAATATATTTTATTTCAGCATTTCATTATGTCTTTATTTTTAGAAACATATATTCTAAGATTTGAATACTTCAATTAGATTAATGAATGCATTCATGTCTAATTTATTAAATAAGATTTATGATTCTATAAAAATCATGAGTCATAGAGTATTTATATTCCAAAGTTCAACATGAATAATATTTGTTATTATTCATAGCAATTAAAATACAGGAGATGTGCTCTACTTCTTAGAGATTGACTCTTGAAAGGGAAGTGTTTTACAAATCTTAGAAATCCAACAACACAGTACCACAAATTTTGTGAATATCACATGTAGTGTTTCTGAAAGTGTTGCTGATGTACACTAAATATTTTCATATAGCTTCTCTGCATGAAGGGATAAGTCTGCCTATGTTTCTGTCTTCCACGAAATGCCTGGAGTTTATTTCATATGTTTTAATTTCTCACTAATAGTGATCTTCCTAAATATGTGTTACTTAATAGAAACAGACAATAAAAATAAGAATTTAAATTGCCCTATGCATTTCAGAAGACTCCATTTTTATGGCCATTTCAAACTCTTTAACTACTTGTTATGTGCTCTTTTTGCCAACTTTTACCCAAGCCGCAGATGTCAATGCCTACTCATCTGCTGCTCTGTTTCTTCCTGATGCCCTGCAGGCTGCACGGGGGTTTCATTCTAACTCACATTGGATCATTTGAGGAAGAAGAATGAAATTTTAAAATCTGTTGCCTTTTCTACTTCCTTCTCTATGCCTCCTGCCCACTCAATTTAACCCTCTTGTACACAGTTATATTTTTAGGATTTGAAAAGTGGGCACTTCAAATGATCGTTTTCTTCTGTTTTTCTGAAAAATGTGAACTTGAAAATCAACTCTACTTTCAGCAAGAAAATATATACAAACACACATGCACACTCATGAACACATACTTATAAACCCCTGTACTTATGTACACATAGAGTAATAATAAATAGATTTAAAATTTGTATTTTAATACAATTTGCACCAAAGTAAATAAACAATAATTTCAATGTATACTAACATATACTAAATGATCAGAGAGAGAAGTTATGTTTCCATTTTATTAAATTAATTATTTAAATTTCATATGTGTTCATGTTATTTACTTCTCCCCTATCCCTTTAATCTTCCCCATATATCCTGCTTCATCTCAAATTTATATCTTTATTGTTGATTCAGATACCTTCCATCACCCCTTCACACAAACTTCTCAGTATGCTTAACATTTTTTTAGGGCTGACAACTCAGTATTGTATAACTATCTAGGAGGCTCATACATGAAGAACACTAATTCTCATTCTTTCTGTGCTTAGAAATTTTTGTCTTCCTCTTAGAGCAGAAACATATGAGATTGTCCTCTTGTATGTTGAAATATCTAATTGTGTTGTAAACATTCAAATAGTGTTTAGTTAGCCATAATGTTTATATTTCATGAGTGTAGTTTCCCTGTCATTAAAGATGACATAAATCATCACATAATATCTGTACCTCTAGTTCTTACAATATTCTGTCCCCTTTTCTTAGATGCTGTCGAGCCTTGGGTGACAAAATTGTATTGTGGATGTACTGAGTGTGACTGGACACTCCAAAATCTGTTGTTCTCTGAATTTTGGCCAACTGTGATTGCCTATAATGGTCTTTTTCCGCTATAATGTTTCTTTGATAAATGGTAACATAAATTTTCATAATATTAAATATACATTAAGTTTTTAATTTTTACAATATTTAATTATGAAAAAGTAATTTGAAGTCACCATCCTTTAGTCAGTTGAATCTCACATTTTCATTTTACAATATGTATGTCTATTAACCATTGTATCTGTCTAATATCATTTTTCCTATATTTTTTAATTTAAATTAGAAACAATCTTATTTTACCTATCAATCCCAGGTCCCTCTCCCTCATGTTCTTTCATGTCTCCCACAGAAAGCCCCATTCCAACCACCTTCTGCTCTCCAGGGAGGGTTAGACGTTCCTTGGGGAATTATCAAAGTCTGTCACATCATTTTGGACAGGGCCTAGGCACTCCCATATGTGTCTAAGCTGAGAGAGTATCCTTCTATGGGGAATGGGCTCCCAAAGTACATTCATACATTAAGGATTAATACTGTTCCACTACCATAGACCCCACAGACTACCAAGGTCTCCTAATTGACACCCACATTCAGGAGTCCTGGTTCAGTCTTATGCTGGTTTCCCAGCTCTAAGTCTGGGGACCATGAGAAACATTCCCCCTTGTTCAGGTCAGCTGTTTCTGAGGGTTTCTCCAGCCTAGTCTTGACCCGTTTGCTCATCATTCCTCACTCTCTGGATTTCAGAGTTCAGTTCAGTTTTTAGGTTTAGGTGTCTGTTTCTGCTTCTGTCAGCTACTGGATGAAGGCTCTAGGATGACATATAAGGTAGTCATCAATCTCATTATCTGAGAAGGGCATTTAAGATAGCCTCTCAAATACTGCTTAGATTGTTATTTGGGGTCAACTTTGTAGATCTCTGGACATTTCCCTAGTGTCAGAAATATCTTTAAACCCATAAGGGCTCCCTCTATTAAGGTATATCTTTTCTTGCTCTCTTTTATTCTTCCCCCAACTCAATCTTCCTGCTCCCTCATGTCCTCCTCCCCCTCTCCTTTTCCCCTTCTCTAGCTTCTAACCCCCTCTCCCCTCTACCCATGTGCTCTCAATTTGTTCAGGAGAACTTGACCCTTTCCCCTTCTTCACATGACCCTGTATGTCTCCCTTAGGGTCTACCTTGTTTCTGGAGGTGTGGATTGTAATCTGGTAATCCTTTGCTCTATATTTAATATCCATATATGAGTGAGTACATAACATGTTTGTCTCTTTGTGACTGGGTTACCTCACGGAGGATGGTTTCTTCTAGTTTCATGCATCTGCTTGCAAATTTCAAGATACTATTTCATTTTTTTCTGCTGAGTAGTACTACATTGTATAAATGTAATATGTTTTCTTTATCCATTCTTTAGTTGAGGGTCATCTAGGTTGCTTCCTGGTTCTGCAAAGCTGTCTAATATCTTTTTATGATTCATTAACCTAATTTCCATTAATTAAGTGATCTATCACTTTCAGAATCATACTAGTGTTGCTAATTTGATAGGAGATTTTCAAAAGGTTGCTAATCAAGCACCATGATGAGAGTTCAATCTCAAGCTTCTGTGTTATGGAAGGAAAACACCAGTTCCCACAAGTTGGTTTACACACACACACACTCACACACACACAAATAAATTAATGTTTACAAGGCATGTAAGCAATTAATACAGCAGAGATTATTCCTCTTCTGATATATATATATATATATATATATATATATATATATATATCTGACCTTGTTTATATGTCTTCATTCATTCTGTCTCTATATAAAAATTTTAGGACTTGAATCATTTGATTACATAATAGGAATTTATACAAAAAGCAACTGATAAATTCAAAGATGAAGATTTTGCAAATACATTTTAAGTTCACTGTATCACTCATAATAAATTGTTTTGTCATTGTTTAAGATTTTAGAATAAAAAAGAAATTTTCCATTTCCAGGGAAATCCATGATTCCTTGTTCCCTTTTTGGCCAATCTTCTCTGGAGCTGTGGATTGCAGCATAGTTACCATTTAAGTTAAATTTAATATTCACTTATGAGTGCATACATATAAGGTTTTTCTTTCTATGTATGCATTAACTCACTAAGGATGACTTTTTGTCTAGTTCCAACTATATGCCTTCAAATTTCTTGATGTCACTGTTTTCAGTAGGTGAGTAATACTTCATTACATAAATAGAACACATTTTCTATGTACTCACTCATATATGGATATTAGACATAGAACAAAGGATTACCAGCCTACAGTCTTCAGTTTAAGTGGCATCTAGGTTGTTTCTAGTTTCTGGTCATTATGAATATAGAATGATTGAGCATAATTTGAGTATATGCCCAAGACTGGTATAGCAGGGTCTTGAAGTAGAATGTATCCCACTTTTTTGAGAAACCTGTGTATTGATTTCCAAAGTAGCTGCACATGTTTGGATTCCTACCAACAGTGGAGGAGTGTTGCCCTTGTTCAACATACTCTTCAGCATACAGTGGCATTAGTGTTCTTTGACCTTAGTCATTCTGATGGGTGTAATGTAGAATCACAGAGTCATTTTGTTTCTATTTTCCTGATAGCTAAGTATGTTGAGCAAATCCTTAAGGGTCTCTCAGATGTCCTGGGTAGACTGGGGCCTGGTGGGGTTGGGAACATGAAGAATTGGGTGGGGGAAGGGAAAGGAGGGAATAATGAAAAAGATATCTTGGGGGTCAGGTAGAAACTCTAATAAATTTACAAAGATGACCCCAGCTAAGGCTCCTAGCAATAGTGAAGAGTGTACCTGAACTGGCCATATACTGTAAAAAGATGGCCATTTGGCATCAGAGAGCTTTCATCTAGTGACTGATAGAAAACAGATGCAGAAATCCACAGACGAGTAATGGGTTGAGCTTGGGGAATCCTGTTGAAGAGAAGGTAGAATGATTGTACAACTCAGGGGATGTAAAGGTCATCAAAAGGGAGGCCACAGAAACAGCTAACCTAGGCTCATAGGAGCAACAGCTAGGGAACCTGGATGGCAATTAACTAGTACCTGTACATTTGTGCTATAATTGTGTAGCTTGATCTATTTGTGGGATTCCTTACAAGGAAGCAGGGCCTGTCCCTAATTTTTGACTTGCTTTCAGGAGCCTATTCCTCCTACTAAGGCCTTCTACTAAGGGGAAGAATTTAGTCCTATCTCAACTTGACATGCCATGTTTTTTTTTTTACTCTAATGGCAGGCATGTCCCTTTCTGAACATAAACAGAGATGGAATGGATTGAAGGGATGTGAAGGAAAGGAATCTGAAGAGAGGAAGGGAGGGAGAAACTGCAGTTGGGATGTAAAATACAACAGTAAATTTAATAAAAATAATAATAATAATAATAATAATTATTATTATTATTATTATAGAAATATAAATAAAAGGTTTGAAATAAAAAAGAAAGGGAATTAGGCTGGTTTTTACTGCAATTTTGTAACTTTTTACATTACCACCTTTACTATGTGCCTATATTCTATTCTAGGGCATTAAAATATTGTTTAGATAAAACTAATAATGTTAATTACTGATGTACAAATCATAGGAACTCTCAAGCAATTTAGAGAACACCTAATAATTTGAGGCAGATATTTCAAGTCCATTCTCTATAGAATAAAATCCTAGTTACTCTGTGTTCCCAGTGGTATAAATTAAATGAGTATTGGTTGTACATTTATAAAATATCTTACCATGCTTGCCAGTATTTTACAACCATAAAATGGTCAAAATGCTAATGTATTAGAAGTGTTAGTATGTCATGGGTGTTTATTAACCTGTGATTAAATGTCCTTTTTCTAATTATGAGTAATTTTCAGTGATTAAGCAAATTATCTGTTAGTAAATTTTCCTTATTTAACAGTGAATGAAATATATTTACATACTTAATTTGTCAACATAAACATTTTCAAAAATGGTTTCTGATCTTAATATATATTAATGGAGATATCCTTGACATTTATAGGAGGATCCATCTGGGTTCTGTCAATGTTAGAGGAAATTTAGAAATAACAATAATATTGTAGTATTGGAAAGTAAGCTGTCAGCAAATTGTCTTCTTACATTTTGATTCATTAGAGTCTCAAAGAAATAAATCAAATAATAGCTAGATACAAATTAAGATAGTTCATTAAATACCTGCCATGCCTTAGTAGCTTCAAAGTTTAAAGATATTGACAATAATTAGGGAATTTAATGCATTTTGGCTAAATTTGATGCAATTATCTTACCTTAAAGCTTTTTCCTTTACTGCATATTTATATAAAATAATAACTTTAAAACATCATTCATATGTTCTCCCAATGTCTAATTTAAAATCACTTAATCATCTTTCTTTGGCCATATTCATTGAATTCTTTCATATAGATGGCTGAAAAATGAATCATCTACATGGACCATTTCAGCTTTCTGGTCACTGTTCTATCATATCCAATCCCTGGGGCACCAGGGCCTCCTTTATTTTGTTTCTGGCAGCCTTGTGTAAATTGGAGTGTTCCTACTCTCATCTGCTCATTCCTTTACTGTCATAACAATCCCATTTTTGTATTGAAAATTGGTCTTCTCTGAGGCTTAAATATTGTTTTATGTTCTTTATGGTTTCGATATTCTAAATGAAAACTAAGATTTATGATGCCCTGGAGAGACCACTTGTTTTCAGTCCTTCAAAGAAAAATGTTACATTAAAGAAAGTGTGGGTAACCCCACAGTGTATCAGAACATTTTATGAAATATTAACTATGCTAGAAAGAAAAGGAACAGCATGCTTATTTATGGAGCTGCAAATTATGGTATGTGCTAATGTGATATTGTGAATATTCACAACAGTTCTTACCTTACTTTTTCTAAGGTATTGTTCATCACTAGACTTTCCCTAAAACTATCTGCCTCCTTCACATCAGTTTATGCTTTATGTATATCATATACACAGAGGGGGCTGAATAACCTCCAGGGAATTCATCTATTTTCTTTGAGAGGAGGAATCTATCTTTTAGGGTAAATATGAAACATTAATAAATTCCACAGGCTGTCATATAAATTGTAATTCAATCCAAAGTAGAAAAATAAGAAAAAAACAACCATAACTTCTAAGGTTTATCTTCCAAAGATGACTTTTATATGATTTTTCCTCTACTCCAATTAGAATAGCTCATGAGTCAACTGACACACACATGAGTCAGTCCACACACATAATCCACCTTTGGAGGTCAATGCTAGGAATGTTGTTCTTTTAAGTTAGAGGAGTTTTAATTTAGAGGAATATATTTTACCATAAATACACTTTCCTAGCCTGTATAATCTCACCACTGAAATTTTTGTTGTTATGATTTATTCATTGACATATTATGCATATAGTTGTTTTGCTTGCATGGATGTCTTTTCAGTGCATACCTGCATTGTCTCCTGAAAATGGATTTAGAAATGGCTTTTACACACATTGTAAATGCTTGGAATTTATATGGCAGAGTAGCCAGTGGTGCTCTTATCCACTGAGGTAGTCATCCATCTACATCACTGAAAATATTCTTTCGCAGTCTGTGGAGCCACTGGCAGTGGGACCAGGATTTATCCCTAGTGCTTTAACTGGTGTTTTGGAGCCCATTCTCTTGGGAGGGACATGTTGCTCAGCCTAGATATAGGGGAGAGTGCCTTAGTCCTATCTTAAATCAATGTGCCAGAATGATATTCTTTGGCAATGATATTAATTATGCTTTTTTAACTTGTGCTGCATTCTTTATCTGCTGTTGATTGCCTATCAAAAGCCACATTTTGTCTTTCTTTTGCTACCAGAGCTTCAATTCTTTGGATCTAGTTGGTATTACATTTACTTACATGCAGTGCTACCCAACCTTTTTCCAGTGTCTTGAAGTATCTGCAACAGACAACTGATGTGTAGCAGAGACCAGAATGGATATACAAGTGTGCTTTCCAGTGGAGGTCTCTAGATAAAATATGTTGTTGGTCATCAAAAAAAGGTTGTTCTAAATAGTGTAAGTGATTACTTAGGAAGAAATAATTTCCTACTCTTATTGATATTGCCCTTTAATGATGTCAGGAGAAACCCTCTTTATCCTCAGAACTTGACTCATACTGTGATACAGCCATTGTAATCATTGTTTTTTTAGTTAAAACACATTTAATTTATTTGAGAAAGCTTTTCCTGTCATGTAATCCCATAAAGTAATGATATAATCTTGAACATATACTCCTAGGATACACCATCAGACTAGAAGGAAACATACACTTGCTCACCTACGTTCATAGCAGTATTATTTGTAATATCCAGAAATTGGAAATAATCTAGATGCCCCTCAACCAAAGAACAGATAAAAAAAATGTAGTACATATACACAACAGATTACTACTCAGTGTTAAAAATCAATGAGATCCTGAAATTCACAGGCAAATGGATGGAAGTAAAAGAAACCATCCTGAATGAGGCAATCCAGACTCAAGAAGGCAAACATGGTATGTACTCAATTATAAGTAGACATTAGGTCTAAAATAAAGGATAACCATACTACAATCCACAGACATATATAGTCTAGGTGAAAAGGAACTGACAAGCAGGAAACTTAGGACTCATTGAGAAGGGGAAATAGAAGAGATTTCATAGTTGGACTGGGTGTGATTTGAGATGGGAGCAGGAACAATCAGGAAGGAGATGGGAGGGACAGAAGTTAGGAGTGCTTAGAGAGATGACTAGCATTGGAGTAATTTGACAGGTTGTGTAAAACCTAGTGTATTGGAAACTCCCAGAAATCTGTGGAAGTAACCCTAGTGATGTCACCTAGTGATAGGAAATATGAAGCCCTAACTGGCAATCTTTTATAACCAGCAAGGCTCCTAAGAGTGGGACTATGACATGTGCCCAAACACAAAACCTTCGAATTGCAATGTGTCCTGTCTTAAAGATGTGCTTAGGGAATGATGGCACAGAATGACCAACCTGTGACTGGTCAAACCTGAGGCACACACCACAAGAAGGAGCCGATTCCTGACAATGGCCAGGAACTAGAGAGAGACTAGACCAGAGTCAGGACAGAACCAAAAATTACAGGAAAATCAACAGAAAAACAAATAAATGATTCCTAATGACATTCTGCTATGCTAATAAATTGATGACCAGCAAAATTGCTATTAGATGGCAGCTTACAGCAACCAAGGGCATCAAATGCAGAGTCATACAGCCATGAAATAAATTAATAAATACAAAAGCTACTGCAGTTGTAGATAATGTTAGATGGCTATTGTTGGAAAGGTTTCATTCTTTGGAAAAAAAACTGCTAAATTAAGAAATGCATTCAAGACAGTGTGTCCTTCCCATCCATCCATAAAACAAATACAAATTGATGATGCTATTTCAGTGTGACTGCACCAGTGATTCAATTTCTGTTGCTCTAAAAGCTACTCAACTCAGTTTTGTCATATTTCTTTTAATCTTTGTTTCTTTTTCATTCTTAAAGTCTTTGATGAAAGGATATAACAAAAGTATACAGGGCCGGGGATTGGTGGCATAAGCCTTTAATCCCAGCACTCGGGAGGCAAAGGCAAGGTGGATCTCTGTGAGTTTGAGGCCAGCCTGGTCTCCAGAGCAAGTGTCAGGATAGGCTCCTAAGCTACACAGAGAAACCCTGTCTCGAAAAGCCAAATAAAATATAGTACAAAATAAAATTTTGTATAAGTGTGCCGAGTTAACATCATAAAATCTTGAAATTTCTCATAAGAGAATGTACTATACATTGAGCAATATAATTCACATCAGCACTTTATTATATATGCTTTAAAAAACTTGACTATACTGTCATCACTAGATGTCAATATCCAGACTAAACTATTTTATGTATCTAATATTGTATTTTCTTAAATGTATTGTTTATTGTTTTGAATTCATATATTCAACATATAAAACATAAATATTATGTGTGTGTGATATTTCATACTTACATCGTGACTATTTGACACTGTTCAGCCCATAAATTACATTAAACAGAACAATATTTGCATACAAAAGTCTAACAAAACTGTAGTGCCTATGAACCACAATAATCATCAACTTGGCAATCAAGCATAACAGTGGGATAGTGGCACTCATATCATGAGGATAACAAACACCATTCTAATTATAATTCAGACCCACTCAATTATAGGGAATTCATGTCTACCATACAACAATGCCTGCTAAGGTAATGAACCCTAGAGGAAAATCTTCTAATTTCTACTTTCCTAAACCATTATAATTCCTGACATACATTATATATATGTCATTATACCTAAGGATCAGTGTAGCACCTAACCTTCATTAAGGAATCTTCGTTTTCAGACAGATAGAAACTTTTACAGAAAATTAGAACTTGTCAACATTAGAAGAACATGGATAGAGAGTTGGCATAATGATTAAGAGAATTGGCTGCTGTACTTGTAAACATTGATTAGAATTCCAGCACTCACATGGCAGGTAAAAATATGACTGTAAACTAGTTCCTGGTTATCCAAAATGTCCTGGCTTCTATGGGTACCAGGTAAGCACATTTTGCACATACACTCAAATATAAAGAACACAAATATAAAGATAAAATTAAATGTCTTAATTATCATTATTTTATTTTAATACATTTATAATTAAAATATAATCGCATCACTTTATTGTTCTTTTTATACCTCTTCAGCCTCTCTTTAATCCCTTCTCTTTAATCCCATCTGAACTCTCAATTTGATAGCTTCTTTCCCTTGATTATATATGGATGTAAATTGATAAACAAACCTGTTGAGAACATGCTTGTTTTTGTGTATATATCATTTCAGGAATGACGACTTTATATTGGATAATCAATTAAGGGTCCTTTCTCTGGGAAATATAATTCTCTCTCTCAGCAGCCATTAGTTGTCTATGTTTTGTTTGTTTATTTTTTTGTTTTTTTTGTTCATTTGATTTTTGTTCTGAAGAGTTTCCTGTAAGATTATTCCCTCCTCCATATTAGCTTGTCTCCTGAGATTCTTTTTACAAAAATGAAGACTATCACAGAAAAATACAAATGGACACACTGAAGAATTTAACAGATCATCAGAACCCAGTGACAATTGATGAACTTAACATTACAGCTACTGCATCAGTACCTCAGGCGACATTGTGGAAAAGGGAGCCGAAAAAAATGTAAGTCAGAATACCAGGATGTATACTGTTAAACTGTCTCTGATAGCTTTAGCCTTATAAGCATGTCTTAAACAATGGCAGCATAAATAAAAATACTTTAAATACAGATATTAATAATGTTACATGTACATATATGAAAATTCTTTGACACACACATATATACAAATATACATGTGATACATACAAGATATATACATTTCTTTACAAGATAATATATACAGCTTTTAAAGAAGTTATTTATTCAAAAATTATAGGTTTATGTAATGTTCTTTGAGCAAAGTCCTCCCTCTTAATTATCTTCTCTAGTCATCCTCCTCCAACAAAATATTTTCCCGGGCCCCTCTCCTAAATTCATGTCTTTTATGTGTGTGTGTATGTGACCAACTCTATTGAATTGGCCTAAATGAACACGGATAGGCTACTGCTTCCAGAAATAAGGAAAATGTTAAAAAGTATTATATCACTCAACAATATGATTTCCCCTGCAATATTTAATTACCTATAGCTTCTCTGGGAAGAGTGGCTGTAATTTTTGACTGCTCAGCCCTGAACTGAACATCTACATTGCCCTCCAAGTGTTAGGGAACCGTTAAGGATGAGGGGACAGAAAACAATATAAGTCCAGTAGAATGGCAAGCAATGATATAAAATGCTGTTTTTGAGATGACATAATTGTGGTACCCATGGAATCATTTTAGCAGTCAATGGCTACATTTGTCTGTACAATATTAGCCCCATCAATATAAGAAACTTAATGAGAAAAACCATGAGAAAACATTAGATAAGAGGTAGAAGCACTTTCCTAGTGTTTATGAGGTATTTATCCCCATCAACCATTGAATGAATTCCTGTTTTGACTTCTGCTTTATGAAATATCACAATTATAAAGCTGATGATCTTTAAGAGAAGAGCTGTCTAACCAAGGTGAATATCAAAGGGGGACAAACATAAGCCCAGCTTATATCATTATTTTGTTATACAAAATTAAAATTGATCGCACTTGACAGAAACAATAACGGGCATTTCTTGAGTTCTACAAAAAAATAAGATAAACATATAATAACATTTACAAAAGAATAATGATAATAATGAGAGAAAAGGGATATGCAAGAAAGAGACACAACAGAATGTTTGGACAAGATTAAAAATATACATACAACAATGAAAAGATTTAGATATAGTCTGGCTTATCAGGATGCTAAGTAATTCTAAATGGTGCTGAAGTATTAGATTATGTTTAGTTAAACTTACTCAAGCCTACATAACTCACTATGATATACTCAGTTATCACCTTGTATCTTATGCCCTTATCTGGTGCCAGCTAAGTTCTTAGCAATGCACATTTAACTAATATCATTGATACGATTACTTTTTTGTCTAGCGTTAATAGCCAATATCTTGACACACTTCATTTTTTAGATTATACATTTTTAAATAACAGTTAATGTGGAATTTGCTTTGCTGTCTAGAAAAGGCACATGTTATAATTTTATTGGCTCTAATATGAATTTAAATACTTAAATTGTTACAGGTTCTTTGGATGAAAAATTCAAAAGTGAATATATATTCCCCCTTTAATTTTTCAACTTAAAAAATAATCATTTGCTTATTCTAGGGATAAGTTCTTATCTTTTCAATCCTTTAATTCATTATTCTATCCATGTAAGACTTCTGTGGAGTCAGTTCACAAATACTTGACTGATCACTGTCTACATGTAGCCAGATGATAACCCTTTACCAAGCTAAGGCCATGATTTCTAGGAGTTTACTTGTATTGAAGAACATTGGAGGGGACTTAAGTAAATAAATAATATCTAGTTTTATCCTTTCCAAATCAATCAATGTCAGAACAGCACAGTCATTTCCTTAGTGCAGAATCCTATTAATATTAGCCAAGAATAAACTTGAACTTGATGACATTAATTCATTTTCCAATGGAGGCAATGCATCCACTGTTAAACTGGCTGTAAGGGTTCATTTCCAGTAGATCATTTGTCACCTTCTTTATCAGAAGAAATAGAACCAGTCAACATAACTGAAATAAGAACTTTTCAATTTATGCTTATGTGTTCTTGTGGAGGTCCTGAGAAACAGAGATTCATTCATTTCCCTTTTAACTTATAGATCTACAAACAGTATTTGCAGTGATCTGCAAATGAATCAAGATCATTAGGAGTTTTCTTCCAGTTCAAATTGTAAGAATAAGATGTTCTAGAAACACAGGTCAGCCTCAATTCCCAGATTTCTCATCAGTGTAACATCTGCATGCTCAAATGGGCCAAAATCAATCAGTTGAAAACTGTCATTGTACTGATATTGTTCAGTGAACTCATATCTCCCCCCCCCAATTACAATACTTTATATTTTTGGACACTGAACTCATCAACATGAATTATATTGTTTTTCACATTCAAAGAGGAATAACTTTTTCCATTCTGTGGGATGCAGTTTTGTTTTGTTGATTGTGTCCTATGCCTTACAAAACGTTCCTAGTTTCAGGAGGTCCCATATATTAATTGTCAATCTCAGTGTTTGTGCTACTGGTTTTACGTTCATAAATCTGTCTCCTGTACCAATTTGTTCAAGGGTAGTACCAACTTTCTCATCTAACCAGGGCTGGTTTGTATTTGTGATAGTTACTATATATAATCATCAATTATGTTCGCTTTTTATGTGTACCTGGTAGTCTTCACATTCATCTCTCTGTATGTTTCTGTGTATCTGTCTGTATTTTTTTATCTCTGTCTGTCTGTCTGTCTGCCTCTCTTTCTTTCTGTATCCACCACCCCTTCTTTCTCTTGTTGGAGATCAAACCCATGCTATACACATGCTTTAACACTGAGATAAAGTCAAGCTTCCTGTTTCTTCTTAGTTATAAGTGTGGGATTGTACCTAGTTTCTCAAAATATTAAGAACTAAGTGTACAACTGAGATATACCTCAGATTCTTCCTAATTCCATCTTTGTAAAAACTTGTGTGTTTATATGTTTGAATGCATAAAACTATCATATTTACATACTATATGAAATATGTAACTATAAAAAGAACACTGTATATTTTGATTCTATTATACTTTTCTAAATGTATTTGAAATATACTAACGAATAAGTGAACTTTAAATTAACAGAAGTTTTTTTTTGATTTGTAGTAGTAGGTATGGTGTCACTTTCAGGACTATGCCAATGATGTTTACAAATGAGAATGGAATTTTAAAAGGTTTCTTAGCAGGTGTCCTATGAAAATCAAAACACAGCTGTTGATGGTATCCCTCTCCTTGGAAACCGTAGAAGCCTAAGGACAACTGAAGAACATCACCTTAGCACTTATAAAACCAAAATATGCAGTTTTATCTGACATTCAAAATAATACCAAGGATGATTGTACAATGGCCATAAAACTTGAATTTGGGAAAAATGCATACCAAAGGATTATAGTTCTGAGATTTAGGAAATTTTATTTAGAACTCTGTTTAAAAATACTACCTATTTTCTTAAAGCAATCCCTCCTATTAGTCTACTTTATTTTTTCCTCATAATTTTTTAAATGTAAATGATGTTTACAACCCCAAAATTCTTACAGCATTTCAGAACTATCTATAACAAATTATTTATAATTATATAATTTTGTGTTCATGGATATTGTGCTCATTTCTAAGACCCTATGTTGCCAAATAAAAGTTTTTTTAGCACCTCATGTGTGTTATCACTCCTTGATTTTTTCAGTCAGAGATATCCCCAACATTTTTAAAATAATGTCATCCCTTGCCTTTGCTCTTCTTTGATGCTCAGATCTATTGTTGAAGACAGTGCGCACACAGGACAAGGAGAAAACAAGCAGGCACTAACAAGGAAGCTTCCTTTCTGTTAACTAGATTTTGTATTACCGGAAGGAGGTGCTTTGTGTCCTGCCTGGTGTGAGTGTGACTCATGAAGTATTACCCAGCTGTGAACCCCATAAACTGCACTAATGACCAATATGGCCACGTGTTCTTCCGTGTGTATTAGTGTCATAAATATTTTTGGGTGACCAGCAGCTTTCTGATTGGAATTAAAGCCTGCTACTCAGGAAAATAAAAACAAGACCAAAAACCACACACCTTGTACTATAAAAATGATCAAGATCCTATGACTAGGGAGCTAACAGGCACATACCACTATAATTTCTGTTAATGGGAAATAGTATCTATCTCCTCTGTAAATTCACTCTCTATATTTCTCACAGCAGCATTCTGAAGGCAACAGGAAGTCTCTTTGTTCAATAGGCAATGGTAATTACAATGTCACAACTGTTCAGAGAATAAGTGTTAGGGGATTGCTCAGACATGTATTCTGATGCTATGTCACACCTCCCCATGAAAGCTCAGAAACCAACATGGAAGACCCTAAAAACTTATTAGATTTCAATGTAAGTATGACAGCAGTGAAATGATATCCGAACTGCTATTCTCAAGAACACTTGGCAGCTCTGGTTGTGTGCACAAGGCCTGTCCAAACTCAAGCCAGTCAACACTATCATAAATGGAGGGTTTCATGAACTTCTAACACTTAATGATGACCTATGGATAGCAGATGACTTCAGGAGGAGAGACAGTAAGCTTTCCTTAAGGATAGTGTTCCTAGTGTATCAACTACTCTGCATGGATATCTCTACACCCAAGAGTATAAAAGCAGAACAAATTGAAATGGATGAATAATTTAAAGAAAAGAAAAGGAAAGGAAAGAAGACCTGAAGTTCAGGATGTAGGTTGGGAAAAGTTGACTATGATTAAAACACACTGTATGAAATTCATAAGAATTAATGTAAATATTAAAAAATAACTAATGAAGATAAATGTGAGGTTATTGATACCTTTATTATAATAAAATTAATATATTTACCAAATAAATAGTGAAAACCCAAATGTATATGTATTGCTACATTTTTATTCATTCCATAAAATTCTTCCTAAAATGTATGTTTCTTTGACTTATTCGTTTAGACAGAAAATTAACAATAAATTAATTTTTGCAAAAGCATCATGAATATAAAAGACAATGATGCATATTACATAAAAACTTGCAGTGTGTAGGCATAACATTTTAAAATAGTTAATAGAAATTGTTATATCATCATGTAACAGTGAATTAATTTCCCATAAAGTCCAATGAGTAAAATAAAAACATTAAAATATATGGCATTTGTAAAACAGTATAGAAGACATTGTACTGTATCACTCCAGTTGTTAAAATATGCTGACTTTTTTGTTTCAATATATAAGAGATTCTACTATGAAAATAATTGCTGACTCTGTATTAAAAAAACAAATGGAGGTGTGACTGGCAGACATAAATGAAGAAAATGAAGATATGACTTGCAGACATAAATGAAAAAATCTAGCGAATCATTCACTTGAAATTTTCAAGACATTTTATTACTTTTGTATCAGTTTAGATTTTAGGGAAGTCATTGTAAGCATTGCCAAAAAAGAATAAAGACAGAAAATATTTTATATAGGGAGGTGTCCCTTACAGTTATTTGCAACTGCCATCTATGACACATTAACTCTCAATTTCCTGAGTGGAAATTATTTTAGTCAGGGTAGCTTTGTATACTGCACTGCTTCTATGATTTCTGCTTCAATCAGTTTGATTTGACTGTTATTTTTTACCCATGTCTTCTTTAACACCCAGATTTCTTATTGTGATATATCTTTTACTCCCCCTCCTCCAAATCATGCCTTTCATCAAAGTATGAAACCAATCCAATTGTCAGAAGATCTAGGTCATATCCAGTCTGCAGAAGTGGACAGTTCTTTCCTGATAACTCCCTCTTCTGAGTATGACATAAAATGACAAATGAGGGGTGACCTAAGATGAATAAAGGAAATTTGCTCTGCATCACTCTCAGTGAAGGAGAAACATAGGCATCTGAACATAAGAGAGAATAATAATTTAACATATATAAGATCTGCAGAGAAGAATGGGGACAGAGGAGGAAACTTTGAATTGTCTTTAAAAAAATAGAGAGAAATGAGAAAAGCAAAGTGTGGGTGGAATGTCTGAAAAAAATGTTTAATGAAAATCAACGGGATCATTCTTCTTTGAGATAAGCAATAAAGGCTAAACCTGGTTCTGATCAAGCACTCTGGATCTGGCTGATTGGCAAATGGTGAAGTCAGGGTTCAGGTCAGAAAGAGAAGGGAGACAATCATAGAGGGATTAGCATCTCAAAAAGAAGCCTGAGAGAAAAGCAGAATTGGAAAGTAAAGGAAGCTTCAGGAAAATAATTGACAGGAGGAACAGATCCAGTAAGAAAGGAAAGGAAAATATGAATACCACCTAATTGGATATCCATTGCTTTGGGCCAAAAGGTGTGTGTGGGGATAATGGTGTTTAAAGAGTAATGAATATTAAAACAGGGGGACAGAGAGATCTGTGAAAGTAAAAATAAATAACTATTATTAGTATGCATAAGAGATTTTCAGCTACACCATGTAACCTGGTTTAGAGGCAGCGAGTTCCTCATGCAAGAACTCTGCCAGACTAAAAAGAAATTCTGAAAATTTCAAAAGCGGCAATTCCCCAGAAAAGAGGGCAATAAAACAGGTCACTGGATAACTCTGAGGTTATTTGCTGTTTGCTTATTATAAATGTAAGTAAAGCTTAAACAAGTCCTGGCTTACATAGAAGGGAAAGTCAATCAAGAACATAGATGTCACAGTGAACTCCAATGCATGTGAAAGTAGACTGTTCCTTTGATGTCTCAAACCTACTGCAAACTGTTACTGAGAGGGAAAGTGAAGTGTAATGAAAGGGCTCTGGAGTGCTGAATATTAAAGCGGGATTTGGAATGCAAATAGATCAGAGATGGTAGAATGCCTGCTTCTGTTACTGAAGAGATAGATAAAACATGAGCAAAGCAATGATGACTTCACTAATATTGGAGCCTGGAGGACATTCACTGGGAGTTCCTGGTCCTTTAATCCAAATCAAGGAATTAGATCAGATAATAAGACAGGGAGATATAAAGACAGTCTGCAAAAATTTCATCAACAACTGTAAGAGTAAATTGTGGATTTTCCTATTCTTTTCTTGTAAATCTGTTAGTAATGTATTCAGTATTATGAAGTCTATGCCAGTTTTAGGTTTCATTATTGCCTGTGAATTATAGTCTGCTTTGTGGGTTATTATTTCTTTTTTGGCCAATAGATAAAAGGATTAAAAAAAGAAGATGAAACAATCATAATTTTATTGGAGTTAAATGAAACGCAACGAAGAAAAAATGTGAATCTTTGCAAATTCCTTAGAAAGGGAATAAAAAACCAAAAGGAAAAAAAAGGCATAGTTTTATACTTTTTAAGTGAGAAATAAGTATGCAGGCAGCTGAGAGAGTAGTGAGAGTGGCAATCTTTAGAAAAAGCATGAAGGTGTCAGAGCAAGCCATGGTTAAGATTTTGGCTGTGGTCATAGGAATAGATAGGGTAGAGGGTGAAGAAAAGATATGATTTTGTTTTTTGTGAGAATTGATAAGTGCATTAAGACACTGCCATGAAAGTCTAGAAGCAACTGCATCATGAGAGAAGTTCAATGTTCTATAATGGCATAGACCCCATGAACATGGGGGTCAGTGGGGAAACCTCAGAAAGGAAATCTATGGGGACCCTTGCAGTAGATCATTACTTATCCCTCGCATAGGAATAGAAATTGTGAGTTCATCCCACATTGAAGGATACTCCCTGAGCCTAGACACAAGGGGGTGGGCCTAGGCCCTATCCAAAAGGATATGACAAACTCTGAATACCCCATATGGAAGGCCTCCTTCCCATCTTCTTACCTGATTTCATCAGTCACAGATTTTCAGATGTCTCCAGTCCAGGGATTGACAGACCCAGTTGATTAACTAACTCTTAGTGGGAGAGGCAATACCTAGGTTTGAAGGTGTTATAATATTCCGAGGGTTGTAGACAGTCATGACATCACCCAGAACCATATGTAGCCATCAGATCCCATTCTTTTTACCTAAATCATGTAATTGTAGGCTACTAACAATTCAGAAAAAAAGGTACAAAAGAGAAGGAAATGACATTTGATAACCAAGCTTTGCTATAAAGAATAATTCTGTCTTACTGGGCTCACCAATCCCCGTCCCTCTAATATTCTTGTATTTTTCTGTATCTGAGTGGGTTTTATATACATACTGGTGTGGGTGTATGAACAGGTGAATGTAGGTGTCCATGCACATGTAGGCACAAGATCAATGTGAAATGGATAATATTTATTAATTTCTATATTTATTTTCTGGGAAACCATCTTTCTTTTCTTTCTTCTTTTTAATGTTCAAGGATTTCACTTTATTTTTGGTATTTTATTGTTTTTTCTTTCTCTCCATTTTTTTAAAATTTAAATTAGAAAGGAGGTTATTTTACATGTCAATCCCAGTTCTTTCTGCCTCCCCTCTTCCCCTGTCCCCTCAACACCCTACCTATCCCATATGCTTTCTGCTACCCAGGGAGGTTGATGCCTTCCATATGGGGTCTTCAGAGTTTGTCATATCATTTTGGATAGGGCCTAGGCCCATGCCCTTGTGTCTAGGCTCAGGGAGTATCCTTCAATGTGGGATGAACTCATAATGTCTATTCCTATGCGAGGGATAAATACTGATCTACTGCAAGGGGCCCCATAGATTTCCTTTCAGAGGTTTCCCCACTGACCCCCATGTTCATGGGGTCTGCATTAGTCCCATGCTGGTTTCCCATGTATCAGTGTGGGAACCAAGAGTCCCCCAATGTTCAGGTCAACAGTTAATGTGGGTTTCATGAGCCAAGTCTTGGCCCCTTTGTTCATCACTCCTCCTTCTATGCAACTTCATTTAATTTCCGTTCAGTTTTAGCTGTTGGTGTCTTCTTCCACTTCCACCAACTACTGGGTGAAGGCTATAGGATGGCATATAAGTTAGTCATCAATCTCATTATCAGGGGAAGGCATTTAAGGTAGCCTCTCCTTTGCTGCTTAGTTAGTTGGCATCATCTTTATAGATCTACAGACATTTCCCTAGCACCCGATTTCTCTTTAAACCTATAATGGCTCCCTGTATTATGGTATCTCTTGTCTTGATCTCCTATATTCTTCCCCCAACTTGAGCTCCCTGCTCCCTCATGTCCTCCTCACCCCTCCACTTATCCCCTTCTCATTCTCCTAATTCCCACTCCCTTGCCCTCATCTTCCCAATTTGCTCAGGAGATCTTGTCCCTTTTCCTTTTTCTAGGAGACCAGGCATGTCTCTCTTAGAGTCCTCCTTGTTTCCTATCTTTTCTGGTGGTGTGTATGGTAGGCTGGTAATCCTTTGCTCTATGTGTAAAATCCATATATGAGTGAGTACATACCGTGTTTGTCTTTTTGTTACTCGGTTATCTGCTCAGCAAGGTTTCTTCTAGTTCAATTTATTTGCCTGCGAATTTCAAGATGACATTTTTATGTTTGTTTTGTTTTTCTGAGGAGTAGTACTCTATTGTTTAAATGTACCACATTTTCTCTATCCATTCTTCAGCTGAGAGGCATCTAGGTTGCTTCCATGTTCTGGCTATTACAAATAATGATTCTATGAACATATTTGAACAGATGTCCTTGTATGATTGTGCTTCTTTTGAGTATATGCCTAAGAGTGGAATTGCTGGAACTTGTGGTAGACTGATTTTCTCAATGAACCTGCTTTTTACAATGCACCCAGTCTGGCTGCAATTTGTGCCTTTCTCTGTGCAGGTGTCCTCTCTATTGCTACTGAGCAAATAAGTTTTGCCATTTTATTATGAAGAATTTCAGGTGAATTCCTTATCTAGTATTCAATTTTAATGTCACAGATTTACCCACAAAGTGCTTTAATTTCATTGTTAATTATGTTACACACATTTATTTTCTCTTAACTGAAAGGGTACTTTTCTGTCCTAGTAAGCTAAATTCTCTGAAAGATTTGACAGCTTTATTTAACTTGATTTTATGGCATCGTTTCTTTCAATTTTAGTGTATGGTTTGAGACTTCAACACCCCCCTTCCACCATTGGACAGAACCACTAGACAGAAACTTAACAAAGAAACAAAGGATCTGACAGAAGTTATGATACAACTGGGTTTAACAGATATCTATAGAACATTCCATCCAAACAGAAAAGACTATACCTTCTTCTTAGCGCCACATGGAACCTTCTCAAAATTGACCACATATTTGGCAGCAAAGCAAACATCCACAGTTACAAAAGTATTGAAATAACCTCTTATCAGACCACCATGCATTAAAGCTAGAATTCAACAGCAATACGAATTGCAGAAAACTTACATTTTCATGGAAAATGAATAACACCCAATTGCACCATTCCTGGGTTGAGGAAGAAATAAAAAGAGAAATTAAAGACTTCCTAGAATTTAATGAGAATGTAGACACAAAATACCCCAACTTATGGGACACCCTGAAAGCAGTGCTAAGAGGGAAGTTCATAGCACAAAGTGCTCACATGAAGAAACTGGAGGGAAGTCACATTAGAGAATTGACAGAACAACTGAAAGCTTTCGAGCAAAAAGAAGCAAACACACCAAGGAGGAGTAGACTCCAGGAAATAATCAACCTGAGAGCCGAAATCAACAAAGTAGAAACTAGGAAAACAGTACAAAGAATCAATGAAACAAAGAGTTGGTTCTTTGAGAAGATCAATAAGATAGACAAACCTATAGCCAAACTAACCAAAAGGCAGAGAGAGAGCATGCTAATTAACAAAATCAGAAATGCAAAGAGGGATATAACAACGGATACTGAGAAAATCCAGAGAATCTTTTGGTCCTACTTTGAAAACCTGTATTGCACAAAATTGAAAAATCTAAAGGAAATGGACAGCTTTCTGGATAAATATCACTTACCAAAATTAAATCAAGATCAGATAAAAAGTTTAAATTGACCTATAACACCTAATGAGATAGAAGCAAAAGCCTCCCAACCAAAAAAAGCCCAGGGCCAGATGGCTTCACTGCAGAATTCTACCAGAAATTCAAACAAGAGCTAATTCCAGTACTCCTCAAACTGTTCTGCACAATAAAAGCAGATGGGATATTGCCAAACTCTTTCTAAGAGGCTATAATCACTTTTATACCCAAGCCACACAAAGATATGACTAACAAAGAGAACTACAGGCCGATATCCCTCATGAACATGGATGCTAAAATACTCAATAAAATATTGGCAAATCAAATCCAAGAACATATCAGAAAAATCTTCCACCATGATCAAGTAGGCTTCATCCTAGGGATGCAAGTAAGGTTCAATATATGAAAATCCATCAATGTAATCCACCATATAAACAAACTGAAAAAGAAAAACCACATGATCATCTCACTAGATGCTGAAAAAGCCTCTGACAAAATCCAACATCCCTTCATGATAAAGATCTTGTCATGATAAAGATCTTGGAGAGAAGAGGAATAACAGGAACATATCTAAACATGATAAACACAATATACAACAAACCAATAGCCAACATCAAAGTAAATGGAGAGAAACTCAAAGTGTTTCCTCTAAAATCTGGAACAAGACAAGGCTGTCCACTCTCTCCATATCTCTTCAATATTGTACTTGAAGTTCTGGATATAGCAATAAGACAAGAAAAGGGGATCAAAGGGATACAAATTGGAAAGGATGAAGTAAAACTTTTGTATTTGCAGATGACATGATAGTCTACATTAGTGACCCGAAAAACTCTACCAGGGAACTCCTACGGCTGATAAACACCTTCAGCATGGTAGCAGGATACAAAATTAACTCAAAAAAAATCAGTAGCCCTACTATATACAGATGATAAATCCAATGAGAAAGAAATCAGGGAAACATCACCTTTCACAATATCCACAAGCAACATAAAATATCTTTGGGTAACACTAACCAAAAAAGTGAAAGATCTGTACAATAAGAACTTTGAGACTTTAAAGAAAGAAATTAAAGAAGATACCAGAAAATGGAAAGATCTCCCATGCTCTTGGATAGGTAGAATTAACATAGTAAAAATGGCAATCCTGCCAAAAGCAATCTACAGATTCAATGCAATCCCCATCAAAATCCCAACAGTTTTTCACAGATATTGAAAGAAAAACACTCAACTTTATATGGAAAAATAAAAAGCCCAGGATAGCCGAAACAGCTCTTTACAATAAAGGATCTTCTGGAGGCATCACCATCCCCGACTTCAAGCTCTACTATAGAGCCATATTTCTGAAAACAGCTTGGTATTGGCACAAAAACAGACTGATAGACCAATGGAATCGAATTGAAAACCCTGATATTGACCCACGCACCTATGGATACCTTATTTTTGACAAAGGTGCTAAATCTATACAATGGAAAAAAGATAGCATCTTCAACAAATGGTACTGGTACAATTGCATTAGGACTTGCAGAAAATTTCAGATAGATCCATACCTGTCACCATGCACAAAACTTAAGTGCAAATGGATCAAAGATCTCAGAATAAATCCAGCCACACTGAATCTTCTAGAAGAGAAAGTAGGAATTACCCTTGAACAAATTGGCACAAGAGACCACTTCCTGAACATAACGCCAGTAGCACAGACACTGAGGTCTGCAATTAATAAATGGGACCTCCTGAAACTGAGAAGCTTCTTCAAGGCAAATGAAACAGTAAGTAGGACAAAACAACCACCAACAGAATGGGAAAAGATCTTCACTGATCCCACATCTGAAAGAGGACTGATTTCCAAAATATATAAGGAGCTCAAGAAGCTAGCCACCAAAACAGGAAACAATGAAATTAAAAAGTGGGGTGCATAATTAAATAGGGAATTCTCAACAGAGGAATCTGAAATGGCTGAAAGAAAGTGCTCAAAATTATTGGCCATCAGAATAATGCAACTCAAAACAACTCTGAGATACCTCCTCACACCTGTCAGAATGGCTAAAATAAAAAATACCAATGACAATCTATGCTAGAGAGGATGTGGAGAAAAAGGAACACTCCTCCATTGCTGGTGGGAGTGCAAACTTGTAAGACCACTCTGGAAATCAGTATGGCGGTTGCTCAGAAAAATGGGAATCAGTCTACCTCAAGATCCAGCCATTCCTCTCTTGGGTATATACCCAAATAGTGCATGTTCATACAACAAGGACATATGTTCAACCATGTTCATAGCAGCATTGTTTGTAATAGCCAGAACCTGGAAGCAACCTAGATGCCCCTCAACTGAAGAATGTATTGAGAAAATGTGGTACATCTATACAATGGAGTACTACTCAGCAGAAAAAAGCAACGGAATCTTGAAATTCCCAGGCAAATGGATGGAATTAGAGGAAACCATCCTGAGTGATGTAACCCAGTCACAAAAAGACAAACATGGTATGTACTCACTCATATATGAATTTTAGACACAGAGCAAAGGATTACCAGTCTATAATGCTCTTCACCAAAGAAAGTAGGAAACATGAAGGACTCTAAGGGATAAATGGTCCCCAGGAATGGAAGTGGCATGAACTTCCGAAATAATTGGGGGCATGAGGGTGGGGGGGGAGCTGCTACAATAAGAGCAAGAGAAGAGGAGAAGAGGCGAGGAAATGGAGGGGCAGAAACATTGAGTTGGGGGAAGAATAGAGGAAAGAGAGCAGGATGAGAGATACCATATCAGAGGGAACCACTATAGGTCCGAGAAGAGATCTGGAACCAGGGAGATCTCCAGAGACCTACAAGGATGACACAATCTGACAATCCAGGCAATGGTGGAAAGGATAACCCAAAAGCCCTTCCCCTAAAATGAGATTGATGACTTCTATTTATGCCATAGTAGAGCCCTCACCCAGTGGCTGAAGGAAGCAGAGACAGACATCCACAGGTATACACTGAGCTGAAATCGGGAATTTAGTTGAAGAGAGGGAGGAATGAAGAACGAAGTGGTCTGTACCAGGTTGGAGAAACCCACAGGAACAGTTGACCTGAACAAGGGAGAGCACATCGACCCCAGATGCTGTCAGGAAGGCCAGTACAAGACTGATCCAGACCCCTGAACATGGATGTCAATAAGGAGGCCTCTGCACTCCAGGGAGCCTCTGGTGGTGGATTAATATTTTTCCCTGGTGCAAAAAGGGACTTTGAGAGCCCATCCCACGTGAAGCGTTACACTCTGGCCCTGGACACATGGGGAACGGCCCAGGACCAGCATAGGAAGACTTGGTGGACTTCGCAGAGCCCCAGTTGAGGGCCCTACCCTGCCTGGGGAGTGGTGGGTTGATGAGGTGGGGGGTAGGCTGGGGGTGGGGGAGGAGGAATGGGGGAGGGGAGGGAGAGGAGAAGGGACTTGAAATATGCTTGTTCCCTAACTAGAACTAATAAAATAAAATAAAATAAAGAAATTTAAAAAAAGAAGAGATAGAAAATTCCAATAAAAATATTGTGATGCCAATATGTGATGCCAATAGTTGAAAGGTAGCCAATTATAGAGATGTTTGTAACAAGAATAAATGAGATAATATGTTTTCCCTTAAGCATCTTACACAAGAATTAAACACACACAAATGCACACACACACACACACACACACACACACACACACACACACACACACACACACACACACTGTATTCCTGATATTATTGTCCTTACTCAGTGGTTATTGAATTAAAAGGAGCATGATATTTTTGATTATTGATGTTAATTACCTTCCATTCTTACACTGGGATGAATTTCTGGCAGTAATTTCATAAACTTCTAATTTTTTCCTGATTTCTGAGTAGCACTTATCAGAATAACAACAATCTTTCATTAGATAGAGATACCAAATACTGTGTTTTTGTTTAAGTATCCTACAATATGAACATATAAGTGAATATCATATTGAATATGGATATGTATGATTATGTTCTTTCAATTTAATTAAAAGCAAACCTGCTTTTGAAATATCTTTTCGACATCTCAATGAATGAATTGAATGCTTTCTTGGAGTACAGAATGGTTTTAATTATGTAATTACTGACATCTTTTTGGTTAAAAACTCTTACACTGAAACTTCCACCTTTGAGTTTGCTGAATGTGCACATGAATGCCCAATGGTTACTATGTTGTTATAGGTGTTAAATTTTCGTGCTCAGCTAAGGTACCCACCCTCTTCTTTTCATGCAGACAGTATCTAAAATGCTAAAATTTGTGACTGTGTAACTGTGAAAATACAAAATACCTATGAGATGTGTCCTGAGATATGCTGACCCAAGGAAGGATGGCTGGCATTGGAATCTAGTGAAAAGGCTTCTGGTAACATTGTTCACTTCTCTGTGGTTTGACCCCTCATCATTTTGGGCAGCCCTGGGTGAATTCCATACTGCACCTATTTTTTTTTTAATTCCTAGAGTGGACTGTACTGATTCTCAATCAGTTGTCTCCCTCCTGAATTGATTCCTTCAAGGCCTTCCCTTCCCCTTTGCCTTACCTGCAAGAAATGGGGCTAGTATCTTGTGAGCAGAGATGAGGGATTAGCTAAGAAGGACAGAGAAAAGACAATTCTCCCGCCACATCCTTCTCATTCTCATACTATTCTGACTTAACAGTGGCCATGTCTAGTTCATCTTTACTGTATAACAGTGGTGATTTCTTATTTTACTGTTTATTTAACTATTAAATTTTATTACGTTTCTTGTTAGCTGACCATCAAGAACTTTTCATTGTATCATAAAATACTGGTAATTATATAGATAAGTGAAAAATTTGGCCTCTTTGCCTACTATTACAACTCCTTAAGAACAAAAGTAATAATTTTCTTCTCCTTTTAGCACCAAGGAAAGAATAATGTATTTTATAGAACATGAAAAAGTCAGAAACTTGCTAAATTCTACTTTCACCACTGACCACTGCTAAAAAGATATTGAATTTTTATTCCTCTTGCATCACTTCTCTCGATGTTTGTAAGTATAGCCGCCCCCCCATATGCTATGCTGATATTCTTTGTAAAAATATAATTCATACTGAATGTCATCAGCTTGCTCTCAACACGGACAAGAGTTATTTAAAGAGTACAATTGCAGATTATTTCACTTGACACTGAAAGATATAGAAAATAAAAGTACTTAATATTAAATGTTACTTATCACATTAGACATTATTTGCCTAAAAATCTTAGAGAAATACTGTCAATATCTGCTGGTAATAAATTTCATTTGGGCTTCCATATAGATTTCTGAAAATCTATTGTCCCTGTGCTGGGATATCAATCTATGCATCTAAATTTAAATGGAAATTTGTGGCAGGAGGTTACTGCCAGAGTTGTTCTACAGCTGTTACAGAACCTCAGCTGTTTGCACTTTCTGATTCCTTTCTATTGAGGAAAAGAGGATGAGTTGTTCTGAGGTGTGGGGAAAAGCATTTCTATTTTACATTTCATTGTGCAAGCTACTTTTTCACCAAGGAGTTAAGTGCAAGCTGCCTAACTTTGCAGGACTTGGACTGGCCAGGATAATTACTGGTATTCCACACTGTTCAAATTATTTATTTATTCATTCATTCATTTATTCATTTATTTACTTACTTACCTAGATGCTTATTCACTTTTTTATAGGTAGTGAATAAAGAGTTGTAGATTTTTAAGTATTGTGTCAATATTCAGTGCCAACAGATCATGGCAATACAAATTTAAAACTCAGGAAACTGATTCAGAACATTTATTTTTAAGCAGTATGGAAATATCAGGGGAAAGACTAAAAAGTTTTACCATTTAACATTTTTAAAACTATATTTTCTCAAAAAATAAGTCTGTGTAATGTGTGTTTGTCTATGTGCATGTGGTATTCTGTAAGGTGGGGGAATTGGATTCCCCATGTGGTGTCCTGCAGGCCTGGGTAGTTGAATGCTCAGAAACTGGAGTTATTCAGGTTGTGACTCAACTTTAGCCCTGTGACAGAGCAGATTCTTCACATCCAAACAATCTCTCTAAATGCTACCTTACTTAGTTTTCAGCACTGTAATAATCTTCCCAAACACCTGACATTTATAAAGGAAAAAAGTGTATTGAACTCAAAGTTCTATAGATTCAAGAGTATGGTGACTGCCTCTGCTTAGCTCTGAAGGGCACATGACTTCTATGTCACACCATAGTAGGCAGCAGTAAGTGTAGAAACCTGTGGGAACAAGAAATGACATCAACATACTCAAAGTGAGAGAGAGATGATTATAGACAAATGCAGACTTTTATGGGTCTTCCTTAAGCATTCACTATGACAAGATGCAAATTGTAGCATGAATAGAAGAAATCTCAGACTGATATTGGGATTCAAATTGAAGATCAGAGAAGCAAAGTGGCCAAGTAACCAGAAAGCTCTCACCTCTGCCAATGCTCAGACTGAAGTGTTGATCCTCTGAACCTCAGATTGCATCTCCAGACTGCACTGCTCCTCATCATATCTCAGACTGCTCTTGAGCTTGCACTGAGCTCCTTATATAACTCTCTAGTGCTGCAATTAAAGACTTCAGCTCTGTTTCTCTTTCACACTGATTCACTGTCATGTAGCCCAGGGTGACCTTGAACTCATAGAGAATCATCTGCCTCTGTTTCCTGAGTCCTGCGTATGTGCCACCACAGCCTAACTTCTATGGCTGTGTCTAGCTTTGCAATATGATCTCTAGGCAAGCTTTATTAGATCATAAACTATATATCACCGGAAGTATTTTGTCCCAGCAGTTCAGACCATTCTCTGCTCTTCCAGAGGACCACAGTTAGGTTCTAAGCACCCACAGTGGTGACTCACAACTACTTGAACTCCAGCTCCAGGGTATATGATATCCTCTTCTGACTTATATAAGCATGCATACAAACAAGCACACATATACACAGAAATAAAATTAATAAACTGAATTTTAAAAGAAGGAAAAAAGAACTCAACAGGACCTTCCAAAAATATGTAAACACCTTTCAAGGACATATTCCTATTTAACTTGAACACTCCTTATTTGTCCACACCATTTAATGCTTCCATCTACCTTCTCCCTCTGGGTGCCTACAGCCAATGAAAAAGCTCCCAATCAAACTTTGAGGAAACAATTTGAAACCGTAACCTAAAAGTAGTAGGGAGATACCATAACCACGCCTCCTAAGGGCTGACTACAGGTGTGTCTGGATTCTCTGTGTCTGGAAAGGCCTGCCTAGGGCCTCTGGAAGCATCCTGAAGCAGCCGCTCCCGCAGCTCCCTTTGGTATGAATTCGAACAGGGTGGTTTACTCCAGGGACAGAAGTGTGTCCTGTAAATCCTCCCACCTCGGTTTTTAGGTCTCTAAGACTGATCTTTGAACTCTCTTGCAGTCAATCTTCCTCTACCTATTGGATGGGAGCGACCCTTAGACAACTTTATAAACTCCTGTTTGGCTTTTTTGGAAGAAATAATAGGGCACATGACTTGTAGCCATTAGAACTTTGTCAATTGCTTGGAAAGGAGCTAGGAATGGACAAGGAGGTTTGTGTACCACAACTCAAGTCTCTAGGGATGAAATTCTACTTTGCGATACAGAATGGCTTGTCAGGCACACCTGTAGCCAGCCCTTAGGAGTCATGGTTACTGTGTCTCCCTGTTCAGAATGACATTGACCTTTGAGCTATTCTGCTTTCCTAAAATTACAAAAGAGTCATATACTCATATTTTCTTTATATAAGTTAATTGAACATCTCAGATCACATGAAATAAAATACACTGGACATATGAGGTAATAGTTTAACATTGTAAATGTGTTTATTCATACTGATTTTTAATATAGATAATGACATAAATTTATAAAACATTTATGTTTAATAAATATGTTTAAAACATATCTAAAAATGTATTTCCAAAATGAAATATAGGAAGTAAAAAGTTTTCAAAATGTAGGAATACCTATTGCAAGTTTCAAAACTTGCTAAGTTTTTAAAAACATGTATCCATTGTTTCATTTAATTATTCAAAGTGATGAGAAATAATGAGATGTAAGATTAGAAAATAGTTTAGGGCCAGATTTTGAAGGTTTTCAAGTACCAGCTAAGATAATTGGAGTTTATCCTCTCATCTTCAGTGATGCTTTGCATGTGCTTAAAACAAAAAAGAGGAATGAAAAGGTGAAATTTTTCCTTACTTCTGATAGGATGAAAGTTAGTTCTAAGGGAGGAGGTTCTCACATAAGTCCCAGTTCAGATAATTCAGGATTTTGCAACCAAAGTACATAGTGTGTTCAGTATTATAGGCTTACATTCTATGTCCTATGGTGAAACCAAGGGCAAAAACAAGCACTTAGTATGCTCCTGGAGTCTTTTGGATATCCAGCACCACCAACTTAAAAGAATGCTCCTCATGTGTGGTGTTGGGGTTTTTCTTAGATAAGTCATTGGCTCTTGAGGCAAACTTTTACATACCAGATGAGAAATTTCATTTAAATTGTCTGTGTACATTTATACACTGACTTAAGTGTATTATGCATTTGAACTTTTGTTGTTGCTTTTTTGGCAAGAGGGTCGATAGTTAATTCCATGATTAATTATGACTAATAAAAAAAATCCTTACAATTACTTCACCATGCTTCCTCCTTCTGTATTTATCTCTGTCCCCCTCCCATATTTTCCGACATCCCAGTGTGATCATTTGTACCCTACTACTGCCCTCTGTATTGCTCCATGTGTACATTAATACATGCAAGAAAATAATTATTCCCATAAAATAAATAAATACATTTAAATTTTTTAAGAATGTGAAATTCTGGAAACATTTTACCATTGAAATTGTGCAAGAAGTATAGATGAAAACGTATTCTACATAATGGCACTACTGGGAAATAATTTTAGGAGGATAGATTTTTATGATTCTATGTTACCAAGGCTATTTTCTCTGATGTAATACATTCCATATATTTTGGAGGCACTGCAAATTCTGCTTACCCCTTGCAGGAGAAGTTTCTTACCTGCTGTCTCCCTGTCCTTTTCATCTCTCATTATTTCAGTTTACCACTCTCAGTCTATTCTTTCTTCCTGCATGCATCTCTTTCTCTTACATACTCTTTCATTTCCTATGGATTAATTCATCCTTTCCTCCATCCATTCTGTCTCTATAGTTTTTTCCTTGCCATCCTCTTCTTTCATTTCAACATTTTGCTATCAATTAGATTTATAAGATTTTATGTATCATACATTTCTATAAAAAATATCTAAAAATCACATCTTCAACTACCATAGAGTTATTAATTTCTAGATTCATCATTCAGAAGTTATTTTCAGTGGCCAATCAAATTGAATACTTCCCAATATGAATACATAGTCATGATAAGCAATTTGCATTCACATATTTGTGAAAACATTTTCTGAAAGATTTCTAGCTTAGTAGGTTTCCCCTTGCAAAAATTATGGACATCAGTAAAAACAAGATCTATCATTTATGAACTAAGGCAATTATGATACCTATTTTCTATTGTCTGTTATGAGAGAAAGTAGGCCTTTTAAGAATATATAAAGTATTTATACAATTTGAATCTGGTAGAGCATTTCATTTTAACTATGGGACCATAATGGCTTACTAGGTTATTTTTGGAGTCATGCATGATTTATATTATTCATAAAACACATATTAATTCCAAGAAAATGATAAATATTGTCTGCACGAATAGTGCTGGTGGAGCTGGTCCTATACTACATAGTAACTGAGATAATTTCACTAAATTTATTCTATTATTTACAGAGTGTGCCTAGATATGAACTCTGAAAGGCTTACTAACTACCATATATTCCTGTTATTTCTCAGAGTACATAATTTAGAATTTAAAATGTTTATTACTAGCACTTAGCCACTTAATATAAAGTTAGAGAAAACAGGTGAAACATGGAGAAGAAAACTGCCATTTTGAATATATATAAATATACAACCATATATGAATATATCCATAATAAAGTTAAAACACCTTCATATAGCATCATTATAATGACTTTATGTTTTCTATTATACTATCTTAGCTTCTACTAGATTGTGTCTTAGAGAACAATTTCACATATTGTACTTATGTCAGTTGTTGGGATCAGAGTGGACTAGGACAGTATGAGAACATGGCACACAGAGTCAACTAAGCAGGCCTTACAGAGACTGAAGCAACATTCTCAGAGCCTGTTGGGTCTAAGTTAGGTAATGGCTGCATATGTTTTTGTTGTTTCTGTTGTTTTGTAGTTTGTTGTTCTTGTAGGACTACTAAGAGTGGTCTTTTTCCTGCTTTTGTAACCATTTTCTTCCTACTAGTTTGCCTAGTTCAATTTGATGTAGGGGTTCTTCCCAATCTTATTCTTAAGATTTTTTCTTTTTAAATAAGACACTCCTTGATACATTCTCTGTAGCCCATGATTGCCTGTAACTCAAAGAAATTAAAGAAAAATAAAATATATAATGTGTCTATAATTTTGGCCATTTTGACTACAATTAAATTGTGAAAAATATCCTTGAGAAATATTAATCTGATAACTGTTTAATTCTTTAGGAACATCTGGCTTATTTTTCATGTATGGTTTATCAGGGCACAATCTCAAAGTTGAACAAAATAGCTGCATTTCAGAGTTCCAATTCTATAATATGCTTCATTATGAAAACTATTCAGAAACATCCACTATATAAAATTCAAATAAATATAAAACTACTATTTTAGTCATTTGAAACAATAATTCAAACTACTAGAAAATTGAATCAATCCTATCTTAAGAAGCTATTTTTAAAAAACAGTATTTATTTTACACCCCTATACAATTAGAGAATCTGTAATCATAAGTTGTGTCTGTTAATGCTATTTTACATTTAAGAAGCTATTTTTAATACTAAGGCAGAACCTGTATTGATTTGCTTAATTACATTTACATATATTCTCTAAAATATATAGAAATTCTGAAATATGGGATAGCATTTTAAGAAATGATTATTGAAACATTAATTTAGCATAACAGATAAAATTCTTTTACTTTTTGCATGAATGATTGAATTTAGGGTCTTGCATGTTCAAAACATTCAATCTCTAGCACTAGCATATGAACACAATACTAAGAACACTAACTTTGTTTTTTGAAACTTAAATATTGAATTGAAAGAAATAATGAAACAATTTAATTGACACACCTAAATTTTTATATGTTGTTTTGTATTTATTTTTCTGTTGGAACTGCTATGTGTAATAGTGTAAGCTAATGAGGAACATGCCTTATATCATCTTGATGAATTTTATTGCTTTATATTTTAGACACAATACATTTCATTAATGATGAGTCCTTATCCAGTGAAATGTGTTCATCCTTAAAATCTAAGCATTGATTCATATCTCGTGTATCCTTGCTTTAAAATTGTTTGTGCATCTTTTTATATGTTTATTCCTTTCCTTTTATATGTATGTTTTATTGAGTGTATTATATTGACCATGTTCATTGTCAGTAGCTCAGAATGAGAGAAAATTGAGTTGCATCTCTTGGAACTGGGGTTATAGATAGCTGGAAGCTTCCTTATGTGCGTGCTTGCAATGGAAACTTAGGCCTCAGGGAAGAGCAGCAGGTTCTCTTAACCACGGAAACATCCAGCCCTTGTATCTTCTTGTTTATCACAATTTTTAACATATTTGAAGGGAAACTTACTTATCAGACATAAAATAAAATATTACAATTGAGTTTTATATGATTATAAGTCATTGCCACTGAAGTACAAAGCATGAATAATTCGTGTAAAAAAATGTCCATTGCATGTGTAATTTTTCCTAAAATTTTAGTATTGTCATAAAGTTGTGAGTAAACTAAGAAATGAAAAATGCAGAGAAATATCTTTTGGTTTCCTAATTGTGTAAGATTTAACCATCTCCATTTTACTCCATTAAGCATTTTTTCCTTGTTTGATATTATTACCCTCACTTTTAGAGGAACATTCTCTGGTTGTCATAGGTAAGCCTTGATTTCTAATTAAAAGTCTTCCCAAACATACTTCCATAGAGTTTCTGTTGAAATAATTGTCAGATGTAGAGACATGCATTCCAGGACACTTTCCCCCAAAGGGTAAATTATGTTGCTCAAGATCATAAGAATGTATGATATAAGCTTGTATGAAATGTTGGCTAAAAGGCATTCATAGAACCTACTTGCTTATCAATTAATTAGATGAGAAATACAGATATATTAACTGTGTTGTAGTTTGGGCTCACAAAGACCAAGATTGCATTCCTCATTTTATATCCACAAGAATATAGATGTTTAATATCATAGTCAAGCTGGTCATGGAATTATAGAAGGTCATAGAATATTGATCCTGTGTATATTTATAGTTATCCATACCAAAGTATATTCTCTTGAATATGGAGGTCAAAACTCAGGCAACAAAAATTTCAATTGCCACAGAAGCGTTTTCATGACAAGTCATGTAAAGTTATATTGTTACTAATATTCCAGGTTATAAGGACAGGATGTGTCCTTCAAACACAATACTTCATCCCCAGAAGTTCTTTTTTTATTCCATCTCTTGGCTTCAATCTATGAATTGAGTAATGAGAAACAATAAATGCTGCATGCAGCAGACTCGGGGACTGAGACAGTGGCGTTGAATGTGCTTATCCTTTAATTTTGTGACTCCACTAGGAATGCTCTGTCATTAGTATTTAAATCACTTCATAAATATTTCACTTTAAATACCATTGTAAAGTCTTGTGTATGGCTTAATTTGTGTCTAACATAATGGCTTTGTATAGTGAGACAATTTCATCAGGGCACTTACACGATTAAAAAGAGATTTAATAGAACACTGCATCTTTACTGTGATTTGACCATGGAGTGGAAAACAAAAGTAATTTCATTTTCTGAAACAACATCTTGCTTTTAAGTACTTAAAAATCAACAAATACATGTCTAAGAAAAAATAATAAAAATAACTCTGGATACTAGCTTAAATTAAGCAAGACAGGAGAGAAACAAGAGGACACATTTAAAGCCCAGAGCGAATGAGGGCCAATAGACAGAACAAATTTTTGGGAAATATCTTAGATATTTGTTAACAATTTTCTTTGAACTCTATTCTGTTGGTCTTAGAGTCATTTTATTAAATTCCTGGATTTGTAAAACTACACACAGATAATGTTAATAACTCTGTCCTCTGCACACAATGAACAACAGATTTCTTATTGTATTTGTTCATCTCCTATATGCAAATGGCAGATGCTCAGCCAATATCCTTCCTTGAACATTCGCTTTTCTTATGTAGTTTGGTTTTACTTACTTTAAATGATCACAAAATAACTCAAGAGAGGAGCTTTATCTTGTTCATTCCATCTTTTGTAATAACAAGACAGTTGAATAATAAACAGTGATTAATAAAAGAACTTCCTCTTAAGGATCTATCTATGGTAACAAAAAATGAGCTGGGTTTTTTTTCCACACTCAGTGTCATATTTTTAAGAATAAAGTAAAAGTTTTCTATAGTTTTAAATTACATAACTAGACAAAAATTTCAGGTGATTTTACAAAAATTCAGGTAAGAAAGGAAAATTGTGAGTTGAAAGATTACTTTTATAACATTAAAATTGTCAAGCTGAATGAAAGTAAGCAGTAAATGAAGATAGCATTTTTTAAGATTAGCCCAAAGGTAGCACAAAGGGCCAGGATAAAAATGAAAGAAAGGTCTTACACTCTTTCTGATCCACTTCAGCAGTGTTACATAAGCCATAAATGCAGAATCTGAGCTGCAAATATTGGAGCTTGGTATTCCACAATCCTTAGATATTTGTGTTGTGTCTAGTTGCTGGCTCCTGTAACGATCTCCATTTCCTATAGACAGCATATTCTTTGAGAAGGGGTGATAGCCAAATGTGTATGAAAGCAAAAGATTTTAAACAAAGTTAAATTTTTGCTGTGGGATGCCTTTCTTAGACAGGCCATACAAACGGAACAATAGCAATATCAATATCACAGAATGAAGGAAATGTCATGATATCTGGGTGTATAGAATGAGAATGTAACCCATAGACTCATAAGATTGAATTCTTGGCCTTAAGTTGATAAATTCTTTGGGAAAGATTAGGTGATTTAACCTTGCTTGTGGATGTGTGTTACTGAGGTTGCACTTGAGGTTTCAAAAACCCTGTGTCATTCCAAGTTCAGTCTTTGCAGAAAATCTAGCAAAAGCTTAATGGAATTCACTACTAAAAATAAATTTGGAGTATACAAATAAAATATTTGGGAAGAATTAGCTATTATTAGCAGTATAATTTCAGAAGACATGTTGATTATAAAATAAACTTATTTATAGAAGTAAAAAATAATAACTAACTTGATAAATGGGCAAGGAAGCATTGCAATGTTATGAATGCAACATAGAACACAGGGTCTCAGCAGAATAAAAGAAAGCAATGTACAATTGCTTTCAATTGGAACTTAAATAATACTAAGTTTTAAGGTCAAATCTAGACACTAACGATTAGAAGGGAAACAAAAATGTAATCTCAAGACACTAGAATGAAAACAGAAAGTATTTGAGAGAAGCAGAGATACACTCCCACTGGTCTAAGAAAAGATTAGAATGAAGAAAATATAAATAAAAGTTCAGAAGATGAATTAAACATGAATAACATTCAAATAAATGATTGAGAGATAATTGTAAAATTAGCCCCCAAATATTTATTCATTCCATTTATGGTTCATTCCATACACAGAAAGATGTAAGCTCAAGGAAGCAGAGTTGGGTAGGTAGGGGAAGGCAGGTAGATCTAGTAGGAATTGGAAAAATGGGTAATTACGATAACAATGTTAAATGACATTGTCAATAATAAATAAATAGTAATTATGAAAAAAGAAAACAGATATGTCAAACACAATGGAAATCAAAAATATTAGCCACAGTGTCCTGATTTTTGTCAAATGTCCAAGACATTACAGAGAAGAAAAATAACTGTGGAATAAAATTAACACTGCTATATTGATGTACTAAATGTAAGAAACTTTGATAAAATAACAAATAGGGCCAATGATAATTACTCTAAAGGAATTAAAAACCTTAGGATGATCCTCCAGTTAATGTAAAAACAAAATACAGTTAATAGCATATGCACTTTACATAGTCATATCACAGTAGAAAACACTTTTGTTAGAGAATTTTCTAAATATCAAAATTGTAGAAGAACTTCATGGGCAGGTAATTCTTCATTTGGATTTAAAAACTCAAGGACTGACAAAGGATGTATCCCTACTACCCAGAGCCTTTCAAGAGTCCACTTGACATTTGGAGCTTCAAATGCCTAGTGATATATTTGCACTATAATCTTTCTGAGCTTGAACATTTTGGATCAATTAATTCCCTATATAATAGTACTATTAAAACTATACTTACAACTTATATTTCCAGCTATATTTCTTCTATGAAATACAAGTAAAATCCCTGCATGTTAGGTACAAAACACTTTATAAGAACTGTGTAGCAATCGATAGTAGAATATATTTTATCTTGGTATACCAGGACCCGAGTTAAAATGTGACAGTGAATTTCTAGCTTCCTGTTTGTATGTATCATCCTCCAACATGGCCACACCTATTCTTTTCCAAACAGTTCCACCAAGTTCAGATTAAGCATTTGAACATAAAAGACTGTGGGAGCAATTCTCATTCAAACTAGCAAACTTAGGAATACTTTCCATAATGGCAGTTGACACTCTGTGGAGGTAGTTACCTTCAATTATTTTGCCCAACAGAAATCTCTTCTCCCAGCAAGAGACAATGACCTTTTCATAATGCAGATGGATCCTAGTGACTGGCATTTACCTTACTTAAGCAATGATCTTCTCCAGGACAGTTTATTTAATTATTTGAGATGCTATTCAAATGTAGGTTAAATGGGAGCATGGTTTCTTAAATACTGTTTTAAAGTTCTTTGTATTTCATCCCTTTATTGCTTCAGTGTCTTTCTTTACCACACCTTGGTTTGACTGAAATATCTTGTGAGAAGTGCTATCATTCTTTATTATTAGTACTATTATTAACTTTTTTCCTTTATTTTACATCCTGAACACAATTTCCCCTGTCTCCTCTCCTGCCATTCCCTCCTCCCATGCCTGCCTCCCCTCTCACCCACCCCTATCCACTCCTTCTCCATCTCCATTCAAAAAGCAGCAGGCCTCCCATGGGCATCAACAAAGCATGGCATATCAAGTTGAGGCAGACACAGCTCTGCCCCTGCATCAAGCTGAGCTTGGCCCCCCAGCATTGTGGATAGGTTTCCAAAAGTCAGCTAAGTACAATGGACAGGCTCTGATCCCACTGCAAGAGCCCTACAATTAGACCAAGATATACAACTCTGCCATTTCCCCATCCCATAGAAATCTATGAGTCTCTTTTTGGTTAGTGTTAACACAGATATTTTATATTATTTATGGCTATTGAAAAAAGGCATAATTTTCCTGATTTCTTTCACAGCCTGATTATTATTTTCATATAGGAGAGCTACTGATTTTTTGAGTTAATATTGTATGCAGCCACATCACTGTAATTGCTTATCAGCTGTAGGAGTACCCTGGTAAAATTTCTGGGGTCCCTCTTAATTTCTGATTTTGTTAATATTGACATTTTCTCTGAATTTTAGTTCATTTGGATAAGGGTTTATCTATCCTGTTGATTTTTTCAAAGAACCAACTTTTTTGGTTTGTTGTATTTACTTATATTTTAATAGTTTCAGCCCTGAGTTTAATTACTTCTGCCTATGTATTCCTCTTTGGTGAGATTACTTCTTTTTGTTTTAGAGCTTTCATGGGTGCCATTAAGTCACTAATGTAATAATTCTTAATTTTTTTGCTGACACTTAGTACTATGAACTATTTTAGCACTGATTTCATTATTTTCCATATGTTTGGGTATGGCGTGCATTCATTTTCATTGAATTCTTAGAAGTCTTTAATTTCTTTCTTCCTTTTTTTAACCCAGTGGCAATTCAGTTGAGAGTTGTTCAGTTTCCATATTTTTGTAGGTATTCTGTATTTTGTGTTGTTCTTAAATACTAAAAGTAACCCACGGTCATATGATAAGTTATAGGGGCTTATTAAAATATTTTTAATCTGGTGAGATTTGCCTTATGACCGAGTATATGGTTAAGTTTAGAGAAGGTTCAATATGGTGCTGTAAAGAAGGTATGTTCTTCTGAATTTAGGTGGAATATTCTATAGATATATGTTAAGTCCATTTGATTTATAACCTTTGCTAGTTTCCTTGTTCTGACAGACCTATCCATTCCTGAAAGTGAGGCAATTAATTCTTCCCCAAAATGTGTGGTGTTTGATGTGTGATTTGATCTTTAGTAATGTTTCTTTTACAAATGTATGTGTCCTTGTATTTGGGTCCCTGATGGACAGTTCAGTCTTCATGGGCTCCTATGAACCCATGTTAGTTGATTCTGTGGGTTTTCCTGGTATGCCCTGAAACCATTGGATTTTAAAGCTGTTCCTCCCCATCTTCCACAGGATTCACCAGCTCCACCTCATGTTTGGCTGTGGTTCCCTGTATCCATCCATTGCTGTGAGAAGCATCTCTGTTGACACTTGGACTAGACAACAATCTATGAATAAAGTAGAGCAGAATATCATTAGGAATCATCTCATTGACTTGGTTTTTCCTTGCCATTTATGTTTACTTCTATCCTATCTTGCTATGGTATCCCACTTCTGGGTACTGGCGCTGAGGGTTGAGATCCTGCTAGTGCATGGGTCTCTAGCTATGCCAGACATCAATTGGTCACTCCTACAATTTCTGTGTCATCTACATCCCAGCACATCTTGTAGGCAGCAAAACTGGTAGGTTGAATGGTTTATGGCCCAGTTTACCTTGGAAGACACATCTGGTTACAGGAGATGGCCTATTCAGGCTCAACACCCCATGTTCCTACAATTCTTAGGTACAGTCACCCTCATAGATTCCTGGGAGCTTCCACTGCTCTAGGATTATAGCTCATTCCAGAGATGCCCCCAGATTCTCTCCCTTCACTCTCCCCACATACTTGATCACTCTAGTTCTCATCCCATGCCCCCTTCAATGTCCATATACCATCTTACACCTGTCCAAATTGGGAATATCAAAACACAAGTGATAGGAAATTCTGTAGAGGATGGAGAGCAAGGGGAATACTCTTCACATACTGGTGGGAGTGCAAATGTGTATAGCCCTTTTGGAAATCTGTATTGAGTTTTCTAAGAAAATTTGGAGTCTTACCTCAACACCAAACTATACCACTCATGGGTATATACCAAAAAAGCATGCTTCACCATACCACAAGGACACTAGCACAACTGTGTCCTTAGCAGCTTTATTCATAATAGCTGGGAACTAGAAACAACCCAGATGCCCTTCAACAAATGAATGAATAAAGGAAATATGGTATATTTATACAATGGAGTATTACTCAGCTATTAAACACAATGACATGAGGAAACTTTTGGCAAATGGATGGCACTATATAAGATCATTATTATTAGCTAAACCAGATGGAGAAAGACAAACATTATATGCACTCACTTTTAAATGAATATTAGCAATAAAGTAAAGGAGAACCAGGATTCTACCCACAGACACAGTGAAGCTAAGTAATAAAGGAGGCTAAATGGAGGGAGTTGGATGCAAGAATCTCACTGTGAAGGGGAAATATAGGGTCTCATTTTTAGCTGAATACTATGTGAAAAATAATAATTTTATTATTTAGCCATTATTATGGCTAAATAAAAATCTCCATTCAACTGAAAACTAAAATTTAAAGAAATGTAAGGGCATAGAATGACTATGTATGAAAAAATAGCCTTAAAGCTGCACTGTTCATATATTGAAATGTACTACATAATAGAGCAATGCTATTTTTAATAGAAAATAACTCTTCTGTAACTACATGAGCTCTTAAATAATTGGTATATCACAATGTGATGCATTTCAATATTCATTTATCAAAAGCATGTTTAGCAGCATCTTGGTGTCAGAAGAAAATTGTTAAGGCAGTGAAGCAGATGTCAACAGGTAAAGTGCTTCCAACTTCATGAAAGCTGCAGCATGGCTGATCTTGTATTGTTGTGCAGACTCAGGGGTGTTAGATGATAAATTTATCCAGATTGGAAAGATTGTCTTAATTAGAAAGGAGAGGGTTGCATAATTAATTTATTTAAAACATATCTATTTTAATCAGGCTTAAGTGATTCTTCTAGATTTTAAAACTAAACAATTATTCAGAGAAGACAAAATTTCCTCTCATTTGGAGCATGTTTTTACATCATTTTCTGTAAACTTTATAACATTGTTGCTTGATGTAAGACACAGAAGACACAAAAGTGATATTTGCAACCCTGAAAGGCTGTAAAATCTAAAATTGCATCAAGTTATTTTTGTGTGATTGTATTATGTGAACCCAACACTTTTTTTCTTTGTATTTAAGTTCTCACAATTAGGTGAATGAAGGAATAAAAATTAAGCAAAATTAATTTAATAAGTTTTCATAATCAATTATATGAGAAATAAATTATATTTCCTGAAACTTCTCTGTCATGAAGAGATCAATTTATCTACATTATAGCAGTTGACACTGTATTCATTGAGTGCTAATAGGTTCTCTCAAGGAACATATATTGTACCAAATATCTCAGTAGGCAATCACTCACATCTAAATGTCTCCTTTGTGTTTAATGACAGGTCTTGAAAATTGGTGTCCATTGAATTTACAGCTCCTACTTTTCAGGACGTTTTACATTGTTACAAGACATTCGAGGACAGGAAATGCTCAGTATATACAATGCCTGAGACTATAATTTCCTTTTATTTACATTGGAATATTTTGGCATCATTATTCATATATCCAAATGCCAAGGAAACAAAGCAGCTCAAAATTACTTCTAAATCATTTGCCCATAGACAATTACTCTAAGTATATTGTAGACATAAAGCAGAACTGAAATGTCATGAATTTAATAATAAAACCTATTTTTTATAACACAAACAAGTTCATGGCTTATTTGACAATATTGCTAGGCCTTTTATGGGAAAAAAACAAGCTAATCATATTTTGTTCTTTGATTCATGTCTGTGCTATCAGAAATTGGTGATATTAACCCATTTGTGTACATAATAACATGGGTTTTTTAACTTCCCTACTAGGTCAGAAGTAGGAATCTTTTCTGTTTTAGCTCAATGCCAGTTTTGTGCTGACTGCCTGCTGCTTCCCAACTACATATCTAGGATTTTGTAGTTTAATTGCCACTTGCACAGTGGTATTGTACATAAACACAGCAGCTGCTACTGTATGTTGGAAGTGGCTCAGAAAAATCTATGGACACTGTTCAGCTTTTACTAAAAAGCCAAAAAATTTAGACCCAGCTGCATTCCTCTAACAGCCTGGCAATATACCACCTTCACAAAAAGAATTCAACCCATTGGAAAACTTCTAGCAATATGTCTGAGAGCATAACAGAAAAAAAAAATGCATGGAGAATGTAGACTAATGTTAAAGAGTTTTTGAAAATGAGGATTTTCTTTCTTTCTTTCTTTCTTTCTTTCTTTCTTTCTTTCTTTCTTTCTTTCTTTCTTTCTTTCTTTTCTCAACAACAGAGGTCCTTGGATTTTGTTCCTTATTATTCTGTGTTCCTACAGATTTCCACTAGACATAAGAAAGCTAATATGAAACTTGCATGTCTTCCTGGTAACAGGTAGAGATTATGTTCTTCTTGTCTAGCTCAATTAAAAACTGAATTCAAAGGGGAAATTCAAAGAACCTTCAGAGTAGACCTTTGCCGAAGCAGATTGCATATTTTAATGAAATCTTTGGCATTGAATGGGGTGATCACCTGGCATCATGTTGAAAATATAGCAATGAAAGGGGAGAGAGAGATAGAGAGAGAAAGAGAGAAACATAAGCAAATAAAGGAAAAAACCTCCCACTGTGAGGTCATACTGATATGTCTCACTGTATACTTTTTTCTAAGGTTATATATTAGAATGGAATTTTCTATTTTCATATGCAGGTAGTACTCAGGCATTTGTAATAAAATAAGATATCCAGACCACATCATTTTATTTCATTGACTTGATGGACCATAGATAATGTAGCAAAATCATGTCCTCTTTTAGCATAATGACACAAGTAGGTTTCACTGTTATTTTAGCTTACTCAAGTCCACTGCCTTGAACCTGTATAATCTAATGGATGTTTCCCTTTGTTTAATAATCACAGTGCAACTGCTTATATATTTACTATTTCAAAATAACTATTTTTTCTAACTAGAAATGCATTTTATTCTTTTATTTTCTATTTTATTTACAAATACAAAGGAGCTTTTTACAACTGTAATGTCAACTAAAGAATACTTTGAATAACTAAAATCCAATAGTTTTTCTTCTAAACAGAAATCCATTTTTTTAATTTAACTTCCATTATTTTTATCTTATTACTTCCACTTCAATTATAAATTCTATGTCTTAAAAACACATCATGATATCTCACCTACAATTTAATACTTTATTTGACTGTCTTAAGCATCATACCTGCAAGAAATATTTATTATTCCTGTAATAAATATCTACTTAGTCATATTTTCTTCTTATTCCCTAATCTTCTATGAATTCCTAACCAACCCACTCCTTCATTTCTTTAATTATTGTACTTCTTATGTAGGCTAAGAATTGTCTATAGTTATGAAAATTGTGATGAATTATATCCTACTTCTCTACTTTTAAAGTTAAATGGAGTTTTGTTTTGAATTTTAAATATATTTTACTCTTTCATGCTTCAATTGCACTGAGTACAAAAGGTGAGATAAATATTTTCCAAAGACTTGAAAAACATTCCAATCTTCCACAAATCTCAGCACGTATAGAGATCCTAACTTTTCTCAGATAAAAAAGATATAATACATATATATATATATATATATATATATAATATATATATATACTTTGGGAGTGTTTCCTTTGGAAAACATAATATATTCTTCTCTATCAATCTTCAGCTGCAATGAAGTGTTAGCTTCAATCTCCACTACAAAATAACTCTTAAACTAATTTTTAGAGAAGGAAATTAATTTTAATCTATCGTCAGTTAGCTCCACTAGTTTAGGAATTGTGGTGAAACAGAATAGCAAAGTGGTTGAAGAAGGAAGAAAAGTTGGAATGTTTTCATTGGTGGTGTCCAGGAAGGAATTAGACTGACAGAGCAAAGACCAGAGATGCTCAGCCCATTCAGCTGTGAGTAAACCATAACACATTTATGATTCAGTTGCCTTCTGACAGCTCCATCTCTGTGTACCAGGGCATTGAAAGCCAAATATTTATCACATGCCCATTGAGGGACATTGTAGAATCAAATAATTACTCTTAATTTCGTAATTTCTTAATTTGGTTCAAGGATGACACTGTTGAAGATACTGAGGTTAAGAATCACAAATATGTTGAAAACAACTATAAAAATACATGATGTTTTTCAGGGTAACTTTATTAAATTATAAATAGAAAATGTATTTTAATTCAATATGTTCCCTTAAAAAGATCACTTTTCATATTTCTGAATCATGAACATTCATGAATTTCAGCCAGGATACCCAACACTGTTTCCATTATATTTTAAGTACAGTGACGGTTGATTGTATAGACTTAAATTTTCTTCCATGTGGCACAAAAATACCAAAGGTGTTCAAATAGTCATATCTGTACTGCACTTCAAAAATTGTATCATCCAATAAATGTGTATCTTGTCAATAATTTTAAATTTCGATTTCAAAATAGAAATTGTGAATTAATGTAAAAGACTGATTTTTTGTTAAAATCATTGTTTTTTTTTTTTTTTCCATAAGAACAGGGAAGATAAGTTTTCCATCAGAGTCAGTGAAAACACTGGCTTACAATTTTTAATGAACCATCTAGAAATGCTGAGTTAATTATCATTAACTGACACAGCTATTAGAATACTTGCTGGCCCTCAGGGAACTCCAGGTTAATGAGAGACACTGTCCTCAGGTGGTGGGGGGCATAAACAGCATCGGTCTTGCTCTTTCAAAACTTTTGCCTACAGTTATTCATATGAGTCTGCTTTTCCAATATAGTATTCCATGCACTTCCCTAAATGAACTCAGGACCTTCCATTGTGCTATTTTCTGATTAACTGTATGTAAAGGAAGATATTTATAATCACATTTCATGTTACATTCATTAAAATTACTTATAAGCCAACCAATCAATACATTTGAAATGCAAGTAACTACTAGGGAAGTGGTAGAGGGCTCATTGTTGCAGAGAACATATTGCTGTTTCAAATGACCAGAGCTTAATTGCCAACACTCGCATGGCAGCTCTCAAGTATCTCTAACGCTAGACTCGGGACATCCAGAGTCTCATCTGGACTATGTAGGCACAAATTCATCAAATGTCATACATGCATCCACCAGATAATAGTTCTATTTACATAAATTAATGCATTCATTTAAAATATATAAAATATAATTAATTAGATGACTGATGCTATAATATTGTACAATTATTGTGACAGAAGACTATAGTAAATAAAACTCTGCCTTTTTCCTTTCTTTAGCAAACAGTATTGAGGGGTTCTAATCCAGTGCCTAAGCAAATCTTTTGTCATTTCAGGGAGCAGAGAACAGATAGCTACTGGCTTGTTCTTTGTTGTATATCCAGATTAATTATGTTTCCTTGGAAGATTTGGAGTGAAATGAGCTGCTGTGAAGCAAAAGATCACTGGGTTTTCCAGCACCTTTGTAAGAATCAGATTAACATCAAAAGTGAATGGTCTTAGCTAATTCATGGCATTTTGCTTAGCATCCTTATTTACCTGTGGATTAAAGTTTGTAATTGATGGCAATTTTCATTTAATTTAGTTTTAAATTCTGTGCTTCGTAAATGATTAGTGATTGCAATTTAATTCTTCTCCCTCCGAAATTGTTTTCCTCTCACTGAGTATGTATAATAACATGTATCTTACACACCTGTGTTGCCATATTAACAGGTTCACACAGAAGAATGGAGATAAGGAGCACACTGATGTTCTGCAGGACAGTCAAATAAAGTCTGAGCTGAAAGTGAAGATTATTCTCTGGGACATCTTTGGATTTTGACCTCAGTTCAGGATGAGCAACAATGAAAATATCCTTGGACAATTGAAGCAAAAACTCTATCAGTTTGATTTAAATAACTAACATATGGCTTTAGAAATACTTTCTTCCATGATATTCCCTGTATTGAAATATCCTCAATGATCTCAACTCATGAGTCCCAGCTTGTAGCTCTGTTTCTTGGGAGCTTCATTTAGAAAGGGAAACTTTCTCTATGTTCATAGCAACATTATTCTTAAAGGCCAGAACATGGAAACAACCTGGATGCCCCTCAACCAAAGAATGGTTAAAGAAAATGTGGTACATATACACAAGGGAGTATTACTCAGAACTAAAGAACAATGACATCATGAAATTTGCATACAAATGGTTGTAACTAAAAAAAAAAAAGATCCTGAGTGAGGCACCCAAATCCTCCAAAATCACATGTGGTATATACTCACTCATTAGCAATAAAGTGAAGGATAACCAGCCACAGCCACTGAAAAGCTAGGCAACAACAAGGGCCCAAAGAGAGTCAGACACATGGATTTCTCTGGAAGAGGAAAGAGAGATTTCCTAGGTAAACAGAGAGGGTTTGGGAATGAAGGTATAGCAATATGAGGCTTCTGGATGGGTGCTTTTGGGCAGGCAGGACAGACAGGGAGAATACTGAAGGATATACTTTAATGGGACCAGGGGGTGGGAACATTTAGGGGTTAGAAAGAAATGCCAGAGAATCTCCCAGGAAACCACAAGGATGACTCTGTAAAATGAATAATAAAAACATAGTGACAGACTTTGGGGTTCAAGCTAAAGATCAGAGAAGGGAAGCAGCCAGCCCCTAGAGAGTTCTCACCTCTACCAATTCTCAAACCTAAGGGGCAATTCACTGAACCTCAGATTTCATCTCCAGCCTGCACTGTTCCTCCCCAAATCTCAGACGGCTTCTGAGACTGTACTCTGCTATTTATATTCTCTCTAGTGCTGGGATTAAAGGCATGAGTTCTGTGTCTCTTTAAGACTAATTCAATCTCATGTAGTCCTGGGTGATCTAGAACTCACAGAGACCCAATTGCCTCTGACTACTGAGTTCTTGAATTAATGCTGTGTGCCACCACTGCCCAGCTTCTATGGCTATTTGCTAGCTTTGCATTATGATCTCCAGGAAAGCTTTTTTAGATCATAAACAATACATAACAATATGATACCAGCTACGCTCCTAGAAATTGTGGAGAGACTGGCTAAATTGGCCTTCTCCTGGAATCAGATTGGTGACTACTGTAATTGTCATTTTCATTGTTGATCTGTGCATTTCTTGGCCTGTGAAATCATTTTATTTTTATAACATTTTATTTGTGTGTATATGTTAACAAATTCAACTCAAGTAATTACAAATTAATGAACATCTCCTGGTTGATATTCCCATAATATTGAATTTTAAAATTCATCAATATTTATATTTCCCCTTGAATTGGACTCTTTTAACATGGAGTCGTTAGATATCATTGTGGTTCTTCTCAGCTCCCTTTTCTATTTATGAAGAAAACATCTAAATCTGAGATTGACTTTCCCTCAGAAATCTAAATAAAGGTGTATGAAGACACAAACAACTAAAGAGAATAAAGCCACAGGCAGGCATTTTATTGTGTAATAAATTAAATAAGAAATAAAGTTGTAGTATTACTGGAATTTGGGATGGCTCCTTGCCATAGAAAAGCCTAATGAAAGATTATTTTTTTCACAAAATGTGTCTGATTAATTAGTTATGAAAAACTACTCTGTAGAATGAGCAATCTACATATTAATAGCAATAAAGAAAGTTTTTCATCACTCTATCAGGACCAATACTTGAAACATTAAAATACTTCCTAATTTTTCTAAACTAAATGGAAGAAAATGATAGGTGATTTTTTTTTTACTTGTGATGTGTATTATTATTAATGGCATTGAGTATCTTCTGCTCATGTATATTTTTACTCTCTGTAAATTATGCCATATTTGTATTTTTATAAAATTTAATAACCTTTTTCTTCTTAAACTGCACAGCCTTGTCTTTTCTCTCCTTGATTTGTGGTGCCTAATTTAATGAATATTGAGTCTGTCTCCATTTTTCATTTGGTGAATGGCTCTATTTATCTATTCTTATGAAAATGTCACACTACTTTTATTACTATGACATTAACACTAGAGAAAGTTTTCTCCATTATTTAGAGGCTACCATGTATTGAAGACTTTCAGTAACCACACAGATATTGTAGTGTTTAGCAATTCACACAAGAAAGCTTTTTAAATATTATTTGAATACAGTGTATTTTGTAGATGAATTGATACACCATCCACATATAAATTCACATTCATCCCTCAAAAGATAAATCTCAGCAGGGGACATAACTGCCACAAAGGCTCCTGTCTCTGCAGAGGATTAGCTCCTTATTAAATGTGATAATATTTTTAATAATATCTATTGGTTTCAGTTACTTCCAAGAATTGGCTGTTGCACTGAAAAGAAAATGCAATGATGCATTCAAATGCTAGTTAAAAAAATAACACCAGTCTTCAAGTCTATTTACTTGTATGGCAGAAAAAGTGGGGAAACCCATGCTAACTCACTTTCTGATGAGAAGGTAAATGTCAATGTTTGTATCTAAGTAAAAGAGAAGCATAAATAGTTCATAACAATAAGTTCTGCTATTGATTGTACTCCAATACAAATGATCCTGGTTTTAAGTTAAAATTTCAATATTTTTTCCATAGCTATAAATGATGATGGACATAGAAATATCCTAATAATATTCAATGAAATTTATATTTTAATGAAGAGTTGATTCCAAAATACTAAGTCCAGTGTTAAGTTGAAATTAAAAGCTAGACTTATTTTCTTAATAAACATAAGGCACTATATTTTGGGAGTCATGTTACAAGTACTAGAAGCTAATAATTTTATTTTCAGGTCTATTACATACCACTCAAAGCTTTATTTCTACCTGATAAAAACATGTTATTTCACATTATATAATCCAACTTGATATTGAAAATTATTTATTATCATAAAAATTTATCAAAACACATATTTCAATTTCATTTTTGGACCTGATTTTTAAGAAAAAGATAATACAAATTCTTGATTTATATCTTTCTGGAATAGTCACAAATCAAGTGAAGTAAATGTGTGACTATATTTCCAATGTATTCTTCTTCAGTAGTTTTAATAAACAAGAGTAATTTGCCATGTGTATACACATGAGAATAATTAAGATTATTCTTCAAATCTATCAGATGAATCAGAAAGACCTGGTTAGTTACTTTTATATTATCTTCTAGGTGGAAAATCCAGAGCAGAATTATGAGGGAAGGAAATTGATATCTGTATATGGGTGTTATTTCAAGGGCAGTATTGAAATAACTTTGTCAAAATGCATAATACTGTGGAGAACTGTACTCAGGTCTCCTATTATGACTTTGAAGTGGTAATGATGTGAACCTTTAATATCTTCTCCAAATAGTAAGGTGTAAAGATATCAAAGACCTGCTTAGCTAGAGATAAGAAGCACTGTAAATACACCTTAGATGGGCAAGATTAACATGCATAGTCTCAGCAGATTAATGTCAAGATAAAATGGCCAGCAATTTCAAATGGACATACAGCAGTAGTCATGTCTTCTTAATGTATTGTCATTACGCAGAGGTCTGTTATGTAAGTAGGGTTGCTGTAGCAAATGTGTATCAAAATTACTGCCAACATTGTCATTAAGCGCTAGAAGTATCCCCGAAGAATTTTCATTGGATAAATTTTCTGTAATACCATATGTTCCCATTCTTGTAGCATTAGATCTCTGGTTAAAGTTTGTACTGCTACTATGTGTGCATTAAAAAAAATAGAAATTGATGAAAGCATTTAGAGACTATGTTAACAAGTGCCAAAGATAGCAAAGGTAAAGGAAACAGCACATTGAAGGACCTGCTCTGGAAAACCGCAGAGAGCAAATACATTCAAACTAGCCAGAGTGAAACTCTCAGCTTCTAAATTAACCCTAACCACTTAAAAACCTTTATTCTGCTTTCCATGAAAGCTTCTGCTTGTGAGGGGCTTTTCCTGTAATGATAAAACTTGAGACCTTTCTTCAATTGTTGTCAAGAGGGAGCTTTTTGATAAAGGTAAATGGAACATCTACTGGGTCTCAATAAGAGAAATGATAATTACGCCCTGGACAGCTGAGAGCAGCAGGTTGTTCCTATTGAATACAGATTCATTGATTTTCCTCTTCCTTAGGAAGACGCCATCCCATTTGCTCTGTCAAAACCTTTGCTTACAGCCCAAGTAGGTGCATGATTCTTGAGAAGAAAAGGCACACTTCTATTTTTTAAACACCTGTGATTTTTCTTTTTGTTCCTTTTTTCATACAAGAGTTTTGGAAGACAAATTAGCCTTCACTCAAATTGCAATATTAAGTCAATATATTTTAAATGCTTTTGTAAAGAATTTGTTTAACAAAACTGAGTAAAAATATATTCATTCATCTATATTAATTTTCTATGTTTAAACTTTTCATTTTCAAAATCTTAACACATATTTATTAAATGACAGTTTTTTATCTTGGTGGCAATGAATTGATAGTACAACAAGATAAAAGGAAAACAAAAGATTAGTAGACCGGGTAGGGATCAGACAAAGGGAGAAAAGGCATGTCCTGCTAAAGGTAGAATGAATAGAAGACGTGAAGGAGTTCAATCTGGCCAACAGAAACAGTGTCAACACTGAGAATTCTGGGACAAGAAGACTTTCAATTCCACAGATACTTCCTTTGAAAAAACTTACCATACTTTCCTTAAAAATTTATACAAAATATAATAAATAAACAATGAACTAAAAACAAAACAAAACCAACAAGAGGATACAGTTTATCCAGTAGGTTGAAATTGGATGCTAGTTAAAGATAGTCAAAAATGGACAAGAAATGATGTAGGAAGTTATTTTCTATAAGTTGCCTGTCATTGGTGCAGTTGCTCAGTCTGTTTGTGTATTGCGTATTTCATGGGCATAATTCTCAAATATCTCTTTATTCAGTCCATTCCATTCTAAGTACAGATTCTCAGCTTGTAGAACACTCTGAGGTTCTGGCTCAAATTTTCCCCCACAGAGTAAGAGGAAATATACAGACTATTTACAATTGCCTATCCTGAAGAGAGGATTTTCCAAGTGTCTACCTACCTCCTCATTTTTTTTTTATCTAATAATGAAAACAGAGTGAATTGTGTGAGTCCACATCACTGCCTTAAGCTTTGCTTCTTAAGCCATGCAGTTGTACTCAAGCACACGGAGGGCACAACCTAACTGGAGCTCAGTCGTTCTAAACACACTAGACATTCCTTTTTGTGTATTTTTTGAGGTTTATTCATAAATATGAAGCTACCGTGTCTCTGTGAACATACAACTATGAGACTAGATGATCTTTTATAATTGCCAGTCTGTTTCCTGAAGATCCCAGCAACCAGAATTATTTGGTATCTTACTCTTCAGTTTTTACATATAATGATGGAAAGTGATATCACAATATCTGCAATTTCATAGCAACCCTCCACACTTTATTTGGGAGTACACTGCTCTCATGTACTACATCAAGTTTTTGAGGAATTATATTGCTTTTCCACTTAAAAAATAAAGTAGTTTACAAAAAAAGTATATGTGGAACCTAGAGAAACATTTTCTTTTGAGAGTGTCACTGAATGTGGTCCTGACTTTCAGGCAAAGCACTGTGTAGTCCTGGCTGCCTTTAGTGTATGAAAACCCATCTGCCTTGGCCTCCAAAGTGCTTGGATTGATGGCATACACCACCATGCCACACAGGATCTTCCATATCAGACTTTCAAGAAAAAAGTTTGTTTTCACATTGTGAAAGTGGGAGTTTTTAATGCATTGTTTTCCTTTTTTTTTTTTTTGAAAAATAGGTTCTTCTCTCATACAATACAACCATATCTTTCCCTCCCTCCACTCCAACTAATGACCCTACCACCTCTCTATCTCCCCAGATCCACCTCACCTCTTTTTTTTTTCATAAAACAACAGGCCCTCAAGTGATGACAGCCAAACAGGACAAAACAAGAGACGATAAGACAAGACAAAGCCATCCTATTAAGGCTGGTCAAAAACAAAATCAAGTCCCCCTTCCTTAGACTTGTTTTTAAAATAATTCATACTATGAAGTAAAAGAGATACTAGATTCCCTGCTATATGATCTCTAAACAATGAAAAGAATGATTACTTTTCATTAAAAACTCATGGAAAGCAAAAATATTAATGAAATATTGTATTAACTGCCCACTCCCTGTATGACTCAAATAGGTTATATGCCATCAAGGATATTTATTCAATTAGTTTGTGAAATAATCACTAGGGGCTTTTATTAAAGTTTAGCTATTATAGAGTTGTTCTGGATTTGATTCTTAGGACCAGACACAAGTTTAGGTATTATTTAGGCTGTTGTTTCTCAAAAAAAAAAACAAAAAAAAAAAACAAAAAAAAACTCCAGAAGAAGAAATGCTTATGCTGACTATCTCATAAAATTCACAAAACTATATAATATTCTTTGAGGGAAATATAGAATTAGGTCCTTCATATTTCTTATTCTTCATAATAAGAGCTAAAGAAGGATGATTTTCCAGCTTTATTTTGTATTTTCATAAGGTTTATAGCTAATATCCTTTGACTTATGAGAGGAACCATCAGTCAAATTCGATCCTAAGAATTCAGATGTTATTTAAGGTCAATTTTTCTCTACAGCTATCTCTGTCACTTACCATTGGCATAACATAAAATGAATTCATATTAAAAATTCATAACTCCCTGCAATATTACAACATCAAAGAACTTGCTTCAACTTTATTCAAACTTTACAATGAAAGAGAAATAAAATAAATTTCTTTCTAGAAAATTTGGGAAAGCAAAATAGAATCATGTATAAAATTCTGAAATTTTGGATCAAGAAGGGTATTCCCATGGCAATACAATGAAGCTGAAAACATTTTGTTGGTTAATGATAGCACCAATGTTCACTGTAACGCTTTTCGTAGGCATTAATGGTGAAACTTGTGTGAAATCATTGCCTATACTGTCAATCATAGAAACCTGTGGTCAATAAAATTATGTACAATAGTAAACTAGTTGATAATGTCAAAAAACAAAGACACTGATTTAGGTATTTACTCTTCTATGGTAATAGAGTTTCTTCCAATATGTCCTTAATTACAAATAAAGTATAACTCTGTACTTTTTGGGTTTTACAATTTGCTTTAAGACTTCAAAAATTTCAAACAGTGTCTATTATTTATTGTCTTAGTGTCAAATTTCAGTCAAGTATCAATTTTGTTACTTTTAAAAATATATTTCTAACAAATATCTACATGTACATAATTATTGTGGCTATCTTCAACCCCTGTTAATCTCTATGTCTCCCATTTATGCCTATAGATCCTCCTCTTCTTCAAACTCATACCTGTTCTACATTTACATCTTACTTTGTTTTTCAGCTTTAGTGGAATTTGCCATAGCTGCTGTGTGTTTATGATGATAATAAGTATGCAATATCTACAAGAAAGAGTATCATGTGACTCTTCTCCACCCTCCACCTTTTTTCTTATAAAGGAAAACATTTAATTGAGGTGGTAGCTTGGAGTTCAGAGGTTAAGTTCATCACCATCATAGCAGGGAGGATGGTACCATGCAGGCAGACACAGTTCTGGGTATATCATGATCAGAAAGCAACAGGAAGTCAACTCAGACACTTACTGGTGTCTTGATCATAGGAAATCTCAAAGCCGGCCCCCACAGTCACACTTCCTCCAACAAGGCCACACCCAATTCAACAATGTCACACTTCCTAATAGTACCACTCCATATGAGCTTATGTAGGTCCAATTTCATTCCACTGCCTGGCCTCAATAAGCTTGTAAAAATATCATGATATAAAATTCTTTTAGTCCAACTTCAAAGTCCCCATAGATTATCACAGTCTCAAAAATGTTTAAAAGTCCAAAGTTCAAAGTCTCTTCTGAGATTCATGTGATCTCTTAGCTGTAATCCCCTATAAAATCAAAATCAAGAAAACAGATAATATGCTTCCAACACATAATAGCATAGGGTATACATTACCATTCCAAAACATAGGGAAGGGAGCATAGTGAAGAAATACTGGACCAAAGCAATACCAATAAACCAGCCGTGTAAACTCCAAACTCTGCATCTCCATGTCTGATGTCAAATTGCTCTTCAGATCTCCAACTCCATTTAGCATTGTTGAATGCAGCACACTTCTCTCTCTTGGGCTGGTTCTACTCCCTATTGGCAGCTCTGCTTGGCAGATATTCCATGGCTCTGGTATCTCTAACATCTTGGGGTCTCCAAGGGAATCCAGGCTTTAACTCCATAGCTTCAGACAATGGCCTCTCTAGGCCTCCACTTAGGGACACCCCTGACACATGTTTAGCCTCAGTGGTTTTTGTTAGTTATGAAGGCAAATTCCGTAGCCCCCTTCTTTCTGTCTTTAGCTCCAGAACCATGTGGCGAAAGCTGCCAAATTCTGCTGCTTGCTGGCGATGGAACACGGCCTCATTCAGTTACATCTTCTCCAGCTTTCTGTCCTTCACTGCCTAAGCTTGGCTGTCCTGAAACTAGATCTCTAGACCAGGCTGGCCAACCTCCACCTTTTATTGTCTTTCTGGTCCTTAGATCCACTTTTGTCCTCTTAGGATTAAGCATTCAGCAATCAGCATTTTGACTAGTTATACTTCTTGTTATTATCACTCAACTACTGTAAAAGGAAAATTTTCTGCCTATGGAAATAGGCAGACAAAACTTAGAATCTTAATATAAGTATGTAGAATACTATCTCCATATATGTCCTTTTAGCTTAATAACAGTCTTTACTATTTATTATTACAATAGGATCATCCAGCTCATGAAAATACTATAAAGCAGTACACTATGAAATGCAATTTATAAGCTTAAACATCTCATAATGACTGAATTTGTGATTTAGTGATTGGTCTTTATTGCCTATGATGTTTGAGTAATGATAAAATTTTCAGAATTGATCTCTTCATGAATTTACATAAGGTATTATCTTGCTGAATATTTTAGTCTCGTGTCCAAAATCAATTATTTACCTACAGACTCAAATAATTCATTACCCAAATAAATAAAGAAATACCTATACTATAAATAATGACACAAAGTAGAACATGTATACATGCATTACTATAATATATATTATATATATATATATATATATATATATATATATATATATATTATATATACATTTAAGCAACTAAGCAACTAACAGAAATTCTGGGGAGTGACTTTTTATCTAGGAAAGAAGAGCAAATTTCATACCATTATATTTCCTCATGTTTATATCAATCAACACAAAGGGATTTAATACTCTGCCTTTCTCTCAACTTTCATCTTATCCATCTCATACAAATCCTATATTTGCACACTGCTACATAAACCTGTGTTTCACATGTTTTCAAATGTGCAGCCTGTTTCTCTGTCAGTTCTGAAACTGACAGTTCATCATTATTGAGCTGTTTTCAAACCATTCCTTCCATTTCTTGCCACCCCCCAAAAAACTGACTTTTCTCAAGGAGCATTTTGTTATTTTGTTTTTAGTTATTATGGGAATATCAATCACTTGGCATTTTTCAAGGTCATTACAATATGCACACTACTTCCTTTTCTCCTGAATAATATTCCAGATTTCTAGTCCTTTGTCCATGGACCATATTATCCAATTTACCTGGTCAGAGAAAAAATCCCTTGATCCTCTCAACATACATTTAATATCACCCTTTATACTACTCCTGTTTATAAGTGAAATATGCCCCAATCCACTTAAAATGTCTTCTTTCCTCTAGGTTTTTTGAAAGATAATTTTATGCCAACCCAAAAAAAGACAAATAATACAAACCTAAAATCTCAATAATCAACAAGATTTGACAAACTAGTTCTTAAATGCACAATAAATAAATGTAAAAAGCTAATGAGTTATTTATCACTTGCAAAAAAAAGGTAATATCCTCAGGCATTTTAATTTGCTATCTATGCAGAACAAAATGTATGTTGATACACTTCTCATGTCAGTGTACTGGAATTTTGGCAGCATTTTTTAAAAAGTTGACCTTGCTTACGCTGTCTCCTATATACTATTTTTTTCATTCCAGTACAGAAATGCAAGGGAACTGTTTTCAGTTGGATAAGCCAATTTATGTGTAATTACAATTTATGTGTAATTTTTGTAGCTGATGAAATCTCAAATATTAGTGAAAAGTCTATGATTTTTACATGAAGGAAAAAAACTACATATGAAAATGTATTTGAACACAATAAGCCAAATACAAACATTTTTCTGATAACTGCCAATACAATCATTTTTCTGATAACTGCCATTAGAGTCCATTCTAACAGACCAAATCCAACTGTGTTTTGCATGATGTGGTTTTAGGTAATAAAACTCTGAAGGAAAAGAGAAAGCAAACTGTAAATTTCAGAGTAATACTTATCTGTCAGAGAAAATAATGGATCTTTGTTTGCCTAGATCTAAACTCTCAGTCTCATCTCCAGCTCTACAGAACATACATGGCAGCATTCTCTGACACCGACCCCCTGCAAATCTCGTGGGGATCCAACAGACCATTCCTTCCTCCCACTTTTGCTTTTTCCATGTCCAAGTTCCAGCAGTCACTCCCTGCTACACCATAGGCTGTGCTTATAAGAAAACCAGGTAGGTACCAGCCCACCACTTCTCTCTCTGTTCCTCTAGATCCAATCCACAAGTGTCATTCCCAGTTCAGCAGCCAAACAACCAAGGCAGCCTTCCCTTCCCCTTGCTCCCATCTCCTGTGGATCCCGCAGATCTTTTCTTTATAACTTACTTCCCGCCAGTCTCAGACCCCAACCCCAGCTAGCAACCAAACAATTTCTTCTCCTGAGACAAGAAACAGGCTGAATGGGGATCCACATCTTTCCTACTGCTCCTGATAAACAAACACTTAGGTCTCATCCTCAACTCTGTAGCAGAGAAAATTCTGTGGTTTCCCTTTCCTCTCTGACCTAATCCCCAATAGAACACAAAATCTTCTACTCCAACCATACTTCCCCTAAGTCATGCAAGTATCCCAGCCTCCAATACCTACAGGTATTCCTTAATATCACACCACCTGAGCTGGCCAGGAAAACTGGCAAGACACTACCATCACAATCACAGAAAATCCACAGAGGAAGCATAAACTAAGGAAAATAATTCCTACCAACAAATACAAACCCAGAAATCATCACATAGAACTATAATTATCCCAAACCCAGAGCCCTAGAAAACAGCATATCATTTCAATAAATATAAGCAGGGTAATATATCTCTACTAGAACCCAGATATCATTACCTTGCCCACCCTGAATATTCCTACATAGGTGAAGCACAAAAAGAAGACGTTAAAGAATGCATGAAGATGATAAAGAGGGTTAAAGAGTTAATGAATATATTCTTTAAAGAAATCCTGGAAAACACGAAGAGTTAAAGGGAACAAAAAACTGTTTAAGACCCGAAAATAGAAATAGAATTAGTAAAGAAAATACCAAACCAGAAATTATGGAAATAAAAATTTAGGAATTAAAGTAAAAACTACAGAGGCAAGCTTCAACCTCAGAATACAAGAGATGGAAGCGAGAATCTCATGTATTGAAGTCAGTGTAGAAGAAATGGTATATCAATCAAAAAAATGTTAAATCACATGTTCATCAATGGAATAGAATTGAAGATCCAGATATAAATCCACACTCATATGTACTACTGATTTTTGATAAAGAATCCTGAAATGCACTGTGGGAAAAAGACAGCATTTTCAACAAATGGTGCTGGTCAAACAGGATGTCTGCATGTGGAAAAATTCAAATAGCTGAATACTTATAATCCTGCACAAAGCTGAAGTACAATTGGTTCAAAGATCTCTACATAAACTAGGTACACTGAATATGACAGCAGAGAAAAGGAGGGATAGTTGAAGACATTAGCATAGGAGATGACAGTCTGAACAGAAAACCAATAGTGCAGACACTAAGATCAACAATTAATAAACCGGACCCTATGAAACTAAATAATCTGTAATACAAACAGTACAGTCAATCATACAAAGTATCAGCCCACAAAATGGGAAAAGATTTTTATCAACTCCACATCTGAGAGAATACTAATTCATATCCAAAATATAAAAACAAAACAAAACAAATTATCCAATAAAAAGGGTTACAGATCTAAACAGAGAATTGTTAACAGAGAAATCTTACATGGCCTAGAAACACTGAAAGAAATGTGCAATGTCGCTAGCCATCCAGGAATTGCAGATCAAAACTATGTTTAGATTCCATCTTACACCTGTCAGAATGGCTAAGATCAATGAGACGTGTCAGTTCATGCTGGTGAGGAGGTGGAACAAGGAGAATATTTTTCAATTGTTTATGGGATCGTAAAGTTTACAGCCTTATGGAAATCAATATGGCCATCCTTGAGAAATTCAGTAAACAATCCACCTCAAGAACCAGCTATACCCTATTTGTGTGTATACACAAAGGACACTCCATCCTATTACGAGAACACTTGGTCAACTTGGACCATGTTCTTTGCATCTTTATTCATATTGGTCTTTAACTGTAAGCAACATAGATGTCCCTCAACAAAAGAATAGATGAAGTAAATTTTGTGCATTTACCCAAAGGAGGATAGGAACTCTCAGTTGGATATCTGCTGTCTTAGGCAAGGCTTCGGAGGACTGACTGGGTTATAGTCAATTGAGTTGTTGGCCATGGTTTCCCATGGAAACACCTACCAACGCAAGGTGTTACTAAGAAAAAAGGTTGCTCTCTGAAAACTGACAGTGCATCCCTCTTGCAGAGTACAACATCCACACAAGTCATTTTTATTTTTATTTTTTTATGTTTTTGGAGACAGGGTTTCTCTGTGTAGTTTTGGAGCCTATCCTGACACTTGCTCTGGAGACCAGGCTGGCCACGACCTCAGAGATCTGCCTGCCTCTGCTACACGAGTGCTGAGATTAAAGGCAGCTTACAGTTTCAGAGGTTTATTCCATTATCTTTACAGCAGGAACCAAGGGAACATGAGAACAGTCATGGTGCAGGAGTTGATAGTCTTTAAATCTTGATCCAACTACAACAAGCAGGAAGTGGCCTGACACTGGGCAGTATCTTGAGCATACATGAAATATCAAAACCGGACTCCACAGTGACATATTTGCTCCAACAAGGCTATACCTACTCCAACAAAGTTAAACCTCTTAGCAATGACTCTCTCTTTTTAAACAATTTTCTTTTAAACCACCACAAAATGGAAATGGATGTAGACAACGATGGTCAGATATTATATAGAGAGAGTCTAAAAGGAAGGTCTCCATCAATCCTTCCAGTCCAAGTTCTAAGAAACCCTTAGGCAGGGGAAGAAGATTATAAGGGGAAGATTATAAGAGCAAGAGAACAAGGCCCTCTAAATCAAATAAACAAGGTACAAATGAGCACAAGAAAAATGTGAAGCAGCAAGTAGAGGTCCTACATGGGTCTGCACATATATATATATATATATATATATATATAGATATATATAGATATAGATATAGATAGATAGATAGATATAGATATAGATATAGATATAGATATAGATATAGATATAGATATAGATATAGATATAGATATAGATATCAATTCAATCAATTAGCTTATAATATTTTATTGGTCTTCTGACAGTGCAAACATGTGTGTCTCTCACATGTGTGCAGCTCTTGGAACTCTTTTCTGCCTAATGGGTAGCAATATGCAATTTTGTATAATAGTTTTGTCTTATCATTATTTTATTTTATCATGTTGTTTTCTAATGGGAGACAGAAGAGGAATAGATTTGAAGAGAAGGATAGGTGGGGAATACCAGAGAGGATTAGATAGTGGGGAAGCTAGAATTTATATATATATATCATATAGCATATATTATACTTATAATAAAATTTGCAATACATTATAATATATACATATATAAATCATGGGAAATATATATGTTGTGAAAATACAAAAGCATGTCTGCTTAAATGACAGTGCTGAAATTCCCTAGTACTTATAGACCTCAAGTAAAACATAAGAAAATATATTTCCTCCAATTTGGCGTTGTCATTAAAAGAATTTGCCAATTCTTATAAAAGTCAAAACTCCTGTCCAAATCAGGATGTTCTTTCTTAAAAGAGAAAAATAACACTAAGCAAAAAAAGCAATTTGACTTAGATATGAAATTTACTCAATACCTACACATCAATATTTATTAGTCAATAGGTCATTTGTACCATAACATTGAATGATAGTAATGATCTGGAAACTATGAAGTATATTAAAATGCTGTATTATCTTCAAAATTCCTAGTTCATTTTAAATTCTTTAGAAATTAAAGTATATGCTCTCAATAGTGATGACTTTTCAAATTTAAGATAAAATTCAAAATATATTCAATTATAAAATCAAGTGCATCAAAACTAATAATATCATAATAACATAAGACTTAAATTTGAAGAGAAAGTGAAACTATCAGCTTAGAGATAATAATACTTATGCATGTAGTAGACAAATAGTTATTTATTTTCATATATAATTCAATCACCAATAAATCAGAATAAACACATTTAATCATTAAGAGATGAATTATATATTGATAAATGTCCATTTTATATTATACCTAAAATATAAAAAATTCATGTTTGTATAAGTTGTGTATACACATGTAATTTAATGTCAGTAAATCCAATATGTAAAATGGAATGTGTAATATATTAATAATCTTCACAGTGTAACAAAAATATTAAGCAATAAAAAAGTATTTAATCTTGTTTAAAATTAGACAAAGGAAAAGCTAAATGATGACCATGCATTTTATTGTTTGGAATACTGGCAATATTCAATATCTGGACAAACATTATGACTCTGAGAAACCACTATAGACATTATGGATTGCAACTACTAACTGGGAAACAATTCACATTTCTCTTTGAATTTGTTGAATTCATTTAAAATGTACATTAGGTATCCAGTCATTACCAAATCAATCCTGCAGAAATTTTGTTATAATTTAAGAATTTGTTCTTATAAAACTTTTTAATTATTATTCTTTGTGCATAGCTGAAATAACTCATGATTTTCAGCTCTGTATTTTTATAAGCTTACTTATATATACTTATATATAATCACAATGAAGTAAGATATGGCACTAAAATGACACTAATTTCTGAAAAGCAGGTGGAGGATAAATGTATTCAGTTTGACTTTGAATTTAAGGTAGCTCTGAAAACATTTTGTAGAAAGCAACTGGCATTTGAAAAAAAATCTGGCAGCATTTGTATTTTATGTAAGGGAAACAAAGGGATACATTTAGGGAACACGCTGGGAATTCTGTGTGATGTATTTGCTGAGATTGCATTATATGGAAAAGTTGTATCATAATCAAAATTGGCAATTAAATCCATTGTATCCAATGTATTTTATCATTTCCTTATTCAGCATTCTGTCAGGTGTAGGATGCTGCTTTATAATATGGTATAACTTCATTTAAAATCACATTTGAAACATATCAAGGACCAATATTCAACTATTTTTACTATTTTTATTAAAAGTTTAAAACAGAAATTTCTAGCCTTCATCTAAAATGCAATTATATAAAGAGAACTAATGGCCCTAAAGATTTCCTCCAGCAATAATCTCATAATATCATATATGATTTTACAATGAAACATTTTGATAATAATCATTGATAATAAAATTCATTGCTGAAACATTATAATTATTGCAACTTTTAACCTTCATAAAGAATGATTTTCTAAATTAAAGTATAATTACATATTTTCTATGAAGAAATATTTTTAGCTTTTAAACACACATCCTATCATTACAGACAAAGATCCAGAGCAATCATTTTAGAGAATGACATGGCTTGTTTTAAAAATTCTGTCACTATCTACATTCTTCTACAATCAATTAGATGTAAGTTCTAAACTTTATAAACAAATAAGTTTAGTTCATAGCAGATAAATGGGAAACATATTTAATGTGCCATGGCTGTGCTCTGCAACAAATGGATAATATTTTCATTCAAATACTTCACCTTTATTTGAGATACAGTTTGTAATTAGTCTTAGAACTTGTTTTCTCATATAACATGTCTAATAAAGTTAATAAGAGACAGAAAATCCTGAAGATTTTTTATTTAACCCAATGTAAAATGTGTGTCTTTTTACCAGGGAATTCAGTCCATTGATATTGGGAGATCTTAATGAACAATGGCTGTTAATACCTTTTATTTTGTTGTTGATGGTGGTAGTGTTTCTGTGTATGAGTGTGTGTGTGTGTGTGTGTGTGTGTGTGTGTGTGTGTGTGTGTACACGCTTCCCTTCTTTTTTGTTTTTTTCTGCTATAAAATGTTTTATTCCTTGTGTTTCCTTATGTGTAGTTAACCTTCATAGGATGGAGTTTTCTTTGTAGTTCCTTTGGTAAGGATAAAATTCTAGAAAGATTTTGTTTAAGTTTGAGTGTGTCATGGAATATCATAGTTTCTCCATCTATGATAATTAGAAGTTTCATTGGATATAGTACTTTTTGTCTGGTGTCTGTGGTCCCTTAGAGACTGTAAGATATTTTTCCAGGCTGTTCTGGCTTTTTGTGTCTCCACTGACAAATCAGCTGTAATTCTAATAGTGCTGCCTTTAAATGTTACTTGCTTTTTCCCTTGCAGCTTTTAATCTTTCTTTTCTTTCTGTATATTTAGTATTTTAAATTTGATCTTGTGTGGGATAATTTTTTCTAGTCCAACCTTTTTTGTTTGTTTGTTTGTTTGTTTGTTTTGTTTTATGTAATCCTCTTGTATCTTTACAGGCATGCCCTTCTTTATGTTAGGAAAATTTTCTTCTATGACACTGTTGAAAATATGTTCTGAGCCATTAAGCTGGGATTTTTCTCCTTCTTCTATTCCTATTATTCTTAATCAGTTTTTATTGTGTCTCATATTTCTTGAATGTTTTGTGTCAAGAACATTTTAGAGTTAACATTTTCTTTGACCAATGTATCCACTTATTCTATCATATCTTGTATACCTGAGATTCTCTCTCTTCTGTCTCTTGTATTCTGCTGGTGATGCTTCTGTCTGTATTTGCTAATCACTTACCTAGATTTTCTATTTCTGGCATTCCCTCAGTTTGTGTTTTCTTTATTGCTTCTTTTTCCATTTCCATGTCTGAATTGATCCATAAATTTCTTTCCTTTGTTTGTGTTTTCCTGGATTTCTTGAAGTGGTTTGTTCATTTCCTCATTAAGGGCTTCTCTTCATATGATTTGGTTTGATTTTTTGTTTGCTTTGGTTTCATTGTTTGTATGTTTGGTGTTTATTTAAATCCAGTTTTGTTGGACTACCCAGTGTTTGTTGTAGTATGATTGCTGGGGTGTGGTGATGTGATATCATCTTGACTGATGTTGATTGCATAGTAATGCTGTTCTCAAATCATCTTACAACTTAAATGACTATTACAAAATTTTCCTAAGAAACATCTAGGAGCTGTGACAATATCAAATACCATGACGGCATCCATGTTTTTAACTGTCAAGACTGCAAGTGAACTATGAAGGAAGCATTGGCTATCTGTCTTAGAGTGTTTTAACTAAAACATTTACCACCAAAATAAAGTAATGATAGAGCAATGCGTTTAGGCTTCTTACTTCCTCATCTAGTATGGGTTACATTTTGTATACAAGACATCAAATCAATGTTAGGATGTAGCTCAGAGACCAGCAATTTACTTTTAATAAGTGAGAAAGCACACACATAATGGACAAATGTCACAAAATGAAGGAGTGATTTTTGAGAATGTGGCAAAAGCCTCAACATTTATTATCAGTTGCTTACTGGATAAAGTGGTTGTAAATATAATTTACAGAAACTCAAGAGTAATTAATGTAAATGAAATATTTCATTCCTTGCAAATGATGACACAGAAAATAATTTAAGTCATTGAGACAGGTGGATAAATCCAGGCTCTTTGCACATTTACGAAATGTCTAACATACACTGTACACACCTCATACTTTCCAGAGTAAAAAAAAAAAAAAAATCTCGCACTAAAAATGCAGAGGGTATGGATGGGACAGCAACAGCAGGAGTGTGGTCCTAATGGAGATTAATCATATACATATTCTACAAAAAATAACAGAATCTCATAAAGGACAGGCCTCAGAGAACAGAAACAAGGCAGGAGCTGAGGGAAAGAAAAACAACTTGCTAATTTCTAGCTGAGGTATTAGATGTTTATTAAATATACAAGCCTGTATAACTCTTGACTGGGTTCTATAATTATCTTCCAGAATAATTCAGGAGAAATAAATGCATTCATGAATACTGACATATAGGCTATACAAATTAGGCAACTTAATTTTTCCCATAAAAGTCATGGTTACATGGCAGGGGAAATACCATGACCAAGATAATGTTTTTCCCAGGATGAGGCTTATTCATTGCACTCTGGATGCTCTCTCTCTGACCCTGTGATTCTCCAAATATAGGAAAATCAATTGCATAGTGTGTGGTAATAATAAAATAGTTTGGACATTTTTTTAACAATAAGGAGGATTATTATATAGTTTTTGGTGTTATGTTTTTTTTTATCCTGTCTTTTAGTTTGGTATTTATTGTCAGTGAATCTTTTTCTCTATTTAATAGAGAACTTTGAGACGATCTGGTGGTATGGGTTCTTAAATTTAACCAAATAATTACATTTGCATATTTTAAAATGTGTACAAGGAACTTGCTTTATTTAATATTTGTATGACAAATCAGGTTTAACTTTCATCCGGGAAGTATTTTGCTATTGCATAGAGTATTTACTATTAATATTTTGTAATTACCTGATTAGCTCTGCATGGTCACAAACTGCAACCTTGTGTCATTTCCAGATATCACAAGTTGCACTAGTTTTTGCTTTCTCAGACTTGCTGGAAGTTTACCAGTTTTATTGATCTCTTCACAAAGCCAGAATTTGGGTTCATTGATTTTTGTCGATTGTGTTTTCCTTGTCAATTTCATTGATTTTACTCATGCCTTTATAATATACTTTAGTCACATTAGGGTTTAATATACTCTTTTCTTACAATGACATTTAGAGTACATTTACACAAGATATTTTTCTTGGATTTCTAATAAATATAAAAGGCTCTCATTACCAGTTAATTTAAATGAAACACATTTCAAAATATTTAGCTATTTTTTCTGTTTTAACAATTTTCTAGTTTGTTTCCAGACTTCTGTTCACACAAGATTACTCAGAAATATTGTAATGAGCTTACATGCTTTTGCTCTATTTCATCTTATGTTTTTGTATAGGTTTTGAATTTCATTTTATATGACTACAGACAATCATTTTTAGTGAATACCACTTTTATTAGATTTACTAATGTGGGTAGTAGAAAGACCAATCTATCTCAAACATACACAAAGAAGTACAGACAACAAAGGAATACTTAGAGTGAGAGAAACAATCTTCCCTAGGAAGAAAATATACCATTTGATTATTCAATACAGAATGATTAACCTGGAAACATACTTCAGCCTTATGCAGACTGAATAATCTGTATTTAGAAAGATATATGTGTATACATGCATATGATAACAATTAATGAAAACAGAAGAAATGAATTTGAAAGAGTACAAGGAGGCTTATAAAGGAGCTTTGGGAGTACAAAGGGGGAGAAGAAAATATTGTAATTATATTAATCTCAAAATTGATAGGGAAAAACTCTGCAGTGTCTGGAGAAAAATATTGACACTGGAATAAGCAACAAGGAAAAAGACATGAAAAGAGATTGAGGAAGACACCTAAGTTGACTTCTGGTTACACACTCTAACACGAGCTCACACACACAGATGGGGGGGGGACACATTTTTATTTTTTGCATACAGTCATGTAATGTGTAATGTGTTTTGATCAAGTCCACACTGACTCTCTCACTTTTGACATTTTTCTATCTCCTTCACCAAACATCCTCTCACCAATTATGCCTTCAATTTTTGTTTCCAAAAGAAAAAAAAACTAGTGAGTTCAATTTGGGATGCACACATGTGTGTGGTTGTAGGGCCATCTATCTATGAGATTATGAGTAGCCTCTCAGTGGTCACCACCATGAAAAGAGCTGTCTTTCCTCACTCTAAGTGTTCCTGGCAGCATAGACTGTTAACAAGACAAGGACTTTCTAAGCAATGATCTTCAACAGGTACTTGGCCATTGTTAGCACTTCTTAAGGTTTGCCTGTTCTTTGATTTTCCTTAGTTCTATATGTTTTTCAGACCTTCTGGGACTCTTATGACAGGAATTTGGCATTTACTATGGTAGAGAACTGATTTTTATTCAACATATTACTGTTGTATTAGTATATATGATAATCTATTGATTTATTTTCAAGATAATTGTCTCTTCTGTTTCGTCATTCAAAAATAATTATTGGATTTTTGTCAGCTGTAAGATTTCCATTTGTTTCTTGTCCCGCGCCCGCTCTGTATTCCTCGCCAGCAAGAAATCATACGCAGGACACTCGGATCCTTCTGCAGACAAGCTTTAATGCATTTTACCAGAGTGGAGACATTGAACCAAGAAAACCATCCCTATATAAAGGCTGACCAGCCACCTGGGACGTGTTATCCTATGAATGGCTTTAGCTCCTCAGGCCAAAATGAGCCACGGGATAGGCAGAGATCAAAGGAATGGAGATTACCCAGCGCCTGTGAAGTAATTCACACCTTGGTGTCTTCAGGCAACATTATAATGCAGGAACCGGCTTCCTACAGTTTCTGCCTTTATTTTTATGTGGAAGCATTATGTTTTCACATTTGTTTCCTGATCACTTGGTGGCAACTATTTATAATGCTGTATTAAAAACTTTGGTAGTGCCGGGCATTGGTGGCACATGCCTTTAATCCCAGCACTTGTGAGGCAGAGGCAGGCAGATCTCTGTGAATTCAAGGCCAGCCTGGTCTCCAGAACAAGTGCCAGGATAGGCTCCAAAGCTACATAGAGAAAACCTGTCTCAAAAAAAAAAAAAAAAAAAAAAAAAAAAAAAAAAAAAGACCTTTGGTAGTTAATACCAACATTCGTGTCCATTTTATTGCAGGTGATACTTTCCCCATTCAATATGATGATTTTGTCATCCTCTTTATGGGAAGAAGACTTACATTGAATCGGTAACATTTTGAATATTAATTTAACAATTTTGAGCCATTTCAAATTATTATGAACCACTTGCTTGATTGGGGAAATTAACTTGGTGATTATACACGACAGACATTAACTACAGAATGGGGTCTTATGTGAACTACATGATTGCCTTGGCCAAATTTCATTTCTGTGCTCTTCCTCTCTGATACCCATAGTTGATGAAAGCCAATTCTATAAGGTGCTATAGGTAAATTACTCTTCTGTGATCAGAAGGAAAGTACAGAAAACAAGGTGAGCAAACTCAAAAATGGTGCACTTGAACCGACTTCCTTAGGGGTAGACCTTCAGCTCACAGGATGAAGTGATTCCTTTAGGATTTCTTTTCTCACAGGGGCAGTGGCTTCCTGTCAACAGGGTTTCTTTTCACATTGTTGAAAGTTGACATAGGAAATTACTTTTCTTATGTCAAAGGAAAGTTGACATAGGAAACTTAATGTTAAGTTTTCTCACTTCTTTCTTTATTTCGAATTCTCATTTCTAGCATTCAAGTCAAGAATTTTAGAGTTTCTCATTTTCACCTATCATGACCTCAGTGCCTCCTGGTTGGTTTGGCTGGTGACCATCTAAGAAAGAAAAGACACTAGATTGTCTCTATATTATAACCTTCATCTTTAGTTGCCATCAATGTACATCCATGCCCATTCCACACAGAGGGATACTATCTCAGTCTAGACATACAGAGGAGGGCCTAGGCCCTGCTCCAAAAGATATGACAGACTTTGAAGATCCTGCATGGAAAGACTCACCCTTCTTGGTGAACAGAAAGGAGATGGGATAGGGGGTGGGGTGGGGGGAGGAGATAGGGAGAGGGAACTGGGACTGACATGTAAAAGAAGCTTGTTTCTGATTTGAAACTGGTCTAAATACAATTATCAAAAGAAAAAAGAAAGTTGCAAAATATCATGCTCATAAATTAAATTTAGGTTTTATGAGCACATTCACTGTAGTAGAAGTGTGTATGTCTTTTTATTTTGTTTAGAAGAGAAATGTGCAGTTCTATAGCTATGTCACTTGTTTCCTTTTTAATATTAGGGATTTAAAACTCTAAAACTGAGTTACAATACACCATTATTTTAAAACCAAGTTCTCAATATGTACACCAAATTGGTCTTGAAATCAGTATATAAAACAGACTGTCTTAGTACTATTTTCTTTATTAAAGCACCCATGATCTAGTATTATAGGAAAACGTAACTATAACTTTATTTTTCCTTTAAAACGGGATCTGAAATATAATCAGTATGTCTAGTGTTAACTAATTCTATAAATCTCAACATATTTTTACATTCTTCAATATATTTTATTCTTATATTTTGATGCATTACAATGCTATATGTAATTACAATGCATTAAATTTTTGGTATTAACATGTCATGAAAAGAAATATTTTAGATTTCAATTATAAAATACAGACTATTATATCTATTTAACTAATAATTTACATAAAATGATTTGCATGTTTGATTATCATTTGTGGAAGAAGACAAAGAAAAAATGGGAATGATGAAAGCATTTATATGAAACTGATATAAAACTTTCTAAAAATTAAATTAAAAGATAATTAGGATGAGCTGCTGCTCATGTTGACTAAAAATAGTTTTATTCTTGCTTTGTTTCTCTGTGTGGCAATTCTCCTGAAAGCTTTATAACAGACAGGGAAAAATGATCCACAAAGACAAAAATGAAACTCCGCTCAGCTCAATTTTATTGTAGCTGGTGCTGGGCCAGGACTTCTGGAGTCTGGCCTAGATCATTTTACTTTATGATATTTAAGCACAGCACAGTTTTCGAAAAAAGTATTCAGGTAACAATTAACTCAGCCTCAAGTGCACTATTTAAGACATCTTTGATTAGATTGAGATCCCTTACAAAGTACATCTGACTTCTCTCACAAGAATGGTTCCTGTTGACTCAAGAGACAGAGTCCAAGTTTTAAAGTCTAGGGAGCTTGACTGAGGTAGACACAAGGCCTGCCGGTGTCAGTCAGGATTGGTCCTAAGATAACATAGAAGTCAATTAGGCTGTTGTATAGCACACATGACCTCACAAGAATGAGGAATATGGTCTAAAAACAATGTTCAAGATTAACGGGAAAAGTCTTGTATAAATAAAAACATAAATTCTTGGAGATATGGACTTAGCCTATTTCATCAGACAGCAAAGGATCACTGGATTACAAAACTACACAATCCCTAGCATTCCAGGAAGAACAGCTATGCACCTAATTCCATGGAAGATGTAAGCTCTGTAACTTTCCTGGCTCCTTCAGCTCTTATCTGTGTTTACAAGGATTTTTTGAACTCTACATCTCTGTATTTGTATGGCATCCTGAACATGTCTTTCACAAATGATGATTTTTTTTTACTTAAATTATAAACAAACTTGTTTCACATGTCAATCCCAGTTCCCTCTAACTCCCCTCCTCCTGTGCCACCTGCCAACCCCTTTCTATTCCCCAGGGAGTGTGAGGCCTTCCATGAGGGATCTTAAAATCTGTTAGATCTTTTGGAGCAGGGCCTTGGTCCTCCCCCATGTGTCTAGACTGAGACACTATCCATCTATGGGAAATGAACGCCCAAAGTCCATTTGTATACTAGAGAGAAATGCTTAGCCACTGCCAGAGTCCCCAGAGCTTGCCCAGACCTGCTAACTGACATCCACAGATTCTTATGTAAGGGAACAGATATAATCCTGTTCCTGAAGATGAGGCATGTATCACTAGTGCTAATTTAATTATCATTTATGATGCATATTATTCCACTTATAGTTAACTTCAGCTTGAAGTTATTAAAATATTATTCTATGAGGATTCTGTTTATCATTTACATTCAGAAAGTTTTTATGTGAAACTTTACATAATGACTTGTGAGAAAGCACTGTTCTCTGAAAGCACAAATGAGAACACACATCTTTTCTTAAGACTAAACACTTCCCTCTTTTCTCGGTCCAATCAATATTTTCACTTCAAAGCATGCTTATTCCCTCTTCTCATCAGGAAAATAGCCTACAAAATAAGTTATTGTAGAAAAGATTCCATGAAAATATTTTTACATCATTTTCACATATCACATTTCAAGAATTCATTTGAAATTTATTTTGATTTTACTACATTTGCTACATATCACAAAAATGGCTTTGTAACAAAGTAAGAATATAGCAAAGTAGCAAACAATAAATTAATTGTTAAATGAAATATTGAAAACTATATATTCTACAGTTTAGCAATATTTATAAATAATTTGAGCAATAAAGTCACATATATATTTTTCAAGCATATTTAGAAAGTATGTCCCTTTTAAAAAGCCCAGACTAATAGTTTCTTCATATTTTCCTCTTATAAATGTTTTGCAATTATCTAAACTCACTCCTACTTTCACACAAAAAAATGTACTGTGGTTCTTCTGTTAAAATTTATCTCTTTAAAATATGTGCAATGAATACTGCTACATTTGCATTTTTGCAAATCTGGTAAGGAACGGCCCATTAATTTTTCTGGTTTTCCTGGGTAAGCATAATTTTTGTACACTGTTAAATTTTTAGGTACATGAAATGAGATCATCTACTTCTATTTTTTAAGCTATGTTTACTTGGTAGGTATTTAAAAGTATTATGAAACATGAAATATATATATATCATAATGTAAATTAATAGGAATATATTTAAATTTAATCCTATAATTAATAATTGTAGCATAATACTCAGCAATGATGTGGGTTTTTTTACCAAGAATTAGCATTTATTTGTGTCTTGGAATATGTTTATGTATGACTCTATTTGTGGACATATGCATTCAGGAGCAAGTTAGTGTGATATGACTGCGTGTGTAAAATGTTAGTGTGGTGTGGGCATGTGTAGAGAGAGACCAGAGGTTCCTGGTTTGAATGTCTTCTCATATTTTCCACTCAACTTTATTTTAAAAACTGGGTATCTCATCAATTGGGCAAGATTGAATAGAAGAAATAACTACTAGTTGTTTCAAAGGAAAATTTGAAGACTACAGGTTTTATCCTTTTTGTTCATGTAACTTTTATGCTCATAGCATGATTCAAAACTAAATATTACATAGCATTGATAAATATTTGTTTAATAAAAGTGTTTATAAGCCAGAGTTTCTTTAAATATATTAAAAATTAAGGTAAAACCTAGAGCAACATATTACCAAACAATTAGATAACTAACACCAACTATTTTATTTAAACACATTGAAGGGATAATTGTAAAATAGGTGTTTGAAGTTCAGAAGATCATTTGTAATTCAATATAAAGTTATTTTCTTCTACCTTTCAAGAAATAATTCAATTATAACTGTTTTAAACTTTGGAATTGAATAGAGTAAAATAAACCATTCCAAATCTGAGCCCTGGATATTGATGTGTACCCATAATAATAGGATTTCTGATATTTTCAAAAATATACTATGTTCAACAGACAAAGAGAAAATATTGAGACTATAAATAAGTAGTTAGCTCAAAAGTACAATTAGTTCTCTAGACTATATTGAAATCAATATATTCAGGAGTATGATAAAAACAAATTGAAAAGGCTTCTATACAGCATATAGGTGTTTTAAATTTAGTTATGATCAGTAAATAATCTCAAGAGTATGGCAAGAAAAGGAAGATTAAAATTAATCAAAACCATGAGATATCATGGTATCTAGGAAATCTCTTTCATAAATAATATTTTTAACATAAAAACTAGAAACAGTAATTGACAATAGTTAACATCTTAAATTAATACCTATAATTCACAGATCGATGAAATTCAATACACATAGGTGGAGATAATGTATATAAAATCATCTGTAAGCTATCTATTTCTACCAAAGCATCTAAAATCTTGACTTCATCTTCTAAGGCAATGGCTCAAAGATAATTTCTCATATTCAAAATATGCTAATCAGCAAAATGTTAAACATCTTAAATTTGTGAATATTGGTTAAGAGTTTGAATTTTACTTTTATCATTTTATCATACATTCTTATAGTAAAATATTTTTCAAATAATTACTTTAGTTTTTTAACTCTCTGAAGAATTTTTGAGTAAAATTTCAATATAGATTTTCAATGATTTATTAATAGATACATTATAAATCATACACAGGAAAACAAATGTTAATCCACTGAAACATGCCAATTTTTCCAGGGTGAATATGTCAGAAACAATTACAATTTATTGATACATGTTTGTTTCCTAAAATGTAATTATTGGCTTTCACTCTTTTTTGCAGATTTTTTTATTTGAATTAGAAACATGATTGTTTTACATGATAATCCCAGTTCCTTCTCCCTCCCGTGCTCCCCTATCACCCCTCCTCAGCTAAAACCCTAACTATCACATATCCTTTCTGCTCCCCCTGCATGGTGAGGCCTTCCATAGGGTGTCATCAGAGTATATTGTATCCTTTGGCATAGGGCCTAGGCACACCCCCATGTGTCTTGGCTCAGAGAGTATTCCTCTATGTGGAATGGGCTCCCAAAGTCCACACCTATGCTAGAGATAAGTACTGAACTACTACTGGAGGTCAAATAGATTTCTGAGGTTCCCTCACTGAACCCCATATTCTTGGGGTCTGGATCAGTCCCATGCTCATATCCCAGCTGTCAGTCTGGGGAGCAAGAGTTCCTCAATGTTCAGGCCATCCGTTTACATTCTTAAAATAACGTCTGTATATATTGGAATGTAAATTGTGTCAACATTGAAAAGAATGTGACAGTTAAATGGGATATATTATTTCTCAGACTTTAAACTTAGAGTATTTTAACTTTATGAATAAATGTTAATATTATTTTTTCTTTTAATTCAACTGCATTATGAAGTTTTTCCAAAGCCAGATATTTGTTACCAAGATTTCAATGACCATATGTTAATATTCACCCAAAATTTAAAAATCTCACATTAAGGTTATAGATATATTTTCATAGATTTGGGGTTTTATTTGTAAACAATTTTTCTTACTTTTTGTGTGTAATTCTCATTATCTCTCACTGAAAAATGCTTTACAACTGTACTTTGCAAGTTCTACTTTTCATTGCTTCAAATAATTTGGCTATCTATCTAATCACTCAAATTCTGTTGTCTTAAATAAAAAGAAACTCCAAAATATCAAGGTAGATATGCTATGTTATTTAATGTTTAGACATAAATATATGCAAATATGGAGGGTATTGTATAGCTGTATATGTTTATAGTCAATTTTTTTACATGATAAAGAGTTATAAGCATACATTTTATGTGCACCTATTTTTCTCATATACAATTTTTGCAATTGTAGTAGTTTAGCAGTTAAATAAATATATGGAATTCATTATATGTTTCTTTTCCTTGTCTAAGGACATCAAAACAATGTGACCAATCAGCTATTTCTAAAGTTAATAATAGCAGACATCCCATTATTCTATTTTTAAAATGTCCCTTGAATCTTATGTTCTGTTTTAAATTTTCATGAAAGGGACAATCTAGACACACATACAATGATGTAGGTTATTTATTGTTCACCCAACTGATATGTGATTTCATTGATCAAAGCATTGCATAATCTCTTTAAAATTAATGTAAGTCAGCTTACTGCATGACATCATTCATGCTATCTCTAAATTTCAAAATGACCTCTCCCCAACATTACAACTCAATTATTTCACCTGTTTTGATTTCCATTAGATTTACTTTTATCCCTTAAATACAACCACCTATGGTTGACATGATCCTTTAGGAAATCAATAAATTAATTTAATGTTTATGGAATTCTACTTCCTACTTTCTTGATATTATAAAATACAAAGCCATATGAGTACATGTTGGACAGTATATTATGCTCAAAAATCAATTCTACCATTTTATTAAAGGTATTTTTTCATACAAGATAATTTCATTATGTTTCTGCTACCCCTATTCTTCCTAGATCCTCTTTACCTCATCTCCCATCTGGAATTACCATCCTCTCTGTCTCTTTAAAAAACAAATAGGCATATAAAGAAAAATAATAAGAAAACATAACACCAAAATAAATTCAAAGAAGATCAAACAAACCAACAGACAAAAAAAGAAACAAAGAAAAATATAAGGTAAAGGATAAAGATGAAGAGACACCCATGTTTGCACTCAAAAGAATCCCATAAAAACACAAACCATAAGCCATAACATATAGAAAAACCGCTTGTTAAACTTAAAAGAATAATGCTCCAATTTAACATTGTGAAACAAAAATCCCCCAGAGAAGACTTTGTATTCTTTTTTGTTGGTTATCTACTCAACAGTAGAGTAGATGCTTTGTTTCCACAACAGACTTTTATGGGGGAAAAAACCAATTCAGTTAGTTAGTGAGCACATCCACCATTTACAAACCAGTATATCTTTTACTCTGAGGTAAAGTCTATCTTAGATTTTGAGGTGTGCTTTTTTTTTGTATGCAGCAGTAGAATGGATCCTGTTTTTACATCCATTCTGTTTGTCTGTGTCTTTTTAATGGAAAATTGAATCCATTGACACTGAGAGACATCAATATCAAAGTCAAACCTTCAACCTCTCCTTAAGATGTATTACATCAATTAAGGCAAAGAACTCTTAGGGGTGGTCAACCAATGATTGGTCTAAATTGAGACCAACTCCATGAGAGGGAGCTCATGCCACAAACTACCTGAATGTGTAGGAATCAGAGGCTGGATAATAATAGTTTAGAGACCTATGATAGAAAATATCAACAAAATGATTCCTAACAATATATTTTTATATTTATAGATGTTGCCTAGCCCAATCAACATCTAAGTCACTGCCATAGGCAGCTGATGGAAGCAGATGCTGAGATGCACAGGAGAATATGTAGGAGACAGAATGGGCAAGTGTTCCAGAAGATCAATACCCACAGCACAAATAGGGCTCACAGTGGCGGACAGATAATGAAGCAGCAATCATGGAGACTATATGGGTGGTGCTAGTTCCTCTGCATGTATGTTATGATCATAATTTGATTTTATTTTGTAGGACTCTAAAACAGTGGGAGTTGGGATGTCTCTGACTCTATTATGTGTTCTCGAGCCCCTTGTCCTTGGTGGCCTTAATATGAGGGCTTGTGTATAGTTTTATCAGATCTTATTAAGCAGCACTCCTTGTATATTCCTGGAAGGATTGCTCATTTCTTCTCTCTCTCTCTCTCTCTCTCTCTCTCTCTCTCTCTCTCTCTCTCTCTCTCCGTGTGTGTGTGTGTGTGTGTGTGTGTGTGTGTGTGTGTGTGTGTGTATTTATGTTTGTGAGCACTGAAGCCAGAGGAAAATGTACAATTCATTCTCTCCACCACATGGGCCTCAGAGATTGAATGTGCTTCCTCAGGCTTGGTGGTAAGTGCCTTTATCTGCTGCTCTTGGTATCTTTCAGACAGCAGAAGACTGCTCATTTCAGAAAGGAAACAGAGCAGTAATGTATCTGGAGGAAAGGGGAGGTGGCTTGACAGGAAGGAAAACTGGGTGGGATGTATTGAAAACAAAAATATAAATTTATTTAAAAGTAAATAAATGGTGTCAAGTGATTCAGAGCATTAGGGGCAAATTTCCTCCTTGAAAATCACAGTATAGAAAATGGTAAACAAGATTGAATCGGTCTCTGAGGACCCTGGGATCCTGACTCTGCTGACATCGCTGGGCTATTCTGGCCCACACAGAGTACAGAGAGTGCAAAGATGAGCTGATTTGGCCCCTAACTTGGGCCCAACTTCCATCTGCCCACCCTGGCAAATCCTGCCCAGGGATCTTCCACAGGACTACCTGACCCCTGAGGACCAAGCCACCCAGAGTCTGCTGACATCTCTGCACCAGTGCTGCTCTCACCCACCTGGAGAGCGAGTGACTCAGACCTGCCTGCACCCAACTTGAAACCCATCAGAGGATCAAGTCAATTGGACACATCTGAAGAGAACACCAGACCTATACAAACCAGGAAAGGAAGTAACACCAACTGTACCCACTGGAACAAGAGATGGGAAGACGATAATATAAGAACACATCCAACAACAGGAAAACCAATATGACACCATGAGTGTCTAGGGACTCTACACCAGCAAGATATGAAATCCCAACACAGAAGAAGCAGAAGAGAGCAACCTTAAAAACAACTTCATGCAGATGACAGAGAACCAAAGAGAGGAAATCAGAAAATCCTTCAGAGAAATGGAAGAAAAGACAAACCAAAAGATGCAAGACATCAAGGAAAGTCAAAAACAGCTAAGAAAATACAATTAAACAGCTGAAGGAAACAGTTCAGGACCTGAAAACTGAATTAGAGACAATAAAGAAAACACAAACTGAGGGAATGCTGGAAGTGGAAAAGCTGAGTAAACAATCAGGAACCACAGATGCAAGCATAACCAATAGAATACAAGAAATTGAAGACAGAATCTCAGACACTGACAAGAATCTAGAGGAAATAAACTCATCAAGCAAAGAAAATCTTAAGTCTAACAAATCCATAACACAAAATATCCAGGAAATATGGGACAGCATGAAAAGACCAAACCAAAGAATAATAAGTATAAAAGAAGGTGAAGAAATGGAACTCAAAGGTGCACAATACATATTCAACAAAATCATAGAAGAAAACTTTCCCATCCTAAAGAAAGACTTGCCAATGAAAGTACAAGAAGCCTACAGAACGCCAAATAAAGAATGTCCCCATGTCACTTAATAATTAAAACACAAAACGTACAGAATAAAGAAAAAATATTAAGAGCAGCAATGGAAAAAGGCCAAGTAACATATAAAGGGAAACCTATCAGAATTATACCAGACTTCTCCATGGAAACTTTGAAAGCTAGAAGGACCTGGATAGATATTCTACCAACTCTGAGAGAACATGGATGAGAACCCAGACTACTATACCCAGCAAAGCTTTCAATAACTATAAATGAAGAAAACAAGATATTCCATGACAAAACCAGATTTAAACAATATGTAAGCACTAATGCAGTCCTACAGAAAGTACTGGAAGGAATACTCCAACTTAACTAAATTAACTATACTCGAATAAACAAAGGCAATAGATAATCCCACTCTACAAAAACACAAAATAAAAGGCAGAGTAAATCCACATACAATACCAGTACCAAAAACAAACCAGAAACAAACAAGAATAAACACTCAATGGACCTTAATTTCCCTCAATATTAATGGCCTTAACTCGCCTATAAAAAGACATAGGCTAACAGATTGGATACGAAGACAGAATCCATCCTTCTGCTGCATACAAGAAACAGACCTTGAACTCAAAGACAGACATTACCTCAGAGTAAAGGATTTGGATAAGATACTCCAATCAAATGGACCCAAGAAACAAGCTGGGGTATATATCCTAGTATCTAACAAGATAAATTTCAAACTAAAGTCAAACAAAAGAGATGAAGAAGGTCATTTCATATTCATCACAGGAAAAATCTATCAGGAAGAAGTCTCAATTCTAAACATCTATGCCCCAAATACAAAAGCACCAACATTCATAAAAGAAACATTATTAAAATTTAAATCACGAATAAGGCCTCACACAGTTATAGTGGGAGACTTCAACACCCCATTCTCACCAGTTGACAGGACCACCAGACAGAAACTTAACAGAGAGACAAAGTAACTATCAGAAGTTATGACCCAATTGGGATTAACAGACATTTATAGAACTTTCTATCCAAACACTTTCTTCTTTTCAACATCACATGGAACCTTCTCAAAAACCGACAACATTCTCGGCAAAATAGCAAAATTCAATAAGTACAAAAAAATTGGAACAATCCCCTTTGTCTTATCAGACCACCATGCTTTATATTTAGAAATCAAAAACAAATCAAAATGCAAAAAACTTACCAACTCATGGAAATTGAACAACACTCAATTGCAACATTCGTTGGTCAATGAAGAAATAAAGAAAGAAATTAAAGACTTCCTAGAATTCAAGGAAAATGTTGACACAACATACCCAAACTTATGGGACACTTTGAAAGCAGTACTAAAAGGAAAGTTCATAGCTCTAAGTGCTCACATGAAGAAACTAGAGAATAGCCACACCAGAGATTTGACATCACAGCTGAAAGTTCTGGGAAAAATGGAAGAAAATTCACCCCGGAGGAGCAGACACCAGGAAATAATCAAACTCAGGGCAGAAATCAATAAGAAAACAATTCAAAGAATCAATATAACAAAGACTTGGTTCTTCGAGAAAATCAACAAGATAGACAAACCGTCATCCAAACTAAACAAAATGCAGAGAGAGAGAGAACATGAAAATTAGCAAAATCAGAAATGAAAAGGGGGATATAACAATGGACACTGAGAAAATCCAGAGAATCTTCAGGTCATACTTTGAAAACCTGTAATCCACAAAATTTGAAAATATTAAAGAAATGGACAATTTTCTAGACAGTTATCACTTACCAAAATTAAATCAAGAAAAGATAAGCAACTTAAACAGACCTATAACCTCTAAGGAAATCGAAGCAGTCATCAAAAGTCTCCCAACCAAAAATACCCCAGGACCAGATGGATTCACAGCAGAACTCTACCAGAAATTCAAAGAAGTGCTAATACCAATACTTCTCAAAATGTTCCACAAAATATAAGCAGAAGGGACATTGCCAAACTCTTTTTAAGAGGCTACAATAGCAGGGTGTTGGTGGTGCATGCCTTTAATCCCAGCACTAGGGAGGCAGAGGCAGGCAGATCTCTGTGATTTCAAGACAAGCCTGGTCAACAAGAACTAGTTCTAGGACAGCCTCCAAAACCACAGAGAAACCCTGTCTCGAACCCCACCCCAAAAAAGAGGCTACAATAACCTTGATAACCAAGACACACAAAGACACAACTAAGAAAGAGAACTACAGACCAATATACCTCATGAACATTGATGCAAAAAATCTCAATGATATCCTGGCAAATCGATTACAAGATCATATCAGAGAAACCATCCACCATGATAAAGTAGGCTTCAACCCAGGGATGCAAGGATGGTTCAACATAAGAAAAATCCATCAATGTAATCCACCATATAAACAGACTAAGAAAAAAAAAATACATGATCATCTCACTAGATGCTGAAAGCCTTTGACAAAATCCAACACCCCTTCATGATGAAGGTCTTGGAGAAATCAGGGATAACAGGAACATACCTCAATATAATAAAAGCAATACAAAGCAAGCCAACAGCCAACATCAAATTAAATGGAGAGAAACTCGATCCAATACCTCTAAAATCTGGGACAAGACAAGGCTGTCCACTCTCTCCATACCTCTTCAATATTGAAGTGCTAGCTAGAGCAATAAGACAACAAAAGGAGATCAAGGGAATACAAATCTGGAAGGAAGAAGTCAAACTCTCACTATTTTCAGATGTTATTATAGTCTACATTAGTGACCAGAAAAACTCTACCAGGGAACTCCTACAGCTGATAAACACCTTCAGCAAAGTGGCAGGATACAAGATTAACTAAAAAAAACAATCCATAGCCCTACTATATACCGATGACACATTGGTGGAGAAAGAAATCAGAGAAACATCACCCTTTATAATTGCCACAAACAACATAAAATTCCTTGGCATAACACTAACCAAAAATGTGAAAGACCTGTACTGTAAAAATTTTGAGTCTTTAAAGAAAGACATTAAAGAAGATACCAGAAAATGCAAGATCCCCCATGCTCTTGGATAGGTAGGATCAACATAGTAAAAATTGCAATTTTGCAAAAAGCAATCTACAGATTCAATGTAATCCCCATCAAAATCCCAACACAATTCTTCACAGATCTTGAAAGAACATTTCTCAACTTTATATGAAGAAACAAAAGACCCAGGATAGCCAAAACATCCCTGTACAATAACAGAACTTCTGGAGGCATCACCACCCCTGACTTCAAGCTCTATTACAGAGCTATAGTCCTGAAAACAGCTTGGTATTGGCACAAAAATAGACAGGTAGACCAGTGGAATAGAATTGAAAACCCTGATAGTAATGCACACACCTATGAACACTTGATTTTTGACAAACAATCCAAATTTATATGATGGAACAAAGAGAACATCTTCAACAAATGGTGCCTGTATAACTGGTTGGAGACATGTAGAAGACTGCAGTTAGACTCAAGCCTATTGCCTTGCACTAAACCTAAGTCAAATGGATCAAAGATCTCAACATAAATCCAGCTACACTGAACATATTAGAAGACAAAGTGGGAAATACCTTTGAATTAATTGGTACAGGAAACTGTTTCCTGAACATTACACCAGTAGCACAGACACTGAGGTCAACAGTTGATAAATGGGACCTCCTGAAACTGAGAAGCTTCTGTAAAGCAAAAGAGACAGTCAGCAAGACAAAATGGCAGCCAACAGACTGGGAAAAGATATTCACCAATGCCACATCTGACAGAGGGCTGATCTCCAAAATTTACAAAGAACTCAAGAAGCTAGAACCAAACAACCCAATTAAAAAGTGGGGTACAGAACTAAATAGACAATTCTCAATAGAGGCATCTAAAATGGCTGAAAGACACATAAGAAAGTGTTCAACATCCTTAGCCATCAGGGAAATGAAAATCAAAACAACACTGAGATACCATCTTACTCCTGTCAGAATGGCTAAAATCAAAAACACCAATAACAGTTCTTGTTGGAGAGATGTGGAGAAAGGGGAACACTTCTCCACTGTTGATGGGAGTGCCAACTTGTACAGCCACTTTGGAAATCAGTATGGTGACTCCTGAAAAACATGGAAATCTGTCTACCATAAGATCCAGCAATTCTACTCTTAGGCATATACCCAAAGAAACACATTCATACAACAAGGATATTCAACGATGTTCATAGCAGCATTATTTGTAATAGCCAGAAATTGGAAGTAGCCTGCATGCACCTCAACCAAAGAATGGATCAAGAAAATGTAGTACATTTACACAATGGAGTACTACTCCTTGGAAAAAAAAAACAATGGAATCATGAAATTTTTCAGGAAAATGAATGGATCCAGAAGGAACCATTCTGAGCGAGGTAACCCAATTGCAAAAAGACAAATATGATATGTACTCACTCATATTCGGATTTTAGACATAGAGTAAGGATTACCAGCCTTCAATCCACACTGCCAAAGAAGGTATTAAACAAGGAGGTTCCTAAGAGAGTCATACATGGTCTCCTGGAGAAGAGGAGACTTCAAGGTCTACTGAGCAAATTGGGAGGATGGGAAGAGGGAGGAGGGAGCTAGGAGAATGAGAATGGGAGAAGAATTTGGATGCCAAGGACATGAGGGAGCAGAAAGTTTGAGACGGAGGAAGAATACATGATAACAAGAAAGGAGATATCCTAATAGAGGGAGACATTTTTGATTACAGAGAAATCAGGCACTAGGGAAATGTCTGGAGATTTACAAAAAGACACCATCTATGTATCTCAGCAATGGAGGAGAGTCTACCTTAAATGACCTCCCCTGATTATGAGATTGATTCTAACAGCCTTCATTCTGTCACCAGAAAAGCTGAGAAGCATACATTATTATTTAAGTGTATGAAATGCTTTGAGGAAAGATGTAGTCCCTCACTCCTCATCTCCAAATATTATGAATCTTGTGCTATCGTCATGGGTGTTCAACAGGAATGTCTGGCAACAGTGTAAATTCTGAGCCAAGTTCTTTATATCTCTCACCAGATAGCTTAAGAAATCACTTCTCCAAAATGCTAAAAAAATAATGAAGAGTAGAAAATAATGATTGTAAATTAAGACAATATATATTTATTTGTTATATACAGTCCATTATCTTTTGTTGTCAAAAGCATTTGTTGTTAGGAGTTACAAAGCAAACTTACTCCTAAGCACTGTGATAAACAAGGATAAATGGTAATTGGACAGTGTCATATTCATGTGAATCATGCATAGATTACTATTGAGGAAGTAAAATTTATTAAAGTATATTAAACTGTACTGATTTATATTTCAATTTCCATTCTGAATATGAGTAAATATTAAAAAATTTCATGATGGATGGAGCACTTTCTTTAATGTTGAATCTAAGCTGCAATGAGCACAACACTTGTAAAATATAGTATAGATAATAATATTCCAGGTAGTTAGTATTACATGAGAAAATATCGTGGAAAAATTAAAATATATTAACTTGTGATAGAAAACAATAATAAGAAGCATAAAACTAATGTACATCAAATTTTAATAAAATGACAATGAAAACACTTTACTAACTACTTTCTCTGGATGTAATTATTACACTAAATGTTTTGTTTTGGTATGTATTATTCCTTGATTTTGTTATACAATGCAAGATGTTTAATTGCGCCAATAAGAAAGTGAATATGTGACAGGGTTTACTTTATTAAGTGTCAGTACTTGGTAAGCACATAATATTTTAATTAATAACTCATGTTTTTTCTTATTATCAGTGTAAGAAATGAGGTGTAATATAAAATAAAAGTCTCTCGTGACTCCAATAAGCTTTTTTAAATCAAGATTCAGGAGAGACTTTCAAATTTTGTGATTTGGAATAAGATGCTGGTTGCTATCTCCTAGTCATTCTGGACAGTTATTATTCCTTCATCTTAGTGAAGAGAAGCACAGAATGTTGTCTGACTGGGACAATAAGTCATTGTCATTCACAAAGGGTCATTGTTCTTACCTGCTTCATGACAGCAGAATTGGAGTTTCATGAGTGTCATATGTGAGGAATCTTCAGCAACCCCATTGGGAAATAGTGTAGAGCAGTTTGTCTACATTCCTTTGGCTTCACTGAAGGTGCTGGGGAAATGTATAGCTCTCTTCTAGCAAGAAGAGAAAATCAATTGAGGAATCTTCAAAGTCCAGAGCACACTTCCTGAGACATTCTCATATTAATCTGAAGGAGAGAAGAACAGACGCTGTCACCATCTTTCCTCCAGTGAGTCAAATGGACTAGTAACAGTTTCATCTCTTGGACTGTTGTGTATCTCCTGTCGGTGAAATGTCATAACAATGTCAGTCTATCCCCAAACACAACACTGTGAAGGCCAAACACAAATCTACAAGGAGTCTGGAATTTCTCTTCTCATGATGCTGTCAGAGTGCTAGGGAGGAAAAAAAAAATCACACAAAGTTGGGGGAGTTCTGGGTCTGCCTTGATGTGCAGGGACAATGTTTTTATTCATGTGAAACTTTCTTAATTGTGGGCAGTTCAGAGCTTTCATCTAGTAGCTGACAGAAGCAGAAGCAGAGAACCACAGCTAAGCACTGAGCTGAACTCCTGTAATCCAGGTTTAAAGAGGGAGCAATGATGAGCAAAGGGGTCAAGACCAGGCTGAGGAAACCCACAGAAATAGCTAACCTGAATGAGGGGGAGCTCATGGTTCCCAGACTGACATTTGGGAAACCATCATAGGAATGAACCAGCCCCCCTCAATATGGGTGTCCTTTAGGAAGCCTCTATAGTCTATGGGGTCTCCAGTAGTGGGGCAGTATTTAATCACTAGTGTATGAATGGACTTTGGGAGCCCATTCCCCATAGAGAGAAACTGTCTCAGCTTAGATATATGGGGGAGGGCCAAGGCCCTGGCCCAAATGATGTGACAGAATTTGATGATACTCTGTTGAAGGCCTCACCCTCCTTGGGGAGCAGAAGGGGGATGGAATGGGAGTTTAGTGGGGGACATGGGAGGATGGGAAGGAGAGGGAACTGGGATTGATATGTAAAATAATATTGTTTCTCATTTAAATAAAAACCTAAAGAAAAAATAAAAGTTTGCATTTCAGCTTTATTCCTATAAATATCAAATTTAAGAAAATTTTATGCAATATTTATTGCAATTATTGTAATGTTGTGATGGGGGATATCCTGCAAGATATCAACGCAATATTGTGGCTTATGTTTTCTCCAAAGTCTATACTATGGAACTCAAGGAAAAATTTACCTATTCTCCAAATTTTGGAGACATAAAAATCTCATAACATCATGTCAATATGAAGTTTTCATTTGACCATCTTAACGATTAACTATTGTAGAGACCAATTCAAAATTGAAATCCATGTATTAAAAAAAGCCAAATTATAAGTGAAATTGGTTTATGCAATAGGTAAAATTATGTAGGTTGTCTTCAAAACTCATAAGTATCCTTGTGATTCCATTAAAATACAAATGAAATCTGGAACTATCAATCCAGATTTACAGATAGAGAATTCAAATACATTAGCAGACCTGCCAGGAAATAAATTACACTTCACAAATCAACCACAAACAATTCTATTGATGATGCACACCCAAAAGAAGAACCCTATATGCATATATAGTATTGATATTAATATGATCTATAATGTATGGGTACAGTGAAACTTTATAAAGAAAAGAAAAATGAAAGTATTTATAAAATGCAAGCTTACGAATTAATTATCATTATCTTAATATTTTGATCATTTAAATTTCATACACTCTTGAATATAATATTATTTGAATTTGTATTGTATTTAACCTTAAAATGCATTATTTTAACAGATAATGAATAAATTCATGAACCATATCAATCTGCTTGCATATATATTTATTACATGGCATAACAGTTTTGAAGATGGAGTTAAAATTATGTTTGTGTGTTTATGTATGTGTGAAAACTTTGCTGTATATGTTTTATTTAGTGAAATATCTAAAATATAGGAAGCTCAAAATCTGTCATTATCTCAGGTTGGAGATTCATAATATATACATTTGGCATATATGTGCTTATTTTCATGATTTTATAAGGTCTGATAGAACTAGTAAAATGTCTTCTACTATAGCTTACTTAGTCATGTGTATCTCAGGTATGTCATACAGGTCTGGATATTTCTCCCATGAACATTTGCTGTATATTTTTAGATAGAGGATCTAATTTATTATGTTTATTATGCATTGAAGTTGGCACTTTCAAACTTTTTTTCATTACTTGCTAATTTGTTAGCTAACTAGGGAATTCCTTTAATGTACTGGAAAAAAAACCATTATTTGTAATTCAGACAGTTGAAAATAGCTCTATTGTGTCCTCTCTAAAGTGCTCCATGCTTTTTTTCTGGTAGGCTGATAACTTAGCACACTACACATTTGGTTTTTTAAGTATGTTAATTTTGACATAAATATATAATATTTCGATTTGTAAGTTCCTAAAATGATATTTGATATTCGTGTTAAATTAAATAGTAATACTTCACATTGTTTTGTAGTCTAAACATTTTCAGTGTTTCATTTGTTTAGTGTTAAGAAGAAGAAGTGTTTAATAGAGGCAGATGGTAGACTGAAAATTGTAAGAACAGCAGGTAGTATACATCTTCAGCAAAAGAGTATTCACTGGACACAATCAAACCTTTGCTCACAGGAATTCATAAAAGCAGTGACTGCGTGAAGAATATATGCATGAGATCAGCAAAATTGCCATGCTATATGGGAATAGGACCATGAATTCACACTCCTAGTCTGGGCTGTGTTTACAGAGACACTACCCATGACAAAATTATGTTAAATTAGTTGTTTTAATTACAGTCTTTAAAAGATAGAATTGTAATTATTGATCATGTTAAAATTATAAATTTAGTAGGTTCTCAAGTTTGTCATTTGCAAACTGGAAAACGATCTGAGAATAGATGATTTGTAGCAGCTTCACTGTAATCTAAATGTGCACAAAATAACTATATAGCTCTTTTAAATGGATAAAATTGGAAATTTTAAGTTTTATACAACTTTCTATAATTACATGCTTGAGAACATAGTGTTTGGAAATCATTGAATATCATCCCTTACATAGCATTTTGAATGGTATGTCTATAACTAAAATACCCTTGTTTATCATCTTTAATTTTTATAGTCATGTGTAAATCATTTAAATGAAAGCTAACTGATAATACTATTTCAATTTTTAAGCAAATAACTTATAAATTCACTTTGTCTTTTGAAATATGCCTTTGTTTATATCTTCAATTATACCATCGCTCCTGTTATCAGATAATATGTCTGTTATATCACTTTTCCTGCACTGCTTTCTTCTTTAATTCATACAAAGTACTAACATCTCTTTCTTCCTAGTCTTTGTTCTACAAAGTGATTCAAGCTTGTCCCTGTGCCCACAGGCTATTCCCTCTCTCTCTATGCCTAATATTCATACTGTTTATCTCTGAAGATCATTTCCCTTCTTCCAATCAAGTATCTCAGTTCTTAGAGTCTGAAATTCTCTCTCTTTCTGTCTCTCTGTCACTCTTCTGTCTCTCTCTCTCTCTCCTATCCATCCACTTTCCAGTAAAACAACATACTTACATTGTCTATTGTTTAAAATTTTATCAATAATTCTCTTTAATATTAATCTTATGTAGCACAAAAATTGGAATCATATTGAAGGCATTTTAAAATAAATTGTGCTGTAATAGTGCTATTTGTGTGTTAAGTTGTAAAAGGTGGAATGTCCTTTGATTTTCATGTCAATTTAATATAATCTAGAGTAATCAAAGAACAGGAAACATCACTTCAGAATTCAGAATTGAATTGGTAATATTGGCTGGTGAACATAACTCTGCAGAATTTTCTTGACTGATAATTGATTTGGGAGACTCCAGGCCATTATGATTACCATCAGTCTCAAGCAGGTGGTCCCGGGCTTTATAAGAAACCTAGCTGAGATTAAGTCAACAAAAAGCCAGCAAGCAGCATCCCTTTATGGATTATGTGTTATGTTCCTACATTGAGTTCTTATTCTTATTGATGAACTGCAATGTGCAATATAAAATAAACACACCCCAGACAGATTGCAAATTCTTGTGAATCTGCTTGTTATTCGGCTCCATTACTGGCTCATCTTTTACATTTCTCCTCATAAGAACCACTAGTCAATGTAGCATATGTGGCATGCTTAGTTAAGAAAATTGACATCTGAGTAATAATCCAATAAGGGTCAAAATCTAGTTCTAGCATGTCTGATTACATGACTTCAGGCAATTTTTAATTTTCAGTTCTTTGTTTTCAGTTCATGCCTCTATTAGTGACAATATTATTTTCAAGTGTAGACTTTAACATATCCTATAGAATAGGATCCAAAAGAAGAAATATAAATTATTATAATAATATTTTTATTATTAGATATGATACTGTTGTTTTATGAAAATTCTCTAAGGTACCACAAAATACAAGTGAATTAGAAATAAAATATCAATTTTTCATTTATTCATTGCTTATGGGACAGAAATATGTTTTAAATCACTCAAAGTTTTGGAAAACTAAATTCTTATTTTAGTTTGTTTAACAATGATTTCATAATGTTATAAGTTGTGGTTGTGAAAACATAGTTTGAAAAATCAAAAAGTAGTAAAAGTAGAGCATATTTTGAGCAAAATCCAAATTATTTGAGTAAAGAATATACTACTAACTTTAGGTCACTATATGAAGTATAGATTATAAGGTGTAAAGAAAAGGTTGTGTTTTGTGTTGCAGAAAGAGAATGAACATCAACTTGGTTAGGGAGGAGAGAATAATTTGGCAAGAGCTGAGTTAGAATAAATTCATCAGAACAATTGTATGAAAAAATTAAAATATATTTTTATTGCTGATAGATACCTCAGTCAATAGTGTGTTTACATCACAAGCACAAGGACTTGAGTTTGATACCCAAAGCCTACAATAAAGCACAGATATCATGGTATTCCATTCCTCTAACCGAAATGATGGAAGGGCAATCAAACAAATTCCGAGGGATCACTAGGTGGATATTCTTGTGTACTCAGTGAGAGATCTTGTTTCAACAAAGTGAATGACTAGTGATGAAACACACATGCATAATTCAACTGACCTCCACACTGTCACATATATGATTGCCTGCACATACATATATGTACCTGTACTTTCCCATAATATATGTTTCCATTTGCTTAAAATATGATATAATTCAAACTGTAATCTTTGAAATTTAATAGAAATTTTTCTGTAAAATCAAATGAAAGATAAAGATGAAAGTTTATGTGTATTTGAATGATAACATTTAAAACAAATATCAAAAAGAATGGAAAATTTAAAGATAAATGCTCACATAGTTTTTTATGCAATCTTTTAAAATATTCATTAAACATATATATGCTTAAAAAATTCCATACAACAAGTAATGGTATTGCTATTAGTTCTTCTTTGAAATTTTAATAGAATTCTCTATTAAAACCATCTGGCCCTTGTTTTTTCTTTATGTTGGAAGACTTTTAATGATTTCCTCTATATCATTCAGGTTAATAGTCAATTTAAATTGTTTATCTGGTCTTGATTTATCCTTGGGGGTGATATCTATGAGGAAATTTGTCAATTACTTTTAGATTTTTTCCAATTTTGTGTAATACAGGCTTTTTAAATATGATATAATGATTCTCTGGATTTCCTTGAAGTCTGACATTATGTTTCCCATTTTTAATTTTGTTGATTTGGATTTTTTTATCTGGCTTTTAGTTAGTTTGGACAAGGAATTATCTATTTTGTCAATTTACTTGAAGAACCAACTCTTTCTTTCATTGATTTTTTTGTAGTGTTCTCTTTGTTTCCACTTCAGACCTCAGTTTGATTATTTTCTGCCCTTTACTCCTCTTAGGTCCTTTTTCTTCTAGAGCTTTCAGGTGTGTGATTGGTATGAGATCTTTCCAAATGATTTATGAAGGTACTTAGTGCTATGTGCTTTTTATACCTATTCAATATAGTAGTTGAAACCCTAGCTAGAGCAATGAGAAAACTAAAAGAAATCAAGGAACTAAAATTGGAAAAATAAGGCAAAATACAATTATTTGTAGATGATATGATCACATACATTAGTAACCCAAAATAACTCTACCAGGGAACTGCTGCAGCTGATAAACACCTTTATTACATTGGCTGAATATAAGATTAACAAAAATCAGTAGCCCTCCTATATAAAAATGATACACTGAGAAAGAAATAAGTGAATCAACACCCTTTACAATAGCCTCAAATAATTTTAAATATCTTGATGTAACTCTATCCAAGCAAGTTAAAGACCTGTATGACAACAACTTCAAGTATTTGAGGAAAGAAACTGAAGACGCTATGAGAAGATGGAAAGACCTCCAATTCTCATTGATCTAGGATTTAGATAATAAAAATGGTCATATTACCAAGAGCAATCTATAGATTCATACAACCCGCATTAACATCCCAACACAATTCTTTACTGACCTTGAAAACTCCATTTCTTACAAAAAGCAACCAAAAAACAAAGCAATATAGGAGAGCTAAAACAATCCTGTACAATAAAGCTATAGAAATAAATACTATATGATATTGGTGTAAAAACAGACAGGTGGATTAGTAGAATTTAATTGAAGACCTAGTCATAAATCCATACACTTATGAACATCTGACTTTTGACAAAGAAACTAAACTTATTCAATGGAAAAAATAGTCAACAAATGGTAGTTGTCTAACTGGATCTTGTCATATAGAAGAAGGCAAATAAGTCCATATCAATCATGCTGTAAAAAATTCAAGTCCAAGTGGATCAAAGACTTCAAAATAAATCCTAATACACTGAAGATGCAGAGAAGGTTTGAAATAACCTTGAACACATTGGCACAGGATAAAACTTCCTGAGCAGAACAGCAATAGCACAAGCTCTAAAATAAACAATAAAATAAATAAAAAAATACATAAATAATGAATAAATAAAGCAAGAGACACCATCAAGTGGACAAAATGTCAGCTCAGAGAATGGGAAAATATGATCACCCACCCCACATCTGACAGAGGGTTGATTTCCAAAATATTAAAAGTACCCAAGGAACTAGATCTCAACAAATCAAATATTTTAATAAATAAATGTTGTACAGATACATACAGAGAATTTTCAACAAAAGACTCTCAAGTGGACAAGAATCCCTTAGCCTTCAGAGAAATGCAAATCAAAAGTGATTCAGAGATTCTATGTTACACTTGTCACGATGGCTAAGATAAAAAAGAAAAAAGAAACACTTATGACAGCCTATGTTGGAGAGGATTTGGAGTTAGGTGAACACTCCTCCACTGCTGGGGTGAGTGAAAACTTGTACAGCCACTTTGAAAATCAGTATAGTGTTTTCTCAGAAAACTGTGAATCAGTCTATCTCATGACCCAACAATACCTCTCTCACGGACATATCCCCAAAGGATGATCAATCATACCACAAGGATACTTGCTCAAATATGTTCATCATAGCAGCATTAGACAACCTAAATGCCCCTCAACTGAAGAATAGATAAAGAAAATGTGGTTCATTTACAAAATAGATTACTCAGTTTTTTAAACCAAATATCACCTGGAAATTTTAAGGTAAGTAAATGAGAATTAGATAAATTCATCCTGAGTGAGGTAACACATACCAAGAAAGACAAATATGGTATGTACTCTCTCATAAGAGAATATTATCTGTAAAATAAAGGATAACTATGCTATAATACACAGATCCAGAGAGACTACAAGAAACGTTTATGGAGGGATACCCAGGTCTCCCTATGAAGGAGAAGTAGAAGAAAACTCTATCCATGGGGTGATAGAGACCCACAGATTATATTTATATATTTATTGACATTTGCATGAGTGTGCGTATATATAAAAAAATAAGAATTAAAGAAAAAGGCCATGTGTCTGAGACAGATTGGGTGTCATTCTAATAATGGAGATGTTGTAAACAAATATTATAAACAAATGAGAAAAGATAACTATTAAATATCATAAAAACTAAAAATTAATTGTAACAGTACTTAAGAAATTATAAATGTAGGATATATGTTTAGTACATAATTGTCCATGGCATTGGAGAGTCACTTTTGAAGTCCATACATACGTGCTCTCAGATGATGTAAGAAAGTTCATAGCTTTGAGTTTTGTAGTCAAGAAATAAGTTATAACTTGGAACATTGGGTCTGATCATGATGAAGATAGGTTGTATTGAAGCCATGTATCATGGTACACTCCTTTATTCCCAGCACTTGGGAGGCAGATGCAAGCCTTTTGCTGTTAGTTGGAGGCCAACTTGACCCACAGAAAAAGTTCTAGGAAGACCAGAGATATATAGTGAGACTGTCTGAAACAAACAACAGAAAAGTTAGATATGCTGTGTTGAAATCTCAAACAATAAAGATGTTATTTTAAAGAGAAATATTTGAAAAAAACTGGCAATGTTGAAAAGCTTTAGGATGTTATGAAAATGTTTTATCATGTAGACTATATTCCAGGAGCTTTTAATTTCTAATTTTAATGACAGACTTTTAAGGGAAATATACAACTGTCTGAAACCAGATTATAAATTTAATCTCTCTTTGTCTACATGGTATAGAGAAAATTTTCTTCATTTTACTACCATATTCTTTTCTAGAATAACCTCCCAATTTCTACCATGTCCTATCCCCACATTACTCCATGTTTAAAATAGTATCTTACTTGAATTCCAAGGCTGTAGTGTGTATTCTTTCCCCATTCCTCTGTCAGATTATATGGGATAAATATGTTAATATAGTTTGGTTCATATTTTTCATCCTTAAGTGATGATCTAGTTGCCCTGATCATATACACTCACAAAGAAATTTGGAAAAGAGGACTCTGTTAAATATATTAAAGTTTAAGAGCAAGGCCTTCTTTCACAGAGACCCTAGTTTGGCTAAGAGCACCCCCCATTAGAGGTTTCACATTTGCTCATAACTCTGGCTATAACTGATCTCATATTTTCTTCTGGATTCCATTGGCAGTTTTACTGCCAGGTGCATGTATTCCCGCCTACACACATATTTTTTAATGAGTAAAAAGCATTAAAAAGCAGCATAAGTAAAAAGAGTTAATTCAACTTATAATCAAATGGCTAGTCATGTCTATAGTCAAGAGAATGGAATGAAAATGTGTTCCCTGGATTCAATTTGCTAGTATTTTGTTGAATTTTTTGCATCAATGTTCATGAGGGATATTGGTCTGTAATTCTCATTTTTCGTTGTGTCTTTGTGTGGCTTCGGTACCAAGGTAATTGTAGCCTCATAAAAAGAGCTTGGCAGTGTCCCTTCTGCTGCTATTGTGGGGAACAATTTGAAGAGTACTGGTAGTAGCTCTCCTTTGAATTTATGGTAGAATTCTTCAGTGAATCTGTCTAGAACTGGGCTTTTTTTGGTTGGTAGACTTTTGATGACTGCTTCTATTTCATTAGGGGCTATAAGTCTGTTTAACTTGCTTATCTGTTCTTGGTTTAATTTTGGTAAGTGATATATATCCAGAAAATTGTCCATTTCCTTTAGATTTTCGAATTTTGTGGAGTAGAGGTTTTGAAAGTATGACCTGATGATTCTCTGGATTTCTTCAGTGTCCATTGTTATGCCCCCTATTCATTTCTGATTTTGTTAATTAGCATGCTGTTTCTCTGCCTTTAGGTTAGTTTGGATAAAGGTTTGTCTATCTTGTTGACTTTCCTGAAGGACAAACTCTTTGTTTCATTTAGTCTTTGTACTGTTTTCCTAGTTTCTACTTTATTGATTTCAGCCCTCAGTTTGATTATTTCCTGGCATCTACTCCTCTGGGGAGTGCTTGCTTCCTTTTGTTCTAGAGCTTTCAGTTGCAATGTTAATTCTCTAGTGTGACTTTTCTTCAGTTTCTTCATGTGGGCATTTAGTGCTATGAATTTTCCACTTATCAATGCTTTCAAAATGTCCCATATGTTTGAGTATGTTGTGTCTTCATTCTCATTGAATTCTAGGAAGTATTTAATTTTTTTTATTTCTTCCTTTACTCAGGAATGGTTCAATTAAGGGTTGCACATTATTTAATTTCCATCAATTTGTAAGGTTTCTGCAATTTTGTGTTGTTGTTGAATTCTCACTTTAAAGCATGGTGGTCTGATAAGATACAGGGGGTTATTCCATTTTTTTTTTTGGATATGTGTATGTTTGCTATATTGCTGAGGATATATTCAATTTTAGAGAAGGTTTCATGTGGTGCTGAGAAGAAGGTATATTCTTTTGTGAAATGCAACTCAAAACCACTCTGAGATACCATCTTTCTCCTGTCAGAATAGCTAAAATCAATAACACCAATGACAGTCTAAGCTGGAGAGGATGTGGAGAAAGGGGAACTCCCCTCCATTGCTGGTGGGGTGCAAACTTGTACAGACACTTTGGAAAGCAGTATGGTGGTTTCTCAGGAAAATGGGAAGCATTCTACCTCACAATCCAGCAATTACGTTCTTGGGTATATATCCAAATAATGCACACTCATACATTATGTACATATGTTCAACTATGTTCATAGCAGCATGATGTGTAATAGCCAGAACCGGGAATCAACCTAGATGCCCCTCAACTGAAGAACATATAGAGAAAACGTAATATATTTATACAATGGAGTACTACTCAGAAGAAAAAAAATGGAATTTTGAAATTTGAAGGCAAACGGATGGAACTAGAAGTAACCATCCCCAGTGAGGTAACCCAATCACAAAAAAAGATGAACATGGAATGTTCTTACTCATTTTTGATTTTTAGACATAGAGCAAAGGATGACTAACCTACATTCCACACTTCCAGAGGAACTAGCAAATAAGGAGGAATCCAAGAGATGATTGCATGGTCCCTCAAAGAAGGACATGGGTACAAGTAACCCTGACCGAATTGGAGCCCAGGGGCAGGAATAGGAAGGAGAGTCTTCATCCAGTTGCTGTTTGAAGCAGAAACAGACACCCATATCTAATCACTGAACCATACTACTGGAATTCAGTTGCGGAGAGGGAGAAGGGTTGAACAAATGAGCCAAGACAGGGATAGAGAGACCTGCAGAAACACTGGACCTGACCTACTGATAGAATGGAGATCCTAGTCATAAAGCTGGGGAAACAGCATTGGACCAAACCAAAGTCTCTGAATGTGGCTGCCAGCTGAGAGAGCAAGACAGCCTATGGCTCCTCTGAGAGCAGAGCCAGTCTTTATCCTTAGAGCACAAATGGAATTTGGGAGCCCATTCCCTATGGAGAGATATTATTGCAGCTCAGATACAGGACAGAGGGTCTAGACCCTCCCCCAAACAATACAACAGAATTTGAAGGTCCTTGGTAGAGGGCCTCACTATCCCTGGAGAGTACTCAGTGTGTGGGTTGGGGTGGGTTGTGTGGAGAACATGGGAGGAGGGAGGGTGAGGGAATGGGGGATTGATATGTAAATGAGTAATTAAAAATAATAAAAAAATAAAAAAGAAAAGAAAAAGTATGTCGTGGTCATTTTGTCAATATTAGATAGCTTTCTTTTCTCATGTTTTTCAGAACCCCTCCAGAAAAAATGGTACGATTAATAATGTGTTAAGACTTTCACTATCATTCAACAAACATGACAATTCTACACAGACATAATAACAGGTGAGCTTGATCTAGATATTTCTTCTACTGAGACTGTCTTTCCAGGACATACAAGTTCACATTTAAAACTTCTCAGAATAGGTGACTTGTCTATTTAATGGCAATTTATATGTGGTCAAATGAAACAGAAAACAGCCAGGATATAAAAAATGATGAAGATTGTAATGAGAGTTTAATTTTTGTCATTTACATGCTGATTTATTTACATTTTAAATTTCTCTGCTTTGAAGATATGGCAATATGACATTTAATGACGTTCAGTCTCATTGGGAAATTATAAGGCACAGAGTTGCTTCCTCTAAAAACAAATTAAAAATTGATGAATAGATACTATATTTATATGTATACTTACTGATATATCAACAGCAAATTAAATTTGACAAAGAGTTTTAATATATAAATACATATTAAATCTTGTTTTAGTATATAAAATATTAAAGTATTAAAATATTCTACGTGTTTATTAAAACTCGATAAATCTAATTATCTATGATAACATGAAGTATAACAACAGAAAATAATTAGATCTTATTATTTTAATGGTATATTGTCATTAGGAATAACTCACCCTCTAATATCTTCACAGTGTTTTTATGAGAAGGTAATGAATCATTAGACCATAGTGTTTACATGCTTGCTTGTTGTCTATTATATTAGTATAAGCAAGTTTTAACTGCATTGAAAATGAAGAATTCTAGTATATAAAAAAATTATGCCAATCTTTGGTTTAGTCATTAATAAGACACAGGCCCAGTTTGTTCCAGTTTTCCCTTATTTATCTATCTTGTCAAGAGATTCTCTTAAAGGTGGAAAAGCATTATAACATTTGGGTGCTTTGTATTACATATATCATGTCATGCCATGTGATGTGGACCAATTGGAGCCAGGTTGTATCTGACAGACTTTACTTAGCTTGTTGTAAAATTTAAGTTCATAGCTGAAGACAGTTACATGTGTATTCAAAAATCAGTAATAATTTAAAGCTAGCAGAATGACAGCAATCATCAGTTTTGAATTTTTAAGGCTACTGTCGGTACTTTTATTCCAGAGAGATTTCTTCAATGACCTAGTTTAAGTTGGTTTCTCCAAGCAGCAGCCCCTTTCTAAATGAGTTGATATGTGTTTGCTACCTCTTATGAGTTTGAGAAAAAATGCATCACTAATGATAGATGAAGTCTAAAGGGCAAAGTCTCTGGCCCCTCTCATGTGAACTATATTTTCTATAGAATTGTTTAAAAGATTACAATAGCCATGGTCTCTTTAAGGGTGAAAGTGAATTCTCTATAAATCCTTCCTCCGAGTTTCTATCTCATGGCTTCACATACTTGAAGAAAATATTTATGTTCAGACCTGCAAAGTGTTTTCCTACTTTTAGCTTATGTCATAAATCTCACCTAGCACATTTGGCTTATCACTTAGTGACACAAAGCTATATTCATTGTAACTCTAGGAACTTGCATTTCTCCCCCCAGTACTTCATATTCTCTTTCATATTGAAACATATTGAACTTTGCTCACAGTGCTTCAGGAATTTTGATAGATGGATATTCCTGTGAAGCTTAACATGAAAGGTGGCTTAGGTAAATCAAGACCTATATTATTTCCTCAAAACACCTAACATATCACTTGTCCAATAAATATTGGCCTAACTCTGGGAAGTATTAGATGCTGATCGACTTCTAGTTTTATCATTGACGTTTTTGTCACACTCAAGGCTTAAGATATTTCCTAGCTTCACTGAACAACTTAAATACTCTCCGTCCCTCTGATATGAGTCTATCCTTGCTCATTTTAGAGAACAATGTTGTGCTAATATATGGCTTCTCTGAAAGCTTTAATTGAATTTTTAAAAATTCTTTCAAAAATATAAGATATACAAAAATTGTAGGTGCTGTCATTATTAATGAAGCAAGTAACATTAAAGAGAAATTAAATATAAATTGTGAAAACACAGTTACTATCCCAACACTCTCACTGCTTCTTGCCACATTTAGTCTCTAGGGAATATATTAAAAGACATCTTCATTAACTTGATATAAATCTGAGCAAAATAATCTGTTTCCTTCAAATTAGAGAGCTCAATTTCTAGATGTGTCTCCAAGGGAAAATAAAAAAGAATGGAAATTGTAATTACCAAATGCAAGGTAAGGAGAAACATTTTGTCACAAGGTTTTAGAAGCCTTCAATGTCAAGAAATGTTTATAGGAAAGTAAATTTTATTTAACTGTAAAATTACCAGCAAAAGATCAGGCATTATAATCCCTCTTCAGATCCATAAAATCACTTTGAGAATAAATCCAATATTCTGCTTGAATGCAATTTTTGGACAATAGAAGAAAGGCATGATGCAAAGCTCAAAGGTGCAATGTCTTTAGACTATGCACCACAAAGCATGCCTCCTTAATAACACATATAATATACATATCTAGAGGTTTGTTTATAAATGAAATATCTAGGAAAATTAGTGTTATCACTTAGACACTATAAAAATTTCAAAATCTTGCTCAGAATTTCAAATTGAGTATTAATAATTGGTGCATTTAAGCACTGAATATTTATACATGGAAAAATTTCTCATTGTGTAAATGATAACTCAAATTAGTTTTAATATGTTTGATTTGTAGTTTTTGACTCTGTTTTCATAACAGATAACAGGTGAAATGGCTGACAAGGAAGCTAGATGTTCAATGTCCCTTACTCTCAATAAACTTTTAGAATTTAAACTCTATAACATTTATTCCAAATGGGAAGTTATTCATTTTAACATTATTAAAGCACAATGCTGAAATTTCTTCGTAATCAGATTTTTCTTTTAATTTAAGCAAACAAGGACACATTTTTGTGTTGTTTGTGACATTTTTTCAGGCAGTGTCCAATAAATCCATCAGTATATATATTTTCTTCATGCTGCAAATATAATTTGATATTGTAACAAACAATAACCTATGAGTATATTTGTTTCAGGTCAATATGAAATTATGAGAATCAGGCAGCATTCTAAGTAGAAAAGAAACTCAGAAACTAAACCAAATAAATGAAACACTGTTGTTAAAAGAATATATATATCAAGAAACAGATGGTATGAGTGTTTGCCTCAATTGATTGTTTATGGGTTATTCCAAGGCTCCATAGGAAAGACAGGAAATCATATTGGTACAAAAAAAATTTCAAAAACATCCTACTTCTAATTTAGTAATGAAAGAGACAATTCAACCATGACATTATTAAACAAAACAGGAGAAAAGGAGATCATAAATAACTACATATATCTGAGGATATTTTCCAAGGATTAAGCAGTGGTGTGCACATGAAAACTCTGAACAAATAAGGAAACAATCCCTTTAAATTGGAGTTGAATTCATTTTTACTATCAACAAAGTTTTCTAGTGATAAATCATTTTCTCTTCTGCCAGAGCATTAAACATCACATGCAAAGAACCTGATATAGTAACAGAGAATGACTAGCTCCAGTAAAAGGTATTCTGCATAATTCCTAAGACACATTCAATGTTCTATCATAAAAAACTTAAATTATATCAAAGCCTAATGATCAATGAAAGGAAACTGCCCAACACCTAGGACAATGACACATAGTATCACATACTCAATAAAATACAATCAAGACTGTCATGAAACAAAGAATATGTACTATGATGTGAAAATAAATTTCTCAAACTAGAGTCAGCAGTGAGTCATATGTTTTACTTCAAAGGCAAGGATACTTAAACACCATTAAAAATTCATTATACATGCCTCCTCCCTCCTCTTGTCCCCTCCTTCTCCCCTTCTGCCCTCCCTTTTTGTGGAAGGAGTGGGAACTGGGGTTGGCATGGAGAGGGGAAAAGATTGTTTTAGAATGAAATAAATGATTTAAAAACCTGATAAGTAAAACTTTAAATGCATTATATACACATTCAAACTGGTGAAACAAGAAAATTAATATGAAATAACACTGAGTAGAAGCAGGTAAAAAGAAAATAAGCTAAAGATATTTGGGAGCAGGAGGTAGGGACATGAAAACTCTACCTACAGCTTGCAAACACCCTTGTATATAATTACTGCATTTGACTTCCATGTATGTATCATGGGACATGTAAACTTGGAAAGCTGCTGTATATGACAATGATTTATATATATTGAAGCCTATGTTTACAATACTGGGTCAAGTTAGAACAGACAAGAATACTTCATTATGATTGTTCTATTGTGGGATACTATTTAATATATTTCTCGTCATAATATTAGCTGGCCACTTGAAATTTAGTATAACTTGAATATAGGGGTGGTTCTTTTTAGACAAACACAATGATGGAAACCAGCATATCCAATCCATATGCAAATATAGTGACATATTGACACATTATGCTTCTTGAAGGTCTTGAAAACCTCCACAATCATTTAAACACATGTCATTTGATCTACTATTTAATAATAGCATAATTTAATTTTTATATCTTGGCTATGCATAGGTCTGTCCATTGTTTTCATCCTAATTCATTTAAAAGAATATTTTTTAATTTCAAATATTAATTTCTTAATTTTAGTGTCAATGATTTAAATATTTTAATTATTTTAACAATGTCTTTGGGAACAGTATAGTGATTGAGCCAAGGTCATTATGCATTTCTGTATAACTTCTCTGAGATAAGTTATGTTGCGAGCCCAAATGTTTATTTGTAATGTTGACTAACATATTTGTTTAGTTACTTATTTAAAACATAAAACAAGATTAAACAGGGCAGTATTTTAATGTATTATAAGACAAACACATATCCTTCTCAAATGCAATAGAAAATAACTCACATGTAAATATTTCCATTTTTCTACATCCTATTATATCCATATTATATCTATTTGAGGTTATGGACATTATAATAAATATGTTGACTTATTATTCTCCATATACAGGCATAATGAAGCATAATACATAAAATTAGCTCTATCTTCAAATATAACCATATGATGAAAATATAAATAAGAAAATGTAAAAACAAATGTACTCATTTGAGAGAAATAATTTTGCAAGAATGGATACAAAATTTTAAGCTAAAATATGTATTTTCATATTTAAACAGGGTGAATGATTTTCCTTCATCCTTTGATAGAAAGAGAATTTATCTGGCTAACCTTCACATTTGTGATGGGTTTTCACGTTGTCATTTCACTAATCTGTGAATATAAGGATTAATCATTTCTTCCAGTGGCACAGTGTGTTTCTGTCAAGTTGAATTCTCCTTAAAAGAAAATCCACTAGCCTGAACATTGAAGATAACAAGAAAATCAACACAAATTTGTTAAACTTTCTAATACTTTCAGGTAAATATGTCTTACTGATATAAGTTTTAAGTGATTTAACCTGATGCAAAACTGAATCAAATGTGGCTCCAGGTGGTGTGTGGTCTGATATAATAATTAACTTATGCAGCTTTCTAACCTGCCATAGACCTTTAAGTTAATTCTTTTTTTCTCTGCCACCAATTATGTGAATTGGAGTGCTATATTTCTATGAATGACAGAATAATTAAATGCCTCTGATTTTGACACATGAAATAATCCTTCAATTATTTGACTGTAAAACATCTCCAGAAAATCACAGTTTACAGTAAAATATCTTCAACACTTGTACTTTCCTCCCAATGACTAACACATTTATACATAGTAACTGTGGAGAGATTGATTTAAAAATTCAAAATTCAAATATTTGGAGGTCAAATTAATAATTGCAATCTTATAGTACAAATAAGATATGAAAACACACAAAACACAAAACAGCATTCTGCCCATGATAACAAAGACTACATATTATCCACAAGCATGTTGCATTAAGGAATGATGAACTCTGATATTTTTCAATATAATCTGAAAAATACATATTTGTAATTTATTATGTACAAAGTACTGGTTACATTCTGGTTATATAGAAATGTACCTATGATTAGCCATTAATTATTAGGCTTGGTAAATTCAGCAACCAGTTTTTAAATATTTCTCATGTGTCAGAAGCACTGTCATTTTAAAAATCAAAGACAAAGATGATATGCAGAATAGATTGAGACCATGACATTTGATAAGCTTCACATAGATTTCTAGCCAATTGCAATAGTCCTCTAGCAAAATAAGTCAAAGATTCATTCATAATGATATGAATTCATATTTATATTAGGTGTGTGCATATTAATAAAGACTTACCATATATCTAGCAACATGTTGATATTTAAAAATATACGTGTGGATAAAATTTGTCATAGTATAGAAAGTTAAAAATCACTATCCAGCAATAACAGAAATTTAAAAAGTACATTTGTACCAAAAATTTACAATAAATAATATTTTAATTACTTTCCTTATTAAATAGATATACATTCTTATTCATTTATTGAAGGTATATTTTGGCTTTGTCTTGTCAATTTCACTATAGTCCGATTGTAAATATACAAGAGGTTATCTGCTTCAGGAACTCACATGCCATTTCATTAAAAGTAATTATTTCTCAGGAAAAAAAAAGCAAACCTGTAAAGATTTGTTTATATTTGGCAACACCAAAATGTTTCATGACACACAAAATTCTTAGAAATATCTTGAACTTGGGGTCATCAACCCAATATTGTCCAAATACAATAGGAATATCAAGATAAAATAAAGTAATCTATGTTACCCATTTCACATTGTCGTGGTCTATAACAAATTAAGGAGCTCATGAAGAGGGCTACATGAATGCCCAATATGTGCTACTTAATATTTATTTTGCCTATTTTTACTTTAGCAAAGAGTATTACCCATTTTCATATAGCTTGTATATCTTTCAGAATTCTAAGTATTGCATATCTGAAATGGTAATCGATAGCCATGCCATTCATCAGCTTTATATATTTCTGTAATATCTCATAATTTTCATTCTAAAGTTCAGATTAGAGTAATAGTGACTGTAGAGAATTTATAAGTAGGCACAATTATAACAATTGAAAATACCCAAACATAAATTGAAGCAATTTAAAATGAGTGATTTTCATGAATTAAAAATATGTGTATTTGCTCCAACACAAGCATATAATCATGAGCATATGGCAATATTACATCAACCATATGTCTTCATTTTCAGCTAAACATATGGAATCATTTTACAGTAAGTACGTCATAAGAACATGACAGGTTTAATAAAGTATATTTTCTCAGTAAATAAGAAATGTTCTATAAGAAAACATGTACAAAAGTTTATAATGTAATCTAGGTAGATATCCTGGGTCACTCCAACTAATTAAATATTTAAGAAGGATTGAGGGTACCATTGTTTGTATATGAAAAAAATATTTGAGACTGTGTGCACATATGTGTGTTCTGTTGTACACATATGTGGAATATAATAATTTGGTGAGGCCATTTGTGAAGTATGTAAACATTCTGCATTCGGCAATGAAAATATCTCTTCTATACTAATTGGCTATTGCTTTAAAATCTCAAAAGAAAAAAAATAAGGAGACTATCAACATGGTTTTCAAATAAACACATATTTGAATTTTAACATTTCAAAGAAGACACTCAATATTCTTGAGATCTAGGGGTCTTGCCATATTATTCACTTGTAAAAAAAAGCAAACAGCAAAATAATGGCCATTTTCTTGAAATGCCACAATGGAACATGTTAAACTGAGAGGGATGATTCTGTGGTCTTGCTAAACACTTAAATTGAATCTTTAAGATTCCTTCTGTGTGTATTGCAAAGTGAATTCTTTGTTTCTAGGGTGTTTGAACATGTGTGTAGTTAGTGTACTTGTGTGCTCATGCATATGAGCAACAGAGCTCAAAATTATGTATTATTCACAAAGAGCCTCTCACCATGAATTTGAGACAAATTCTTTCACTGGAAACTGAAGTTTGCTATTTGGACCAGGCTGTTTGATCAGAGAGTTCGAAGAATATACTTTTGCCTGTCTACATTGTACAAGGATTGCAAGTAGAAACTGCTACTATTAGTTTTTAAGCAACTAACTTGTATCTAATTTAGTGATACTGGCATTAGACAATGTGTTCCTCTGATTCCAAATTATTTGCTACATGATGCAACTTACCCATTAACTACATAATGGTTTAGCATTCTTTGTATTTCTTTGGACAATATACCTAGAAATGCTTTAAATGAGGCAAAATTTATCTTCCTTAATGATTTTAAAGTCTTTAAAATCTGTCATGCTGAACCTATCAGCTTGGGACAGAAGGGAGTCTTTTTGTTTCTTTTTTTTTTTTTTTTTTTTTTTTTTTTCCGAGACAGGGTTCTGTGTGGCTTTGGAGGCTGTCCTGGAATTAGCTCTTGTAGACCAGGCTGGTCTGGAACTCAGAGAGATCCACCTGCCTCTGCCTCCCGAGTGATGGGATTAAAGGGGTGTGCCACCAACGCCTGGCTCAGAAGGGAGTCTTACCATCATGGCTGTACCAGTTTGAGGAAGGATAAAATGTTTAAGTCATTGTGGACAAGATTATGAAAGAGGAAGGGATAGACCAGGGAGCACAACTAAGTTTGAGATTCACGCTTACTTTAATTGCTTAGAGACACCTTTTCATACAATATATCCTGATTATAGTTTCCTTCTACTCCTTCCAATTCCTCAACACCTCCCCTCCATTCTTCATTCACTCCATTTTGGACTATTAATAGAAAAGAAAAAGCTTCTAAGATACAAAACATAATATGAAAAAATAAAATGTAACATTATGAAACAAAAATCCATCTAATCAAGGCAAAACAACAGGAGAACAAAAGCCCCAAGAGCAGGAACAAAAATCAAGAGCAACTCATTCATTCACATATTTTCATAAAAGAAATTCTAAGCTGAAAGCTATAATGCTATATAACAGAGGACCTAATACAGACCAGGGTAGGCTCTGTGCTTGCTGCTTAATTCTCTGTGATCTTATATGCCCCTTGCTTGGTTTATCAGAAGGCCATGTTCTGCTAGTGTCCTCATCACTTCTGGCTCTTATACTCTTTCTAAATCCTCTTCTGTGTTGTTACTTAAATTTTGGGGAGAGAGGTTTGATAAAGACATTTCATTTATTCTTCTTCTATTCTTCCCCTGACTCAACCTTTCTGCTTATGTGATAGGTGGGATTTTAAATGGGGGAGGTGGTAGGGGAGAAGGGGAGGGAGAAGGGAACTGGGATTGTCATGTAATTCAATCCTGTTTGCAACTCAAATAAAACAAAAAAGAAAAAAAAAGGAGTTAAAAAAAGACAGTTCATTTAGAGCTGTGGTTCCAAGAACTGACTCTCTCTCTCTCTCTCTCTCTCTCTCTCTCTCTCTCTCTCTCTCTTTTCTGTGTGTGTATGTGTGTCTGTGTGTGTGTCTGTGTGTGTGTGTGTGTGTGTGTGTGTGTGTGTGTGTGTGTGTGTGTGTGTGTGTGTGTGCTGTCAGTCTTCACATGTTTCTGTCTGCTGCAGCAGTGAGTACCCTTGAGGATGACTAAGTAAAGCATTGATCTATGAATATATCAGAACACCATTAGGAATCATTTCATTGATTTTTTTTAGATCAAAAGGGTTTGGTTTGCCTTTAGGTCTCTGGATTAAATAGTCTTTGGTTCTTGCTTATCATAGCAATCTTTCATATGAGTTCTGTCTCATGGAGTGGGCCTAAAGACAAATCAGATATTTGGCTACCCCCACAAGTTCTGTAAGAGCAGTACCCTAGCACATCTTGTAAGTGGGGAAGAATGCAGTTCAAAGATTTTGTAACTATGTTGGTGTTTATTTTTCATTTTGATAGCCTTCAGAGTATTTTTGTGAACCAAAAAACACTAGAATATAAGGGTAAAGTTTCCATGTAGACGCAGTATTAACTTCCCCATGTTCAAAGAGTTATGTGTGTGTTGTGTTCTTCAAGGGAGCACTCCTGTCACTTCGCTGAGAAAATCCCAATGTCTTAGCAACATCCAGGGTAATTTGGGGATTTTCTTGGGACCCTCTTGGCTAACCACTCAATTGAATGTTACCCAGTTCAAGCACTGGATGCTTAATTTGGGGAACAAGAGGTGACCAACTGGAACTCTGTAACCTCCAATATTAGGAAAACTCATTAAGCCCACCTTAGTGTATTTTAGGAAGTTTATACTATACTAGGATTATATATCTTCCCTCAAATGCCTGTCAACTCCATTGGGTATTTGAGGGATGAAATGTAAAATGGACTTCTCTCCCAAATTTCCCTCCCTTAACTCTATCTCTCTTCTGACTCCTCACTTGATCATCCTTTTTGAGTCCCTACGCACCTTCAGGTCACTTGAAAAATTCTTTGCAACTACTGTGAACTTAGAAATGTTGTTGAGTTATAAAATTAGCTCCAGAGATTTTTGGAGTCTTATTTTAGCTTGATGAGATATAAAATATACCATGATACATAGATGCAGTGACCATGATAGTTTGGGCTTATTAATTAATAATTTTCATATGTATTTATAATTCAAAAAATATTTAGGAATGCAGTTTAATTGCCATGAGCATGCTAGGAAAATGCTCTCATATTGATTTTCATATATATATATATATATATATATATATAATATATATATATATCACAAGTTAATAATGATATTTTTCTATTTCTAGTGCACAAGAAAGAAGTGCAAAATTAAATTATTTATTTCTTATTATCACTCCATTCATGTTTCCTTGTGTGTTTGTCATTGAAAAGATTAGTGACACTTTTGTTACTTTAATTTCTTTATTTGTAATGGTAGTGAGAAAAATAAAAGGGATCTTCTCTACATGCAGCCTTCTCTGGGTATTTTAAGTACTATTAAAACATAAAATAATTTTGTAGTAATACTAATGTTAACTCTTTATATTCTTATTATAAGCATTTCATACACCCAGTTTCTTCTAAGGCAGCAAAGGTATGGGGGAATTGAGGAGATTTAACTTTGTAATTATCAGCTTTTGAGTTCTTCTTTGCTCTTCCGTTTGGCTTGAGCCAAAGGAATCAAAAAGAACTATTAGCTAATAATTTCACCAAAACCAGCTGTCAGTAAAATACCACAGATTCCTTGAGAAAATATATCATGATATTACCTTGTTGCCTGGCCCCTGAAGATGCATCCCCACCAAGATCTATTTTATAAATGTCCTATACAACAGTTTTGTCTAAGAAAACTACAAGTGGCCCTCAAGCTTCTAATTTGTCCACATGGAGAACCGAATAAGTGAGCAGAGTTGAGACTGTGGATTGTACAAACATCATTGCTATGATTGTTGCTAAAGATAGAGTTATAAATAGTTTAAAATACAAGCCCAAATGTCTTTAACTAGTTCAAAAGAAATGGCTATGATTGGTTCAAACATTCTGTCTTAAGACTGCGAAGTCTCTGTGTGAGATAATACCATGTGATTCATACTGGGTATAAGGCATTAGGCTCAATTAAAAGCTTATGTCTGGTGGTCTTGTATGCTTTTAGTAGTGCAGGCTGTCCTGGTGATATATAAAAAAAAAGTCGGAAACAGGCAGCAGAGTAAATCAAGTCAAGCAGACACCTGCTTTGCAGCTGAAGAAGCTGCTGCAGAAGTGTGAGAATGCAGCTCAGAAATGTGCATTGGAGTGAGAGGAAAGAAGAAAGGGTGAATAGGTAAGACTGCGGAAAGACAATTGAATATGCAGAACCAGATAAGAGAAGCTCACGGTCTACAGTGTGAGGTTTATTCCAAATGTCTGAGATTCTTTGGAGAAAGGTTTGATTTCTATATAAGAAGAGTAACGTTGATGTATGTGAAGAAGGAAGGAAACTGGCAATTGTATGTGGGACTAATACAGCACCCAGAAGGCAGAGACCGGCAGATCTCTCTGACTTCAAGAAAAGCCTGTTCCATAAAGAGTGCCAGGACAGAAAGAGCTACACAGGAAAGCCCCGTCTCTTTTACAGCACTCAGGTGGCAGAGGCATAGAGATCCCTGACTTCAAGGCCAGACTTGTCTACAGAGATAAAATCTGTCTCAAAAATCCAAGCTAACTAACTAAATAATAAAGAATGCAATTTCCCAAAATTTCAAACTCACCTCGCATAGTGTTTCTCCATCAGTATCCTGCTCAAAAAGTGAAAATGTATATTTTCTCTGACAATTTATAACACACTAGCATATTTTTGTTTTATACAAATGTTTAAAATGTACAAATGTATGCAAATGTAATCACAAACTGACAATTTACACGATTTTGACACTGTCCTATCATTAGCACCACTGCCGTGCGGAATATAACTTGAGAATTTGACAGTGCACTAATCGTCTTACACACAAACATATTTTTCTGTGTGTGATCAAAAAGTTCTGAAAGAAGATCCATCTGCAGAGACTGGGCTTTGGATATACTGCAGTGTTGCAGGTTTAAAATTTAGATACCAGCCTGGAGAGATGGCTCAGCCATCAAAGGCTAGGCTCACAACCAAAAATGTAAAATTCTAGCTACCTTATCCTGGTCTAGTTCCAGCCCTCGAGAATAGCCATGTCGAATACCTTTTGGTTAATAGCTATAATTTGTTTAGAATCTGTTAACTTGTGAGAGTACCAATCCAACTCTAATAGTATCATCAGAGAGCATCATCAACTTGTAGAAGTTTTCCCCAAACTCTCTGATGTACGCATCCATAGTTTTTAAACTTGATTTGATTCATAACTTTCTTTACTCTATAAAAGTAAAAAAAAAAAAATTCCATGATACTGCGTCCATATTAGAACATGTCATTTGGGGCAGCTTCAATTTGTGATCCTAAGTCATGGTCACTTACAATGGCTCCAGAGTAAACTATTTTATATCCCCTTTATTATGAGTGATTTTGTTTTTTACTTGTTTTTATTTGCATGAACACATGTATAATCACTGCTTCAATAAGATTAGCAAGTTTATTTTCAAAGGATGAAAATATATGTTTAAAGTTTTCTCATTCTTTCATTGGGTCTACTTAATTTGACACAATTTGGCAAAAGGTTAACAATTCCCATTTCTATTGAATTTCATCAATTCTAGTTGCAAAACTTGGCTATTCATGCATTCTAAGTATACATGCTGTGTTATTTAGTCCATAAATATTTGTAATCCCTCTGCATGGTAGATTGCAAATATCATTGCATTAATTTTCCTTTGTTACCTGATTTCATACTACTTATCTAATTCTAGAGACAATAAGGATGAGATTTTAATTTTCTTTGTGATTTCTCCTATTTTGCCTTTTTTCTTCTTATTATACTTACTTTAAAAAACAGTATACTAACAAAAATGAAAATATTCATTGTTTGTAACAATAAACTGTAACCCTAAAAGTTCTTGTTTGAGCTGCTCTTCTCCAGGATCTAGAGATGACCTCACCATCATATTCTATATATATGAGAGACAGACAGACAGACAGAGAGAGAGAGAGAGAGAGAGATTTTAGGATTTGTACATTTGGAAGCCCTTCACATTCTTAGTGCTACTTTAAGTAAACTTGAAACTGCTTATCTGGAAAAATATTGCAGTGGATTTTTTTGAAAGGTAAATTTTAGATTCCACTATAGAAATCATCAGTAGACCCTACAACTTCACTGTAGAAGTCATTTAAATATCTAAGTTATGGTACAACATGATGGAAAAAGCTGAGAAAAATGTCATTTTTATCATGGTTTTGCTTTACATCATAGACTCTAATATGATTGCCTAATCTCTAAAATGAGAACAACAATATTTGACCAATACAAAGAGTTAGAAATAATTAAATTCTAAGACAATAGCCAGATTTATAATTATACCTCATGGATTAAAAACTGAACTCCAGTGAATTCACTTAATCAATACAATCAATATTTTAATATATATTATCAAATTTGGTATGTTTTCAAAATTCACAATATCATGTTTCTATTCAAACCTCTATTCAATATTTTTTACAAATATGGAAAGCTACAAATAAATTAGACATAAATCAAGTATCAGTGCTTATCTTCATAGATTATTCTCTGTAATCTCAATTCCAATATCAAATTTAATGAAAATATTATTATAATCATTCGATGTTTTAGAAAGCTTGGTGTTCACAATCAAATGATTGGTTTTATTTTTAATTGCACATTTACTTTAATAAGAAATATATAAATGGATTTTCAGGCAAACAATTTTATTTGTAAGTATTTATTAATATATAAAACATTATTTAAGAATAATTATTTTAAGCCGGGTGTTGGTGGTGAACGCCTTTAATTCCAGAACTCAGGAGGCAGAGGCAGATGGCTCTCTGTGAATGTGCGACCTGCCTGGTCTCCAGAGCGAGTGCCAGGATAGGCTCCAAAGCTACACAGGGAACCCCTGTCTCTAAAAAAAAAGAATAAATTATTTTAGTTTTAAAAGTTTAGAGTGAAATCTTTATTAAATAGTGACTTTAATCCCAATTTCCAAAGCACTTATTTAGTACATATTGATAGAAATTGGATTGCCATTTGCACATTTCTCATTAGCTTTCATGGCACCAGTTCAAACTTCCCTGTGTGTGTACTGTTGTGAGGAAGATGTGACTTTAACCTTTACTCATTCTCAATGTGTATGTTCAATTTTAAAATCTATTTTCATTTCAGTCTAGTGACAATTAATAGCTTACACTTCTAGTTCCTATAAGAAACCTGCAAGGATTTTACTAGTATTAAAGAAAAACTTGAAAGAGAAGTACATGATTTCACTAATATTTGTGACATTTACATACAAAAGGTTAGTTATTCAATGTCATATATATATATATATATATATATATATATATAAGTAATTATGTCAAAATTATAAAACTCTTCTCTTGTATATTGAGAACCTAAATGAAGGGTTTTGGTGTTGGGTGGTTCTTTCTTATAAAAATAAAGGAAAAAGGAAAAAGATAGAATATATTTTGAAAGGAAATAAAATAAAATTAAATAAAAAACCCTCAGTGTAAGCAGAAAGACAGCAAGTGGCACCAAAATTCCTTTTACCTAAATATACTTTATAATCTATATTCACAGATTTTATGACTTTTCAGTGAAAACTACTCATATTTTCTGCTAAGTGTAGAAATATTTCATTTTTTCTATTTTTATTTTATGTGTATTAAAATTTGGCCTGCATGGATATCAGTGTACTAAGTGCAAGCCTGCTGCCTGCTGCAGTCTCTTAGAAATGAAGTTACAAATGGCTGGGATCCATCATTTGGGTGCTTGGAATTAAGCTGTGACATCCAGAAGAACAGCCAGTTGAGCCATCTTAATAGTTGAGCCATCTTGAACCACACATTTCTCAATTTTAAATTGAATTATATTACATTGAAAGCCATTACTTTATGCATCAGTTTGTAATGGCATGTTATACTGGGGAATTTGATTAAAATTATGTATATCTAAAGCTGAATTCTCAAAGCAATATTGCAGTCCAATGTTCACGTTTGAATCTACCACAACATTTTTTTTTAGTTTTTATTAATTAGTCTGGAATTTGGTTTTGATAATCTAAAATTTGAAAATTAGTAACTTATCTCTATCATTTCCTGAACATTACCCCTTAATATTACCATCTACTTTTTGCAAGTATTTTTGCAAAGAATTACTGTGAAGTACATTTCATTAGGCTTTATTTAATTGACCTCAAAGAGTTAGCAGGAGAAACGAAACAAAATGCTCAATAAATAATAGGACAACAGTAAAGACATAAATGCAAAAGTTGGAAAATTGAAATTTCTCAGGATATTTTCATTTTGTAAGAAGTAATTTAGTGCAATTCTGAAACAAAAATTTTAGATAAAGATCTTCCTAAAGAAAGCCTGGAAATAAAGGGGGAAGCTAACAGTTTTTACTATGGTCATGTTAGTGGAATTTGTATTTTACCCTCAATTAAACAAATCAAACAATTTGAAGATATCATCTTATACCTGTCAGAATGGCTAAAATCAAAAACACCAATGACAGTTTATACCAGAGAGGATGTGGAGAAAGGAGAACACTTCTCCATTGCTGGTGGGAGTGCAAACTTAAGCAGCCACTTTGGAAATTAGTATAGTGGTTTCTCGGGAAAATGGCAACAAGTCTACCTCAAGATCTACCAATTCCATTCTTAGGCATATACCCAAAAATGCACATTCATACAACACGGAAATCTGTTCAAATATGTTTGTAGCAGCATTATTTGCAATAGCCAGAACCTGGAAGCAAACTAGATGCCCCTCAACCAAAGAAAGGATACGGAAAATGTGGTACATTTGCACAATGGAGTACTACTCAGCCATAAAAAAAAATCAATGGAATCTTGAAATTTTCAGGCAAATGCATGGAGCCAGAAGAAACCATCCTAAGTGAGATAAGTCAGTCACAGAAAGACAAAAAATGGCATGTACTCACTCATATACGGATTCCAGACAGAGTGAAAGGGATTTCCAGCCTACCATCCACACATCCAGAAAACCTAGGAAACAAGGGCAACCATAAGAGAAACATACACTGTCCCCCAGTGAAGCAGAAAGGGACAAGAATCCTTGAATAAATGGGGATTATCGGGGAAGGGGGAGGGAGGTAGCAGAAAGAGGAGGGGAGAAGAGCAGGGAGGAAGAGAACATGAGGGATCAGGCAGATTGAGTAGGGAGAGGAAAAGAGGAGAGCAAGAAAAGAGACACATCAATAGAGGGAGCCACTATAAGTTTAAAGAGAAATCTGGCACTAGGGAATTATACAGAGATCCAAAAGAATGACCCCAACTATGAGCCTTAGAAATACTGCAGAGGCTACCTTAAATGCCTGTCCCCTATAATAAGAATGGTGAGTACCTTAAATGCCATCCTAGAGCCTTCATCCAGTGCTAGATTTCAGGGATTCTTGTATGCTTTTAGTAGCACAGGCTGTCCTGGTGATATAAAAAAGGTCAGAAGCATAGACAGAAGAGAAATCAGGTCAAGCTGATACCTGCTTGGCAACTGAAGAAGCTGCTGCAGAAGTGTGAGAATGCAGAAACTGGGTGGTTTCTCTATGAACTTCCATCTGAACAGTCACTGTTAACAAAGGCTGCCTGGCATATGTGGGCACACAGTATAGACTGCTGAATGATATGAATTACCTTAATTCACTGGAAAATGTATTCTTATAATATCATAATGATTAAATTATGCAAAATAAATGATTTTTATAACTTTCCTGGTATTGATCTTAGTATGTATAGCATGTTATGCCATTGTATTATACCATGATAAATACTTGATTTTAAAAGTTGTTAAGTGAATTTTGGGATTAGCTTAGAATTTCCAATAATTCCTGAAATAATCCTAAACAAATCGAGCGATGGTGCATGCCTTTAATCCCAGCACTTGGGAGGCAGAGGCAGGTGGATCTCCGTGAGTTTGAGACCAGCCTGGTCTACAAGAGCTAGTTACAGGACAGCCTCCAAAGCCACACAGAAACCCTGTCTTGAAAAACCAAAAAAAAAAAAAAAAAAAAAAAAGCCTAAACATACCACTGCCAAGCTGTACTATGTATTTATGATAAATAGTTACTTTAGTATTGACAACTATTGAGTCAAAATATTCAGCTCTAAACATAATGGATATTCTCTTTATCCTGCAGTTCAAACTTCAAAACCAATTTTTGCCTATGCACGCACATGTGAATGTCAGAGGAGAGAGCCATGTGTCTACCTCTATAATAATAAGTGCTATTTTACTATGACTAGATGTCTCAATTCAATGAGCTGGTCATTGAGGTTTAATGGCTATACTGATGGTTAGCATGCTTGCAAGCTCCTCTGGTTTCTGCTCTTACCCAGTTCAGGTATGATTGGCTTCCCATGGATTACTTTTTTTGTGGCTGCTAAGGATAAAACCCATTTTTATCATGCTTTTGCAACAAGAAATTTATTCATCAAGCCCATTCAAGATTTATTTATATTTAATTTTATTTTTTAATTCTTATCTCATACATTGTATCATAAGTTCCCCTCCTTACCCTCCTCCCAGTCCCTTGTGCCCACTCTCCATTCTCCCCCAGATCCACTCTTACTTTGTTTCTCTTCAGGAAAGAACAGGCCTCCCAGGAATATAATCACACCACATCTTCAGATTTAATTGGATGCAGAAATAAAGAACATCAGTATATGCAAATCTTTTGTAAATGAGATAATAAGGAATTTTTAAAATTAAATTTTTCTATGATTTCAAATTAATATATATTTGACTTTATACCTATTTTATGTAACTACATATGCAGGGTATTATGAAAAGTGGTACAGATGGGTAAAATCTTAGAAGTTTTGGATTGGTTCAGAAGTTCACTGAGTCAGCAGCCCCATTTCTTTTACCCTCTTCTGTATCTTGGCTCCTAGAACATAGGAGAGGCTCTAAAAAGATTAGAGGAAGAATAAATTATTAGATAAGTACTAGGAATAAAATGTAGATTATTGCAATATTATTCTATAGATTAAAATAAACTAGTTTTGGCAGCTTAATTTAAGACAGTAGCATATATCTGTTGAATGATAAATAAAAGACCCAGAGACTGATATTAGGGTTCAAGCTTCAAGCTGAAAATCAGAGAAACAAAGGAGCCAAGCCAGTAGATTTTCCTCTACTCAGCTGTCTCCTGTCTCCAGGAATCCTCAGAGGCAAAAGGCTTTCCATTCCTGTCACCTACTCCATTATTCCTTTATCTGCTCAGTCATATCATTCCTGGTTCTGGGATTAAAGGTGTTTGATCCCAGGTACTGAGATCAACTTTGTATAAACTGTTTCTTTTAGGATTGTATCAATTTCATGTAATCAGTGTGGCTTGTACTAACAAAGATCCATCTACCTCTTAATCCTGAGTCTTGGGATTAAAGGTGTGTGTCACCACTGCCGCTCTATAGCTGCTGGGATTAAATGTGTCTATCATCACTGCCTGATTTCTATAGCTTTGTGGGTCACTTTGCTTTCTGAATCCTCAGTCAAGTTTTAATAAATTGTAAATAATATGTCACCAATATAACCTTACACACATGTTGTATTTACAGCTAAATCCAATGACTTCTTTCAAAGTGAATGTTCATTGTTTGCTATTTTGGCATGCCTCTTCCCATTGACTCAGATTCCAACTGAACCAAGATCACAGGTTTTAACTTCAAATTTGCTTTCATTTTAATTGTACTTTGCCTTTGTTATACTACATTCTCTGAAAGATACTCTCTCTAGATTATATTCCCTGCCTCTATATGACTGCTGATATTAATTTACTGTCTTGGCTGCAGTTAAGGTTGATATTTTACAATATGAGGTCATATGTATACAGTGACTTAGAAAGTTCAAATTCTACTGCCAAATAAAATACCAAAAAAGTAAAATTGATATTAAACCTAAGTACCTAATTGTAGAGAGAATCCCTGTGGTATCTCTTACTACGCCACTTGGGCTTGGTCACAGATACCCTGACAATGCCAACCTGGGCGTGGTCAGAGTGACATAACAAGGGTTTAAGTAGGAGGGAGGTGAACAAGCAAGCCTTTTTTCTCTCTTTCGTGTAGCTGAGCCCACTAAGAACCACCTTGTGGGTATCTCCTGCTCCAGTGGAAACCTGGTCACTAGCTCCCTTGCATGAGTACTATTCCTTAATAAATTACCAATTATCAATCTATTTCTGACTCCATTTTGTAAACCTCTTTACCTAATAGAATACTATCCATAATATTGCAAAAGCTCATTTTTGTTAAAGATCTAGATGAATGAAAGAATTTTGAGCTGTGAAAATACAATTTCACAATACTACATATAGCACATGCTTTTCATTGGCCAAAGTTAACCAGGGACATATTACTATGCTTCCTATGATATTGAATGCTATCATTCAAGACACATTTTTACTTAAAAAAATACATTGGCCTGACAATTTGGACTCATCTTCTTTGACAAGAAGTTTTCAAATTATATTAAGTATAAAAAAAAGAGAATTGAAAGCTTCTAGGAATTCAGTTGGAAAATAGGAGATGCAGCAAGAATAGATATGAGCATAAAATACAGAGTTATTTGGCCTGTGGGCATTACAGGAGCCTATTTTGTACATAGTAAACAAACTGAATGGACCTCTTTGAAAATCATTGTTATTGGGATATGTTTCTAGCAAATATCCTTACTTCAATATTGCAAAGTGAATGGCAGTCATACACTCAAAGGTCATCTTGAGGGATACTGAATTAAAAGTTGAGGCAAGTATTTGACAATTTTAGATGTAAAAGATTGACAAGTCCTATTTTACCAAATCCAAATTAACTTGTAGAGAAAGAGAAACTATCAATATTCTACACACCCTAGGATGTTTTGTAAATTCCCGTAATGATAAAAACTGAAAATAAATAAAAATAAATCTCATCAATTCAAAATACAAACAGCAGAAGAATCCCTGACTCAGGGGAAAATCATAATCCAGCAAGCTAGCAGCTGAGACAGAAGCCCAGCTTTGACTAGTGTGAAATATTTTATGAAAAAACAAAATTGCATTCCTCCTCTCCCTCCCCTCTCTTCCTGTTCTCCCTTCTTCTCTCTATCCCTATTGTCCCTCCTCTCCCCCTTCCTGATTTTTATAGTTCTGCCCTTTAACTACCACCATTTCTGTTACTATTTAGTAGATAGACTAGCATGTTCCTATGCCTCTTCCTCTTCTTCCTCTTCCAATACCACCTGCTTTCTCCTTCTTCTTCCATCTTCCTACCTTCTGCCTTTCCTCTTCTCTGGAGATCTTAGGAACCTACAGAGATGCACCTTAGGTATGTCATCTCCCTGACAAAGGTTTGCCATAGGACCAGGTGGAAATAAAGACAAAGATCTGAACTTCAATCCAGTTGCAGAGAAGAATGAGTTATGGGCAAAGGAGTCCAGACCAGGTTGGTGAAACCCACAGAAACAGATGACCTGAACAACAGGGAGCACTTGGCCCCAGATTGACAGCTGGGATACCAGCATGGGACTGATCCAGACCCCAGGAACTTGGGTTTCAGTGAGGAGACCTCGGAAATCTATAGGACATCCTGTAGATAAGTTCAGTACTTATCCCTAGCATAGGTGTGGACTTTGGGAGCCCAATCCACAGAGAGGGATACTCCCTAAGCCAAGACACATAGGGGTGGGCCTAGGCCCTATCCCAAAGGATCTGATAAACTCTGGTGACCCTGGTGCCCCCCTATGGAAGGCCTCACCCTGCCTGGGGGAGCAGAAAGGATATGTGATAGGTAGGGTCTTAGTTGTGGGGTGAGGGTAGGGGAGGAGGAGAGGGAGTGGGAACTGGGATTGACATGTAAAACAATCTTGTTTCTAATTAAAATAAAGAAAGAAATAAAAAAAAAGATCTGGAGCAAACATCCATACATGAATCAGCATTACAAGGAATACATTGTTTGATAGTCCCTTTTCTGGCTGGTATCCCAAGTCCATGTTTGTTTGAAATTTTATTTTAAATTCTTATCAGTAGAAAAAATATATTATATAAGTGTTAATTAATCTTGACTAATAGAGACTAAAATTATTTTTTAATTTTTAAATTTTAGAATCATTCTTATTTACATATCAATACCCATTCCCTCCCCTCCCATTCTCCCATGCTCCTGACTGAGCACCCCAAAGAAAGAGGACCTTGGCCCTCCCCCTGTGGAGGGCCTCACTTTCCTTGGGGACCCCAAACTTCTTAATATTCAGTTTTGGAGTACATTCTTAAAAGAATGGAAAGTAAATTAAAACAAAAATCTAATTGGAGTATGTAGACAAATAAAATAGGTTATCTTAATGACTGTTTCTAGCTGGTGGGATTTTTTGATGTTAAATTCATGAATGAAGCATTTAATTTATAAATAATAATAAATTAATATTACTTCATTCAAAAATTATTCCATTTTCTTAGGAAGTCACTCAATGTGAGAGGAACAATAGCAATATTTAAAACTCCATATATACTTTCAATAGCAGCTCAATATGACACATCTTAAGGGCTTAATTATCATGACTTGGATGGTTAGAGCAGCCAATGAATGTGGGCAGAAATACTGAATAAAGATGAAATAAAGACAGCATTATAAATTAAAAGGAAAGCATTCTACATCTTAAAAGAATTATAGTATTACCTGAAGTTTTAGTTAATTTAAATATATAAAAGATTATAATCTTGTCAAGTTACTCTAATTCATATAAAAATATCACAAGCAACCAAGGAAATCTATTTTTAAATATAGGAACAAAACAAGACAAAGTTAAAATGAGATTGTAGAATAAGGATGTATGCCATATATACTTTGTCTGGCAAGGCTATGTTTTAATGTGAAGATGACAGAGAAAAATACTAAAATTTCAAAGCAACCTTTACATCCTCTGTGAAAAAATTAATTAGAAGTTTCATGATAGCCAGAACTCATATTATATATTGCCTAGCATTGAACAATTAAAGTGTTAAAAATAACTTGAAATGGCAGTTATAATTGTGTTCCCCCAATATTGGAAAAAGTATTACTGCATAGTGACACTTTTTATCTAGAAATGCTGGAAAAATAATCCTGTGATCCCTTGGGGTTAAATATTACTATATTTATAGTGTTGGTTCCTGAAAAATGAACAAAAGTCAAGGTCTGGCTTTGATTTCCCATTCTTTCTTTATATTTTACTACCTTTGAATCATTTTGACATAGTAGCATGGGAGACAGTGTATTTTTAGTCAACTCAGATGCTCATCAAATGACTAAAAGACCAACTTGTTATGGCCATTTAATGGTGTATTGTTTATAGATAAAATACTTGAAGTCGAGCCCGGTGGTGGTGTCACACGCCTTTAATCCCAGCACACGGGAGACAGAGGCAGGCAGATCTATGTGAGTTCGAGACCAGCCTGGTTTACAAGAGCTAGTTCCAGGATGGCCTCCAAAACCACAAAGAAACCCTGTCTCTAAAAACCAAAAAAAAAAAAAAAAAAGATACTTAAAGTCATTACAATTTTCCTTATCTTAGTAAATATTGCATTTTTAAGCAAACATGTTCTTGTCTTTTTTTAAGCTATTTTTTAACATACAAATCCTAGTCCCTTCTCCCTCTACTCCTCCTGTTCCCACCACCTTCTCCTCACCTCTCCCCATCTGTTCATCAGAAAGGTTAAGGCCTCCCAAGGAGAGTCAACAAAGTCTGTCCCATCACCAGTTTGAGGCAGGACCAAGGCCTTCCCCCTACCTATCCACCCACCCATGTCTAGGGTGATGAAGGTATCTCTCCATAGGAAATGGGCTCCCAAAAGGTAGTTTATGCACTAGGGATGGATACTGGTACCACTGCTAGTGGCCTCAACAACTGCCCAAGCCACCCACTGTTACCTGCATTCAGTGGCCTAGTTTAATCCTATGTAGTTTCCTCAGCTGTCTATGTAGTCAGTGAGCTCCTACAAAGTAGGGTTAGCTGTTCTGTGATTTTCTCTTTTGTGGTCTTGATCGCTTTGGTGATATTATAGATTCTCCCTCTCTTCAACTATATTCTGGAAACTTGACCAATGGTTAGTTGTAGATCTCAGCATCTGCTCCCATCAGTTACTGGATGAAGGTTCTATGCTGACAATTATGATAGTCACCAATCAGATTACATGAAAAGGCCAGTTCAGCCACTTTCTCTACTATTGCTTAGAGTTTTATCTGGGTTTATCCTTTCGTGGTCCTGGGAATTTCCCTAGAGCCAGGTTTCTCACTAATCCCATAATGGCTCACTCTATCAAGATTTTCTTTTCTTTCTCTCCCTCTCTCTCTTTCCCCCTACTCAATCATCCTGTTCCCTAATGTTCTCCTCCCCACTCCTCTTCTCTGCTCCTCTTTCCCCCTCCACCGTCCACCCTCCCTTCCGCACTCCAAATTTACTCAGGGTCTCTTGTCTATTTCCCCTTCCCAGGAAGATCCATTAATTCATGAGGTTTAACTAAATTGCCCAAAATTAAAAGTAAGTTTGGGAGATGGAAGTGTTGACTAGCATATGAGACCTAGATTAGGTTATATATTAGCAACAAATACTGCCATACTAGGAAGAATATAGTTGCAATGATCAATAGAAACTCACACTGTGTATTTTTCCAGAACATTTTTCTTAAGCTAAAATTACATTTTTTAAGCAAGGAGTATATTTCTTACAACAGAATAAAATTTAACAATGACTATATAATGTTATATTTAGCTTACCTTGCTATTGATTTTAATACCAGGTTGATTTTAGTAAAGCTTACTTGTAGAATTTTGCTACTTTATTTCAGGTTGGCAGGTTTGAGGCATGCATTTATAGTCACAATCAGCTTGCTTTCAATTACTGTCAGCATTTTTTCAATGCTCAACAAATATTTCATCTTACTGAAAACTAAGAAATTCAGTTCTTTGGCATAAATAATTGTTTTTACATGTGAGAGAGTATTCTCTTCCTTCTATTTATAATAGAATATGATTTAAAGTACAACTCAAATGAATGACTAAAAATACAATGACAGAATTATGCCTAAAATAGCAAAAGCCTGTCTTTCTGTCTTTGTTCCACCTTCTGGTTGCTATGGGTTTTCATCAGAAGTGACTCTTCAGATTATTTTCAAAGAATTATTCAGTGAGTTTGATTGCACACTTAAAAAAATTCACAAAATACATGAATTCAGGTTGGGGGAAAATGTTGATTCCAGAATATTTGGGTCAAAAAATCATTCTAAAAATCAAATGAAATTATAGGAACTAGGCTATCAAATCACACTTTAGAAGGAATACATGTTTTAGACAAGTATTTAGAAATAGGATTTGGACAAGTGTGGTGATACCTTGTTTGTATAAATAAAACCTTTCTGAAGGTCAGAGAATGGAGCTTGACACTAACTAATTGTAAAGGTCTGGAAGTCTATACAGACAGACAAGAACTGACATAACTGGTAGAAAAAGGATATAATCAGGGAGAATTTGTTCCCTTGCCTGCTGACCAGATAAGGAGTTATGGTGTGGCCATGGCTCCTTCCTTCTCTCTGTTCTCTCAGCATTTTCTTCTACATCTGACTGGGTTTTTAATTACTTAGACCAAGTAAGAACTCCATTACAGAAACGTCTCCCATAGAGAAAATTGTGGAAATGTCTATTTTTAAGTAGCCATAGTTAAGAGAGATTATTATACATAGAATTTCCTCTTCAATCTATCTGAAAGGTTGTCTTAGTTGGCTTTAATTGTCAATTAGACATGGACTTGAGTCATCTAAAAGAAAGTCTCAGTTGAGAATGTAGTAATTTCATATTGGACTATTGGATGTTTTCTTATTAATTCATGTTGGGAAGCTTACCCCACTCGGAAGCACCATCCATGGACAGTAGGTACTGGGTTGTAAATATAAATGCTTCCTTGATGTTTGCACACACACACACACACACACACACACACACACACACACACAGAGAGAGAGAGAGAGAGAGAGAGAGAGAGAGAGACAGACAGACAGACAGACAGACAGACAGACAGACACACACACACAGACACAAATACACATGCACAAACACACAGACACACACACACACAAATGTCTTTTAGTCTCATTTAAGCATGCATGATGTTTTGTGCCATGCTTCAAAGACAGATCTCTGTAAGTTCAAAGCCAGTTTGTTCTACACAGAGAGTTCTAAATAAGCCAATTAAAAAAATGAACAAAACAGCCACATGAATGTCTGAAATCACTAAAAGTTGGTACATGCTAATAACTGCAACACTCAGCAAGTCTATTAAAGGTCCTCCTGAACTCTGATTTCCCAAACCCAGACATAATGTGGATGAGAAGATTCCCAGGAATTTACAGGTAATTGGAATAACTAATTCTCTTCAAACATGGGCTTTTCCTAAATGATCATATCAAACAGGTATGGAGTCTATGAAAACTCAGCAATGTTCAGTTGTCCTGTAGCAATCTGACTACCCTACATGATTGCATAGATCTTCAGCATTACACTGTCCACCAATTCATTGGGTTCCATATCCAACTATACTGTTATCCTAGTAAGTCCGATATGTTTTATTTCTTTTTCTTTTTCTTTTATTTCTTTTTTTTTTTTGGTGTTTCGAGACATGGTTTCTCTGTGTAGCTTTGGAGCATATCCTGGCACTCGCTCTATAGACCAGGCTGGCCTCAAACTCACAGAGATCTGCCTGCCTCTGCCTCCCGATTGCTGGGATTAAAGGCGTGTGCCACCAATGCCAGGTCTATGTTTTATTTCTTTATTCATCAAAAAAACCCAACATTTGTAAATTTGAGATCACTTCCAAAATTTTTCCAATTATTGACTGATATATAACAAAAGTAAATTCAGAATTTAAGGGCATAATTTCATTATTTTAATAAATGCATTTGAATGGTATCAATGCAATCTAATTTTGAAACATTCTCATGCACAAAAAACATCTCATTTTACCCACTTTAAATCTACCTTGTTCCTCACCATCTACTTCTTGGAAGCATCATCTTCAAGGTTGGTTCTTTGAAGACAATTGACTCTTCCTATTTCAGCAGTCATTTATTATCTATAGGTCTTCAGGTAGGGATGGGACTTCATAACCACCTCTTGACTAGATGCTGAATTTTATTTATTTTTTCTCTTGAGCTTCCATGGACCATATGTATACCATGATAATCATTGTGAGTTCATATGTGCAACTGCCCAGGGGAACAGCAGGAAAAGAAAGGGGAAAAGAGATTGCAAGTGGGCAGGGGTCTATGTTTTAAAGGGGTTCTTTGCACTTGCATGCAGATTAGTAGTCATGGAACTCTGGGTTGACCAGGGTACTGTCTGAGTGCATTCGGCCAAGTGAAAGGGACAGGCCACCACAATGACTAAATCCTTATTCCCACATTTATTTATTATTAAAAAGCTGAAGAGTTAGGTGTGGCAGGTTAGGGATTAAGAGCATCGAGTTCTCAAGACTATTTCCTGCTGATCTGGAGGGCATCAACCATCTTCCGGGGACCTGAGAAAGTTGGGGTGCTGTCACATCCTGGGATAGCTGGTTATTTCATTGAAGTTCAGGCTGTATGGAACTTTCTGTTGCCTCTTGCACCTGGCAATATGTTGACAGAGCACACAACAAGGTTAAGTTTAATTTTTTTCCCTTAGGTCCTGGTACTTGAGGGGAGGAGATGTGAGATGTGAGATGTGAGATGTGAGATGTGAGAGAGGTTGCCCAGGGGTCCCAAGATGAGGGAAAGGAGTCCTGGGACCAGGGAAAGGTTGAATGACATTTATCTGGAGTGAATCTGACCTGTTTGCCTGGGTCCAATTCAGCTCCCTGCAACTTACAAGAATTCTCTAATTTTGTGAATACATAAGTTTTTGACACATTAATACTTCAGTTGTTTAAAAACTATATTGAAATTTGCATTGTGGAAATGGCAGTACACTTGTGCCGGAAATGATTTAGTTGAAAGCATCAACACTCTTAAAAAAGAAACATGTCTTTTGCACAATGAAAAAGTACCTACTAGACCACTTGCTTCTGTAGCTTCCAGGGTTCACATCCAGGTAAGATTGAAGACTATTTTCTCCCCTCTGTCAACATACATACTGTCTCTAAGAACTATAAAACCTACCTGATAAAGATTAGACAGAATATGAGACATGCAGGCCATTCAGAGGTGGGATTGTGGTAAGAGATAATCCTGAAGATCTTTGAAAAAGTCACTTTCAGACATACAAGTGTAGATACTCCTAAAATTCATACTAGATAACAAGTATTTCAATGTAGCTACCATAAAAGGGGGCACCAGTAAGTTATCAAATAAAAATCCAACTTCTAGGAATAAATCAGCATAACTACTGTGCCCAGTATAGTAACAATAATTACCACTTACTGCCATTGTTTAGGTTGCTCTCCAAAAATAATGGTGAGAATCTTTTGATGAAGTTATTTATTTATAAACCATTAGTTGATTTTAAAAAATACAAGGTAATCAAAGGCAAATGAGGATTCTGCTTAATTTTAAAATCATCATAAGTGTCAGGGGAAGAATAGAGGAGAACAAGAAAAGAGATACCTTAACAGAGGGAGCCATTATAGAGATTATTCTAGGAAAACAATGTACATTAGGAAAAACCTACAGAAATTACTCTATATGGTTTAAAGCTGACAGGGTGGGCATTCTCAGCAGATTAAAAAGCAATTCAGAGTAATCTAGGGGTCACTGTGATGATAGCTGAAAAATAGCAAAGATTCTAAAAGAATTCCATTTTTAGTTTGCATCTGAGGATACATTCGTCAATAATAGGTGAGAACTGTTGCTTATGAAAGCAAGGGATTTCTTCTTTCACTAGAAAAAAATATAGAAACCAAGGAATTTCAAACAAATTTTTGTTTTTGGAGAAGGATGTCCAGTAAACCACATTTCCTTTGCACTAACCTACTTGTAGATCATGTATTTGTGGATGTCTCTGTTCAGTTCACACATGAACTCAAAGTTTTGGAATAACAGACATACAATAATCATGATAAAGGGTATGAATAATGACATCATAGAAATTAAAGAATATGACAGCATCAGCTAAGAGGGGGAAATTGGTCTTTCAGCGTGGAAAATTATGACTAGTCAATTATCTGACTTAATAGTCTTCTGAATATGGTAAAAAATATTACCAAGAATGTCATGTGATTATTTTGAGAGAGTATTAGCAATGAAAGGTGAGAAATAACAGTGGAGTAGCAGTACAGATCAACTACCTTGTGTATCATCATCAGGGCTACTGCCTGTACTCTATTAATGTGGGAATTATGACCTAATTTTCAGTGCTGAGGACATAAATTTTGATTGATTTACATAAATCTGTTTCGTTTTAATAACATATTTTCCAATAAAAGAGACTAGAATGTTATTGTAGATTTAGCACTTCACAAAATAAACAATTAAGACTCAAGCATGAGGTGTCATAAGGATAATAATGCTGAACATATTTTTAAATCACTCTTCACAAATTCCTGATGAACTGAATAAAGAGTGAAAACAATTAAAAAGTGACTCTAGTTTGTTGGGACTGTGAAAGTAAGAAAGTATTAGTAGATATGAATCAGAATCCAATCACATGGGGTACAATTTAGGATCAATGTACTGACTACAGCAAAGTAGCAAGGCTTAGAGTTTGCTCTAAATAGGAACAAATGAAAAATCTATCAGTGGTAAATAGGTAAGACAACTAACACTGAAATAAAAGCTCATGATCACCAACATCCAGGTTGCAGAAGAAATGTATCTGGAGTCAGTCAGAACATCAAGGAAAAGCACACTACATGAAGGAAACTTGTAATCTTACCTTTGGACCTTACCTTCTGGGGAGGATATTAATACTTTGAATAGTCCTGGTAGAGTAACAACTGCATTGTAAAATTAAGAAGGGTAGCACTTTGTATTCTAGTTCATAAATGGAGAAGTTAAGAGATATAGACAAAATGTAGCCAGCCCCAAAATTTATCTCTTTTTTTTTTGAAAAGTGAACTACATTTGTTTAAATGTTTTTATATTCTTTAGATTAACAACTCCAGAGTTGATTGCATGTATAATTATGACAGAAAAACCTCAAAAATTGCTATATTGAATTTCATAGAAAAGAATTGTAAACCACAGTCCTTTATTATGATAAATATGTAAGGCTTGTTGAAAGGCTGCTTCATGTTTTGTCGACTACCCTTTGACTTATTGCCTTCTAATCATTTAACAAACAAATGCAGATACAATCATAGTTCATGCAAAAATGAAAAAAAACACAACTTAAGTTAGAAACGAATGCTAATAACAAGTTTAGAGATAATGTTTGTGAAGAATCATGAAGATTATGAGAGTCTACAAATAATTGGTAATTGGTTATTGCAAGGAAACACCTGAGGCCCTTCAAGATCATAGAAGAATTAGATCAGATCTTGAAAAAATATTTAGAAAAGGGAAGCTAATACAGTATAAAATAATACTTTTTTCATAATTTGTCCTATTCTCCTTTATTATCAGTCTGGAAAATAAATATTTTGTGTACGAATATTTACCTGGATAGCTTGTGCTGCTGGTAGGAATGTTTAAATAATAAGATAATGATATATTGCTGCAATATACAACTCTTCTTTTATTACTACTAGCTACTCTGGCAATACTTCATCAGGGGAAATGCTAGCTTCATAAAAAGAAGTATTCTAGAACTTAGGAAACGTGTAGAAACTCTTAAAAACTTATTAAAGGTTCCAATAAATCCTGGAAAATGTTAGTCATAGACAAAGAAGTGTTTTAATTACTGTATTCCAGGATTTCAAATGTCTTTATGCAGAAGATATTGGCCAGCTGTTCTTTATCTCCATAGAGAGGAGAGCAACAGATGAAGGCTCTGATGGCAGCAATAAAGGGAGCAGTAAGTGGGGCTACTAAAGCAAGAATGAAAGCACTTTACCTTGTGTTAGAAATCTCCTCTAGAGTTCATTTAACCTGGATGGATTCTTGTGTTCACAGAACCATGAGCATGTGGCCCAGGAAAACTTGAAGGATGTACTTTTCTGTCCTTCAAGATCTAAGGGTGGTTTTTAAACTTGCAATGCATTTCTCAGCATGTCAAACATATGGAAGTTAATTCATTCAAGATATCTCATAAATCCTGGGACTTAGTTCAGGATCACGACACTATCTGTTTTTGTAACAAAGATTGGAAGTTGAAATATTTTTAAAGATGAAGTGCATTTCTCTTCTTCAAATGTAGTATCATTATCTATCAAAGTTTTAACTAAGTATTGATTTGATAAGAACTTATAAGAAGCTAGCATTAATATTCACAATAATGAGATAAGGAAAAAAACTGGGATTTATTGCTTTTTTCAAACGCATGGTAAATATGCAAATAATTATCTGTACTCACATATAAATTATAGTATGGACATACTTGATAACTGTTGCAAGAAAACTTTATATGTATCTATACTTATAGGTAATTTCAGTGAGGTATATATTAGGTTCCTAAAGTAAAAAAACAAAAATATTAAATAAATCAATCAGTAACAGTGAAATTTTAATTGAAGTAGATCCATGTAGAGAAAATGGTGAATTTAAGGAGAAAATCAGTGCCAAACTAAATAAATAAAACAATACAATAGTAAAACAAATCAACAAAAGAAACAAATGAATAGGGCAATAAACAAATGGACAAGCAAGACAAACAAACCAAACCAAATAAAATCAGTATAAAAATTAACCTGATGTTTAATTTTTTTTCATTTTTAGGGAGGCATTGTGATTGCAAAGCCAATGGGAAAATATCTGATATTAGTTTATTGTGTTATATCTTTAGTTTTTAGAACTGATATTCTCTGTTAATGAGAGAAGGTCGGTACATCAGGATATATCATACGGATGAAATAAAGAAGCAAGAGAATATACATAATCCAACCCAGGATGCTAGAGTGCAGTCAGTAGATTCTGGAAGAGATGCAGTTTAGACAAGTATCAACATACCATTCATGTCACCAGTAATAGATGGTTAATGTGTTTTCATTTTATTTTCTGTGCATGTATACATATTATAATCATGTATGTGGGGAGGTATTGAGATTGTGGGTATGTTTATGAGTGTGTGCACATACATGTGGAAACCAGAAATTGACTTTGGATGTCTGTCTATAACTCTGTACTCTATGTGTTCAGACAGGTTCTCTCCCCAAGCCTTGAGGTAAACTAGGAACACAGGCATACACAGTGACACCCTACATTTGGCAAAGATGCTGGGAATCCAAATCCAGGTCTTCATACTTGTATAGCATGCATTTTATTGGGCAAGCAAAATCTTCAGCCACTATAGCATCTAATATTGTTTACATAACAGTAACAAAATATTTTATTCATGATACAATCATATAAAGATAATTTTCTAAAATTCTTTTATCTGAAGTTAATAACATAATGAAGTTAAACAAAAAGGACCACTAATAAAGAGAGATAAACATACCTTTTGTTGAGAAAGATATATTATGAAAGGAACACTATTATTATTATAATAATTATTATTATTATTATTATTAGTTTTTCCAGAGAGAGTTACTCTGTAAAACTGTCTCAGCTGTCCTGCAACTCACTTTGTAGACCAAACTAGCCTCGAAGTCACAAAGATTCACCTGCCTCTGCCTCCCAGGTGCTGGGATTAAAGGCATTCATCATGCATGACTGTCTCAGAGAGTGTTAAATTTTGCTGCAGAGTACAACAAGAAAATAAGTGAGTTTCACAAATTTTGTCTTCCTGGTAGTGGGATGTTTATGTATAATATAATAAAGTCTACACATAATTTAGTTTTGTCTAGTGAAACAATGTTCATAGATGAATGTTGAGATATTTCTTTTCAGACAGAGTTAAGTGGCACATGTATTCCTAGTGATTGGCAGGTTGCAGAACAATGATCATGACCTCACTGATGGCCTGAGCTGCATGGAAAGACTTCTGTGTTATAAAAACCTGAAAACACAGACAAAAAAAACCAAAAAACAATAAAAAGTAGAAGACTTTTAAAAATAAAATCAAAGAAGAAAGTTCAGCAGCTTTTACAGTAATAACAGCTTGTCCAGCTGAAACATTATGGTTAATAATATCAAGGCTGTAGTATATTGAGGGAGCAATTGATTGAAGGATAAATTCATACACATTCCCTGCTTTTGAGTCCAGTAGAGAAAAGAGCAACACTAATTCCTAAATAGTTATTAACCATCACTTGTTAACCTTCCCACAACATAGAAAACACCACCATAAGGAGAAATTTAAATTAGATTTTATGTTTAATAGAAATTACTTGTTTAAAAAGTCTTTCATTTTATGTTAAAATTCTTAATTTTTAGTATGTATGTGTGTTTGTGAGAATGTATATCTGTACACTGTATGCCTGGTGCATTCAGAGCCCAAAAGGAGCATTGACTCTGGTAGAATTGAAGTTACTGACCCTTGTTACCCATCTAACAACATGACCTGTGATTTGTGACCTGTTATTTTGTGAAATATAGTGTTACACACTTTGTTATAGCATCCAGTGATTTAACTGCTGAACGATACCTTTACTATCATCGTGTCATTTACCAGACATTGGTGTTTTCCTAGTAACTTCCTTTGAATTTGTCTTCAGTTTATCTAAACAAGTCATAGCCATAGGTAGTACAGGAATCACAGAGTTTACAGAAACCATTGCCCTGACTCTGTTTGCATATTGTTTTCTATCTAAACTCAGTCTTGTTGCTCTATGCGATATAGTCATCCAATAGCTTTAACTAATAAAAAACTTTATTTCAAGGTAATTTTCTTTTAACTCCTTCCTGTTTTATTGAAGAAATATCTACATTTTTCCTATTATGAGAATTACTTTCTAGATTATTTTCAAATGTTTAATTTATATAACATAATATTAACTTAAATAACTTTCTTTAAAGGATTACTTATTGACTATCCATCTATTATCTATCCATCTATCTATCTATCTATCTATCTATCTATCTATCATCTATCTATTTACACTTAATCTGGTTTCCCTTCCCTCTTCTTACAGACTCAACCAATCTCCTCCCCTCAGTCCCTAACCCCCAATTCAATCCTCCTCTGTTTCTGTTCATGAAAGGGAAGGCTTCCCATGAGTATCAACAAAATATGGCATATTAAGACTCACTAAGACTAAGCACCTTCCCATCTATTAAGACTGGGAAAAGCTACCCAGTATGAAGAGTAGAGTCACAAAAGCCAGTAAAAGAGTCAGAGATAGAACATGTTCTCATTGTTAGGAGTCCCACAATACGATCAAGATACACAACTCTCACATATATGCACAGTGCCTAGGTCAGTCTCATGCAGGACACCTGGTTGTTGGTACAGTCCCTGTGGGCTCCTGTTTCTCTCAGTTTTCTTGTGGTGTCCCTCCTACAAGACTTCATTCCTCTCTTCTGTGGGATTGCCCTACCTACTGTTTTGCTGTGGATCTTCATGTTTCAGTTAGTTGCTGGATGAAGCCTCTGTGGTGACAAATGGACTGGGCAGCAATCTATGAGTATAACAAAATAACATTAGGAGTCATTACATTGTTCTACCAAATGATGAACACCTGACCATTTCTAGCAAAGAGTTAGAGACTCAACCTCTGCTTTTGTTGTTCTCATACAATTAATTCCATTTAATGACAATTTAACAATTTTATAGTTATGATTAATTGTTGTTATTTTTATTGTTTGTCTGGATGTGGCTGCACCATGTGCTGTGTGTGTGCATGCATACTATAACAAATATGGACAAAAGAGGAAGACATGCTAGACATGGGTCTTCTTTCTTAGCCTTTTTAATTTTATTTTTTACATCTTTTTTCTTTGAAGTAGAAACAATATTGTTTTACATGTCAATCTCTGTTCCCACTCACTCCCCTCCTTCCCTACAACCCCCCCAACTAAAACCCTACCTATCACATATCCTTTGTGCTGCCCAGGGAGGGTGAGGCCTTTCATGGGGGCCATCAGAGTCTATCATATCTTTTGGAATAGGGCCTAGGCCCACCACCTTGTGTCTTGGCTCAGGGAGTATCCCTCTATGTGGGCTGGGCTCCCAAAGTCCACACCTATGCTATGGATAAGTACTGAACTACTACAGGAGGTCCGGTAGATTTCCGAGGTCTTCTCATTGAAACCCATATTCTTGCAGCAGCTTTTGGAAGTAATAGCAGACACCCACAGCTAATCAGTGAACTGAACTGGAATTCAGCATTTTAGAAGTGAAAGGAGGCAGTAAAAATGAAGGCATAGAGTTTTAATTCAGCATATTTGGAGAAATATATCGATTTGAGACTTAGTTTATAAACCTTTCTGGCTTTAGAGATAACATCACTGTGTTAATAATTTTATAGTTGTCAGTCTGCAAAATTTTAAAATTGTAAAATGGAATATAAACATTTCATTATTTTCCACTTTATTTCCAAGCAGACACAGGCTTCCTTGCTGGGATGGTATCACAGAATGCAGATTATCTGTTGAGGCCGCTCAGCTGGAAGAGCTGGAAAAACAACACAAAATAGATGGGCATCCTCTGCTTTCCCTGCCTGCAGCATCTCCTCTGGCCATTTCAGACCTGGCCCTGATGGGTTTCTGAGGGAGTGACATTCATCTGCCCTTGGGCAGAAACACATCTTCCAGTGAAAATTGTAAAAGCTCAGTGCTTTTTTTTTTCTGGTAAAATCTCAAATCTTTTCTTTAAAGTCATCGTTTAAAAGTTTTCCCCTTCCCCAAACTATTAATATGAAAATAGAGACAACTCGCCTTTAATCTCTACTTCATGACTCCACATGAAAGACATTTTTAATCTTGACTGTATTACTTCCCTAGATGTGAGCATCTGATTTCAAAGTGAACATACTCAAGGCTCAGTGAAAAATACATTCCCTCACTTTGACTCCTACATATTGCAACTTTTATTTAAGGTCAATGAAATTACCCCATTCTTGGCTTCACAAGTCCAATACACACTCTGCACATAGCATTTTGAAATCCTGTGATAAAATGTAAATATTCAAAGGATTTTGCTCGGCCTTCATGATAATTTTACAATATTCCACTCAGTACACTCTTTGGAAACTTGGCTTTTAATTCTTTCATGTACCTAAAAGAGGAATTAATATATTTGCAAATACCTAATTATGATATCTAGTATTAATAAGAATTTTTAACAGAAACTTAAGTAAAATATTTGCTGACAGTTTTTATTACTAGTTTGGAAAGGAACAAATAACATGTATTATTTAAAGATGAACAAAACAGACTTAGTTATTTGTTTGTGAAAATATACTTCATAACACTTTTATAGAGATTTCTTGGCAACATAATTCAAAACAATAAAGTATAGTAAAGCCTAACACATCTCTCCTAGGGAGATATTAAACTAAAATGTTAAAGTTGTTCATTAAAACCTTATTCATAGTATATTTTTTTGAAAAATCAAATGGTTGTGTTGGTAGAATTGCATAAATTTATACTACCTTTGTAGAGTATCTACTGAGCATATGTTTAAATGTGGTGTGACTTGCCAGCACTGCTTGAATCTTATGTGAACTTAAAATCAGAATGCCTTCTCCTTGTAGCATGTGAGAATTAATGGAAAACCCTCAACAGGGCATGTCTTTAGTCCCAACACTTGGAAGGCAGAGGGAGGTGGATCTCTGTGAGCTCAAGGCCAGCCTGGTCTACAAGAGTTAGTTCCAGAACAGCCTCCAAAGCCACAGAGAAACCCCTGTCACAAAAAAGCAAAGATAAAGAAAAATAAAAACCACCACCAACAACAACAACAACAAAACCATGGGGTACTCAGCCCTAAATGAGAAAACATTAAGGAAATAGAGTTATCCAGAAACAACAGAGAAACTGCTCACATGAACTCAGAGCAATTGGAACAGCATGCACAAGAACTGTTTAAGCTCCAGTGATAAAACATTATAGCATACATGAGGGAAGGTAGGCATGATAACACAGGAAATGGAGAATTTGGAAGTTTCTTGGAGAAGTTTAGTCAGTTTTCTTTAATTGGGTGAACTTTGGTACATTGCCCATAAACCAGAGCAGGACACATTCCCAGTTCTGGTTTGGCAATACATGAAGAATTGATGTGTAATGGAAAAAAAAAAAAAAAAACAAATTTGTTGGGAAGGCATGGGAGTGTGGATAGACTGGTTAGAGCAGAAAAATATCTTCACCATCATTGCATGAATTTTTCAAAGTATTAATAGAAATATTTTTTAAAACATGAGGTATTTTTATCCATGATTTGTGTAGAAAAATCATCAAATAATGTTAACTTAAACCTTGTATCCTAATTGTTTTTAACATGATTGTCAGCATTCATTTTTTTTTAAAGATTACAACTTCAGATACAGATAGCAAATACATGAAGTTTGAAATAGGAAACTTTACTTTTTTATTTTATGTATTCCTTAATTTTTGGATATGTGTATTGTGGTTTTAGAGATAGATACAATTAAAAATAAAAATTTTATGAGAATATAGCATGTAATATTTTGATTTCTAAAACAATTAAAACTTTATTAAAACATTTTAAAATGAAAAATTTATTAGTCAATATTACAAATGTTTTAGTTGGGACCCATCATCAAACTGTTTTTACATTATTGTTTACATTCTTTAAAAGGATAAATTGTTCAAATGTTAAAAAAGGATGAACTAACTAAAAATATTTAAAAACCCAAGATTGCATTTTTAGATTATTTATTGATGTTTTAATTTTTCCGGTCTAAAGTCATTTGTTTCCCTCACAATTTAGAGAGAGTAATTTTTTTAGGAATATATGAGAATTAAAAGTATTTTATATTTTAAATTTAAAACTATATGGAAGTTGGGCGTTGTTGGCACACACCTTTAATCCCAGCCCTCGGGAGTCAGAGGCAGTCAGATCTCTGTGAGTTTGAGGCCAGCCTGGTCTGCAGAGAGTGTGCCAGGATAGGCTCCAATGCTACACAGAGAAACCCTGTCTCGAAAAACCAAACCAAAAAATGAAACAATAAAAGAAAAAAGAAAAAGAAAATTATATGGAAGTATTAATGGCAATATGGCAACAATGATTCATACTTCTTTAGAAAATATTAAGTCATCATGTTGTCTTTGTGTCGGGAATGACCCCTTGAATTGTAAGTCCAGAGATCTAAGAACATTTATAAAATAATGTCAGTAACCCTTTTTTCATACATATATATTCATCTCATTTATGAATCAATTACTCAAATGTGAAATTTCATGGTAAATGACAATCTAACTTTTAAACTTTAATGTGTATATGAAGACATCATGAAAGTTTAAGCCACAGTTGGCCTGGGCTGGGAGACATCCAGTTAATCTTCAGGATCTAAAATTCACAGCTCATTTAGAAATATGCAGAAAAGGGCTACCAAAATGGCTCAGTAGATATGGATATCATAGGAGAAAAGATTGCATCCCTTCATCCCAAGTAAAATCTTGGCATAGTGGCTTCTCTCTGTGATTCTTGAACTGTAAGGGATAAAATCTGGTGGGCTATAAATTGACTGTCTAGCCTAAACAAATCCATGGGCTTCAAAGTCAATGAGATCCTCTTGCTTAGAAAATAGAATTTCAAGAAAGTAGAAAGCACTCAAGGAAAGATAACAGATGTTAACCTAAGAATAACCCCTTCCAATAACACTCACAATGATGATAGTGATGGTAATGATACTACTACTACTATTACTACTACTACTATTACTACTACTGCTACTACTACTACCAATAATAATAATAATAATAATAATAATAATAATAATAATGATAATAATAAAACATGTCAATCAAGAGACTATGAGCACATTTAGTATGGTTACAAAAAGACAGGGTTCTATGAACAACAGGGTAGGCCAACCTGGAGATGGGTAAAACGGAAGTGGAGAGAAGGTAGAAACAAGAAAGCAGGCAGATTCAATAGTGACTATTCATAAACATCTGCTAGGGAGATGCTTAGATATATTAGAGGTACATAACTTATTTAAATGAATAATGCATCTCTCATTTCCTTATTTGGTTCTACTTTTAGTTGAAAATGGCATCTTCCCAGGCCATGCCCACTGCCTCCCTCCCTTTGTGTGGTACTTTGAATCCAATTGGCCACCATAAGCTCACAGAGAGAGCCACTATTAGGAGGTGTGGCTTTGCTGGAGTACATGTGTCCTTGTTGAAGGAAAGCCCACTATCTATTTGTGATCTAGTACATGTTCAAGCCATGCCCAGTGTCTCAAATTACTTCTTAATGCCCACAAGTCAAGATGTAGGACACTATGCTACTTCTCCAGCACCATGTCTGCCCATGTGTCTGAAACTATAAGCCTCCCAATTAAATGCTTTCTTTTACAAAAAGGGGAAATGTAGTTAGTATGTAAAATGAAAAAAAAATAAATGAAAATATTAAATAAGAGTTGGTCTTGTCATTGTATCCCTGAACAGAAATAGAAGCCCTAACTCATATAAACACAGATCTACTCCCCCCTCTATTCCCCCTTCAGAAAAGATCAGGCCTCCAAGAGAAAACAACCAAAAATAAATATATGAAATGATTCCTAATTATATTCTCATATACTCATAAATTGTTGTCTTGTCCAGTGATCATGAGAGAGGCTACATCAGGCAGCAGATGGAACAGATGCAGAGACCCACATTCAGACATTTTATAGAGAGTGTCTAAATTGGATGTCTCAATCAGATACCTCCCCTTGGAGCTCAAGGGAACCTGGCATAAAAGGCAGAGCAAAGATTGTTTTATTATATCATATGCTTTTTTTAATCTTTTGGTTTTTGAGGGATGGTAAATCAGGGTTTTTCATTTTAACCTAGGGAAATGTATGTCTCACATTCAAGGGCATATCATGACTCAATAGGATATGAGTGATACTTACTATATGCATGTTTAAAGGGTACTAGTGTCCAGCAGTCTTGCCAATTAGCAAAGGGTATTATTGATTATGTTCCATGTTATTTATTGAAGAAATTCCAAACGATTTATATTCCTAAGGCTAAATGCTGCCCAGAGATGCAAAGACTTTAGAGATATAATGCTTATATCATTCACTTTATTCCTCATAAAGTATGCACTTAAAGATTCTAGGTATGAACGCATTTCAACCAAAAAATGTAATAAGATTTTAGTACTAAACTTTTGATAAATACATCATTTAAAATTGTATATTCTTTCTCTTTTTTTGAAAACAAAACAGGACTTTCTATGCAAGTGTTTTTTTCTGCTAATACAGAGAATAACAGCATTCTGAAGCTTAAAAGATAACAGAAATGTACTTTTACTTGTTTATATTTCATCTTGAAAGTATCTTAAAGTTCATTGGTAACTTACAACTGTGGATTTCAAAATCATTCAGGTGCAGTCTTTATTAATTATCATATGGTGGATATATTACCTAACTCATCTACAAAATATAAATGTGAAGACTTATTTCACATAAAATGTATTTTTCTCCCCTGAGTAATGCTAACATTTGTTTGTTTGTTTTTTTTTTTTTTTGGTATGTCTTCTGAAAGTCAATCTTAGAGTCTTATTTGATTTTGTTTGTAATTAGAGCCCTGTATCATTATTAGAGCCCTGTAACTTTATTGGAAAACAAACAAAAATCTCTGTTTATAAAATAACACCATCCATACTACTGTGTAAAATATTATACCTCTCAACAACATTTAAGATCTTCAATATTTAGATCATAAATATACCCTATAATCATGTATTTGGACAGATGACCTCCTAGAGAAGATATTGAACAAAATATCAATAAGCATAATAAAGAAGTAAATAATGCAAATTATATGCATTGACAAAAATAAGCTTATATAATTATAATAAACAAAAACATTTTTGAGAAAAACAAAACTAAGGAGTTGGTTGCCCTCCCTGTGTTTTTGTAACCACAAAGCTGTGTTTGTTAGGATGTTGATTCAAAATATTGAGTGGTGGGAACATTATATTGACAATGCCTGTATTAAGATATCATGAAGACACATAAAGATCTATGGTAACATAAAGCTTAAATTCCCTAAAACTTTTTTTCTTCATTGCTACAAATCAAAGTCAATTGTGGAAATAATTACTAGCATGTAATTCTTTTTGAAGTATACAACTAATTGATATTACTTAAGATCACATTTATGTGTGATCTTATTTGGTATTTATTAACACCAAGGTGTATTCCCTACTTAACATGATAAAAGTAACCATAATCTGAAAATATTTACATAATGTTTCATATTTGATACCCCCTGAGACATGTCATTTTTGTATATGGGTTATTTTGAGTTGAAGGCAATTGAAAAATAAGATATTGGAAGGAGGACTCTGGCCTCCTTTGTGGCAAAGAGTTCCACTTCTGGAGTTTTCCATTCTTTAAAACATATATCTTTCTCTTACTTAGCGGAAACAGACATGATATCATAAAGAATACAAAAACAAAATTTTAATATCTCCTATCATTAATGAGCCCCACATATATTCAATTTGTCAAAATTATTTTTCATCTTGCCATCCCTCCAACATTTTTAAGAAGGCAGATAAGTCTTCTCATTTAATTAAAATTTTGAGTCTTCACTTTCTATGCAGGCTTTAATTCATATAAAATATATTATCACCAGTCAAATTTTCCAGGAACGGAGTAGGAACTTATGAAGTAAGAGAAAAGATACAATTCTTGTGACCACAATGGATAATGTAGCTGGGTACATGCTACTCACAGACAGACTTCTGCTTAAGTCTGTAATGCTTGGTGCCGTGAACTGAATGGATTTATGCCCATATTGGAATGTGTGAAAATCCTACTTCACATTGATATGATACTAGAAAGCTAGTTCTGAAACTCAATTATGTCATAAAGGTGGAAAGCTTATGAACATATGAACATGACTAATATCATGAAAAGAGACACTACGTTGGCTTCCCTCCTCTCCACCATGTACAGCCACAAGAAACTAGATATGGATACACCAAGAAAATAATCCAAAGCAAGAACCTAATAATACTGTCATGATGACCTGGTTCCTACCACCCACTACTGTGTAAAAGAAATGTCTGTTACTTAAGTCGTTCCTTATGTTGTCTTGTATAACATCCCTAACTCACTGCTGAAGCAAGGAAAATACAAGCACTCTCACTGAGCCTCCTATTGTGTTTGCAATGTATACTGGTTGAGATAGAATAGCAAGCTCTGTCTATTACTATCCTTTACTTCTAAGTGTACAAAAGGAGAAAGTATTGATTTGCACTACCTTCGGGATTGCCATTTTTATTTTACTTCACTTTTAACATTGACCTTTCCTCTTCCAAAGGTAGCTATGATTTCCTTTTCCCTTTGGCCCTTAGAAATTTATCATGAGTCAGAAAATCCAAAGGTAAGATACATGATTAGCGACTAAACATATATGTCACTCTTGAGGCTCTTCAAATGAAGAGAGTTTGTAGTTCTCATCAGACTAGTTTGCATTTGGGAAAATTCTGCTGAGTGTCTAGAAGAACTAGAATTGTCTTACATTCTGTTTCTTATAATATATGCAATGAAATATCCCTATGAACTCTTTTCTTTACTATATGGGGCATAATGTCTTCACTTACCTTGTTTAACAGTGGAAGTAATTTCTTACATCCTGAGATACCTACTCAAGTATGATTTGCATATCCATAGTGAAAATGTTCTCTACATCTCAAGAGCAGACTCCACTTCTTTCCATGATTTCCCTCTTTGTGTTGCCCTTTGGTAGGATAAGACTCTACAATTGACTGATAAGTTGACATCTCATCTAATTTGGAAACACTTCTATAATGAAAAGGATTGTGTTTTGTATGCACAGATTACAAAAGGACACAAAAATACTACTATGTAATGGGATAAAGGATGCCCATAATATTATTTTCAATCATATCTATTTGAAATGCTTGTTTTGTATCCTAGAACCCTGGTCCTGACAACAAGTTCTGTATCTATATCACTGCCACAAAACAAAATCCCTAAATTTTGCTACCATTTCCTCTGCAAATTCTTTCAATTCACATATCTACTCCTCAACTTTTCTAGAAAAGCTCTTAACCATTCATCTGCCAATTTACCTTCCAATGTTATAAAACACACACACACACAAAAAGAACTGCTCAAAACTGACCACTAAGCTTGAGCTACATAATTTCAAGCCAAAACAGATAAGGAGGAAGCAGCTTTGGCAGAAGTCTTAGGGATACAGGACCAGGATCTTTTGGTTGTTCTCTGCAATCATACCTTCTTTCCAGTTCATTGTAATTATGTCCTACCATCTTTCAAAGATAATCCATAAGAATGACCCCAATTAAGAATCTAAACAATCATGGAGAGGCTACCTTAAATGCCCTTTCACTATAATGAAATAGATGACTACCTTCGGTGCCATTATAGAGCCTTTATCCAGTAGCTAATGGAAGCAGGGCAGAGTTTCACAGCTAAGCACTGACCTGAACTCCTGGAATTCAGTTGTAGAGAGGGAGGAATGATGAGCAAAGGGCTCAAGACCATGCTGGGGAAACCCACAGGGACAGCTGACCTGAGCAAATGGGAGATCATGTACCCCAGACTGATAGCTGGGGAACCAGCATAAGACTGAACCAGGCCCCTGAACATGGGTGTTAGCTGGGCGGGGGTGGTGGGCAGTCTATTGGGGCCTCTGGCAGTGGAACAAGTATTTATCCCTAGAGCACAAATAGACTTTGGGACCCCATTCCTTATGGGGGGATACTCTCTCAGCCTAGATATACAGTGGAGGGCCTAGGTCATGCCCCAAGTGATGTGACAGACTTTTATGATCCCTTATGGGAGGCCTCACGCTCCCTGAGGAGTGGATGGGTGTGGGATGGGGGTTCTTGGGGGGAATGGGAAAGGTAACTAGGATTGGTATGTAAAATGAGATTGTTTTAATTCAATTTAAAAAAACTTGAAAGAAAATAATAACCTGAATTCATGGAGTTGTTTTTTTTTTTGTTGTTGTTGTTGTTGTTCTTCTTCTTCTTCTTCTTCTTCCAGGGATGATCTTAATTGACCCAGTTAAAGTCCCTGCTTTCTTACTCACTATAACTGAACTCACCTTTTGGGTACAAAAGTCCTATCACAAAGTATGTGAGTGTGTGTGTGTGTGTGTGTGTGTGTGTGTGTGTGTGTGTGTGTGTAGTTCAGATATAGATATAGATGATATAGATATATAGAGAGACATAATTTGCCTTTGTTTGTTTTATGATAAATCCAATTTTCCTCCAATTACAAAAAATCCAACCAGATTTTCAGAGATACTAGAAGATATAAAGGCTAATCACAACTCACACACATAGAAGTCTGTAGGCATCTGGTCTATGTACCTGAAATGATGGCCACACCCTTTTGGGTGTGGCTTCAGGCACACAGAAGCAGAAAGAGAGGAGAATGAGGTGTGGCTTTCCTTTGTGCATTCTTTCTGCTGGGTCAGTGTATCTGGTATGAAGAGCAGGGAGACGCTCCTTGGTTCTATATATTTTCTGTGTATTTCTCCCAAATAAATACCCATTTATCATTTATCTTGGGCCTAGTGATATAATTGCATAGTGCCTTCAGATCTCAGCTGATCCAATAAGAACTCTTCCCATCTGTGATTTTATTATACTGATATAAAATGCAAGATAGCTTCCTGCTTAGATCTTGCTACCCACAAAAAAACAGTGGCTGACCACCTCCTGCAATTGGCATGGAAGAGGCTGAGTTGGAAGATCTCACTCAATACCTGTGAACTGAATGACTGCTAAGTATAGAATGTGTATATGATATCTATAAAATCTCTCTTTGCTGATGCAGAGCATTTGGAATTTGCAATTATATTCAGAGCAGTGTGATCTTCCCTTTATCTCTTTCTTTCTTCAGGATGCAGACCTTGGCAGTGAACTAAGAGTCAAATTTTACTTCCAAAGGAACTAAAACTTTTAGTATTCCTTAAAATCTATAGACTATCATATTGATGTTCCTAACTTATTAGATTTCAAAGGAGTTACAGACCTTGAACCCTGCTCATCTTTTGTATTGTACTTTGTATGGTCTCACTTCCTTCCTTCCTTCCTTCCTTCCTTCCTTCCTTCCTTCCTTCCTCTCTCTCTCTCTCTCTCTCTCTCTCTCTCTCTTTCTTTCTTTCTTTTTTTTTTAGTTTTTTGAGACAGAGTTTCTCTGTGGCTTTGGAGGCTGTCCTGGAACTAGCTCTTGTAGACCAGGCTGGTCTCTAACTCACAGAGACCTGCCTGCCTCTGCCTCTTGAGTGCTGGTATTAAAGGTGTATGCCACCACCACCTGGAAACTATGTTTCTTTATATCTGAGGTTAGAAAATAGTTAAAAAGCCCCTGCATACCTGAGGGCTGTCTCAATAGCTGTTTTTAGGCACACAATTGTTGAGCACATTGCCTTTATCTAGGCTTCAGGCTCCATATGCTCTCAACTTCCTGATTTTTATTATTCATTTAATCAAATATTATACCACTGAACAATGAGAACAAGGTAGTATAGAGAATATTAGTAAAGCCTCCCATCATTTTACAGAAGTATTTTCTTAGATACTCTTCCTATTGCTGTGATAAGATACTGTGAGAATTTTATGGAAGGAAGGCTTAGTTTAGCTCATAAATCACCATAACCCAGAAATGACACTGTCAAGTGCTTGAGACAGTTGGTCACATGCCATCAGCAACCAAGAACAGAGAGCAATCAACACTAGAACTCAGCATCCTTTCTCCATTTGTGCATAGTCCAGTATGCATGTCTATGGGGTGTTCCTGTCTACATCTGATAAGACATCCAACAATGATTAACCTATTTGAGACAGTCTATCCATTATTCTCAGAGAGTAATTAAGCTATGTTATCTCTTACAGGCTTGCTTGAAGACTGGTCTCCTAGATGACTTCAGAGCCCGACAAGCTGACAATTAATACTTTCACAGTAGTAACACTTTAAGTCTTTCTTACTCTACTATACTTTGTACTGGTGGAGAATCTGTTTACTGTTTATAAAATTGACCGAATAATATAGAATACTCTGCAAGCCAAGTATCCACTTAACCAACTCATACTGTGAAACATTACTGATTATGTCATAATTACTTGACATATTATACTTGAAGCATAATAATATTTGGCAGTGTAAAATCAGAGCATGCAAGTGAATTCATTGGTTTTCTGTAAGCCTGTATGTGAACAGAAAGAAAATTTCCCCCATTCACGCTGATTTGAGATGGTTTGTATCCTGGCATGCAGTTGTTTCACTCTGGAAACCCCACAGATTCTTAACTTCTGAGTGATGTCAAATGCCAGAAACAACAGAGAACTACTTTGCTATTACAGCTTATCCATCTCTCTGGTAGCACCACTATTACTCACTGTACATCCTGTACCAAGGAAATTGATGGTATATCTCCAGGAAATGATAGGTCAAACATAACATCTCAGTATATAACAAACAGCAACCCTATCCTTTTTATATAGTTTACAAACATATTTTATCCATGCCTTGTATTACCATCAGGAAAATGGAGCATATGAGAAAAAAGATGACAGATGGGTGCAACAAAGGCCAGACAATTATGAGACGGATGGAACATTGGGTTAAATGGGCCTCAGTTAGCCTCCTGTCTTTTTGTCTTTAGGCTGGAACTTTCGTCCCATCAGGTGGGATACATGTATAGACATCAGACAGCTAGGAAATAAAAAAATCAGTGGGTTCTACACCAGCATCCATAAAAATCTGACCAAATCATTTCCAAGAGTGGCACCGATATATCTTATCAAATTTGTTGAGCAAACTATAATACCTGAGGAAATCTCCATGGTTCACCACCCCTTATAATGTTCCACATGAATTTTATAAATTTATGATGACCTCAAGAGAAATATCCCATTTAAATCTTGTTAGCATATTCTACAGATGTACTATCCTACTTGGCACACTAACATGACAGTTTGAAAAATAAGTACTACTATTATCTCTCATTTTGATTTTATTCTGTGTCCTAATTCAGACCAAAGTATTCATTTTACAACAGAAATCAGCCATTTACTTATAAAACCTCTGAAATATTCATTAAAATTTCATCTTCAATGCTCAGGGAAAATGGGATGCAAAAATTTAGGCATAAAAAGGAATTTAGAAAAAAAACTGAAAACTGGATTAAATGTTCAGACATATAACCAATTATGAACTAAGTAAACAAAACAACCCCACCCACTCCCACAAAAAGTTGAAGACCAATACTCCCAGATTAGATAAAATAAGAAATTAACTACTTCTGGGGACTCAAGGGAATATTCTGATTCTGAAACTGATAGCAGCCTTATTTACCACTTACATAATTGCAATCAAGAAGGAGGTTCACTCTAGATGCTCTGACATAATGCCAAGGGGAAAAAAAAGTCTGTACAATTGACTTAAAATAAGGAATCTTGGCCAAATGAAACCTAGCAGAAGCAACAGACACCTCAAAGTAGATACTTCATTGTCATAGTCCAAAGTTGTTATCCATATCTGCCTTCAAAATCTTTCACTGGAGAAGTAATAAACAATTTGTGATACTTTAAAGAACTTTTGTTTGGCCCCATTTATTGAAAGTGTGCTTGAAGTTGGCTTAGCCAATCTTTCTTAATTTTTCCTCAAAATTGTGATACAGTTTGTTTTGTCCTTCACAATATTTGTCCTGTTTGTGTTAGGCTGCCTTCTCAATACGCTAAATTAAAAAATATCCAAGAAGTGGCAAATGCTCTTGAGAATGTGTGGAAAATGTGTTTTCACATATTCACAAGAAAGAATGAATGGTAGTATAGTCATGGAAAACAACACAGAATTTCCTCAAGAAAACAGATTTAGGACTGCTGTAAGGTTCAGCAATACTACCCCTTGTTGTATTAACCAAAAAATGAAATGCCAAATAGAAAGATTTCTGCACTCTCATGTTTATTCCTGTATTTCTCACAATAACTAGGTAGGAAAATTCATCCAGACTCTTCATAACAAAATGAATGTATCAAGAGATGTCATATACACGATGAAATCTCCTCAGCAATTAAAAGTATGTAAAAGTTTTGTTTAATTTTTGAAGGATTTTCAAATTAATTCGATTATGCGTAACAGGGTGTTACGCCGGTGGGGTATGTACATGCAAATAGATGTTGCCTCCAGATTTCTGTTTGACTCACTTCTATTATAGACAGGGACCTGCGATTTGTAAGCTAGAATAACCCTTTTAATCTCCAAGTTTCTTTTGGCCATAACTTCCACAGCAGTAGAACCCTAACAAAAATAGTATTGAATATTTGAATTACCCTTAGTTGAACAATACCTAGCATGTGTGTGTTTGCATATACAAAACCATATACAATTATGATTGAAATATTTCATGTGTCCTGATGATTCACAAACATGCCCTTGCAAATTAAGAATTAGATTATACAGCTAAATGATCAATAAATGTTGACTTATGAAAGGAGTAATGCACAATAGAGGAAAATGAAGTAGTTAAATTAAAACAAAATAATGAAAATATAATGTAAAATAATAAATGTATAAAGATATATTTATTTATGAAATATAGTAGTGCATATTCAGCTTGTACAGTATTTTGGGACACATATATAGGTAGCAATATATGAGAAACTCAAGGTCATGTTTAAAGCTAACTCAGCTTTACAGTTAATTCTAGACCTAAGGGAGGTAATAAAATACGAGAATTTGAAAGGTCTATCTAAAGACTTGTTATCCCAGTGTGGTCTCTTTACTCACATCAGCATATTGTCTATAGAGCCATCTGGGAGAGTCTCAGCCTCTGTCTTCTAATATTAAATCAGAATCTGTAGTTTTTAAATTGAAATTTGAAACTGACAACCATAAATATCAATCCCCTTATTTTTTTTCCCATGTATTGTATTATCATTTTATGAATATTTTAAATTATCCATATACATTTTTCATTTTCTAATTATCACTAATTCAATTATATAGTTTTTATTTATAATTAATATACCACCATGATTACAAGCCACGATGAAAGATTTAATAAGGGATAGCTGGTGAGGCATAGGCAGGAGTATTTCCACTCTTTCTACAAATTATACTGTTTCAAAGAATAGTGTAATGCTTGGTAATGAAGTCTCCTATAGTGCAAACTGCATTTGAATGTAGTCTTAGCATAGACACTACTTTATGGAAATTCATGTACAGAGTTTGTTAGTATTCAGGCATCTGTACTGACCTGTCCTTGGGGATCGTACAGGATATCTCTCTCCCATCTCTCTCTCTCTCTCTCTCTCTCTCTCTCTCTCTCTCTCTCTCTCTCTCTCTCCCTCTCTCTCTCTCCCTGTCTCCCTCCCTCCTTCCCTCCCTCCCTCCCTCTCACTCTGACTTTCTGTTCTCATCTGCTGCCCCTGTCCCCAGAGATCTCTCTTCCTTCTCTCCTCCCCTTTTCCCATTCACTTTCTTCAAATCTCTGTCACATGCTATCTTTCTCTCTTGCACTGCTTTATAAAATTGCAATAGAGTTTCCCTTGCAACATTTCTATATTTAATTTTTGATGAAATATAAAAGCTTAAATATTTTTATTTTTGGTGGTTTGATGAATTGTCTTTCATGCTACAACTGTTCCAATATGTCCATATTGAATAGAGATAATCATTTATGATAGTTTGCTAATTGTATCGTCTGGACGTATGTACATCACCCCAGTTTTTACCAGACATCTCTCGGTCTAAGACCAAATAACTCAGGATCTGATCCTCATCATTATAGTTCTCTCAGGTACTAGATTATATTCCCTTATCTTTCTATTTCTGGGGTGCTCTTCTGGTTCCATATTTCATTCTCTGTTTAAAAACTTTCTTGAAATCTCTCAGGATATTTTGATTCAAAAATAGAATAATCCTTTAGTAATTATATTTGTCATATATCATTCAATAGGTAATATTCCTCTCAAATAAAATATTGGAGAAAGGGAACACAATTTATTCATTTATATCACCTCATTATATCCACTATTTCTTGTAAATTTTCAATATTTTCAGCATGAGTTTTAGCTGATAGAATGCCAAAAATATATTAGCTAATATCATAGACCATACAAAAATCAATTTTTGCACCTTGGCATGGGGCAAATTTTATTTACTTTTTTGTTTTTACATAAAAGAAAAAGTTACACTGCTCAAGGTAGCATAATTGTTAAAAATGGTATTTGTTTGTTTCTTCTGTTAAACCTCTGGTCCTCTTTTCTTCCTTCTGTTTTCTTCTTTATAGAATCATGGTAAATGGAATGCATAAGCAATACATAGCTTCCAGTAAAATGTTCACATTATTTTTTCACCCACTAGTGGTAATAACTTTATATGCACATGCACAAACTGCTTATTTTCAGAGTTTGATTACACATCTCCTAATAAAAAGAGACATACCATTTTTGCAAAATTTATTGGGTAGCTTCAGGGTAGGTACTATTGATGGAATTTTATGGGAAGAAATTGGAGAAATTCAGATAGTATTCACCTACATAATTCCTGTTTTTCATTTTCTTACGAGCCTGTCCTTGATAACAACCTCACTTCAAGGCCACAGTCACATTAAACATAGTTGCTTAGGTTACATAACTTATGCCAGTCCATCACTTTCTTTGCAGTCCTCATCATGGTAAGGGATTCTTATCATTATTTTCCCAGTTATATCTTCTTCTATATTTAACATTGATCACACTTATGTGTCAAGAATTTTCATACATTATGCATATTTTAATATCATCATGTATTTAAGATAATTGACATGATGAACCATCACCAAAGACTCTGATAATTTCAAATAATGTGTCTGAATACTTAAATAATCACATAAAAGTAGCTGTTGCACTACTGCTGTTTCTTATCTTTCAACAGACAACTTTACAATATAGTGATCCTTACCTGGCTTACTAATCATGCACCTTACTTGATATCAAGAGATTCTAAGTACAGGGTTATATTTGAAATATCATCACATTTTTTGTGTACATTCCACACCATTCTGGTGAATCACAAAAAGAAAAGTATTGTCTTGAAAATTGTGATTACTTAATTATCAGCACATGAAATTCAAGGTTCTCAAAGAATAGCCACTTTAGGTTGCTAGGCATGACCGTTACTCTCTTCTAAGAATCGTGCTTCACTCTTTCTTACTTCATAGTATACTGTCTGTAAATTTAATTTCTACATCTGTATTTAAGTTATGATTTCAAAGGCTTTTTAAAGATCTCTTTTATTCATTTCCTAATTTGACAAGAAAAATCTTGCACTATATGCCAGCATCTATCCAGAGAAATGTTGGACCTGGGACTGTTTTGAGCATTTCCCAGTACACAGCACCCACACAAGTGGGAAATACTCAACAAAGATGTCATAGAGTTCTTAAATTCTATAATGAAACTCTAAACTTTGCGTTAGATGTGAGAGCTCAAATTCGATCAGAAAAAAATCTAAGATTTTGAGCTAACTGTTTCTTTACAGTCCCTCTTACATCTCCCCTAATTGCAGTAGGAGCTGAATAAACTCAAAGACTCCAAACACTTAGAGCTATCTCAAGTGAAGAAAGTTTTTATGAGTTTCTAAACTCAGCACTTGTTATTAGAAACTCTCTATCATGAAATAAAGGCAAGATTTCTAGATGTCACTTATGTACACTTGAGAAACATAAGGAGAAGGAATATCCTCCATAAAAGCTTATAAGTAGTTCCAGCTAATTCCACAAAGTCACCTTGGAGCACATTTCCTCGACCCGACTTATCATAACAACAAGTATGTTGTAGATAGAAGTGTAAAAACAACAAGAGGGTCACAGTTTTCACCACCTTAAGCAAATACCTGAGTGTTGTATGAGCCTTCAGAAGTGTCTGAGGGTGACAGAATGTACAGCCTCTTCAGCATGTTTATATCCTCTCATTTTGAATAATTGAAAAATTACTAAGTGGATTTTCCTATAAATCAATTTTGGGTGAGAACATAATGCTTACTATTGTGAAAAGTACTGTCCATACTGAATATTTTGTATTTTGTGATATTTAACTTCCTTCATAATGTGAATTTTGTTCAGAGTATTTGGCAGATGAAAAAGTGTATCTTTGCTGCCCGTGACAATGTCAAGAAAGAAAGAAATAATACTAAACGTTTTGCCCTGAGGCTAAATAATGGCAAATTTCCAGAAGAAACATGAAATATTCTTCCCTCTTAGAACATGGAAATTGAGATATAAAAGGGGATCTTTGTGCAGCTGTAACTACACCTGTCACTACACATGACAGATATAATGAGCGTGGGTCCCCCAGGTTCTAGAGAAAATAAAATAGACCCTCAAGAGATCTTCCCATTTTTAAGAAATTTAAAAGTCTGACAGCTATTTTTTATCAAAAGTGTGTAGGTTTTGTATTCTCTACTATAAAATTTTGACTTAGCATTGTTTCCATTTATGTCAAGTCTTTTAAACATACATAGGTCTAGAGTAGTACATCCCATAGATAAAGTTTGAGCCACATATAACTATGTATTAATTTCATATTTGCTATTAAATTTATTAAAGAATTTTTAACAGATAATAATTTTAATATTATATGATATCCAAATTTATTATATTTCCATTTTAATAATTTATAATAATTCTGATTATTTTAGAGATATCTATAGAGTAACATGCTGAATCTTTTTTGAAATATTTCTGAGTTCTTATTATAAAATTAAGCAACAATATGTTTCAAGCAAATCAAATGTGTCTGAAGAAGACATTACACAACAAAAGAGTTTATATTCCTAGAGTGGTAGTGTATCAAGAATTTGAAGATAGATTATCTGAAAAACAATATGAGGATAATTTAAGTTGGGTTTTTGTCCATTTTACTAAACATGTTTTCAGAGTACAGTTTAAATTTCATTCCAGTTAAATTTAAGGATACAAGTAGAAATAAATATTAAATATCCTAAAACAGTGCTGTCTTATTGGTACAGATGATGTAGCTTTATAACTTCCAAATCTATCAAATTTCTGTCTTCCTTTAAACAACCTCATAAATGGAATAAACTCGATCTTAATGAACAATAGAAAATTTACCAAAATTCCACAGATACTCGATTTTATGTACATCAATTTTGTGGAATGACACATGAAGAGAGAAAATGGAAAACACACTCTAACTAGACAGGTGTGATAGGCAAAAGAAGCCACAAACTGTAGCCATGGATGACAAGCAGGAAGGAAATAACTAACTCTGCACTCATCAAAATCTTACCTATTATTGATCATAAACCTGCCTTTCTGTTAAGGCATTTGAGGCACTGTGTCAAAACATATCATTCAAATAGTCAAAAGAAACTTTGCCAATTTGAACAGGTAGTCAGTATATATTTTCTATATGCATTGATTAAGGAAGGGTAGTATATGCAAGTTTGATAAATACAATAGATAACGGTAATTATTGTACTTTTGAAAAGTATTCCAAACCAAGGTAAGGTGTTTCTTGGGAAACTACAGATAATGAGGAATATTATTTTTTCTGCTTGGTATGGGGGGTTCTGAAATATCTATTAAAGCAAGGGAAGAAACATGTTTTCATAGAGAAACTTAAATACACAAGCTGGATATACTGTGCAATAAATACTTAGAAAGTATTGTCTATTTTTCATTTCAAAGGTGCTTTGTATAATAATGTGTATGAATAAAGCCATTTTGAAACTGAGAAGACAGAACAGATACTATTTAAAAGGATAAATAAAATGTGTTTTCTTAACTTTGAAAGTATATTTAAAAACATATATATGTTCACAACAAAGTAATTCCTTAGAGGTATTGTAGGAGATAAATGAACTAGGAAATATATTCCTCAGTAAAATGAGGACCAAGCAACTTTAAATAACATGAACAAATATGGTCTTGACATTGTGTTCCACATATTAAGTGTTCTCTTGAGAAATTGATTTTAAAATTTTCCTGTCACAATAAAAAAATACTTGAGATAATTAACTTACAGAAAGTAAATCGCTTTTTGAGCTTTCAAACAAAGTGGCCATTGCCCATCCTTGCCCAGAATCTGTACAGCACCTGGTAGTTTTCTGAGATATAGTGTTGGTGAGTATAGTGTGGTAGAGAACTCTGCCCACCTTGTGGGAAGAAAAAGATAAAAGAAAAGGAAGGAGTTTGCTTTCCATGTTACCCATATGTTCATAAACATGTTGACGCAATGACATCTCTCCACGCCCACTTCCAGAAGCTTCCACTTACCACTATATTGAGGAGAAAACCTTTAAGACATCAGCCTTTGAGCAATCTTACATATGAACTTACAGCAGTTATAAAATTTTTAGCATTCCTTTCTAACAAGCATAGTCTATAATGGGGATATAAAGTAAAATTTGTGAAAAAACATATGCTTACATGTCCTGAAACTCAATAGGCTTTTGAACACGAAAGCTATCATATTGCAACTTTGTCAGTAGATGTCCTCACATAGCCCTTTTCCTCTCTGTATTCAGTCTTCACTTTATTATAAATTGTGTGAGATACATCTAGATTACTGTAGCAATGTACTGTGAATGTGGTCAACTGATTCAAATATTCTCATCCCTAAAGGACTTCACTGTCATACATATAGAATAATATTTGATAACATACTTCTTCATCTCCTTACCAAATTGGTATTTAGATTATCACGCAGAATTTTAAAAAATACTGTTTCTTGCTCTGATAGCTTCTCCTTAATAGCTTTTCTCAGAGTAGTTCCTATGCAATCTCCACAAATGTCTGAATTCTATTTTAGTTCAAAATAGAAGTTATAAGGTCATTGAATGACTGAGAATACAAAGGACAGTCCTTCTTGATTATATTCCCTTTTCTATAAATATTTTTTAAATTATAAACAATTGTATTTTACATATCTCTAACGATAACTCTTTCTGCCAGCTGCCTGAGTTCCACCACCACATTAGGGCCCCAAAATAAACACACAGAGATTAATATTAGTTACAATGCTGCTGGCAAATGACTAAGATTTCTTATTTGCCAGCTCAGACTTAATTATCAACCATAACTACTAATCCATATATAAGATAAGTAAACTTATTTTACCAAGGATGCTGGCCTTGGGTCCTTTCTTCCTGGTATCACATCACAATTCTTCTCCTTTACTACATTTCCATAGAATCCTCCTTCTTTCCTAGTACCACCTATCTTGCTTCTCCACTGGCGAACAGTGCTGTATTTATCAACCAATGAGACAAACATATACACAGAAGGAGCTTCCCCATCACATATCAATCCTAGATCTCTCTCCCTCACATCAGCCTATGCCCCCCACCAACCCTCATCCCATCTCCCATCCACATCCCAGGGAGTGTGAGACCTTCCATAAAGTATCATGAAAGTCTGTCAAGTCATTAGGGGCAAGGCCAAGACCCTCCCTTGTGTATCTAGGCTAAGAGTGTATCCCTCCATGGGAAATGGGCTCCAGAAATCCAGTCCTGCACTAGGGATTAATGTTGGTTTCCTGCCAGAAGAACCATAGACTCCTAGCTGACACCCATGTTCACGGGGCCTGGTTTGGTCCTATGTTGGTTACCCAGCTGTCAGAATGGGGTTCATGAGTTCCCACTTGTTCAGGTCAGCTGTTTCTGTGGGGTTTCCCAGATTGGTCTTGACCCCGTTGTTCATCACACCTCCCTCTCTACAACTGGATTCCAGGAGTTTGGATCAGTGCTTAGTTGTGGATCTCTGCTTCTGCTTCTATCAGCTACTGGATGAAATCTCTAGGATGCATTTAAGGTAGTCATCATTTTCATTATATGGGAATGGCATTTAAGTAGCCTCTCCACTATTGCTTAGATTCCTAGTTGGGTTCATCCTCTGTAAAATTCCCTAGTGCCAGATTTCTCTTTAAACCTATAGTGGCTATCTCTATTGATGTATCTATTTTCTTGCTCTCCTCTATTCCTCTCCCCATTCAATCTGCCTGTTCCCTCATGTTCTCCTGCCCACTCATCTTGTCCTCTCCTCTTTCTCCTACCTCCCTCCCTCCCTCCATACTTCAAATTTATTCAGGGGCTCTTGTACCTTTCTGCTTCACTAGTTGACAGAGCATGTATGTCTGTCTGTCTTAGGGTCCTCCTTGTTTCCTCTCTGGAGGTGTGGATTGTAGGCTAGTAATCCTTTTTTTCTATGTCTAATATTCATATATGAGTGAGTACACAAAAGTTTTGTCTTTCTGTGACTGGGTTAACTCACTTAGGATGGTTTTTTCTAGTTCCATCCATTTGCTTTCAAATTTCAAAATTAAATTGTTTTGTTTTCCACTGAGTAGTACTCAATTGTTTAAATGTACCACATTTTCTGTACCCATTCTTCAGTTGAGGGACATCTAGGTTGTTTCCAGTTTTTGTCTATTACAAACAATGCTTCCATGAACATAGTTTAAGATGTCTTTATATGAATGTGCATTTTTGGGGTATATGCCAAGGGTGGAATTGCTGGATCTTGAAGTAGATTGGTTCCCATTTTCCTGAAGAAACCTGCATACTGACTTCCAAAGTGGCTGTACAAATTTGCACTGCCACCAGCAATGGAAGAATATTCCCTTTACTCCACACCATCTCCAGTATAAACTGTCATTGGTGGTTTTGATTTTAGCCATTCTGAAGGGTGTAAGATGATATTTCAGAATTGTTTTATTTCCCTGATGGCTAAGGATGTTGAGCAATTTCTGATGTGTATTTAAGCCATTTTAGATTCCTTTCTTGAGGATTCTCTGTTTAGTTATATACTCCAGCTTTTAATTGAATTATTTGGTGTTTTGGTGACTAGCTACTTGAGTTCTTTGCATATTTTGTATATCAGCCCTCTGTCTGATGTGGGGTAGGTGAAGATATTTTCACATTCTGTGGACTGCCATTTTGTCTTCTTGCCTGTGTCTTTTGATTTATAGAAGCATCTCAGTTTCAGGAGGTCCCATTTATTAATTGTTGATCTCAGTGTCTGTGCTACTGGTGTTATGTGCAGGAAGTAGTCTCAAGTGTCAATTCATTCAAGGGTACATCCCACTTTGTCTTCTAAGAGATTCATTGTGGCTAGATTTATATTGAGGTCTTTGATCCATTTGGACTTAAGTTTTGTGCATATTGATAGGTATGGATCTATCTGCAATCTTCTATATTTCCTCATCCAGTTTTCTAATAACAAAAATTTGTTCATTGATAAGGATATGATACTACTCTGCTTCATCCTTCTCCTCTCCTCTTCTTCCTTCCTCTTCATTTTCTTTTCTATTTCCTGTTGATAGGGTCCCTGTGATGTGATTACTGTTATGAACACTCCTGACCAGTGCTGTGGTTTCACATGTGCTTGACTACACTTCATTCCTCACAGTATATTTGACTGACTACTTGTATTAATTTGAAAAGAACATATGACCCAAAATAAACTATTAGAAAAATGTGGTCAGTCATTTTATATAAATAAGCATAGAGTTTTCATCCAGTATCTGATGGAATCAGAAACAGAGATTCACAGCTATGCACTAGCTGAACTGGAGTCCTGTTTTAGAGATGGAGGAGTGATGAGCAAAGGGGGCAGGACTGTGTTGGGGAAAAGCCACAAAAACTGCTGAGCAACTAGAAATTAAGGACCCCAATCTGACACTTGGGAATCAGCATAGGAGTGAGCCAGACCTCCTGAATGTGGGTGTCATTTTAGGGTCTTGGGCAGACTATGGGGCACTGGAAGTGGAACCACTATTTATCCTTAGTTCATGAATTGGTTGTTTGGACCCCATTCCCTATGGAAAGATCTTGGTCAGCCTAGATAAAGGGGGGAGAGCCTCGTTCCTGACCCAACTGATGTGACAGAATCTAATGATACCCCATGGGTGGTTTTACCTTCTCTGAGGAGTGGATTGGGGGTGGGATAGGGAGTGGGGGACAGGAGGGTTAGGAAACTGGGATTGTTATGTAAAATAAGATTGTTTTAAATTAAAAAAATAAATAATAAACATCAAATAGTCAATACATATAATCAAGTAACTGTTATCTGGTTCCTGAATATAAATGAGAACATGGATTATACATCAGTGGCAGGTCCTAAAGCAGTGCAATGATGTTAGTGGTAAGTTGACAACTTAAATGGTTCAACTAATAAAACAGTAGTGCATTTCTTTTGGGTGCTGTTACTAGCCTATGAGTTTCTTGAAAGTCAATAAGAACAGTCTTCTCCAAAATATGAATTTCTTAGATGATACTCAAAAGTTCTAAAATTAAATAAAAGATAATATATTAATTTTGTATATAACATAGTAGTAAATAAAAGACTGTCAAAAGAACCCATTGGTTAAGAAATGACATTTTCTTTAAAAAATTATTGTACCTGAGTTGAAAACCAAACACACACATGAAAAGCCAATTATATTTACATTCTGTTGGAGGCAAGAGGATCCCTGGGGGTGGCTGACTCCTAGCCTCACCCCGGGTTCACTGAGAGACCTTCAATTAAACATATTAGACCACTATTTATAAATGTTTGTCTTTATACACGTAGTGAAATTCATTGTTTACTCCTTATGAAGGAACTTCTCTTTGCAACAGATGTAGACCACTACAGAAAATCTTAAGTTACCATATTATCTATCTACCTAAACCTATATATTGGTGGTAAGCAATAGCTATCTAATTAGACACCAGCCACTCAACAAAAGATAAATCATTACTGATTCTGAAAAACTAGGCAACTGTTCAGACCTAGTGTAGTCATGGGAGCATGAAAAGAACCCACAAATGCCATTTTAAGAAATGGGCATATTTACTAATTACATACAAAATATCAATCCTTATATCTACAAACAAGTACAGTTGCTGCAGACAATCAAAGACAACTACTGTTTACCACAAACAAAGATCATTACAGAAAGTCAAACTAATAAAGAATTCAAGAACAAGAATTGTGTTGCTTCATCCCAAATGAAATACAACTTTCAAACAACTCTGACACCTAATGATCAGAAATCACTGTGAAATATGGGACAGGAAGAGAGCAAGAAGGAGAGAGAAGACTTCGTCTTGAGGGTGTATCTCCTAGAGATATCAAAGAGGCTACATCCATGGACTATTATCACTATGACAGCCTAAAGAAGACCTAAACAATGATGCTACCAATGGACACAGTGTCGTAGAAGGTGAATAACTTGCAAAACCTCAACCCTAGAGAAGAAACTATCGGCAACACAATAGTGCTGAGAGTGGGAACAATTATTTTTCCCAGAAAATACCCACACATGCAATCAATTATACCAAGCCAAGTTGTCAGTCTTGTTTTTGTGTGTGTGTGTGTGTGTGTGTGTGTGCACCATTACACAGACTGAGAAGTTATTTATAAGAATGTAAACACAACAACTGCAATTAAAGAAAAAGAATCCATGAATATGACAGCAAATGTGATATAAGAATCCATGAATATGACTGATAGCAAATATGATGCTAGGTGTTGGAGGGAGGAAATGTAAGGAGGCAAATGATGAAATTATTGTATGATTATAATAATAAAATTATTATAAAATATCTAGGAAAAACTCAAACATTTGTTTATATGACATCGAGTATCTAAATGTTTCTGAGTTGCACATCCTCATTTGGAAAATGTTCTAAATATTTATTATAAACTTTCTATAATATCTTATAGTTCTAAGATTTGGTTGGGCTCAACTACATGAAGGAATTTTCAACTGGACCCTTATGACAGCCTGCTGATCAGTGAGGCTAGACTTTTCTGCATATATTTAATTTCATTGTCTTTTACATCCTAGTGTCCTTGGGAATTTGAACTTCTTTCATAGCAGCTGAGTTCACACCAACCAAGGTTACATCTGTCTTGGAAGTCTCCCAGAATGGCTACTAACCAATAATTAACATTAGCATGCTCCTAAAAAGCATGGGATTTTATTGAAATCTCATACAATTTTTACCATCTGTTTTATGTATTAGTTTTTGTAAGTCTGTGCACATTCTTGTTTGTCAGTAAATTGTCTCCTTTGTTTTACAAGAGGGAGTCTTATAATTGATTATATCTCATATATAATTATTATTTGTGAGTTTTTAAACTATTTTAATTTTTTCAGGTACAATTATGCTAACATTTCCTTCAGTCAATTTATTTATATGTATTGTTTTAATTTTAATTTTAATAAATACCTCATCACAAGTAAAAATTGTTTCACAATTTAAAGTATAGATTTGATACTTGAATAAATAACAGAAGTTATGAGAAATATCTATAAATGTGTGTACAAATTAGGTTCACATATATAAAATGATGGACTCTGTTTAAATTCATACTGCATGTGATACAAGGTGAAAAATACTCATATATTTCCAAAATATCTCCTTTATTCAATCTATACTGAATTTGTCCAAATTGTTTATCTATATATTTATTGCTTGATGTAATCAGAAAAAGTTAGAAATTTAATTTTTATGTTTTAATAAAACCCAAACATTATCCAGTGAAATTTTCTAATGGTAAAATTTTCCCAATACGTAATATTGAATTGTGTGCAGGGAGAAAAATAAGAGGAAAAGGGGAAGAAAGGGAAAAACAAAGAAGAGGGGGGAGAAGGAAGGAATACCTAAAGATTTCAATCCTTAATACTTGGGCTTTTATGTTTATTGGAAAGTAAGAATGTTTGCCTATGTGATTAAGGTTTTGAACATGAGGAAATTACCCTGGGATTTTTAAAAAACAGGAGTGTTTATAAGAGAAAAGCAGAGAGAATGTGGACTTGTGGTGATACAAAAGAGGAGACTATATGGAGTCAAATGGGAAAGACATAATTTGAGTTAAAGGTGATTTTAAAACTACTGGCAGCCACCAACAGTCATAGAAACAAGGGCTGGAGAAACCAAAGCACCAGAAGGGAGGGCAAATGCCAGCCTGGATTACTAGAAACTTTTGTCCTTATGAAGGGCAAGCATTCAGATAACCCTAATCTTGGTGTTTAAAAATAGTACTGTAGGGGAAGCTGTAGCCACGCCTTCTTAGGGGCTGGCTACAGGGGTACCTGAGCAGGCTTGTGAGGGCGTGGTCAGAGTGAGTAGGGGGACTGTGTTTTTGGTTTCGGTTTCTCTTTGTTTCTTGTTGTACAGACTACCACCAGCTGGCTGGTTTGCTCTGTAAGTAAGGCTTTTCCCTATTAAATACCCTTATATTTCTACCTGACTCCGTATTGGTAATTTCCTACTATATAGTACTTAATTATATATTTTTCCCGCAATTATGGTTTTATTTTATTTCAGTCATAAAGTTGCCAAGACTTGCTTCATTGCACATTTCCGTACACTAAATTCATATTCTCTACACCCCAGAAATACCCATTAGTAGACTAATACCCATTTGAACTGTGTAAACAAACAAAAAATGCTAACTGCTTGATGTAGGGTTTGTCAGATGTTGCTGAATGTGATAGGGATGGAAATCAGACCACATTTTTGCTTTAAACAATTATTTTAAACATTGAGCAAATTAATTTGTAATACATACATGTGTTTCATTTTGCTTATACAATTTTGAAACATCATGTCATCAGATATGTAGAAACATCAGTTTAAAAAGTTACATCTGACAAAAATCCAAGGAACATATATTTCTTAAATGGAATATATATCAATGAAGAATTTTCAGTGTGTGTGTGTGTGTGTGTGTGTGTGTGTGTGTGTGTGTGTGTGTGTTTAGTGTGTTTGGTGTTCATGTGTTGTTTGATGTTGTTACTTTATTTTTTCTGTTTTCTAGGTTGTATGCCTATTTTTTGTAAGGAATACCTAGGAAGATAGAGGGGTGGATTTGTAATCAAAATATATTGTTCACGTTTTCAAAAATAATAAGACCTACATGAGTTCTGGATCTATTCAGGTATAATTAAAACCATCAAACAAAACCCAAACAATAATACAATATAATAAAAAATGTAGGAAATATTTAGTTATAGGATGTTTTTCACTTATGTTTTTGTTACAATGCTGGGTAACAAACAATACAGGCCGTTGCAAATTCATGCTGTCAGGGCTCTACTGCTGAGATATATTACCAGACTGTTCCTATTTTTGTATTAGATTGTTTCCTTAGTTTTTTGTAGATTAAACTGACACTATATATTAAACCAATACTTCCATGTGTAGTATTTCCAAGTAATTAGCTTGGAAAAGTTACAACCCTCATCTTCCTATTTATTCCACAGCATTTTACCAAATCACATAGTTTATATACTTTTCCTTAACTTGCATATGTGAAAGCTAAAGTTTTATTTTGCAGATTTAATAAGAATTGGTATAATGTGTAGGTACAGATTTTGAGAATGAAATAATGATCCTAAGTTGCAAAAATGAACATATATAAAAGGAATGGAGAGAACAGAGATAAAATTCATGTTTTAACTTGTGATTAGGAATTGAAACAAGGAGGTGAAGCAGAAAATAAAGATCAAAAGTCCCATGACAAATGTGAGATAAATGGTGAAAGATTACTATATATTATTATATAGTAGAACACAATTATAGAACCCAATTATAAATAAAATTCTTTTGAAAAATGAATAGAAGTTCAAGTTTTTGTAAAAATCACAGACCATGTTTTTATGTGCATAGCATATATTCTATTAGAAGAAGCAGAAAGGAACAAGGAAAATATCATCTCAAGATGTATTCCTAGATACCAATTAATGAAATGGTTCATCTTCAAAGGTACAAAGAAGTATTTTATTCTTCTTGGGAGCCAGGGGGACCAGGAAATTGGAGCTACTATAAGTTCATACTTCCTCTGAACTGAATAAGGTGCTAATGCATTTCTTACGAGGGAAAGAAAAAGAAAGAGATATTCAGTTTAGCACTAGTCCTGGAATGTATTTTCTTCTCTGCAGAATAACAATGAGTGTGAGAAAGAAAATATAGAATAAGTGAAGTAACATCCAAAAAGCACAGTAATATCTACGACAAACAATGATTGCAATAAGATAAAGTACTTTTAAGGTACAGCTAGAAATATATTAATTTTCAAAACACTTAGAAATAATAATAATTCACAGAAACTTAAGGGAAATTACTGTTGTGTTTTGCCTGAATTATGGTTGTTGGTTTTCTTAGTCAGGGTTACTATTGCTTTGATAAAACAACATAACGAAAATCCAGTTGGGGAGGAAATGTCTGATTTGGCTAATAACTCTGAATTATAATCCATCATTGAAGGAAGTTAAGGGAAGAACTCAACAGGGCAGGATTCTAGAGTCAGGAGCTGATGAAGAGCTGATAAAGCGATGCTGCTTACTGACTTGTTCATCATGGCTTTCTCAACTGGCTTTCTTATAGAACTTAGCAATTCCAGGCCACAGGCAGTCCTTCCCACAATGAACTGAGCCCTACCCCCATCAATCACTAATTGTAGAAGCAGACACCCATAACTAATCACTGAACTGAACTGGAATCCAGTTGCAAAGAAGGACCAGTGATGAGCAAAGGGGTCCAGACCAGGCTGGTGAAACTCACAGAAACGGCTGACAAGAACAACAGGGAGATCTTGGTCGCCAGAGTGATAGCTAGGATACCAGCATGGGACTGATCCAGACGTGGGTTTCAGTGAGGAGACCTCGGAAATCTACGGGACCTCCTGTAGGAGTTCAATTCTTATCCCTAGCATTAGGTGTGGACTTTGGGAGCCCATTCCACATAGAGGGATACTCTTTGAGCCAAGGCATATGTGGGTGGGCCTAGGGCCTATCCCCAAAGGATATGATAGACTCTGATGACCCCCTGGGTCCCTCCCTGGGGAGCAGAACCCTATATTATAGGTAGGGTTTTAATTGGGAGGGGGATGATGAGGAGAGGAGGGAGAGTTAACTGGGATTGACATGTAAAACAATCTTGTTTCTAATTCAAATAAAAAAAATCAACTGTAAAAAAAAAGAAAAAGAAAATGCCTTATATGTTTCTCTGTTTAAAGGCCTGTCTTCTGGAGGCATTTACTCAATTATGGATCCCTCTCTCATATGATAATGCAGTCTGTTAAGTAGAATTAAATCTAGCCAACAGAGTGGTAGAAGCTAATGCACATCCCTTTTTTATTGATGCTGCATCCTACATACAACTCTTAACACAAGAAATGATGCAAGACATAATGAAAAGGGAAATTTTTTGATTTTTTTTAAATTACTTCTTTGAAAATTCTGTAAAACTCTTCTGGCATGCAGGCACACATGCAAATAGAGCACTCACATACATAAATGAATAATAAATCCTTAAAAACTAATGCATTAAACACATTGTTCTTTTCCCTCCAACTCTTCCCAGATCTATCCAGCACTCCTACCTGGGCGACTTGCCCTCATTTTTATATGGTATCAAGGATAATTTGTGATAACCAAATATTCTTGAATGTATTGCTTTATACTAGAATATGATCCACTTATCAGGACTTCCCCTTTACTGTCAGCTATCAATTGGCTATAGATATTTGACTGTGGGTGGCTCTGCATACCCTACTCTCTTCATGTCAGAATTGGTCTGGTTTAAGGTTTGTCATGTCTTGTGCATGCTATCATAACTGCTATGAGTTCATATGTACTGCACTTTAAAAGGCATGATTTCTTCATAGTCATCTACTATATTAGGCTCTCACATGGTCTACATCTCCTCTTCTTCAGTCATCCTTGAGCCAAACCCCAGAGAAAGTTGAAAAGAAGTTGAACAAGGTATGTAACCAAGGACAACATGGAAAGAATGTGGTAGGACTGTCCGTGCCTCACCTATCAACAGCTGAGGTCAACTGACAGGGTTTGTCTCTTATCCCAAAATCACAACAGAGAGAATAATGAGACATTTTCTATGATGATAAAAACCTGCAATACAACTAAAGAAGGCTGGAAGCACAATCAAAGGGGTATAACATAAGTCTCATTTATAATACATGGCCTATTGTCTATGTTACAACTTTCCTTCTCTAGTGTTCTGAGATGCTCTATCAGCCACAATGAATGACTGAGGATGTCTGCAAAGGGAATCCTGCTACAAAAAAAAATGCAGCCTATGAAAATTTTCTTCCCCTTGATAATAAGGCTCCGTCCATCTAAACCAGAATCAGCAGTTTCCCACCCATGTGAATTCTGCTTCATCAATGACTCCAGTGCTAGCAAATGTAAATAACTGAGGGAATCTCTTATATAAATAGCTGAGAAGATAATTGATTGGCTCAGACAAAGGAGGAGCCTGAAAAAATCACCACTTCCCTTCCAAGCTTGAAATCCAGTCCCGTTCAATAGTGGCATTGTTCTCTCTGTCTCTCTGTCTCTCTGTCTCTCTGTCTCTCTGTCTCTGTCTCTCTCTCTCTCTCTCTCTCTCTCTCTCTCTCTCTCTCTCTGTGTGTGTATTGTGTATCATATAAAGTAAAAATAAAATAATATAAGCCTTTTCAAACAGCTTTCGAGTTTTCTGAGGAAATTATTTTAACTATGAAAAATGTGTTACATTTCTTTAAGTTATTATGTGAAGGTGTGTTACATTTGCTAGGCTGTCTTTGTTAAGGATGCAAAGATTGTTACATTTATTTGCATTGTATTTGTTTAATTATGTAAAGATGTTTTGCATTTATTTATTCTTAACTGTCTAATGTACCTGATAGATCTAACATAAAAGATTAAAGGACAATCACTAGGCAGGAGAAGTATAGGTGGGGCTGGAAGACAGAGAGACTAAGTAACGGAGATGTGTAGACTTCAGAGAGATAAAAAGAAAGCAAGGAAGAAAAATAAGGACTCACCTAGGACCAGAAACCTGGCAGCTGCCATATAGACATGAGGAGCAGGAAAAGTAAGATATACAGAGAGAGAGGCAGAGAGAGAGAGAGAGAGAGAGAGAGAGAGAGAGAGAGAGAGAGAGAGAAAACATAGATGAAGAGAAACAGAATAAATTAAGATACAAGAGTTAGCAAGAAACAAGAGCTAAGATATAGCTGAGAATTCATGGATAATAAGAAGTATCCATGACATGATATGGGAGGTACTCTGAGGCCTAAAAGAAATCCTGCTGTAGGTGATATTTGTCCCTTCTCTTCTCCATCTCTATCGATCTCTCTTCTTCCTCCACACTTAGATCTCCCTTTTCAATTCTTCCATTTCTCACTTCATATTACCTGTATTCTGTTAATCCCCTTTCAAAGCCAGTCCATCTACTACCACAATGATCCCATATTCTTTCCTTGTTTCTGCAGTTCCTCCATTTATATACTCATATCTGAGGATTTGGAATTAGTGTTAGTCTTTCTGGATCTAGGTACTTACATAATATACTCTTTTTTATGTCCAGTCAGATACTTAAAAATTTCACAGTTTCATTGTCTTTACAGGTGAATAGTATCCCATAGTGTATGTGTGCATGTATACTACATTTTCCTTACCCATTAACTTGTAGAATGGCATTTAGATTGAATATGTTTCTTTACTTCCTGAATAGTGCAGCAATGAACACTGCTGAGCAACATTCTGTGGAGACAGATGTCAAGTCCTTTGGGCACAAGCCCAGGAGGGGTATAGCTGGGTCATATCATAAAATTTATAGGTCACTCAATTTATATATTCTGTCTATTTCTGGTTATATTCCTTTTTAACATGATGAAAAGAATATTTGTCATTTTTAATTAGAGATTAACTGCTCAAGTAAGAAAGCTACAGTGATTTCTATAGCAATAATATAATCAATGGCTTGGAATAAATGTTCTTGACTTTTATTGACCTCACTTTTTCAACAAATAATTAGTTATTAAAAACCAACTTCAAGCTATGTTGTGTTCAAGGCACTGTGAATGTGTCAGCTATGAAAACATAAAGTACTTCATAATTAGTGTTGGGATATAGAATATGAAAACAAAATAAACATCTGGTGAAATTAAAAATAAAGGTAGGTCAAAAATATCAATTATGTTTTGCAATAAGAAAATATTTTATTCATACTTTGAGAATTTCATACATGCAAACATTGAATTTGGGTGATATTCTGGTGAATTCTTCTTGCTAAATTCTCCAGGTCAAATCATTAGTTGTGGTGATATATTATTTGTGATTCATTAAGGCTTCCATGAGGATTCAGAACACAAAGCCAGCCACAAGCCACAGAAGCCAGGCACACACCTTTAATCCCAGCAGCCAAAAGCTAGGAGTTGGTGGTACACACCTTTAATCCTAGTACTCAGAAATAGAAGGATCTCTGTGAGTTCAAGGCTACCCAGATGGACACAAAGAGTGAATCAGCTTAAAAGAGAATTAAAACTCAGGCCTTTAATCCCAACATTAAGGAAGTATATAAGACACAAGCAAGGACACAGGAGAGGCTTTTCATTTTCCAGTCAAGCTGAGAGGTTACAGAGATCATGGAGACGGGATCAGCCCTTTCAGCCTGAGGTGGAGATAAGAGCTAGTGACTGGCTGCTTTTCTTTTCTAATAATCAGAATGAAGTTTGAACCCAAATATCAGTCTCTTAGTCATTTATTTATTTGTGTTATAATCAGCCCAATCTCTTTTCCAATTTCAACTTTTCTTTTATTATTCATTAAAAAATTAACACACTCTATACAGTTTGTACTTATCTTATAAACAAAGGAATAGGCTATCAACTTTAACACAGTGGAATTTCCAAGGCCACAACAAACAAAGAAAACCAAATCTCACAGTCAGGGTATACATTAATTTCCTGTAACTCCAAAGTCCTGTTGAAACTAGTGAACCATTCCTTACATAATACTGGATATATTATGTTAGGATCAGAGCAATGAGCTGAATCTCCCCAGTTGTCTCAAATAGCAATCTTTCTTAGAGTGTTTCTCCTCTAGGGATGTGTGAGTCATAGCTATGTGCACTGTAGAGATAATATGGAGAACCTAAGTCTGTAATACCAGAATACACTGCCTTAACTTCACTTTACAGAAAATAACACATACTATTATTATTGCTATTTTGTAGGTATGATTAAATTTGAACTCAAGGATCACTGTTATTTGTCTTCTTTAGCAATCCAGCAAATGCTTAGCTTTTATTTAGTCTTACTTGTCTCATGTTAACCAGGCTTTGGTTGCTTTTTGGATGCACCACCATGGCTTATGAAACTATCCAAAGGAAAAAGTAGTATGAAACAATGCTGATCATCAACACAAATCTCAGAATCCAATGTTGTAGGGGAAGCTGTAGCCACACCTGCTTAGGGGCTGGCTACAGGTGTGCCTTACCACAGCTGTGAGGGCATGGTCAGGGTGATGTAGAGTGAGATACAGTCAGGTGGCCAGTTTCGGTTTCTGTTTCACTTTTGGCTTGCTGTATAGACTGCTGCCAGCCAGCTGGCTAGGTCGCTCTGTAAGTAAGGCTATTTCCCAATTAAAATCCCTTGTATTTTTACCTGGCTCCGTATTGGTATTTTCCACATTACAATGTTCAGAGACAGATGTTATTAATATCTTCTAGTCAAGGTGGCAATATTGGTAAGGGGCCATGTGACATTGAGAATTAGGACACATTATGTTTAAATTCCACACTTAAAAAATAACTGTCTATTTCAGTAGCCAAAAGTGCCCTGTGTCTTAAAGCTTTGTCTTCATTATCAAATGGTATTTGTCCACCCCTTCTCCCATTTTTCTTCCTTCTTTTAAGCATTTCTCCTTCCACTTCTTTGCTGTTTACTCACTAAACATAAAAATGTAGCCACCTCTTTGTTATGTGTGAGTAAGCATGTGCCCAAACACACATAAGTTTACAGTTCCCAGAGTAAGGTTACAGTCAATGGGCTACATGCATATTTTTTTATTTTGATATTTACTTAGGAATACACAAACATCTTGATTTATACAAGTGACAAAAAATTATTTATTCAATGAAATTTGTATATAATATCTGGCTTTGTTTTAATGATTGATATATACACACATCTTGATTATCCAGCTGAAAACCAGCTTTGAGAATGACTGAGATTAATTATTTGCAGAAGATACAAAAGAAAGGATATATATCATTTAGTCAACATTGGCTACTGAAAATTTAGAGAAATTTATAAAAAAGTAGAGAAAAATAAATTTGGCCTTGACCTATTCTGACATCTCTTTGATATCCCATTGATGCCTTATTAAGTAGATCTATTTTCTCTATTTTCATAGGAAATCAATTTTCCTCCTAAAATGAAAACATTTCACACAAAAATAAACAGCTGTGTGAAAGATCTGAAAACAGCAAAATGCTTGAGGGGTGTGTGTAGATTGAGAGAAGAAATATTTGACAAAGAATTTGCTCTTGTACTTGTATTTACAAAGCTGAGATACATCAAAGAGGAGAAAAATCTCATGGTCTTATCCAAGCATGATGCCAGACACTGGAGAGGAAAACACGTATGGGCTTTAGTAAGACTCACAGAATAGGTCAGCTAAATGCAAATTGTGAGACTCAAAGCTGGTTTTAATCCATTCATCTTGCTTAGAAGAGAGTTTTAAGCCTCTCAAAATTCCAAGAGGCTCATATATTTAGGACTAGTTAAAATCCTATTAAACCAGAGAGGGATTATATAGATTATTAGAATGGGAAGGGTGGGTTTACTCATTTTAATGTAGCATTCTCTGAATCAATTTTGATTGCCGATGCTTTCAGTTTGATTTCCCTTTATACACAGTACTATTCATAAGCCTTTGTAAAGGAACTGAAGATAACCAGGAGGAAATATTAGACTACTTTACATATATCTGTGCATGTTGAAAGCACATATTCAGAATCAAACATAAATCCATGGATGTTGTCTTATAGATCAGCTCCTCCAGACCATTTGGATATAAGAGGGAAAATTTTACGAAATTGGGCAAAACACTTGGTTTAATAGCATGGTTTCCATTTGTTCAGTTTGTGTATATTTTTAACTTATTTTTGTTTATTGAAATATGTGTATGTAAATCCATATTTGATCAGTGTTTATATTTTAACATAATACTGATATTGGTGGTTCTTAATTTTTCAAAATTTCATAAAACCTTATGCATTAACTGCTCCAATTAAATTAACTCCTCACCGATTTTAAACGTAAGTTCATCTGACCTGTTTATAAAATCACTAAGATAATTTAGTGATCTTTATAGACACAGTTGTAGGGACCATACATTGGATCATGTGTAGCCACTCCAAGACAGACATTCCGAAGAAACTAAATCTTATTCGGCCAGACTCAAGAAAATGCCAATCCCTACCAGCTGTGACAGGAACTTTATGAGTTCTACAGATTTGATGCTGGGGTTTTGACTAATCTGATACTTTGTAGGTAATAAGCAAATAGTAATAGCTACTGTGAATTCATTTGTGCAATGATCCTGTTATGACTGGCAAGTCTTTTTTGTTGTTGTTTTTGAAAATTAAAACCAACCATGGACCATCAAATTCTCTTCCTACTTTACTGCAATTATCCCTGTGCCTGGAATAAATAGGGTGTGACACTGATGTATTATTTAGAGTTCTGCATGCCACAGCCTTTTATTATTTACTCTTTGACAAGTTCTGAATCTCTATTGACCACAATCACCATTTCCTGGTTAAAAAAAAAAAAATCTCATGAGGATTGAAAAATACCTCATTCCAAGAGTATAAGGGTATGAATTTAGGGATTAGTTTATTTCTATCTATTTAGGAGAATAATATTATGTGTTTCTTCAAGAGTTCCAGGCTAAGTTAAGGGATCTATATATAGTTCTGTATTGTGAATCAAGCCTTTAATCCAATCAGAGTAGTTGGTTACCGCCATAGCATTGAAGTCACTGTAATTTAAACCCATGGCCTATCTTGTCACTAGGTAATTGGGTAAAAAATGGGAGGACTGGAATAAATGGAATTATGAGTTATAAATATTACAGGTATTTGTAAAAAGTCTTATGGAAACAAATACTAGGTTCTTACTAAAAATAATGCACATATACACATATAAAGAGGATTAATGGAATTATCCTCTAGTAGAGGTATAATGCCTCTGGCAGATAACATAGTCTATTAAATGAATGGCCCCAGTTATAGATATGGAATATGTCTTTATAAGTTGTTGCTCAATGGAGTTCCATACAGTACACTCACTTTTGTGAACCAGTGCTGTTATTCTTGCACACACTTAAGATCTAGATGTAGACCATGTTGCTGAAAATACCACATATTTGAGTTCATAGAACATTAAGGAATCAAGAATCTGCAAGGAAACTTCATCCCATATGACTAGTTTGAATAGTGCTGGAAAGTTCTAAGAACAAAACAAAAGCAGGGGGAGAGCTATAAATGGTTTTAAGTTCTTAATTCTTCAAAAGAATGTGACTCAGCTTGCCATATTGGAGTGAGCTAATAAATTCAGTCTACATGCATAGCTTTATTATAAGACTAAATGGTGTTCTTTTAAAATAAAAGTAAATTAAGTAGGAAAGCAAACTTTCACTCTGATTAAGATACAAAAAAAAAAAACACCATAGTCTCTTTAATTAAATACTGATGAAGGAATGTTTTGATTAATATTGTGCATAGTGTATCATGAATACAAATAGAATCTGTCCTTCCATTAGTGGAAGTTGATCACTGAAAACTTTGTTGTTGTTGTTGTTGTTTTCGAGACAGAGTTTCTCTGTGGTTTTGGAGGCTGTCCTAGAACTAGCTCTTGTAGACCAGGCTGGTCTCAAACTCACAGAGATCCACCTGCCTCTGTCTCCCAAGTACTGAGAGCTACCAATGCCCAGGGGATCACTGAATTCTTATGGTACATAATGAAGACCTGGATATATATAATGTTATGGATGTACACTCAGCTACTGTTGAGTACCATAGTGGCATACCACAGAAAGCAATTTCCATAGCATATTCATGTAGATATCTGGGCAGAATATTGATATACTTTCCTATTAAATTTGCTCATGTGATAAAAGGAAGTTATCCTCTATTTGTGGATGAGATTAAAAAATGAGAACTTGATTTAATATTTATATTAAACTATTTTCCAAAGGAAGTGATTATTAAAAATTTGTTGTGTAGTCCAAGTGAGGAAAATAGAGCAAGAAAAACCTTTGATGACAGCTTTGTCATACAACATTTACCATTTAAATAGATACATGGGACTTGGAATTAAAAATGTATTATGTATGTCAAAGGAACAGTCATTAAACTGTTCGCTCTAAGCATTCTTGGTAGGCCATTTTCAGAATGAATGGCTGAGGTTGAGTAAAGGCACCTCATATATAATGTCTACCTTTAGGATATTATTCTCTATGACATTTCTGTTCAACACAGATTTCTATGTTTTAATGTCAATTTTGAAGAACGACTCCTGCTATTCTAGCAAAAGATTTCTTACAACATACAAAAAGAATTATAAACTCTTCATAATGTACATTAATTTTATCAGTGATCTTAAATGATTATCAATGACATTAAAATTAACTCTGAAGAAAGACAATAGACACAAGTCTTGATCAAAATGAGAGATATCACATATTGGGACTTAGTAGTAGAAATATATATATATATATATATATATATATATATATATATATATGAAAAAGACTAAAGGACTTATTATCTGATTGAAATTGTATTCATATATTGTATGTAAATATATTTATGGAATTCTATAAAAATTGTTAGCATTTTTACCACAACTTCTAATTCCCTATTTTAGGAACAAGTGATTCCCAAACCAGAACCTTGATGACATTTTTTTTCTGATACTATATATTTTTATTTGAATTAGAAACAAGATTGTTTTAGATGTCAATCCCAGTTCCCACTCCCTCCCCTCCTCCCTTACCACCACCCCCTCAACTAATACCCTGCCTATTCTACATCCTTTCTTCTTCTCAGGAAGGGTGAGGCCATCCATAGGGGTTCATCAGAGTCAATCATATCCTTTGGGATAGGGCCTAGGCCCAAACCCATGTGTATTCTCTCAGGGAGTATCCCTGTATGTGGATTGGGCTCCCAAATTCCAAACCTATGCTAGGGATAAGTACTGAACTTATCTACAGGAGGTACTGTAGATTTCTGAGGTCTCCTCCCTGAAACTCATGTTCCTGGGGACTGCATCAGTTCCATGCTGGGATCCCAGCTATCAGTCTGGGGACCAAGCACTCCCCGTTGTTCAGGTGGTTATGTACTCACCCATACGTGGAATTTAAACATAGAGGAAAGGAATACCAACCTACAATGTGCACTGCCAGAGAAGCTAGTAAACAAGGAGGACCCTAAGAGAGACATACATTGTCCCATGGAGAAGGGGAAAGGGACAAGATATTCTGAGCAATTTGGGAGCAAGGGAGGAGGAGGGAGGGAGCTAGGAGAATGAGAAAGGGAGAAGAGGAGGGGTTAGGAGGCCATGAGGGATCAGAACGGTTTGGTCAGCAAAAGAACAGAAGAAAACAAGAAAGGAGATACCATAATAGATGGAGACATTTTATGTTTACAGAGAAATCAGGCACCAGGGAAAGGTCTGGAGATCTACAAAGATAATGCCAACTAACAATCTAAGAAACAGAGGAGAGGCTACCTTAAATGCCCTCCCCTGGTAATGAGATTGATGACTGTCTTTTATGCCATCCTACAGCCTTCATCCAGCAGCTGATGGAAGTAGTAGAAGACACCCACAACTAATCACTGAACTGAACTGGAATACAGTTGCAGAAAAGAATGAGTGATGGGCAAAGGGGTCCAGACCAGGCTGTTGAAACCAACAGAAATTTGAATTTTCGACAGCTACTTTATAAGAAAATCAATTTTTCTATGTAGATGTGTCTTTCTTCATTGTATAAAAACACACAGGTGTAAAATCCAAAATAATGTTTTAAAAGTAATATTATAGGTAAAATATCTTTCTTGTATTATATCTAATTACAAAATATGCAAAGAAATAAACTCATAAAACAACTTATAAAATATTAAGAGCTAGATCTTGTAATTTTTGCCTGTAAAAATATCACATTTTCATCTTAAAATCATCATGCTGTCTTTACATTTTATTCCTTGTTTTTGTTACATATTGATGTATTTTCCCCGAGGGTGTTTATGATTTGCAACCTAAACATGAAATATTAACCCATTGGGGTAATGTCCATGTATATCAGGATAATAAAATTCAAATCAATTTTTTTCTTCTTGTATTCATTCATTCTATAAAATTTTCTGAAGGGCAGTGTATGTGCTCACTTTAGTAATCTGTCTGCTGGGTAGAGGAAAAAACAGTTTTCCCCATGTAAACTTATAATTCAGTAAGAAGTATAGGGATAAATTGGTAAAGAAATAAAATAGGGCATTAGATATTCACATTAAGGGTAGGTGTCAAGAGAACCTCCAAGTACTTGTCAGTAAAATGTGAGTGAATGCCAGGAATCATGTAGAATAACTTACATGCATGAAGATCTTAGACTAATATTATTAAATAGAAATATAAAATACAATAAATAGTAACAATCATTGACAAGTAGAGGAAAGGACCATTTAATATTTTTGGAGTCCTGCTGCCAGACACAAAATGTAAAGCATTCAATTACTGTTTCCCCCACCTGTATCACTAATGATATAGAAGTCGAAGTTCCTAAAAGATATGTTTAATGACTGTTACCAAATAAAATAAGATGTTAGTAACATAGAACATGACAGTTTGTTTTCCATTTATTTAGTTTGTTCCTTGATGTAGAACCCATATGAATATAATGACTTTAGAAAAATAATGACTAAAAGTTCAACATATTTCAGAATTCATAAGCCACAATTGATTTCATGAAAGAAGTAAATGTCAATCATTTTTTTAATCTTTAATTAATTAATTGTTTTCTTTAATCAAATTCTTTATAATATATACACTATTTTTCTCATGTATATGAAAATATCTATGTATTAAAAAATTTTCAAGATAGCATGCGAGAGTGCCCCATTATTTTTGGGAAAATTTTCCAATTTTCTAGGTAAAATTTTTCAAATGATTCTTAAATACAAAGACAAAAAGTTGAGATCAAAGCAATAATCACAAACATGAAAATATGAAATTAATATTTCTTCCAAGCATTTAAGCTTAGCAGCTAGTTTTCAAATTGTCATCAGTTATTTTTATATTTAATGTTTGCTAATTACAATGACAATTTTGCATAGAAGTCTGTCATAAAACTTTTATAAAGAAGAGAATTAAAATACTGACTTTTAATGACAATTTAAGATGTTGAATATGGAGTTCATTTGGAAGTCAGTGTGTATACGATTAGGTTTGTTTAATTAAATCATGAAATGTTTTCTCTTAGCAAACATGGGAGCTGCTAGCAGAAAAGTAGCCTTGTCTTAGTATTTGTCTATATTCTGCTGGAGTGCATGTTAACATTTTAGATTCCCATTATAGCACGTTTTCTATTGAAAACTCATCTTTTAAAGAAGCAAATGTTCAAACAAAAGGAATTTTAATTATGTAAGAGTCACATAGTGGGACAAAGCAACTTTAACTGCATTTCTTAAAAGTGGTAGACACAGAGATGGTCATCATCAGTTTTAGAACCCAGCACTGACAGTCCTCCAGGTCTGTCAATTTGAAAATTTGAAAAATTGTTTCTTTTCAAATTTTGCTTTGTGATTAATATCACAGACCACATATTTACATGTCAACCAAAAACATATTTAAAACTAGTAAAGAAATGAAATGCATCTTGTAGATACTCATATCTCATTATATTCCATGACAGGAGTATATCTATATAATTAAAATAATAATCAGGAAACTATGTATTCTGGTAACTAAGAAATTCTGAAACTCTTTCTTTTCTGTTTCTTACATTAATTTGTTACTTTCTTAGTTCTGAAAGCTTCATTAATAAAAAAATAAAACAATAAAACAAATCCTATGGATTCATTTTCAGTAAAATAATGCAATTAGAACCCTAGTAAAATATAAAACACACAATATTTTAAGCAAAAATATGAAAAGCATAATAATATTAAATAAGTAATATATGCATATTAAATCACTGACCCAAAAGCCAATCGAATACATAACTGAGATAGTCAAACAAAATTCATTCAATGTGTAATTTATATTGTTGGTTAAAGAGGGCTCTAAAAGTATTTAAATATTTTGGAAAGACTTTATTGCAGTGATTTACTCACTTTGGGTATTATAGTTGCTGTTTAGTCTTCTATGAAAGAATAGGTAGATGAAACCCAAGTTATTTTTGTTTCACAAAGCACAGAAGGCTTGAAAATCCAAGACCAAATTATTAGAAAATTTAGTTAGGATTTGGCTGCATACAGGATTTCATGAATGTTACATTTTGATATGTATCCACATAACAAAGGAAAGAATGGTTTATCTGGAGGCTACATTATATGGGAAGGAATGGAATGCCACATATGGGTGTATTTTGCCCACTAACAAATCATCTTCTAAAAGGTCCCTCTTTTCTAGCAAGATGTAATGCTTTGTGAGCCAAAAATTCAACATTAATTTTCAAGTGAATTAATAATCTTTCCTCTGCCATCATTTAATTTATATCAATTTCAAAGCATGAAATATTTCATTTCATTTTTATATAAATGCAATGATCCTGTATCAACAGTCAATAAATGCAAGTGGCTAATTTATAAGCCCTAAAAACACTATTTTAAAAATATTTTAGATTCATTATCATAATACAAGTTTTAATCATCTTAATTTTATTAAGTTGCAATAGGAACATCCTTTAAACAGAAAAATTAATTAATAAGTTGACTACATACCAAGTTCATCATAGTCAACTATGAAACATTTGCAATTGCCAATCTGACTATTAAGTGGTGATGTATACCATTGAATTATTTTGACTTAACAATTAATTATTTCATTTTAAGACTTCTACCAGGGAATTTCTACAGCTGATAAATACCTTCAGCAAAGTGGCAGAATAAAAGGTTATCTCAAAAAAAAACCAGTAGCCATATATATATATATATATATATATATATATATATATATATATATGAGGCTGAGAAAGAAATCAGAGAAACATCAACCTTTACAATAGAAACAAACAAAATAAAATATCTTGGGGTAACTCTAAGCAAACAGGTGAGAGAGAGAGCTGTATGACAAGAAATTTGAGTTGTTAAAGTAAGAAATTAAAGAAGATATCAGAAAATTGGAAGATATCCCATGTTCTTGAATAGGTAGGATCAACATAGCAAAAATGACATTCTCACAAAAAGTAATCTACAGATTCAATTCAATCTCCAACAAAATCCCAACATAATTCTTCAGAGACCTTGAAAGGACAATACTCAACTTTATGTGGAAAAACAAAAGACCCAGGATAGCCAAAACAACCCTGTACAATAAAGGAACTTCTGGAGGCATCGCCATACCTGATTTCAATTTCTACTAGAGAGCTATAGTAATGAAAACAGCTTGGTATTGGCACATAAAGAGACAGGTACACTAATAGAATGGAACTGAAAACCCTGATATGGACCCACACACCTATGAACACCTGATTTTTGACGAAGAAGCTAAAACTAAACAATGGAAAAAAGAAAGCATCTTCAACAAATGGTGCTGGCATAACTGGATGTGGAAATGTAGAAAATTACAGATTAAACCATATCTATTTTCATGCATAAAACTTAAGTCCAAATGGAACAAAGACCTCAACATAAATCCTAACACACTGAATCTTTTATAAGAGAAAGTGGGAGGTACCCTTGAATGAATTGACATAGGAGAGCACTTCCTGAACATAATCCCAGTAGCACAGAGATCAGCGTTGAGGTTGTCAATTAATAAATTGGCCCTTCTGTAACTGAGAAGCTTCTGTAAGGCAAAAGACAAGTCAAAAAGACAAAAAGGCAGCCCACAGAATGGGAAAAGATATTCACCATCCCCATATCTGACAGAGAGCTGATTAATGTGGAAATTACCAATGCAGAGTCAGCCCCTAGCAGGCATGGTTAAGGTTTCCCCTACAACTGATTTCCAAACTATACAAAGAACTCAAGAAACTAGTCACCAAAACACCAAATAATTCAACTAAAATGTGGGATATAGAACTAAACAGAGAATTTTTAATAGGGGAATCTAAAATGGCTGAAAGACACTTGTGAAATTGCTCAACATCCTTAGTCATCAGGGAAAATAAAATAAAAAAAAACTTTGATATACCATCTTATAGCGGTCAGAATGGCTAAAATCAAAACATCAATGACAGTTTATACTGGAAAGGATGTAGAGAAAGGGGAATGTTCCTCCATTGCTGGTGGGAGTGCAAAGTTGTACAATCACTTTGTTAATCAGTATGAAGGTTTCTCTGGAAAATGGAAACCAGTCTACCTTAAGATCCAACAATTCCACTATTAGTCGTATACTTAAAGATGCACATTCATACAAAAAGGACATCTATTCAACTGTGTTAATAGCAGCTTTATTTGTAATAGCCAGAACCTGGAAGCAACCTAGATGTCCTTCAAATGAAGAATGGGTACAGAAAATTTACACAATGGAATACTACTCAGTGGAAAAAATACAATGGAATCTTGAAATTCACAGGCAAGTAGATGGAATTAAAAGAAATCCTGAGTGAGGTAACCCAGTCACAAAAAAAAAAAAACAAACATTGTATGTACTCACTCTTATATGGCTATTAGAAAGCAAAGGATTACTAGACTACAATTCATACCTCCAGAGAAGCTTGGAAACAAGGGGGACCTTAAGAGAGACATGTATAGCCCCATAGTGAAGGGAAAAGGGGTAAGATCTCCTGAACAAATTGTGAGCATGTGAGTAGAGGCAAGAAAGGTTGAAGAAAGAGGACAGGTGAAGATGAGGGGACAGGAGAACAGGAGGTATTAGGAAGATTGAGTCGATATATAAATAGAGGAGAACAAGAAAAGGTACACATAAATAGAGAGAGCCACTATAGGTTTAAATTGAAATTTGACACTAGGGAATTGTGCAGATATCCACAAGGATGACCCCAAGTAGGATTCTAAGTAATAGTGGAGAGGCTACTTTAAATGGCCTTGCCCTATAATGACAATGATGGCTACTTTAAATGTAATCCTAGAGCCTTCATCCAGCAGCTGATGGAAGCAGAAGCAGAGATCCTCAGCTAAGCACTGAGCTGAACTCCTTGGATCCAGTTGTAGAGACAGAGAAGTGATGAACAAAGGGGTCAAGACCAATCTGGGAAAACCCACAGAAAGAGCTGACCTGTGTAGGGAGGAAATGTTGACCATGCCCACTTGGGGCTGGCACAGGGGCCACCAACCATGCCTGCTTGGGTGTGGTCACAGTGACGTAGCAAAGGTTGAAATATCAGAGAGGCACACATGCCTGTCTGAGCAGACAAGCAGGCATCTGGTGAAAACCTGGTCACTGGCTCCATTGTGTGAGTACTTTCTTTCTTTTTTTAATTTTTTTTTTATTAGTTCAAGTTAGGGAACAAGTTTGCTTAACATGTAAGTCCCTTCTCCCTCTTAACATGTAAGTCCCTCCCTCCCTCCCTCCCCTCACCCCATCCCTCCTCCCCTTACCCAACCTACCCCCACCCCATTCACCCACCACTCCTAAACGGGGGCTCTGCATAGTCCACCAAATCTTCCTGTGCTGGGCCTGGGCCCTTCCCCATGTGTCCAGGGCCAGAGTGTATCCCTTCACGTGGGATGGGCTCACAAAGTACCTTCTTACACAAGGGAAAAATGCTAATCCACTTCCAGTGGCTCCCTGGAGTGCAGAGGCCTCCTTATTGACATCCATGTTCAGGGAGGTGGATCAGTCTTGTACTGGCCTCCCAGATAGCATCTGGGGTCCATGTGCTCGCCCTTGTTCAGGCCAACTTGTTTCTGTGGGTTTCTCCAACCTGGTACAGACTCCTTCCATCTTCATTCCTCCCTCTCTTCAACTAAATTCCAGATTTCAGCCCAGTGTATTTCTGTGGATGTCTGTCTTTGCTTCCATCAGCCACTGGATGAGGGCTCTAGGATGGCATAAAGAGTAGTCATCAATCTCATTTTAGGGGAAGGGCTTTTAGGTTATCCTCTCCACAATTGCCTGGATTGTCAGATCGTGTCATGCTTGTAGGTCTCTGGAGATCTCCCTAGTTCCAGATCTCTTCTGGGACCTATAGTGGCTCCCTATAATATGGTATCTCTCATCCTGCTCTCTCTCCTCCATTCTTCCCCCTACTCAATATCTCTGCTGCTCCATTTCCTCTCCTCTACTCCTCTTCTCGTGCTCCTATTGTGATAGCACCCTCTCTCCTACCCTCATGCTGCCAATTAGTTCAGGAGTTCAAGGCACTTCCCATTTCTGGGATCTATTTTTCCCTTAGAGTCCTTCATATTTCCTACTTTCTTAATCAACTATCTGTTATCAATCTAGACCTGACTCCAGGTTTTCACTGGATGCCTGCTCGTCCATTCAGCCAGACAGGAGAGGGAAAAAAAAAGGCCATGTGCATGCCATTCCCAAATGGATGCTCTCTTGGCCTACATACATGGCAGAGAGCCTAGGCCATGTGCCAAATGACTTGACACATTTTAATGATCCCTCATGGAAGGCCTCACCCTCCAGGGGTAGTGGATAGGGAATGGGATTGATGGGGGTTGGTGAGGGAATGGAAGAATGGGAAAGCATAGGAACTAGCATTGATCTATAAAATAAAATTGATTCTAATTTAAACAATATGTCTGAAAATAATATTTACAACTAGGAAATGATCAGTTTCCTTTCTCAGGACACTCATTTAATGAATGACCATAGTTTGCAAAGTATGAGCTGCTTTGCTCCTTTAGTACATATAATCATCTCACATGATAGCTTATAACTTAGTGATATGGTAGTATCAGAACTTTGTAGCTGGCCTTGATACAAATGATGTACAATGTGGATATGGAATATAAAGGGAATAAAATTATACTACTCTAAAGCATGCCTTTCCACTATGTGAAAGATTGAACAATTTTATCCCCATCATTTCAGTTCTTAACATTTTTGGGAAGTGAATAGTAGGTAGCTTCTGATCTTCCATTTTAACCAAATTACAAATATGTCTCTAATTTGTTTCTAAGACTTGAATAGTATAGTTATTGTGAACTTCATATTTAGAAAACAATAACTTCACTTTTATCATGCACCACTGAGAATTTTCTCATTAGAATATTTATGATATATCTTTTCCTATTTTTCCTAATATATTTTTGAGACATAAGATTTTCCTGTACAAGTTGGCATTCCCACCAACAGTAGTGAAGTGTTCCCCTTTCTCCACATCCTCTCCAGCATAAATTGTCATTGGTGTTTTTGATTTTAGCCATTCTGACAGGAGTAAGATGCTATCTCAGATTTGTTTTGACAGCCACTTTGGAAATCAGTATGGAGACTCCTCAAGAAAATGGGAATCACTCTATCACAAGATCCAGCAATTCCACTCCTAGGCATATACCTAAAAGAAGCACATTCATACAATAAGGACATCTGTTCAATGGCATTCATAGCAGCACTATTTGTAATAGCCAGAAACTGGAAGCAGCCTAGATGCCCTTCTACTGAAGAATGGATATAGAAAACGTGGTAATTTACACAATGGAGTACTATTCAAGGGAAAAAAACAATGGAATCTTAAAATTTGCAGGAAAATGGATGGAACTAGAAGAAACTATTCTGAGCAAGGTAACCCAATCACAAAAAGACAAACATTATATGTACTCACTCATATGTGGATTTTAGACATAGAGTAAGGGATTACCAGCCTACAATCCACACTGCCAGAGAAACTAAAAAACAAGAATGAACCTAAAATAGACAAACATTGTTCCCTGGAGAAGGGAAAAGGGTCATATCCCCTGAGCAAATTAAGAGCATGGGAATAGGGGGAGGGAGCTAGGAGAATGAGAAGGGAAGAAGAGGAAGGTTGCAGAGGTCATGAGGACCAGAAATGTTGAGTCAAGTGAAGAATAAAAGAAAGGATATGTGATAGGTAGTGTTTTATTTGGGGGGGGAGGGTAGTAGGGGAGGACAGGAGGGAGAAGGGAACTGGGATTGTCATGTAAATCAATCTTGTTTATAATTCAAATAAAAAACATATAAAAAGATTTTCCTGAACCATAATTTCTATGGTGTATGAATAAAAATGTATGATCTTTTCCTTCCAGCCAATCTACCACACATTGCTTGGGTCAGAACAGACTGAATAATTCAGCACATCTCATTTACATCCTCTTTGGTGAGTAATTTTCATAGTACAGAATGGTGCTTTGAAGACTGCAGGAGGGAATACAATCAGATAATATCCCTGTGAATGATTTTGTTTGTTTGTTTTTCAAGACAGGGATTCTGTGTAGCTTTGGCGTCTATCCTGGAACTCATTCCTTTGTATAGGAGGCTGGCCTCACACAGAGATATGTGAGTCTTTGCCTCTTGAGTACTGGGATTAAAGGCATGCAACACCATGGCCTTGCCCTATAAATTAATTGTATGTATCCTGACTGGTAAGATGTACCCACTGGTGAAAGAATGAAGTGGCTGGCCTGGTATTGGTGGTGCACACATTTAATCCCAGCACTTGGGATGCAGATACAAGGCAGATATCTGTGAGTTGGAGACCAGCCTGGTCTACAGAGTGACTTCCAGGACATGCTCCAAAACAATACAGAGAAACTCAAAAAACAAAATAACAACAGCAAAAAAGAATGAAGTGACTGATTGTTAGTGTAAGAAAAAAATGTTCCCTGATAAGATTTAAGAAAAGGTCTATGAGAAAGAACTAATCCCTCACAGTGTAAACTCAGTCAATGACATCTGACTGAAGAGACATTTGGATGTAGGCACTATCTACTGTCTCTTCTTAACTAAATTGGCATAGAATCTGACTGCCTTAGCAGTATCCATGCTTATGTCCATGGTCAAAGAATACTCTGCTTTAATTAGAGATGTTTCTTTTTGTAACGAACAGATATGAACACAGAGTACCATGACTGCGCAATAGTTTCAAAATTAAAAGACAGTTGAGGGATCAACCCTAATTAAGACATTCTGGTGTAGACCAGTAAACACTGTGGAAGAAGCAGAAAGGACATAAAACCTAGAAGATGTAGAAAAGGGCTGTGAATATCCATCATCTATTTTTAACATGGCCATGAGTATTACAAGTTTACAGGAGCTCTTACATCTGTTTGTAGCAAGGCTATGACAATCGCAAATTTACAGGGACTCTGACTACACTGGGCCCACAATACTTGGGCCTACAGAACTTTCAGGTATGGATAAAAAAGGCTTTCATGAGACTGTGTCATTTACTAATTAACTATGGGCAACTAACATATTTAGAGAGAGATAACTGGAGAGATATTAAATTATGTAAACATTAGTAAGGCTAACAGTTTGTAGTAGATAGTTCCAAGCCAGGCACAGAATAAGTCATGAATGGGAAAGAAATTTCTAGGGAAGTCAGAGAAATGATGGGGTGGAAGGTAAATGAGAGAGAGTTCAGAATGCATTACATAGATTATGAAATTAACAAAAAGTAAAATATATTAATTTAAAGTATCAAAAGGACAAGAAAATATGCAAGAGATTAGAATGGATTTCTAGAGACAAACCCTCTGTCAGAGCATTTCCTTCTAGTATCTTTTTTTTTTCTTAACAAGACTCTGTTTATACTGCATTTCTTTTTAGATTTGTGTGCCCTTCATGAACTAAAGAAATTTTACTTCTCTCAGTGAATTAAAATACTATTTTTAGCAAATTTATGACATGCATGAGTTTATATACACAGAAAAAAATTTGGTTTATAAATGAATGCTTTTATATACACAGATGTATATTTTCTAGTTCCTGTGTGAAAAAGAAAACAAAATCTTGCTTCATATTTTCTACAATGACACATATTTTCAGTGAGAATAGGACAGTTTATTTGGTAGTGTTGTACAGTTTTATTTAGTACTAGGTTATTCATATCTCAATACAAACATACAAGTTACCAGCATTATTTTTGTCTATTTATATGTTAATTCTGAAATACATTGGTACTTTTACCTAATAAAAATTTTCATATTAAGAATGTGACAAACTTGTGAATCTTTGGATAGTTCCCTAGTGCCAGATTTCTCTTAAACCTATAATGCCTCACTCCATTAACGTATATCTTTTTATCCCTAATGCACAAATGGGCTTTGGGAGCCCATTTCCCATGGAGAGATACTCTCTCAGCCCAGTTACATGGAGGAGAGTGTAGGCCCTCCCTCTAATGATGCAACAGACTTTGATGATCCTCCACCAAAGGCCTTGCCCTTCCTGAGAGTGGATGGATGTTGGGATGGGGAATTGATGGAGGGCATGGGAGGATGGGAGGAATAAGGAAATGGGATTGATGTATAAAATTAGATTGTTTCTATATTTTAAATTAAAAATACTTTGTAAAAGATGAAATAAATAAATAAAGCTTTAAAATTTAAAATAGAATGTTACAAAACTAGCACATATGTTATAAAGAGAAAAATAATGAAAAAAATTTTCCTACAGAAAAATAATAGAATGTGATACGTGTCACTTACTACTAATTCCAAACTTTGGATGGGCAACTGAAATCATCTCAACATCTCAAAAACAAAACAAAACAAAACAAAACAAAACAAAACAAAACAAAAAAAAACATGGTTCAGCTCTTGAAAATAAAATAATGTCTTGACCCCAAATTGTTGTACTCATTTGATCTGTTCTACGTGCTGTGGTCCTGGATGATTTAATAAGAAACTAGTCGGGCTTTGGTGGCACATGCCTTTAATCCCAGCACTTGGGAGGCAGAGGTAGGTGGATCTCTGTGAGTTCCAGACCAGCCTTGTCTCCAGAACGAGTGCTAGGATAGGCTCCAAAGATACACAGAGAAACCCTGTCTCGAAAAACAAAACAAAACAAAACAAAACAAAATAATAATAAGAAGAAACAATGGCCACATAATAATCTATGCAAAAGTTTTACAAACTTCCCTTAAATGTTACCTTGAAAGCTTCTACCATTTCACCACAATACAGTGATAAACTCAATGTAACATTTGATGATTTTTCAACTTGAAAATAAAATACTGGAAGTGATCCTCCAGGTTCAATACATCTCCAAGTGTCCAATGTTATAGTCTGTTCAGTGAATGTCATCTTAAGGATGGGACAATAAGAAAGGATATTATTTTAATGGGAGGACTTCTCCTCCTTCATATGGGTCTTTACCTCATCAGTTCATAAAGTGCTATAAAAGCTTTGTCCAATTCCTTGCTGAAATTTGGTTCACTCATGACTCACTGCACAGTTCTTAGATCTGGACTTCTGAATTATTGGAAAAAATATTTCGATGATATGATTTGTCTTGATATCATTGACTTGAAGGTGCATAATTCTGTCGGTCCACTCCATTTCCTCTGTAATTTGGCTATTCCACTCACTTACCTGCTCCATTTTTTTTCTGCCTTCTTGTCCTGTTCTGTCTTAAATTACTTTTAGCACAGAAACAATGCTTCATGATCTTGGCATTATTATGAAAACACCACTCTCTGTGCATCATCCACTACTAGTGATATCCCCTATTTGGATCTACTGAGTGACTTCAAGATAAAATACGCTCAGTTGAACTTCCCTTATACTGTTGTCTGAATAGAAGTCACAAAATCAACATGAAGCTTGTCCCTCATCAATGATAATACACTGTGGTGGAGCCAGCAAAATTATACATTATCCATTGATTAATGTTACCCCCCTAAGATATTAAAGGTGCTGAACCAAAATTTCCTGGCCTATTAATAAATATGAAATAGTGCCCCAAATAATTATCTATTAGTGTTTAGGCATATGCTATACAGTTCAACCTACCTGGCTTAAAGCTGTTTGCTGCAATTCTACAATTCTTTCAGTGGTAGAACTGAGTCTTTACATCTAGGCCAGACCTTCCTTCCCTAACCACAAATATTCCTCTTGTTTCTTCTGAAGGGTTGTTAATTACACAGGTTTCTTCAGTACAGCATCTGAGAATAGCCATTGATATTATTCTCATAACGTCATCACTCAACCACTTCTTCCAGAATTCCCTTTAGTGCAAGCTCACAAAAGCAATGTGCTTTAATTGCTATATGTATGGAAGTATTTCCATTCCTCATTCCTTATCATTCCTGTATGCAATGATACAGAATAAAAATTACTATTCCAAAAGGTTAAAATAAAAACAAATGAAATACAATGGACTAATAAAGCAAGATCACAATCCATGAAAATGTGTATGGAATTCTGCATCTCTAATTTCAAAATCTGTCTGTATTGTTGGTATAATCTGTGTTCAAATAGCTTTAGACACTACAGTATATATAGGTGTGTCACTTTCAGAACACATATCCTATCTATTTAATTAGTTCCACTTTATACCTACAGCTTCCCTTGGTAGATATCACAAGGCCCTGATATTTACAGCATTCTGGGTTTTCCATTGAAATATTGGACCACCTTTTTAATGGTATCTTCACATATCCATAGCAATAACAATTGTGTACAGTTTTGGTTAATAAGAAATTGGTTTCTGTTATCAGACTGCCTACATGTTTTATTTAAAATATAATTACATCACATGAACTCTATAAATTCATTGGAGACTATGATAATAGAAATAATGGGATAATATATCTGGCTATTATGTTAGATTTTGGTGTAAAAGAAGAGTTAACGGTATTTATGTGGTGTGTAATTTTCCCCCCCAAGAGATTATTTTTTATTAATTCAAAATAGAATAAAGGCTGCTTCACATGTCAATCCCCTCTCCCTCTCCTTCCCCTCCCTACACCCCACCAACCCCCCTCTTCATCCCCCCTCTGCTCCCCAGGGAGGGGAAGGACCTCCATGGGGTTCCCCAAAGTCTGTCATATCTGGTGTGTAAATTTTTTATCTTGATTAGTAAATTATGTGTGGATAATAACAAAGGCTTTGACTCTGAGCCATGTTGATGGATTTAAAGCATTAGTAAAAGAATAAATAAAGCATAATGAGAGTTTGAAAATATTTCACTGCAATGATAGCACTAATGAATATCATACAACAAAATGTACAATTACAGATAAAGTACCCACCAAACATACATATTCTTATGGCTAAAAACATAAATATTATACATAATAACATGCTTACAAGTTCTGTTCTCCACTTGATAGTTCTATTGGGTGATGGTAACTTCCTTTAAGAGACATGGGATAGAACAAGAAATTATGTTGTTAGAGGCATATATTCTAAGTCTGTATGATGGGACACTGCTTGTACTATCTCTTTCTCTCCTTCCTTCCCTCCTTCCCTTTCCCTCTCCCCCTTTCTCTATCATTCTCTACCTCTCTTCCTTTTCCCTTCGTGAGAGAGAGAGAGAGAGAGAGAGAGAGAGAGAGAGAGAGAGTGTTTCCTCTGTTATGTATCCTCTGATGCCAAGCATTTTATTCACTTCTGGACACCACAGTACGCTTTTCTGCTTCATCACAGGTAAAATCACCCTAGTCACCTATTGGATTCCTAAAATCCCTTAAAACAAGAACAGAAATAAACATTGCTTCTTTTGAAATTCATTATCTCAGGTGTTTTGTCACAATGACAGAAAGATAATTATTATGCACATACTGAAGGACAAATACCAAGAAGAATATTTTATGAACATATGAGCACATATGTTTGTTCTGAAAATAACCACTAAAGTATAATTACCTAGGATTTTATTATAAAACATATTTCAAGTAAATGTAATTAGATAAAAGAGTTTCAGATAAATAAAAAGGGTAGAAAGAAGCAACAAATAATGAGTTATGAAAATATAGAATTATCTTACATTGGAATACTGTACAACACTGAAATATAGGAAAATGTAACTGTCAATTTTAGTTTGGAAGAATGTGAAATATTTTAATTTAAACAAAAATTTGAAATTGTAGAATACAGAACCTTTAAATAAATTCATCTTGTATTGTTGAAATTGTTAAAATTGAGTGATATTAATAGTACCTTAAATAGGTCAAACTGCATGATCCTTTCAGTATTATGTACAAAATAAAACTTGAATAAAAAACACTTAGTCATGAAATTCAGAATCAAAGTTATTTTGGAGACAGTGGGGTAAATTCTTTATTTACTATGGTAGTTTTTAACTTTTGTGACAATAAATAATTTATTTGATGGTGATTCTTTCAATTCTTAATTTATTTTCATTTCTAGAAAAAAAATATATAGCACAATAAGGTGGCTGTAAAGAAGCATGTTATTTAAAAGTAACTAAGGAAATTACGAAGAATAAAACAATATTATTATTATCCATAATACCTAAATTTAAGGAAAATGATTTTGAGTGAACAAGTTATGAATTTGATATCAAAGTAAGCAATGTAAGATTATTTCGTACAGTGTTGCCTTATACTACTCAAGAGCAAAATCTGCATTCCTCTACATACACTTCCCTAAGTATGTATTTTCCTAAAAGAAAAATGCTTCTGTGTTTAATTTGTCTTATTTGCCCAGGGGAATTGCTTATAAGACACCTTGCCAATTTTTTAATGATATCAATGAGTGAGCCAGGATTGTTCTATGCCAGCTGCACAGGACTAATTATCTGCTTTCCTCAAATGTCTATCTTTAATAATTATGGCTTACTGGGACTATATAGGCTCCAGGCTTGGGAGAGACAAGAGTACCGACTAATCATTTTGCCATTTAATGAATATCAGTTTTATATGTCACTGTAATGATGCCTAAGATATTCTGCCATACTCATGGGTTGGTGACCAACCCAATTGGCATCAGAGAGCCTTCATCCAGTAATAGGTGGAAACAGATGCAGAGACCCACAACCATTATGCTGAAGTCAGGGACTCTTACTGAAGGCAGGTGGGGAGGATTATAGAAGCCAGAGGGGTCAGGGACATCACAATAAAACCCAGCAACTCCACACTTAGTAATATACCCAAAAGATGCACATTCATACAACAAGGATATCTCTTCAACCATGTTCATAGCAGCATTATTTGTAATAGCCAGAACAACCTTGGAAACAACCTTGATGTAACTCAACTGAAAAATAAATGGAGAAAATGTGGTACATTTACACATTAGAGCACAACTCAGTGGAGATAATGAAATATTGAAATTCACAGGCAAGTGGTTACAACTAGAAGAAACCATGCTGAGTGAGGTAGCCCAGTCATTAAAAGACAAACATAGTATGTACTCATTCATATATGGATATTAGACATAGAGCAAAGGATTACCATCCTAAAATACACACTACCAGAGAAGCTAGGAAACAAGGAGGACTCTAAGAGAGACATACATGGTCCCCCGGAGAAGGAGAAAGGGACAAGATCTCCGGAGCTATTTGGGAGCAGAGAATGAGGGGAGAGGGAGTTAGGAGAAAGAGAAGGTGAGAAGAGGAGGTTAGAGAAGGACATGATGTAGCAAGAATATTGACTCAGGCAGGGAAGAATAGAGGAGAGCAAGAAAAGAGATACCATAAGAGAGAGAGAGTCATTATAGGTTGAAATAGAAATCGGTCATTAGGAAAATGTCCAGAGATCTAAAGTTGACCCCAACTAACAATCTAAGCAATCGTTGAGAGGCTACCTTAAATACCCTTCTCAGTTAATGAGATTGATGACTACCTTATATGCCATCCTAGAGCTTTCATCCAGTAGGTGATGGAAGTAGAAATAGACACCCGCTCATAAACACTGAACTGAACTATGGAATCCAGTTGCAAAGAGGGAGGAGTGATGAGCAAAGTGGTCAAGATTAGGCTGGACAAACCCACAGAAACAGCTAACCTGAACAAGGGGGAGCTCATGGACCCCAGACTTATTGCTGGAAAACCAGCATAGGACTGTTCCAGACCCCTGAATAAGTATGTCAATTTGGAGGTCTGGTTAATCTATGGGGCTTCTGGTAGTGGATCAGTATTTATCCTTAGTACATGAATGGACTTTTTGAGCCCAGTCCATGTAGATGGATGCTCTCTCAGCCTAGACACATGGGGGAGGGCCTAAACCTTGCTCCAAATGAGGCAACAGGCTTTGAATATCCCCCATGATTGGCATCACCCACCTTGTGGAGGAGAAAGGGGGTGTGATAGGGGATCGGTGTGGGGCAAGGGGAGGAGGGAAATGAATTAGAACTGGGATTGGCATGTAAAACCAGCTTGCTTATAATTTAATTTAAAAAAATTACTCAACAAAGAGAAACACCTAACCTGGACTTTTAGGTGCTCACATAGTCTGAACCAACAAGCAGGGAGCTGGCATGGGACTGACCTAGGCCCTCCACATATGTGTGACAGTTGCATAGGTTGGTCTTCTCCTGGGACTCCACACAGTGGGATGAGGGGGTGTCCTTAACGTTTTGATTGGTTTTGGGGAAAAATTCCTCATACTGGGTTGCCTTGCCCAGCCTTAACAAAAGTGGAGATACTTAGTCTTATTGTAACTGATATGTCATGCTTTGTTGATACCCATTGGATGCCTGCCCCTTTCTGAATGGAAACAGGAGGGGTGGGTTCAAGGTGGAGCAGAAGAGGGGAAGTGGAAAGAGAGAATGGGAGAACAGAGAGGGGACACTGTGGATGGAGTATAAAATAAATAAATTATTTTAATTTAAAAAGATAAAATAGGTTATAGTATCACATAAAATATCCTAATGATTTCTGTTAGTATTCTTGCATCTATACTGGCCCGTCTTTGGGCTTCTGACAGGATGTCCTCTAAGATGCAGCCACTAAGAGTCCCTCCTGTATATATTCACTATGTTCCCAATTAAAAGGGCCCTGCCCATCTCACATTCTCCTCTCTTTATCTCCCTCTCTCAGTATGCCACCTGTCTCTATCTCTCTGTCTCACTGTCTCTGTCTCTCTGTAGTAGCATGAGGGGACCAGACAATATTTATGAAAGTTCTATTTAAGAGAAAAGTATAATTTTATTAGTAGATATTCATTGTCTAGTCCAGTGTGATTGGATTATTGTGTGATAATTTCCTCTGGTGTGTGTGTGTGTGTGTGTGTGTGTGTGTGTGTGTGTGTGTGTGTGTTATGTACTTGTGCCCGCATATTTTTATATGTGTATATAATGTGATGGGACAAGATTGCTTGCTTACTACATCTATCTCCAACTTTATTGATGTTATACAATCTCTCACTGAACCTGAACTTTTTGACTTGGAACAGTGACTGTCCAGCAAAACTCTAGCCTCCTCCTTTCTGTGAATTGTGGTTGGTATTGGAATATATATGTTTATAAATATGGAGGTATAAATATTTTTTACTATTTTTATTTGAATTAGTAACAAGATTGATTGACATGACAATCCCAGTTTTATAGAGAGAACTTTATCAATATATATGTTCTAACAATTATTTCTAAAGGACAAGATATATTGAAAGTTGTTAAATTGTTCTGATTTTATACTAGCTTAAATGAAAATCATCAGGCTTCATCCATGTGTGTGATAATTCAACCTAGCATTCTCTTATATCTTATATCTTTACTGTGGTAGATTGTCTTTTCAAGGAAGACAGCCTAGGAAATAACCTTGAAGATAGAAAGAGTGTGTCCTTCTGTGACAGAAGGCAGATATGTTTCCTCTCCAATACTGTTTATCAAAGATAATGCCTCCTTCTGGGCTAATGGTAGGACAGGTCTATGAGCAGTTTTCTTTATAAAAGCGGTTTCCCAAATTTAAATTTCCTCAACTGTGACATGAAATTACTGTGTATAGCATCCACCTGGGGCTGTCTCAGCATTGTCTTATGGGGTTTTAGGGGTTGTGAAAAACAAGATTGGTCATGAATCTTACACCTGCTGTAGTGCAGTGAGTAATAAAGACCCTCATTTCTGAACTACGAACTTCCTATCTTCTGGGAGCATCTTTGAAACCATGGCAGGTTTCCTTGTTTCTGTAAAGCAGCAGTTCAAATCATCTATAGTTCTTGACATATACTTTCTTATATTAATTCTTTTATTTTTAACTGATGGTTGAAAATGGAAATATATCTTTTAATGAGGTTGCATGTAAGTTTAACACATGTGTACATTGTATAATATACAAGTGAGATATAATATGTATCGCTCACAAGCAAACACTGTTTTCTTATAGTAAGACACTAATTCGTACATTCCCATGGCACTCTGCACTTTTTACTTTTTGATATACACAATTCATAATCATGACATAGAGCACCCTACTATACTGTAATAAACTATAAAATCTTGATATCAGAGTAGTCTAGCACTGTTGATCACTTATTCTCTAAACAGCCTTTCTTACTACTCTCCTCATGTTCTAGTAATCTCCATACTGGTACAGCTAACACAGAAGCAATATGAAGAATCCTCATAAAGTAGCAAGTAGAACTATTAGGAAGTTGGAAATATTTGCTAGGAAACATTATTAAAAGCATGCAAGATCAGTATATTGAAGACACACATTATGTACAGGTGTATTGTATCAATAAATCATTAAAGGAAAAGAGAGAATGTGGTATATAAATACAATTGAATATTTATTGTTAGTATTAGTAGTAGTATTATTATTATCTTTTTTTGTTTTGAAGACAGCATTTCTCTGTGTAGCCACATTTCTCTGTGGTACTTACTCTATATATTGAGCTGGATCAAACTCACAGCGATATACCTACCTCTGCTTCCCAAGTACTGAGATTAAAGGTATATGCCATAAACATATGACAGAATATTATTTACCCATAAAGTAGAATAAAATTTGTCATTTGCAATTCTATCAATGCTATTTAACACAATTCTACCAATGCTATCAATGCTATAATATCAATGTTATTTGATATAAACCAGGTGTGGAAAGACGAAATCACTTGCATATATTTTTCAATCTGAAACAAAATAGAATAATTTTCTTATGAACGGGAGTCTGCCTCAATATATTTCCTAAATAATTACCTTTGCTAGTATGTCAATATTACTTATCTACAGCCACATGCCTCATTACATTACTTAATTCTAAATACTCAAATAGCTTATGCATAAATATATATAAAAATAACCTTATTTTAATAGTTTTTAATGGTACCATGTATGAAAATACATTAAGTGAAAACAGAAATTACTAAGAAATGTGATTGTTTAAAAATGTGCTGCTATAATTTTAGTGTAGGGATTAAAATATTATCAGAATTTTGAGATCTCTGTGAAAGTAATCATTCTTCATATAGCTATATGTGCTGCTTTTTGTGACTTTGTGCATTCATTTGACATATTTAATTGCTGTATGAAAGCAACAACAGATATAAAGTTATAACAGCAATGATAAGTTAATACACTCTGTAGCTGAATATATTCTCTAAATAGCACATCCTCCATATCATGGAAAAATCCCCATTATTTAATAACACATTCTTTACATTAATGATGCATTTTCATGTATTTTATTTCTTTTGTTCCCATTACATGTATTATATTCTGATGTTCTTGAATAGCATACTTATAGAATGGGAAGGGACTTCAAACAGACTTCATGTATGCATGTGTGTATGGATACTTTGAAAATCTCTTAATAGTCACACAAATCAGCAATTATACTTATGGTGATGAATTAGGATACTCCTGGAATTTTGGGAATGTTTTGTCTGGTCTGTTGGTAATGTTTTATTTTTAGCTTCAGTATTGGTTTGTTACATGATAATCCATTATAATTTGTACACCATTGAGTATGCATTGGTAATTCAAGGTTTTAAAATATGTATTACAAACCATGTACTGAAACTTACCTCTTCACTGAAGTAACTTTTGATGTTTGTCTTCAAAATCTGAAAGGTGTAACCGAATTGAAAACCATGTGCTTTAAAAGAGTATCTCTGTGGCCTGAGGACATTAGGTCAATCACAGCTGTTTTCCTCCCAGAAGTGTGATATAGGGTGGGGGCGTTCAATCACAAAATGTTATATTTGAAGGTGTTTTCTTGTTCAGCAGTATTAGCTGCATGCATAGGTAGTGGTTGGAAATGGGAAAACTTTCAGCAATGAAGTTTAGGCGAGCAAAGGGTTGTCGAGAATCTATTTGATGCTGCATAACAGAACCAAGAAAACAACTTTGGCCATGAATCCAATAGAAGCAGACACTATATGATTCGTGTTCAGAATTTTTCTAAGATTCATATTTCCTCCACAATGATTTTAACCTGTATCATTCTCCACAAATTCCTTTAAGCAGAGCAGATTTTAGAGAAACTTAAATTCTAGAAATTTCTCAAATCCAAGGGATGTTACACATATGTGTGATTGCCATAAAAAAGATGGCCCAGACACGCCCAGAGAGGGAGGAGCCCTCTGCCCCACCAATCTGCTAGCACTCCATTCTTACATTCCGCCGCCGCAGACTGGCCTGGAACTAGGTGAGTGAGCTCCTGCCCGCTCCCGACCCCAGACCAGAACACCCCACCACCCCCATCCCACCACCCCCTCCTGAGCCTGCCGGCTTGGGCCAGACACGCCCAGAGAGGGAGGAGCCCTCTGCCCCACCAATCTGCTAGCACTCCATTCTTACATTCCGCCGCCGAAGACTGACCTGGAACTAGGTGAGTGAGTTCCTGCCCGCTCCCGACTCCAGGCCAGAACACCCCACCACCCCCATCCCACCACCCCCTCCTGAGCCTGCCGGCTTGGGCCAGACAAGCCCAGGCAGGGAGGAGCTCCCTGTGCCCCAAATCTGGTAGCACCCCACTCTTCCATTCCGCCGAACGACCAAGAAACTAGGAACTAGCGAGGAGACCACCAGGAGCGTCGAGATCATCTAGAGTTGTGGACATCGAATTCCTAGCCCCCACACACCACTGGGCCACAAGAGGAGATAGAGAGAACCCACCCGCACCCACTAAAAGGATATGGGGAGAAGACAGAATAAGATTTCACTCAACAACACAAAGACCAACATGACACCACCAGAACCTAGGGACTCCACTCCGGCAAGAGCTGAAAAGCCCAACACAGAGCATGAAGATGAGATGGACCTCAAAAATTATCTCAGCAAGTTGATAGAGACCTTTAAAGAGGAAACAAGAAAATCCCTTAAAGAAATAGAAGAGAAAACAAACAAAAAATTAAATGAATTGGAGGAAAAGACAAACCAAAAAATTCAAGAAATAAATAAATCTCTTAAAGAATCCAAAGAAAGCCAAGAAAAAACATCCAAGCAAGTGAAGGAAGCTCTTGAAATAGTTCAAAACATGAAAGCTGAAATACACACAATAAAGAAAACACAGAATGAGACCATGTTGGAAATGGAAAGGTTGGATAAACGATCAGGAACTAAAGATGTAAGTGTATCCAACAGGATTCAAGAGATGGAAGAGAGAATCTCAGCCACTGAAGACTCGCTAGAGGATATACATTCATCCACCAAAGAGAACCTCAAGTCCAACAAAACCCTAACACAAAATATCCAGGAAATATGGGACACCGTAAAAAGGCCAAACCTAAGAATAATAGGTGTAGAAGAAGGTGAAGAAATACTGCTCAAAGGTACAGAAAACATATTCAACAAAATCATAGAAGAAAACTTCCCCAACCTACAGAAGGATATGCCTATGAAAGTACAAGAAGCTTACAGGACACCAAACAGACTGGACCACAAAAAGAAGTCGCCCCGACACATAATAATCAAAACACCAAATCTACAGAATAAAGAGAAAATATTAAGAGCAGCAAAGGAAAAAGGCCAAGTAACATATAAAGGCAAACCAATCAGAATCACACCCGACTTCTCAATGGAAACTCTGAAAGCCAGAAGGTCTTGGATAGATACCCTACAAGCACTAAGGGAGCATGGATGTCAACCCAGACTACTGTACCCAGCAAAACTTTCAATCACTATAGATGGAGAAAACAAGATATTCCACGACAAAAACAGATTTAAACAATACATATCAACAAATCCAGCACTACAGAAGGCTCTGGAAGGAAAACTCCAACCCAACGAACATAACTACACTCACAAAAACACTGTCAGTAGTTAATCGAATTTCACCAAACACAAAAAGAAACAGAAGGGCAAAATCCACATGCAATGATACCACCAACAATAAATCCAAAACTAAGAAGAACCAATGAACAATGGACATTAATATCCCTGAATGTCAATGGTCTTAACTTACCCATAAAAAGATACAGGCTAACAGAATGGATACGAAGACAGAATCCATCCTTCTGCTGTTTACAAGAAACACACCTCAAATTCAAAGACAGGCGATACCTCAGAGTAAAAGGATGGGAAAAGATTTTCCAATCAAATGGGCTCAAGAAACAAGCTGGGGTAGCAATACTAATATCTAACAAATTAGACTTTAAACTGAAAGCAATCAAAAGAGATAAAGAAGGGCATTTCATACTCATCACAGGAAAAGTCCATCAAGACGAAGTCTCAATCCTGAACATCTATGCCCCTAATACAAAAGCATCCACTTTTGTAAAAGAAACATTACTAAAGCTCAAACCACACATAAAACCACACACACTTATAGTAGGAGACTTCAACACCCCCCTTATACCACTGGACAGAACTACTAGACAGAAACTTAACAAAGAAACAAAGGATCTGAAAGAAGTTATGACACAACTGGGTTTAACAGATATCTATAGAACATTCCATCCAAACACAAAAGAATATACCTTCTTCTCAGCGCCACATGGAACCTTCTCAAAAATTGACCACATAGTTGGCAGCAAAGCAAACCTCCACAGGTACAAAAGTATTGAAATAACCCCCTGTATCTTATCAGACCACCATGCATTAAAGCTAGAATTCAACAGCAATACGAATTGCAGAAAACCTACATTTACGTGGAAAATGAATAACTCCCAATTGCACCATTCCTTGGTTGAGGAAGAAATAAAAAAAGAAATCAAAGACTTTCTAGAATTTAATGAGAATGTAGACACAACATACCCGAACTTATGGGACACCCTGAAAGCAGTGCTAAGAGGGAAGTTCATAGCACTAAGTGCTCACATGAAGAAACTGGAGGAAAGTCACATTAGAGAATTGACAGAACAACTGAAAGCTTTAGAGCAAGAGGAAGCAAACTCACCAAGGAGGAGTAGACGCCAGGAAATAATCAACCTGAGAGCCGAAATCAACAAAGTAGAAACTAGGAAAACAGTACAAAGAATCAATGAAACAAAGAGTTGGTTCTTTGAGAAGATCAACAAGATAGACAAGCCTCTAGCCAAACTAACCAAAAGGCAGAGAGAGAGCATGCTAATTAACAAAATCAGAAATGAAAAGGGAGACATAACAACGGACACTGAGGAAATCCAGAGAATCTTTAGGTCATACTTTGAAAACCTGTATTCCACAAAATTGGAAAACCTAAAGGAAATGGACAACTTTCTGGATAAATATCACTTACCAAAATTAAATCAAGATCAGATAGACAGTTTAAATCGAACTATAACCCCTAATGAGATAGAAGCAGTAATCAAAAGCCTCCCAACCAAAAAAAGCCCAGGGCCAGATGGCTTCACTGCAGAATTCTACCAGAAATTCAAACAAGAGCTAATTCCAGTACTCCTCAAACTGTTCCACACAATAGAAGCAGATGGGATATTGCCAAACTCTTTCTATGAGGCTACAATCACTTTGATACCCAAGCCTCACAAAGATATGACTAAGAAAGAGAACTACAGACCGATATCCCTCATGAACATCGATGCTAAAATACTCAACAAAATATTGGCCAACCGAATACAAGAACATATCAGAAAAATCATCCACCATGATCAAGTAGGCTTTATCCCAGGGATGCAAGGATGGTTCAACATACGAAAATCCATCAATGTAATCCACTATATAAACAAACTTAAAAAGAAAAACCACATGATCATCTCACTAGATGCTGAAAAAGCCTTTGACAAAATCCAACATCCCTTCATGATAAAGATCTTGGAGAGAACAGGAATAACAGGAACATATCTAAACATGATCAAGGCAATATATACCAAACCAATAGCCAACATCAAAGTAAATGGAGAGAAACTCAAAGCGTTTCCTCTAAAATCAGGAACAAGACAAGGCTGTCCACTCTCTCCATATCTCTTCAATATTGTACTTGAAGTTCTGGCTATAGCAATAAGACAAGAAAAGGGGATCAAAGGGATACAAATTGGAAAGGATGAAGTAAAACTTTCACTATTTGCAGATGACATGATAGTCTACATTAGTGACCCGAAAAACTCTACCAGGGAACTCCTACGGCTGATAAACACCTTCAGCAAGGTAGCAGGATACAAAATTAACTCAAAAAAATCAGTAGCCCTACTATACACAGATGATAAATCCAATGAGAAAGAAATCAGGGAAACATCACCTTTCACAATATCCACAAGCAACATAAAATACCTGGGGGTAACACTAACCAAAAAAGTGAAAGACCTGTACAATAAGAACTTTGAGACTTAAAGAAAGAAATTAAAGAAGATACCAGAAAATGGAAAGATCTCCCATGCTCATGGATAGGTAGAATTAACATAGTAAAAATGGCAATCCTGCCAAAAGCAATCTACAGATTCAATGCAATCCCCATCAAAATCCCAACACAGTTTTTCACAGACATTGAAAGAACAATACTCAACTTTATATGGAAAAATAAAAAGCCCAGGATAGCCAAAACAACTCTTTACAATAAAGGATCTTCTGGAGGCATCACCATCCCCGACTTCAAGCTCTACTATAGAGCCATAGTTCTGAAAACAGCTTGGTATTGGCACAAAAATAGACTGATAGACCAATGGAATCGAATTGAAAACCCTGATATCGACCCACGCACCTATGGATACCTTATTTTTGACAAAGGTGCTAAATCTATACAATGGAAAAAAGACAGCATCTTCAACAAATGGTGCTGGTACAATTGGATTCGGACATGCAGAAAATTACAGATAGATCCATACCTGTCACCATGCACAAAACTTAAGTGCAAATGGATCAAAGATCTCAGCATAAATCCAACCACACTGAATCTTCTAGAAGAGAAAGTGGGAACAACCCTTGAACAAATTGGCACAGGAGACCACTTCCTGAACATTACGCCAGAAGCACAGACATTGAGGTCTGCAATTAATAAATGGGACCTACTGAAACTGAGAAGCTTCTGCAAGGCAAAGGAAACAGTCAGTAGGATAAAACGACCACCCACAGAATGGGAAAAGATCTTCACCGATCCCACATCTGACAGAGGACTGATTTCCAAAATATATAAGGAGCTCAAGAAGCTAGCCACCAAAACACCAAACAATGAAATTAAAAAGTGGGGTGCAGAACTAAATAGGGAATTCTCAACAGAGGAATCTGAAATGGCTGAAAGACACTTAAAAAAGTGCTCAAAATCATTGGCCATCAGAGAAATGCAACTCAAAACAACTCTGAGATACCATCTCACGCCTGTCAGAATGGCTAAAATAAAAAACACCAATGACAATCTATGCTGGAGAGGATGTGGAGAAAAAGGAACACTCCTCCATTGCTGGTGGGAGTGCGATCTTGTAAGACCACTCTGGAAATCAGTATGGCGGTTGCTCAGAAAAATGGGAATCAGTGTACCTCAAGATCCAGCCATTCCTCTCTTGGGTATATACCCAAATAGGGCATGTACTTACAACAAGGACATATGTTCAACCATGTTCATAGCAGCATTGTTTGTAATAGCCAGAACCTGGAAACAACCTAGATGCCCCTCTATTGAAGAATGGATTGAGAAAATGTGGTACATTTATACAATGGAGTACTACTCAGCAGAAAAAAGCAATGGAATCTTGAAATTCGCAGGCAAATGGATGGAACTAGAGGAAACCATCCTGAGTGAGGTAACCCAGTCACAAAAAGACAAGCAAGGTATGTACTCACTGATATATGAATTTTAGACATAGAACAAAAGACTACCAGTATATAATGCTCTTCACCAAAGAAACTAGGAAACATGAAGGACTCTAAGGGTTAAATGGTCCCCAGGAATGGAAATGGCATGAACTCCCGAACTAATTGGGGGCATGAGGGTGGGGGGGGAAGGAGCTGCTACAATAAGAGCAAGAGAAGAGGAGAAGAGGAGAGGAAATGGAGGGGCAGAAACATTGAGTTGGGGGAAGAATAGAGGAAAGAGAGCAAGATGAGAGAAACGATATCAGAGGGAGCCACTGTAGGCCCGAGAAGGGATCAGGAACCAGGGAGATCTCCAGAGACCTACAAGGATGACACGATCTGACAATCCAGGCAATGGTGGAGAGGATAACCTAAAAACCCTCCCCCTAAAATGAGATTGATGACTTCTCTTTATGCCATCCTAGAGCCCTCACCCAGTGGCTGATGGAAACAGAGACAGACATCCACAGATATACAATGAGCCGAAATCGGGAATTTAGTTGAAGAGAGGGAGGAATGAAGAACGAAGGGGTCTGTACTAGGATGGAGAAACCCACAGGAACTGTTGGCCTGAACAAGGGAGAGCACATCGACCCCAGATGCTGTCCAGGAGGCCTGTACAAGACTGATCCAGACCCCAGAACATAGATGTCAATAAGGAGGCCTCTGCACTCCAGGGAGCCTCTGGTAGTGGATTAGTATTTTTCCCTGGTGCAAAAAGGGACTTTGAGAGCCCATCCCATATGAAGGGTTACACTCTGGCCCTGGACACATGGGGAAGGGCCCAGGATCAGCATAGGAAGACTTGGTGGACTTTGCTGAGCTCCCGTTGAGGGCCCTACCCTGCCTGGGGAGTAGTGGGTGGATGGGGTTGGGGGGATGGGCTGGGGGTGGGGGAGAAAGTTTGGGGGTGAGGGGAGGGAGAGGGAGAAGGGACTTGAAATAAGCTTGTTCCCTAACTAGAACTAATAAAATAAAATTAAAAAAAAAAAAGATGGCCCATTTCTGAAGTAATCTATCAATAAGCTTTTACAGATATTTTTAAATATGCATACAATTTTCTGATACCTTAGAAGTTGGACCACAGGAAATAACCTTTGAGGTATGAAACTGTTCTGATCATACCAATATTTCATCCTAAGCATGCACTTTCCTCAGAATTAAAATTCTACCCTCAACTCTTGAGCAGGGCAACAGTTAAAATCTACCTTATTAGGTGAGTAACTAGGACTACCCTGACCAAATCTTCAATGGCTTTTCATGCCTAGAGCTGCGGATTTATTACTCTGTGGTTTTGGGGGGAATATTAGCTGCCCAAGTGCTTTAACTTCCTTTGAGATTTTATGTATACAAAATTATTTTATATAAATATAAAATAGTATTACCATGAGACTTTGCAACCAGCCTTGGGGTTTTCTTCCTCAGTTTGTTTTGGCCTCCCTTCACCTTCCCAATTGTAGTCTCTACCTTTTCTCAACATGCTCATTTACATCATCTGTATCGTTGTATCTGTCACTTAACCTCACCCTCTCAATGTCCCTGACCATATTTCACTGGTCTGTGTGATTTTTGAATGTTGTATAAGCATACATGAAGATTTAGATCTAAGAATCATAGATGCAAGAAAACATGTGGTTTTTATCATATGAATAGATTATATTGCTCAATATAATTTTAGTAGAGTTTTGTAAATGCAATTTTCATGATTTTTTTCTTTTTTTATTGGAGATTGGTGTTTTTATTTTTATTTTTAAAGTTCTTGTTTTTACTTCATTTTAGATTTTTATTTTTTATTTTATCCCAGCTTTTTTATTTGAATTAGAAATAGGATTGTATTACATGACAATCCCAGTTCCCTTCTCCCACCCATCCTCCCCTACACCCCACAACTAAAACCTTATCTGTCACATATCTTTTCTGCTCCCACTGGATGGTGAGTCCAACCATAGGGTGTCATCAGAGTCTTTTGTATCCTTTGGGATAGGGTCTAGGCCCACCCCAGTGTGTCTTGGCTCAGGGAATATACCTCTATATGGAATGGGCTCCCAAAGTCCACACCTATGCTAGGGATAAATACTGGGCTTCTACAGGAAGTTCCATAGAATTCTGAGGGTTCCTCACAGAAACCGTGTTCCTGGGGTCAAGATCAGTCCCATGCTGATATTCCAGATATCAGCCTGGGGAGCAAGAGTTGCCGAATGTTCAGGTCAGCTGTTTCTGTGTGTTTCACCAGCCTGGTATGGACCACTGTGCTCTTCACTGGTCCTTCTCTGCATCTGGGTTCCAGTTCAGTTTGGTGATTAGTTATGGGTGTCTGCTTCTACTTCCACCAGCTGCTGTATGAAGGCATATAAGTCAGTCATCAATCTCATAATCAGGGGAGGGCATTTAAAGTAGCCTCTCCTCCATTGTTGAGATAGTTAGCTGGTTTAATATTTGTGGATCTCCAGACATTTCCCTAGTGCTTGGTTTCTCTGTAAACAAAAATGTCTCCCTCTATTATGATATCTCCATTCTTGTTATAATGTATTCTTCCCCTGGTTCATACTTTCTGCTCCCTCATGTCCTCGGCATCCCTCTTCTTCTCCCCTTCTCATTCTCCTAGCTCCCTCCCCCCTCTTCCCGTGCTCCCAATTTGCTCAGCAGCTCTTAAACCTCTCCCCTTCTCCAGGGGACCATGAATGTCTCTCTGGGGGACCTCTTTGTATATTAGCTTCTTTAGCAGTGTGGATTGTAGGTGGGTAATCCTTACTCTATGTCTAAAATCCACATATGAGTGAGTACATACCATGTTTCCCTTTTTGTGATTGGGTTACCTCCCTAGAATGGTTTCTTCTAGATCCATCCATTTTCCTGCAAATTTCAAGATTCCATTTTGGTTTTTAGTTTTTTTGTTTTGTTTTCTTTTGTTTTGTTTTGTTTTTCCGCTGAGTAGTACTCCATTGTTTAAATCTACCACATTTTCTCTATCCATTCTTTGGTTGCATTGAATCTGTAGATTGCTTTTGGCAAGATTGCCATTTTTACTATATTGATCCTACCTATCCTAGAGCATGAGAGATCTTTCCATTTTTCTGTTATCTTCGTTAATTTCTTTCTTTAGAGACTTAAAATTCTTATAGTACGGGTGTTTCACATTTTTGGTTAGTGTTACCCCAAGGTATTTTATGTTGTTTATGGCAATTGTAAAGGGTGATGTTTCTCTGAATTCTTTCTCCACCAATGTGTCATAGGTATATAGTAGGGCTACAGATTTTTTTGAGTTAATCTTGTATCCAGCCACTTTGCTGAAGGTGTTTATCAGCTGTAGGAGTTCCCTGGAAGAGTTTTTCTGGTCAATAATGTAGACTATCATATCATCTGCAAATAGTGACAGTTTGACTTCTTCCTTTACGATTTGTATTCCCTTGATCTCCTTTTATTGTCTTATTGCTCTAGCTTGGACTTCAAGGACAATATTGAAGAGGAGACAGTGGAAAGCCTTGTCTTGTCCCTGATTTTAGAGGAATTGGATCTAGTTTCTCTACATTTAATTTGTCGTTGGCTGTTGGCTTGCTGTATATTGCTTTTATTATGTTGAGGTATGTTCCTGTTATCCCTGATTTCTCCAAGACCTTTATCATGAAGGGGTGTTGGATTTTCTCAAAGGCTTTTTCAGCATCTAGTGAGATGATCATGTGTTTTTTGTTTTTTTTTTCCTCAGTCTGTTTTTATGGTGGATTTTTACATTGTGGTGTGTTTACATTGATGGATTTTCATATACTGAACCATCCTTGCATCCCTGGGATGAACCCTCTGGTGGATGATTTCTCTGATATGTTCTTGTATTCGATTTGCCAGGATTTTATTGAGAATTTTTGCATAAATGTTCATGAGGGATATTAGTCTGTAGTTCTCTTTCTTACTTGTGTCTTTGTGTGGCTTGGGTATCAAGGTTATTGTAGGTTTGTAAAAATAGTTTGGCAATGATCCTTCTGCTTCTATTTTGTGGAATAATTTTAGGAGTATTGTTATTAGCATTTCTTTGAATTTCTGGTAGAATTCTGCCGTGAATCCATCTGGCCCCAGGCTTTTTTTGATTGGGAGACTTTTGATGACTGCTTCTATTTCCTTAGTGATTATAGTTCTGTTTAAGTTGCTTATCTGTTCTTGATTGAATTTTGGTAAGTGATAACTGTCCATTAAATTGTCGATTTCCTTTTAATTTTCAAATTTTGTGAAAGTACAGGTTTTCAAAGTATGGCCTGAAGATTCTCTGGTTTTCCTCAGTGTCCGTTGTTATGTCCCCCTTTTTATTTCTGATTTTGTTAATTTGCATGATTTCTCTCTGCCTTTTGGTTACTTTGGATAGCGGTTTGTCTATCTTGTTGATTTTCTCAAAGAACCAACTCTTTGTTACATTGATTATTTGAATTGTTTTCTTTGTTTAGACTTTAATAATTTCTGCTCTCAGTTTGATTATTTCCTGGCTCTGCTCCTCCGGGGTGAATTTGCTTCCATTTTTTCTAGAGTTTTCAGCTGTGATGTCAAAACTGGTGTGGCTATCTCTAGTTTCCTCATGTGAGCACTTAGAGCTATGAACTTTCCTCTTAGTACTGATTTCAAAGTGTCTCATAAGTTTGGGTATGTTGTGTCAACATTTTCATTGAATTCTAGGAAGACTTTAATTTCGTTTTTATTTCTTCCTCAACCCAGGAATGTTGCAATTGCATGTTGTTCAATTTCCATGAGTTGGCACGTTTTTTACACTTTGATTTGTTTTTGATTTCTAACTTTAAAGCATGGTGGTCTGATAAGACACAGGGGATTATTCCAATATTTTTGTACCTATTGAGGTTTTCTATGTTGCCTAGAATGTGGTTGATTTTTGAGAAGGTTCCATGTGATGCTGAAAAGGAGATTTATTCTTTTGTGTTTGGATAGCAAGTTCTATAAATGTCTGTTAAACCCAAATGGGTCATAACTTCTGATAGTTCCTTTGTCTCTTTGTTAAGTTTCTGTCTGGTGGTCCTATCCTGTGGTGAGAGTGGGTGTTGAAGTCTCCCATTATAACTGTGTGAGGCCTTATTTGTTATTTTAGTTTTAATAATGTTTCTTTTATGAATGTTGGTGCCTTTGTATTTGGGGAATAGATGTTTAGAATTCAGACTTCTTCCTGATGGGTTTTTCCTGTGATGAATAAGAAATGACCTTCTTCAACTCTTTTGATTGATTTTAGTTTGAAGTCTATCTTGTTAGATACTAGGATACCTACCCCAACGCGTTTCTTGGGTCCATTTGATTGGGGTATCTTATCCCAACCCTTTACTCTGAGGTAATGTCTGTCTTTGAGTTCGAGGTCTGTTTCTTATATACAGCAGAAGGATGGATTCTGTCTTTGTATCCAATCTGTTAGCCTATGTCTTTTTATAGGCGAGTTAAGACCATTAATATTGAGGGGAATTAATGTCCACTGAGTGTTTATTCTTGTTTGTTTTTGGTTTGTTGTTAGTACTGGTATTGTATGTGGATTTACCATGCCTTTTATTTTGTGATTTTGTAGAGTGGGATTATCTATTGCCTATTTTTATGCTAGTGTATTTGATTTCCTTAGGTTGGAGTTTTCCTTCCAGTACTTTCTGTAGGGCTGCATTCGTGGTTACATATTGTTTAAATCTGCTTTTGTCATGGAATATCTTGTTTTCTCCATTTATAGTTATTTAAATCTTTCCTGGGTATAGTAGTCTGGGCTTGCATCCATGTTCTCTCAGAGTTGGTAGAATATCTATCCAGGTCCTTCTAGCTTTCAGAGTTTCCATGGAGAAGTCTGGTGTAATTCTGATAGGTTTCCCTTTATATGTTACTTGGCCTTTTTCCATTGCTGCTCTTAATATTTTTTCTTTATTCTGTACGTTTGGTGTTTTAATTATTAAGTGACAAGGGGACATTCTTTTGTGGTCTACTCTATTTGGAGTTCTGTAGGCATCTTGTACTTTCATTGGCATGTCTTTCTTTAGGATGGGAAAGTTTTCTTCTATGATTTTGTTGAATATGTTTTCTGAACCTTTGAGTTCTGTATCATCACCTTCTTTTATACCTATTATCCTTTAGCTTGGTCTTTTCATGCTGTCCCATATTTCCTGGATATTTTGTGTTATGGATTTGTTAGGTTTAAGATTTTCTTTGCTTGATGAGCTTATTTCCTCTAGTTTGTTGTCAGTGTCTGAGATTCTGTCTTCAATCTCTTGTGTTCTATTGGTTATGCTTGCATCTGTGGTTCCTCAGCTTTTCTACTTCCAGCATACCCTCAGTTTGTGATTACTTTATTGTCTCTAATTCAGTTTTCTGGTCCTGAACTGTTTCCTTCATCTGTTTAATTGTATTTTCTTGGCTTTTTTTTTTTTTTTTTTGGCTTTCCTTGATTTCTTGCATCTTTTGGTTTGTCTTTTCTTCTACTTCTCTGAAGGATTTTCTGATTTCCTCTCTCAGGTTCTCTATCATGTACATGGAGTTGTTTTTAAGGTTGCTCTCTTCTGCTTCTTCTTTGTTGGTATGTTCATGTCTTGCTGGTGTATAGTCTCTAGAATCTGGTGGTGTCATATTTGTTTTCCTGTTGCTGGATGTGTTCTTATATTGTTGTCTTCCCATCTCTTGTTCCAGTGGGTACAGTTGATGTCACTTCCTTTCCTGGTGTGTATGTGTCTGATGTTTTCTTCAGGTGTATGCAATTGAATTTGATACTCTGATGGTTTTAAAGTCGGGTGCAGGCAGGTCTGAGGCACACACTCTCCAGGTGGGTGAGAGTAGCACTGGCACAGAGATGTCAGCAGACTCTGGGTTGCTTGGTCCTCAGGGGTCGAGTAGTCTTGTCGAATATCCCTAGGCAGGGTTTGCCAGGGTGGGCAGATGGAAGGTGGGCCAAGGCAGGGGCTGAAGCAGCTCCCCTTTGTACTCTCTGCACTCTGTGGTGGCAGGAATGGCCCAGTGATCTCAGCAGGGTCAGGATCCCAGGTTCCTCAGGGACCAATTCAGTCTGCCTGCAGATCCCTGGGAGGGATTTGCCTGGGCAGGCAGGCAGAAGTTGGGACCAAGCAGGGGCTGAAGCAGCTCACCTCTGCACTCTCTGCAGTCTGATTTTTTTCTATTTTGTAATTTTTTTTATTAGTTCAAATTTGGAACAAGCTTGTTTCACATGTCAATCCCTTCTTCCTCTCTGTGCCCTTCCCCCAAACCTCTCTCCTACCCCCAACCTATCCCCCATCCCATCCACCATCCACACCCCAGGCAGGGTAGGGCCCTCCACAGGGGCTCCCCAAAGTCCACCAAATCATGCTGGGCCATGTCTAGGCCCTCCTCCATGTATCCAGGCAGAGAGTGCATCCCTTTACATGGGATGGGCTCTCAAAGCCCCTTCTTACCAGGTAAAAATACTAATCCAGTAAGAGTGGCACCCTAGAATGTGGAGGCTTCCTAATTGACATTCATGTTCAAAGGTCTGGATCAATCCTGTACTGCCCTCCCAGACAGCAGTCTGGGGTCCGTGTGCTCCCCCTTGTACAGGCCATCTGTTTCTGTGGGTTTCACCAGCCTGGTATTGACCCCTTCGGTCTTCATTCCTCTCTCTCTGAAAATAAGTTTGAGAGATAGGTTCAGTGTATATCTGTGGATGTCTGACTCTGCTTCCAACAGCCACTGGATGAGGGCTCTAGGATGGCATAAAAAGTAATCATCAGTCTCATTATAGGGGAAGGGCACTTAGGTTATCCTTTCCACCATTGCTTGGATTGTCAGATCGTGTCATCCTTATAGGTCTCTGGAAATCTCCCTAGTGCCAGATCTCTCCTTGGACCTATAATGGCTCCATCTGATATGGTATCTCTCATCCTGCTCTCCTATATTCTTCCCCCAACTCAATATTTCTGCTCTTTCATTTCTTCCTCGCCTCTCCTCTTCTCCTCCTCTCATTCTGGCAGCTCCCTCTCCCTACCCTCATGCTCCTAATAATCTCAGGAGTTCCTGCCACTCCCCATTCCTGGGGTACATGCATTTTTTCCATTGGAGTGCTACTTGTTCCATAGTTTCTTTGTTGAAGAGGATTGTAGGCTGGTAATCCCTTGCTCTATATCTAAAATTCATATATGAGTGAGTACATACTATGTTTGTCTTTTTGTGACTACGTTACCTCACTCAGGATGGTTTCTTCTAGTTCCATCCATTTACCTGCAAATTTCAAGATTCCATTTATTTTTTTTGGTGAGTAGTACTCCATTGTATAAATGTACCACATTTTCTCTATTCATTCTTCTGCTGAGGTACATCTAGGTTTCTTTGAGGTTCTGGCTATTACAAACAATGCTGCTATGAACATAGTTGAACATATGTTCTTGTTTTATGAACATGCACTATTTGGATATATGCCCAGGAGAGGAATTGCTGGATCTTGAGATAGACTGATTCCCATTTTTTTCTGAGCAACTGCCATAATGATTTCCAGAGTGGTCTTACAAGTTCACACTCCCACCAGCAATGGAGGAGTGTTCCTTTTTCTCCACATCCTCTCCAGCATAGATTGTTGTTGGTGGTTTTTTTTTTTTTTTTGCCATTCTAACAGGTGTGAGGTGGTATCTCAGAGTTGTTTTGAGTTGCATTTCTCTGCTGGTCAAAGATTTTGAGTACTTTCTTAAGTGTCTTTCAGCCATTTCAGATTCCTCTGATGAGAATTCTCTATTTAGTTCTACACCCCACTTTTTAATTTCATTATTCGTTGTTTTGTTGGCTAGACTCTTCAGTTCATTGTATATTTTGGAAATCAGCCCTCTGTCAAACGCAGGGTTGGAGAAGAGCTTTTCCCATTCTGTGGACAGTCGTTTCACCTTACTGACTGTGTCCCTTGCCTTACAGAAGCTTCTCTGTTTCAGGAGGTCCCATTTATTAATTTCAGATCTCAACATCTGTGCTAATGGTGTAATGTTCAGGAAGCAGTCTCCTGTGCCAATTTGTTCAAGCATATCTCCCTCTTACTCTTCTAGATGATTCAGTTTGGATGGATTGATGTTGAGATCTTTGATTCATTTACACTTAAGTTTTGTGCATGGTGGCAGATATGGATCTATCTGCAATCTTCTGCATGTCTTAATCCAGTTGTGCCAGCAAAATATGTTGAAGATGCTATCTTTCTTCCATTGTATAGATTTAGCCTCTTTGTCAAAAAATAAGTTGTTCATAGGTGTGTGGGTTAATATCAGGGTTTTCAATTCTATTCCATTGGTCTATCTGTCTATTTTTGTGCCTACACCAGGGTGTTTTCAGAACTATAGCTCTATAACAGACCTTGAAGTCAGGGATGGTGATGCCTCTAGATGATCCTTTATTGTGCAGAGTTGTTTTGGTTATCCTGGGTTTTCAGTTTTTCCATATGAAGTTGAGTATTGTTCTTTGAAATTCTGTGAAGAACTGTGTTGGGAGTGTGTTGAAACTGTTGACTACTTTTGGCAATATTGCCATTTTTACTATGTTGATTCTAAATATACAAGAGCATTGGAGATCTTTCCATTTTCTGGTATCTTCTTTAATTTCATCATTAAAGACTCAAAGTTCTTACTGTACAGGTCTTTTAATTTTTTGGTTAGTGTTACCCCAAGATACTTTATGTTGATTGTGGATATTGTGAAGGATGATGTTTCTCTGATTGCATTCTCATTGGATTTATCATCTTTATATAGTAGGGTTACTGATATTTTTGAGTTAATTTTTGTATCCTGCTACTTTCCTGAAGGTGTTTATCAGCTGTAGGAGTTCCCTGGTAGTTTTTGGGTCACTTATGTACACTAACATATCATCTGCAAATAGTGAAACTTTGACTTCTTCCTTTCCTATTTGTATCCCTTTGATCTCCTTTTCTTGTTTTATTGCTTGAGGTAGAACTTCAAGTACAATATTGAAGAGATAAGGAGAGATTGGCCAGCCTTGTCTTGTTCCTGATTTTAGAGGAAAAGCTTCGAGTTTCTCTCCATTTAGTTTAATGTTGGCTGTTTGTTTGATGTGCATTGGTTTTTATCATATTTTGATATGTTCCTGTTATTCCTGTTCTTTCCAAGATCTTTATCATGAAGGGTTCTTGGATTTTATCAAAGGCTTTTTCAACATCTAGTAAGATGATCATGTGTTTTTTTTTCAGTTTGTTTATATGGTGGATTAAATTGATGGATTTTCAGAAGTTAACCATCCTTGCATCACTGGGATGAATCCTACTTGAAAATAATGGATGATTTTTTTCTGATTTCTGGATTTCATTGGCCAATATTTTGTTGAGTATATTTGCATGGATGTTCATGAGGGAAATTTGTCTGTAGTTCACTTTTTTAGTTGTATCTTCGTGTGGCTTGGGTATCAAAGTGATTGTAGCCTCAAAAAAAAGTATTTGGCAATGTTGCTTCTGTTTCTATTGTGTGGAATTTTGAGGAGTACTGGTATTAGGTCTTGTTTGAATTTCTGGTAGAAATCTGCAGTGAAGCCATCTGGCCCTGGGCTTTTTTTGGTTGGGAGGCTTTTGATGACTGCTTCTATTTCATTAGGGGTTATAGGTTGATTTAAACTGCTTATCTGTTATTGGTTTAATTTTGATAAGTGATATCTATCCAGAAAATGTCCATTTCCTTTAGATTTTCAAATTTTGTGGAGTACAGGTTTTCAAAGTATGACCTGAAAATTCTCTGGATTTCCTCATTGTCTGTCATTAGACCCCCCTCTTGGTTTCTAATTTTGTTAATTATCATGCTGTCTCTCTGCCTTCTGGTTAGTTTGGATAGAGGTTTGTCTATCTTCTTGATCTTCTCAAAGAACCAACTCTTTGTTTTATTGATTCTTTGTAATGTTTTCTTAGTTTCTACTTTATTGATTTCAGGCCTCAGTTTGATTATTTCCTGGTGTCTACTCCTCCATGGTGATTTTATTTCTTTTTGCTCTAAAGCTTTCAGTCATTCTGTCAATTCTCTAGTGTGACTTTTCTCCAGATTCTTCATGTGGACACTTAGTGCTATGAACTTTCTTCTTAGCACTGCTTTCAGATTGTCCCATAAGTTTGGGTATGTTGTGTCTTCATTCTTATTAAATGCTAGGAAGTCTTTAATTTCTTTTTTAATTTCTTCCCCAACCCAGGAATGGTGCAATTGGTTGTTATTCAATTTCCACGAGTTTGTAGGTTTTCTGCAATTTGTATTGCTGTTGAATTATAGCTTCAAAGCCCGGTGATCTGATAAAATACAGGGGTATATTTCAATTCTTTTTTATCTTTGGAGGTTTGTTTTGTTGCCAATTATGTAGTCAGTTTTAGAGAAGGTGCCATGTGGCACTGAGAAGAAGGTATATTCTTTTGTGTTTGGATGGAATGTTCTATTACTGTACTGGTAAATTGGGTACTGTTAAAACCAGTTGGGTGATAACTTCTATTAGAATCTTTGGTTATTTGTTAAGTTTCTGTCTGTTGTTCCTGTCTAGTGGTGAAAGTGGGGTGTTGAAGTCTCCTACTATAATTGTGTGTGGTTTTATGTGTGGTTTGAGCTTTAGTAATGTTTCTTTTACAAATGTGGGTGTCTTCGTATTTGGGCATAGATGTTTAGCATTGAGACTTCATATTGATGGACTTTTCCTGTGATGAGTATGAAATGTCCTTCTTCATCTCTTTTGATTGATTGTAGTTTGAAGTCTAATTTATTGATATTAGGATTGCTACACCAGCTTGTTTTTTGTGTCCATTTGATTTGAAAATCTTTTCCCAACCCTTTACTCTGAGGTCACGCCTGTCTTTGAAATTGAAGTGTGTTTCTTGTATGCAGCAGAAGGATGGATTCTGTCTTATTATCAATTCTGTTTGCTGTATCTTTTTATGGGCAGGATAAGACCATTGACATTGAGGGATATTAATGTCCATTGATTGTTGGTTCTTAATTGTTTTGGATTTATTGTTGGTGGTGTCATTGTGTGTGTATTTTGCCCTCCTGTTTTTTTTTTTTTTTTTCATGTTTGGTAAAATTGGATTATCTATTGCCTATTTTTTTGTGAGTGTAGTTGTCTTCATTGTTTTGGAGTTTTCCTCCCAGAACTTTCTGTAGTGCTGGATTTGTGGATATGTATATTTTAAATCTGGTTTTGTCCTGGATTATGTTGCTTGCTCCATCTAGAGTGATTGAAAGTTTTGCTGCATACAGTAATCTGGGTTGGCATCCTTGCTCCCTTAGTGCTTGTAGGACATCTATTCAGGACCATCTGGCTTTCAAAGTTTCCACTGAGAATTTGGGTGTGAATCTCCCTTTTTCCTTTGCTGCTCTTAATATTTTCTCTTTATTGTCTAAGTTTGGTGTTTTGATTATTATGTGTCAAGGAGATTTCTTTTTGGGTCCAGTCTGGTGTTCTGTAAGCTTCTTATATTTTCATAGGCACATCCTTTTTTAGGTTATGGAGGTTTTCTTCTGTGATTTTCTTGAATATGTTTTCTGTACCTTTGAGCTGTATTTCTTCAACTTCTTCTACAGCTATTATTCTTAGGTTCGGCCTTTTCATGGTATCCCATATATCCTGGATATTTTGAGTTAGGGATTTGTTGAACTTGAGATTTTCTTTATATCCTCAAGAGAGTCTTCAACAACTGTAATTCTCTCTTCCAGCTCTTGAATTCTATTGGTTATACTCACATCTTTAGTTCCTGATCATTTATCCAGCCTTTCTTTTTCTAGAATCCCCTCTTTCTGTGTTTTTTTTATTGTGTCTATTTCAGCTTTTATGTCTTGAACTGACCTTCACTTGTTTGGTTATTTTTTTCTTGGCTTTCTTTAGATTCTTTAAGAGACTTGTTTACTTCTTGAATTTTTTGGTTTGTCTTTTCCTCCATTTCATGTAATTTTTATTGTTTTTTCCTTCTATTTCTTTAAGGGATTTTCTTGTTTCCTATTTAAAGTTCTCTATCATCTTCCTATGATAATTTTGAGGTCCTTCTCTTCTTCATCCTCTGTGTTGGGCTTTTAAGATCTTGCTGGTGTGGAGTGCCTAGATTCTGGTGGTGTCATATTGGTTTTTCTGTTGTTGAGTGTGTTCTTACTCTGTCTTCTTCCCATCCCTTCTTCAAGTAGGGCAGATGTGTCTCTCCCTCTCTCATGTGGCAGGCTGAGGGCTCAGCCTCTGGCAGCACCCGGATTGCAGAGGGCATTGATTCAACAAGTGTGGGGTGTGTCAGGACTCAGGGTGGGCCTTCCTGTCTGGGCAGGTCCACTCTTGTCCAGGTAGGCTCAGACAGGGGTTGATGGGGGAGTTGGGTGGGTGGCAGATCAGGGCCCAGACTCACCTGAGGCTAGTGAGCCTCCCAGCAGGCAGAGGGCTGAGTGTGGACCATGATTTTTTTCTTTATTGTTGAATAACCTATTGTGCTTATATTGCACTTCATTATCATTCATTTTTGAAGGACATTTAGCTATTTGTTTCTTTGTTTTTTTTTTATTTCCTAGTTCCTGAGTATTGTGAACAGGGTATCAATGTTGTTAAACACAAGTATCTGTAAAGTAGAATGCCTAGTCCTTTGTAATATGCCGAGAAGTGATATTGCTAGGTTATAACTTTTTTGTTGTTGCTGTTTTTGTTTTTGTTTTGGAGATTCTCCATACTTATTTTCAGAGTAACTGCATCAACTTGAACATACAACAGTGCATGAGAGCCAACCCTGCCAGAACTTATTATCAATTGTTTTGTCGACCTTTGCCCTTCTGCCCAGGGGTAAGATAGAACTTTAATAAATGTAATGGATTGCATTCTTAAAATTGCTTTAGATAACAAGCAATCTGGTAATTCTTAGGTAGCTGTTATTTCTTTTTTTTTTTTAATTTATTTTTCAGTGCTGTGCATGTGACTTTACACTAAGTAATATTCGCAGCCCTAAGAATCTTGTAAAATAAGTGCTGTCATTATAAAAACTATGGAGAAACTTGATGTTTTGTAACTACATACTTCAATTCTGGGCAATTTTCATTAATGTTTTAAAAATAAACGACATTATTCTGATGCCATGAACACTTTAGTCTATAAACATGGTTTCATAATGAACTTTTTTATATTTAAGTGGATTAAAACTTTACTAATCTTTGTTTTTGCTATTACTGTATTACTGTGCTGTTTAGTCACACTCTTTTTTTGTGTTTCTTTTTTTTATTAAATTATTAATATTTTCACATGTACTTTCCCTCTCCCTCTCGCTCCCCCACCCCCATTCCTTGGCATGAACTCCCGAGCTAATTGAGAGCATGAGGGTAGGGAAGTGGGTGCTGCCACAATAAGAGCACAAGATGAAGAGTAGAGGAGAAGAAATGGAGGAGCAGATATATTGAGTTGGGGGAAGAATAGAGGAGAGAGAGCAGGATGAGAGATACCATATCAGAGGGAGTCACTATAGGTCCGAGAAGAGATCTGGAACTAGGAGGATCTCCAGAGACCTATAAGGATGACACGATCTGACAGTCCGGGCAGTGGAGGAGAAGTTGGCCTAGAAACCCTTCCCCTAGAATGAGATTGATGAATACTCTCTATGCTATTCTAGAGTCCTCATCCAGTGGCTGATGAGAGCAGAGACAGACATCCACAGAAATACACTGAGCTGAAATCTGGAACTCAGTTGAAGAGAGGGAGGAATGAAGAACGAAGGGGTCTGTACCTGGTTGGAGAAACCCACAGAAACAGTTGGCCTGAAAAAGGGAAAGCATATCGACCCCAGATGCTCTTTGGGAGGACAGTACAGGACTAATCCAGCCCCCTGATCATGGATGCCAATGGGGAGGCCCCTGCACTCCTGGGAGCCTCTGGAGGTGGACTGGCGTTTTGCCCTGGTGGGTGGGAGGGACTTCGAGAGCCCATCCCACTTGAAGGGATTCGCTCTGTCTCTGAACACATGGGGAGGGGCCTAGGCCCAGCACAGGAAGATTTGGTGGACTTGGTGGAGCCCTGGTTGGGGGCCCTACCCTGCCTGGGGAGTGGCGGGTGGATGGGGTGGGGGGTAGGTTGGAGGTGGGGGAGAAGGAATGGGGGTGGGGGAGGGAGAGGGAGAGGGAAAGCTGTTATTTCTTTTGAGGATAACCCTGTTGCTATACCCCAAACTGTTTTTAACTGTGGTCACTTCTTCCCTGGGCTCTTTGTTTTCTGAGTTCTTGGTATATTTCTCATATTAAATGCATATATATATATATATATATATATATATATATATATATATATGGTAAAGAGTGCCTTCTTGTTTCTGGCTTTCTTCTTCACCCAGTTTTTTTCTTAGGCTGGGAGGTGGTGGCACACACCTATAATCCCATCATTTGGGAGGCAAAAACAGGAGCTTCTCTGTGAATTTGAGGCTGGCCTGGACTGCAAAACGAGTTTGAGGACACCCAGGGCTGTTAAACAGAAATCCTCTGTCTCAAAAGATCAGAACAATCCAGCAACAGCTCTGCCCCACACTATGTGCCTGGGAAAGTAGAGACTCAAGCAAACTCCAGTATTTCTAGCCCTGGGGCCCACAAGAAGTCTCCAGCAAAAGCTATGCACAACCAGGAGCCTACCCAGTGTCAGATCAGAGTAGATAGAAACTACTATGATTTCTTTGTGATGAGGAAACATGTTCCTTCTCAGTGCTATGATGGACTAAGTAGGAAAAGGAAATCTACATGCAGGCCTGGGGTGGTGACCCCTGGCTCTGAGGAGAAAACACTGTCCCAACTGGCCCTTTGTAGCACCAGGCAGATGGGCACTATTATGATGAGTAAATGTGTGGTGTAGTATGGGAGAGAGAGAGACAGAATGGTTCATGTCCTGTGGACAGAGGCACTTTTAGGCTTATTAAATAATAGATAGCAAGTGTTGAGTTTAAATACTTGGCAAATAGATGCCTACTGAGAATTTTTTCTCTATGCCTCTATCTTATTCAATATTGGTTATATAGACTTCCAGCACTATTGATGACTCAGGTTTCAAATTAAATTCTTTGTTCCACTTGGATCTATGTTTGTTCAGCATGATAGAATGGACATAATTTCATTGACCTAGGTTGGTGGTCTTGAGTTATGTAGAAAAACAGGCTATTATTTTTCGGCTAAAAAACATAGCAATAAAATTTACCTTTTATAACAATGCTATTTATATATCAGTGGCATTCATCATTCATTCCCCATCAAAGAGCCTTCTTCTTAAAGTAAATGGTAATTTACACAGAGACACACAATTGGACAAAGTGCAAACATTTTAGCCTTCTGTCCTCAAAGTGATGTCCTTATCATACTCCTCATCTAAGGCTCTGGAATTTATGTACTAGAAGAGGCAGAAAGATTGTAAGGTACAGAGGTGGTGGATGATGTTATGGAAACAGTGTCTTTTAAGCACTATGAATATATATATATATATGAATTCACAGAGAATGTGTCATCATGCATAGGACCTGCACATGAACAAAGAAGAGAAAAGTCACAGCACAAAGAAGGGAAAGTAAACATATAGTGCCGACTGTAACCAAGAAATATTTACTAGATACCTCCTAGGAAAAGGAAAATTAGTTTTGGGGGAAGGATGGATCAAATTTGGGTGGGTAGGATCTGAGAGATAATAGGAGGGAAAATAAATTATATAAAACAAATAAATAATGTTAAAATAAAATGAAATATGCATGCACATCTGTATTAGCAAACATTTGGTGATGCTAATTGCATCGAATCAATTATAAATAATTAAATCATTAATTGAGCAAATTACTTAACAGTCAATAACTCAGCACTATTTCTAGTTTCAGTTGGTTACATATTAACCATTTAATCTATATTAATTAATTACATTAATTTCACAGGATCTATCTTACTCTTATTTTCTGTTTTCTTTATTATCTCTCATCTTCTTGCCCAAGAGTGCTAAGCCAACATTTCAAGCCCCAGTGGACAGATGTTCTTACTCAATTAAATGTTATATCTCTTTATGCTTATATTATCAAAAATGTTCATTTTCCCGTTTTTGCCATAAGCCTATAAGGGAACACAAGATATTAATTTTCTTTAATTAATCTTGCCATTGCTGAGAAATAATGTAGGCCACATTTCTTTGAATGATACACAAAATCTTCTAGAACTGAGGCTTCTTAGAGATTCTTGTAGTTTCGTCAATCCCCATGCTTAGTTCTGTATTCTTTAATCAGTGATTACAAAACAGGGATTTCAAATATTTAACAGAAACATTTGAAAAATAGCATCTTGGGCCGGGTTTTGGTGGTACACACCTTTAATCCCAGCACTCGGGAGGCAGAAGCAGGCAGACCTCTGTGAGTTTGAGGGCAACCTGGTCTCCAGAATGAGTGCCAGAATAGGCTCCAAAGCTACACAGAGAAACCCTGTCTCTAAAAACCAAAAAAAAAAGAAAGAAAGAAAGAAAGAAAGAAAGAAAGAAAGAAAGAAAGAAAGAAAGAAAGAAAGAAAAATTGCGTCTCAGCTATTAGCTTTGATGTTATTCTGAATGCAGAATTTTGAAGAAACTGTAACATAGGCAATCTGAGAGGTTAGGTTATCTGGGCTACTTGTATTTATTGGTGTATAGTCTTCTTTTCTCTGAAAACACACACATTTATAAAGTTAACATATATGTTTTATGAACAGAAGTATGGAATGTGGGTTCTGCACAAGTCAGTTAAGGTGATTTTTTTGTTCTATGCCTTAGTAAGTAAAAGGAATCTGTTAATATTCTAAGTCTGTTGGCACTGTACAGGTAAACCTATACCCATGCTATATAAAAGGATTGCATGTAATAGTAAGCCAGGAGGACTCTGTAGCCAAGGAGATTTTTCATATCTCATCCAGTCTCAGAGCTGTTCCCAAGTGGAAGGATCAGCATATATGTCACTGTAGACTATGCCTTTTTAGAGTTTTGTGTGTCTTTGTGAATGTGTCTGGACCTGGCTTTGTGCATGGCTGTAGTGTTCTCTGACCATATGAAATAAGTCTTAAGGGGTCAGTCTGTCTGCCATGCAGGTCCACTTCATTGGCAGCTGGCTCAAGCCTGCAGGCAGCTGCCCAGAGCCATGCCTCTGTACCCCAAACATCTGCTTGCCTGAAAGACTGTGGGACTAGGAAGCCAAAACCAGGTCCTTGACTAGAATTTTGCTTAGCTTTCTCAGACCCTATGTTTAGATATTCAAGTCTCTAGGTTAGATGCCATATATAGTTGAATTTTTCAGTCATGTCTGCTGGCCCACAAGCTGCATTACTTTGTAAGGAAATTATTTTTTAATTATACATAATAAACATGGGAGCCATACTACATTGCTTGTTATACTCTCTCATAATGTATTTTTATTGATGAAAGTATCATATGAATTTGATTACTCTATCATGATTTGTTTCTAAGATATAAGCAACATTGTCTCTTTCTTGTGCTAATCTGTATCATTATGTTATGGCCATTGTTTTTATTATAATAAAGTGTTTTTCACAGTTTAAAAAATCAGATATTAAAGAGTTCAAATGCATTAGAAGAAAAGAGATTATAATTGCCAACTATTAATTTTTGAAACACTTCAGCAATGATACCCTTGTTTTAGGTCTCACCCTAAGGATTTTTCTTTTTAAAAGAAGCTTTGTTTATTTTCTACTCAATTATTCTATGCCCTTAAACCTTCAACTCTTCCCTCCCAAAAATGATAGGTCTCTCTCTCTCTCTCTCTCTCTCTCTCTCTCTCTCTCTCTCTCTCTCTCTCTCTCTCTCACACACACACACACACACACACACACACACACACACACACACATGCTATATGACTATGCTTGTGAAATCCAAAGCATAAGATAAACATACCTACTGTATATGTAACAGACAAAACAAAGAATAAGGATCTTTAATTTATTATGGATTTCTCTATCTTATTGCAAAATATTTCAAGTAATTATCAAGAATATGGCAATATACACACCTTAGGTGGTACTAAAATATGATCAATTTTGTTGGGCAACCCTGTCTTATGTCCAGTTCCCAGTACTTACACATCCTAAAATATTCCTACAGTGTCAGACATGGGTGTTTCAAATTAAAGACCTTGTCTTACCTTCACTTCTTACTTGCAAATCAGAGGAAAGGATTGGCCTAAAAACTGCCCTGTTAATATAACTATATAGAATAAGTGCACATTTGATGGACTTGGGATAAATTAAATTCATACACTAGTATTTTAAATATTAATATTTTCTATGCATATATATGTTTGTTTTGTTGCATGTATGTCTATGCAGCAATTTTGTTACTGGTCCCCAGAAATGCCAGAAAGGCTACAGATCCCTCAGAACTGGAGCTACTGTCAGTTAAGAGTCACTAAGTGGGTGTTAGCAATCCAACTCAGATCCTCTGGAAGAGCAACAAATGTACATACATCTGAGCCATGTCATCAGCCCCATTATATTCAAAACCTAATACATATATATTAGAATAATATAGAATTATTTTTATAACAAGGTAAATAAAAAGAAAACACCAAGGTTGCTCTCAAAAGTTACTATTTTTAAAGATTAATATCAATTGAAAGAAAATTGACCAGTTTTTCCTTTTAGTTATTTAGAGAATGCAAATTGATGTCGAAAGAAATACTATCCTACCTCAGAGTGAGTTCATCTGAAAGAACAGGTAGTAACAAGAATAAGAAATGGTGTAGAATAACTGAGAAACTCACAGATATTGTTGAGCATGCATAGTGGCATTTATTTATGATGTGTAATCTATCATATCATTGTGCTATTATATTTATTGATGTGTTAAGCTACATAACATTCTAGAAAAGAGAAACAATCAAGATACTGAAAGGCCTGTAGTTTCTAGAAGGTATCCAGAAGAAGCACCTAGATGAATAAATGGATCACACAACATCTGCAGAACACCAAGAACACTCTATTTAATGTTGTAATGGGAAGTTCACACAATTGTCCATTTGAATAAATCTTATGAATGAATGGTAAGAATTAAATACAGTGCCAACCCTGGTGATGATGATGTGTTATGGCTGACTCACCCATGTCCCTCTCTGACAAAGGGGTTGACGATGAGGAAAGCTATGCCAGGAAGGACAGGAGTATATAGGGACTCCTGAATGATGAGGTATATTTAAAGCCCTTAAAGTGAACATAGAATATCAAGAGAACTTATTGATTAAACCCTCTAAGCTACACAAGAGACAGTACCTGAGAAATCTCCAATGAGGAACTCACAGTTATTGTCTGAGAATGCTCAGATTTACAAGCTTGCTTTACGCTTTTGTACTTGGAAGTGTTAGAGCAGATTCACAACCCATCAATTAGCACAACATTAAACAGAAAGTAAAAAATCTGCAGTGTATATGGGTTGTTTCAAGCTTGAGCATAGGAGTGAGATCATAATCACCTATTATTGATGTGTACTATTGTTAAGTCACTGAAGGACTAATTTGACATTAGATTTTGGTGCTGTTTCTTATGTGTCTGCTTTACATAAAATGGAGAAATGGAAGTTTCTGTATCCCATCACACATAAACATGTTCTGCTCTATATTTCAAAATTTGGTTAAAATTATAATATGTCAAAGTGGGGTCCCAAAAGACATCTAAATCATTAGGGGTATCACACCAGAGAGGAACAAGCTAGGCTCAGATAGGTGCTACAAAAAAAAAATACACAAATGTAGTTTTCTTCTGACATTTGGTTAATATTTAACAAGTTAAATTTAAATTAATATTGAACCCGCAGAATCCAATGCAAGTATGTGAACAGAGTTTCGGAAGATATTTCAGAATTCACCGAAATATTTTATTATATGATCAGTAATTATGTGTTGAATGTTCACAGGTTGGAACTTCTCTTTCAGGTGTTTAATTTCTTAGTTTCCTTTGTTCTTGTGCTTTTCTGCATGAGTAAGTGGCTTTATTATTTCTTTTAACATAGGACTCATTGGCTTGAAATGGTGTTCAAGAGGTTAGCAGCATTCCTTTCACTTTCAGACAGCCTTGATTTTCCAATTTGGATGGAATTATTAGTCTTCTTCTCCACTTGTTTTCCAAATGTATTAAGCGCTCTTAATCACTTACTGACTATGTTTATTGGTTACTTCAGCAAATCAATTCTCCCTGACTTCTTTCTCTGCCAAGCTGTGATATATATGTCTGGCACTCAAAGTTTCTCTAAGTGAATTTCTACAGAATTCATTCGACTGGTCTTGACTCTAACCTAAGACACCTCAAGGCTGTATCCCATTGTGCTCTGAAATCAATACATACTTGAAAGTGTTATATCTGCCCTTAAAAAGCCACTTAGAGAAAATCACCCATAGATTACTGTCAAATTCTGTGTTAGTTTAAAAATTGTTACTAAAAAGAAAATTAGATTGGGGCTGGGAATAATTGGCACAGTGTTTCCTTAGTATGCAGGAGGCTCTAAGTATGGTACCCAGCAGAGGGAAAAATGCAGACACACCAATAAATAAATAAATAAAAATAATTTAAAGTTTGTATACAGAAGAATTATCCATCAGAATAAAGATTTTATTAAATTATTTAAGAATTAAAATAGAAAAAATTACAGCTTTTTAAAAAATCTAAAATTTCTCATATTTTATAGTTTATGAAAGTAATACAATGCAATGGAAACTGACTTATACTGTAAAAACAGCCATGGGGGCTTTCTAAATTTGTTGTTGAAAATCTTACTGTACTTTTATAAATTTCTGGTGTATATAAGTTTGTATTTTATCAATTTCACCATATATATATATATATGAATATGTTAATGCTACTTAAAATTGTCGACATTAATACTGGTAAATTTTATGCACCTTTATCATTATTTGTTTTTATTCCTTGAGCTTTAGAATTAAATCTGTTTTCTTTTTGTTCTTTCTAGAAGAAGTCTGGCCATGTCAACCTCACCAGCATCTTGGCCCAGTTACCTTGTCACTCAGTATGAACGTACATTTTAACAGTTAGAGTGAGTTAGACATTAGAATGGAAGCATGAACAAACATTACAACTGGCAGCCTAACAATATGTCTCCTGTCTCTTAGAAGTGCATGAAGGATAACAGCTTTTTTAAAAGTGGCTGATTTGTAACAGAGGACAGCAGTGGCTATGGTCAGATCACCTTTTCCCATTTTAGAGTCGCTTTAACTAAAATTAGCAAGCCTCATTTACTATTTTCTATAGACTGCCATTAATTAAATCTTCTGAAAGTTTCTTGCAATGTTTTTCAATAAACGGAGGTGGCAAGTGTAAGTGTTCAAATGAAATCTTTGCCTGCAGCTTCAAGTCAGTGACAGATGCCCTCTAATTGTATTCTTTTTAAAAACAAAATGTTATTTTCTAAATATACTTTCTAGGCAATTTTCTTTAAAAACCCAAGTATACTTTTGTGTTCCTCAAATGTGTGGTGACTTAATTAAAGCTTTTCTGTCTACTGAGGCTTATAAAGTAGAAATTGATCAATCTCCAAAGAAAATTTCAAGCTGTCTTTCCAGGAGAGATTTCAAACTGATGTTATTGAGTATCTATGAAGAGAAGAGAAAATAAAAAATTATGATCGCTACAAACTTATATACAGCCTACTACTTCATGCCTCTTTGCCAAATAATTTTAGCCAGTGAGTGGGAGAAAATTATGAAGAATTAGGACGATTAATTCTGGAGAGGAGGGAACAGCTTCCCCCTGTCCTGTTTACTTTAGTATTTGGCAAACAATTTCATTTCCTCAGTCTCTGCTTAGGAATTATTTTTTACACTCTTGCCTAATTTATAGACATTTTGCATTCAAATTCACCTTTTCTCTCAGTACTTCAGATCTAGTTTATTTTAATTTTTGAACTCTAATGCAGCATGATATCTTATGTAATTTTATTATTTTAGAACTTGATCTTTTACCATTTGCACCAAGGACTCATTTCAAAGTGAGGTTTCAGTGCCACATTAGCTACTGTACCAAGGTTGCATCTTCGCTCCAAAAGGATATTCTAGTTTTTTTAGCAATAAGAAATATTTGACATGCTGATGATTACTGACAATTTATTCATGGAGTTTAAATTGATACAAAACTGATATTTAATACTTCTTCAGTGCTGTACTTTGCAGGAAAAAAGTGAAAATGTCTCCCTATATGCTAGTCTCTAAATATGTAATTAGCTCTTGAATTTATTTACTTGTAGAGTGCCTGCTTTGATATTTTTATAGCGATTTATAAAATAGTATTTTGCACTCTACATAAAGTTAATCATTTTGGAAGTGAACATTTCTGGCTTATTGTCATGCAGACAGGTTGAACATTAGAAAAAGGAATCGACACTATGAAATTCTAAAATGTGGGAACCCTTTTAGCAAAACTAATAAATTTTAGTGAAAACAACAAAAAGTATATTCCATGTCAAGAAATTCTCTTTAATTTTTCTCATAAGTTCAGTCCATAAGCACTGATATAACACATAATAATGGCCAGCATTCATGACAAAGCACAACTCAAATAGTACAAGATTTAGTGGATTTTAGAGCTACATTAAATTGAAAGACTCATTTTGTGATTTTAAATAGTATTATAAACTCAGTGTATACAATTAGCATAACATATAGTCTGAAACATTGTTCAACTCATTTAATCACATCAAGAACACTTGATTGTGATAATGTCTATTATCTATTTTTAGAAACATTTGAAGAAAAACACACTATATTAACTTATTTGTATATTGATAGTCATTAGAACAAGAAATCACAGTGCTTTTATATTAATCCAATCTTATCCTGCTTGAAAAGTAATAGAAATAATATTTATAGTTTAAACCTATACAAAAGTCAACCAATAGATGAGAGAACTATTTAATCTAAAAAAAAAATATTAAGTCCCACAACAGAAATAACAGAAGACAGTTGATTTAGGTCTGAAATTAATTGAAATTCCAAGTACTATTGTTTTAATTTATGGTCCATTGTAAACAATAACTTATATGTTTGACTTTTCTAGGGATTTTTAGTGGTTTGACAGACATAATATTTGTTAAATTAAATAATAATTTCAAGGAGATAGCTGAGTAAGTAAAAACCTGGTCTAACCTCTTTGATGACCTGTGATTATTCTCCTAGAATCACATGGTGAACAGAGAGAAGTGACTCCCACACGTTTCCCTCTTAAGTCCACAAATGTATCCCATTGTGCACACGCACACACACACACACACACACACACTTGCATAAATAAGTGAAATAAAAATTTAAATAAGCCAGTAAGTCCTTTAATGTTACAATTATCGCCCCTCCACACAGCATATGGTGATGGCAGGGAAATAATGCCTGATTTCTGTCCTCCGTCCAATATCGCCCATCTTTCTGCCTTAACAAAGCTAAAAAAACATCATGTAAGAGGCTCCCCTGGGAACATTGCTTACATTTCTGTGGCTGGCTGTTCCCCATGTGGGGAGCTAAAGTTCCATTAACCAACAGCCTCCCAATGCACATTTTTGCAGCCCCTCAGATTCTGGTGCTGTCAAGCCAGAAATCCCCTGACAATCGACACAAGGAAAGAGCTGAGAATTCCCGAGTGTATTTGTCATTTTCCTCGAAGATATGGTGAGTGTTAAAAGTACCAGGATTACTGCCATGTAGTTCATTCTTTTTCTCCCTTTTGTTACCAGTCTCTTGTTAGCTCCTCTTCTGTTTATCTTCCATTCCCTCTTCCTTAGGTTCCCAGTACCATCCAACTGTACTGCTGAGCCAGGGTCTTTTCCAAAACTACACATGCACATGAGGGTTTAATGATGAAAACCACTGAAGAATCCAAATAAAGGTACTGATTTTTGCAATACATGAAATACAATTTAAACTAAAATAGTTCCAACACAAAATAGTTAAAATTTGCCACACTCCCCCAGTAGCACTTTAAAGAGTAACATTATTTCTTTAGTGTTAATTAGGAAAAGAGGAAGAAGTGATAAATTGCTCACTTCATTTGATGAATGTTGCTTGTGGAGCATGTTCCTGTCTCAACTTGATATGCCATGCTGTATCAATTCTCATGGAAGGCATGCCCCTTTCTGCATGGAAACAGAGGATGAGTGGATGGTGTGGGGAGTGGAAGAGGGGTGGGAGGAGGGGATGGAGGAGAAGAGAGAAGGGAAATTGTAGTTAGTGTGTAAAATAAATTTTAAAAATTTAAATTACATAAAAGTTTTTTTTTAAAAAAAAAAAACCCTTCTTGTTTATTTTGAATGGTAGAACAGTCATTTTGTGCACATTTTTACCAAAGATACTACTTGAAGATATTTATTAATTTTTCACATCAGAGAAAATGACTTTCTATAAAGATCCAATATGGAATATATAATATCGCAATAGAAAATTTGTTTTATTATGCATTTTTAAAAGCTCATGTCTATCCAGAAATAATATGTAGGAGAAAGGAATATTGTTCCAGTGATTCCTATTTATCATTGAGCCGAGGGACCTCTTGGGCAATTTAGTGAAGAAAAATGCCCCATGGGTTAGACACCCACAGCAGGAGTTGCTCCTCCAGAATAATGTTCTCAAGATTTATCTGTTTATGTACACAACTCGTTTTCTTTTGAAGATACCTAGGGATGTTTCTTACATCATTTGGTACTGATCTGTAAGACACTGTCTGTAAGGAAACAGGAAAAGAAATCATAGACTTTTCTCTTTGAGAATACTACATAATAGGTATTTGGAAACTGGCAGAAATTATTTATGTGTAAATCATAAAATAATGTCCTTGTATTCTAAATGCCTTTGAGAAATACTATCAATTAACAATTTTATTATGAAATTCTAGTAGGTAAAGAGCTGATGATATCATTGTGTTTAATCAAAATTCAAAAATACTTTATTTTGAATACATTTGGTGGTAGATGCCTGTTATCCCAGAATATGACTAAAAGCAGTAGGATTGCAAGTTAGAAACAGACAAGGATACTCATACAGTTTCTAAAAATGTTTTGCATATTTATCAATTCATTTCATGCAGATTTAATCTCAAAATATTTTATTTATTATAAGATACTTACCATTATATTTTTCTTCTATGAGCTTGTTGAAGTTCTGGTCTATGCAATGGACTTGGGATTCTTATCTCTCACAGATGCCTATAATTCTAATGTTTGCTGATTTACTTTTTCTCAAATTTTTTGTTTGCTATTTTCCATTTTAAAATATTTTGAATTCATTGCTTAGTTGATATAGATCTTCTACTTTATCTTCAAGTCCCGACATTCTATCTTCTGCTTGATTCATTTTATTCTTAAGTTTTTATAGTAATATTATTTTAATTATCTAATAAAGTTCGCCTGAAAATCAGAGTACAATGCTAGGTACCCTAGTTAATAAAACAAGCCAGATAGTGGTGGCCCAAATCTTTAATCCAAGCAGTCAAAATAGCTAGCTGTAGAGGCCAGGCAGTAGTGGTACACACCTTTACTCTGAGCACTTTGAAGACAGGGACACACAGACACCTGTTAATTCAAGGCCATCCTGAGCTACATGAAATTGATCCAGCCTAAAAGAGAAACCAAGTTCACACAAAGGTTATCTCAGCACTTGGCATCCCAGGCCTTCAGTCCTGGCACTAGAGAGAAATTGAGTCAGGAGGAGACTGGAGCTCTTGATAATCTGAGGTTTGGTGGAGACAGCTGCAGTCTGGATATACAGTCTGGGGCAGGATCACCTTTTGGTCTGTGCATTGGTACAAGTAAGACTCTCTAGTAGCTAGGCACTTTGCTTCTCTGACCTTCAGGATTAACCCCAATATCTGACTCGGGATTTTTAATATTAATACTGATTAGAATTCGTTCTACAAGTTTTCCTCTGTGTTCTCTAGTTGAATTAGTAGGATTTTCAATTTTCTCTTAATTTCAGATTGAGTCCTCTCTAATACCCCAATCTCCTGATTGAATTCTATTCTCATATCCTATTGTCTTTGTCAATTTTATCAGCCTACTGCTTGTGTTTCCTTATTATTCACTTAGGAATTTATTCTGAATTCCTTCTGTCTTAGTTTCATTGAGCTGTTTCTGTGTGCCTTGTTGAAAGTTCCTGAATACTTTGATGAAGTTTTTGGTTGCTTTTTGAAAAAGTCTGTGACTTGATGTTCATTGTTCTATAGGAAAGCTAGTTTTTGTTTGTCTGTTTGGTTTGTTTTGGTTTGGGGGGTGTTTTTTGTATTGTTTTGTTTTTTAAAGATACTGTCTTGATCATTTATATTTCTGATATTTTTAAGATAAATTCTTGGCATGTGGATTTCTTTTGCTGTGCTAAGTCTCTCATACAAATGCAGCAATTTTGAGAAGACTTAGTGTGTAGGCAAGGTAGGCTTAAAGTTTGGAAATGACTAGGGTAGAATTAACTCAAATGAATAGAATGGACTGGGGTGGTATACAAGATCTACTTCCTTGTTCAATCCTGATGAGGGTATATGGTGATGTATTGTTTATCATCTAATAAAGCACCGAAGATCAGAATTCAAAGCCAGACACACTAGACTGTCATAGAAGCTGGGCAATGTTGGCACACATCTTTAATCCCAGGATTCAGGAGACAGAAGCTGATAGATCTGAGTTCAACAACACATGAGAGTGAATCAGTGTAAATGAAGAACAGAGTTCATGCATTTAATCCCAGAACAAGAGTGGTATATAAAGAAGAAACAAAGTCAGTCTTAGGCATTAGTATCCAGCTACATAGAGCAGAGTAGGAGATTTAGTTTCCAGACAGGGAAAACATTGCACTATTAGGAATCTATTCTGAGGATCTGGCTGAGTGGGAATTTTGAAATGGTACTATGTGGGGCTGTGCTTTGGGAAATAGTAAAGAGTATACTGATGAAAGCCTGAATATCATTTGTAGTTCTAGTATGGGAGGCTCTAATAGGCCAGGACATTAGATATGGGACATCGCTAGAACTTGCGGCTTGGGGAGAATGCATATAGATGGGGAGTTCAGGTTGAACCAAAGGGCTAATCTCTAGAGAAGGAAGTGGTACTGGATATCTAACTGGGTAGAGGTTAGATTCTGTGCAGCGTGAGCCTATGATTTGTGGCAAGCAGGGCAGCACCAAGTAGAAGCCTAGAGATTGATTATTGCATGGTTCTATTGCCAGAAGTCACCTGGGCACTGGATGCAGTACTCCTATGAGATCTATCTTGTAGAAAAGAAGGTTTTGATGGGGAGATCTGAAAGGCTCACCACACTAGAGCCTGGAGAGGAAATTGAGAGTTTTAGCTGCTAAAGCAGTCATTTAAAATCAATACTAATACCTATAATTACTGAAAAGAATGGGAGGGCCTAACACCTATATGTAAAATTATTATGTCTGTATTTAATATATCTATTAAATATATTATATATGAGGATGTTATCTACTGTTTCATATAGAAAGTAATGGGTTTAAAAATTGGATGAAAGAATATAATAGAGAATAAAGAGAAATTTTTTTCCAAAGAAATAATTTTTTCTGTGTTCTTTTTATTTTCATCTTCTGAGGATATTATCACAGCAAAATGATCCCACAGTGGAGTTCTCACCTCAGTGAGGCAGTGTATGATTTAAAGATCCATGGTTCTGGTTGGGATGGGGTAACAGAAATTTCATTCTTCACAGAATATCCAGCCAACACTGATGGAAAACTTACTGTTACTACACCAAAGGCATTTGTTTAAAGTCATTAAACATCAGCTACAAAATCAGTTTCTTTTACTTTTTAATTAGAAAGAAAATTATTTTACATGTCAATCCCGGTCCCTCTCCCTCACCTCCTCCCCTGCTCCAACCACCAACTAATGCCCTACCCATCCCTTACCCTTTCTCCTTCCCAAGGAGATTGAGGCCTTCCATAATGGATCTTCAAAGTCTGTCATATTCTTTGGGATAGGGCCTAGGCTAACCGCTTGTGTCTAGGCTCTGGGAGTATCCCTCACTTTAGCTAGGAACAAACATGCAATTTTACTTGAGAATAGCCAAATTTGGAGTGTAAGCTTATGGGACATAGTTCTTACTTAATTGGCATCCATCAGCATTGACACCTAGAATAAATATAACGAGTTGTGAAATAGCCTTGGAATTAGGTTATGTGATTACAAAGACAGACGTGTCAAAGAGCCACCCACCATGTGTCAGCAAATTTTGAAATATGTAAAAACAAAAATAAAAGGGCAAGTGGTTTGTCCAGTTTACTATAAATATAACAGATTTTAACATTTTTGAAATATTTCCTTTCTCTAGGTATGGAACTCATAACAAAAATTTAGGAAACTGACAAAATCTAGTGTAAAAAATATGCATTTCACCATTTAAGATGATTTCTTTGTTTTCTACTAGATAGAATAGAGACCCCTGAATCTTAGACTCAAGGGCAGACCCATGTTTCAACATGGTTATATTGAGGTACATAACCAGAGGGATTCACCATCATAATTATTATTATAAAGGGAATAACAGTTGAGAGCTAATTCCTTAGAGCTAAACACATATTTAGCTGAGAAATAATTTTTCAATGTTTAGATTATTTTAATTTATCACAGTTTCTCTGACCCATGTTTCAATATTTAAATTGCAACTAAGCCACTTTGCACAAATAAATATTTACCATTTTCTTATGTTCTTGTTTCCACAGATCAGTTTTTACTATTAAACACTTGAGTTTTAATTTGTCTTCATGAGATTCTATACATTTATTTTTTTACACATATTAGATCAAACAGCAAATATGTAGTACTATCATGTATCTACCAATGGTATTAGAAATATAGTTAAAGTCTAAGTTCAACATTTAAATTAAAAATTTTAATAAAACTAATTTTACATAATTATAAAATAGTACTCAAATTATATAAAAGACCAGCAGAATTTTTACCAAGTACATGATATCCCCTATTTAGCCACAGAATAGAAGAATCTTTGCACATGAAGCAAGTTCAAGCAGGGCATGGTGACATGTGGTTTAATACCAAACCTTGGGAAATAAGTGGAGGCATATCTTTGTGAGTTCTAGGATTGCCTGCTCTATTTATGAGACCTTAAATAGTAAGTAAATAAATGATAGATAGATAGATAGATAGATAGATAGATAGATAGATAGATAGATACTGATATCCAATGTGAGAAATTTGTGTTTAATGGACATAAAATAGCTTAACAGTTTATATTGATATATACTAAGGTAGCCCTTTTCTACTCCTTGAGTAATGGGATAAGAAATTTCATTGTAAAACTAACTTGTTTTTATTTCTGCACACTATTTCAGTTGGTTTGGAATATGGATTCCCTCTTTGTTGATCTTTTCATGATGCATACTTTAACATAAATTATTATTCTGTTGCTCTTTTTCTGGGAAAGTATGGCTTATGATTACTATAGTTTTATTCTATCTCTTTTTGTTTGTTTCTTTGTTTTTCAAGATAAGGTTTCTCTGTGTAGGCTTGGTTGTTCTGGAATATGCTCTTTAGAACAGACTGGCCTCAAACTCATAGAGCCTGAATGTCTGCATCCCAAAGCTGGGGTTAAAGGCATGTGCCACCACTGTCTGGCTACTCTTATATCTTTTAAAATGTACTCCCATAAATTTATGTACCATTTCACTTTTTGAAATAACATATTTCAGAGAGTTGATAGCAAACTTCAATGAATTGTTATGTGACTAAAGGCTCAAATTATTTATGACATATGCAAACATGAGCAATAATATTAAAAATGCAATGTATACCCTTCATATTTTAAAATAGTTCCACTTCAGGTAGCTGTTCAGTGCTACAAATTAAGTGAAAGTAATTAATTTTCACACATGAACTTTATTAATTCAAAAGGGCACAAGATGATGCTTATCTCATGAGACCATTTTTCATGTACCCACTTCATATAATGAAATATACATGAATATGTTATTTCAATGAAATGAGTATAATCATTTAAAAACTTTTCAACACTTCTATCTTGCTTAGTCCATAAAAACAGAGTTTTTTTTAGAAAAAAATTAGTATGATACTCTGAGGTAAATAAGTTGTAAAATATATATGATTTATGAATACCTATCAAACTAATACCATGGTGAAGAAGATATGCTCTACATGACAGATTATCATAACATTTTGATGAGTAAGGAACTTATCTACACAGTAATAAGTTAACTGGAAATGAAAATGATGATGTAGTACTCTAGAATAACTACTGGCTCAGTAGGTAAACTAAAATTCTGATCTACTTTGAAAGACATCTCTGAAAACATTGTGACCTTACTTCTTTCCTTTCCCACTCATAATGTAAGCAATGCTAGCTTCCTAAGAAATCTAAAGTTAGACACATCTTGGATGTGTGTGTGTGTGTGTGTGTGTGTGTGTGTGTGTGTGTGTGTGTGTGTGTTTGTGTATGTGTACTCACCAGAACAATTGTCTTGGTACTGTGCATGTTTTTACTTTTAGTATTTTTGAATGCTGTGACACTGAGACGATGGTTATATTTCTAATACATTTACACTTTACTAACTATATGCAGGATGAATTTTAAGAATTTTGGTTACATGTCACTGGTAGAAAAAAATAGCTGAACAAGTTGAGTATAAGAGATTGAAGATGGGTTCCAATTAACTTAACTGACAGGAAGCACAGGAGGCTTTACCTGTGTGATTCTTTTGACCTGTACCTTTATAGTATGGAGGTATACTGAACACTAAGACAGAGGGAAGACAATTTTCATCAGGGAACCCCTTCCTCTCATAAGCAAGTAACTGAAGAAACTTCAATAAGGAAGGATCTACAGAAATGGACTGGTTCTGAGATTTTATAGGCAACTGTAGTCAAAAAGATCATGCTTTAGCTGAACATCAAACATGGTATGAAAAATAAACATTTGCCTTTATAGTCAGTGGGTTATGGCCTGTGAAATATATGACAGTAGAATGGAAACTTCATATATAATTTTTTGCCTTTAGAGAAAGGGTTTCTCTGTGTAGCTTTGGACCCTAGCCTGGCTCTCGCTCTGGAGACCAGGCTGGCTTTGAACTGACAGAGTTCTGCCTGACTCTGCCTCCCTAGTGCTAGGATTAAAGGCATGTGCCACCAATGGGCTGGTCTTCATATGTTTTTAAGCCTCAATTAGTTCTGAAGAATTTCTTTTTAGATACTAACTTTGGATGAAAACTATTCATTTTAAAGATCTATTTAATTTCAGTAGATCTCTTGAAACCATGTGTCTTTAAACTATGAACTTTCATTTACTTGGGGATTTATTCATTTAAGGCATATATGCCATATTATCTATATTTTATAAGGCATTAGTTAACCCTCTATCAATTCAAGCTAGCTTCCATCTGACAGTTGCATTTGTTTTCCTTCAGTGTGGAATACAATGTATCATCTGCTGTTGTTGACACAATAGCAATTCACAATGAGATTCACATATTCAAAGAATATAGTTTTCTTCAAGGTGTGTTTAGCTCTTGAAAATTATTCTATACAATTTCAATCTTGTTTATTGGTCTACATTGTCTACATTTTTCCAAAACTGAAGACTCTTTTGTCCTAAAAGATTGGCTCCAAATATTCATGAGATCATGAAATAATGATTTTCATTTTGTTGTTTTTAATTTTTATGCTTGGTCTATTTTAGTGTGTTTTCACCTATCATGTAAAAAATAAATGGCAGAATCTCTTTCTTTTTAAAAATTTACTTAATTCTGTTATGCACATTTACTGGCATTTTTCCATCCAGCCACTGACACCCAAATAGTTGATTCCATATTTGGCTATTGTGAATAAAGTCATAATGAAAATTTGGGTGCAAATATCTTTATGGGATTCTGCTTTTATTTGTTAAAAGTGGCATATAATTAGAAGAGAGATTTCTGAATCATATCTTCATTTCTTCATTTTATTCTTTTCTTTTAGAAGTACCCTTATTTATATATACAACCCCCATTTTCTCACCCTCCTACCCTCCCTCTATTCTTTATCTATGAGGCTATACTAATCTATATTCCAACCAGAGGTATAAAATTTCCATTGTTCAAATGATAAAAACAAATTCTTTTGTTTTCAATTGTTAAAAAATATATGATAGGAAATTGAACAGATTAAATGAATAATAAATATTATATGCAATATCAAAATGTTCATACTCATGTGTGTGTGTAAGATATAAAATAATATTTTGGACTGTTCTTAATTAAAATGGTATTTATTTTACCTATTTTTCTGTAGACTTTTATACGCTTGCTTTATGATTGACTAATATTCAATCAAATCCCTTATAAAAATGAAGACCAATTAAGCTTTATGAGTCATAATGACTTTTGAGAATAAATTATTATTTAAAATATAATCAACATTCATTTACCTCAACTATAATTTGCAAGCTATAAATATATATTTTACTAAAATAGAACATCAGTTTCTGTGAGTCATGACATCTTTCATTCATGAGGTTTCACTGTTTTAGGGTACTATATTAAGCAATTGAGAAAAAGGTAACTCATTGAAAGCACAGTATAACTCTCTTAATCAGTAGGTATACGTAATCAGTTTTAGATAAGAAAAATAAAAATTTAATAAGCAAATGTTTTATTTAAGGTTATTTCTAATAATAGTTTCATTATGTGTGGGGAAACTAAAGCCTATTGTTGCTACCTTAGTATTTTGTTCTAAGGTGTAAGCTTGTTATTTTGTAACAGTAGGGACTGCATGCAAGAGCATATAATGATTGAAACTATGTAATTTTCATTTATTGTACAAAACTCTTTAACAATAAGAAACATTTCTCTTACTTTATCACAGTTGGTGGAATTCACAACATTTTTCATTTCCTCAAATGCTATTCTGCCTCCCCAAGGATATTATAAACAATAAAGATGGCATAAAATACTTAAAGATTTTGCTTTACGTATATCCAAATGCAGTTGTAGATAGTCCTTGCTGTAATGCATGTATCTCTACAATCAATGTAGAGACCTATATTTTTAAAAATATTGGCAATTAAAATGGTAATGACTGGGTCCTTAGATTTGAAGATAATAAAATAAACTATTTTCTTCTCTGTAATTATTAATAGTTTTAGAACATTTCTTACTATATTACAAGCCCATAGAGTCTATTTTAGAGGGTGTTGATGATTTGCATTTTATTTTGGGTTAGCACCAAATAGCATATTTCTTTGTGACTATTTATATAATGCAAAAATAGAGTAACTAAGAAGCAGGTCACTTAATTCCTCTTTGTTGTTGGGGAGCAATGGATAGTGAGTTTTGAATTACTACTTAGTACACTATTCATTATTTTGAAATACGCAATTAAATTACACTAAGTGTTAAAATATTTCCAGAAGATACTTAGGTATATTACAAACATCACTGAAAATATAACATGATGTTAAAAGATAAAAATAAAAGAGAAAGAAAAAAGGAAGCTTAAAATCATGAAAGTGTAACTTTAATAAAAACACAGACACAGATTTTGGCGTTCCTGCTACTAAAGATCAGAAAATAAAAACAGACAGCCGCTAAAGAGATCTCACTTCTGTCAATGCTCAGAATGAAGGGAAGATCCACAGAACCTCAGATTGCATCTCCAGACTTCACTGCTTTCCCCAAGCCTCAGAAATCTCAACTGCTCTCTGAGACTGCACTGACCTCCTTATATACTCCCTAGTGCTGAGATTAAAGGTGTGAGGTCTTTTTGACTGATTCACTCTCATGTAGCCAAGGGTTGTCTTGTGTTCACAGAGATCCCTCTTCCTCTGTGTACTGAATCCTGGGATGAAAGGTATATGCCAACACGCCCCAACTTCTACAGCTATCTAATGTGGCTAGTTTGCATTCTGATCTCCATTGGCTTTATTAGATCATAAACAATATAACATCACATGGAAGTATAGATGACAAAATGACACATTTTATGAGAAAAATCATCCATTCAGCCATGGGCTCATTTGTAGATTCCTGAATGTTACTATATTATTATATTTTCCTATAAGATGCCATATTGGACAGCTTGTTAGATCCTAAAATAGTTCTAAAAGACTTTAGTTATCTAAAATTGATTTATATTTCATAGTAGATCTATCATGCTAAATATTGGGAGGTATATTATTTATATGACTCCATTATATAGCTCATAACTATACTCTAGGTTTTAATGCAAATATTATCATAGTTATTGTTCATTGTTAACTGAAAAGAATAGAGCATAAACTCATATATTGGTATGTCAAAAATCTTAAGCAGAATGACAGTGTTTTGAATGTTTCAATGATAAGTTTTTAATAAGAGTCTGGAATGGCAAATCTATGTCCAAATATCTGTGCTCATGGAATACTGTGCATTATTTTACTTCTCACAGATTTCCATGTAAGTAAGAATTGATAAAAGAGACAGCAAATACAGAAAATATCAGCTCTAATTGATTGTACTTCATCTCAAAACATATTATCTGTCAATAAATATGAAAAGAAAAGTAAAAACTAATAAACATGGTTAGCCAAGTATCTAGGAAATAATACCTGTATATGATATCTTCCTTCTGATTCCTATAAATAAATAGAAAAATACAGAGAATGTACTTAACGTGACAGCAAGACTCAGCCAGAAATCCTGACATAGAGACAGGGAAATGGACACAAATTTATGCCCCTATCCAGGAATATATTTGTAACTTACAAAAACTGGAAGAAAAATAGTAATTTTTTCCAATGGAATAATACTGAATAAAAAAAAAACTTTTGTCACCATGTTTTTATGTGTTTGTACTGTGTGTGACTCTGTGTTGATTTATTTGATACTTGAAAATTTTGTTTTGTTTCTATGTTTTCTGTTAGTATTTTGTAATGGAGAAAGAACACGAAGTTGGATAACTAGGAAGGGGGAGACAATCTGGGAAAATGGGAGGGAAAGAATATTTCAAATTCATATTATATGAAAATTTTAAAAAGGTATATAGTAAAAAGGATTTTGACATTTTTGAATTTCCATTTTCATTTTTCTTGAACAATGCTTCAGCCAAGATTCAGAAATAGGATAAATGAAACCAACAGTTGCTATTAAATCATGGTGTTAGTCTGAACATGTATACATATGAGCATGTACCCACACCCACAAGATTTCTAATGTTTTGTTAATAAATGCCTCCTAGTTTCTCAAAAAAATTCATATTGTTCAGTGTTTGGTGAAAAAAAACTTTACATACATAATTAAAAATTTGTAATTTATTATGCAGGAAAAGAAAACTACCAGAAATTTTATATGCATAATTTTGAATCAGTAACAGACCAAAAAATTCTATACATGTTTATACAAAATCTTAAAGCCCTTTGTGATTCTGCTTATTTACACATGTAATAATTCTTTACAAGATATTGTACAAAAAGAAGAATATTTGCATACTTTAGGTTGTAATTTCGGAAAGGGAAGCATTTGAAAATATTTTTACAGCACTTAAACATACTGGAGTATTTTACAGAAACTTCATAGATAAGTTGAAAATTAGCTTGCTCATATTAAGAGAGCTAGCATGTATCTCAGACTACAAGTCAGTTCACTAGTATAAATATACCATTTGCACTATTGCCGGAAAATTTAGAGGCATACAGCACTTGTGGGGGAAATATACTTTTGATTAAGATATAGTACATACTATCCAAATAGATAGCAATCTGGAACCTTACTTTTTTCTTCTTTCTGATTTTTTAATACTTTTGTCATTTTACTCTTGGATGATTTGTAATTTACAGATTTCTAACAGTAAACTATCTACTACCAATGGTAGGCAATGTTGAAGATGGCAGAGGCTATATTTTTAGAAAAATGACTCAAAATCAGTTGAAGACACTTCAAAGAATATAAGACTGGAGGCAGAGATTCTCAAAACATTAACAAAAGGAAGTGAGGTGCCAAAAAACCCCCTCTGTCTTCCTGATGTTGTACTACAGCAGCAGAAAGATAACATTTTTAAACAGAGTGCTGCTGACTGTATGGCTTGGCTACTCCTACACGCTTGTGAATCACACATGTGGGAAATCCAGAGCATGTGTCTTGAGACTGTATGCAGAATATTTGTTTCACAATACCTGCAAGCTGTGTGTAATCATCAAAACCAGGCATATTACACCAGGGGGAAACTTGTTGTATTCAGAATCAGAAAAACACATGGAAGTTTGCAATAGCTGTGCAGGACATGGAGAAGGATGTCCCTGAAATGAGACCAGCATTTACACACCTATCCTGAAATGATATCCAACTGTTAGGGCCAACAACTGGGATCTGACCTCTAAGGAAATACAGAGGGGAGTTAATAACATCTTTCAGAAATAAGATGTAATTATAGATGAGAAAATTAAGATAAAAATGATTTCAGTATGTTTCTTTTAAAAGGAAACAGAAAGAAAAAAAGAGGATACAAATAAGCTCTTGAAAGAATGCCAAAAGAACACAAACAGCTGAATCCAATTTAAAAAAATTTAAAAAAAAGGATATGAGAGTAGAATTCATAAAGAGATATACTGAAAGCAAATGAAATGGAAATACTAGAAATTATTTTTCAGTAAGGGGACTATGAAGCTTCCTCAAACATTTCACAAATAAATAGTTCAAAATTGTAAAGAATATTAGGAATTGAAGACAGGGTACATGTGCTGTTTTTTTTTTTTTTTTTTTTTTTTTGAGAACTTGACCTAAATTTTAGAGATCCAGATATATGGAGCCTCAGCTAGTTTCTATCTGATTGTTTTGTGGTCAAGTTCATGGTGGAAATTTCCTGACTGATAATTAATGTGGGAGGTCCAGGTCCACTGGAACTCATGTGATCCGTGGGCAGGTGTTCATTTGGTGTATAAGAAAGCAAGCAAAGCAAGACAAATAAGGGTGATATCAAGCAGCAGCATCCCATGGTCTCTGCTTCAGTTTTTGTCTCCAGGGTGAGTTCTGGCTCTAGCTTCCCCAAGTGATGTGTCCTAACCTGAGTGTTATAAGATTAATTGGTACAGGCGACCAATTCCTGAACATAACACCAGTAGCACAGACACTGAGCTTAACAATTAATAAATGCGACCTCTTGAAACTGAGATGCTTCTGTAAGGCAAAGGACACAGTCAGCAAGACAAAACGGCAGTCCACAGACTGGGAAAAAATATTCACCAACCCCACATCTGACAGAGGGCTGATCTCCAAAATATACAAAGATCTCAAGAAGCTAGTCTCCAAAACACCAAGCAATCCAATTAAAATTGGGGTACAGAACTAAATAGACAATACTCAATAGAGGAATTTAAAATGGCTGAAAGACACATAAGAATGTGTTCAACATCCTTTTCCATCAGGGAAATGCAAATCAAAACAACTCTGAGATACCATCTTCCTCCTGTCAGAATGGCTAAAATCAAAAACACTAATAACAGTTTATGCTGGAGAAGATGTGGAGAAAGGGAACACCTTTCCACTGCTGGTTTGAGTGCCAACTTGTACAACCACTTTGGAAATCAGTATGGCGACTCCTCAAGAAAATGGGAATGAGTCTACCACAAGATCCAGCAACTCCACTCCTAGACATATACCCAAAAGAAGCATATTCATGCAACAAAGACATCTATCTGTTCAACAATGTTCATAGCAACACTATTTGTAATAGCCAGAAACTGGAAGCAGCCCACATACCCCTCAATGGAAGAATGGATAGAGAAAATGTGGTACATTTACACAATGGAATACTATTCAGCAGGATAAAAAACAATGGAATCTTGAAATTTGCAGGAAAATGGATGGAACTCAAAGAAACCATTCTGAGCGAGGTAACCCAATCACAAAAAGACATACATTATAAGTACTCACTCATATGTGGATTTTAAACATAGAGTAAGGGATTACCAGCCTACAATACAAACTGCCGGAGAAACTAGTAAACAAGAAGGACGCTAAAAGAGACAAACTTTGTCCCCTGGAGAAGGGGAAAGGGTCACGATCCCCTGAGAAAATTGAGAGCAAAGGGAAGAGTATGGTGGAAGCTATGAGAATGATAAGGGAAGAAGAGGAAGGATGCAGAGGTCATGAGGGAGCGGAAAGTTTGAGTCAGGTATAGATTAAAAGAAAGGATATTTGATAGGTAGGGTTTTAGTTGCAGAGGTAGTATGGGAGGAGGGGAGGGAGAAGCGAAATGGGATTGTCATGTAATTCAATCATGTTTGTAACTCCAATAAAAAAATAAAAATAAATAAAAAAGATTAATGATAATTCTTTTTTTCTTCCAGTTGCTTTTATTCATTGAGTTTCCTTACACCAACAGAAACCTTTGAAGAGACATAGAGAAGTAGATCATTAACACAAGGGCAAGGAAATTATAAGAAAGTAGGAAGATAACATTTGAGACATTTTGGTACTATGAAAATATTCAGTGAACAAGTTGTCTGTATAGGAGTTCATGCTAATGACATAGAAATGTTAAATATCACAATAGAAAATTATTTTAAAAGTAGGAAATAAGATGGCCAATGGGCATTTATTATACCAAATGTTCAATATCGTAAAACAATTTCTTAGTGGTATACTACAGCTAAGGCTCAAAAAAAAATCCCACAGAAAAATAAATCAAATGGAAACATCCAAAACAGGAAGAACAAATTATATATAAAGAAGAATCCATCATACTAACATTAAATTCTCCAAATTAAATTATAAGACCCAAGAGATTAGCAAATGATACACTTTAAATTCTGAGAGGCAGGTACCAGCCTTCAATCCAGATAACTACTGAGTAAAAACACTATCATAATTGAAAGAGAAAATAATGTTTTCCATAATAAAACAGCTGAAGAAATGCATGACAACTAAGAGATATAAACATAATGAAAGGAAAACTTCAGATTGATTAGGAAAAAAAAATACGTATCTATGTAGTTATGCTAAAGCATGAATCATACCAAAAGTAGCCAAACAAGTTAAGAATAGGTGATCAAATACTAAAAATTCAAGTGGTTAAAGAAGCATAATATTCAGTAATTATAATAATTAATGGCCTCAATATCAATCAAAATGAATTTTAGTAGAATTATTCAGCTATTTATTAAATTAAGAAAGAAAACTTCACCTTCCAAAACAGAGGCAACATTGGGGTAAAAGACAGAAAATCATATTTTAAGGAGATTGAACTAAGAACTAATTAGATTCTACTGTCCTAATATTTGACAAAATAGATTTCAAATCACAATTAGCAGAGATTAAAAAGGTCACTTCATTATGTTTAAGGGAACCATTAATCAAGAACATTGCAATATTGAGCAGGTTCACAGAAAAGGGATATATTCAAATTCATAAGATCATAAGTATAGTTGTTTTGTATCTATAATATAGATTAATTTATAAATTTACCATTATTATGTAGACTAACACCAACATAATAATTGTGGGGAATCTAAATGCCTTACTCCCATCAACAGATAAGTAATGTTAGGAGAAATTAACAGAGAAACATCTTAATTAACTTATGCCATATATAAAAAGGACATAATAGACACCTATAGAACATAATATTCAAATACTGCAGACTGCATATTTTTCTCAGATGTTCACCTTACTATCTCTAAATGAGTGAGAATAGAGTTCACACTCCCAAATAGGACATGTATTATGTGGGATGATCTGTATGCTGTGAATATGAGTTGCTGTTAAAGGTTGATGAAAAAAATCTATTTTGGCCAATAGTCAGGGAGAAAAGAGCAAGGCAGGAATTCCAAACAGAGATATGGAAAGACGACAGAGTCAGAGAGATGCCATGTAGCCTCTGAAGGGGTAACATACCAGAACATTACTAGTAAGTCTCTGTCACATTGTGATAACCCAGATTATTTAACATGGGTTAATTTAATTTTGAGATCTAGTCAATAATATTCCTGAGCCATTGGCCAAATAATTATAATTAATGTAAGGCCTCAGAGTGATTCTAAGTGGCTGCAAGACAGGGCAGAAAGCATAAAAGCTTCCATTTACACATGTGAATCTCAATCTAGTCCTTTGAACTTCAGGGACTTGTAAGGAAGATGGTCTGCAAATACTATAAAGATAAGATAATGGAGACTCCCATGAAATAATATTTTACATAAATGACAGATCTTTTGAACACGTGAACTTACAGCAGTTGTGGTTACTTGTGTTAGAACTGTATAAGATCAAGCCAGTCACATATCTCTCTAGGCATGGGACTAAAGGCATGAGCTCTAATTATCTTTTAGACTGATTCAATCTTGGGTAGATCTAAGTGGCCTTGGACTCAAAGAGAGATCCATCTACCTCTGTCTCCTGAGTCCTGGGATTAATCGTACATGCCACCACTCCTCAGCTTCTATTGCTGTCTAGTGTGGCTGAATTTGTATTCTGACACTTCAGGCAATCTTTATTAAATAATAAATAATATATCACCACATGTCCCCATGACCATGAACATACTGACAACACAAATCATCGAGTTTTTTTTTAAGTCAGGATTGAGAGATGTTTTGGAGGAGATGATGGAGACAATGGAGAGAGGTTATGATTCAAATACATTTAATCATGTCATTAATTCTCAAGCAATAAATTAAAAATATTTTCCAAAAAGAAATCATTTCCTAGGATACAAAGTGATTCTTAACAAATAAGAAAAGTGAACCAATTTATTGTTTTCTATTTGATCATAAAGAAAACCAGATATAAATGGGAAGAGAAACTCCAGAACACACGCACACTTGTGAAAGATGTACATTGTAGAATTTTATTTAACCACTGAATAAATAAAAATAAAAATTTAAAAACTTCTAACATCAAAAGGCAGCATTATTATCAAAATATATAGAAAAAAATGAAAACCACCTAAGTAGCAAATCTAATAAGCCCAAAGTGACTACATGAAAAAAACAAAACTTCAACCGTCTGAAGTAAGCATTAAAATGAATGAGAATATTTCAAAGTCCAAATCTACAATGGAAAAATTTAAGGACTTAAGTCCCATGCCACAAGCAGAGCTCACACCTGACACTGCATAGATGGCCTGGAACTGAGTCAGGATAGATCAAACCCAGGATAGACCCAAACACCATTGGAAACAAAAAGATAATGAGGTGATTTATAATGATATTCTCTGCTATACTCATAGATTGGTGCCTAGCCCAATTGTCATCAGAGGGCTGTCATCCAGCAACAGATAGGAGCTGATGCAAAGACCTGAAGCTAAACATTAGGCTGAGCCAGAGGAATCTCTCTAAAGGGGCAGGGGAAGATTGTAGGAGACAGATAGATAAAGGACACCAGGAGAACACAGACCGCAAAATCAACTAACCAGCAATCACAGGGGCCATAGAGACTGAAGTGACCACATAGACCCTGTGTCTAACCAAGGTTCTCTGCATATTAGCTTGGTGTTCTAGTGGGACTCCCAAAAGTGGGAGTAGGGGGTATCTCTGACATTTTCTTTTTGCTTGTGCTTGAGACATTTTTCCTCTTACTGGGTTGCCTCATTAATCCTTGATATAAGGGTTTGTACTTAGTCTTGTTGTAAATTGTTAGGCCATGTTTGGTAGATGTCACTGTGAGGCCAACTCTTTCTATAAAGGAAATGGAAGAAGACTGGATATGGCGAATAACAGATTTAGGATGATGGACTGGGAAGAAAGAAGGCAAGGGAAACTGTGGTCAGGATGTAATGTGTGAGAATAAAAGGCAAAACAATTTTCCAATTGAATTAAATATATTATTAAATAAATAAGTATATAGATTGGCAGATCAATAAATACAAAAGCTTTATGAAAAAGAAAGACTACTCAGAAATAAGGCTAGTATGATAAAATGGAATTTAAAGCTGCTATACATGAAAAATACTTTATTGAGTGAAGAAACTAAAAAGTTGGAAAAATATTTCCTAGCTAAATATTTGATAAAGAGTTGCTGTCTAGAATATGCAGAGAATCAAAAATATAAGTAAGAAGTAGTGAAACAGGTTAATCAATAAATCAGCTATTAAATGGAATTTAGCAGTTGTAAAAACTGAAGAATGAATGATCAATAAGCATGAGAAAGATGGTCAATATTATTAGCAATCAGAGGAATGAGAATTCAAACTACATTGAGGTCCCATCTCACTATTCTCACAAATGTAGTCATTAAGAAAGAAAATATCAACAGATACTAGAAAAGTTGAAACTTCACCCTGAATGGAAATCAATATGGAGCTTTCCAAAAAAAGTGAAGTAGGCTATCTTGATTTTGATTCAGCTATACTATTCCCAGGCATTTGTGAGAAGGAGGCCAGTGAAATACTAGAGAGCTACTAGCACATCAATATTTACTGCTGTATATGATCCACAATAGGTAAGTAATAGAGTCAGATTTTTCATCTATCAAGACAGAAAAAAGTAAAATATGTTATATATATATATATATATATATATATATATATGGTTTTTCAGATATAAAGAAAAAGATGATTTGTTGTTTTCAGAAATAAATGGATGCAAAAACTGTAGAGGTTGAAATTAAATCAATTAACTCAGAAAGTTAGCTACATTGTTTATTTGATCATTTCTGCTCCATGTTTTTAAATATTTATAAAATCATGTATTAATACAGAAAAATTAGAGGAGTACACATATTAACAGATTCCAAAGAAGTTATATATGTTATGTTATATGTTATGAAATAATATGTGAAATGGACATACATCACACACTTGTTGCCTAAGCCTTCCTTTAGTAACTGCTAAACATATCAAAAAGATATGTTTGTTTGTTGATGAAAATATTAATGCTTTTGTATATATGACACCCATAAATGTGTACTAAGTTTGACTTAGATAATTTGCTTCTGTTCTAACACATTTATGAAAGACAGTTTTACAAAAATCCCTCTTGAGGTTTAAAGAACCAATGCATATAAATCATAGTTGACTTGTATTTAATATTTTCTCATTATTTTCTGAATCCACTGGCCTATATGACAAATAAAAGTCTCAAAAATTCTTCATCGTTTCCCTGTTCCATAAGGGAGAACCACAGTGCTTCATTATTTGTATGTATATCATACATCCCTTCTGTCTAATGTGTTCTACTTCATTTAACTTGGAATCATTAAATCTGCCTTTGAAGTGAAACATCTATCACTAACATTAGAAAGTAGTCATACACTATAATTACATTTTTTTCTTTTCTTGTAAAGATGTGTGTGATTTCTTCTTTGCTTTTAAGACATAAGGCAGGGCCTTTATATTTTCTCTGTCAATTCCTTAGGGGTTTTGCTGACAAAGTCAGATGAAGATTTACCTCTTGTTCTGGGTCTCATGGGCCCTAAAACTCTCAAAGATTTCCACTGAATATCTTTCAATAATCTATTTGAAAATAAAAATCAAAAGTAGGAAGTATACACTGTGAGCAAAAATATGCATCTATAAATGGCATTGTGTGTTCCAGCAAGTTGAATTCTGTTATGAGCTAATTTGTAATAAACCTTCTTACATAAATATTGCCATGGATTAGACCATTGTTTGAATTCCCCCATTATCCTCATCAAGGATCAAATAAAGTAGAATTTCTAGCTACTTCATTATCTAATTTAACTGACACATGTGTCTGAATACACTATTATAGAAATGGGTACTTTGACTATGTTTCTTATTTTATGTTTTCTAATACATTTTATTAAAACAATGCCAAAACTATTATTTAATAATTTGGTTTGTACATCTTTTGTCGCGTCCACCCTTGACCAGCAAGAACGACGCAACTCTGAGGAATCTTCTTCACACAGTTTAATCGGGAACTTGATTTGCAGTGAATGGCGGCCCGGGTAGAGGAAGACGGGGCCTGATATAGTCTACATCTACCAATCACCTAACCCTACATGGTGCGCCAGCATAGGTTGTATCCAAGCAGAATTAAGAGGATACATGACCTTTACCAAATTAGGAGTTGTTTACCACAGACAGCCCTCGCCGTTGGGCTGGCGGAAGGCAGAAACCGGCGCCATCTTTTGGGCACAGTACTTTGCAGCTCCCAACAATCGTTAAGGTTATCCTTTGTAACATGTAACTTTGTTTTGATATTAGTAATATCAAATTAATTAAATGTGAATGATTTCCCACAAGTTCTATGAGATCTATATACGTTAAAACCTTCTTAAAATTACTCACTGTTTTTCCTTCTTAACTACATTTTTCATAATAGAATATTCTTTTCATTTTCTCTCATTCCAATACAAAAATTAAATTATGAAAAACATAAAAAGAAAAATAGAAACCATGTAAAATTGTGTTTATATTTTCTAAACATTTATTATGATCCAAAATTATTGTCAATGAAACTTTTATAGTGGTGAATATTTTTTTTTTTTTTTGGTTTTTCAAGACATGGTTTCTATGTGTAGCTTTAGAACCTATCCTGACATTTGCTCTGGAGACCAGCCGGGCCTCAAACTCACAGAGATCTGCCTGCCTCTGCCTCCCGAGTGCTTGGATTAAAGGCATGTGCCACCAAACGTCTGGCTTAAAATGGTGAATAATTTCTACATGAAACAAAAGAATGTAAATATTCACAGCATAGCAGGACTATAAAAGACACTGTACATTCTGTTTACTGATTTACTTCAGAATGTATTTTTGGCTGCTTTTAATAGTTTCATGTCTAGTGATATCATCCATCTGGCATATATACTCAAGCTTTAATTAGAATCCTTAATATATTAGCATAATTATCTTTGTTCTTAGCTGACAAATCTACCTACTTTATTGTTTCAGAAACTAAAAATGAATGCTTTTTTCCATAGACTGACTTCTTGTTGCTTTATTTTGTTTGTTTCTCCTTCTCTTTGTCTCAACTTTCCTCTGTTGATAATTACAAGTGGCACTCGGAACAGTGGACAACAGATATGAAACATGGAGAGTGTAATTAATAGTTTCAATGGCCAGTAGAGGAAAATGTGAATTGTGTTAGTGTTATTATTTGTATCTCTTGTCTTGATTGGGGAAATTTCTTCTGCTCTGGTCTTTGGGATGATTCTGGGTCATGGAAACTTTTTGTCTGTAATTCTCAGTATTTAAACTGTCTTGCTTTTTGTACGAAGTGTGGGCAGAAATGGTCTAGAATCCTATTATTAAATCTATTTTTCTAAAGAAAAGTGGAATTGTCTTTTGGAGCTATGTGTGGTGATATATTACTTATGATTTATTAAAGTTTGCATGAGGATTCAAAAAGAAAAGTCAACCACAAGCCATAGAAGCCAGGCACACACCTTTCCATCCCAGCAGTCAGAAGCTAGGAGGTGGTGGTACACATCTTTAATCCTAGGACTCAGGATTAAGAGGTAGAGGGATCTTTCTGAGTTCAAGGCAACCAAGAACTACACAAGATTGAATCAGTCTAAAAGAGAATTATTGCTCACACCATTAATCTCAGCACTATAAGGGTTACAAATTATAAAAGCATGGTCTTCAGTTTTCAGTACAAAGAATTCAGTTTCCAGCCATGCTGAGGAGAGGTTACAGTTTGAGAGTTGATGAAGAGCTTGTGTGTGGATCAGCCCTTCCAGCTTGAGCTAGATGTAAGATAGTGGCCAGCTGCTTTTCTTTCCTGACATTCAGCTTGAAGTTTGAACCCTGATATCAGTCTCTGTGTCTTTTATTTTGAAAAGAAAAGCAGCTGTCCACTAGTTTCTTACCTCTACCTCAGGCTGAATGCACTGATCCTGTCTCCAAGCTCTCACCAAGCCTCAGAATGTAACCTCTCCTCAGCATGGCTGGAGAATCAATGCCTCATAGTGAATAATGAAGACCCAGATTCTATCTTCTATACCTCCCCTAGAGCTGTGTAAAGACTTATGGTCTGTTACTCTTTTAGATTGATTCAGTCTCTGTATCCTTGGATGTCTTTGAACTCAGAGAAATGTGTCTACTTAAACCTGAGTTTTAGGATTAAAGGTGTGTACCCCCACCTCCTAGCTTCTGGATGCTGGGATTAAAAGGTGTGTGCCTGGCTTCTATGGCATGTGGCTGACTTTTCTTTCTGAATCCTCAGGCAAGCTTTAATAAATCATAAATAATATATCACTACATTTATGGTCTTTACATTTCTTTTTTTTAAAATTCTTTGTGCAGGGGTTTTTGCATTGATTAAGTCAACACTTGTCCTTTCTGTTGTACCATCTACTTTGTCATCTGAAAATACTGTGTCAATTTTATTGGTGCCTATTTGCCACCTTCCTATTTGTGTTTGATTATCTTTAATGGAAAAGATGAAGATGTTTGAGCTGAGGAGGAAATTCTTTTCCCATTTGAGAGACACTTTTAATATTCTTTTGTCAATGAAGTCTTGCTTCTCAGAAAACAAGCAATATAATGGGAAGAATCTTTGTGTCCCAACTTCCTTCTCTTCCATGCCAGGGCATCTATAGACCTTTCTTATTTATCTATCATTGCTCTACACTGCTGTTATATGGAATATGGATCTGCATGGGACACAGACACCTATAAGTCAAATACTAAAGATCCACTGTTTTTCCTATATACAAATTATCTTCCCCGCCTCAAAATTAATCAGTTCCTACAATGTTTATATTTTACTCTTTCAACTACTTTACTAGTATGCAATCACATGTGGAGCTTGCCCTTACCATATTTATGCTTAGCGTATGCCATCTGGTGTATCAAGAAATACAACACCTGGATTCAATTTTGGATTATAAATTCATCTGGCTCCAGAATCTAACAATATTTTCATGAGTGTGTTTCTTTAAATGAAAGAGTTTTTTTTCTTATTAGTCTTGCTTAACTTTTTAAATATGATTGCATAAAAGAAGTATTATCTGCAGGAAAGTAAACTAAAGTACACATGATCAAAAATATCTATACAAAAGAGAAAACCAGAACACAATAAAAAAGAGAACGATAGTAAAGGCACCTGATGTCTTCAGGATTTTGTATCACAGAAGGATGTTTATGGAGAATTGATCACTAAGAAAAAAGAGTAAAAAACAACTAATAATTGTAACTTCCTCCTCTTTCCAAATAGATTGGTCTCTGACTGAGACTAGGAAATACCTCTTCCTGTATTGTACCTAATAAATGCAGTGTAGGAAACACTCCTCAGAGTATACTCTCTCCTGCCAACAACTCCCAAACACCCAGCAGCCACTTCCCAAATAATTGACTCAGAGGCTTAATATTACTTATAAAAGCTTGGCCAGTAGCTCAGGCTCATTACTTAACTAGCTCTTGGAGTCAAAGTAACCCATAATTCTTATCTACTGTTAGGCACATGGTTTAATAACTTTTCCTAATATAGCATTCTTATCTTGCTTCCTCTTCATTTGGTTGGAGACTCCTGACTCTGCACTTCCCCTTCCCAGCATTCCAAGTTTGTCTTTCCTGCCTAACTGCCTGCCCAGCTACTGTCTAATCAGTGTTTTATTAAGTCAATTCAAATGACATGTCTTTAGAGTTTACAAGAAGCTGGGCTTTGGTGGATCATGCCTTTGATCCCAACACTCAAGAGGCAGAGGCAGGCAGATCTATATGAGTTTGAGGCCAGCCTGGTCTAAAGACAGAGTTCCAGGACAACCTCCAAAGCAATACAGAGAAACCCTGTCTCGAAAAACAAAATAACAAAAAGAGTTTACAAGAGGATTATTCAACAACAACAACACACATGAATTGATACCAATTTTTCTGCATCTACCTGTCTAAATCTAATGTCTGTCCTTGCTTCATCCCCTCACTGTCTGGAACCCAGCCATCTATGACACAGAAATCAAGCACATCATATGAGAAGATACACTTCTAAAGGAAGAACAGGGCTAGAGCAGAGAAAGTTTAGAAGTGAAGTAGACTCACTGTACAAAGTGTCTTAGAGTTATTATTTTTTCTTTTTGACTGATTGGATTTGTCTGTGTACATGATTTTTTTCTATTACATGTGGTACTACATAGAAATCCCTGCATCATGTCTCCTTAGTATATTAAATCACTGACTATAGCTGCACATTTTACATTTATAAATGAGCCATGGTTTCTATACATATATATCAGTGTCTTGAACCAGGTGTAGATTACCCCTGTATGAGTTCATAGCATAAGAAATTACAAACTTATTTTTCTAGTGTGCTAATATTGTAATGTTTTCCAGACTTGATGGTCCATATGATTCTCCTGCCTCCGTTCAACTTTAAAAAGAGGTGTGTTGTCCCTGTTTTACATAGCTTTATTTTATGTAAAGGGGAAAGGAGGAAGCACAAGGCCTAAGGCACAGCTTCACTCCTACATTCAGTAGCTACTATACCACTACTGACTGACTGCATCTTCAAACCTTAGCTTTAGGGAAACCTATTGTTTTATAAACTTGCTTAAATATTATATACTTATATGTATATATGTGCATATAATACATGTATATTGTTAGTGGAATTATCTCACATGGTAGGGTCATATTCCATATCAGGAGCCATAGATTAAGTAAGAAAACACCCAGTACCAAGCAAGGGATATATCCTTTGTAGTAACTGGGCATTGGTTCCAAATACCTTCCCAAACCAACACAGGGTTCTTCACTCCAGTTGTTTGCTTGACAGAACATGAAGGTAAGACACTATTGCTGAAAATAGCCTATGCTTCTTAGAGCACATAGAAAACTCAAGCCCGTAGTGACCTGGAAGTGCTGTCCTGAGGGCTTTTTAAGACCTTTCAGAGTCTTAGAAGATGCTGTTCAAGCTTCCCCAGGAGACAATTTAAGAATAGTCCCATGCATCAGTAATGTTTGATAACCACAATAAAGACCAGACTGACAAGATATCTACCATGGTGTGCTAGTGAGCCTTATATTTTGCAGGTAACCAATAGTTGTCTAATTGAACTTAAGGCCATTCAATTGCATGGAACTCATGCCTGGTACTGTATACCTAGACAGAAACCAAGGCTGTAGAGGACATAAAATGTAGAGGAGAAACTCCAGGGCCATGTTATTGAAATAATATAGTATCCACCTTCTTTTTAAATATTCAACCTAATACCCTTAGAATACTGCAGCTCTCAGTGGTCTTCAAAGAACTACCCTTCCACAGAAAAATCTGCAGCTGTTACAATGCAGATTATATGTGAACAATATATGCATGGTCCCAGCCAGTACATCTATAATGAAGACCCTATCATGTTACTGATACATATATGTTTTCATAGTTGACTATTAGGTTTTGGATAACAAGTTGATATGTTCTTCCCAGTGGACTAATAAGGCTGTGTTTATATATTTAGGAACACACACACACACACACACAACAATTAAAGAAAGAGAGACTATATATTTGAAAGAGAGAAAGGGGCATTGTATGGGAGGTCTTGGAGGGGGTTAAGGAAAGGAATAAATGATATAATTACACAGAAATTTTAAAAAACTATTAAAATATATATTAAGTCTAAGGCAGCATCAAGACTTTGGAAGGGTGAGTGGAAAGTTTGTAAGATCTTGAGGATTAGAGTGATTGCTGTAAGGTACTGTCTTCTGAACAGAAGAGTGATGTTGGACAGGACTTGAAAATACCATATTAGTTAACATCCCAACATGAATGGAGTTCAATTTCACAGGGGTCTATTCCTATATAAAAATCTACAAAGAGTAAATGTCTGCTGGGGTAGGAAAAGATGTTTTTTTCAGGAACAGGATCTCACTCCTTAAAGGCCAGTCTTAAATAACTACTAATGAAGAGCAGCACTAACTGTACTTGGTAGGCTGAACTACACATATGTATGAAATTAAAGAGTATAAAGCACATGTTAATAATGGCATATTAGTTATATGCAAGTACACACATATTTAGATATAAAAAGAAATCAAGTGAGTGGCTTTTTCAGTGAATTTAAACCTCACACAAACAACAGTGGAAAAATGAACAGGAAAATAAAATTAAAGATTAATCATCTTTCTCTAAGTCTTTATCAGAAGAAAGCAAACAAAATTTCCTGTTACCACGAATTCCTGCAAGTACCTCACTCATTGCATTTTACTCATTTCCACTTATATTCCCCACACCTAACTAAATTTGTCATTCTCCATATGCCTATGCCACTTTCATTCTCAGGTGATAGTGTCTTAAAATCACAGAAAAAATTTTACTAGTCACCACAATTAATGTTTTTCCTTTATTAACTGAGAAATATAATGTTTAAAGTAAACATAAGTACAGTGGCTTCCATGTTACACTAAATGTTATGTTACTCATTTTGTAGCATATCAGGTGATTATTTTACTCTTGTGTAATAAATACAATTATCATATAGCATGTGTAACTTGGAATTAAATTTATTACAGAAATAAGGAAATATGCAAAACATAGAGCTATCATTTCTCATTGGTATAATTTATACTTGTAATCATTATTAGCTTAATTATTATATATTTTGATAGGTACCTGATTTTTGGAGCCATCATAAGTATATTTCTTGAATTTAATTGCAACTTATTCACATAGACCTGAAATCTCATTTAATTTGCATTCACTTAAAGGAATAAAATCATAATTGCAGCCTTTTAAGAACTACAATATTTATGTATACAGATAAAAATGTTTAGGTGAAATTTTGTTCTTTCCCTTGTTACTGTCATCTGAAATTTCAACATGTTTCCAGTGTAGTGTTAATATCTCAGTGTCTGTGACCTTTTAAATTTCCTAGTCTGAATAAAGGTGGCAAATGGTTTCTTTGGATAAGAATTAATCTTGAAGACATCTTAAGTTTACTTTCAATAGGTTACAGCCCCTGAAGGAAAGGGTTTGAATGCCTTGTTAAATTTTATGACAAGTTATGACTTAGATATTATTGTGTGAGAGAGAGAGTGTGATGAGGCACTTTATATATATATATATATATATATATATATATATAATATGGTGTGTGTGTGTGTGTTGTGTGTGTGTGTGTGTGTGTGTGTGTGTATCTGTGTGTGTGTGTGTGTGTGTATTTGTGATGACATGAGAAGTCAACCACAAGAAATCATGAAAGTCTGGGGATTGCTACATTAATAAATAGGATAGCCTAGATTACTAAATGCCGCTAAGGATTCACCTGTCTCTTCCTTCTCAAAGCTTCAAGTAGTAGAGTGTACAACACCTTGTTTGCCCTATGAATTTGGACTCTGGGCAATCATACCATCTATTAGGCAAGCACTACTTGAGATATGTCATCTCCCCAGAACTTGCATTTAATCTGAGAACAGCTTATTATAAAGCACCAAACCTATGCTAGGAAAGATCATATGTGGAAATATTTGTATTGTGATGAGGCACTAGATTGGTATTGATACCAATTTTACAAAATAATAGTGGGAGTAAAATAAAACAGGAATTCATAGGGTATGATTATTAAGGACATTTATGACTACATTAAAAAGACAAAGAAGAGATAAAAGTCATGTAAGGAATTAAATATACAGGGATAATATGAATATTATACTGACCAATTTTATGTTGAATGAAATATTTCATACTTAAACCTCAGTAAAACCTAAGAATTGCATATTGGTTTTGTTCCAAATTTGGTTCCCTATTCCACTGTATCTCTAACACTAATCAGGGCAATTTGGTTGGGATATTAGGAGGACAATATATGGTCTTCAATATATATATATATATATATATATATATATATATATGTGTGTGTGTGTGTGTGTGTGTGTGTGTGTGTGTGTGTGTATAATCTTTTATTGTGCAGAAAACATAGTTTCATTTCATTGTTATCAATTTAAATTTATCTCTGCTATCTCCTAGTTTATCACCATTTAGACCAAAGAGATGTATAAATTATAAACTTATAAAAACTGGTTTTCATTCTAATTATTTTAAATTCATTATTAACACTTACATAATTAATGAATAAATATGGTTAATAACTGAAACCATGAAGAAGTACTTTATGATTATAATTTCAGAGTTAATTTAAAGGCTAACATTTTTTTTCTTTCTGTGGACCAATTTTACCTTAGATTTCATTTCTAGCCCCTAGCTCTCAGAGTGCTGGTAGACAGATGATGGTTGACTAGAGCACTTAAAAACAAAATCAGATGCCCTTAACAAAGCCATTTCCCACATCAAAGTTCTAGATGGTCACTTTATTTTTTAGGCAATTTCAGCCAGCTCCTAGAGGAAACAATTTTCAATCCTTCTGGCAATCCAGGATGGAATTCAGCCTCTTTGCCATCAATTATTATTGACCATTATCCTGAACTTTATGTTGCAATTTTTGAAGACTTTATTTTATTCATTGGATGACTTTTCTTATGGATATAGCCAGACTGACCCTGAAGCCATCCCTCTAATATTTTGAAGCCATCCCTCTAATATTTTGCCTGGATAAGCCATGTTTAATTTTTAAAGAAATGACCATTTTATGTCTAGATGAGAGATTCAAGAAACACAATTGGTGTATACATACTTTTTCTCAGAGTCACTAAGAGGTACACTATTAAAGGACTTTAAGTTCATACTTCTGGGAGAAACTCTCCATTAGGCTATTCCTCCATTCAAATACAAATACAGGTTTGAAAGGGCCCTTTCATTCAGGTTTCCATAAACATTTTTGGTCACATTAAGATAATGAGAAACTGATTTTGTGTACAATGAATTACATGTTGGTGTATCTGTATTGATAGATATAGATACTGTTTTCTGTTTTATAATACTTGTACTTGTCTTTGAATAGCAAATGTATCCTAATTTTGCTGTTGCTAGTTTTACAATTGTAGTTACTTTAAGAGTACATTGCAATTGTATTTCTTTCTTTCACATACACTTAACAATATCAGTTTGCAGTTTCCCTCCTACTTCTGGTATAACCTGTGATTTTCTTTATCAAATGATGTGTAGAAGAATGACAATGCTGCAAGTCTAAGCCTTGTGTTGTTTTCTTCTGCCTCCTCATATTCTGGGCATCTATGGGAATAAACCTGGGATTGCCTGATTTTATAATTTATTATGTACCATATAATCAACACTTAAAATGACTTATTTAATTCAGTGTTGAAAAGTTCATTAGAACATTTAAATGGCACTATATTTATTTCCTAAGAGTTTACTTTATATTATGAGTATGAGTATTTCTCTGCCTGTGTGTCTGTATACTGTGTATGTGTGGTGTCTATGGAAAACCGAAGGCGTCTTGTCCTGAAATTGGATACTTTCTCCTGGAATTTAATTTGCTTTTGCAAATCTTATGGAAGAAAATATGTGCTTCAAATATGCCATCCTATAATGTGTAATATATTATGATCAGATATATTACATAAAAAACTTCATCTTATATAAACCTCAAGTTATTCAAATTCCTATGTTATTTAAAACACTGCATTTTAAATTCTATTGACAAAATTTTCCTAAAGTGGATAACTTCACAGATTATAGGAGTACTCTCATATGCAAACATTATATTGTTTATTATGATAGAATAATATGATATAAAAATTTGGAAAACTGCATTTAAGAGATACAAACATTAAATTCCACTCAGTTCTTATGAAGTGATCTAATTTGGCATTATATTTATTAATAATTTCTAATATAGAATAAGTAAAAATTTAGTGGACTTTAATATTATGAAGATATTTTCACATATGATTCAATTTAACATAAAAATTCATATTTTTGACACTTTGAGGATACAGATTTCATGGCATATGCTTTTGATATTACTGTTTACATTTCAATATTTTCCTGATTTACAAATTGCATTTAAATTTGTGAAATATTTATTACTACAACATGGAGATTGCTTCAGCCTGAAGAAATTATAGCATTTTCACTTGCCTAAGAAAACATGCAATTTATATATTTATCTAACTGTAACTTTAAAAAGGTTTGGGTTTTACTGTTGTGTTGAAGTAAGCCATAATGTACTATAATGATTTTAGAGGTATCTGAAAAGAAAAGATCATAAATATTCATCTAAAATTCAGTAAATCCAGAAATATTTTGTAAAGAATAATATAAAATGAGAATATTTTTATATTTAGATTGCAAAGTCTTGTATTACTCACATTTGTTTTGTGGAATGGTGAATAATGTGTGATATAATATTGGAAATCACATTTGAAATATATGCTTTCAGGGATGAAGAGATGATTCAGCAATTAGGATAACTTACTGCTTTCACAAAGGATGGGACAGAGCTGTGTCTCCAGTGCCCAAAGGTGCCAAGTAACCAATTCCAGTTCAAGGTGATCAGATAATCTCACCATACCCATGCTTGCTAGCGGCTGGCTACATGTATGCTTGACCATGCCTTTGAGAGTGTGGTCTGGGTGACCTAGAGTATGTTTAAGAGTGAGGGGCACACACATGGAACTTCCTTCTTCCGTTTCATCATCAGCTTGTTGTATTTACTCTTGCTGTATTTACCCTGCCGGCTGGCTAGGTCGCTCTTTAAGTAAGGCATCTCCCAAATAAATACCCTTATATTTTACCTGACTCCATATTGGTAATTCCCTCATTACACCAGAGATACACATGTCACACACAAAAACATACATGCAAGCAAACACTTATTCATAGGAAATTTTAAAAATTTAAACAGAGCCAGGCGTTGGTGGCGCACGCCTTTTATCCCAGCACTCGGGAGGCAGATGCAGGCAGATCTCTGTGATTTTGAGGCAAGCCTGTTCTCCAGAGCAAGTGCCAGGATAGGCTCCAAAGCTACACAGAGAAACCCTGTCTCGAAAAACCAAAAAAAAAAAAAATGTTAAAGAGAAATATTTTCAATTGAATTTGCTGTTAAAAATTCCAATGTTTTTAATAATAGTAGTCAAGAAAATCATCAGTTAGGAATAATTCAACACAAAGAATCATGAGTAACAATTGTAATGAACAAAACAGGATATCAAAATAATTTTATATAATCCAGTCTTCTTTAATTATTTATTTCAGGAATACTAGTATTTAAAGTATTTAACCACATAAATTTTTGCATTTTGAGTACATACTTCCCAGAAAGCAAAATACCAACTTATTGTTGGTAATTAACATTAATGCCATCTATATTTGTAGCAAATGTTAGAAAAATTATGTGTACAAGTTTAGGTTAAGGTTGTATGTACATGATGAAATTTAGTCATCATGGATTACATGGGCATTAAATATGTATGTATTTTTCCAGATATTTTTATCAACTATTATAAATTATAGTTGAAAGGTACCATGGTGATTTTCTTGTTAAAGATTATTATTTTGAAAACTAAATTTAAGAAATACAGTAGAATGATAGAATTAACATGTAATATGTTTCCATGCTGAGATTCAGGATATGGCTACAAGTGTTTTTAGGAAAATAACTGTGAACTGGTTGTTTTTTAAACACACTCTTAATTAGCAAATTTTCTGTTTGCATATATAGGTACTCAAAAGTTTATTTGGTTGATTTATGTTTTTGAAAGTTTTGTCTTAATGTATATAAGCGCTAAATGTGTACATTGTGCAGGGAGCCACCAGAGAATGTTGGATATGATGACATTTGAGTAAATATTAGACAACCCTAAGAGAGACATACATGATCCCCTGGAGAAGGGGAAAGAGACAAGATCTCCTGATGTAATAGGGAGGCTGGGGGAGGGGAGAGGGAGTAAGGAGAAAGAGAAGTAGAGAAGAGGAGGGGAGAGGGGGACAGGAGAGAGCAGGAAGATCAAGTCAGGGGTAGAATTGAGGAGAACAAGAAAAGAGATACCATAATTGAGGGAGCCATTATGGGTTTAAAGAGAAATCTGGCACCGTGGAAATGTCCAGAGATCTACAAGGATGACCCCAAATAACAATCTAAGCAATAGGGGATAGGCTACCTTTAATGCCTGTTACTATAAATCTTTCTGCCAAAAGCTGCTGAGCCCTACCACAATGTGTGCGGTCTCCACCAGCTGCCCTAGTTCTGCCTGCCGCATGGATTGACAAAATAAAACAGAGACTTCTATTAGGTACAAATGCTGCTTGCCCAATGGCTAGGATTCTCATCTTAATTATCTTAAATTTATATATTTTATAAGACTTATCTTATCAGACACCTTCCATTGGTGTCCTCCCTTGCCCGTGGATCATATAGCACAGCTGGAGCAGGAGCCAAGGGGGAAAAGGGCCTCCTCCTACTTCTCCTTCCTTAAATATGAGTCTCCTTGCTATGTCACTTCCTGCCCGGATCACCACTTCTCTGCTACATTTCCCAGAATCCTCTTTGACTCCTAGTCCTGCCTAAATTGCAGCCTCATTGGCCAAACAGTACCTTATTTATCATCCAGTAAGACAAACACATACACAGAAGCACTTCCCCCATCAAATGCCCTTCCCCAATAATGAGATTGATGACTACCTTATATGCCATGCTAGAGCCTTCATCCAGTAGCTGATGGAAGCAGAAGCAGACAACCACAGCTAACACTGAGCTGAAATCCTGAAATCCATTGTTAGAGAAGCCAGAGTGATGAGCAAAAGTGTTAAGACCAGCCTGGAGAAACCCACCGAAACAGCTGGCCTGAACAAGAGGTAGCTCATGGACCCCAGACTGATAACTGGAAAATGAGCATAGGACCGACCCAGACTCCCTGAATGTGGGTGTCAGTTAGGAGGCCTAGGCATTCTATGAGGCCTCTGGTAGTGGATCAGTATTTATCCTTAGTGTACGATTGGACTCTGGTAGCCTATTCTTCATAGAGGGATACTCTCTCATCCTAGATTCATGGGAAAGGGTCTAGGGCCTGCTCCAAATGATGTGACAGACTTTGAAGATTCCTCCATGGAAGGCCTCACCCTCCCTGGGGAGCAGAAAAGGGATAAGATAAAGGGGTTGGTAAGTGGCTGGGGAAGAGGATGGGATAGGGAACTGGGATAGACATGTAAAACAAGATAGTTTCCAATTTACATTTTAAAAAGTGAGGAAAAAGAAACCCCAATCCCCACAAAAAAAATTCAACGTGGGTGCTTTTATACAAATGTGGAAAGAATGATCACATTGCTTTCATTCCTCCAAATCCTCCCTCCATCTCCTGGTTATCGTGAATAGAGCAGCAGTGAACATGGATGAGCAAATATCTAAGGTGTATATGTAAAGGCTTTGGTCACATACCAAATAAGAGTATAGCTGGTTCATACGACAGTGTTTTGTTTGTGTGGTTGGTTGGTGTTTGCATTTTGAAGATTCTTTACATTCATTTCCATTGTGGCTGCAGCAGCTTGCAAGTCTAACAACAGAGAATGAGTGTTTCCCTTCCCTACTAATATTTACCTGTCACAACTCCTAGTATAATGGTAGAGGATGGCCTTCCCAGTGCCTATTCACTTGTGAAGGCAGATATTAGGCTACATGACAAACTGTAGGTTGCCCTGAGAATTGAGTCTCTTAGCAACAACAAAATATCCATTTTATTTTCTTATACTCTGCATCTTGTCATCAATAATAATAATTTATATTTAAAATTAAAATGACTTGATAAAATGACCTTGGACTATTAGCTGATACCTTACATGTGATACAAAAAAGATTTCTGACCCTTCAGCATTACTGTCACATAGCATTATCCACAATATTTTAGTTCACAAAAGTTAATTATATACCAGAACTTGCTCTGATAATTTGACGAACATACACATACACAGGTAAACACACACAAGAGAGAGGGGGGTTGCAATGTATTAAAATGAATAGAAAATTATAGCCAATTTAAAATTTTATTACAAAGAGGTCTGCGACCTTCATGGTTTGACTTTCCTATGGAGAAATTCACATGAGATGCCCTATAGAATTTTTAAAATAACCATTGCTTTGGTAAAAGTCCTGAGAACGAATCAATATGTGTATATGGTAATGCATTTTTGGCTTGAGTTCAAGATTCTAACTCAAATATATTTGGTAGCCAGGGAAAGTTATTTTTAAGTGAGTTTTCATATATCATAACAAAAATTTTGTTGTTTTTTCCAAACTCAATTTACGTATTTTTTGATTATACTATGATTAAGAGAAAGAACATAGCATCACACATTTATACGCTTTTCAACAGTCCATCATACTTTGTTCTAAGTGCTGTATTATTCAACAAATCATATAATTTTGCTAATGTTATTTCATATTATGTGATTCATTATTCCCAATTAGAAAGGACACAATAAACTCTATGATAGAGTTACAGTGAAAATACTTATTTGAAGAAGAAAAACCTTAGAGAAGTCAGAAAGACGAAAACAGCACAGTTATATTCATCACATAAATAGGTCTGACCTTGGCCACTCAGGTAAAGATGAAGTTAAATTCATGCCACTAACTAATGAATTAGATCTTATGGCATTTCATATATTTGCTTTGTGTTATTTACATGAAAACTTGGTCATCTCAGAGTTTTTCTGTGTTGTATATTTTAGGAAGACAAGTAATTGTGAACCTGGTAGGATAAAAGAAGAAACTAAACATCAAATAACCATCTCTGCAAATGAGAAAGTGTAGGGGATGCTGTAGCCACCACACCTGCTTAGGTGCTGGTTGCAGGTGTGCCTGACTACACCTGCAAGGGCATGGTCAGGGTGATGTAGAGTGAGGGACATTCAGGTGGCAGGTTTCTGATTTCGGTTTCACTTTTGGCTTGCTGTACAGACTGCTGCCTGCCACCTGCCTAGGTCGCTCTGTAAGTAAGCCTTTTTCCCTATTAAAATCCCTTGTATTTCTACCTGGCTCCATATTGGTAAATTTCCCACAATAAGAAAGCATTTTGACTACTCCAACCTAAAAAACCTGCCATTATATGCCTGGCTAGCACAGATGAGTGGAGCCACCCACACTAAACTACATACATCACACACACACACACACACACACACACACACACACTTACATATATTATATATATATTATATATATATATATATATATATAATCTATCAGTCATATGGCTTTCATAAGAAATTTTCTAAAATTCAACAGTTATGAATTGAGAAATGGTAGTAATAGAACTAATTGTAGCAAGGCGAAAGTTTGAGAAATCTCTTTATGAATCTGTGCATGCTTTTAATATTTGCTGTGGCCAATACCAAATCTATTACTACCTTTCGATTAAACACCAATGATCTGATATACAAGACTCTGTTCACCAATGGCAGCATGGGCGCTATAATTTCCTTTTTGTTATTCACAAGCAGCATCGGGAAGAGTTGCTTACTACAGTGTAGATACCATAAGTCATGGACTTCAATACCTCTGTGCAAGGATACCATGTTTATAAAATATATCAAACACTGATTTGTGGGATATTTGAAAGGCAAGAACCTTTTGCTGAGTACAGTACTGTAGAGCAGAGTTGATAAACCCCAGTTGATATGATGAACATGCACTGAGGGAAAATGAAAAAAAATAATTACCAAACATGACAGTTTGATGATTCTGCATCAACTGGTGCTGATGAATCAGTTTCTTCAAAGAAAGATAACATATTAGGACAAATCATCACATTTGAAAGTAATAATTCATAAAGTCTAAATTATATCATTGTCATTCTCACAAAGCCAGCTTAATTCTTCAGAGGACTAACAGTGACTCTTTCATCCTTAACAGTGACAATGTACTCTTCAAATATGCAAGTACTGTGTCACTATCATTTGTATTTACTTGGAAATAAAACTTTTTCCATTTGGGCTCTCATTTTGTAGTGACCCAAAGAAGTGTCTCAGTAAGTGAAATGCTGAATCACAGGCAGAGGACCTGAGTTAGAATCAGAAGCCAGGTTCTGGTTGCAAGCACAGTGGTACATGCCAGTAATCCAGACAAAATAAGTCCATTCCAGGACATAATAGTCATCTGATCACTTTCTTGAAAAGTGAGTCTTCGGTTAAGTAAATGTCTATAGAAAATACAGTGAAGTATTTGGAATAATACCCCAATATAAATCTATGGCATGCAAACCATGCAGGTAACAAAGGTGCACACGTGTACATACATGCACATACTACACACAGAAATAAAAATTTTAGTGGTGTGATAATACTTATAGATAACATTGCAAGTTTGGTTTAAAGGATAGACAAGTAATTTGAAATAATATTGAAAAAACTGACAGGAAAAATAATATCACCTGTGAGACACTGTGACATTTTTCATGATGACTCACAAAGGGTTTGACTGTTGGATTTCAAAAGGAGCTCAAGGCTATTTACTGAAGTTCCCTGTAATGTTAATGTCTGAGTGTTTTGTTTATTTAGAATATGATTACTTTGAGAAACTATGACAGCAATTCCACTTGTGGAAGTCTAGGACCACAATTTACAGTACGGTCTTGTGATGTTTGATAAAATTCTGAAACAGACTTGGTATCCTGGGAGTCATGGATTCCAACTGAAATCAAAAGAGCTGTTTACCTGAAGTGACTCCCTACAGAGAACAGCTAATTTCCAGCCCCTTTTAAAAGTCTCTTTTAAAGTCTCTTTTAAAGCACTTCTATGGGTATCTTCTGTGTATGAGTGAGTTGACCTCCAGGTACTTAAGAGGACATGGTTTGGAATGAGTGTCCTACATGTGACAAATTAACACAAATATTTTATTACACATATCTTTTAATTTTTTTACAATATACCCATGAATTTCTGACATCCAAAATTGTGGGGAATTTAGCTCAGCACTGAATCCAAATGTGTCAACTAATGAAGAAGGAGATTATAAGTGCTCCAATCTGGGTAACCCACAGCATGGGATGCAGAACAATGGGCAGATGCACTTACAAACGCAAGTCAAACTATAATACCATCTCAGGTTAATTCTATAGAGTTCTCAGACTTTGTTCAGAGAAATTTGATTCCAGGTTCATTTCTAAATTATGAACTTTAGAGCAACTCTACAACCTTTTTATGTCAGTCTGCTGTTTCAAGATTTATGTTCTGATTACTCCACATACAAATAATTTTAACCCAGTTTGGTCTATAGAAACACAGTAAGTTAAGAGAGGGGTTAAATAGTAGCTTTCTTCCTACATGTTGTTTTTTGTTGTTGTTGTTGTTTTCTTTTTCTTTTCTTTTTGTATTTTGCAACATGGTGGTGGCGCTTGCCTTTAATCCCAGCACTCAGGAGGCAGAGGCAGGCAGATCTCTGTGAGTTCACAAGCAACTTTGTCTATAAGAGCTAGTCTCAAGACAGGCTCCAAAGCTACACAGAGAAACCCTGCCTTGAGAAAAAAAAGAAAATATTTTTAAATGCTTATAAAGGATTAAGTGAAATTGAAATTGGGAAACAGAAATTGGGCAATGTTTTAGAAAAAAGTTGAGAGATTTGTTTGCCAAAATAAAGCAGCTACTATAACCACATAAATTAGTATAATCAAAGAATTCAGAAAGGTAAGTTTTTATATTATTCATTCAGTTTTTTTAAATATTCACTTGCTATATTTTTCTGATAAATTAATTTTCATTTACCCATCCATTAAAAATAATTAATGAACATGCATTGTTTTTCACACACTGTCATATGCAAATGCAACACAGATATGAACAAAGAGACAGTATTTCATTTCAATGGAGCTAAGAGTTTAATAAGATAAAATGAGCAGTAATATTTCTGAATGCATATTGTTAATTACCCAAAGATAATGGTTGTCATGGAAAGACAAACTATAATTTAAAGATGTGTAGTCTTTTCTAACAAGAAGAATGATGAACTCTGTCATGCTAATTCTTCTCTACCCTCTACCCATAGTAAATATTTCCTGATAATGACAGTAGATCATATAATAGAATGCATTCATTAAACTTTTCCAGGACCACCTATTACTTCTAGTGATGTTTTCATTACAATGTGCTCCACCACTCTAGTACCTTTCTGCCAGATGTGACTAGTCTATTCATGTACAAGCACTCCAGCCACATTTGTTGAATCACTTATATTTTCATAGTAAATTTATAAAAATTCTACAAAATTAATAGAGTCTAGGATATATTTTAATGTTAGACCTGTGTTACACGTGCAAGGCCCTAAATTCAAATCCCAAGCCCTGAACAAAAACAAAGCAAATGTTAAAATGTTGAAGCATTGAAACTTGCTTAGCAGGGAAAGAATTTCATGCCAAGCCTGAGGACATGAGTTCAATCCCTGGAACCATATTGTCGAAGGAGAAAATGGGCACCTGAAAGTTGTCCTCTGACTCCCACCCATGCGTTGAGTCATCCCTGAACACGAGTGCTCAGGAACACATGCAAGAACATGTCCCCAGTAAGCACATGTGCACGCGTGCACATGTGCACACACACACACACACACACACACACACACACACACACACACACACACACACACAGAAAGAGAGAGAGAGATAGAGAGAAATAGACATAATAAAAAGCTAAATAAAACAAATACTATTCACACTAAAGCAGAAAAGTTAAAGTATTAGAAAGTATTTACGTAGATTGGTAAAAAAAAATCTAATGTTATTACAGAAAACACCACATGGCTATGGTATAAATATATTATCAAAGGATGGATGTTATGTTGCTTAAAATGTGAAGGCAATCTATAGAATAATTTTAACAGTGGATCTCCTTGTAAGTCCACATTAATTTCACTATGGTCTATTTCTGTTTTAACCTATGAAAAACCTTCTGATCCTAATTAGAGAACATATAATTATTAATAACTAATGTTAAACTATGTAATTATCATTATAATAAAAATGTAACTATTATTATTGTTATAAATAATAATTAAAATTGTTATGGAAATTTTAAGAGAAAAACATATGTTTAGTCCATAAAAGTTATTCAATAAAAGACTGAGTGAGAAAAACTGTGCTCAACAGACTGGAATTCATGACTGTTACTATAAGCCTGATAAAGTCCATGGTTAGAACAGACCTAGGCCCTTGGTGAGAGGATTTACTGTTGTTTTGCTAAATTGTTATATCATCAAACTGCTTTCTAATTATGTTTAAACCTAAAGATTTGTGTAGAAGTGCATGTTTTTTCTGTGAGGCTTATTTTTTGTAGTAGATAATGAGTAGAGACTCAGAATTTTTCAACCTGCTGAGAATGGGTGACTAAGGAGCTTCATACCAATCGCTAAAGCCCAAAAGCTCAGAGATCATCTTAAAAGAAGAATCTACAAGAATGGAAAAGGCAGATAATGGGAACATTAGAAACAGAAGGTTGGTTGTAAGAAATGATATGATCGTCTTCTGGCCACAACATGATATAAAGCAGCTGTGGTTACCTGAACAAATGAAGGTAGTACTATATTTCAGAGTGGATATCCCAGCAGGTGGTGGGGACACTATTGGCAGTTGATGATTGCTCTCAGAGAAGCTGTCACTTTATGTGAGTAATATCATGCCTGGACTCAGTGGATGGACCCACATCCATACACATATGGGTAGAAATATTTGGACTCAGTAAATCCGGGAGAAAAAAAAAGAAGAGGGGAACTGAGTTGTGATAGAGATATATTGGGAGTACCCTTGCAGAGTTAAAAGGACATAGTCAGGAGTAGATATAATCTGGCTTGCAATGCTATGTGAACAGAAGAGGCAAAAATAGTATTCTAGCCTTGTTTCTGCTCTCTCAAGTAAGGCTTTCCATTTCTCCCCAGTTACTATGAAGTTAGCTGTTGCTTGTCAAATATGGGGTTTATCTGAAGTACTTTCTATTTTTTCTTTAACTGAAAATCATTTTTCTTCATGAAAAAGTGATGGATTTGTCAAGTGGTTTATCTTCATTTATACATACATGGTTTTGTCCTTCATTCTGTTAATGAGATATTTATCACATTAATTGATTTTTTTGTGTGTTGAATTATCTTTGCTTCCCAGGGATAACTCGCCCAGTCACAGTGTGTGATCTTTTTATTATGCTGTTTAATGTAATTTCCTGTTGTTTTGTTGAGGACTATTGAATCTGTGATTCCCAGGATTATTGGTCAGTGCTTTTACTAAAATAATCCTTGTTTGCTTCAGTTTCAGGAAATTCTTCTTAGGAAATAAATTGAAACTTGATTCCATATTTAAATTTTTGAAAGGGTTTGGGAAGAAATGGCATTCATCACTTTTTATAATATTCACAGAAATCCCTAATGAAGACAAAAGATTCTGTTCTTTTCTAATTTTTTCTTGTTTCTTGATAGGATATTATGGCTGACTCAGTTTCTTACTGGGTATAGGATTGTTCAGATTTTTCTGTTCAGATAAGTAAATCTTGGCAAGTCATGCTAAAATCAAAGAATTCCCTGCAATATATTGATGAACTCCTTAATGACAAACCACTAGTTAGACAATCCTGTGATACATTGCCAGTAACTGTGTGTTGCAAGTATTTCATGCACATAGAACCAACCTTGGAACACAGGAAAAATTAAAGGAATGCGTGAAAACATTTGTGATAACACAGTTTGAGGTTTAGTAATCTTAATTATTTACATACTCAAAGTCTGATTGAACAGAAAACTGTTCTAAGAATATTAGAATGTAACTGAAGATTCCTAAGGCTTCACTCTAAAACTCATAGTATCTCATTATAATAGTGAAATGAACTTCGATCTGAATTTATTTCTTTTTTTTTTTTTGGTTAGTGTTTTTTTTTTGTTGTTCTTGTTTTCGTTATTTTTTTGGTGTTGTTGTTGTTTTGATTTTCTAGACAGAGTTTCTCTTTATAACAGCTATGACTGTCCTGGAACTCACTCTGTAGGTTAGGCTGGTCTCGGGTGGAAAGATATCCATCTGTCTCTTCCTCCTGAGTCATAGGATTAAAAACATGATCTGAACTCTCCAAAGAAGTTTCTGAAAGACCCAAAGCTTATGTATAACAACACTACCACTATAGAACCTCGAGGATGCTTTAGCAAACAGTTTAAGGAAATTCTCTAAAGTAACATTTTTTCAATTAATACATCTAAAAACACATTGGCCATATTATTTGTTTCATTTAGTGCCTATTTCAAGAGTTGTCTTTACATTATATCTTTGTTCTCTCTGTTCCTTTTAATCCCACTGGACAAGAGCAAAGTTAAAAAATAGACAAAAACAACAACACTTTTGTCTTTTAAATTGATTTATAATATTGATTTTATTTCATTCTTATACAATGAGGAATTAAAATCTTGAAAAGACATTCTGTGTTTTTTACACCATATTCCCAGTTTTCTGTTATGGAAGATACAATGCCATTCTTTATTTATTAACAAGGGCCTTGACACTAAATCAATTTGTGCTTTTTAAATGTGTATTTAAAATAAAATTGTGACCTGATATAAACCTTCATTTACCATATAATGTTTATATCATCAGAATGACACAGTTATCAACTTACAGCTCAAGAGAAGTGAAAGGAGCCCATGTTATATATACAACTATATCAAAATAATAATAGTGACTTATTGCAGGAAATTCCCAATACAGAGTCAGGTAAAAATACAAGGGATTTTAATAGGGAAAAAGCCTTACTTACAAAGCAACCTAGCCAGCCAGTGGGCAGAAGTCTCTACAGCAAGCCAAAATTGAAACAGAAACTGAAATCCACCACCTGAATGTCCCTCACTCTACTTCAACCTGACCACGCCCTCGAAGGCATGGTCAGTCACACCTGTAGCCAGCCCCTAAGCAGGTGTGGCTATAGCATTCCCTACAGTGACTGGGTAAGCAGTATTTTAACAGTGTCTATTTTGAGAGTTTGACAATATTGACCAAAGAAAGATGGAAAATAGGGGAAAGAGAGAGGAGGAATGAGATGTTTCAGCAATAGTATGAATTAATGAATAAGTATATTGGATGATGAGCCTAATTTCCTCTTGGATTTTTGCATATATACATATGATCATTACAATAAAAGTATCTAGTAAAGAATTCTCTAAATAACAGAAAAGAAAATTCAAAACAGGCATAGATAAATTAAATCAAAACATCCTTTAGATTGAATTATTTGCTTGAGTTTTCTTTCTTATATGTAAAAATCTTGAAACTAAAAACACAAAAATCAGTGTAAAACATTGACATAAATAGGTAAATTAAAAAAGACATTTTATTATATACTTTATGAATGGCCCTTCATTTTCTAATTTGGAAATATCTTTTTTTTTCAACGTTTTTATTTGAATTAGAAACAGGATTGGTTTACATGACAATCCCAGTTCCCCTCTCCCACCCATCCTCCCCTACCACCACCACCCCAACTAAAACCCTATCTATCACATATCTTCCTGCTCCCCCTGGATGGTGAAGCCTTCCAAAGGGTTTCATAAGAGCATCAGAGTCTATTGTATCCTTTGGGATAGGGCCTACACCCACCCCTGTGTGTTGGCTCAGGGAGTATTCCTCTATATGGAATAGGCTCCCAAAATCCACACTTATGCTATTGTAAGTAGTAAACTTCTACAGGATGTCCCATAGATTTCTGAGTTTTCACCACAGAAACCAATGTTCCTGAGGTCTGGAGCAGTCCAATGCTGGTATTCCACCTATCACACTGGGGAGTAAGAGATCCCCAATGATCAGGTCAGCTGTTACTGTGGTTACACCAGCCTGGTCTGGACCCCTATGCTCTTCACTCATCCTTCTCTGATTCTGGGTTCCAGATCAGTTTAGTCATTAGTTGTGGGTGTCTGCTTCTACTTCCACCAGCTGCTGGATACAGTCTTTAGGATGGCATATAAGTTAGTCATCAATCTCAATATTAGGGGAGGGCATAAGTTAGCCTCTCCTCTGTTGCTTAGATTGTTGGCTGGTGTCACCTTTGTAGATCTGAAGACATTTCCCTGGTGCCTGATTTCTCTGTAAACCCAAAATGTCTCCCTCTGATATCTCCATTCTTGTTATCATCTATTCTTCCCCTGACTCAACCTTTCTGCTCCTTCATGTCCTCTGTCTCCTTTCTCTTCTCACCTTCTCATTCTCCTAGCTCCCTCCCCTTCTTCCCATTTTGCTCCCAATTTGCTCAGCAGATCTTGACCTTTTCCCCTTCTCCATGGATCCATGTATGTCTCTCTTAGGGTGCTCCTTGTTTATTAACTTCTTTGGCACTGTGGATTGTAGACTGGTATTCCCTTACTCTATGTCTAAAATAATCCTATGTGTGAGTAATTACCATGTTTGTCCTTTTGTGATTGAGTTACCTCGCTCAGAATGGTTTCTTCTAGTTCCATCCATTTTCCTGCAAATTTTAAGTTTCCAGTGTTTTTTTTTTTTTTCCACTGAGTAGTACTCCATCGTCTAAATGTACCACATTTCCTCTATCCATTCTTTGGTTGAGGGGCTTCTAGGCTACATCAAGCTTCTGGCTATTACATATAGTACTGCTATGAACATCGTTGAACAGATGTCCTTGTTGTATGAATATCCTTCTTATGAATAGGCATGGGTATATGCCTAAGAGTGGAATTGCTGCTTCTTGTGGTAGACAGATTCCCATTTTCTTGAGGAATCACCATACTGATTTCCAAAGTAGCTGTACAAGTTGGTACACCCATCAGCATTGGAGAAGTATTCCCCTTTCTCCACATCCTCTCCAGCATGAACTGTCATTGGTATTTTTGATTTTGGCCATTCTTACAGGAGTAAGATGGTATCTCAGAGTTGTTTTGATTTACATTTCCCTGATGGCTAAGGTTTTTGAATATTTTCTTATGTGTCTTTCTGCCATTTTAGATTCCTCTATTGATAATTGTCTATTTAGTTCTGTACCCCACTTTTTAATTGGATTGTTTGGTGTTTTTGAGAAGAGCTGCATGAATTCTTTGTATATTTTGGCGATCAGCCCTCTGTCAGATGTGGGGTTAGTGAATATCTTTTCACAGTCTGTGGGCTGCTATTTTGTCTTGCTGACTGTTTCTTTTGACTTACAGAAGCTTCTCAGTTTCACAAGGTCCCATTTATCAATTCTTGACCTCAGTGTCTGTGCTACTGGTGTAATGTCAAGGAAGCAGTCTCCTTTACCAATTAATTCCAGGGTATTTCCCAATTTGTCTTCTAATAGAATCAGTGTGGCTGGATTTATGTTGAGGTCTTTGATCCACTTTGACTTAAGTTTTGTGCAAGGTGATAGGCTTGGGTCTAACTGCAGTCTTCTACATGTCTCCAACCAGTTATGCCAGCACCATTTGTTGAAGATGTTCTCTTTGTTCCATCATATAAATTTGGATTGTTTATCAAAAATCATGTGTTCATAGGTGTGTGAGTTAATATCAGTGTTTTCACCTCTATTCCCTTGGTCTACCTGTCTGTTTTTGTGCCAATACCAAGCTGTTTTCAAGACTATAGCTCTGTAATAGAGCTTGAAGTCAGGGATGGTTATTCCTCCAGAATTTCCTTTATTGTACAGGTTTATTTTGGCTATCCTGGATCTTTTGTTTCTCCATATAAAGTTAAGAATTGTTCTTTCAAGATGTGTGAAGAATTGTTTTGGGATTTTGATAGGGATTGCATTGAATCTATAGATTGCTTTTGGCAATATTGCGTTTTTTAATATGTTGATCCTACCTGTACAAGAGCATGGGAGATCCTTCCATTTTTTGGTATCTTCTTTAAATTCTTTCTTTAGAGACTCAAAATTCTTATGGTATGGGTCTTTCAGTTTTTTGGTTAGTGTTACCCCAAGGTATTTTATTTTGTTTGTAGCATTTGTAAAGGGTGATGTTTCTCTGATTTCTTTCTCCAAAAATGAGTCATTGGTATATAGTAGGGCTACAGATTTTTTTTGAGTTAATCTTGTATCCTGCCACTTTTCTGAAGGTGTTTCTCAGCTGTAGGAGTTCCCTGGTAGAGTTTCTCAGGACACTAATGTAGACAATCATATCGTCTGCAAATAGTGACAGTTTGATTTGTTCTTTCTGATTTGTATTCCCTTGATCTCCTTTTATTGTCTTATTGTTCTATCTAGAACTTCAAGGACAAGGTTGAAGAGGTATGGAGAGAGTGGAGAGTCTTGTCTTCTCCCTGATTTTATAAGAATTGGATTGAGTTTCTCTCCATTTAATTTGATGTTGGTTGTTGGCTTGGTGTATATTGCTTTTATTATGTTGAGGTAAGTTCCTATTATCCCTGATTTCTCCAAATCCTTTATCATGAAGGGGTATTGGATTTTGTCAAAGTCTTTTTTGGTATCTGGTGAGATGATTATGTTTTTTTTTTTTTTTTTGCTTCAGTCTGTTTATATGATGTGTTACGTTGATGGATTTTTGTATGTTGAACCATCCTTGCATGCCTGGGATGAAGCCTACTTGATCATGGTGGATGATTTCTCTGATGTGTTCTTAGATTCAATTTGCCAGTATTTTATTGAGAATTTTTGCATCAATGTTCATGAGTGATATTGGTCTGTAGTTCTCTTTCTTAGTTGTGTCATTGTTGTATCTTTTAAATACACTGTGAAAATATTATTGTTCAGAAAAGTTAAACATTTTTAATCTAAATTATTTCTTTTAACTTTTTGCTTTACAATTCTATTCCTTAACATAAAAAAACCATGAATATATTTTTCATAAAATCCTGTGTTAATTGGTAAAGGAAGCAGTTGCTGTATGCTTTCACTCAAAAATTTGTCAAGCAGTACTCATCTAGTGATGACAGAGCAAGATACAATTTGTACATCAGTAAGAATAATCAAAGCCAAAATTTCATTCCAGGTCCACAACCTTTAGCTTTCTCTCACAATGTTTGTCCTGTTTCACTTATCCCTGGGTTTCTTCTTCTGTAAATGATTTATCAATAAATACTAACTCTGTTATTGTTGTTGCTATTGTTATTCAAGTCAGTGTCTGTCTTTGTAGATCAAAATGGTCTGGAGACCATGCTTGTTGCTATGTCCCGAGGATCTACCTTTGTCTGCCTACTTAGTTGTGGGAATGAATTACCTGCCACCTTGCCTGGTCAATACTTATTATTTCTAGCTATATGTTTTTGAAACTATGTATTACTCTGTATCCTGGATGGCTTATAAGTCACCATTTAGCCCTGACTAGCTTTGATCTTACATCTATTTTTTCCCAAGTTTCCCAAGAGTAGACAAAGAGGCAGGGGCCACTTTTTCCTTGCCAATTTTCTCATAGTACTGACATGTCTGTAAGACCATGTGCATTTATGCTATGTGATGTTGAAAGACAGAACACAGACAGCTAAAAGATGCAAAAATAACAGTAAGCACATAAAGATTCAGAAATTATTAAAAATTTTGATGAAATAGTAGACTATTGGAGAAATTTTGCTGATCCCTAATCAATTGAACCCCTGCTAAACAGAGACCTTCAATTAGAAACAGAGTACGAGAAAGGGAAATTGAAATTAGGATCTTATAGTTAAAAGTTTACAGCACTGTTATAATGATACATTTTACTATCAACCCACATCATTCTAGTTTTCTTGTCTCCCACAGTCTCTTGTCCTTTTCTGCATTTTCATGTTTTTCCTTCCCACATAGCTCATTGAGATTTCTCAAGATTCCTGCCAGGATTACATTTACTGCCTCCCTTTTTATTAGGATTTTACTTTTTGACTAGGCTACTAAATCATAGCTTCAGGCTCTTATCATAGAACACAGCTTGTTTAGCATTTTGCCACAGGTAAGGAAATACTTCTAAATAGATGATATTTATATGTCAGGGAATTAAAATTTTTGCTATTTTGAAGTTATTGAATGAAAAAGTTGATAAACTATTGAAAAGTTATTTTAATAGTTGAGTATTAGATTATGTGTTCTTAAAAATATACTAAAATACATCAATATTGCATATATTTAAGTAAAACAGAGAACATACAACTAATATATGATAGAACCATTGGAGACAAATTACAGTGGGAATCTTAAAATTATGTGGTATTTTTCTGGCAACCCAAGATCACATTAGCCCTCAAATAATGACACTGAGACATATTATTAATTTTGAAAGCTTGGTCTTAAATTAGGCATGTTTCCAGCTCTCTCTTATAACTTAAAGGAACCTATTTCTAATAATCTATGTTCTTCAATGTGGATCTTCGTCTGTCCTTCAATTTGTATGTCCAACTCCCTTGGTGTCTGGCTGATGAATTCCACAAGCCTCAAGTTCTTCCCAAGTTCTTCTTTCTCTGTCTCCAGAAATCCTGCCTATTCTATTGTGGCTACCTTTTGGTCATTCAGCTCTTTATTAAACCAATCAGAAGGTCAGAGAAACATCTTCACAGTTTACAGAAAGATTATCCTGCAAAATTACTAGGAGTCCCTTTCCTCATGGAAAGAAAAAAGGCTGGTAGGTTAAACATTGTTCCTCCAAGCACATTTGAAATTTTAAATCATAAATTTTAAATCATGCAAATCACCGGATTATGATAAAAACATTATCCATCTTTATGGTGTATTCAAGAAAGAAAACTTAAGATCTAGGATAGACATACAACTCAGGGCAAAAGGATGGGGAAAGATATTCCAATAGTGATCCCAAGAAATAAGCCAGGATATGCCTTTTAATATATGACAAAATAAGCTTCAAACCAAAACTAATCAGAGGAGATAGGGAAAGATACTACATACACACCAAAGGAAAGATATACCAAGGAGATATTGCAATTCTTCACACCATCAAACAATGATAGTGGTGACCTCAGTATTCTATAGTCTCCATTAGAAGAGAAGTCTTCCAGATAAAAAATAAACATATAAATGCCATATTTAAATGATGTACTAAACCTAATGGACTTAACATATATTACAGATATTGCAAGATATTTTATCACAAAATGACACACCAAGATTGTGATAATAAAGGTAATATTGAATCAGAGGATGAGGCCAGTGACTAGCTGACTATAGTTAACCATAGAGAAGCCAGGAATATGCATAGAAAATGAGCATAGGAATAGAAAAGGATTTTGAGATTTTGCAGTCTGTGATCTGATTGTAGTGGAGAGAAGGTCACCTGGTCACTCCTCTGATCTATCAGGTTTTCACCCTGATATCTGGTTCCTGATTTTTTATTGGTAATGGAGCAACTCAGATAAATGAAACATACAGAGCATTTCAACTGAACACAAAAGAATATAGGATTTTTGTTGTTGTTGTTTTGCTCCATTTTGTTCAGCATCTCATGTAACTTTTTCAAAAATTGACCACATATGTGGATACAAAGCAAGCTTCAAAAGTACAAGAAAATTTAAGTAATACTCTGCATTCTATCTGAACACCATGGATTAAGCTATATTTCAAACATAACAGAAAAAAAAACCAGAAAGCTTTGAAAATCATGGAAACTGAACAACTCACTAATACATAAAAAAAATGTGCCAAGACAGAAATTGAGAAAGGAATTAATGACAAGTTAAAATTGAATAAAGTGAATAAATGAGAAACACAAATTTATAGGACACAAATGACTTGTGATGTCCTTCTGTATGCTACGAATAGGTGTTGCTAGCATTGATTGATGAATAAAGTTGGTTTGGCCTACAGCAGCTAGGCAGGAAATCCAAGCAGCAATTCAGGGAGAAAGAATATGGAGTTAGAGAGATGACAGCCAGCTTCCGAGAAACCAAGACAAGTAGAAAATGAGGTATTGCTAAGGCCATGTGTTGATACACAGATTAATAGAATGTGAGAGCTAGCTAGAAATAAGCCTAAGCCACCAGCCAAACCATTAAAACTAAAATGAAGCCTCTGGGTGATTATTTTACAAGCAGCTGCAGGACTAGCAGTTGGGTGAGAAATGTCCAGGTATACAGAATGAAAGTGGTCCTGAGGTAACTTCATAGCCTAAATGCCTATGAGAAAGAGAGAGAGAGAGAGAGAGAGAGAGAGAGAGAGAGAGAGAGAGAGAGAGAGATTTAGAACAAAAGAAGAAACAACACACAATAAAAAGGAGATGAAAACAAGAAATAGTCAAACTCAGGGATAAAAATCAATATAATAGAATTTTAAAAATACAAAGAATCAATGGAACAAACTTGGTTCTTTAAGAAAATCAGTAAGGTTGCCAAGCCAAATTTAATTTAACCACACTAACAATAATGTGGAGAGAGAAGATGCAAATTAAGAAAATTAGAGATCAAAGGGGGAACATAACACTATGCAGAGAGAAAGATCAGAGAATCATAAAGATGTACTTTAAAAACATTATGGCAACCACATTGGGAAAATAATAATAATAATAATAATAATAATAATAATAATAATAAATAAAAACAAGATGAAAATTTTTTCTTGATATATAAAATCTACCAAAGCTAAATCAGTATCAGATAAGCAATCTCACAAACCTATAATCCCTAGTGAAATAGAAACTGTAACTAAAAATATCCCAACCCTAAATAAATAAAAAAGTAAATCTGTCAACTATTTAATACAGGGCCAGATTGTTTTAGCACAAAATTCTACAAGACTTTCAAAGAGGAATGAATGTCAATACTCTTCAATGTTTATCCCCAAAATAGAAAAGGAAGGAATATTGTCCAATTCCTTTTATGAAAACATAGTTTCCGTGATACCCAAACCACATAAAGACCAGCTGGAGGGATAGCTTTCATGAAAGCCTAGGCTCATAACCAAAAATTATTTTACATTTCCATGTAGCCAGGAATCACTTCTTTAGAGTTTTTGTGTGTTGTATTAATTATTTTATTTACTTTCATTTATCGATTTGTTTGTTTAGTGTCCATGTGTGTTTGTGGCAAATATACTATGTTGTAATACAGGCAAACCTGGTCCTGCCTATCAGCCACCTGCACATGGCAGGTGTACAAACCCTGGTCCCTTAAAAGCAAAACTCCATCTACTTCCCTTTTCTCTGTCTAGCTGATCCACTGAAGGGGGAGACAGGACTTTTTCTCTTTCCACCTTTCTCTCCACCTCATTCTGCTCTGCCCTCTGTCTCTGTATCCCTTTACCTCTTTTCTCTTTACTTCCATTATTTTATTCCCTGTACCCCAATAAAGCATCCAATATGAGTCATGTCTACAGGTCTCTGTTTCCCCATTCATCCGCTGTCCAATAAAATGGGACCTGCCACAGGTGGTCACAGCCCAGCACTCTTGTATTCCTAACATGCTATAGAACTTGTGTGGACACCAGATACCACTGCAGCCCTCAGTGCTCTATCTCCATCATGTGGGTCCCAGGGTCAAACTGAAGTCATTATACTTGAAGGCAAGCACCTTTACGGTCAGAGCCATCTTGCCTGTTTAAGCCTTTTCAAATTTTAAATAGCAGATATCTCTTTATACCGTTTAATCTAATGTCTTTTATTGTCTATGATTTTATTAGAAGTTCTAACTTTATCCTTTTCTATAGCTAATACGAAATGTGAATTATTTCACTCTCCCTTTTATTAATTTTAAAACTATTTTTGTGAAGATAAACTATACCATTAAGAATACGAACATGAGTACTGGCCAAGATACTTCTAAAATAAAAATTCAAAAACAAGTGATATTCTGCAAAGGCAGTACATTGATATATCTGGTAATTTTAATAGTAATGCATGATTTCTCAAAACTCTCATAATGGATGTTAAGCTGAAATTCTGATTCATCAGGTCTATACTAATTATGGAACTTTTTCTAATTTTTGAAAGTCAATAGAAGTACCAAATTTGAGTAGCATGAGTGTACATAATTGAATACATCATATTAAAAGAAAATGTATTCCAATATGTTTTGTTTGAACTTTAAAGCTTATAAATGCATTTTGATTTATCTCCATATTTAATGAAAACTAAGATCATCTTATATAAATATAAATTGTTGAAATTCAATTTCCTTCATCTGTTCAAGCATTCATGTTCTCTGACCCATTTGTTTTACATCATTCTTCATTATTTAGTCATGACTATAATTTCTCCATAGTATTTAATTGCATTGCAAAACTATATCTTTGTGAACTAAAAACATCACATAGTACTGCATATTTCCTATTAAAACTGTAACTTTAATTACATATCAAAAATGATTCAGCTACTTAGAAATGCTAATGGCACATATTGAATGAGCTTTTACAAGTCTATTATCCAAAAAGGAAAATAGCTTTTCATATTAAATTTCTCTCAATTTGGCTAAAAATAGAAAGCAGTATGTATATTTAAAAACCAAAAATATTTAGAGATGTATAGAAGGTTCTAGGAGCATGAGAATTCAACTCCCAAATTAACTGAGAGACAATCATCACAACTATAAAACAGATATGATGTGTAGCCCTCTTGTGGTCACTGTCCAAAAGCTTAGAGCCTATATAGATCCCTCATCACACTCTAGGCATTGAGTCCACCTGACCATCCATTCCATATACCTTTGAAACTAACAGGGAGAGAAAACATTACAGAAAACCACACTAGCCTAAGGGTAGACAACTAGAGTTCCCGTGGTTCCTAGTGCCAATTGACACATCTACAATACTATTCCTGCAGCTAAGGATTAGAAATCATTGAGGAAGTAGGGACAGATTTTAACAGCCAAAGGGACAGTTAAGTTTCCTGTGAGATACTGCCTCACCTAGAAATGTCTGCTAGACTACACACAGAATGTCTCCTCAGCATGGGTCATTAAATAATACCAAAATGATAACACCTCCAATAGATACACAAATGTGGTAGGGATAAAGATCTTGAAGATTCAGTCCTAGACAAAGGAATGCAGGATTCTAAACAATGCAAAGAATGGGAGAAATGGCCTTTCCTAGAGAGGAACTTGCATGTTACTATCCAATAATGAGTGAATGAGTGGTCAGTCCTGACACTCATAAATAAAAATAACATAGGGACTGAATTTGTTGTATTTATGTCTGTTGGAATATATATATATATATATATATATATATATATAATATATATATATATATGATGTTTGTATATATACATAATGTGTATCAAAACTACTGAAGGAGAACAAATCATGAACATGGGATAGAAAACAAATAAGTAAGTGGTTGGAGTTGGAAGGAGAAAAGGGCAGAGGGAATAATTATAAATTATATTAAAGTTGCAAAAAAACCTAAAAATATGTGTTCAAACCCAATATTACATGAATAAAACAAAACATCCTAAACAAAGTGTTTCTTAACTGATATAGACAAAAGATGATTAGAGTTTACGTTAAAAAAAATTGAACAGTTTTTAATGTGCTCCATAGCCATCATTATTTGTTTATTGTTTTATTTTTCATATGCAATTTTTTTAATATTTTGTAATCCATGTTCTTGAACTCATATACATCATTAATGATGCAAATGCTTGACATATTATTGAGATATCATTACTTCTCTAAGATCATATATATATATGTATATATATGTATATGTATATATATAATATATATACATACATATATATTATATATACATATATAATGTTTGAATTTTGTATTGATTTTCTTCCAAATTTTTATACACACATATAATATTTTATACAGGTATAAAATATTATAATTGAATCTACAATAATAATGGAATAATGCATAGAGAAATAATTAAGAACAATGTCTGTGTAGCCAAATGGCTTAGTTGACTGCCAATTGTGTTATGTTTTGGATGCTACTTGACTTTTCTATAGCTTAGCTCAATTATGAGTAAAAATGAGAGCATTATGATCCTTTCCCTTTGATATTATAATAAATGCAATAATATATCCAAGATTTTATGCTACCATCAGAAAAATAAATTTATAGTCAATGTAAGCTATTATTGCAACATTAATATTGACGATATTTCCATAACATCAAATCTAATTACTTACTTCATTTATAGAAATAATCAATTATTTATTTTGTGCTTATTATTCTTATATACTAACTATAATTTTCTGGGCAATAACTTAATTATCATTTATCTCAAAATGTTCATATACTCATATTTTTGAATGAGGTGTTTCATTCCACAATGGTCTCGACCTGTATTCTCAAGTTCTCTGCATTTAAATGCTATACGTAATAATGTCTTCTCTGTAGTTCGTAGACAATGGGTAGGGCTGGCTTCTTAGCATTTGGTGTCAGGCAGCTGGATTGCCTTTCTGAAAGACAAAACACAACAAATGGTCATATTTAATGAGGCAGTGAATCAGCCAGCTCTCTTGGGAAGAAGGCAATTATGGAAATACACTTTCATCATTCATGAGATAATTAGAGGTATGTTGATTGTGGTCTCAGATATGAGTGACGAGGGTACTTTCATCTGCTCTCATACTTAGGTAAGCTCTTGTACCTTTGACTTTAGATTTGCATACCTACCATACTGACATGAGGGAGGTTTTAAAAATAGAGGTGGAAATGAACAATTTTGTTACCATGTAAATATTTAATCAAAGTAATTAAATTGTGAACCTAAAACAATGAAATTAGAAAGAAAATTTTCATTGGTGTGATAGATAGCATGTGGAGATATTGAGGAAATAATATATACTGAATCCAGTATGTCACAGTTTGGTAATGGATTCCACATAATAAGATATGCAATCACACTGTAGTCAAAACCTTACATTTTAAGTGATTTAATAAGTAAAATAGGTGGTTATTAGCATTTTATATAAAATATTTTGACAAAATCAGCTTATTTGAACTCATGACTATACAAAGATATCTATTGCTGTCAGGGTAGTTTCTGAAATTAGTTCAAGTTTAATATAATTTATTTTCATTCCTCTAACATTTAAAATTATAATATAGGCTTTCTGACATGAACTCAAATAAGATCTACAGCCTATTAATTTACAGTTATTAATAAGTTCTGACTAAAATGGAAATAAATTACTTAAATATATCATATAAAGCAAACAACTACTATGATAATATAATTTTAGGTGCAGAATAAATACAAAGTAAATTGTCAGAAAAGATTTGAACAAAAGTATGGATACCACCAAGATATTTTTCTAAAACAGTAGGGAGGAACAGAACCTGGCAATAATTATATCAATATACCATCATATTCCATGCCAAATTAGAGATAATAAGAATGAATGTTTTGCACATTTAAGTCCATACATCAATATAATATTTCAAAGAAACAGTAAATGAGATTCTCTCATCCTGTTTAATATGGCATCTCCTTTGAGAGAGTTCTTAAAGAACAACAATACGCACAGGCTCTCATTATACAACCAGCATATCCTTGCCTTTGGTTTAGCAATCATTTCACAGGAGAGTCAATCTTGATCACTGTAGTAGAATCACATTCCATCAGATGTGCAAAACCTACACAGGAGAAGTATTTTTGAATCATTTGCTGGGGCTGCACAGGGGCCACAGGAAGCTTTAAAAATTCTGAGACTGTTATTAGTAAAAGCATTAAGTACATCTCATGTAATCAGCATTAATGTTTCTACAAGCTGTGTATCTGAATCATGTATACCTCCAAGACAGTCATGAACTATGTGATTGGTGGGGTTTGGAAGTTATGTCATAATACGATTTATTTTTTTATAAGTTGACCTTGGTTGAGTAAACTCCAGATTTTTTGAGGTTAGAAGAGTGATGTACTGCATTGTGAATCCTAGTTTATAACAATAATCCCATGTTGTCCGTGGTCCTATGTGAGAACATGTTAAGAATCATTAAAAATTTCAAAATAATTCAATTCTAGTTGTTTTTTTATTAATATTCAAAGTTGAGATTTGGAACATAGAAGTAGGAAACACTTTGATGGAGTTTATAAAAAGAATTTTGACTATGTTGAGAATTAACTTTTGAGATAGAAATTATAAGATCTAATTTAGTAATAATATTGGAGATATGAGACAAGAAATTAAACAGAAGTTACATACAACAGAGTAGTTATATATGTAATATATATACATATATTCTTTTAAAATATTTATTACGAAATAAATTGGAATTTTAAATTATTACTTCAAGTTTTTGAAGTAATTACTTCATTTACTCAGTTATGTAAGTTACTACTTTCATTTCATAATTCATTTGCTATTTAAAAAACATAAGGATTCTCTTAATAGATAATCAAATTTTTAAAAAAATTTCTCAGATTATATCATAATAATGGCTATAACCAGATGGGATTAATAAAGAAATGTTATATGATGATTGTTTATTACAACATTAATGGTAACATTATGACCACAGTCTTAGGTGAAGAAACTACATTTTTATCCACATTACTTCCAGTCAGTTTTATATGTACCTCTACTATATAAGGGGAAGATCCTTTGTACCTCTACTATATAAGGGGAAGGACAAACCAATGACTGTGGATTATGTTAAGACTTTCCTGAATATAAATGGCCAACCCAAGTACTACTTGTTCTTTGTTTTCAAATGAAAAAAAAATTCAAAAGAGGGTAAGATTCAAGGGCAACAAACTATAAATGAGGCAGCTAAGAATGGCAGGTGGTATAGAAGGAATAACAGAAAGCTGTACCCATTAGCGAAACACTTGTAAGGAACACAAATATAAGAAAGAGGTTTAGGATGAAGCATATTATGATTGGAGATGTGCTCCATTTCCAATAAATTCTGTAGATTGATATGCTAAAATGAATCATAACATAAAATCCCACACAAACAGATTCTATAGAAACTTTGAAGACATCTAGAAGAACCAAAATAAAGATGAGTTTTTGTTTTTGTTTTGCAACCAGCCCTGAGGGATATAACAAAATTAGACACACTTAACCACCAAACTCTAAGAAACATTAACATAAAACTTCCCTGGAAGAACTTATTTACTTTAGTTTGTTTTATTGACTAATTCACACAGCGCTTCAAACAAGAAAATTAGAAGAAATGGCAAGTGTCATGAAAAAATAGTTGGAAGAGGCAAAGAAAAACCAAGATCCTGTTATGACAAGCATTTGTTAAGTGTCAGAGAAGGATTTAAATTAATTTAATTAGTAAGAACTTGTGGAAAAATTGTGTAGCATACAATAACATAGACATATAGAAAATCATAAAGAATAACCAAATTGAATAAGTAAATACTGAATAAATATTATAAAAATTGTTCTGATAAACTTATCTGTAGATGGTAGGTGAAATCAGTGATCTTGAACATCAGTGAATAGAAACCACACAACTGTATCACAAGTAGAAGAAAGCAAAATATGTAGAATATCCAGAAACTGCAACACAATTTTCAAATTAATAAATTGCAAGCATTTTATCAAAGACAGTCAGTATGGAATGGTATAGAATAATTAATTGAAGTAATAGCTTATTCTTCCAAATATTAATTAAAACATTTTCAAATCACAAAACCAAGAAGTTTAGAGAACACAAGTCAATATAAATATAAAACAACAATGCTCAATTTACCAGACAATGAAAAACAACAACAACAAAATCACAGAGACATATCTTGTTTACAATTAGAGACGCATACACAAAGATAACATCTTTAAACATTATTGGGAATGCTTTTAATGAGACAAACATAAGAATTCTTGCACATTTATAATAAGAAACATGTAAAATAATGACTATAATGAAATAAAGGATAATAAATAATGAAAGAAAATAATTGGCCTACATTCAATATTAAAAGATATATAGTGACTTTATCTCTTAAATAAAAAATGAGGAATTCATTAGCTAGTGATACCTTGAAAGAAATACAAGAAATTATTCAGTTATAAGGAAAGTGTCATGTCTGAAACTTAGATGCACAAAAATGAAGGATATCAGGGAAAGAAAGATTAAAAACCAAATATAAGCCTCTCATTGACTTGTCATACTCAATCTAAAGGATACGGTTTTACATAGGTATTTACAAACCACTAAATAAATACAGAGTATTAATAAGTTAAATTAATCATATTTTTTAAATATATAAAAAGAGGTATACAATGCAGTTGAGCAAAATTTAAAGTATCAAACAACTGAATATATACATGTATACATACATGTATGTATGAATTAAAATACAAATGAAAAAGAAATACTCTTTTATTCTGTGTATATTGAGCAGTTGCAGGTATATATATTAATCATAATTTACTTCAAGGAAAGGCTCCTTTGATAAGGGTGGACAGATGCACTCCTCTTTGGATACAGTGATAAATTCTTAGAAATCAGTTTAATATGAAGTCCATTTGGCATAACAGTAGTATGCCTATGATCTGTAATGCTACTGCATCTTGGCCAAAAAGTGGTTCCAGTTATGTGTTTCTGATTATGAAACAGGTGATTTATCAATTCAGGAGTAATTGCTGACCCTTGTGTTGTTTATGTCACTATTATATCAGTGGGCATGTCTTCCTAGGCAAGTCAGTTTTTAACTCACTGAGTTCATAGATGGGTCAATCTGATGACTACTTTATTCCCTGGTAACATAAATGGCACCTTCCAGCACTATCAAAGCAAGTCAACAGGCCTGAGGTAGCTGAAGTATCCATGTCACAAAAGGGAGTACCTTATATCTGGTATCTTCAACAATACTCTTACTATCAAATTCTGTAAGGTAATCAAGAGCCTTGACAATCAACTTTAATATTTGAGTGTTTTAAGGACCTTGGTGAACATCAAATCCAAAAGAAGTAGCTTATTCCTCATGTGGGGCTTTTTATTTGTTACCCGTTGGTGGCATGTGGAATCTTTTTTGCCCTGTTAAAGAATCCACCCATTCAACCTCCTTTTGATAATCCTATGTAGTTTTAAGTTTCTCTAAGTGTTTGACGAAAGGCCATGAGTGTTAGATATCCAACTCCATCTTGGCTCTTCTACAAAGTCCTTCAACCAACACCTCACACTTAGTCTGCCCTGTTCCAGTTTTCCCATTCCTCTTTCATATCTCTATACTCTCACCCTTGTTCCCACAAAACACACACACACACACACACACACACACACACACACACACACACACACACACACACACAACACACACACACACACACACACACACACACACACACACACATACACACCAACAGCCCCTTCAGATGAAACACATGTCTAATGTTTAAATGCTAACATGTACATATTAGCGAAACTTGTAACTTCTATCCTTCTTGGTCTAGATTACCTCACTAAAAATGATCCTTTCCAGCACTATCTATTACCTGTGACTGACTATCATAATTTTATTTATAGTGACATTTAAATAATGTTTCATTGTATAAGTATACCACATTTTTGTTCACATAGGTAAGAAGACTTGGTTTTTTTTTTTTGAATTTCTGTAAATCACTATCAAAGTTAATATCATAGGTGAATGAGAAAAGAATATAACACATAAAAGTGACAAAAACTGAGGAGGCTAATATTTCCAACCAAAATTTCATAATGTTATGCATATTGTTCTCTTCAATACTTGTTAATTTAAAATTTAAAAAAATTAACTATTTAGGAAGGTTACTGAAGCTGAAACAACACATGCAAGCATTCACCAGCAAAGTGACATTGAATGCCATGAAGATAAAAAAATAGGTGACATCTAAAACTCCATTGGCCACATCCAGGACATTAAATTGTTTCCTATGTGCCAAAGTTGCTTGACAAAGAACAGGCTTTCAAATCATGTTTTCTAAATCTGAGATTATCAATAAACACAATTCAATAATCACATAGTTCAGAAAAGAAGTTGTCCTAAATATTTGATACACATAAGCAGACTTAAATTAATGTGTATTTACATTTTTCTAAAAGGAGGAAGGAGGAAGGCTGGTCAAAGTCTTTAAAAAATTAAAATGTGCAAATGTTGGTATTTTATGTGTATTTCTGAAAAGAAAACATCACCAAGTTTATTTGGGTGAATTAGGTTATTAAAGTATCTATAAAGTAAGTTTAACAATTAACAAGATGTTTCTTCATAATGAAACTTGAATTGGAGATGATAATTTATAGAAATGATTTGTGAAAGTAGTTAAATAGTAAATCATTTTAGCACATTAAGAGACAAGTAACAATGACAAGTCAATAAAATCAGTGTTTCTTGTGGTTGGGTATGGCTGGAAGTAATTCATTCTTATGTTTTAAAAATATTTAAAATATACTTTTAAGTTTTCTAAATGGTCACTTCTAAAATGCACTTTGAGTTCATTATCTAATTAGCAAAATGTGGGAAGGATTTTACATGAAAGGAAGTGAAAGGGCAAAGAAGAAATGAATGACAGAGTAGATTATGTGTATTTTAAGATAAATTTGTATTGTTTAAAAATAGTATTTTCAAAATAGATTAACATAAATCCTTTTTGTGCTTTTTTTCCAACAATAGTTAAATTACAGCATTGGATTAAAACATATAGTGGCTCTAAAATGATTATAAAGAAAAACAATTTTGCTATTTGCAAATATCTCATCATTTTGATTTGTAATTATCTTTAACAGTCAAAAAAGGTAAGGATATGTATGTTAGTTAAAATACATAACTTTAACAAAACATTTGGGCTAAATAGCTGACACTACTCTGTTAGTCTATAATCTACCTTATTAAATATAGATATATTTCATATCTTTTATTTTGTGCTCTAAAGACTCTTTCAGGGCAAAGTATTATATATAAAATTCACATAGCATTCTCAAAAAAGAACTCACTCTATGTCTCTCTGTCTTACCCTCGCTCTCCACCTCCTCATCCATCCCTCCCTCATATTCTCACTATTCTCTGTGTCTCAGCTCAAGCTGGTACTTACTATTGATGGTAGAACTGCCTTTAATATGCAGTATCAGCCTGCCTCAACCTTGTAGTTGTTTCTTAACTAGGTTCTCATACATAGTTCCTGGATCAAAGGAAAGTTCAGGTTAGATCTAGACATTTTTTATTTTTGCTTTAATTTGTGTGGGGTGGGGATATGGTTGTTGATTCCACTTCTCACTGGTACTCTACATTGCTTAGCCTAATGCAACTAAGAGTTACCATTCTCTACCTTTAAAAGTACAGTTTTACATCAATAGAAAGAAAAGATTTTAAGTGCTAAAGTTTTCATTAGCATGCCTTTTAAAATAATTTATTTTAACTAAATTATTAGCTTGAATGTTTCCAAAAATGTAATTTTATTGTGTGTGAGTTATGTGTCATACACACAGACGTCAGAGGACAACTTGTGGAATCAGCTCATTCCTTCCAAAAGATGAGTACAAGATATCAAACTCCAGTGGTCATTTTTTTTTTTTTTTGTGGCAGGCACTTTCACCTCTGAATCCTCTCCCTAGGCACTTATTTATTTATTTTTATTCCAAACTAATGGATGATTTGTTTTTTATTTGCCCAAACATAGAAGTGTGTTACTGGGAGACCTGTGACACACATCTGATTGTTTGATCACAGTGACCATTACCAAATGAAAGAAGACAGAAAAGTTATATGCAAGCAAAAAATAAGTCACATAGTTCACCTTGCTGTGATTGATAAAATAGTAGAGGCATCAAGGTAACACTCTTTCCCTTTTATCAATAACCCATCTTGAAAAATCAATGTCTATTTCTGCTTCTTTGAATTATGCTACTATAAACTATAAATCTGTATTCCAGCAAAAGACCATTAATATCAGATGAAACACAGTATTATATTTATTTTATATTGTGAAGTATCAAATAAAAAGTACTGATGAGTTAGATGATAGTAATTCCATCTTCTGAATCTGATGGTTTTCAATCTCTTTTCTAATAATACCCCAGATGTTCAGAGGATGCTGGTCTGCAAACTGTGTTTTATGTACTTCTGTTGTAAACTGCCCCTATAACGAATGACCTGGGTAAATTTATGATGAAATTTTGTCATGAATTTTATTTCAACATCATGAACCCCATTTTAGCCAAAAAATACTTTAAATTCATGAAAAAGTGCTGACAAATGTTAAGAGTAGAGCACTTAGGAAATCATGAAATATTGGGAATTAAGTTTCATTCAGCATTATAAAATCCCCAAACAGCTTGTCTATAAAACTGTATTTATTGACATATGTGACAAAAATATAAGGACACTATTAGTCTCAATTATGACTAAATTCAATGATCAAAAAACATCACAAAGGACATTGATGTTCCATACACAATACTCTGATTCTGTGCTCTCTACTGTGTTATATTTTTTTCTACTCCCAACATATTGGTAATTCAAAAATAAGTTTTCATAAATAAATTCAGTAGTGAGGATATAACTTAAAAACCAGATAAAATGGATGCAAGAAACAGCCTGTTTTCCTACTTATTATAAATTATGGCTAACTATTACCCTGTAGGGATAGACTGCCTACCAATGCAGGTGAAAGGATGGACACACCGGCTCATTCAAACCAGTCAAATGTTGTTTTGGTGACTGAAAGCCATGATAAACTGCTCCGAAAAAAGAAATGTTACAACTACAATGTTAGCTCTGTGTTTCTTTGTGAGTATAGAGGATTTGGTGGCTTCTTTGCCCTCTCTCATCTGAATGCTGAAAGGCTCCATCCTTGGTTTCATAAGACTGGGTTTCTCACACCAGATTCCATAATTCTGTTAAGGACAGGTCTTCTTGTCCACATACACTGAACTTATGGGAACATGGTCCCATTTCCGCCTCCACATTCATGTTGTGTGTTTAGGTGTGTGATGTCTGTGTTCAAGTATTCGTAATCTATGACTGGAATACCACAAGCTATATCTGCAAATTTTAAAAAATTTGGTCAAAGCTGATTTAAGGTGATACACATATTGTCTGTCACCCTTTGGATAATGGTACAAAGTACTATATTTATGATTCATTTACCATTACCATATTTTAGCTTTTTTATTTTTATTATCATTTATTCATTTTACATACCAAAGTTTCCTCTCCCTTCATTCCTTTCATTCCCTCTCCCCACCTCCCTTCTACCTCTCCCTCATCAACTCCTCCTCCATCTCCATTCAGAAGGGGTAAGGCCTCCCATGGGAGTCAACAAGTGTGGCATATCAAATTGAGGCACGATCAAGCTCCTCCCCCTCACATCAAGGCTGGTCTAGCATCCCACCACAGGGAATAGCTTCCAAAGAGCCAGCTCATGCACCAAGGACAGGTGCTTTTGCCGCCACCAGGGAAGACCAAGCTACATAACTGTCAGCCAGATGCAGAGGTCCTAGGTGAGTACCATTCCAACTTTCTAGCTGCCAGTCCAGAGTCCATGAAGTGCCACAACCTCTAGTTTGCTATTTCTTTGAGTTCCCTCACCATGATCTTGATACCCCTTGCTGATATAAGCTCTCCTCTCTCTCTTCAACTTGACTCCAGGAACTTGGCCAAATGCTTGCTGTAGATCTCTGTATCTGCTCCTATTGGTTACTGGATAAAGGTTCTGATGTCAACGAGGGTAGTCACCAATCTGATTACAGGGCAAGACCAGTTTAGACACCCATTCTACTATTACTGGGAGTCTTAGCTAGTGTCATCCTTGTGGGTTCCTCTGAGTTTCCCTGGCACCAGATTTCTCCCTAACATCGTAATGTCCTCCTCCATCAAGATGTCTTTCATTCTCCATCCTGCCCCCGACTTGAACATCCTGATCCCCATGTTACAATCCCTCGTTCCCTCTACTCTACCCCATCTCGAGTTTACCTGGGACAATTTATCTATTTACTCTTCCCAGTGAGATCCATGAGTACCTTTTAGGGTCCTTCTTGTTTCCTAGCTTCTCGGGGACTGAGTATTGTAGCCTGGCTATCCTTACTTTATATCTAGTATCCACTTATGAGTGAGTATATACTGTGCTTGTCTTTCTAGCTCTGGGTTATTTCACTCAGGATAATCTTTTTCAAGTTCATTCATTTGCAAGCAAAGTTCTTGAGTTCATTTTTTTATCTTCCACTGAGTAACACCCCATTGTGTATATTGTCTTTATCCGTTCATTGAATGAGAAGCATCTAGGTTGTTACTAAGTCTCAGCTATTTTGAATAATGCTGCTATGAACATAGTTGAAAAAGTGTCCTTGTGATATTACTGAGCATCCTTTGGGTATATGACCAAGAGTGGTATTGCTGGGTCTTGAGATAAACTGATTCTTAATTTCTGTGAAACCACCATGTTGATTTAAAAAGTGTCTGTAAAATTTTGTACTCCCACCAGTACTGAAGCAGTGTTCCTCTTATTCCATATCTTCTCCAACATAGGCTGTCCTTAGTGTTTTTGGTCTAAGGCATTCTAACAGGTATAAGATAGTATCTCAATGTTGTTTGGATTTGCATTTCCCTGATGACTATGGATGCTGAACAGTTCTTTAAATTTATCTGGGCCACTTGAGATTCTTCTGTTTAAATCTGTACACATTTTTAATTGGTTTATTTGGTATTTCAAAGTCTAGTTTATGATCTCAATATATTTTGGATTTCAGTCCTGTGTCAAATGTGGGGTTGGTGAAGATCTCTCATTCTGTAGGCTGCCCTTTTATCTTATAGACAGTGTCCCTTGTCTTAGAGCAGCTTTTCAATTTCAGGAGGTGCCATTTATTGTTGATCTCAGGGTCTGTGATGCTGGTGTTATATTCATGAAGTAGTCTCCTGTGATAATGTCTGCAAGGTTATTTCCCACTTCTCTTCTATTAACTTCAGAGTAACTGGATTTATGTTGAGGTCTTTCATCCACTTGTACTTGAGTTTTATGCAGGGAAATAGACATGGCTCTAATTGCATTCTTATACATGCTGGCAACCAATTCAGGAAGCACCATTTGTTGAAGATGCATTCCTTTTTCCATTATATATTTTTTGCTTATTTATTAAAAATCTGGTGTTCATATATGTGTGGATTCATGTTAGGGTTTTTGATTCCATTCCATTCCATCCAAATGTCTGTTTTTATGATGATATCAAGCTGTTTTCATTACTGTAGTTCTTTAGTAGAGTTTGAAGTCACATATGATGATGCCTCCAGAAGTTCCTTTATTGTACAGGTTTGTTTTAGCTATCTTGGATTTTGTGTTTTTCCATATAAATCTTAAGTTTACTGTAGTGTCAGAAACTGTGAGGAATTTATTATACTTGCAAATTAACAATTTTATTTAAGATATACCTGTAAACATGTGTATACAATCAGTCTGTAAACACATAAATAATTTGTACTTACCCAAATGTATATACAAGTGTATAATTACACAAACCAAAAGATGTGAAAATAGGATGGAAATTATCTGAAAGGAGAGAGCTTTTAATGAAGATGTCAGGGAGTGAGGTAGAGTAATGGGAATGTACCTTATCCTAAAAGCTACTGAGATGTACTTTAAGTGAAAATGGAATGACGTGAATGCTCAGTAATAAAAATAACATGTAATTATTACAAACTATAAATAAAATAACATAGAGCATAGAGCCTGAGCAAATATATGTTTGTATATAAATTCACATATATGAGTATAGCAAAATTTATTTATAAAAGGTCATGAACTTGAAAGAAAAAAGGAGGAGTATATTGGATGGTTTACAAGGAAGAAATGTAAGGTACATATTATGTAATTATACATAATCTAAAAAATAAATCAACTATTAACAAAATAAATAGTCAAAAATAATAAATTTATGAAGATATAAAAACATAAAATTGTTTGAAAACCACCATAATTTAATGCATGAACTTTATATTACCTAAAACATATACAACATCATAAAATGGAGCAACTCATGCTTACATATTTGGAAAAATTAAAGTAACTAAATTATTCTGTGTGTGTATATGTGTGTGTGTTTGTCTGTAAATATGTATAAATAAGTCAAAATTAATGAAAGTAGATGCAAAGGATTTGTAAATGTGCAAGGAGGAACATATGGGGTGTTTAGGATAGAGAAAAGGGATGGGGAAATGATATACTTATAATTTCAAAAACGATAATTTTTTTTGAAAAGTAAAAGTATTTCAAATCATAAAAATGAGATGAGGTATAATAACAAATTCATTTTTCAATATGTCAGTTGTTTTCTGTCGGGAAAAATGATTTTATCTTAAAATTTTATCATTAACTATAAAAGTGAGGCCTGCTGTTAAATCATTTTCATTTTATATTTTAGTTTGTGAATGTCTATGTGTGTCTATGTAGTATAGTAGTACAATTTAGCAAGAGCTTCCTGATTCTTTGTAGATAGAGTTGCAGACATTTGTAAGTCACTCTACAGTGGGTGCTATGAACCCAAATCTGGTCATTGCAAAGCAATTAAGATAAAACGATTTACTTATTGGCTCATCTCTGTAGTCCTCACTACAGAGGACTATAGTGTGTGTGTGTGTGTGTGTGTGTGTGTGTGTGTGTGTATATGTGACATATATATATATATATATATATATATATATATGTGTGTGTGTGTGTGTGTGTGTGTGTGTTACATATTTAAGTTTTATACATATTTGAATTATTACTTTCCATTTCATTTATAATCATGCAGTGATTGCTGCTTTCAAACTTGTGGCCCAATGAACAAAAACTATTGCAAAATAGCAGAAGTAAGCAGAGAGTTTTCACATTTAAATATGCCCTTTATTGTACACATTGAAATGGCATCTCATTTTTCAATGAATCCCAGAACAGCAGGCAAGCACAATTCTATCAAAGCACATGAATCAATAGACTAAACAAGTTACACTGTAGCAGTTTATACATCAAAAGCACTTGTCTATTTCTGTGAGCAATATCATCAAAATCAATATATCCCCCAATCTACAGCTATTCCCCGAACTACTCTTTCATATTACATATTCAAACAGCTGTAAACAAATTAATAAATTGCTCTGGACTTTTGTTTTCTCTCCTCTTGAATTTTAATTGATTCACATCTTTGGTAAATCCATGTAGGCTTGTTGTGTTGGCTCTTTTCCCTTTTCTTGCATGAAGACAAATACAGTGAATGAGTGCTTTAACCTCACACTTCACTAACCACTTGTAGTTTTTATGTTAAACTCAAAGAGAGTTCTTCTGTTACACATTTAGTGTGTAATTTTCTCCCATCATTAAAATACAAAGCAATAGTATTCTTGCCCAGACTGTGCTGATGAGTCCTATCACATCAGTGAAGCACAGAATCTACAGATGCTCTTAGAAGCATCCAATCTATGCAAGCTAATAAAGGAGTGATTACTTACATCTGCAAAAGCCAGAGTCTGAAAGAACAGTTAATTACTAAGTCTCCTTCTTGCATATTGCATTAAGTAAAGCACCCTACTCAGTTCCTCCCCCTTCTCCCTGTATATGTGTTATATGAATGTTTACGTGTATTTTATGTCTCTCTTCTCTCACTCCCTCTCCCTGTCTCTCGTCTGACCCCATTGGTGCAGTTTGGTGTTCTTATACTAAAGAAGTAGTATTTAATTCTTAAGAGTTATACTTTGATAATATAATAAAGCTACCCCAGATTTAACATTTCTAAATCTCTTCCCATTGATAAGAATACTTATGAAATTTTAGATGATACTTTTAATAGAAACAACTTTTTGGCTATGAAAATGAAAATTACAAGATGGAATACTAAAAATACAAAAGAGATAGAAATTGAAATGTAGGTAGAATACAGCTGTTGACCTGATTACTGTAGTAGGTAAACATAAGCCAAAAGACCATTCAGCTATGAAACAACAATTATGATCACCATCTCCTATGGTTTTCTCAGTGTTAAATAGATGCATTCATTTCTGGGCCTAACATTGAATACAAAGTCTTCTGTGTGCTCTTCTTTACAGTATTTATTGCTTAAATAATGGAAAATGTAATAGGTTTTGAGTCAAACATCTGAATAGAACAGAATTCCAAAGAAGTTTCTCAAATGTAAAATGTTTTAGGAAACAGTATTATTTCTGTATTGTCAAAGAACAAATGTACAAATGAATATATTTCTTAGCTCCTCACCACACAGCATTATAAGAGATGATCTATCCACTTCAAAAATTTTATCAACAATAAAGGTGTCTTTATTTTTGTGTTATTAATATAATTTGAAAGCAGTTCCTAAAGACTACCAGAACTCATCATTTTGTTTTCTGTCACCTCCCAGAGGCTTCATTAAACATTTGCATGTGGATTCAAAGACCAAATAGGCAACCTTCTTGCAGTATCTTTCACAGTTTGATTCTTTATAATTTCTTACAATCTATGTTAATGATTCAATGTGGAGAAATTTGTGTAGTAAGACTTATCAAGTATGTACAATGAGGTGCATTAGTCAAAGTTCTCTATAGGGTCAGTGTTTATAGACTATATATATATTATATATATATATATATATATATATATTCACTCTCTATATATATGATATACATAATATATAGATTTATATTCATTCTATGTGATACACCACACACACACACACACACACACACACACACACATACATACCCACACACGGGGAGAGAGATGGTCTTTATTACAATACCTCAGAGGTAATGCAATTAATCAATGGCTGTCTGACAATGAAACGTCCTAGAATCATGTCCTTATTCATTACATGAGTCTGGGTACCATAGCTGGTATTCTGTATATGGTGGAATTCCAAAGAAGTGTGCTTTAATACCTTTGGATGAATGGACATACCAGCATGAACAAAATCAAGCAGTCAAAAAAGGCAGCTCCCTTCTTCAGTGTCCTTTATATAGGCTGCCAGTAGAATGTGTGGCCCAGATTACAGGTAGATCTTGCCATCTCTAAAGATCCAGATTTAAAGTTCATGTTCATACTTCAAATGATTTGACTAAGAAAAAAAATCCCTCAAAGATGTACCCATCATCAAGGGTCTTAGTTAGTTCCAGATATAGACAAGAATAGTCATTGCAAAAGGTTTACATGTTGTTTTTCATTCAATTCAGTAGCTGCCCCTTAAGCAACTGCTCTCCTTATTGGCAATTGCAATTTATAGCCACTAGTAGTCATTTTGTCTATAGCCATTCCGGAATTCTGTTCCCTTATGCATCAGCTCTATTACATTTGCTAAAGGGAATTTTATGTAGATCACTATCCCTCTATATCCTCAGCAAAAGTTGTGGTTAAATTCTGCATGCTCTGAGAGCCTGAATAGTAAGTAGCTAAATTTCTTTCCTAGCTCATGTTTCCCCTCAAACAGGGCATCCTTCTGCTTAGCCCCCACTTACGATCCCTAGGCAAACATGGTTCCTCTTTATCATTTCCTATCAGCAAGTTGCTGACTCAAAATCCTGACCCCACGTTACCTTTATTTAATCAAACAAATGTAACAGGTCTTTGTGTCATTAAACAAATAGTCCACAGCAGAAACAAATATAAGACATCTTAAATTAATATTCATAACAATATATTTTAAAGTTGGCTCTCTAAATTACCTATCATCTAGCATAGTCACAGATTCTGAAGTTTAGTTAATGCTTGCATTTTATGAATTTGCAGAGACTATTTTGGTGACCATGTTTTTCTATGTCAATTTAAAAAAATGGCATGCTATATACTATAAGCTAGCCTCAAACTCATTATCATGGCTCTGTCTTTTGATTGTTAGAATTGAAGGTATGCCATAATGTGTAGCTCAAAATGGCTTTTAATACACAGCAATGTAACAATAAAACATTCATTACATTAACATTGTTCTCTTTCAATCCTATTTTCGTGTAAGTTAAATCACTTCAACAAGTCTAAGCATAGGATGAAAATGAATGAGGGAGTATATGCTGGTGCAAAGTGCATAGAAAGAGGAGATAGCATTGTGTGTTTTGATTTAATTGTGCATGTCTGTCATAGGTTCACATGTGGAAATGTATAGGCTTGAGGAGGTGGTGCTACTATGAGAGGTTTGGGAGCATTTATGTGACAGAATGTTACTGGAGAAAGTGAATTGGTCAGGTCTTGAGGTTTACATCCCAGCTCTTTCTGGCCCAATCTCTATTCCTTGACAATGCAAAGTAATAAACTATGACTCTCTGTCACAGATCTAACTGTTACCATACCATGCACACAATTATAGACAATATACTCTCAAACTATGACCCCAAGTGATCATTTCTCTCTTTAAAATATTTTGACAGGTAATATTATCACAGTAATCAGTTAAGTAATGAATGCAGAAATTAGAAACTAAGAACTGGGTTTTTGTTGTGATAATCTGGCCTCCAGGTTCCTAGATATTTGGAATTTGTCTGCAAGAAGAAATGGAAAAGTCTGAAGCTATGACTAAGAAAAGCCTTTAAATTTGCCAGCCACACTTAACAGGCGATTCTGATTAAAATTCAGAAGACATTAAAAATAAATATAAATAAATACAATATAGACTTGTACCCATAAGATTTCAGAACAGAACAAAGTGCTCCATCTGGAGAACATGTCATTCTGGTTGAATTCTTGAAAGGATGGTGCTCTGCCATTGTGTAGAGATCTTGAATGAAGCAAATTTTGGAAACAATTGATTCAGTTGTATGGCCAAATAAATTCAAGACAACATAACAGTCAGGCTGTGTCAGGTTAACCATGTGTTTGCACAGTTTATAGCTAAAGTGAAGCAAAGTTGTAAAAACAAGTGCAGATTTTAACAAATGGAGAATGAACATTAAAAACTACAAACAGGGAGTACAAAGAGGTAATCTCTGGTAAGCATAAGTTGAGCATTTTTACTGTCACAATCGAAATGTATCCATGCAATTCTACAGATTCAATATCACAAAAAATTTTGAAGAGTTTTCATTTGAAAAGAGAGTTACTAGCTGGGTCTGCTATACATTTCAATAGTCTCAGAACTGGGGAGGCTGAAGAAGGAGTACAATGGAAATTGGGCAATATTGTGAATAGTGGACTATTTGGTGTACAATGAGACCCTGTCTAAAAACAGACAACAAATCAGCAGAACACAGTTCATACCAAAAGAGTTCCTACAATGTACCTCTTGGAGCAGTGACACTTAGGAAAATGTTTTGTATTTTCCAGCATATAGACACCTAACTGTCACTGTTGCCATAAGTAAGGACAAAGATAAAACTTTATCAGAAAAAAAGCACTGTCATTGTCTCATAGTACTGATTCTGTAGGAATTCATGATGAAAAATGCAATAGTGCAAGGTTCAATAATGCTTACACTTGCATTTTGTACATGAAGTTACAGGGCATGCTGGGATTGATGCTACAAGTTAAACCCTCAATTACACTGAACATTCCAAGACATTAGAAGTGCAAGAATGCAGGATGGCAGCCAAGGCAAGGTGCAATTGACAAACAGATTTCACCTGAGGGATAGGACACACATATCTCAGACAACAAGAATTAGAAGAACAGATCTAATGAAAATTAGAGCATGGATGATGTTGTCCTGAACCCTATACTGGACAAGAGTTAAGTTTGGAATTTGTCCTTATAGATTTTAATCATGTATGATTATGCTCCAATCTCTTCCTTTTAGAGTGAGAATGTTTGTTTACTTCATCCTATTAAATGATGAAAGTTTGCAACTTGTATGTATGCATTGATCTATTCATTACATTTTCTTATATTTTATAAAAGCCTTTAGTTAAGAAATTAACTGGAATCTCAGAAAGAACTTTATACTCTCTCATATATAAATTTTAGACATAGAGCAAATGATTACCAGCCTAAAATCCTCTTCACCAAAGAAATTAGGAAACATGAAGGACTCTAGGGGATAAATGCATGGACCCCAGGAATGGGAAGGGGCAGGAACTCCTGAGTTAATTGGGAGCATTAGGGGAGAGGGAGCTGCCAGAATGATAGCAGGAGAAGAGGAGAGGAGAGGAGGAAATGAAGGAGCAGAAATATTGAGTTGGGGGAAGAATAGAGGAGAGCAGGATGAGAGATACCATATTAGAGGGAGCCATTTTAGGTCCAAGGTGAGATCCAGCACTAGGGAGATTTCCAGAGACCTACAAGGATGACACAAACTGACAATCCAGGCAATGGTGGAGAGTATAACCTAAATGCCCTTCCCCTAAAATGAAATTGATGACTACTTTTTATGCCATCCTAGAGCCCACATCCAGTCGCTGATGGAAGCAGAGGCAGACATACTCAGATATACACTGAACTGAACTCTGGAATTTAGTTGCAGAGAGGGAGGAATGAAGACCGAAGGGGTCAGTACCAGGCTGGTGAAACCCACAGAAATAGCTGGCCTGAACAAGGGGGAACACATCGACCCCAGATGCTATCTGGGAGGCCAGTACAAGACTGATCCCTACCCCTGAACATGGATGTCAATGAGGAGGCCTGTGCACTCTAGGAGGCCCCTGGTTGTGGATTAGTATTTTTCCCTGGTGTAAGAAGGGACATTGAGAGCCCATCCCACGTGAAAGGATGCACTCTTGCCCTGGGCACATGGGGAAGGGCCCAGGCCCAGCCCAGGATGATATGGTAGACTTTGCTTAGCCTCTGTTGAGGGCCCTACACTGCCTGGGGAGTGGACGGTGGATGGGGTATGAGTGAGGGGAGGGAGAGAGAAGGGATTGACATGTGAAACAAGCTTGTTCCTAATTTGAACTAATAAATAAATAAATAAACAAATAAATATAAAAAATTAACCAGAACCTCAAAAAGAACTTTGTGCTTTGAACAACATGGAAATTTTAATAATGGATATTGTTGAGTTATGGCAAATGCCTTGTTCGTTATGTGATGGCCATTAGTCAATGGGAGCCAGGCAGGAGAAATATTGTAGTTTGTATATGAGACAGCTTTTGCATTATCATGGTTTTAGTCACTTAGCACTTGGGGGTACTAGGGCACTGTACTGGATGTATATAGAAGTTGTATGAATAGCCTAGGTGATTGTAGTGACCAATTTGCAGGAGGCAGAAATGGGGATACATAGACCTATAAAGGTATGGTTTGTCCTTGCTTTTGGTCTGCATAGTGACCAGTATTGTTTGTCCTTACTGGTCACTATGACAAAATAAATAGTTGTCACCAACTTCTCTCACAGTATAAGTTCCAACAAACATGCCTTTTCTGACATGATAGTTTGTACCTCAGGCTGTGAGCCACAACCAACTCCCCTTTCCTTTAAGTTGCTTCTTACTAAGTATTTGTCAGCAGCAGAAAGAAAATTATTATAGTTATGCTACAATCCATTCTACGAAAACAAATGCTTTGCAATGCTCCAAATATGGATAAATTTAAAGGTATTATACCTTTCATTGTTTCTATAAGTACATTCCACCCTTCCCAAATGGTTCCAAAAATGCTGTACTTCCTATATACATGCATATGAATACACAGACACACACACACACACAGACACAGACACACACACACACACACACACACACACACACACACACACACACAGAAAGTAATTTTCTACTACATGTTCCTGCATTCATTCATTGATGCACTGAATGTTTTCAATTTCTACTATGTGCTCAGCTTCGTACTGAATAGTACTGATCCAGGTTGCACATGTGTGACCTCTTTTGTGCTGTGAATGAACCTCGTGCACAAACTCACTTGGGTACTTTCAGCTAGTCTTCTAGAGCTTAGCTAATTGTAGTAACTTATAAAACATTGTTGATGAGAAAGTCATTGTGGTGCATGCTTCTTCCCATGTTGAAACCATTTTCAGACACATCCTCTTACCGAGACAAGTTCAGTGGGTGCTCTGGACATTTTCTTCAGTTCTTACTGCTGTGTGCTCTTTGTTGTGGTAGTACATTTCTTCATCAAAATCATCTTCTGCAAACATGAGACTAGAAATAGTCTGTGAGAAGAATTAGTCAAAACCACAAAGACATAGAATATGAAAGCAGACCTAGGGAGTCTGTCCTTACACCAGTTGCCCTTATAGATCAGCACAATATTTCACTTCCTAATTTCCTTCTCTCAGCATAATATGAGCTCAGTTAAACAAATCATTCCAAACTTATGTTAGTAAACACCTTCGTGATTTAAAAGAAATGCAGTTAGTGAAGGCAATTCATCCTTCTCTATAAAAAGACCAAGATTAATTTGTAAATAGTTTTCCTAATGGAAAGAGGAAGCCATACATATTAATTTTTGAGTCTCATTCCCTGAAGTATAATATCTGCAAGTGTATCATCTAGCTTTCTTCACACATGAGGCAGCTAGCATGAAATCCTTCTTCCACAAAATTAAGATTCTCCCTCTCAACAACTTATGCAACTGTGCATTTGCTAATCTCCTTAATTCAACATGTCAGATATTTTATTACATAACTCTTGTCATAGCATATCTTAATTTCTTTATAGAAAAGTAATTCAAACATCAGAGTGAAACTTACATGGATTTTCTACATGTCAATTAGACATAGGAATCCATAATAAGTAAGATTAGCATTAATGTTGCTTTTGTCATTGGTAATCAATTACACAAAGTAAATACTTTCTATGGCACTTTCAAAATGTTTTTAGACTAGCCTTAGGACACTTATTGCTCTCCCTCAAACCCCTAGTATAGGGGTTTGGTAGACAGAAGAATTAGATGAATAAATATAAATTTGAATACTTAAGAAAAGTATCTATGCATGCCTATATTTAGAGTTTAATATTCATCACAAAAGTATGCTCTGGTTGATATCATATGTCTGTTAAAATTTCTCGTCAGAACAGATTTCAATATAGGGAAATGGTATTCCATAATATTTTCCAAATGAAACTCACTGACATCCAAATTATGTAGTATTATTTCTTCACCTCTGGTTCTACTAATGTATATTTTACACATATAAGATAGACTCTACTTCCATTGATAGTTCAGATGTTATGATAAACAACTAAACTAACACAAACTAGTTTTTATTTATCTTTCAATAAGACTGAGAGTTTGATCTTAATTGGAATAGAGATAATACCTTTTTAACAAAACCCATTGCAGAGTTCTGAATTCTCAGAGCTCCTGCCTCTGTCCTGTTTTAACAATTCCCTGGCACTTCTGGAACAATGGAATTGCTCTTATTTTCACTCAGTCTTTTCCTTCAACTCCTTATATCACAAGGGGTTTATCGCTAATTGGCTGTTCCCTATGAAACCCATTTCTAGGCTTAAAGATGAAAATTACTTTTTATTCAAACATTTTATCTCACTTAGAGAGACAGGTATAATAAATCACACATTCTTTCATGAAGTTACAATAATCAGTATAAAATTACCTGAGCTTCATAATTTGGTTTATGCTGAAGCTCACTCTCTGTTGAAACTGTAAACATGCCAAATTGTTTGTTTGATCTCTCAAAGCCCAGGAATTAAAATATTTGAGTGCTAACAAAATTTTCACAGGAGACTGGCCATTTCTTTAAGTATTCCAATCTGTTGTTTATGCAAACCAAACATATCACAAATATTAAAGAAATGTAGTGGTGAAAATTCTCTGGTCACTGATGAAAGATAAGGAATTATTACTTGATGAATATTTACCTACTCAGATCAGACATGTCAGTTAATTCTTATAACTGTTAATGAAGGAGGTGCAATGATTTCTTTTCTGCAGATGGAGAAAATGAAGAGGACAATGACTAACTCCACCATCTGAGATCAATCATTCACTGAACAATGAGAACAAAATCCCAAATCTTTCAGCTTCAGAGCTCAGATGTTTATCTCCAAAAGATGGTATGATGCTAGGTAAGCATTTACTGCTCACTTCTCCTTTTGCAATTTTTTTATTAATAGAAAATCAGTTAAGTAAGTTTATATTATTTTAATTCTATTCCTTATATTAGAAAGAATCCCTACTTCATTTTACTAATCTATTTTTAGAGCTCATACTTAGTTCATCATTTACACTTCTTTAAGTAAAAACTATTTCTTATACAGCCATGCTTTGAACTCAGCATGACATACATATTTTTGTTATTGTATCTATATTTTAAATTCTTTGGAAATTGTAAAATCAGTTTTAAATCTATATTTAAAGACTTAAAATTATGTGTATAATAAGTACAATTATAAATATAGATACCCAAAGCCTTTTCATTCACAGCTACATAATTGTTAAATTATAGATACAGCCTTCTTTATTAGGCAAAATTCTAAATTACCATAGATTCTTATTATAGTGCATAATAAGCATTCAAGATTTTCTAAGGTAAAATTATTTAAGAATTTTCTCCTTTAGAGACATTTAAACATACATTCACAGATACTCAGATATGTTCTCACGGCTGCAGTTTCTTTCATTTTAAATTAATTTACCACACAATTTGAGCATCTCTCATATATCACCTCAACTCTCACCAGACCCCAAACTGTGTTCTATGCATTCTGTTGCCTCAAAATGCAAGAATTCATGATTTGAATTTTGTAGGTGTTAATACCTAGAAAAATATCATATTGGCAAAACAGCAAAAAAAAAAAAAAATCCAAGAGTGTTAATTCTTTGTTACTGTGTGTTAATACCCTTGCATCACACATAATGGGAAAGTTCATTAATATTTTTCAATTTCTATAAATTACAGCTAATGACATATATTTCAAAGGGTTTTAAATGTTATATGATGATATACATGTTAGTTTGACAATATATTAGACTGATAGTTTTTGATTGATTTCAACTCATCTTAAAGTTTTAGCACTCATTCACAGAAACTATTCAGATAATGTTTTCAGACTCAAAGACAAGAGGAAAAACAAGATTGTAAATGGAGTTCTTAATTGTTCTAAACAATAAAAACAAATAGTCAGATAAGAAGGAAAATGTTGAGAGATCAGATAGAAGGATCAAGCTACCATTTCAACTTACCTCCTTCCAGTCTCAGCACAAAAGAGTTCTTGTTTTTCCCTGTTTATATCCTGTTTCAGCCCAGCTACCTCACTTCCTGTCTGTCTGTACAGACCTCCAGACCTCTATGGTTAGCTAGAGGCAAGCTCTATTCTCTGAACTTCAGACAGCCTTTTTTGTACAAACAAGGCATCAACACACGAGATGAACTTACATTAATATTTTCATACCGACATTTTACAATTATTTATAATACTTGGATATTAGAAAACAGAACTAGAATTTTAGACTATTTCAAATTAGTCTTATTTTCAAAACAATAAAAATAAAAAACTTGAAGAGAAACAAATTTGAAGAAATCACTAACCATGTTAAAACTATTCATCTGTGTACAACTCATACTCCCAAATTTTTCTATAGTCTTCATAAAAATAGCATCAAAATTGTATGTTTTTACGCTAGACACCTGAGACTCAATCTTGAGTTTTCTGTCTATTGGATTTCTCAAATGTAATTGCTTACTACATTAGAAAAATAGGTGTCAAGTTCTTGGACACTGAAGCAGAGTTGTGTTGGATTCCATGCCATGGAGGAGGCCTTTACTCAAATCAAACCTGATATTGGTTACTCCCACAAATTTTGAGGAATTATTGCACTGATGTGTTTCAGGTAGGTCACTATTTTACATCTAAGGATTTACACATGGGATGATGTTCACCCTTTTCCCTTACTACATTTAACTCCCAAGACTACAGAATAACTCCCAATAACCATGAATACCAGTCCATGGGGGTGAGGCCTTCATTAGGAAACAGCTCAACTTCTCTGTACTCAATGGTTGTTAAGGTGCTTTAGGTCAGCAATGGGGCCTTATGTCAGTTTGTGTAAGGTGAATTATAGTTTTATCAATATCCTGGGTTTTGGGGGAGTTCCCATGGGAACCCTTTGGTCAAAAACTCAATTAAATGTAACCCATTCATGGTACAGGAATTTGGTGAAGAGAGATATCCAATTGGGACATCTTTGTCTACACCTCTATTTGGTACTTTAATTTAGATTGCTTTTACATATGTACATATTATAGGAAGCTTCTACTGCATTAGCTTTCTATACAAACCCTCAAGTGGTACTTAATTTTAACTGTCTCTCATATTTTTCCCCTCACCCATGTATGTCTTCCTTCACCTTTATTGTTTGTTCCTACCATTCCTGTGTTCAAGCTTATTCCTGACTTTAAGTTCTTTCAGGTTCAGTGTATCAGGACTTATGTTGACATCTTTAATCCATTTGAAGGTGAGTTATATGTAATGTAATAAGTATGAATCTATGTACATTCTTCCATATTCAGCCTTGCCGTTTCATCAGCACCATTTGTCGAAGATGTCTTTTTTTCCAGTATGTGCTTCTTTCTTTTAATTTAATCAAAATTCAAGTGTCTATAGATCTGTGGATCTCTTTCTGGGATTTCAAGTATGTTCTGTTGATTAAGACAGCCTTTCTAAACTATGCTGCTGTAGACTCTAATAGTGAAATAAGCTTCTTGTACTCTATTTTACAGCTTTCACATAAGGAATGTATGACTAAAATCCCAGAAGTGATAGCAAGAACATGAAAAAAAAAACAAACAAACAAACACAAATCTATGCAAGTCCAAGCCAGTCCAAATTCAATCATGGGAAAGGGATTTGGTCACAAAATCCTTCCACTTGCAGTGGTGAACTTGACAAATTGTAGATGTTAGAAAAGAGAGAAGCATTTCTCTAAGAGTGTAGCCCCTTTTAAGTTGATCATACTCCAGTGAAAGACCTACTTCCAAGAGTATTTTGTTAGAATTGTTAGAATAACCAGTCTTAAAGGGGTACTGTTCACAGTAGGGTCAGTACGGAATTGGATGTGGGTGTGGGAAGAGTTTGGGAGGGGAAGCATATGGCAAAAACATGTTGTAGAAAACTCTCAAAGTTCTAACACTTTTTCATTGCTTTTGTCTAGTGACACTCTTTTCTGTAGTGAGAGCCAGCACTTTTTCATTCATCCCTTTTAATGTTTAATTATTTATATGAGGTCATAAAAACAGAACCTTATCAAGAAAAGAAGTAACTCTAAAGCAAATGGAGAGAGACAGCAATGCTATAGTTGCTTTCATGAGAATTCTTAGTCACCAGGGAGTGACTAAGATAAGAATGATCAGGAGGTGTGGACTTGTTAGGGAAATTCATTACTGATTATGGACTTTGGCATTTCAAAACCCCAAACCAAGCCTGTCTGTCTCTTGGCCTGCAGATCAGGATGTAGTGTTCAGCTGTTGCTCCTGTGTCATGTGTGCTAACAGGCCATGATGTGTGCATTCATGCCATGATGATAATGAACTAAACCTCTGAATCTGTAAGTAAGCCCCCAATTAAATGGTTTCTTTTATGAGAATTTCCCTGGTCATGGTGTCTTCAAAGCATCAGAAAAATGACCAGGAAAAATTCCTCCCTAACTGATAGTTCCTTCCCTAAGAGATCAGTGAATAGTTTTGATTATAATGTGGAGGACCTAAAATCAACTGAGAATTTCACAACAAGCAACCCTGGAGAAAGTGGCTGAATCCTCTGCAAGACACTGGAACATCACAGCAGTTGTGCTGTTTTTGTCTAGAAGAATTAGTTTGTGTAATTAGAATATAATGAAGAAATCAGTATGCAAATATATTTGAAAGATAAGGAAAATTGACTTGATACTCAAGCAATATAAAAAATGTTAGAAAAATCTGTTAGTCAAGAACTAACTGGAATCAAATCTCTCAGCAAGGTGCTCATTATAATATAATTACTAAGCAATTTATATCTTAATTATAATGAGTTAAAAATTATGAGACAATAACTATTTCATTCATCTTGTATACTTCACTCTTATAGAGACATTGAATTCCAACTCTATTGCAGAGGATTATCCATTTTTATATTACATATTTTATCTATCATATAATGCCACAGTGTGTATATATCAGTTAGGACATATCTGAATTCAGCCAGAAAATATCATGTAAAATATTTTATTGAATTGGAAACAGTTTTTCATGGATTTTTATTAATAAAATGTCTATAACTTCACTGAGAAAACAATGCAGATGTTGGTATGTGATGTGCTGATCCAAGATTGGGTTATGATCTTATCATTCTAATTAAAAATTCTATTTTTGAAACCCTTTTTTGGTTCCATAGCATTTCCAAGGGTTGATTTTTCAGGCTTATTGCTAGACATTGAGCTACATAACAGATGGAAACAATAGAGTTTTCCATTATTCACTGAATGAATAGGTCAAGTTTTGGTTTAAATAATTTGCCCTCATGGGCTCATTTGGAGGAGCATCTTGGGAAAGCAAATTGATTAATGATTATTGAAACATTCAGTGTTCCTTGATCAGATTATAGATTTATTCTTTCAGTGTTAATAAGAAAATACCTTATAATAATACACAAAAATGTAAATATGCTAATGTATTTTCATGGATCACAATCTTTGAAACACTCAGAAGTAAAGACAGGAAGATACAGACTAAAAATCAGAAGCAGTCATTGTACTTGGAAGACTAACTATAGAATAATTACTTATCTTAAAGTATTTAATTGGTTGTTAGATGTTTAATATAAACATACGAGTGAAAGAAAAGTAGTCATAGAACACATAATATTTGGAACAAACTTGTATGTAAGTTAATTTTTACATGATCATCATTCTACTGCTGTAATTCAACTGTTTACTTTATTAAAGTAAGTATGCTTAAACTCAAAAAGGGTTCACTAATGCCACATGTAATACTCCAAATACTTATATAGACATAGAGGATAATAATTAATTCAATGTCTTGTTCCATTTGTATAATATAAATCCAATTATTACTACTTCAAAATGAAAATATTAACATAAAATATGCAAAAATGTTTAAATTCCACATTAAAAAGTTTTGACAAGATTTTCTAAACATACAAATATATACAGTGAAAATTTTAATCACTAACTATCTTATCATGTGGTGAGTGAAACCTAATCCCATGATTCATTGTATACAAACACAGGCTACAAAATGTCTGCATAATATTCTTATTCTTTGAGACATTGTTTTGGAGAATTTATTGACTTTTTGAAAATGAGAAAGCAATGGGAGAGAACATGTTGGGATTTGTAGAATGTACATCTATACCCATGGACTTTTCAAAACTGCTGATCACTCATGTTTAAACTGCTGTACTTAGCCCAAACAGAGACTTCAACTCTAAATAGTCATGCTTTTTGAGAAATTTTAAGCACTTCATTCTCACAAAGTAAAATAGCAATCCCTGAACATTTTTCTCTTGTTAATGTAGTTCTCATTCCGACAATAAGCTCTTCCCTGAAGATGACACAATGAAATCCCAAAGAGACTTTCCCAAAACTTATTAAATTGTATTGAAGCTAGTTTCGCTTTGCTCCATTTCCCCTTATTTGTTTTTAATAGTTATATCATCTAGAAACAGGAAAAAAATGAATTGTAGTGATTTTCTTGCTGTATCTTCTAATTTTAATTAAAATAGCCTTGAAATATCCTGAGAAATCTCATTTGATGATCAGTTTGCTCAGCAATTTTGAGATGTCACATGACACATTTTCTTTATGCTTGTCATAAAATTCTTCTTAAAAAAGTCCCTTCTTTCGTGGCATTTAAACTTTCCATGAAGACAGTTTATTATATCATGATTTAAGCAGTTTATGATGATGGAGATTTCCTAATAAATCTTGTAAAAATTTAGCAATAATTTAAAAAGTCAGATGGTTTCACATTTATATATTAATCATTATTTTTATCGTCTATATTTTTCTTGTTAGTGCACTGGTTTGAACGTCCTCAGTTTCCATGCCTCCTATCGCTTCAGTGAAGTAAATCAACTTCATGAAATAGTATTCTAAAAACAGCGTCCAGATGATATTTCTTGGAAAAGCAGTATCAGCTCAAGCAGACACAGTTGGATGGAAAGGAAAAAAAACAAACACCTTTCAAATGCAGAGCCTTTATAAATTACAGGGCCAATGAAGGTGGCTGTCACAAAGGTGTCAACTCTAGATGCCTCACATTCCACAGGATGACACTGAAAGAAATAGCCTAGATGACGGGGACAGGATATGGTGTCCACACTGGCGATGTAGAATGGAATACATGCAGCTGCCATGCAGTTTAAGAATCTGTGCACGCTCCTCCTCATGGAAAGGGTAGAAATACTCAGGCCTCATCAGAAGCAAGAATTTGATGAGAAGCTGCAGCCTGCCAGCCTTGATAAATATGAAAGTAAAGGAGAGCAAGAACCTAAAAGCCTCTTGTGTTCTCACTTCAATCTAGTCACAGGACAATTTTTATAGACCCTCCCACTAACTGACATTGAGCCATATTATATGGTAAATTGGCTAAAGAATGTTATTAATTCAACTTTTGAGAATATGATTGGTATGGCAGGTTGTAACTCTAAAATAAGGACTTGGAACATTGAGGCAGAAATTGGGAGTTAAAGGACATTTCTGGCTAAGTTCAGAACCAGGTAGGTCCAAATGATGTCCTAATTAAAAGGAAACAAAGCAAAAATAAACAAACAAAAAACAAGAAAATATAAATTAAAAAGGAAATGTATTCATATTTCTAGCTATTGCCTGGTCTGTGTTTACTTATGGAAGTATGTGTTTTTCAATAACTACTTTGGGATAATTATTACTCTATCTGATTGATTTGGGGTCTTGTATGTTGAGGAAGTTTCTTTTGATTCTTGTCTGTGAATTTTTTTCAGTACAGCAAGCCTACAGTTGGGATCTTTTACAAAATCATATTAATCCTCACAAAACATGGAATAGTAAGATTTCCTAGCATATATCTGCTTTATGATGTAGTCATTATTAGTTTTACCAGAATTTCGGTGGTAATTTAGAGGTGTTTATAACAGAAATCAGAACAATTTTCCAATCAACAATATATTCTGTAATGGGAGGAGTGTTGGTGGAATTAATGTTGGTCTGTTTTTTAAGAATAAAGATGTAAATCATATTTGTATTTATTTGAATTTGTTTGCGTTTAAAGTGAAAGGATTCTTCATATTATAATAGTTTATATGAATAAAGCAATTTACCTCAAGTGGGTGTATTGCAGCATAAATGAATGCTGTCTATTTAGGATACAAAAAAAAATGTATAATCTTCAGCAAATTCCACCCTAAGTACTAAAACGTACATGACTGTAGCCAACAGACAAGCTCATGCATTCTAGAGATTGATAATCACATTATGGTCATAATGTTTTCCAAATTGACATTTCTTAAGCTTACTCATGTCCCTTAAAATCATCTACTATAAATATATCATTATTACCTAACACATTACTGGCATAATGATGTTTATATTTTAATCAATACAGTATGTCTAAATTCGTCTATGGAAGTTTGACACAAGTTAATTTAATTGTAATTTTTAATGCTAATTTTAAAATATTTCTTTAATTTTTGAGATTATAATATAATTACATAATTTATATAATTTCTCCTTGTTTTTAACCCTCCAAAACCTCCAACATACATCTCTTTATTCTTTTCAGATTCATTGCCTCCTTTTTCATTAATTCTTCTTACATATATACACATATCACATACATTCTCTCTTACTCTCTCTCTCTCTCTCTCTCTCTCTCTCTCTCTCTCTCTCTCTGTTTCTCTTTCCATGTCTGTCTCTCTCTCTCTTACTCCTGGCAAAGGATGTTTCTCCCAGTTTCAGAATTTTCTATTCGACTGTAGTTCATTGTGCAGGGTTTAGGCCTCCTTGGATTTTCCTGTCCACATTAGTATGTCTACTGGTGTTGTCTTGTTCAGCTCATGTTTTAGGCATTCATGTCGGTGAGGTTTTATGGTGTGGCTTCTAATATCCCTAGAAGACACAATCTCACATCGAATTTCTTGTATCACTGGCAATGATCCCTGAGGAGAGAGGGTTGTATTGTAGATACATCCATTGTCATTGGGCTGTACATCTCTGAATTATGTTTGGTTGTGGATTTTGTTAGGATCTCTGAGGTTTTCTTGAAGAAGGGTGGATGAGAAATATATTTATCTATTGGTATTTTGGCAAATATTTATCATATAGTTAGGAAATATACTGGTCTAGTAAAGTGGGAGTTCTAGATCCTTCTCTATAATCCATGGCTTTACTAGCCTTGGGCAGTTTGCAAGGTTTCACATTTTGTCTAGTTTTAGTAGCATTTCTGTTAAAAATAGAAATTTGGTAGCCCATGCCTTTAATCCCAGCACTTGGAAGGCAGAGGCAGGTGGATCTCTGTAAGTTCGAGGCCAGCCTGGTCTCCAGAGTGAGTTCCAGGATAGGCTCCAAAGCTACACAGAGAAACCCTGTCTCGAAAAACCAAAAAAAAAAAAAAAAAAAAAAAAAAAACAACAAAAGAAAAGAAAAGAAAAAAAGAAATTTGTCAAAAAAGTAAGTTCTTATGGTTCAGTAACAGTATCTGTAAGTAATTTTTTTAGCAATGTATTATATCCCGATAAGTGTTTCCAGGCTCAGAGAGAGTGCTTTGGTCATTTCTCAATACTATGTATTCATTTTCTTGTATATTGTAAGAATCTGTATTATTACATTTGTAGCATGCCTATTGTGACTCAAGAGAATTCAATTCACTAAGAGATATAAAATTTAATAGGCCAGGTCCTTTGTTTTTGACCATATTATTTGAAAAATAGATAAAATTTCTCATAGACTCTTAAAAATTCAAAATATATGTGCATTTGAATGACAGCAGTCTTTCATGAATTTATACAATATGGTCCTTTCTATCACAAAAACACTTGCAATATCATATATGTGTCACCAATGTCTATGCATAAACAATTGGTTATTTTATTATTTTTATCACTTCTTTCTTTCACTGAAGTAACTGGTTCTAATGAGCTGCCAGTAGATTGTACTTGCCAAACATTCATTAATTTTAAAAGTGACATTCTTATCAGGAAGGAAATTCTATTTCAGGAGATACATGTCAATTAACATCACCAATTTCTGTAAAAACTGATAGTAGTCTTATTCACAAAATTTACTAGCAGAATTAACTGTTATATCAATGTTGTTCCATCATAGAGTCTGAAATAAAGTAAACTAATAAGCCAATACTTTAAACAACTAAAATTATTTAAATTAAAAATTCAATGGAGATCTCTTTGCCTTAGCATAGAATCAATTTATTCCAAATTTGATATAATATTCATTATAATTTATACATTTTATCATTTGCTTCCCCCAAAAGCGTTCTTCATTAGATAAGCCAGGGCAATTTCCTTTTTTAGAAAAGGAAAGAAGAAGATAAATTGATGACTAAACACTTGGCACCCAACTGAAGGATCTGCTTCAGAAGTTTATGGAATTCTACAGTGTTTGAGACTTGACAGGAGAATATGTCACTTGGAAGTTCCTTCAAGGTTTTATAGCATGGCTTCATTCCCTGTTTGCTCTCTACTTCCAGATTTTCATAATTGGTGGATTGGCTTTATGCTCCTATTAACATGTATTCCTTTCCGTAATGAACAATATGTCCTCAGAAACTATAAGTCAAAATGAAGACTTTCTATCTTAAGTTGATCTTGTTATAATATTTTTAATAGCAAAAGAAATTCAACTAATTCAGACAGAGCTGTGGACTTTGCATTATTTTTGGACTCCTGCGCCCACTTTTTGTGGTAACAAATGAAAACAAGGCAAAGAGCATCCTTTTCATGGAAAGATTTTTGACTAACCTTGGAAATTTTAACAGTTCTGATTCCATTCTCCAACATTCAGCAGTAGATTTTGACTATTTCTCTAATATATCATATGCATTTTCTTGTGTCTGATTCAATTCTACAATCATGCAGAGAAAAAAATAGTGGGAAACTAACAACATGCTACATAGTATGGCTCATATCAAAACCATCATAATGTAAGGGAAAATTGTGTTATAATGCATAAAATTAAATAAATACATTGTAGGACTTATGCAATAATGCCTATATAATTATTTCTTTAGCTGAATTCTAAATATTTATCCTGATTCCTTGCTGACAAGTGTATTTCTCACCCATCATCAAAGAACCTTCATTTTGCAATAGATAGAAACAACTTAAAACATCCACAACCATTCCATATGCAAAGAACAAAACTAAGGTGTGCCTAACCTCAATTAATGGATCTATAATGCTGTCAACTATACCAAAATTTCAGAGAATATTGCAGAAGAGGGTAGGGAAACATAAGAACCAAAGGACCATGATATTTCTTTAAGATATTTGAGAGTCTCCTCTACATACATCTTCTATTTTGCCACTTAAATAAGGTATATGCAGTGAAACACTATTTGATATGACAATTAACTGGGAAAATCACACAAGGAACTATCCATATAAAAACAACTACAAACAATTAATACCTTCTGAGAAAATGAAGGATCTGACTTCTCAAGGGTAGGGTTTAGCCACTGATAGTAACCAAATTCCAATGTAATCCAAAAGATAAAGACATAAGAGCAAATCTAAATGGGCTCAATATGTTGGATTTATGTGTACACATGTGTGTATTAATGTGCATCAATAATTAAAAAAGACATCATAATTTTAAGAGGTAATTGTGGAGGTACAAGAGGTGCTAGGAGAAGAAGGAGGCATGAAAATGATACAAATACTACAGTCATAAAATTTTCAAAATATTTTAATTAGAAAACAATATAAACATAATGACTAGCAATAAAAACACTCATGGAAATACCATTTTCCTCTCCTCTAAGAGTTGATCTGAACTGTCCTATCAATCATGGAGATAATACATTGTCTCTCAGGAAAACCTACCACTTCTAGAGATTTTTTTTCTGTGTTTTTTTTATGGTTACAGTGTGGTATTTTTTTTCATCTTTTTTATTTCAATTAGAAACAAGATTGATTTACATGTCACTCCAAGTTCCCACTCCTTCGCCTCCTCCCCTAACACCCACCCCCCAACTAAAATCCTACCTATCACATATCCTTTCTGCTCCCCAGGGAAGGTGAGGCCTTCCATAGGGGGTCATCAGAGTCTTATCATACACTTTGGGATAGGGCCTAGGTCCACCCCCATGTGTCTTGACTCAGGGAGCATCCCTATATGTGGATTGTGCTCCCAAAGTCCACACCTATGCTAGGGATAAGTACTAAACTACTACAGGAGGTCCTGTAGATTTCCGAGGTCTCCTCATGAAACCCACCATCCTGGAGTCTGTATCAGTCCCATGCTGGTTTCCCAGCTATCAGTCTGGGGACCAAGGGCTCCCAATTGTTCGGGTCAGCTGTTTCTGTGGTTTTCATGAGCCTGGTCTGGACCCCTTTGCTCATCACTGGTCCATCTTTGCAACTGGATTCCAGTTCAGTTCAGTGATTAGCTGTGAGTGTCTGTGACTACTTCCATCATTTTTGTAGATCTACAGATATTTCTCTAGTGCCTAATTTCTCTGTAAACCTAAAATGTCTCCCTCTATTATGGTATCTTATTTCTTGTTTTCTTCTGTTCTTCCCCTACTCAACCTTTCTGCTGCCTCATGTCCTCCTCACCCACCCTCTTCTCCCTTTCTCATTTTCCTAGGACCCTCACCCTTCTTCCTGTGCTCTCAATTTGCTCAGGGGATCTTGACCATTTCCCCTTCTTCAGGGGACCGTATATGTCTCTCTTAGGGTCCTTCTTGTTTACTAGCTTCTCTGGCAGTGTGGATTGTAGGTTAGTAATCATTGGCTCTATGTCTAAAATCCACATATGGGTGAGTACATGCCACATTTGTATTTTTGTGATTGGGTTACCTCGCTCAGAATGGTTTCTAGTAGTTCCATCCATTTTCTTGCAAATTTCAAGATTGTTTTATTCTTCTGAGTAGTACTCAGTTGTGTAAATGAACCACATTTTCAATATCCATTCTTTGGTTGAGGAACATCTCGGTTGCTTCCAGGTTCTGGCTATTACAAATAGTGCTGCTATGAACATCGGTGAACAGATATCCTTGTTGTATGAATGTGTATCTTTTGGGTATATGCCTAAGAGTAGGATTGCTGAATCTTTTGGTTGACTTATCCACATTTTCCTGAAGAGTTGCCATATTGATTTCCAAAGTGGGTGTACAAGTGGGCACTCCCACCAACAGTGAAGGAGTGTTCCCCTTTCTCCACATCCTCTCCAGCATAAACTATCATTGGTGTATTTTTTTTTATTTTAGACATTCTACAAGGATTAAGATAGTATCTCAGAGTTGTTTTGATTTGCATTTCCTTTATGGCTAAGGATATCAAACCCTTTCTTATGTGCCTTTCAAACATTTTAGATTCCTCTATTGAGAATTGTCTATTTAGTTCTGTACAAAACTTTTTAATTGGACACTTTGGTGTTTGCGGAACTTGCTTCTTGAATTCTGTGTATATTTTGGATATCAGCCCTCTGTCACATGTGGTGTTGGTGAATATCTTTTCCCAGTCTGTGGGTGGCCATTTTGTCTTACTGACTGTGTCCTTAGCCTTACAGAAGCTTCTTAGTTTCAGGAGATTCCATTTATTAATTGGTTCTCTCAGTGTCTGTTCTACTGGTATAATATTCAGGACGCAGTCTCCTGTACCAATTAATTCAAGGGTATTTCCCACTTTGTCTTCTAATAGGTTCAGTGTGGCTAGATTGATGTTGAGGGCTTTGATCCATTTGGACTTAAGTTTGTGCATGGTGATAGACATGGATCTTCTATTTGCAATCTTCTACATTCCAGCATCCAGTTATGCTAGCTCCATTTGTTGAAAATTCTTTCTTTATTCCACCGTATATATTTAGCTTCTTTGTCAAAAATCAAAGGTGCCTGTAGGTGTGTGGGTTAATATCAGGGTTTTCAACCCTATTCCATTGGTCTACCTGTCTATTTTTGTGCCAATACCAAGCTGTTTTCAGGAATGTAGCTGTGTAATAGAGCTTAAAATCAGGGATGGTGATGCCTCCATAAGTTCCTTGGTTGTACAGGGTTACTTTTGCTATCCTGGGTCTTTTGTTTTTCCCTGAAAAGATTAGAATTGTTCTTTCAAGGTCTGAGAAGAATTGTGTTGGGATTTTGATGGGGATTGCCTTGAAACTGTAGATTGCTTTTGGCAAAATTGCAATACTACAAGAGGAAACACATGCCATGTACTATAGTCAAAACAAAGATATGAATTGGGGGTAATGATGATAATTTCTACTAAAGGGAATGCTCATAGATTACACTTAAATGAGGAAGATGCAGCTGTTTCAATATATTATCTTCTATATTCTTTTCTGAATGACTATCAGTTGCTGGAACCTTAACTTGATTGAGAATGGAAACGTTTTTGATTTATTGGGGGTAGTTACCACAGGGATTTACCAGGCAAAATACTGAGGGTAATCAACAATTTATATAGCCTAGAAATCTACTGCTCACTTAGAAATAAAAGAATGTGCCAGATTTCTCCTTAAACCTATAATGGCTCCCTCTATTATGATTTCTCTTTTCTTGCTTTCCTCTATTCTTCCCCTGACTCTAACTTCCTGCTCTCTTGTGTCCTCCTCTCTCCTCTTCTCCTCTTTTCTTTATCCTAACTCCATCTCCCATCCCCAATGTACCCAATTAGCTTAGGAGATCTTGTCCCTTTCCCCTTCTTGGAGAGAACATGTATGTCACTCTGAGGGTCCTGCTTGTTTCCTAGCTTCTGTGACAGTGTGGAATGTAGACTGGTAATCCTTTGCTATATTTATAAATCCATATGTGTATCTCTTTTTGTGACTGGGTTACCTCACTCAGCATGGTTTCTTCTAATTCCATACATTTGCCGATGAATTTCAATATTCCATTGCTTTTTCTTAAGAGTAGTACTTCATTTTGTAATTATACCACATTTTCTCCATCCATTCTTCAGTTGAGGGGCATCTAGGTTGCTTCCAGGTTCTGGCTATTACAAATAATTCAGTTATGAACATGGTCGAACAGATGTCCTTGTTGTATGAATGTGCATCTTTTGGGTCTATGCCTAAGAGTGGAATTGCTGGATCTTGTGGTAGACTGACTTCCAAAGTGGCTGTATGAATTGGTACTCCCACCAGCAGTGGATATGTGTCATCCTTTTTCCACATCCTCTCCAGCATAAACTGTCATTGGTGGTTTTTATCTTAGCCGTTCTGACAGGAGTAAGATGGAATCTCAGAGTTGTTCTGATTTGCATTTCCCTAATGGCTAAGGATGCTGATCACTTTCTTATGGGACTATCAGCCATTTTATATCCCTCTATTGAGAATTCTCTAGTTCTGTAACCTACTTCACAGTTGATCCCAACTAACAATCTAAGCAATAGTCAAGAGGCTACCTTAATGCTCTTCTCCAATAATGAGATTCATAACTACCTTATATATAGTGCTAGAGCCTTCATCCAAAAGCTGCTTGAAGCAGAAGCAGATAGCCACACCTAAACACTGAGCAGAACTCTGGAATCTAGTTGCAGAGAGAGGGGAGTGATGAGCAAAGGGGTCAAGACAAGGCTGGCGAAATCCATAGAAACAGCTGACCTGTACAAGGGGAAGCACATGAAGCCCAGATGGATAGCTGAAAAACCAGTATAGGACTGTTTCTGACTCCCTGAATGAGGATGTCAGTTTGGAGGTCTGGTTAAATTATGGGGCGTCAGGAAATAATCAACAGAAAAAGAAAAACCACATTATAATCTCACTAGATGCTGAAAAAGCCTTTGACAAAATCCAACACCCCTTCATGATAAAGATCTTGGAGAGAACAGGAATAACAGGAACATATCTAAACACGATAAACACAATATACAACAAACCAATAGCCAACATCAAACTAAATGGAGAGAAACCAGAAGTGTTTCCTCTAAAATCAGGAGCAACACAAGGCTGTCTACTCTCTCCATACCTCTTCAATATTGTACTTGAAGTTCTAGCTAGAGCAATAAGACAAGAAAAGGGGATCAAAGGGATACAAATTGGAAAAGAATAAGTCAAACTTTCACTATTTGCAGATGACATGATAGTTTACATTAGTGACCTGAAAAACTCTACCAGGGAACTCCTACAGGTGATAAACACCTTCAGCAATGTAGCAGGATAAAAAATTAACTCAAAAAAATCAGTAGCCCTACTATATACAGATGATAAATCCAATGAGAAAGACATCAGGAAAACATCATCTTTCACAATATCCACAAGCAACATAAAATATCTTGGGGTAACAATAACCAAAAAAGTGAAAGACCTGTACAATAAGAACTTTGAGACTTTAAAGAAAGAAATTAAAGAAGATACCAGAAAATGGAAAGATCTCCCATGCTCTTGGATAGGTAGAATTAACATAGTAAAAATGGCAATCTTGCCAAAAGCAATCTACAGATTCAATTCAATCCCCATCAAAAGCCCAACACAGTTTTTCATGGACATTGAAAGAACAATACTCAACTTTATATGTAAAAATAAAAACCCAGGGTAGCCAAAACAACTCTTTACAATAAAGGATCTTCTGGAGGCATCACCATCCCTAACTTCAAGCTCTACTATAGAGCCTTAGTTCTGAAAACAGCTTGGTATTGGAAAAAAAAATGGACAGATAGACCAATGGAATCAATTGAAAACCCTGATATTAACCCATACAACTACGAACACCTTATTTTTAACAAAGGTGCTAAATATATACAATGGCAAAAAGATAGCTTCTTCAACAAATGGTGGTGGCACAATTGGATTTGGACATGAAGAAGAGTGCAGATAGATCCATACCTGTTACCATGCACAAGAATTAAGTGCAAATGGATTAAAGATCACACCATAAATCCAGCAACACTGAATCTTCTAATAAAGAGAGTGGGAATTACCCTTGAACAAATTGGCACAGGAGACTACTTCCTGAACAATGCGCCAGTAGCACAGACATTGAGTTCTGCAATTAATAAATGGGACTTCCTGAAACTGAGAAGCTTCTGCAAAGCAAAGGACACAGTCATTAAGACAAAATGACCACCCCTAGAATGGGAAAATATCTTCATTGACGCCACATCTGACAGAGGGCTGATTTCCAAAATATACAAGTAGCTCAAGAAGCTAGCAAACAAAACACCAAACAATGAAATTAAAAAGTGGGGTGCAGAACTAAATAGAGAATTCTCAACAAAGGAATCAGAAATGGCTGAAAGACAATTAAGAAGGTGCTCAAGATCATTGACCATCAGAGAAATGCAACTCAAAACAACTCTGAGATAACACCTCACACCTGTCAGAATGGTTAAAATAAAAAATACCAATGACAATCTATGCTGGAGAAGATGTGGAGAAAAAGGAACACTCCTCCATTGCTGGTGGGAGTGCGAACTTGTAAGACCACTCTAGAAATCAGTATAGCGGTTGCTCAGAAAAATGGGAATTAATCTACCTCAAGATCCAGCCATTCCTCTCTTGGGTATATACCCAAATACTGCTTGTCCATACAACAAGGACATATGTTCAACCATGTTCATAGCAGCATTGTTTGTAATAGCCAGAACCTGGAAACAACCTAGATGCCCCTCAACTGAAGAATGGAAAGAGAAAATGTGGTACATTTATACAATGGAGTACTACTCAGCAGAAAAAAGCAATGGAATCTTGAAATTCACAGGCAAATGGATGGAACTAGAAGAAACCATCCTGAGTGAGGTAACCAAATCACAAAAAGACAAACATGGTATGTACTCACTCATATATGATTTTTAGACATAGAGCAAAGGTTTACCAGCCTATAATCCTCTACCCCAAGGAAACTAGAAATCATGAATGACTCTAAGGGATAAATGGACCCCAGGAATGGGAAGTGGTATGAACTCCCGAGCTAATTGAGAGCATGAGGGTAGGGGAGTGGGTGCTGCCACAATAAGAGCACAAGATGAAGAGTAGAGGAGAAGAAATGGAGGAGCAGAAATATTGAGTTGGGGGAAGAATAGAGGAGAGAGAGCAGGATGAGAGATACCATATTAGAGGGAGCCATTATAGGTCTGAGAAGAGATCTGGAACTAGGGAGATCTCCAGAGACCTATAAGGATGACATGATCTGACAATCCAGTCAATGTTGGAGAAGATAACCTAAAAGCCCTTCCCCTAAAATGAGATTGATGACTACTCTTTATGCCATTCTAGAGCCCTCATCCAGTGGCTGATGGAAGCAGAGACAGACATCCACTGATATATACTGACCTGAAATCTGGAATTTAGTTGAAGAGAGGGAGGGATGAAGATGGAAGGAGTCTGTACCAGGTTGGAGAAACCCACAGAAACAGTTGGCCTAAACAAGGGAGAGCACATTGACCCCAGATTCTGTGTAGTATGCTAGTACAAGACTGATCCACCTCCCTGAACATGGATGTCTCTGCACTCCAGGAAGCCTCTCGTAGTGGATTAGTATTTTTCCTTGGTGTAAGAAGGGACTTTGAGAGACCATCCCACATGAAGGGATACACTCTGGCCCTTTACACATGGGGAAGGGCCTAGCCCCAGCATAGGAAGATTTGGCACACTTTGTAGAGCCTCCATTGAGAGCCTTACCCTGCCTGGGGAGTGGTGGGTGGATGGGGTGGGGGTAGGTTGGGGGTGGGGGAGGAGGGATGGGTTTGAGGGGAGGGAGAGGGAGAAGGGACTTACATGTGAAACAACCTTGTTCCTTAACTTGAACAATAAAAAAAATTATGGGGCGTCTGTTAGTGGATCAGTTTTTATCTCCAGTACATGAATGGACTTTGTGAGCCCACTCCACATAGAGGGTTGCTCTCTCAACTTAGACACACAGTGGATGGTCTAGTCCCTGCTCCATATGATATGGCATACTTTTAAGATCCCCATGGAATACCTCACCCATCCTGGGGAGCAGAAAGGGGATAGAATAGGTGGTCAGTAAGGAGCAGGAGAGGAGGGCAAAAAAGAAATGAAACAATGTAACCATGAATTGATATTACTGTCTCCAATCGTCAAGCTGTATGGTGGAAGAGGAGGAAAAAAGATTTTAAGTGCTGGGAGGAGAGCCTAAGTGCCTGGAAGAGGATTTGTGCATGGGTGGTTTCCTCTGAGATAAAATATTTCCTCTTTGAAGTAACCAAGAGCTTCAAAGCAGTCAGGAATGCAACAAAACTCAAAAGATTTTCAAACACTTCCTCAATATTATACAAGCAGTAATAAACTTGTGAGAAAACAAGAAGAATCATCAATTATGAAGCTACCTCATGGAAAAATATGATAATAATTTAGTAATTTACATCTGCAGGGGTAGGCTCTTTAGTGCCATAGCTGCAAAAAACAACCAACTTCCTATGAGTAACCCTAATAAATTATAAGTGGTTCACCAAGCCTGACTAGAGAGAAATTTGTAGAGCATGTTTCAGTCAATTTGGAGTAAATTCTAATAGATTCTTTAGAAAAAGCAATGTAATATATTTCTATATGTTCTAATTCTGGTGTTGTATGTTGCTACTTTGGTAAAGGAGCTGATACCTAAAATTAAGACTGATTTTTTTTCTGAATTTTAAATCAACTTTGTTTTGTAATATATCTACAATGATCTTTAAGTGAAAATGGACATATGATTAAATTATGTATAAATTAAATAACTAGTAAACATGTACTATTTTGACCATTATATAATTTAATGATTAGGCTCATAATTTATTTCTTCACTGAAATCTTAACAATGATAATAGAAGTTGTCTTCCCTGAACCTTATTTACTACGTGCTTTGCACTTTTCCTAAAGGTTTATATTTATTGTGGGTTTGAAAACAAAACAAAGTTTGAAGCAAAATTCATGTCTTGGTGTTCTATTAGAAGACAAAATCTCAGGAAAGTAATAGCAGGTGGGGAAATGACTCTGAGAAATAAGAAAATAAATAAAAGTTGGAGTAACCTAGGGCCCCAGTGTCACAAGAAAACAAAGCAATTTCTTCAGTCACACAAAAATATCCAGAAAAGCCTTGTGGAATAAACCTGCCTCACAATCATCTTTTCAGAAGAAATATGTAAGGCGCTAATGTGCTAGCAACTATCTCAATTGTGTCTGACATCAATTTGGACCAAAGGATGTAATTCCCCTATTTTTCCTAAGTATATGAACTAGTCCTCTAGACACATGATATGGGGCACACTTCTGCTCAGAGTGAATTAGATGCTTGGAATGTAATGTTGTCACATTAATCTTTAGTTTTTCTCCCTGCAGTTACAGTTAGGAGATGAAGTTGAAGCTGTGGTGGTGAAAATTTTCCAGGTAGCATGTATTTCAAGCTTATAGACCACTGAGATCAATGGATTTAGGAAGTTAATGAGCCTCTTTGTGGCAAATTATTTGCTTTGTGTCTCTATGTCTACTTTGGTGTGTCAGTTTTACCTATGGATAAATTTAAATAAGGTCCATTAACAAATTTATACATATAAGTTAAGCGCATTATTATGCTAAGTTATTATAAATTCTTGCAGTCTAAGACAAAAATATGAATTTTTCACATGGATCATGTGAAAAATTTATTTAATTGAACCAACATTTGCCCTCATTTAAGGAATATCTAAAAGATCTAGAAATACCTGAACACTTCCTTATTAGACATCTTGTTTTCCATTTCAATATCCTCCATTTTGAAAATCCAACCAAAGCTCCTTTATGCACAGCAGATGAGGCAAATTAGCATAACCATGCAATGAAACATAGTTGCCAACAATATCACTGTTATCTGCTATAGTAGGTGGCATCAAGGGCATTTCTCATTTAGTATGAATTTTCTGTTTCCTTCTAGGAACTGTTAATTGAGCAAGTGGCCTCAGGTTCTTTGACTATGGAATGAAAGAACATTAGCCATGTATATTGAGAGAGTAATTAAAAACCCTTCTTAATACTACTTGTCATATTTATTTTTGGATGATATTTTTATTTATCTTTAAAAGTTGTATACTTTTTACAAAACACATCAATCACAATACATGTCATATTTCAGCCAGGCACTGTGTCTTTTAGGAGCCTTCATCTGGAAAACATCTGAGCAACCTTGACCACTCTGGTAGGAATTCAGTTCAATCATGTTCGCAGCTATCTTTCTTTTATATATTATGCAAACAAATAAAACTATACTCAGTTATCCGCCTTGCCTACAGACACCCTAAATGTCATCTATTTATTATCCATTACCTCATATGTCTAGGGCTAATGAACTCCAAACCTAACTTCAACTTTGCTTCTCATTAAGATAATTGTTTCCCCTTTGAATCAATCCAATGCTGCCATCTGGCTTCTGCCATTTTTGAAGAGATGTGATATATTTATACACAGCATATCCAACTTCTATTCTAACCTGAAAAGACATGGCACCACATGTCATTTTATACATAATAATTCCCTGGTTTCCAGGGTTAATTTTGAGACTGTAGTCACAATATTCTATGAGTGCCCAGTTTATTCAAGTGGTAAAATATCCACAGTTCTTTTCTACAATTGTCATTTTTTTTTCAGCACCCTAAGATCACTCCCTGCTTACAGTGAACTTTGTACACAGAAATGCTAGCCTCCTTAATATATTTAATTCATGTTAATCATTTTAATACATGGTTCGAGATAGTTACTACTGGAAGAGAAGAACTATTCAGGTCATTTCCTTGAAGAACATTTCATTTCATGTCAGAATCCAGTTATCAATGGTTTGGATTCTAAAGTCTAAAACTATTCAGAAATCAAACCCTCATAAAAGTGTCCCGTTTATACAATTATTTTGGTCCTTGACCTCTTTCTTTTAGGCTTTGGAAAAAAACACATGCATTTTTTCCTAAGTCAAAGGACACAAAAGAATTGGATATCAAGTGAAATGATCATATTGTGATCATCATAATGTCTTCACACAAAGAAAATATCCTATTGTAGCCAGTGGGACAGGGACATTACAGAGGTCTTAGTAGAAAGTGTAATTCCTTATCCTCTTCTCTGAATTTCAGCTCCTATTCATTTTCTAGCATGTTCTGAATTTGGGCATGCAATATTACAATTTACCTGCATTGCTCAGTTCTATCCTAGGCTTGATTTCAGACCTGCGTTGCCTGCAGTTGTGGGATATGATAATCTTCTCTGAAGCTGCTTCAAAAGCCTCTAGCTTTTAAAACACATCTGAAATTAGAGAGTAAGTGTCCTTAAGCCTATGAGTTCCTGTGTGTTTTGCAAGATCTGTAATGTTATAAAAAAAGAGTCACTCATCCTGAAATCCTTCTGAGCTTCATAGCCCTTAAATCCACAGGGCAACATCCACTTGATCTTATAATGCCATATATTACATAACAATTTGAGAAGGTGAACACTTTAATAATGGGTTATGTTATGGCATGCTATAACTTTATTTCACACTTTAAAAAGGCAAAGAGATTTTATTAACCCCAGGTAGGTGAAATGGCCAATTCAAAATCCAATTACACATGCTTTGCTTTCAGTGCCTATTTCTCACACTGTCTTACTCAAGATTCCATGAGAAAAAAATAAATCCAGACTTTATTCGATTTATTCAAAATATATTTAAATTTAACAATCTTTATTCATGATTAACCTAATCTTTTCTATTCATTGAACCTTATATGAGGCTTTTTAGTTGTGTACACTACTCTTGCTCAAAAAACGAGAAATAATGAAGGTAGTATCAGCGATGGAGAAAAGGAATAAGGAATTGTACTAAATAGACTGATGATTCTCAAAATATTGTAAGTATTTTTGCACACAGATGCATTTTTTAAAAATATTGCAGAGTTTCATAAGCTGTTGAGATTCAATGTGTGAATTCCCCTTCTATGTTCTCCCTATCCTCTTTATTTACCGAGGAGAAATTGCACAATTGTAAACAAATTTCTCTTCTTATAGTCATTGATTTACAAACCTAAATAGAATGTATGAAATTAGATGTGCTGTGCTCTCATAAAGCTGAATCTATTATTCCTAATGCTGATATCATGAGGGCTCTTGCCAAATTTCCTGAAGAAGTTCCAGCTCCTAGCTTCATTTTGATGGGGGAATCATATAAACCAGTGATTCAATTACAGGTGACTGTAGCATTTAATGTCACTATAACTATGTAGGTGTAATAATTTTACTATTGACATAGACTCTCTTCCATCCTTTAGAGATAAGGCAAATACCTTAGCTGCCATGTTTCTTATTAAATATGGCAATGTCCAAGGGTGTGTGCAATCAAGTGGGCAAGGTGGAATTTGCACATACTGTTAAGCAGGTACTATGGTTATATATTTATAAGTAAGGGAACAGAATCACATATTTAACATCTATGCAACAGGACTTCTTGAAAGCATAATTAATATGAATCACCTTCTTTAGTGTGGCTCAAAAATCTATGGAATGATAGAAGTAAAATAATGAGAATATAGTTGATATTGATTAGATCTTATACTTGAGAATTTGGCTCAGAATAGAACTCTTTTGACTTTTAAATATGCGATATTAGAAATAAAAGCAAATGCGTAGGTAGTTATTGCCAAAACACTTTACCACTAATCCAGATGCATGCTTTGTTTTTAAGTGGTTGAAAATATATTGATTTCTTAGTGATGATTTCAAAGAATAAATTTTTCTTAAGAAAGCCTGCCTTACTTTTTATTTTTAATTGTTTTATGAAGTTCATACATGAGTATTATATTTACATCATTTCTACTCCCATCTTTCACTTTCAAATTCTTCCCATGGCCTTCCACACCCTCACAAATTCATGATCTCTTCTATTAATAACTATTGTTATATACACGCATATATAACCTATGAAAGCCACTTAGTTTTGATCATATGTACAAATGCACAAGGCTGACTGCTGGTGTTTGGGGTAGCCTACTAGAGTCTCATCCCTGGAGAAAAGCAACTTTCCCCTCTCTGAGCACTGATTGATAGCCTGTATGCCTTCATCTTATGACTGGACTTTGGAATTTTCCGTAACCACAATGCCATTTTGACTGGTGCTGTCACTGTGTGAGTCATATTTCTGCAACCATGAGATTGTCCTATGGTAGTCAGTTTCTCTCCTTTCATCTGATGGAAGCCAGTGATTAAACTCAGATGGTCAGTCTTAACAGAAAGAGCCCTTACACTTGAATTTTCTCCCCAGAATATGTTTTAAGAATATTTTGTCAAACTCTGTTTATATCTACACAAGAGAAATGTGAAAATATTTCAAAACTATGACAACCAAGACACTCTTCAATCTGATTAGATTCTAATGCTGTGAAGAATATTTTAGTATACTATTACATTTTACCTGAATATCATCCTTGTAAATGAAAATGACAATTCCCCTGCTCAGTTGTCAATATGGGATATAATCAAGGATTTTGATTTATTCCTAACCTAGTACAGGCAAAAGATCTTATTGTTATGTAATTTGCATCCCTTTTCTAGTTGAAATAAGTACAAACATACTTTAAACTATACTTGTTGTTTATTTTCATTGGCTCAATTGTTTTTGTTTAATTTTAATTTATATGTTTCAAACTTTCCTTTGAAATTTAAGATTATGTGCTCTTGGACCAAAAAGGAAATTTAATGTTAAAGAAGTTTTATTTTTTTCTTCTCATTCTGTCCTATCGACATGCCCTACAACCAAAGAATGAATAAAGAAAATGTGGTCCATTCACACAATGGAGTATTATTCAGCTGTTAAAATAAAGAAATCAGGAAATTTGAAGTCAAGTGGATAAAACTGGGAAATGGTCATTCTGAGTAATGTTACCCAGAAAGACAAACATGGTTTGCACTCATTTGTAAGTGGATATTAGCTGTAAAGCATAGGATAGCCATGCTTCAATCCACAGCCCCAGAGAAGCTAGGTAACAAGGAGGGCACACGGAGGCATGCATGGATCTCCATGGGAAGGGAATATAGAAGAAATCTCCTAGGTGGACTGGAGGCAGGTTTATATGGGAACTTGAGGGATCCTATTTGGGGGCAGATGGAGGGAAAAGTACTGAAAAAGAAGAGTGGAAAAAGGATGGCATTGCAGGGTCAGGTATGCACCTGGCATAAGGGAATTTCCCAGAAATCTACAAAGGAGACCTGTCGTGACCCAGCATGTCTCAGGCTTAAGCCATGAGGTTTGGCCTGAGTGGGGGTGTGTGGATCTGGAAAATTCCTAGCAACCCAGAGGCGATAAAGACCAAACACAGACATCTTTTCATCTTTAGAGAGCTCTCAGTTCCAAGTTGTAAAACTAGAGTCTCTTCTTTATTTACCATCTTTTCAGTTGTTTCTTAACCATGCTTCCATAGCCACAAGGAGATCATTTCTGTCCTCCCGTTCTCGTTTTCCTCTCTGCTAGATAGTCCTTAACTTTTTGTCAGCATATGTTATTTATACTCCTACCCCCTCTGCCCAGGTGCAGGCCTATTCAGATACTTAGGTCCATGGAGATGCAAACTAGGAGGCATTCTATAGTGAGGCTATGGTAAACAATAGCAGACCTGCTATCATTAGCAATACAATAGTAGGCCAGAGCTTTCAGGTGCTCCTGTTTAGTGAAACCAGGAGGCTGGAACTCAAAACATTCCCTAACAGAACTATTTTGGTCCCCCACAATACCTATCTCTTATATTAATAAAAAGAAATCTGTGCTTCTGCATTAGGACAGATGACTGTGTCTGACTAGGAAGTTCCCTTCAATCTAACAGTGGTGCCCATCATGGAATCATGCATTCCCTCATGTGTATTCTATCTTAGGATTCCCTGAAGGCAAGGAAAACCTTACCTGTTTCTGGCTCAAACCAGTCTCTGTAAAACAAATAAGGTTACTAGTGGATGGGCGATGGTCCAGCTCCAAGAATTCCTGAATCAGAAAGAGTCCTCTAGGTGGTAGCACCTGAGCTCTCACAGCTGCAAACTTTCTCCTGTGGGATGGAGACATATAAAGTCCTCTTATACATGCAGGCCCTCGGGAGATCTAGCAATAATGGATACTCAGTCTGAACTGGTCATCTCCGGTAATCAGATTGGTGACTACCCCAATTGTCATCAGAGAGCCTTCATCTAATAACTGCTGAAAACAGATGCAGATAAACATTAGACCAAGCACAGGAAATCCTGCTGAAGAGAGGGAGGAAGGGTTGTAGAACACAAAAGAGTAAAGGACATGATAAGAAAACCCACAGAAACAACTAACCTGGATCCCTGGCACTCATAGTGTCTGAACCAACACACAGGGATCCTGCATGGGACTGACCTAAGCCCTCTACATATGTGTGACAGATGTATAGCTTGGTCTATTTGTGGGACTCCTAGCAATGGGATCAGGAGCATTCTCTTACATATTGTCTGGCTCTTGGGAACCTATTCCTCATCCTGGATTGCCTTGTCTACCCTTAATAAAAAGGGAGGTTGTGAGTCTTACTACAGCTTGATATGCCATGCTTTGTTATTATCCATGGGAAGGTTATCCCTTTCTAAACAGAAACAGAGGAAGAGTGGGATAGAGGAGGCAGAACATAGGGAGAATGGGAGGACAAGAGGGAGGAGAAACTGTGGTTGAGATGTAAAAATAAACAAATTAAACAGAAATTCATTTACATTCACTTTTTAAACAGTGTCATCCACTGTAGGCACGGTTGGTAGGAACTGATTATGTAGCACAGCACTGTCATGGGAATCCTTCTGTTTCAAACATCTGAGTACAGGGATTCAAGACTCAAGACCCCAGTCCTGGCTATTTTATGATTCCTGTTGAACATGGTAATTTTCTTTCTATCCTTTTTTATTGTTGTATTCAGATCACATCTTTAAAAGACTTCTCAAATTTATGACTACAAAATACACTAAAAGGATAAGTCTTTTTGAATACTTTTTGACTGGAATACATGGACATGTGTGAGACTAATAAACTTTTAACACAATAAAAGATTCATTTACAATCTATTAAGTGTTCACATAGAGGCGGGGAGAGGCGGGGAGGAAATGCAGAGTAACAAGTAGAAAGGAGACAAAAGTACTACTAAAGATGCTTAAGGATTGGTCTTAGTATTCAGGCATCTGTACTGCCCTGTCCTTGGATATACCCTCAGCTGCAGCCACTAACACCACCATCCGTGCACATTCACTATGTTCCCTTTTAAAAGGTCCTGCTGACCTCTATCCTCCTCTCTCTTTTTCTTTCTCTCCCTTTCTCTGTTTCTCTCTCTTTCTCTCTCTGTCCCTCTTTCCTCTTTCCTGTTGCTCCCATACCCAGAGGCTGATCTCCCCTCCTTTTTCCCCTTTGTATGACCCTTTCCCCCCCCCAAAAAAAAACAAACAAACAAACAAACAAAAACCCTCTGCTTGAACACTGTCTCATGGAGTCTTTATCTTTCTTGCTTCTTTTATTAAAGTACAACAATTGGGAAACACTATTTCCTAAACACACACACACACACACACACACACACACACACACACACACACACTAATGGAATTATGCTACAAGATGTGCTCATAGTCCCCACCAAAGCCATGGTTATATAATGAAAATCCATGTTCCTAGCAAAGGAAATCTCCCTTGAGTTACTGACACACCCCTCCCCTGAAACAAAGGGTATGGCTGTTGTGCTCAGCCTCCCTCCAGAACTGTAAGATCCTAAATCTCAAGAGGCCACAAATATCCAATATGAACTGGAGGAATTAAGTTTTATTCCTACATTGATAATCATGGCTCAAAAAAAAAATCAATGCTTTTGTGTTTTGTACTAAAACAAAAGAATAATTGCTAAAGTATGGCACCAATTTGACCTCATGACAAATATTGTACTGACAAGGAGCAATCACACAACCTCACTTTAAAATTGTCTAAATTGAATCTTCCATTTATGAGGATACCAGTTTTATCTAAACTGAAGTTTATTAATTTCTGTTTAAAATGACAATTATAATGTTTCTATTTTCAGTTTTAAATTTACTTTTCCAATTATAAAAATGAATGGAGTTTACAGACACATGAATTCACCTGGCAGAGGGACATTTGTCAGGGGGGCTACAGGCTGAGTCATGCTGTTATCCCTCTTCTATCCCTGTCCCTTGCAAAGTTCTTCACAGTAGGTCCAATGTTATCCTTAACCCAGCTTTGAGCAAGTCTAGGGAGGTGAGCCTTCAGTGTGTGGGGGGGTAAGCTTGATGGCAGAGTGGGCAGGAGACTCCATGGAATACAAATATGTGAAATCAATTGTGAAAGATACAATTATGACGTTTAATGTTCTAGGCCCCATAGACAATTCATTTCATTGTGTATAAATTTTATATTAAAAATATATATATGGCTTTGGATCATTAACTGTGCACAGTAGGGGAGTATTCCACCTTCTGTGCTTCTATAATGCATGGCATATGACAACTTTCTTCTACCATTCATCTCTGATTAGAATTTTTTATCTTTCACAAGGATGGCTGCACTGTCCTAGCTAATATTATTCCTTCTAACTAATCCCTCATTTCTCACTATCATTATCACATAATGATCACCATGAAATGTTGATCTGTTTTTCATCAGGACTAAAATATTACATGCAGCCTACTATGTATTAGCACTTTATTGAACATCTGGGCAATAGAAACTGCATTTTTCAATAGCATATGAAAAACCTAACTGGAGGCTAGCTATTTACATTTAGCAACTGTAGAATAACTGTCTAAAGAAACAGATAAGATTATTCTTTGAGGGAAAAAAAAAGAAAACCCAGCTAGTGGTTAGTAACTTTCCAACTTACAATTACTCTAAATTCAAGATTGGCCAGCTATCAGAATATTTAGGACCTCAGCTGTATATAAGAAGCATAAAAGCTCAAATAGGTGTTGATTTTCCTTTTTAATGTATAGATTGATACTATTTCAGCTCCTAGCATGCCATACAACTAAGTATTCTTCTAGGGGAATATTTACTAATGAATCATACATTACTCCTAGTTTTCTCTGAAACTCATTTATTCTGAAACCCAAATTTATAAATATTATCAACAGCAGTCTTTCTGAAATGTTAGTCTGAATTTTAGTGTCTCTTCTGCTGCTTAACCTAAGTTTGAGTTACATGATGCATTTTTGGCCCTTTGATCCAACAGCTGTCCCAGAGGATAAGGCAGTGTTCACATTCCATCTGTCTACAGGGCTGAAAGCACTGTGCATGTTTCAGGAAAATGGTACCTGCAATTTCCTAAAATATTTTCTTCATTTTCAAAATTGTATTTTAAATTTTCCTCTTAAATTTTTACAAAACTGTCACACACCAAAATTAATAAGAATGAGAGATATTACAACCCAATAAACTTATATGCAGTTAGAATATACATTAAGAAGCAAAGTTGTGCATCTTCACATTAAATTTCACAACTTTCACTATCAAACATATTTTAATGTAAATCTAAGACAAAGTAAGAAGTTGATATGACAGAAAAATACTAACAATGTTTGAACTTGAAAATCAACCAGCTCTATATCACTTTTTATGACTCCTCTTTATTGCTAGCATTTAGTCTTTTTTGATCACTGAATATTTATCATTTTATTCTTTTTAATTGTAATACTTTATCTACATAAACATTTCCTTATATTTATAATATGCCAATGGATAAATTCTACATATGAAGGATATTGATGATATCTGATACTGTGTAACCTTGTTTAATATTACACATTTTAATTCTATTTACTTTCTTAAAAATTTTGTGAGTTAATTTTTCTTTAGAGCTGAATAGGATTCCCACTTTTTTTATATACCAAAATTCCATTGTCCATCATATGTTGATGGACAGGTAGGCTAAATCCACTTCCTAATCACAGTAAATGAAGGAGCACTAAACAGTTTGGTTCTCTTGGATTATTCAGTGTAGTGAAATAGCAGGAGCATATGATGGTTTTGTTTTTATAAATTATTGAAAACCTCTGAAGTGAGCTCATATATCTATATTAATTTTACCCCCAATATATGAAAAAAGGTTCCTTTCTCTTCATATCCTCTCTGGTATTTTTTCTCACATTTATTCATGATCACCATTCTGACTAAGGAGAAGATTACTAATGTCTTTCTAAGGGTGTACACTGTTGATATTAGTGAATACTGATTTTATTTTACATTAATTTCATATATCTTTCAAATTGACTAAGGTTATTAGATCAAAAATTTTCTAGTAAATTTGTTAAGGTCATGCCATCTGCAAACAGATACTTTGCCCTCTTTTTGATATTTTTTAATCTATTTTATGTTTTTCCCTTGTCTAATGCTACAGCTACAACTTCAAGCACTATATCAAATAAAGGAGGGGAAAGTGATCATCCTGGTCTGTTTCCTAAATACTACGTGTATTTCATTCAAATATTTTTTCCTTTTTATTTACAAACCCACTACGCTAAGACTATCTGTCACATCATCTCTCATATTTGTGGACAATTCAGTACAGTGTCTAATTTTAATACTTGGAATCCTATTCTTCCCTCAGGCTGTTGTTTTTAAATTCATGACAGAAGACCTACCTCTACATAGCCGAATTTCCTTCTTCTATCTTAAGCTTAATTTGGGACACATAACAGCTGAGTTCATGACATATAATAAATGGATAAACTTTGATGTCTAAAATACACATTGATATGCCCATAGATATTTGTATAAAGAAACAACAGCATATCTCTTCTGATAAATTGGGGAATAAAATTCCCCACCAAATCTGTTCTTGGATTGCTCACAGAGTGGCCCACAGGCAGATATATTCAAAACAGATAATATGTGAGCTGAACTGATACAGGGGAGGGATTGATACTGAAAAATAAGAAATAAAATTAGAAGGAAAGAGAACACCATTAACATCAGAAAATAATGAATAGCAAATAATTGTATTCTGATAGCCATAGTGTCACTCTAGCCTGCAAAAAAAAAAAAAAAAAAAAGTGTGCCTTTATTTTCTAAAAATATTTGCTATCAGCTGTGTTTTCTTACTTTAAGAATTACTGAATTTTTACTTAAAATTGTGTGTGTCCAAGTGAGAGCTCATACTGGAGAGGATGGGAAACAAGGGGGATACTACTCCAATGCTGGTGGAACTTGTAGAGCTACGGTGGAAGTTAATGTGGTGGTTTCTAAGAAAACAAGACCCACCTATACCAAAAGGGCATATACCAAAAGGATTCTCACACATACCACAAGAACACTTGATGAACTATGTTCATATCAGCTTTATTTGTGATAGCCAGAACCTGGGAACCTCCTAGATGTTCCTCAACCAAGGAATGGATGGAGAAAATGTGGTACATTTATACAACAGAGTATTATTCAGCTGATAAAAACAAGGACACGATGGAGTTTGAAGGCAAATGATGGAAATATAAAAAAATCATCCTGAGTGTGATAACCCAGACCCAGAACAATAATATCCACTCACTGTTAAGTGGATATTAACTAGAAGATAAAGGATCACTACACTGCAATCTACAGAACCAGAGAGGCTGGGTAACAAGAAGGGTTCATGGAGGTGACACACAGTTCTCCGTGGGAAGGGGAAAGAGAAGTAATTTTGTGGGTGGACTGAGGGCAGCTTGTGATGGGAACATGAAAAATTAGGTAGGGGGCCCTGTAGCACGGGAAGGGAGAGTACCAAAAGAGACTATTGGGAAGGGTCTATATTGGTGTGAGGTAAAATATTTATCACAAGGGAATGTCTTGGGAATCTAAATGGAAGACCCCAGTAAGACTCTGAGTAATGGTGGATACACAGCCTGAATTGCCCATCTCCTCTTCCCACATTGGTCTTTAGTCCAATTATCACCAGACCCACAGTCAAACATTAAGGGGAGTTTAGGAGATCCTGCATAAGCAAAGGATAAACGATAATAAGAGCTAGGGGGTTCAAGAACACCATAAGAAAACTCACTGAATAAATTAACCTGGCTTATGGGGGCTCACAGAAACTGAACTGACAACCCGGTAGCCTGCATGGGATTGATCTTGGCTCTCTGTATGTATGTTACAGTATTGTAGCTTGCTCCTCTGATGGGACTCCTAACATTGGGAATAGGGACAGTCCCTGGTTTGTTTACTGGATTTTGGGACCCTACTCCTTATACTGGGTCACCTTGCCCAGACTTAATACATGGGGAGGTGATAATAGTACTGTACCTTGATATGCCATGTTTTGTTGATTCTCATATAAAGCCTACCCTTTCCTTAACAGAAATGGAGCAGCAGTGTACTGGGAAGAGTGGGGGAGTCAGACAAGGGGGGTTGGGAATAGGAGCAGGGAAGGGAGGGGAAACTGAGATTGAGATATTAAATAAATGAATAAATTTATTTTAAAAATAGTGTGTATGTGACTGTGTGCAGGTGCATAACAGTGTCAGAGATGCTCAAAGGATTATGGTGACCCCAATGGAGTAGGAGTGACAGTTGGTAATGGATGTTATATGCAGGGGCTGATAACTAAGTCTGGGTTTTCTTCAAGATCATTAGATGCTCTTAACTATTGAGCAAATTCTGAAGGATGAAGTGAAGTATCTTGATTATATTTGATTTATTTACTAGGCATCATAGATAATAAACATACCACAGATAAAATTGTACAATGACATTAAATTTCCTTAATATTCTCAACATAAATTTGTTTTCTATTTTTCAGAAAATTATTGTAATAATTTATAAATCTTTCTAATATATCACACATATGCAATTCTTATATAAATAAGAATAGTTTGAGTTTAATAAGGAACTCTTGCTGAGACAACACTGAAATATATATATGAATCCTGTACACTCTGCATTAACCTGAGGACCCTTGGTATTAAAATGGTAATTCTTCATGAACAGATAGGAATTTAAGGAAGCTGGCTTGGGCTAGAGAGACAGCTCAACCATTAAAGGCTAGACTCAAAGTCAAAAATATAAGGAAGCTGGCTTCAGTTAGATCACATAATTGATCAGTAGGTGTTCCACACTTTGATCATTTCCCCCTGGCCCAGTGCTCTTTAATTCCATGTCATTCCCTATATCTTTCACCAGTCTTGCAGAAACACACTCAGCTGCTTGTTGACATACAATTGGCATTGATGAATTAAGATGCCTTTTTTTCTAATTTTCTAATACCCCTTACTTGAGAATAGTTATTCTTTAGAAACAACACTGAATGAGGTTATCAGTTAAAATGTACCACTCTAAATTGAAAACATATCTAAGATGACACATTGCATGAAGTTACAAACTCCGGAAGACAGATGGACAGAAGGGAAGAGAGACTCTTGGTTTCATGACTTAAGATTCTTTCATGATTTCACTTCCTCACCATTCATACAAGTTGTTCCTGAGTTCCATATCCCAACCATTCAGGTGTCATAACTGAGACAATGAACATTACAAATAATAAATTTGGAAATTTCAAAATAAACAAGCTATAACTTAGTATTTGCCTTTTGTTTTTTATGAGATTGACTTTTATTTTAACTTCCCCTTGAGCTTTGAATAAGTGTTTGTAATATAGAAATGCTTTTCCCCAATAAAATGCTTTTATGTAAACAAAAATGATTATAACTTCCACTTTTCTAATGTTCTAAATTTCAGCACATGTTTGTTCAAATGGTAGTTTGAAAGTAAATACTTACTAGTAATTGGCTAACTGTACTTATTTTGAAAGGAACATTAGGGAAATATATTTTGTGTTATTTCTAGTTGTTTAGGATCAGCATGAGGTCACTGCACTTATGTGGGTAATTAGACAGAAGGCTCAAAAATATATTACCCAAACATCATGCTTTCCACTTTTAATTAAGCTATACTTGCAGACACGGCAGGTATAGCCACCCAAATTAAGTTAAATTGCTCTGTATGTGCTGCTTTATTATTATCTTGGCTTTAATCCTTCATGGAAATTATATATATATATATATATATATATATATATATATATATATAGTTTAAGCTCCTATAACACATAAAAGGTTTAATCACAATCTGCTTTAGACTAGTTTCCACAAGATAAACTTAGATCATTTTTTAAATAACAAAGACATACTGAAAATAAGAGAATATTTTATCATTTCCTTTATGATCATATGTCATATATATATATATATATATATATATATATATATATATATATATATGTTTGAGTTTTTCTATGAACCAGCATTTAACTTATATCAGCAAACTAAAATGGGAACAAATTTAGGAACTAATGCTATACTATGACTATGTCATATCAATTGATTTACCTTCATTACATTCTATCTCCCTATGTGAAGATATACTAGCTATATACATTCAAAGAAATACCAGGACATAAAAAACATAAAACATAAAAAACATAAAACCACAGAGCAGAAAGATACGCTGCTAATTTTGATCTTTATATATGTTTTTTATGTATTGTTTTCATTAATTTGGTATTACTCAGCTATTAATCTTAGTTCACAAAGTGGCATAAACATATGTGTGACACATATAAGACTAAAGAGTCTATGAAAAGTTGCCCACATAAAACTTTTCAGGATTTCTGTGTTCAGTGATCAAATACTAGCCATTCATGGGTAACTTGTTTTAATTCTGATCCTTTCATTGTTACCAAGGGTAATTTTTAATGCATTGATTTAATGAGTTGCTCTTAACACCTTTCAAAAGTAGGTGTCACATGTTCAATTATAAATGAAATACAGAATATCACTTCTTGTTCCAGAATTGTTGAAAAACTAGCAATAATAGAATAAAAGTTTTCTGCATATGATTTTAGCCTCCTCATGAAGAGTTTGATCACAAAACAAAGACAATGATTGGATAAAGCTAGATTCAGTGAAATTATTTTTATAAAGGACATGAATTTGGAGGGGATAAGAAGGGGATTGTGAAGGAGTTAAGGCAAGAATTAGTGGGATAATAGGATTAAAATTTATTATATTCATGCATGTCATCAGTTTCATATTTAATATCCAAATAAAACCTCAAATTATCCATTTAAAATTATAATTTCAAGTTTTATCATCAGAAAAATGCATGAAATTATATTAGAGAATAGGGTAAATTTTGTCATTTAAGACTGTATAATTTTATTCAAATGGAAAAACATTTTAAAAACTGGATAATTTGCAGTGTTGATCCAATCAATGAACAAAACTAAAAATGCCCTCATTTGCTTTAATGTAATGGAGATTTGTCTTACTCAGTGTAGAACACTATTTGCCTACACTGTTACTAAACAGTAAGTTGATGAGCAAATAGATTTTAAGAGAGTTTCTTTCATTTCTTACTGGAGTTGTCATGAATTAATTTTTAGATACATTTTCAATTGAAGTAGAATTACAACAATCTCTCCTCTTTTTCTTTCCTCCCTCCAGTCCTTCCTAGGTACCCTCTCTGAAACCTGTCCTATGTCCCAGCCCAGTCTCAAGCTGAGAGTATTTTTCTCTTTGATTAGTATCATATATGTATGTGTCTGTTTGTGTATGCTCAGTAAAAATACAACTTACTGAATCCATTTTTTGAGTGTATACAGTTTCAGGGCTGACTACTCTGTATTTAACTACAAATGGGGTTCCCATTCTTAGAAAATGCTACCTCTCCATTTCACAGCTTCACTACATTCCTGTAGTTACTTATTGAGAGATAGAATCACATGAAATTCTGCCGCCCCCTCTATGTTCATATTTTCACTGAAGTTCCCATTGCTCCAAACTTGCTCATTTAACCATTTCTGGGAGAAGTTGTCACACTGAATTCCTGATATTTAGACCATCACAATCTCCATTACCTCTGTTGTGATATTCCCTGATCTACAGACGCAAGAGCTGTGATATTGCTGTAGCTATTGAGGTTGACTTCCTACTATTGATATCTGTTGTGTGAGTATTTTTTTTTCATTTTCTATGATAGTATTCATGTGCTTTAAATAGATTTTTCTTTAATGGGGGATGTTAGTTACACTAATCTGTAGACATAGGATAAGATTCAGAATGCAGTGATCAACTATGATGGAATATCAAAGTGGTGTTAGATTCTCTTTTAGTTGAAATGGCCATCTAAGTCCCTTGAATATGTGCAGAGTTTCAGTATCAGGCATGATTTCCCTCCTGTTGGTTAGACAATTGTTGGTTGCCACCAATATGTAAGTGCCCCATGTTGCACCTTTATATGTATATTTCCACAATGATCATTGTTCTGGTCCATAGGTATTAAAGCTGGGTAGGAGTGTTTGATCACTTTCCTCCCCTTGATGGTTGCCTATTGTTTTTGGGATCATGAAGGCTACAGCAGAGAAAAGACACTTTCAGGTCAGATTGAACATGGATCATCAGAGTATGGTATTCTAAGTGTGTGGTGTCTTCAATAGTAGAGGCCAACTCTCAACCACTGTGAAAAAAACCAGTTGCCACATCAATAATCTATTTTAGATGTCTCTTGAACAACATGGTAATGACCACAAATACCAAGAAAGTATAAAGGTACCATAGGCAGAATAGGGGAATGGGAAGCTTCAGCTACAGAAGGAAATAGCAGTGTACATAATATAAGAAGTGAGAAATGGAAAAATAGAGAAGAAACTCCAACAGAGTATGAAGAAGGGATGTCAATACAGGGAGGTACAAGAGACAGATAACAACTAAGTTGTTTACTAGAAGTTCAACGAATCATACAGTACAAAATTACTGTGAATAAAATTATATATGAGTATGTATGAGTGTTTGTAGAAGATATGCATCTTAAAAAAGTGAAGTCACTTCATCTGTCAATGGTCCTCAAAAGAACAATAACTAGCATAAACTCACTTAGAAGGCATGATGAAAGTCTTTTAAAGTATTTTTATTTAATAATAAATATTAGTAAAAATATATAGATCTGCTCACTTGGTGCTATTTTACATAACATGTCAAACTCTTACATGACATTTGTGTTTGAATAGCATTAAATCACACACATGGGATTATATTAAGTATCTTAGAAAAACATTTTAGATATATTGTGATTTAGTCCCTCACTAAGTTACAATTAAATAGGCTTTAGAGGAGCACAATGAATAATAATATTGTTCCCTTACTAAGGATAATGTTGTGGAATATTTAACTGTGTCAATTGTGTTACATTTCTTTATGCTTCACCATATTACTTTAACTATGTAAAGGCTTGTGACATATGTTATTCTGCATTTGTTTAAGTATGTAATGGCATGTTGCTTTATTAGCTTGTCAGCCTAAAGTACATGATTGGGCTAACAAAAAGCTACATGGCCAATAGCAAGGCAGGTAAAGAATAGGTAGGGCTGGGGGCAGATAGAATATGTAGTTGGAGAAATCTAGGCTCTAGTAAGAAGAGAATAAAGGAGAAAGAGCAATGTACCCAGGACCTGGAAGCTGCCAGCCAGACCTGGAGACAGCAGGAAAGTAGGATATACAGAAAGAAAGAAAGAAAGAAAGAAAGAAAGAAAGAAAGAAAGAAAGGAATCCCCAAAGCAAAACATAAAGAGAAACATACAAAAATAAAATCTAAGATAAGGCAAAACATTAATAACTACTAAGAAGTTTCCATGTCAAGATTTGGGAGCTGGTTGGTGGCCCAAAAGAAAAACCCTGCCACAGAAAAACGCATGAGTATAGACACAGCAGTCAATCAAATGAACAATAGCATGGCAGAGATGAACTGCTTTGGCCCCTGACTTGGGCCCAACTTCTGGCTGCCCACTCTGGGAACTCCTGCCCTGGGGGCTGCAGGCAGGTCGACTTGGCCCCTGAGGACCAAGCTTCCCAGGCTCTGCTGACATGACTGGGCTATCCCTGCCCCCATGCAGCACAGAGTGCAGAATGCAGAATGCAGGAGTACAGATTGAAGAGGTGAGCTGCTATGGACCCTGACAGAATTCTGCCTGGCCACTCTGGAAACTCCTGCCCTGGGGGCTGGAGGCAGGTTGACTCAGTCCCTGAGGACCAAGCAACCTAGAGTCTGCTGATATCTCCTTCTCTCACCCACTTGGATAGATAGTGCCTCAGAGCCACCTGCACCCACATGAGACCCATCAGAGTATCAGAGCCAATTGCACCCATTGGATGAGAACCTTGGACCCATACTCACCAGGAAAGGAAAAGACACCCCCTGCACCCACTGGGAGAAGAGATGGGAAGATGACACTATAAGAGCACATCCAACAACAGGAAAACCAATATGACAAAACCAGAGTCTAGGGACTCTATACCAGCAGGACATGAACATCCCAACACAGATGATGGAGAAGAGAACAACCTTAAAAACAACTTCATGCAGATGATAGAGACCCAAAAGAAAGGGAATCAGAAAATCCTTCAGAGAAATGGAAGAAAAGACAAACCAAAAGATGCAAGAAATCAAGGAAAACCAAGGAAATGCAACTAAACAGCTGACGGAAACAGTTCAGGATCTGAAACCTGAAATAGAGACAATAAAGAAAACATAAACTGAGGAAATGTTGGAGGTGGTAAAGCTGAGTAAACAATCAGGAACCACAGATACAAGCATAACAAACAGAATACAAGAGATGGAAGACAGAATTTCAGATGATGAAAATAAGCTAGAGGAAATAAATTCATCAAGCAAAGAAAATCTTAAATCCAACAAATACTTAACAAAAATTATCTAGGAAATATGGGACACCATGAAAAGACCAAACCTAAGGATAATAGGTATAGAAGAAGGTGAAAAAAACCAACTCAAAGGTGCATAAACATATTCAACAAAATCATAGAAGAAAACTTTCCCAACCTTAAGATAGAATGCCAATGAAAATAAAGAAGCCTATAAATGACAAATAGAGTGGACCACAAAAGAAAAACCCCTCATCACATAATAACTAAAACAAAAATCATACAGAATAAAGAAATAATGTTAAGAGCAGCAAAGGAAAAAGGCCAAGTCACATATAAAGGTAAACATATCAGAATTACACCATATTTCTGCATGGAATCTCTAAAAGCCAGAGGACCTGGATAGATATTCTATCACCTCTGAGAAAACACAGATGCTAGACCAGACTACTATAACCAACAAAGCTCTCAATCAAAATAAATGGAGAAAACAAGATTTTCCACGACAAAACCAGATTTAAACAATATGTAACTACTAATCCAGCCATACAGAAAGTAATGGAAGGAAAATTCCAACCTAAGGAAATTAAGGACACTCACATAAACAAAGGCAATAGATAATCCCACTTTACAAGAACCCAAAGAAAAAGCAGGGTAAATACACATACAATAGCAGTACTAAGAACAAATTAAAAACAAACAAGAATAAATACTCAATTGATCTTAATTTCCCTCAATATTAATGGTCTTAATCTGCCTATAAAAAGACACAGGCTAATAGATTGGATATAAAGACAGAATCCATTCTTCTGCTGCATACACGAAACACACCTTAAATTCAAAGACAGACATTACCTCAAAGCAATGGGTTTGGATAAGATATTCCAATCAAATAGACCCAAGAAACAAACTTGAGTAGCTACCCTAGTGTCTAAAAAGTTAGACTTCAAACTAAAATCAATCAAAAGAGATAAAGAAGGTCATTTCATATTCATCACAGGAAAAAGCCATCAGGAAGAAGTCTCATTTCTGAACATCTATGACCCAAATACAAAGGCACCAACATTCATAAAAGAAATATTATTAAAATTCAAATCACAAATAAGACCTCACACAGTTATTGTGAGATACTTCAACACCCCATTTTCACCACTGGGCAGGACAACTAGACAGAAACTTAACAAAGAGACAAAGGAACCAACAGAAGTTATGACCTGATTGGGATTAACAGATATCTACAGAACTTTCCATCCAAACAGAAAAGAATATACCTTCCTTTCAGCATCACATGAAATCTTCTCAAAAATCAACCACATACTCAGCAACATAGCAAACTTCAACAGGTACAAAAATATTGGAATAATCCCCTGTGTCTTAACAGACCACCATGCTTTAAAGTTTGAATTCAAAAACAACACTAATTGCAGAAAACCTAGCAACTCATGGTTACTGAACAACATGAAATTGCACCATTCCTGGGTCAAGGAAGAAATAAAGAAAGAAATTAAAGACCTCCTAGAATCCAATGAAAATGAAGACACAGCATACCCAAACTTACGAGACACTTTGAAAGCAGTACTAAGAGGATAGTTCATAGCTCTAAGTGCTCACATGAAGAAACTAGAGAATACTCACACCAGAGAGTTGACATCACAGCTGAATGCTCTAGAAAAAATGGAAGCAAATTCACCCAGGAGGAGTAAATGCCAGGAAATAATCAAACTGAGGGCAGAAATCATTAAAGTTGAACGAAGAAAACAATTCAAAGAATCAAATTAACAAAGAGTTGGTTCTTCGAGAAAATCAACAAGATAGACAAACCTTTATCCAAACTAATCAAAAGGCAGAGAGAGAACAGGCAAATTAACAAAATCAGAAATGAAAAGGGGGACATAACAATGAACACTGATGAAAACCAGAAAATCTTCAGGTCATACTTTGAAAACCTGTACTCCACAAAATTTGAAAATTTAAAAGAAATGTACAACTTTCTGGACAGATATCAACTACCAAATTTGAATCAAGAACTTAAACAGATAAGCAACTTAAGCAGACCTATAAAACCTAAGGAAATAGAAGCAGTCATCAAAAGTCTCCTAACCAACAAAAGCCCAGGGTCAGATGGTTTCAGTGCAGAATTCTACCAGAAATTCAAAGAGCTAATACCTATACTTGTCAAATTGATCCTCACAATAGAAGCAGAAGGTACATTGCCAAACTGTTTTTACGAGGTTACAATAACCTTGGTACCCAAGCCACACAAAGACACAACTAAGAAAAAGAACTACAGACCAATATCCCTCATGAACATAGATGCAAAAACAATCAATGAAATACTGTCAAACTGAATCCAAGAACATATCAGAAAAATTATCAACCATGATCAAGTAGACTTCATCCCTGGGATGCAGGGTTGGTTCAACATTCGAAAATCTGTCAATGTAATCCACCATATAAAACAACTGAAGAAGTAAAACCACCTGATCATCTCACTAGATGCTGAAAAAGCCTTTGAGAAATTCCAACATGCCTTCATGAAAAAGGTCCTGGAGAAATCAAAATAACAGTAACTTGCCTGAACATAATAAAAACAATATACAGTAATCCAACAGGCAACCTCAAACTAATTGGAGAGAAACTCAAAGCAATTCCTCTAAAATCAGGAAGAAAACAAGACTGTCTACTCTCTCCATATCTTCTCAATATTGTCCTTGAAGTTCTAGCCAGAGAAATAAGACACCAAAAGGAGATCAAGTGGATACCAACTGAAAAAGAAGAAGTCAAGCTTTCACAATTTACAGATGATATGATACTCTACGTTAGTGAACCAAAAAACTCTACCAGGGAACACCTACAGCTGATAAACACCTTCAGCAAAGTGGAGGATAAAAGATTACCTCAAAAATTCAGTAGCCCTAATATATATGGATGACAAATGTGCTGAGAAAGATATCAGAGAAAAATCATCCTTTACAATTGCCATAAACAAAATAAAATACCTTGGGGTAATGCTAACCAAAAAACATGAAAGACCTGTATCATAAGAATTTTGAGTCTATAAAGAAAGAAATTTAAGAAGATACTAGAAAATGGAAAGATCTCCCATGTTCTTGGATATGTAGGATCAACATAGTAAAAAAGGCAATTTTGCCAAAAGCAATCTACAGTTTCAATGCAATCACCATCAAAATCCCAACACAATTCTTCACAGACCTTGAAAGAACAATTCTAAACTTTACATGGAAAAACAAAAGACCCAGGATAGCAAAAACAACCCTGTACAATAAAGGAACATCTGGAGGCATCACCATCACTGACTTCAAGCTCTATTATGTAGCTATAGTCCTGAAAACAGCTTGGTATTGGCACAAAAATATACAGGTAAACCAATGGAATAGGGTTGAAAACCCTGATATTAACCCACACACCTACAGACACCTTTGATTTTTGACCAAGATGCTAAATCTATACAATGGAATAAAGAAAGCATCTTCAAAAAATGGTGCTGGCATCACTGGATCCAGGCATGTAGAAAACTGCAGATATATCCATGTCTATTTCCCTGCACAAAACTTAAGTCAAAATGTATCAAAGACATCAACATAAATGCAGCCACAGTGAATATATTAGAAGAGAAATTAGGAAATACCTTTGAATGAAGTGGTACAGGAGACTGCTTCTTGAACATAACACCAGTAGCACAAACACTGAGATCCACAATTAATAAATGGGACCTACTGGTACTGAGAAGCTTCTGTAAGGCAAAGGACACAGTCAACAAGACAAAACAACTGCCCAAGAATTGGGAAAAGATATTCACCAACCCCATATCTTACAGAGGGCTGATCTCCAAAATTTATAAAGAATTCAAGAAGCTAATCTCCAAAACTCAAAAATAATCTAATTAAAAAGTGGGGTACAGAACTAAATAGACAATTCTCAATAGAGGAATCAAAAATGGCTGAAAGACACCTAAGAAAGTGTTCAACACCCTTAGCCATCAGGGAAATGCAAATCAAAACAAACTCTGAGATATCACCTCACACCTGTCAGAATGGCTAAAATTAAAAACACCAATGACAGTTTATGCTGGAGAGTATGTGGAAAAAGGGGAACACTTCTCCACTGCTGGTGGAAGTGCCAACTCATACAGCCAATTTGGAAATCTATATGACAATTTCTCAGGAAATTGGGAATCAGTCTACCACAAGATCCAGCAATTCCACCCTTAGTCATATACCCAAAAGTAGCATATTCATACATCAAGGACATCTGTTCAACAATGTTCATCGCAGCATTATTTGTAGTATCCAGAACCTGGACACAATCTAGATGTCCCTCAACTGAAGTATGGATAGAGAACATATTGTATGTTTACACAATGTGGTACTGCAGGCCCTGTCCACAACTGAGTCTGCATCAATACATATAGCAGAGAGAATTATGGTACCATTTCAGTAGGGTCTTGCTATGAAGAGAGGACAGGGTAAATCTACTACTTGATACTTCTGCAAAACTCACTTTTCCAGCATATCATCACTTTCAGTTTGAGATTTGTTGTGATATTAGGCTAAGAATCAAGCCCATTCCACCAGGGAATCCACTGATCTTCTGGTTATATATTCAAGTACTTCATGAAATATATGATTTTATGCTATTCAATAAATTAACACACAACTGAAAAGATCAGCCCTTCTGCTAATTCTCCACTACTTAGTTTCAAGCACAATAGGTTTTGCCTACAAAGTTCATTTTCAGAGCATATCTGTTTTTTCTGCATTTTTTAAATACACCAAAATGGATGTTAATGGGAACTAGCTTCTAATCATTACATTTTCCACTCAGATTTGCTGTGTTATAGCTGCTGTTCTATTACTGTTGATTCTGGAGAATTCCTTGACCTCTTCTCCCCAGTCACAGCAACAGAACTGCCAATATCTTTTGCTATTCCTGATTATACTATGTGCCAAATGATGCATTCAGCATTTTTAAAATGAATGACAGTTCAAAACGTATCTCCTATTGTGTTTCTCTGGCATGTAAGTAATATCTAAGATGGTAAGGAACTCTCTCTTCCCTTTTATTCCTTAGGGATTATGTAATTTTGCCTTCTAAAAATAACCATGTAACACCTTTGTTATTATTAATGTCTGTGGCAAGTTGGTCTCTGGAAAGAGGTGCAAATCGATTTTTGACATATTTATTTCAGTCAATAACATGGAGTTTTTGAGGAGTGATGCTCACTGCTACCAAGAGACAACAAAATTTGAAAGGTGTTCAACTCCATGGCAGGGAGAAATAAAACTAAAATGAAGTCACATATTACCAAAAATACTTGCCTTTTAAAACTTGTGCTCTGAAAAGTTAGATAAGCTTGGACTGAGGACTGCGTTATTAAATTCCAACATGGCTCAGCAAGATTATTTATTGAAATTTTAGAAAAATGCATTTAAAATACCATATAAAGAAGTTACCCTATAAAAAGTTATCCTGGGAGAAAATTATAAGCAAATCAAATCATAATAATTTAATGTTTTGGATATTTTGAAGGGCAATATTTACCACCGGTGAATAGAGAATTTATTATTTTGTCCACAGTTGAACTATGTTTCTTTAGAAATTCAATTATTGAATATACAAGAATTCAGAATACAACAACAGAGGAAAGAAAAAAAGCAGGAGAAGAAAATGTGATATAACAAGCTTACTGAGGACTTAAATGAATATATATTTATAAAATTGCCTTTGACAATTCACACAATCTGATTAAGTGGCAGGATGCTCTGACAAAAGATTTGATTACATGGAGCATTGAGCTGTGTCTGGTAAATAACAAACTTATCTGTTCATGTTCCCACTTATTATAGTCAGGAAAGGATAGGATGCTGGGAACTTGTTGGTATAATAAACAAATAAATTACTAATGCCAGTGGTAAGATGGAATGGCAATCATGCACGACAGTGAATTTTATGAATGAATGATAACATTTTGTACTGTGAATGGTAATTTTACTATAATCACTTATGTTAATGGAAACTAATCCGTCATGGATTCTCCCCATAGGTACCACCACATGTGCTGAGTGATCACACAGGGTTGGACAAATGTTTCTTAAAGAAGACTATGAAAATATTTAGTTACATTTCTGTATGAAAATAATTTCCTTAGACCTTATTTAAGTCCTGCAGGAGAGTGAGACTGTGTGATGGTATGAGGAATAGTGTTAAGAATATATATCAAGAAAAGGGTTCTCTGTTTAGTTCTGTGCCCCACTTTTTAATTGTTTTATTTGGTGCTTTGGAAACTAGCTTCTTGAGTTCTTTGTAAATTTTGTAGATCATCTCTCTGTTGAATATGGGGTTGGTGAATTTCTTTTCCTGTTCTGTGGGCTGCTGTTTTGCCTTGCTGACTGTGTCCTTTGCCTTACAGAAGCTTCTCAGTTTCAGGAGGTCTGATTTATTAATTGTCAATCAGTGTCTGTGTTACAGGTGTAATGTTCAGGAAGCTGTTCAATGGCACATCCCAATTTCTCTTCTAAGAGGTTCAGTGGGGCTGGATTTATGTTGAGGTCTTTGATCCATTTGGACATAAGTTTTGTGCATGATGATAGACATGGATCTATCTGCAGTCTTCTACCTACCAGCATCCAGTTAAGCCAGCACTATTTGTTGAAGAGGCTCTCATTCCATTGTATATCTTTAACTTATTTGTCAAAAATCAGATGTTCATACGTAAGTGGGTTAATATCAGGGTTTTCAGTTAGATTCCATTGGTCTACTTGCCTATTTTTTTGTCAATACAAAGCTGTTTTCAGGACTGTCGCTCTATAATAGAGCTTGAAGTCAGGGATGGTGATACCTCTGGAAGTTCCCCTATTGTACAGGGTTATTTTGGCTGTCCTGTGCTTCTCTATATAAACTTGAGTATTTTTTTCAAAAAGAAAAGGGTATAATATAATCATAATAACATTTATTGTAATTACAGTGGATCTTTTCTTACTTACTCTTACAGTTTCTGGTGCAAAAGTTTATCCTGGGGGAAACTTTATGTTTTAACATATTCAAAAAAAGTTTTTTTAAGAGTTCCATGCCATACTGAGTGTGTGTGTGTGTGTGAGAGAGAGAGAGAGAGAGAGAGAGAGAGAGAGAGAGAGAGAGAGAATTAGGTGCTTAAATCTATTTTCAAGTAACATAAGACAAATTATATAAGAATATATGATATAAACACATACCAATTAGAAGGCTATCAATAAATACTTAAAATATTTATACATTTAAAACTGTTAAATTTTTATGCATTGAGCAAATTAATTTCAGATTTATTTGATATGGCTATGTTTTCTCCTCTCTATGTGAAAGATGCCTTTAAAAAAGCAACTTATGGGATGCTATATTTTGAGTCATGGTCCAAGAGATAAATCCTTAATGTTGGGGAAGGAATGGTGGTTGATGTGAGCTACTAGCTCAGATTGTTCCTTGAGTCCTTTTACAATTTTTCCAAGACTTAGCCCATGAAAACCTGCCTCCAAAGCCAGAAAATGTCTACCCAACTCTGTTAATGGTCCCTGGAGAACCCTTCACATACACCAAACATGAGCCTTGTTAATCTGATATAGTTGCCAGTTGAAATTAATTAACACATTTCATTTTATGTCATTAATTTTCACTAGAATATGGGGAGAATATTTTATTAACACTTGGCTCAGATTCCTAGAAGGAAGAATGTGTTTTGTAAATGTCATTCTATTTTAACTATAAATATATAAATAACTCAAACCTTTCAATAGATAATGTTAATAATTTCTGTGATTTTTAAAAACACGGATTAGTATAATTCTAACATAATTGTTAATATTATAGTAGTTGCTATCACATAGGTGAGTTATGGTAGAAATGTTACATAAACAATTTGTCCCCAATGCATTGAGATATCATCTGAGACTGCCTGGAATGCACAAGCAATATTTCTCAGGTTTTATCATTTTAAAATATTCATTTACTAAGTTTTACTTCTCTTTATATGTAATATAGTTTAATGGCAGCAGTCAACATTTATTAAAATTTGAAGACTTTGGATAAATGCACACACAAAACACACACACACACACACACACACACACACACAGAGGTCTCCATGTGTATCTTAGTGCTCAGTATTTTTAACTTACTATTTCAGGGAAGCATCTAGCTATTAACTAACATTGATTGTAGGGAGCCGTCCCTGCATTCTCCATTACAAGATGGCGCCTGCATCCGGCAGGCACAGAATGTAAACAAGTCAGTGCGCAGGCGCTGGGTAACTTTCCATCCCTTGGTCTCTGCCTCTTCCGTTGCATCATATGGTCCAATGAGCTGCAGCCAATCATGGGGTGACACGTCTGAGGTGGCTGTTGCCAGCCTATATAAGGGATGGGTTCTTGGGGGTTCGGAGTCTCCGCTCTGTAAGCTTATGCTCTCTCTCTCAAGACACATTAAAGCTTTACTGCAGAAGGATCCAAGTGTCCTGTGTTGTTCTTGCTGGCAAGACAATCACGTGGGACATCTGGTGCCGAAACCCAGGAACTTGTTAACATCGCCGGCACCGCGGAGACCCCTCGGATGGGGTGGATTCAGAACTGCAGGGTGGTAAGTTCAGAGAGGTATGCTTAATCCTGACACCTTTTTTTTTGACTCTGTCCTTAATCTGTCACCACCATGGGATGGGTCAGTAAAAGCCTTAACTCTAGTCTTCATTCTTCTTTTGTTCACATTGGTCTTATATTGTGCTCACCATGGCTGGTGTTTCAGTTCGAGACCAAGCTTACCCCAGGTAGCTGCCAGCATAATGGGCTCTTCAAAACAGAGAGACCTAATTAAAAACTGTCTAGAGGATGAGGCTTGCCATCCCACAGTAGCAGAGAGTCAAAAAACGCTTAAAGAGGTACAGGATAATATATCAGAAACCGAACGAGATGAGAGATTAGGAGCTCAAAAAAGGAAGGACATGTCTAAGAAAAAAGGCCCTCCCCAGGATACAAAAAAGGGGGGAGAGAAAATAGGGAATAACCGGTCACACCCCGGTAAATTTAAGAGAAATAAAGACTCAAAACCTAGTCTCTACCCTACGGTGAAACTAGAGGCCTTGGAGCTGAACAACTCAGACTCTGAGATTTTAGATCGGCTGCCAAAAGTGAAAGCAAATATGAGGCCACCGCCTGTTAATCCAGTGGGTGTACTTCCATCAGCACCCCCATTATATGAGTTACAACAAAAATTTGGTACCGACTCCTTTTTACCATTAGAGGAGCAGAGAAAACTACAGATGGCTTTCCCAGTCTTTGACAGGGGAAAAGGCCGCGCATGTTATTCAACACTGCTTGGAGGCCTGGGGTGCCTGGGGAAAGCCTCATATCCTAAAGTTGCTCAAGAAATGTTCTATTTCCTGGTAGCCAGCCACATGCAACCTGGTCACATGACTAACTGGTCACCATTTTGCTGAAGTTAAAAAAAGGATACTTAAACCACCATCTTGACTACAGGTGACCGCATGGAAATTAGAGGTACCATCTTAGAAACAAGTTTTTCAGTTAAGATTTCTATGTATTACAGAAAGACCTTAAGAGAATTTAAATTTCTTTTTAAAACCAGTTTTCAAATGTTTGATTTTATTAATGTTTGTACTTAAAGAGCTTCAATTTAGAATTAATTTTAAGCAAAGCCTGACAATGTAAAGTTCTTGTTTTATAAAAGATGCTGATCTATTATAAGATGTTACGATTTATGTTTTTAGAAGTTAAGTTTAGGATGTTGATAGCACACACCTTTAAGCTCAGGGTGTTGGTGGCACATGCCTTTAAGTTTAGGGCGTTGATGGCACACGCCTTTAATCCCAGCACTTGGGAGTAAGAGGCAGATGGATCTTTATGAGTTCAAGGCCTGCCTGGTCCAGCAGATCGAATTCCAGGACAGGCTCCAAAGTCACAAAAAAACCCTGCCTCAGAAAGAAGTTAAGCTACTGTTTAAGGAATATAATGTAGCTCTATATAGTTTTAAGTTCAGCTGTATTACAGAAATAAGACTTTACCTAGTCACCTGTGTGCTTCTTAAAAACAGATAATGGGCCAGCTTATACCTCTCAAAAGTTCCGGCACTTCTACAGACAGATGGAGGTTACCCATCTGACTGGCCTACCTTATAACCCTCAAGGACAAGGCATTGTGGAACGTACCCATCGCACGCTTACATTCGACCTGTTAAGGGGCCAGGGTCGTTTTGCAGCTGATCAAACAAATTATCATTGGGGCGCTTATCCACAAATCGACAACGTGGCCATTAGGGCCTGGAAGGCGCTCTCCAAGAAAGGAGGGGTTGACAATCAGCTTACTAAAATCATTCAAGGAACCCAGGAGCCTTTCTCCGATTTTGTAGCAAGGATGACGGAGGCAGCAGGACGGATCTTTAACGATACTAAACAGACCGCACCCCTTATTGAGCAATTTATCTTTGAACAGGCCACCCAAAAATGTCGCACAGCTATAGCCCCGAGAAAAAACAAAGGATTACAAGATTGGCTTGGGGTCTGTAGAGAACTTGGGGGACCCCTTACTAATACAGGGTTAGCTGCTGCCATCCTACAGTCTCAAAAAGCCCCCTTAAGGGGCCGGATAAAAGAACTTACTTTAGATATACAACAATTGGACATATTATTGCAGATGGCCCAACTAGGCTGTGAGCAGAAGCTCCCCGGCCTATATGTCACCCCCATTCAATATGAGAATTTTACCAAAGCAGCTAATTTGTCTAAAAGCCTTTCTCAGTTCATGTTGCAGAATTGGACCTCCGAATTTGAGCAAACGCTTCGGGAGTTGAGAGCCGCTATTATCCAGATTAACTCCATGCACCTTGACCTGTCCTTGACGGAGGGATTGTCATCATGGATCGCTACAGCTGTCACCTATGTTAAGGAATGGGTGGGGGTGGGATTGTTTGGTGCAGCCGTTTGCTGCGGATTGGTGTTGCTTCTCTGGCTGGTCTGTAGGCTCAGGGCTCAAACTAAGAGAGACAAGGTGGTTATCGCCCAAGCGCTTGTAGCTTTGGAACAAGGGGCTTCCACTGATATTTGGCTAACTATGCTTAAGCAATAGGCCACCGGCCAGACAGCTCTTGCACACCCGGAGCCTAGGCTCATTGCACAGGGTAGAATGTCTGGCTTGAGCATCCCATGAGGGATGTCGAGCAAGACATCGCACAGAGAGTTGCCCAGTATGCAGGCTTCTCTGGGAGGCATGTTGTCTTGCATAAGGGTTGCCTGCCCTAGTCTCCCTTTCCCAGAAAAATGGCAGAGGACAGGTCGAGAGCGCTTCAGGTAAAGCTAACAGCCTGATGGTGACTCTTGTACACAGTCTTATTGTTTGATTGGGAAGGGTGCAACCTCTGCCTCTATCCCTCAACATATGGGTGACCTATTTGCTTGTAAAAATATAAAGCCTTATCATTAATTAATAAAAAAGGGGGAGATGTAGGGAGCAGTCCCTGCATTCTCCATTACAAGATGGCGCCTGCATCCGGCAGGCACCGAATGTAAACAAGTCAGTGCGCAGGCGCTGGGTAACTTTCCATCCCTTGGTCTCTGCCTCTTCCGTGGCGTCATATGGTCCGATGAGCTGCAGCCAATCATGGGGTGACACGTCCGAGGCGGCGGTTGCCAGCCTATATAAGGGATGGGTTCTTGGGGGTTCGGAGTCTCTGCTCTGTAAGCTTATGCTCTCTGTCTCAAGACACATTAAAGCTTTACTGCAGAAGGACCCGAGTGTCCTGTGTTGTTCTTACTGGCGAGACAATCGTGCGGGACAATTGTCTTTACAATATCTTATTGTATACCATTGGTGCTGTATTTGTTGCACACAAATCTAAGAAATTGATTCATCTCCCATAACCAAAAGATACCACCTGTTGTCTTAAATACAGCACATGACAGATCAAGCTTCATGTGACATTCTCCATATGCACACAGTGCAGCCTGATGTCTCCTTTTTATGTTAATGTATTTAGTCAAGTTATATCAAAGTTTGGCTGCTAATACTGTATTTTCTACCTTAAATATCACACCTCTCTTTTGAATAAGTTCACTTCATATAAATTTATCTCTAGGGAGAAATCTTGGTTCCTCTATGGCTCACTTTTGAACGTTTCTTAGTAGTGTTAACAAAATTATCAGTTCCTCTCTCTTCTGTATTCTATTTCCAATCCTACCTCCTTCCCGCTCTCTTTTTGTCTTTAACACATATCTGGGATTACTTTAAGTCAAATATTTTAAACCTTAGCATGCTGAATTACGACAAAATTTCCCCCAAAATTAATTTACATATAGCTCTTTGAAATGAATTTGAGCCTTTCAGTTTATTTATGTGAACGTTTATGTTGACAGATTTTTTGTTTGTTGAACCATCCCTTTATCTCTGAGAAGTCCACTCAATTATGGTGGATGTTATTTTTGACTTGTTCTTGGAATTGATTTACCAGTATTTTATTTAATATTTTTGTCACAAATTCAGGAAGGAAATTAGTCTGTTATTCTCTTTCTTGGTTTAGTCATTATGTCATTTGTGTATCAGGGTAACTGTGGCCCAATTGAAAAAAAGAAGTGGCAATCTTCTTTCTGTCTCTTCTGGAATAATTTAAGGGATAATAATAATACCTCTTTGAAATTATGGTGAAATTCTGGGACGAAGCTATTTGGTCCTGAGATTTTCAAGGTTGGGAGAATATAGTGACTACTTCTATTTCCTTAGTGGTTACAGGTGCATTTAAGCTGTTTATTTAGCATTTGTTTAATTTTGGTATGTGGCATCTATCAAGAAACTTGTCCATTTCTTATAGATTTTCAAGTTATGTAGGGTATAGAGTTTTGAAGTATAACTTAAAGATTGTCTAGATATTCTCAGGATCTTTTACTATGTAAAAGGAAGGGAACATTGTAGATAAAAATCTTTTTGGCTGGGTTGGTGTCCTCATTCATTCTCTTTTGGAGCATACACAGTACCATCATGAACCAAAGACACTAGAACTTAGGGGTGAAGACTCCTAAGTAGATATGAGACTGACTTCTCCATGTTCAGTGACTTGTATGAGTGATGTCCTCAATAATGGGGCCCTTATGTCAGTTATCAGAGAGCAATCTTTGTTTTTCAACAGCCTGGGTTGTTTTAAGGTTTCCATGGAAATCTTTTGGCCAACAACTCAATTGAACACAACCCAGCCCTGCTACTGGAAGTTTTGATTGATTATAAGAGATGGTCATTTGAGACTCCTTATCTCCCATTACTAGAAGCCTCCATTAGGATCACCTTCCTAAAGGCCAGGAAGTTTCCACTACACTATGTTTCTACACCACTCCCCAAGTGCTCCTTCCATTCCAGTCATCTCTGCCAGAACTCCTTCCCTCAACCCTGACCTGATCACTCTGTTCCCATTGCCACCTGCCTCAAGTCTGGTAAAATGGGAACTGACAAAATCTACTACTATGTATGACAACTCGAAATCTGGAATGGTGAGTACTCCAGCTGTTCTTTTATTGTTCAAGTTTGTTGTACCTTTCCTGGGTTTTTGTTTTCCATAGAAAATTGAGAATTGTGCTTTTAATGTCTGTAAATAATCCTGTTTGGATTTTGGTGGGAGTTTCACTGAACGTTCATATTGCTTCCTTTTCTTGTTTTTCATAAACATTTTGAATAAAACTTGTGACATTTTAATTTCTGTCTAAAATGGGTCAACTATTAATCGTTCTTACCACTCTTCCCTCTTCTCTTATTCTTCATTTTCTTATTTTTCAATACATCCTGACCACAGTCTCCTCTCTTTTTATTATTCCTAGCTATTCTAACCACAAATCCACTCCTCTGTTTTCATTTAGAAAAGATCATGACTTCCAGGGATATCAGCTGAACATGGCATACTAAGATACATAAAAAGATACTTTTGTTAGGATGGCTATTTTCTATGTTAATACTACCAATCGATGAACATGGGAAATTTTTCTATCATCTTATATGTTTTACAGTTTCATTTTTCAATGACTTTTGTCATATGAGTCTTCCACTTACTTTGTTAGGGTTACTTCAAAATATTTTATATTATGTGAGGCTGTTATGAAATGTGTTATTTCCCTGATTTCTTTCTCAGTCAATTTGTCATTTGTGCACAGGAGCACTACTGATATTTTAGTTAATTTTATATCCAGACACTTTGCAGAAAATGTTTGTCTGCTGTAGGACTTCCCTAGTGGAATTATATGATCATTTATGTATATCATATCACCTGCAAATAATGATAATTTGACTTTTTCTGTTCCAATTCTTAATTTACTTCAGTTTTCTTATTGTACCAGCTAAAACTTCAAATATTATATTGACTCAATTTGAAAAGAGTGGACAACCATATCTTGTTACTGATTTTAGTTGAATTACTTTGAGTTTCTCTATATAGCAGTTGATATTGGTTATAAGCTTGTTATATATTGCCTTTATTATCTTGAGGTTTTTACTTTTTATTACTAATCTTTTCAAGAATCTCATCAAAAAGCTCCTTTGGATTTTGTTAAAGGTTTTTTTTCTGTATCTAATGAGATAATCAGTTTTTTAAAAAAATATATTTATATGATGAATTATATTCACATATTGAATCATCCCTCATCTCTGGGATGAAGCCTAATTAATTGTGGTGGATCATCTTTTTTTTATCTGAATGCAATTTAAAAGTATTTTGCCAGTATTTTATTTTTGCATCTCTCTTCTTTGTTGAATCTTTTTCTGATTTTGGTATCAGGGAAACTGTGTCCTCATAGAATGGATTAGGAAGCAAAATGCCTTCTGCTCATATTTTGTGGAATAATTTGAGGATTATTAGCATTATCTCTTCTTTGGAAATCTGTTAGACTTCTGTGCTAAACTATCTGGCCATAGGCTATTGTTCATTTGTTTGTTGAGATTTTAGTGAATGCTTTTATGGCACTAAATGTTGCAGGTCTATTTTTAATTGTTTATCTGACCTTGATTTAGCTTTCATAAGTAGATTCTATTCAGAAAATTATCCATTTCTAATAGATTTTCGAATTTATGGAATACAAGCTTTTAAGGTGTAACATAATGATTTTTTTTTAATTTCTTAAGTGTCTGCTCTTGTGTCCCTTTTTTTTGTTTCTGATTATGTTAGGTTGGTTGTTCTCTATTCACCTTTTAATTTGGATAAAGGTTTCTGTATATTTTAGTTCTTAAGGCTTAATTTCTCTTAGCTCCAGTATTTATATGTTTGGTTATTTTTTCTAGATAAACTGCCAACTGGGAAGAATGGGACATTAATGTCTCCCACTATCAGTTCGTGAAGGTTAACATGTGTGTTAAGCTGTAGTAGTATTTCTTTTACAAAAATGGATGACCTTGGGTGTGATATTGGAATTCAACTTGAATCAAATCGGTACTTTATCTGCTAATTTAATTTTTAATAAAATAACCAAGTATTGTATGTGCCATAAAACGACTAGATAATTTTCAATAAGAAGGTTAAAAGAAAATGTTTATTTTACTAAAAATCATAAATATATTATATATATCCTTTTAATGGAATGTCAATCAACTTAAAGAAATTTAAATAATAACAGTAATAAACAAATTTTATGAATGCCACAAACTAATAAGTTTTACAAAATTTATTATTAATGAACTGATATAATGTATAAATGTTATTTCAATAAATTAAAATTCTTCATTTCAAGAGAGTTCTTATTGTTCTGGATTCTTATCACATTCTTGAATGCTTATTTCATTATTTAAGAGAACGTCACAGTTCATACATAGCATAATACTATTTATGTTATCTTTAGGAATGAAATTAACTCATAATTGCTATAGGTTGAGTAGAAAAGAATTGTTCTTTAAGCAGTAGAATTCTGTTATAATGGAATCATTTGCTATAAATTAGTAAGTTGAAATAATTTTCAACATCTATATCAAGTGTCCCCACACATGCCTTTATTTGAAGCATTAAGGAAACAAAAGCAGAAGGATCTCTGTGAATTCCAGTCCAGAGTGGAATGTATAGCAATTCTGAGGTAAAGTAGAACCTCAGGATGAGACACTTAAATAAATCTGTGTGCAACAGAAGTGAAGGTTAGTATATTTAATATTTTTATTTATCTTCAGAGGCAGATAAAAGTCAACAAAAATTAACTGCAATGTGGAGACAGATAACATATCTTAAAAGGGCATGAAAAGTCACATCATTTATCTACTTTACTTCTTTGAAAAAGGGAGAGCAGACTTGTCTCCAATAAAGCAATAAATATAGAAATGCGAAAGAACTAGGTGAATTGAATGTCTGCAGCCAAGTGTCAGAAATGTAAAAGAGGCAAAATCTTGAAATATGGATTCATTTGAGAATCTATCCCGTAGTCAAATATCATACTTCATGAAGGACTGAGCTAGAATAGATATAAAATGAAAAGCACTGATCATATATCCCAATGCCTGTCTAAAGTTGTTACCTTAGGTACTTATTCAAATGAAAATAAAGCACAGTTTTTTATAACAGACACAAGACAATAGGTGGAAGGGTATTTTTGGTTTTGTTTTGTTTTGTTTGTTTTTGTTTTTTTGAGACAGGATTTCTCTGTGACTTTGGAGGCTGTCCTGAAACTAACTCTTGTAGATCAGGCTGGTCTCAAACTCACAGAGATCTGCCTGCCTCTACCTCCCCAGTGCTGGGACTAAAGGTGCCACTACCACCCAGCTTGTGCCACCACAGCCCGGCTTGGAAGGGTATTTTTGAATCATTTAATGGCTTCCATGTAATCTAAAATGTATTAATTATTGTATCAAAAAGTATTGGAATTGAAGGATGATTTGCATTTATTTTATTTGAAAATTTCCACTGGGTTTTTTACTCTACTTTGGAATTAAATATTTGCAGAAAGTTGAGAGAGGTGATTGATGAGTAGATTCAGTGAACATTTGTAAAAGTGTAACTTGTGCCAGTTGTCACTGTACTATAACATGATTTCACTGAAGCTCTGTGTGGTGCATCTCGATAGTTCAAATGAATTGTGGCTTTCAGAGCAGTGATAAACATAGAAAATATCAATATTTAATTTAAGAACATATTTGAGAATATAAAGAGGAAATCAGCTAACTATCCTACATTCTGATTAAGGTTCCAGGACATCAGGGTTTTCAACAGGGAAGAATTGTTTTGGGCGGTTGGGGTGGGGGGTGTCATTAACCCTACTTAGTCCTGATTCAGATGTATGTCACTTTCTACTTTTCCAATTCCAAAAAGAGATACAAGAGAAAACTGGCTGTCTTAGAATCATCCAAATAAAAGTGAAAGAAGTAATACATGGCTCCATTCTGTAATAATAGCTACACAGTAATATAGAGTATCTTCTAATATAGAGTATCCTCTTATGTACAGGTATGTATACACATAAGTTCCTGGCTATAACCTGGAATGAATTCAATTTTCAGATTATTTTCCAGAGAAACAATAGGAGGCTGGAATGCATAAATTACTTCTTAACTGAGAATGCAATATGCTATTGAATTATCAATTCATATATCTATGGACACATTCCTAATAAATCACCTCATGGTTTGTTCATGCTACCCAGTAATATATGTTAACCTAAAATATGCTCATTATATACATTCTAATCATTATTTGGAGGCAGAAATTATATTATTTTGTTTCTAAAGGGCAAACACATTAGCAATAAAAGATTCTAATGAAGACTCTAAACGTATTTCAGTTATTAATCCATGGCCCAAGGAAACTAATCAGGAACATAATTTGGACATTTTTCTTTATTAATGCATATTTGATATGTATTCCATAGCAACTAAAAACACTTATAAAAATTCTCAAATATCTTTACAAAATTTAATGGTTTATTTTTTCCAAAGAATTCCCATAGCTTACACTTGAGGACTGAAAAATAAAATAACCCTATTGTGGCTCATAATGGAGGAGTTTTGTTTTCAGAAAGTTATATTATTCCAAATTGTTCAGGAAAGGCAAGATGATTAGCTGTTTTCCTTGTTCATCACCATAATACAATTGACTGTGTAATTTTAGTGAAAAGCAATATATAAGTGATGATATCTAGAATACCAATGCATAAGAAAATGAGTATTCTCCACCACATATAATTATGTCCAAAATTTTTGCTACCCATGACTAGTGTTTGCCTTAACAATTACTGAAAACTGTGTCATACTCTTCTACCAAATGTTCTATTGCTTTATTTTTCTAATAACAGAAGTAAATTCTGACAGCCTGAAATACTATACCAGTTTTTAATTGCTATCAGTTTCATTTACTCTGAAGATAAATGACACTGAAGTTCATGGTAAACTGTACTAGGTCTATATTGTGGGACCATATTTAGGAGGTTATCCAAAGCCATCCTTTTCATCATAGTCTTAGTTTCTAGAGGTCAAGAAAGAGACCCCATGACTGGAAGAGGCTTATGATATTTTATGGATCACAAATCATTCAGAATTCTCCGTGCCACACTCGGTTTATATCCTGGCACCAAGAAGAAGAATTTCATAAAAAATTTATAGGTTCCAATATTACAGTATTTCCCATTTTCTTTCCAATAACAACAGGGGCACTAAGAGGAATCCCAGCCAGATTTGTTCCTTCATGGGAATTGTTCTTATCCTTTCACTTCCTCAGTTCAACACTGTCAGTGTGCTCAGCAATAATTATCCAAATATCCTCACTGACATTTTATGCTCCAGTGCCAATCCCAAGCTCTCTCAAGAAGAATTCAAATAGAAGTTTTTCTGAGTAAAATGAGTTAAAAAAAACAAGTACAAAACAAACAAAAACAATAAGGAAAACAGATAAAGATATTTTTCTTTAAGACTGCTGTTTTTGAGGTCAGATAGAATATCAGAGTGCTTTTAATAGCAAATTGCTAGAGGGTTGATATTAATGACAATGGCAACAGCTAATAAAATATTTACTATTTCTTAAGACTTACTAGGAAGCTCAGTTGGGGAACACTGCCATTCTTCCTTCCCTCCTCCACTGCTTTTCCATCCAGTCCTATCTTTAAGTGAATTTCAATGCATTGGTTCTCCTGCTTTTCCTTTGACAATCATTTCCTCACTATTTGAATCCCTGTATCCAAATCCTATTACTGGTATGTCTTTTCTAAGGCAAAGCATGATATTATCTGTCATGTTTTCTACACATTCTTCCATAGAAACATGTGAAAATCCTAGTAGAAAACACTAATTGTTCAGTTATAGCAGATGAGACAAATTTTAAGGTTATTTTTGGAATTTCTTACAGCAATATTTTTTACATATGTCCTCTGACTTCATTAGTGGGGAAGGCTTAATACAATCAGAACTTTGGGTGAAGTCAATAAGAAACCACTTTAATCTACACATAATTTTATTTGTAGATATTGAAATTCTTATTCAGCCATACTGAGGGCAAGGCTGGCTTCCACTACCTTGAATGGAAGCAAATAAAATACAATAGTAGCAGATACTTCCGTAACAAAACAAATCACAAATAATATATATGACTAATAATACTCCATCAGTTTGCTGTGTCATTTCAGTAATGATAGTAACTTGTGTGTTTCAAATTAAATGTAAGTTCATAGTCTCCCCCTTTAATTAGAGTTGCATTTTACCCATAATTTCAAATACTTAATACTAATTTCAGGGAGTGAAGACTATTCAACCTGCATTCATTTTTTAATTAATCATTAAAAAATAAAATGTCAGACTTTAAACATAAATATTTCTTCATCTTGTGCATGCACAAAGTGCAAGGGAAACCTGAAACAGTCCCAACAATGATGTAATAGTTTCTTGATTAGAGCATTGATAATGCTTCCAAACTCTGCTTTATCACAAAAAAAGAAAAAAGTTAGCCATGTGTCAAGAGACTTAAATATGATCTATCCAGCTGACAGGGAAAACTGGGTGAAAATTTATGATAAGGGCAGTTTACAGTGAACTATAAATTCCTCACTAGGGCTAGAAACTTCATGTCTGCTTATATAAAATTTTAAGATAAGTATACTTTAGCAATGCATATTAAAGATTGTCTTGAACTATCTAATATATCACCAGAACAGTAGAACTACCAACATTTATCAAATGTGAATATGTGCCCTCAATAGAAACAATGATTTGTTCTTCATTTGTCATCAAATTATTAAAAGCTGAAAAACAAAGGACTTAACCTATGTGAAAGCAGCTATGGGATGGTTCACCTCGCCTAGATTAAATTTATTTTCTGCCACTATCGTTCCCTGAAGCTGTGATCTTGATATTTCACTATACAGTTAGATAAACCTGAAGAAGTCTTGAGTTTTCACTTATTGAAGGATATTTATTGTGTTAATTAAGAATATTTAGGCTATCTTGTAAGTATTAGAATGAGTTCTGTATTCTATTCTTATTGACACTTCCATATGTGATTGTTGCTACTCCTTTGTGTCTACACTACAGAGCATATAATGTTTTTTAAATTTATTATCTCTACAATAAATACAAAGTTTTTTTTTTCTTTTTTTTAAACCAAGGTGTGAGTCAGTACTTTTCCCTAGCATAGATGTGGACTTTGGTAGCCCAATCCACATAGAGGAATACTCCCTGATCCAAGACACACAGGGGTGGGCCTAGGCCCTATCCCAAAGGATATGACAGAATCTGATGATCCCCCTATGGAAGGCCTCACCCTTCCTGGGGAGCAGAAAGGATATGTGATAGATAGGGTTTTAGTTGAGAGGTGGTAGGGGAGGAGGGTGGGGAGAGGTAACTGGGATTGACATGTAAAACAATATTGTTTCTAGTTCAAATAAAATTAAATAATAAAAAACAAGGTGTGTGTGTGTGTGTGTGTGTGTGTGTGTGTGTGTGTGTGTGTGTGTGTGTTATGCTTATGTGTTTGGATACCTACTCCTATAATCAAGTATAAGTCCATAATGTATCACTGTCTGCCCTATATACTTGACACAGAATATCTCACTGAAATCTGGATCTAAGCTAGTGCCTAGCAAGTATCAGAGGTCCTCTTGCTTCTATACATCCACTCTATTGTGCTTAGAGGTGTAATTATGCCCTGGTTTTACCGGTCCTCATGTCTTTGCAGAAGATATTCATACTCATTGATCTATCTCCCAGTGCAGTGTTCACTAAGGTCTACCCCCTCTATCATGTTCTACCAGTCCATATAACAATTTGTATATATAACAAGACTTAGATGTTGCTTTTAATATATGTAGTATTTCTTTATATCTTCAAAAATAAGCATTTTAAAATTTATTCTATTACTAACATTTACTTTCATGCAACAAATTCATAGTTAAGTCACGCTTTGATGAGTTTATAGAAGTGTATGCATGAATATAATTAGTATCATATTCAAGGCACTTTTTTATTTTTATATTCCTTTCAGCTTCTATTTTGTCCCTCTCTATTTTCTCTTTTCACTAGCCCTACCTTTGGCAACTGCTAATTAGTTTCCTGCCCTGAGAGTTTCTTATCTTGAATGCATTCTATTCAATCTACATTGTGTTACATACGACACACCTCTCCTTTATGTTTTATATTTTAATGTATCACTCTAATTTTGAATTTCAGACAGAACTTATGTTTTGGTGTTTCATTTATTCTATTGCTTCATCATGTTCTGTTGTGTGCATGTAACCACATTGACAGTCTCCACTTATTGGGTAAAATTTTATCCATTTTTCTATGTGTAACAATTTTCTTTCCAGTTGTCAAGAGTATTTGTGGGAAAAATCTTTGCAAGAACATCACACTTAATTTGCAGGGATCAAAGGCATATTTACCACGTGACTTCAGGTCTTCTAGTCTATGACTGTGTGATCCAAATAATTGTGGTTTCTATTAAGGATTACAGATGTCAAAAAACAAGGAGTATATGATATAGGACACTTTCCTCTGAACTGAAACATTCCTTCCAGAAGTCGAGGCTCATAAGACTCAGAAGACAAACAAAAGTCACATTCTTGAAAACATAGTTACTGAGACAATTCCACAGGACTTATCTCTGGACTTATTAAAGATAGTCCACTACTGAGTGGAACATCAGAGAGAATGATTGTAGAAGTGGAGGAAATTGTCTGAAAGTTGGGCAGAAATCTCCAGAGCTCTGCCAGGTATAAGTGGACTTTTCAATGATGCAGCTGCTTGTGTGTCATCCCTGTCCTATGCAAGTAACTCCCTACCCATATTCCAGTTAAGAAACATCATTAAAAACTCACTGTTACTTTAGAAAGATTAGCAAGTTTCAGGCTACTTACCTTAAATTCTTGACCTTGGAACAGCTATTCCTGGCCCATCTCTGAGTTTGAATTAATATATTGGGATGAAAGATAAAATCATCTTGAAAACTACTAACTTGGATAACATTCATTTCCACCACCCAAAAACCCAGATAGCATATTGGGCCTTTAGAAAAATCTTTGTATATCTTGATGTACATGCCTCTCTGATGTACCAACCGAGTATTTTGAACTTGCCTTTGAACTTTTTGTTTGTAAGACAATAAGATCTTCATGAAAATGATTGCATGTTCCTTGAACTTTAATGTGGTAAAAGCTAAATCATCACACTAAATGGCTCCAGAATAAATTAACACGTATCACTAAAAAAATCTCACTGATTCAGCAAGTTGAACATTGGTATAATTTTTTTATGTCATGAGTTCCTTTTTGAGGTGATTAGATGTATCTCTTCCATCTCTCAAGGAAAGAAAGTTCTGTAATACAATATAGCAAAACAAGCCACTTCCATCTTGAAAGAGAAAACAAAAAGGTCAGGTGAGGCCCCAAAATCCCTGTCAAAACCATGTAGCCAATATGTTAAATACTTCCTATAAGGAAAAACTTCTAAAAGTGTAGTCTTTCCCCAAAAGTATGAGCTTAGAAGGCAACCCTTCAACATATAGACTTCTGTGGGAAACTGAATTCATACCATGATGCTCTACTGTGCAGTAAACCCATAATGTTATATCTTATTCACCAATAAACAGGCATGGCCAGTATACACATCATCAGTGTCCTCTGAAAAGACTTTCTACTCTTATTTCTCCTGCTCATCCCTTTCTTTGTTTCCATCTACACACTCCATTATACTTCAAGGAACTGAAGTTTTAGTTTCCATCTCACTGATATCAAATATTTGCATTCTTATGCTTATTTTAAATACAGTTCTTTTTGATAAAATAACATTAAAAATCACCCCAGTTTAAAGGGAAGCTACCATTTTCCAACTTCATTTAAAGAATTATCAATATTTTCCTTCTAAAAGTCTTTTATAGAGCATTTATTTTTATCACACTTTCTCTAAGTTGTACATTTTAAAACTTATTTTTAATATTTTAGCTTGTTATTTTGGAATACCAAAAAATATATTTTGATTATATAAGTTCCCCCTCCACACTTCCTCCCAGTCCTCCTCCACCTTCCTATCCACACAGCTTTTGGTTCTTTCTCCAGTTGAAGAAAGGGGAGTTGTTTGCTGTGGTGTATGGTTGATATACCCTGTGTCTCTCCGTTGAAGAAAACTCATTTTCCTCTCCCATAGCTATCAATTGCAAGCAGTGCTCGGCTAGAGATGGAGCTTTGTATCCACTTTTCCTCCTCTGTACATGATTTTATTTTTCAACTTTGAGTACTCTGCAGGCCTTATGCATGCTGCCATAGCCTCTGTGAACTCTTACATTCATCTACCCTAATCATCTGAAAAAAAGAACACCATTGCCTTGACATTAGTCACTACCTCTGATTCTTAGAATCTTTCTTTTCCAATTCATTCACTGATCCCAGATTCCTTTCAGGAAGATATTGGCATATCCTAATTAAAATTTGGCACTTCCAATTTCTCTCACATTGTCCAGTTGAGGGTCTCTGTCTTAATAACAATCTATAGCAAGAAGAAGCTGCTCTGATGACTGATGTATGGTTATGGCAATATGTTATTAGTAGTTGTTTCATTGCTACATTCATTTACCAGAGTGATAGAAGTATCTTTTTTCCTAGACCTCAAGTCTCAGTTCTTGGGTCTCTGAAGTAGCCCTTACATTCAAACAGAAAGTTTTTTGTTACTCCCATTTATCCTTGGTACTATTGCCTCATTGCTCATATCTTCTAGGAAGTTTGTTATAGTAACTCAGAAGGTTCATACCTATGTGAGGTTGATGATTATATTTCATCTCTGGTAGAGTGCATACCACATTCCAGCACTATGTATGACAATCAGGGGGGATGAAGCTTCCACTAGAATACCAATTTTATTTCTCCATGTTTTATTACAAGAACCCTCTGAATCTTCCATAGGATAGAGTTGCTATCAATGTGTGTTTGGTAATCAATAGCATCACCAGAAAGCCTGTACTGTTTTGTGCTGGAAGTTCTATTGGACTTCACTAAAACAGTTCCTCATTTTACTTTTATCATATGACGTTTAATTTGGGTATTGTCCCCAGTCATTATATGAAAATTCAAAACTCTTTATTTATGTACATATATCAAGCAGCTTCTGTAGTAGAAGGATTGTATATGTCTTTTCCAATGTCATTTAGTTTCTGTTGTCCATCCTGTATTTCCACCTTTCTCCCACACCTTTTAGTGTTTTGCTCCCTTTATCATTTTGTAACATTATATTCTATATTTTCTTCTTTTGTAATCGTCTCCCATGCATCTGGTCCCTTAATAGGTACCTGACATATATATATATATATATATATATATATATATATATATATATATGCTAGCATGCCATTTTTAAAATAATTTAGTTATAAGGTTTCTCCTTTTCATTTCCTTCCTCCAGTGCCTCCCATATAAACCTCCCATATCTTCTCCATATTCCTGATCACTTTTTTCATTCATGTTCAAATTTATTCATTCATATGCATACACACACATGTATTCGTATACATATATATAATATTCCTTAGTATAAGCTTTTGAGTCCACGTTACATGTATGTATATTTTTAAGCCTGACTCTTTTGCACCAAACAACAAATTTGTGTGCTCCTTAACTGGAACTGATGTGAATTCTGCTGCCCTGTGGACTAGCTTTCTTGGTAACAGAAGATGCAATGGAGGTTTTCAAAGGAGGAAGGCAACCCAGCTAGGAAGCTTATCAACCACTAAAATGCACAATAACCCTGTGGGTGCAGTAGTACCATCCACACTTGAGAGACATCAAACAATATTTTTTGTTGTTGTTTTGTTTGCTCTTCTCTGAATCTGAATTACATCCCCCAACATTATTGTTTCTAGTTCCATTCATTTTCCTAGAAATTTCAATTTTTTAAGTGCTGAGTATTTCACTTTGTAAATATACCACATATTCACTATCCCTTCATCAGTTGATGGACTTCTAGGATTCTAAATGATTTCAACCTGTCTTCTGAGTTGTGGGTGAGGTGCTTCAGTGATTAAAAGCATGTTATAATCTTCCAGAACACCTAGGCTTGGCTGGCAGCACCTTCACAAATCATCATCAGTATAGTCTTTTAACTTTAGCTCCAGGGAATCTGACATCTAATTCTGGATTCTTCAGGTACTTCAGACATGTGTCCAGATCAACACAAACAAAAATGTATATAGGAAAAATGGAATGTCCAAATGAATAAATAAAATTTAAAATGCTATTTGTTAAATTATTTAGCACTTTGATTAAAAAATAAGTTGTTTTATAATTTGTGTTTAGTTTAATTCTTCTAAAATTATTTCCCCAAAGTAATAAGTTAGTACACATTTTAATGTTGTCTGCAGCTTTATGGGATGGATTTAGTTCTCCAATATTTGATATGGGTGATCAAAGACTCAGGATTGATTTTTGAAGCAATTATACCTCCATTTCATTACCTCATTTCCTTTGTTGACATAAACTTAATGTAAAGGTATAGATGGGTTCTTAGATTCAATGTTATGCTCAAATGACCTATTAAGTTAATGTATTGTGAAGGCTGTTTTGTTTTGATTACCACCAACTACTCTCTCTCTCTCTTTCTCATATATATATATATATATAACGTTAACTAAATACATATATGGAGAGGAGAGAAGAGAGGAGAGGGGAAAGGGAAGGGAGGTGAGAGTAGGGGAGGGGAGGAAGTTTGGATAAAATGAAAATAAAATTGAGGTATAGAATTGTATACTTGGGAAATACTCCACCGACAAGGTCCCACTTCACTGAGAGGCTCTTTGGGCTCTACTTCATGCTGGATCTGGAACTGCTGACTAATTCCTGTCTTTTTTATGAAGCAATCCCAGATCTCTATCATTAATTTTCCATTTTCTTCAAAGTTTCCTCAATTCTCTTTATAATCATTTGTTTTTACTTCTGAGACTGTCAGCAGTAAATAGTCTCTGTTATCCACTGCCCTGTTTCTCCTTTGTTCAGCTCTCATAAAAACACATGGCACTAGGGATAGTATTCAGTACTTTAGGTTCTAGTTGGGCAGAAGCACTGGTCAGGTATAAATTGAAATATCACAAGCACCATACAGTTATGATTCTAGTCTACAAACTGATTTTCTCTGATTGGTAGGAATAAAATATTGGATATTGCAACAATTCCCTTTCATTTTGGATGGAAAGCAATCCAAGTTCCTTAGCCAACAGTCAATTTTGGTATTTTGTGGATTAGTGTCAATTTCTAGTCCTATAGCTACTATTTCTAGCTGTTATTTTCCTAATTTATGAGTAGAAATTTAAATACATTAATTTGATTTTTGCCTCTGTTGGCTCAGCTACATGTCTGAATGTTATAGATTAGAGATCCCATTTCATGGAAATTACTTCCCTCAATTAACTCATTATATCTAGTGAGTCTTAAAAACGGGAACAATTATAGTGATAACTACCAATAAGAAACAAAAGGTCAAAAGCATCAAATAACAAGAACTGGACAGGCTCTGGGAAGAAGAGAGATTTCTGACTTCCATATACCTAGTTGATATGTTGGATGTATGTCTTTGCCAAAGTGTTAGAGTACATACATAATTCTTACATGAAATTCTTTTTCTAACAGAATATACATTTTGCACAAAAGGAAATCTGTTTGAGTATAATCAGCTTGTACTTGTATAAACCACTCTTCAAACAACTTTGAAAATCATTTATCTTGCTAAAAGCCTTGAATAAGACTATAACACCATTGATATATTTTGAACTTGAGTAAAATAAAGGCAAAGGAAGGCACAGGTATGTTTGTCACAATAGTTTTACAAATTGCTGAGCAAAATGTGGTGTGCAAAAATATAAGAAAATGTGTAGGAATTGGTAACTTCAGAAGAAAAGATAAATAAGAATAGTAGATTATAAACCACATTAAAAAAAACTTGCATTTTCCCACCTTGTGGTTGTAGTACTCACCCTTAATCTCCATCACTTGGAAGGCACAGCAGGTGACTCTGGATGAGTTTGAGGATAGCCTCATCTACAAAGTCAATTTCAGGACATCCCAGACTGTTGCGCAGAGAATCCCTGTCCTGGGTGAAAAAAGCAAAAACAAAACAACAAAAAAACTTGTGTTTTCCTTTCCTTTCAATAACTGCACACAGTTTCAGGTTACATATAATTAGTATATTCTATATGTGTGAAATACAGGTCTATTTGTATTAAAATGATTTTTTTAATATCCTCAATGATAATTTTCTTCTTCTGTTTCTTATAATTTGTATAAAAACCTAGATGGTATTGCATATTTCCCTTATCTTCTAACAAATAAAAAAGCAATTATAAGTGTTATATGATTTTTTTTCTTTTAAGCTCTATGAAATTTTTTTCTAAAGAAATAAGAGTTTTAACTTACAGTGTGCTTAATTCTTTTTTTTTCTGATTTTTTTTCTTTTTTTATTAAATTATTAATATTTTCACATATACTTTCCCTCTCCCTCTCCCTCCCCCCACCCCCATTCCTTCTCCCCCACCTCCAACCTACCCCCCACCCCATCCACCCGCCACTCCCCAGGCAGGGTAGGGCCCCCAACCAGGGTTCCACCAAGTCCACCAAATCTTCCTGTGCTGGGCCTAGGCCCCTCCCCATGTGTTCAGAGACAGAGCGAATCCCTTCAAGTGGGATGGGCTCTCGAAGTCCCTCCCACCCACCAGGGCAAAACGCCAGTCCACCTCCCTCTGGAGTCATTCATGATTTCTAGTTTCCTTGGGGTAGAGGATTATAGGCTGGTAAACCTTTGCTCTATGTCTAAAAATCCCAGGAGTGCAGGGGCCTCCCCATTGGCATCCATGATCAGGGGGCTGGATTAGTCCTGTACTGTCCTCCCAAAGAACATCTGGGGTCGATATGCTTTCCCTTTTTCAGGCCAACTGTTTCTGTGGGTTTCTCCAACCAGGTACAGACCCCTTCGTTCTTCATTCCTCCCTCTCTTCAACTGAGTTCCAGATTTCAGCTCAGTGTATTTCTGTGGATGTCTGTCTCTGCTCTCATCAGCCACTGGATGAGGACTCTAGAATAGCATAGAGAGTATTCATCAATCTCATTCTAGGGGAAGGGTTTCTAGGCCAACTTCTCCTCCACTGCCCAGACTGTCAGATCGTGTCATCCTTATAGGTCTCTGGAGATCTTCCTAGTTCCAGATCTCTTCTCGGACCTATAGTGACTCCCTCTGATATGGTATCTCTCATCCTGCTCTCTCTCCTCTATTCTTCCCCCAACTCAATATATCTGCTCCTCCATTTCTTCTCCTCTACTCTTCATCTTGTGCTCTTATTGTGGCAGCACCCACTTCCCTACCCTCATGCTCTCAATTAGCTCGGGAGTTCATGCCATTTCCCATTCCTGGGGTCCATTTATCCCTTAGAGTCATTCATGATTTCTAGTTTCCTTGGGGTAGAGGATTATAGGCTGGTAAACCTTTGCTCTATGTCTAAAAATCATATATGAGTGAGTACATACCATGTTTGTCTTTTTGTGATTGGGTTACCTCACTCAGGATGGTTTCTTCTAGTTCCATCCATTTGCCTGCGAATTTCAAGATTCCATTGCTTTTTTCTGCTGAGTAGTACTCCATTGTATAAATGTACCACATTTTCTCTTTCCATTCTTCAGTTGAGGGGCATCTAGGTTGTTTCCAGGTTCTGGCTATTACAAACAATGCTGCTATGAACATGGTTGAACATATGTCCTTGTTGTATGGACAAGCAGTATTTGGGTATATACCCAAGAGAGGAATGGCTGGATCTTGAGGTAGATTGATTCCCATTTTTCTGAGCAACCGCCATACTGATTTCCAAAGTGGTCTTACAAGTTCACACTCCCACCAGCAATGGAAGAGTGTTCCTTCTTCTCCACATCCTCTCCAGCATAGGTTTCTTCATTGTTTGTATTAACTCTTCCCATATGTGGAATAGTTATACAAAATTAGAAATCCAAATTTTCTCTGAAAGCAAAGTATTACTTGAAAATATTTACCTTATTCCTACCAACTCATAAAATATTTAGAAAGTACATGTTAGTTTGCTAAACACAGAGTGCTGTATGTCAAATTTGTGAAGACAAGAAAGTGAAGAACCGCCCTTCCTTTTGGCCCACAAACAGAATTTGAAGTGCATCCTGACATTTGGGTTTCTGACTTTATTACAACACTAGTAGACATGTTAATGTGGAAGGTAAATCTCCTGTGCTTCCACCCCTAGACAAAGAACTACAGTCAGCGATGTAATGTCGAGCAAGTTTTTCCCCGGGATGAGAATCAATGTTAAGTGATCAGCCCTGAAACTGTATACATGCAAGCAACAAACATTTCTAATGATTGTCCAGTAAGTTCATATTATGAGATGTAAACACTACAAAATTTTGTGATTTTGAAATTTATTTGATAACTCTATGTAATACGTATTCAATCCTGAATGAGGTGCTTGTTCTTTTTTTCTTTGCAAATGCTTATTCACAAAAAAGATGTATCATGTATCATTTCATTGCAATTCTTACTAAATATAAAGAAATTATAAAGAGCTCTACTACTTTAACACTAATGCCATTTTTAGTGTTGAATTCTTTATAATATGTGGATTAGTCTCAAAGATGTGTATATTCTCTCATAATTTACTCACTTTATTACTGGTAAAGGTAACACTGGAATGTAGCTCCTCCAGGAAAACATATTTTTCATATCCTTGGGGTTTTTTTGTTTTTAAATATCAAAATGTGGATTGTGTATATTTATGGTGTTCATTGTAGTATTTTCATACATATTTACCATGTGCATTGATTGTGTCCATCTAGCTTATGCACAGGGAACAGCTCTCCCCAAGTACCTAGCAATTCCAACAATTCCACATACGTTTTTCTAGTACCATCCCTTACCAATGAAATATCTCTAGTTCTGGTTGTTTTATATCTTCTATTAATTTCAGTATGAACTAACTTTTGCTAATAGATGAAATTATCCCATACTATATTCAATTGAATATTGCCTCCTTTATTAGAACATAAACTCTCTGCAACCAGGAAATTTATCTCTCGCTGCTCAATTTATTCTAAGTCTAGATCCAGATAAATAGAGTTAGCTTTTAAATAATTAGTAAATGAAATAATTCATTCTGATTTCTACTTCAGTGATTTTATTAAAATATCATTATACATACCTATTCTATTTACAATGTATTACTCTTAGATTATGGGATAGATCATCAAAAATGCAGAATGTATAAGGAGCAATAAAAATACCTATATAATGTACATGCTAATATTTAAAATTTTATATATTTATTCTATAGGTGTGTATCTGTTTGTGTAGGGTTGCATGTGTGTTCATGACATTCAATGGATGGTGGTTGTACACGCCTTTAATCGCAGTACTAGAGAGGAATATAAGGTGAGTGGGGACAGGAGTGCAGCATATTCAGTCTGCAGTCATGAAGAGAACATGTTCACCCTTTTTGTTCTAAGCTTTGGAAGAGGTAAGAACTCTCTAGTGGTTGGTGGCTTTGCTTCTCTGATCTTCAGTGAAGCTTTGTTTTTTAGATCATAAACAAAATAATAATATAATAAAGTTTATGGCAATGATGCAAAATGAATGAGTTATAGTTGGAGAAATGAGAAGTAAACCTGTGGAGGAATAGCACAAAACAAAGAGATGGCTCAGTTAGTAGAGACTACACATATGAAGATATTCAGGGTCAATATTTCACCTCCTCCTTTCTTTTCTTATTTACTTTTAGTCTTGCTAGGTAACACCATAGCTTCAAACTACTGCCCTGTATATTCTAGCCTGCTGACTGCTAAGATTATAACTGTGTGCCATTACTTCAAGCTTTCTTTTTATAATTGAAATGATAATTTAGAGAATGTTTGAAGATATATACTTTTGCTCTGTGTGTGCATTTGTGATCAGTTTGTAAATTCATAGTGATTTTAAAAAGTGCATAGAAACTTGCACTGCATTGTTTAACAAGTAATGTCCATATTCCTGCAACTGAAATGACTTTGTATCTTGTGCGTTTTCTTCAGTTCCTTTTGTTTGATTATTTGTTCTATTCTATTCTGTTTGCATATTTTTGTTTTTATAATTGTTATAATAATAATAATAATTATTATTAATTTTAGGTGCCTATTTTCTGATGAGAGAGGTCAAAATGTGTATGTGTTTTGGGGGGTTGGGAAGTAAGGAGAATCTGGGAGGACATGGGGGAGGGGAAACAAGAATATATTATATAAAAACCTATTTTCAATAAAAAAAATAAAAAATTCTGTTGTTAATGGCATGATTTTGTAAGGGAGTATTCCTCATTCCTTCCCTATTACAAACACACATGCACACAGGCACACAAACACACAATCACACACACACTCACAAACACACACACACAAAGAGAGTAAAACATACGTAGAGAAACATACAAACACACATGGAAACACCCATGTAAGCTCTATGATTCCACACAAATGACAAGAGAATACAATTTTTGAGCGATATACTCCTGCAATTAATTATGAAATGATTATACCCACATTGAAAATTCTATTTATCTCAATTTCTTGGACAAATTATGTCATTGTAGTATATGGAGTAAGTGTATGAAAACAGACAAATTGGAGAATCATGGAGGTCCATTCTTGGACTCTGTCCTCAAAAATACATTAAGTTTCTTTATATTGTATTCTTGTAGTGTTTATTGTGTTTAAATCACCTATTCTTGATTTATGTGAAAAGAAAACATAATCCCTGTAGCTGAATTTATATTGTCTATTTCATAACAACAAATAATGTTCTTTGTGTAGGGTTGAATCTTTATGGCCTTTCCCCCCCTCCAGTTTGCTGTGTCCATTGGTGTAATCCTTGTTTAGCTCATGTTGATTCAGTCATCTTGGTGAATGAATAAAGATACATTATATAATCATATCTTCTGATATTACTTACTACAAGAGACAATTTCACTACCAACTCCCTGAATGAATTGTTCTTAAAAACTATCCACTTCTACAGCAGAGTTCTCCTAACCTTAGGTGCTGGGGTGTTCATAGATGTATACATTGGGGCAGGGGTCTAAAACCCTGCATCGGATTGGCTATGGTTTTCAACATAACTGTTTGCATCAGACTTTAATCAGAATATGAGCAACTAATTTTTATATATCTTGTTTTCAAAGTTTAAAAATTGTTTATGTAGCAGTGACTAACAGATACTTCCATCTTCAAAATGACCCATTTGTTTTCATTACCCCCAAAGAAATAAATGTAAAATTGTACTTAAATTTAAAAATAATGCTAGATTGATATTTTCAACAAAATCGAGGAAATGTTAATCCCCAAACTCCAGATTCCTGTTATATTTCAAAACGTTAATAAAATGAAACAATTCTCTGTGATGCTTTCAATATGCTTGCTTTTCTCATGTGCTATGTGTAAGTGGCAGTATGGATGTGGTGTATGTGTACATGCATGCCCTGGTGCAAGTGCAGAGATCAGATGGCCATTTTTGTGTGTCATTTCTCTCTTTCTGCCATATGGATTACAGAGATCATTTTCGAGCCCCAGGTCTTAGCTGTAAGCACCATTCCCTGTGGGCGTTTCTCACCAGTCCTCTCTGAAATGTTTTACCAGAAGCCATAGTACCATATTGTATTTAAAACAGTGGTTTTCAAGGTGAGATATATTAATGCTAATATATTAATAAAATTAGCAGTTAAGTTTCATTGATTTCAAGCATGTCACAAATGATAACTTTATTTTGTTCAGGAATTAAAAGGCAAATGGAGAAGTAATCATGCAAGTGTTCTAAATATTAATGCTTGCAATAGTATATCACAATGAAAAGAAAATATAGGATTTATCTTGAATATGTGAAAACATCATTCTTTAAAGATCACATTGGTCTTTTAAAATACTACTGAAGCCAAAATTTCACAATTCAACAATATTTCACAACCCAATGTTTTTGGGTTATCATATTTCAAAAACTCAGAGTATTTTGAAAAATATTTCTTTTCTTTTATAACCCCAAAAAAAGCACATCAAAAGCAATTCAGTGCTAATTTAACAACAAAGTAACAAATGTAAGCATGTAAATCAGAACAAAATGTTACAGTTCTCCTGGTACCATTAAGTTAGCACCATTATATAGTCTGCACAATAAAGTATGCATTTAGGATACTAACTGGTAATTTAAAATACCACATGCTATATATATTGAATGAGGATGTTACCATTCCTAGGAGAACCTTTATTTATCTGGCTTTGCATTAGTGAGTCTTAAATTAATAACATTCACGATTAGAAAGTCCCAGTCTACAGCTGCACTCTTTCTACGCTTGTTTATTGTTATTTTATTAACATCTTTCATGGATTGACTGCAAAACTAAGGACAAAGAATTGGAAATATGTTGAGATAGTGTTTTATACATTTTATTATTAGCCCCATCATTTTCCTGGGACAATGTTCTGCTATTAGTATATTTTATGATAACATGATAACTGCATTTGTTAGAAAAACAAATGAGAAAAAAAAAAACCATTTCGAGTTGAGGATCCAGATGCAAAGCCTCTATTCTTAAAATTTAAGTAAAATATTTATGTACTTATTTAAATAATGATGAGTTGATTCCATGCCGTGCCACAATTTAAGAATCATGGCACATGTGTAATACTGGAGGGACTCCTAATTGTAAGGGATCCATGCTTCCAGCTGAGAACAAGATTCCATGCCACAGACTCCATCTACCTTACTCCACTGTAAGGAAACATTTTAATAAATGTACTTCAAGGTATTCATTAAATAAGATTTTTTGACATTATATTTATTACAAATGTATACCCAAATGCGTGCTAATAAAATTAATATAACAACACTTGAGTGATCTTTAACAAATATAAAGGTGATAAAATTAATTTATGGTATAATTTTAAATGCACAGGTAGTTTATACCTGAGTTACAACACATAAATCTGCAACTATAAAAATAAATGTGTGAAAGCTGTTTTTTAAAGACAGCTTTGCACCAAAAATAGATTTATTTTCATTCTGCAAATGTATTGATTTCTTTGTGAAGAATGTGAAATCAACAATAGTAAAAGTAACATTTTAAGTGGCATTTTTATTTTTTAGTTAAATTAAGACTGAAAACATTGTGTTATATTTCCTGCCACTTTAAATAGACACAAGCTACTATTTTGTGTTTCTTGTTTTCCTCTCTATGATAAGTGATGATGTCATAAAGGACAAAATACATTCACAGTTTTGTTAAAGTCATAGCCTATGATTGAAAGAAACCCTAAAATGAACATGTAATATCTGACTTTAATTGCAGCATTCAGCAGGCAAGAGGCTAGGAAGATCTTTGACTTTGAGAGCAGTCTGGACTACAAACTGAGTTTCCAGAAGGAAGGGCTACACAGATAACCCTGTCTCAACAATGACAAATAAACAAAAAAAGAATAAAGAGAAAGCAGCCCCAAGGTAAGATAATCTGTTTGTGATTAAGTTTTGATATTAGGAACACTTAAATATGTAAGACTATTTATTGAATAATGGTATTCTTTCCATATTATTTATGTGTCAAAGTCAAGAAAAAATATAAACCTATGATCTTTTATTTTATTTGGAAATTGAATGTTATAATGTGCCAACAATACAATAAATAAGCAAACGTCAAGCATGGTCCATGTTTGCTAGCAAATTTTAAAAATCTCCTCAGTATCTATAAGAGTTTGGTTTGTTACCAGAAATATTTAAACTACAAAAAATGATGTTTTTTGTCTACTTTTATGAAATGCTTCAAAGCCATCACATCTTAGGCCATCCTGATGCATAATATATTTGATATAAAGATAATTATTTATTGGTACTTGTCATACTGCTAAATAAATATATTTCTGTGTTTCATAAAATGCCCTTAAATACTCTTTTAAAACTTATTATAGATAATTAACTGTAATCCTCCTTCATCATTGAACTTCTTAAACATTCCCAATGCCATAACAATATAAGTATAATAAGGTTTCTATGGCAACTGCTCAAGATCATTTTCAGTGTGTTGTTAGTTTACTGATGATGTTTTATTAAGTTTCTATGAAGGCACTTGCCTTTAATCCCAGAACTCAGGAATCAGATGCAAGTGAATCGATAAACGTTTTTGACATATCCTGGCCTATATGGTGGATTCCAAGACATGCAGGGATATATCTTGAGAGCCTTTCTATAAACAGAAAACAAAACATAAACACACACACACACACACACACACACACACACAATTTTTAATGCCATAAATTGAGATATCTAAAGTCTGAAATGACTCAGTTTCGAGTCACTTCTGAATCTGTGTGGAACAATGCATTTCTGTCATTTCTCAGTTTTTGGAGTTTCTCCATTTTGTAGATGTTAGTGCCAAACTTGGTCCCTTCACCCCAGTTCAAAGCAACTCTATTAGCTTTCTCCCTCCCTGTGGACTGTTCATATGTTCCAGTCTCCTCTGTCTCTCTATTTGTCTTTGTACAGGAGCTTTTCTCCCTCCCAAACTTTTATTTAATTCTAATAAAAATGTTGGTGATTCCATTGCAGTTGCGTAGATAGTCAAAGTCAATGCTTATCATTGGATCTTAACATGTGGATCCAGACGTCTTGTGGGGTGTCAACCATTTCACAAAAGCTTCATATCACATGTCCTGTATATCATATATTTACATTATGATTCACAATAGTATCAAAATTGCAGTTATGAATTAGCAACAAAAATAATTTATGGTTTCAGGTCCCCACAACATGAGGAACTGTATTAAAAGGTCACAGCATTATGAAGGATGAGAACGACTGTCCGAAGGTAATGCGCAGACATCAACATTTTTTAACTTAATCGCACTGGCAATATATGGCCAGGAACTCACAAATCAGGGGACTGTGTTTTGCCAGTTATACACATATTCTACTGATTAGGATATGAATACCTTTAAGAAGACATTATCCAGCTTAGACTAGAAATGAAAGACTTGGGACAGATAAAAGAGATAATTTGGTAAAGTTTAGGTATGTTGATCTAAGACCTTGCTATACAAGACCAAGGACCTAACTTTGGTCCCCATAACCCATGTAAAAAGCTGTCTAGGGTAGCATTACAGGAGTAATATGTGAGCCTGTTGTTGAGTTTCAGTATCACTGAGAGATCCTAGCTGCTCTTAGGGTATGAAACCCAGTATATATCTCTGACATCCTCATGCACAGGCACACATACGTGCATCTATATCTGAGCGCGTATTTATATCCCTACACACACACACACACACACACACACACACACACACACACACACACACACACACAATCCAAAAGCCATAGAACGTGGAATGAAGTGGAATCTGGAATTCTTTAGATGTATGTTTTTTTAATTTGGAAACTCTTACATTTGAATTGTTTTATGTTTAAACTACTAGATTCTCAAGTACTGACTTAGGGTTCAATATTTGGGACTCCATTTGCCTTACTAAAACTTAAGAAATTGAGTAAATACAGGAGGATTATCTGAGAATGCCATAGCATTATGTGAATAATATACTGAGCATACAAAATTAATTTGTATGCATATCTTTGTGTTTAGAATTAAACTCCAGACTTAGCACATACTAGAGAGATGCTTCCTCACTGACTAACATGCTAAACATTTAGATTTTTGGTACATGATCTTTCTGTGTCCTATTCTGTCCTAGAACTTTGAATCAATTTGGCCAGTCCTCTAATGCAAGAATTTGAGACATGTGATTAACAGTAATTTTTAGAACTCTAAAAGACAAAATAATGACTAATAGTTTAGATAAAAATAAATATGTTTTGAATATTTGGATTTTCATTATTAAAAGAAACCACGGGGCTGTTACATTCAAGTGAGAAATAAAAAAATTGGAAAAATAAACCTGCACATTTATTCAGAGTAAATGGAGATTCAATCATTTATAATAAGCATGGGACAACTTCATAGAAATGAAAAAAGGAAGTCACTCAAATTTTTCCTAGAGAGAATTCATATGCATATTCATATGCATATAAAGGAATTATTTTGCATTGCTATCTGTTATCTACAATTTTCAGAAATGTAGTAGCTGAAAGCCACTTAATATGTCATAGGAGTGGCTGTCCCTTCATATTTACAGCTCATGCCTACAGCCAAGAGGAGATGATTAAGCACAGCATACACACAACAGACTGTGAATCTTGGAAACTATCTGTAAAATCAGCCTACAACTGATACTTCAATCAATTTCACACACTTTAAGCAGTTATTTAAATTCTTGGAAACTGTGAGCATACATTTTAAAGATTTTTTTTTCAGTGTGAACTTTTTCAAATACAGTAAGAAATTTAGTGCGGGAAAGTTGTATTGCTGACTTCAAAGAGAAAGAAAGCGCTTTGAAAATAATGATCAGAAAATATGTCTTCAATTACTTCCCAGCTGAACTTTTAAGTCTCAGCTCCAGTGTATTGAAACAGCACTTGGCTGATTTTTCTACGTGTTCATAATTCCGTATCACTTAAAAGATTTTCTGGATTGTGTTTCTTTTAAAGCCTATATATAAGTCAAGATTTTTCTCTCATATTTGCTGGCCTTCTTTCACATATATAGATGAGAATACTAAAGTATAAGATAGTACAACTATGTTTACACACTGATAAGCGAAATAGTTTTAGTAAGTAAACCTCCATTAGTCTCCAAGCCTTGGTCTCTGTCTTATTGTGGAATTGCACAGGAGTACTCTTTCTGAGTATGTGAGCTGCTACATTTCTTCACCCTCTGTAATCATCTGAAGCATACATTTTGCTCCAATTAAAATGCAAATTTCTTTGGCAACAGAGTGAAGAAAATTCACTCTAAAGTAATGTATCACCAATTGGCAAAGTTTGTCATGCAATATAATTTTGAAGCCATAATTGCAAAATTATGTTATTGAAGTTGAAGAAACGATTACAATATAGTTTATTTAAGATGTGTGAGAATCATCATTGTAAATGCTGATTTGTCACCAAACTAATTTGGGAGTTGGTAAAGGAAACATGAGCATGCTTAGGGATTGGCAGTGTAATTTGGTCATTTGCATAATTTTTGCAAGCGACTGTACTGTACTCCTAGTCAAGCAACTGCCATCTTGGGGAGTGTGTGCCTGTAAAAGAGCATCGGGGGGAGGGAGAGGGCTTGTTGACTGTTCACACCTCTCATAGAGGGCAAGGGATAGTCATGCAGAGACTGGCTTTTCTGTGTTTGACTTCCAAGTACATTCCAAGGCATGCTAGAATATGTAGGCTGGGGAAGACAGGAGTGTGGAGATGTATTGTTTATGATATATTAAAGCCACTGGAGATCAAAAAAAAAAAAAACAAAGCAGTCATGCTAGTTAGCCATAGAAGTCAGGCAGTGGTGATGCACACCTTTAATCTAGAAGGATTTCTCTGAGTTGAAGGCCATACAGGGCTACACGAGATTGAATCAGTCTAAAAAAGTAACAAAGTTCACACCTTTGATACCAGAACTTGGGATCAAGGCCTTTAATCCCAGCAATAAATAGTCAGATGGAGACAGGATTGATATGGCTGAGCAGAGAAAGGAAGAAAAGGAGGAACAGACAGGAACTGAGAGCTTTTTCTCTAAGGGTTCAAAGAGACAGGATTGCCATTTCAGCTGGATAGAGGTAAGATGTACTGGCTTAGCAGCTTTGCTTGTCGGATCTTCAGCTTGAAGCTTGAACCACAATATCAGTCTCTGGGTCTTTTTATTTTTTATGCCACATGTCTCATGTCTTCTGGATGAATGCTTTTAAAGTCCTGTCTGTTTTGGGGAGTAGCACCCATAGCCTTGTAAGCAATCACTCATATAGGCTCATTTAGACCAATAAACACATCGCTTTCCCAGAGTGCTCTGTGGCAGAATCACACTTTTGTCCTTGGAAACTTTAGGGAAAAAGGCAAACATTGGTATATCTCATCTTGAGACAGAATTTCAGCAAAATACATCTTTGTTTTTACATTTGGGGATGCAGAAATATCTTGACAAGTCTACTATGGCTTAGTGAGAAAAAGAGACAAGGTTGAAGACATGAATGAATTGTCTTTCTTCTGAACTTTCAGTGGAGTAGTGTTTGAAGCCATTTCTAGTTTTTCTAGCTGTCAGCTCTGTGTCTCTAAAGTTTGGCCAAGTCACATTGAATGACTCTTAAGCTTCAGTTCTCCTATGTAATCGTAATGTTTAAATACTTCCCTTTCTAGGGTCATGTACACACTTGGGTTTAGTGTTTTAGACTCTGATCTATTTTTCTGTTAGCATTTAACATGGTTAGAAATTGAGCAGGTGTCAAAACAATGAATTTCTGGAGGCTACAGAGTGTTTTTCCTTTTCTCTTTTTAGAAGCCTGGGTATTGTTAACATCAACAGGGAAAAGATTTACAGAGAAATAGAAAGAAGTGCAGTTTTTGTTTTGTTTTTTTTTTTATATAGCTGGCAGTAGTTCTTTTAATTTACTATTGCAATAAAAGAGAAATGATAATGCTTCTCCTAAAAGGAGAAAGCATATTTTCTAATAGTGGTAATATTTTTAATCACAAATCCCACTTACACAGCATGGTCCCAGATAAATGTATCAGAGTATTTTACTATGTGAGTTATTGCCTAAGCTCTCAGTAGCCTACTGTAGTGAGAGCAGATGGTGGGAGTTTATTTCTTTTGTGCTTCTCTGTTATTGATGATGGTTATATGAGAAGATAATTGGCAGGGTTTTGCTCATAATTGATATAAAATGCTGTTTAGTCTCTTCTCCTATTGGTCAAGTTTCTAAGACATCTGGGAAGCAATCTCCTGGATTACATGAGAAAAGACATAACTTTACATCATCTTATCTTCTCAGAAAAGTATTAAAATGCTTTATAATTTTTTATGCATTCTAGGAAAAAATACACATTAATCTTCAAAAAGAAAAAATTGCTTGGTTCAAAACTGAGGCAGTACTAGTTTAAAAGGAAAGAAAATTTCCTTCCTTCATTTTTGCCTATGTAAGAGAGTAGGTGATATGTAAATATATAAATTCAATTTAGAAGTAAAGGAAATGACAATCAATATGCTACAGTTTACTTCATGGCACATGAGATTTCTCCATAAATATTTCTCTACAACAGAGTATATCATAATGAATTCACATGCTTAATATCTGTCTTTTGAGGTTATAAAACACTGATAAATTTGTGAATGATGGCCATGTTCATAACAGCAAACAGAGCACTGTAGTGTCTACTTAAGCCAATGAGACATGCTATTTCGTTATCTCATCTTTTCTATTGTATTTATTATGCCTTGCAATTTCTTAACTCAAGTGTTTTCCACTGATAACACATTGCCATTATCATATATTACAAATTCCAAAATTCTATATGACATTTGACTTGTAATGATTCCTGTCTTAGTTTTCTGACTGAGTTTAAATGTCATGTTGGACTTAGCAGTGACAACTAAATAGTGTATTGACCATACACAACTGTTGCACATTTTTAATAAACATATTTCAAAAATGCTCAGTGGCAGAATGTAGAGAAACATATGTCTTCAAGGCTACTCTAATACTAAAAATAATAATTCATGAAAAGTGAAATACTTGATTTCCTGAAAGGTTATGAAAATTAAGCAGATTAGCAGTAAATGTACTTTCACTAAAACTGATATGATAGAGATACTTAACATTTATTTATTTATTTATCATCACTATTATTATATTTCAATTTTAGTCACATTTTTTAAGTAAATAAGTAAGACATAATTCCATTATAGCTATGTAATTTTAGCTTATATGTGTACTATGTGGGAATATTTAAATTTGTTTTAACCATACTCAAAATCTGACGATTAAGGACAACTCAGAGTTTTGCCTTTGAAGCCATAGTATTAAAGCATATACAAACTTCCAGACTCCTATTGCATGTATCTTTTCTGCTTCTCCCTAGATTCTGCTTAGTTATTCTTTCCTCCATTTAATTCACATTTAGTTCCATAAGATTCTGTTCTGTAGCAAAGACAATTTTAAACTAAAAAAGCTATTTACATTTCAGAAATCATATTATCTATAGTTAACCCCTTTATCTCTCCTTTATTTGATTTCCAAAGGTTGTACAGTTTTTGTGCACAGTTTTCTGGAAAGAGTGGAAATTGTGAATTAAAATCTGAAAACCATTGAGGCCAGTAGATTCAAAATCCAATGCAATAGGATACTTGCCCACACAGGGATGAGAATATACTTTAAAATAAACACTATAAAACATTATTCTCACTTTGTGGGTTCCTATTTGATAGCCCCATGGAAGGCTGTTCCTCGGTGGCATATGCAAAAATCAATTATTTGCTTTAGAACATTCACAGACACTATAAAGATAAAGCAGTGATTAATGATTGTGTATGAAAATCACATGCTGATTCTCCATTTCCATAAAACTATACATTACTCGGATTACAATAAAATCAACAAATACAAGAGTGAACACAGATATGTATTCTAGTACAGGGTTTTGTAAGATTTGTAAGTTAATCTTGAATACCTGTAATACTCTTCAACATTTCTGTCCCCTTATCCTCCCCCTACATTCAAAATAAATGGATTCATTAATTCTCATTTTCAACCCTCCTCTTTCCCCCTTTATATTCCTTTTGAGAAAAACCACATTTACTTCTGTCTTTAAATGCCATTTACTAAATATTTGTAAGTGTAGATTCTGTGATTTAGAGCCATGTTGGAAGAGGAAAGCGGTATAATTTTTTATCAAGAAAGAAATTTATGAAAAGTTCCTCAAACTTTGTGCAGATTATTTCAATTTACTGTGAGCACTGGCAAATATGTTTCTCAAAGCCCAAATTTTCCCTTTAATTTTGAGCTCTGTCTGATATTTCCCATTTTTTGTGTATTTTTGCCTCACTTCTTTGTCTCACCACTTAACCAAAAATCTCTCCAGCAACTTAAGCTCCATGGATTCATACTTATCTTTACATCTTCCCAAACATGTTTCCAACATTATATTACTATTTGAAACCTATCTCTTGAGGGATATTTGTACACTGTGTGAAGCTATATTGTGTGGTTGGTGTAAAATAAGCTGAGCAGCCAATAGTTAGACAGGAAGTATAGGTTGGATTTCTAGGGAGAGAAAGAGAGATTAAAGGGATCATCAAGGCATGCAGAGGATGCCATGGAGACCCAGAATGAGTTGGAGACACAGAATGGAAGAGAGGTAAAAGCCATGTGATAGAATATTAACAAAATTATAGGTTAATTCAAGTTATATGAGCTAGTGGGACAAGACTAAACTAAGACTGTACTTTAATAATTAATAAGAAGACACCATATTTGGGAGTTGTTTGGTGGGACAGAAAAAAGAATCATTACACCTATCTGAAAGTATTGACTTACATGCTTTTCTCTTTCCCATTAACAGCTGAAAACAGAATAATAATAATCCCAAATTTATCCTGATAGCTCAAGAGTTTCTTATAATTTATAGTTCTGTAGGCATGAAAGTATTTTTATTTGGAGGTTTAGTTGGTAATTACTTAAAAATTAGATAATTGCCAAGTCAAAATTTATTTCCATTCTTAAAAGTGTTAACAGTTAGCTTAGTGGTGGTGACTCCCAGAATTTAGGAGGCAGAAGGAGGCTGAGTCCCTGTGTCTCTCAGACCAGCCTGGTCTATAAGAGTGAGTTCCAGGACAGACTCCAAAGCAACACAAATCCCTGTCTTGGAAACAAAACAGCAACAAAATTGGTAACAGTTAAAATATTATTAAAATGTGCAAAAGTATAGCTTATGTCTTGAGAAAAGGATGTTAAGGTGCCATAGGGTCTTTAAGAAACAAATGCTGTGTGCCTTGCACATGATAGATGATTTAATATTATGTAGATTATTATTTAGTTATTTCTCATTTAGCACATTTATAGAAGTCATCTATGATAATATTTATCTGTTCTTGACAGGATTTTAAAAATGTCTGTCAATGAAAATGTTGATATCAATAAATATGGTTTCAGTTATTAGCTCCAGATGGCACACAGTAGTTTCATTGATCACTACTAACATAGATATTTTAATATATTGGCCAACCACTAAAGTGAAACCAACACACAGTTTTGGAGAAATGAAAATCAATGCTATAAAGAATTGCAGTTGGTATTCATTTAATTATGAATATATTAGATAAAATAGATTTAATGACTGTCCATTCCTTCTCTATCTCTACTCCCAATGCCTTACCCAAACAAATTCATATTTTCCCCATGATTTCTGATTTTTGTTGTCCAAATAGTGTTAGAAGTTGAGACAGTTATGCATCATGATCTATTTACTAAAGGTTAAAGTGATTCTACCTCTCCCAGCAGCAATCAAATGCCAATAGTTCTTCATTAAGTGTCTTTTAACATGTATTCTTGTTGAATGTTAAGTAATTATTAATTATGTACAAAATTCATGAATCTTTGTATGAGTAAACATTTATGCAAATGGAATAATCTCTGATAAGCATGAAGAGATTCTTGAATCCACATTATGATCTAAACACATTGCATGAAATTCTCTAAGACATGATTAAAAAAGGAAGAAAAACCTACAATCTGCAGATGTGTTACCACATATGATGGCTAGCACAGGCTTATACAGTTATTCCTGATCAAAAAAATACACTTTTGGATCATTTCAGTTTATACTACAGATTCGATAAATGATAGTATAAATTTGTTCCCAGAAAACTGCTAGAATACCCCTTGAAAGAGAAACTCTCTCAGTCAGATTGCATCAGTTTGATAACTATGTTTGGATCCCATATTTGAATGTTATAACATTTTACGTTTATTAAACTCTTATTATAAATACCTTATTATATTTAACAAAACATTCACAACTTGCCTGATATCTTACCTCATTTCTATCTTAAATATTATAATTTTTGTTACATATCTTTCAGGTCTCACTATAAATTATTTTCGTATGTGTGTGTGTATAGTTTCATATATATATATTAAATGAATATATATAAACATGTGCATGGATGTATATGAAAATATTTTATATATGAGCAATATTGAAGCTTATCCTTGTGATGGGGAATGTCCTTTTTGTGTATGTTTTTCTTATTGATAGCTGAATACACTGTTTCGCCAATGAGGCAGCAAGTTAGTCGGGACTAGGCATCGAAGAGGATACTAGGAAATGTAGTATAAGGAAATCTTGTGATACAGTCAGGAAGTGACATAGCAGGCAGACTCATATATAAGCAGGGACAAACAGGAATTTGCTCTCTAGTTCTTCCTTTTCCTCTCTCCCTAGCTCTTTCTCTTCCTCATGCTCTCTGTTTAACCCAGGCAGCTGGCAGTAGTGTTACAAACTTCCATGTAAACTTTAAAAGGGATTTTTAAGTCAAAAGCTTAAAAAGGGATTTTGCATGCAAAAGAGGAGAGACAAGCATGGCTTCTTGGTAGCAGCATTTTCTCAGATGGTCTCTGTTTGCCAGAGACAAGCAGAGACTCTAGTGGTTCCTTTAAGAGAGGCTTCCTGACAGCCTAAGCAGAAAAAACACAGGGTTCTTTTTCAGAGGCCCAGCTAGCTCAGTCTGTAGAGCATGAGACTCTTAATGTGGGTTCGTGCCCCATGCAGATGGCAGTGGCACTGACCACATCTCCAAGCCAGAAGAATGCTCCTTGATGGCTACATAGACCAACAGCAGCTAAAAAAAGCCACCACATTAACTTTACAAGTGTTGTTTATCAGATAAAAGACTGCGTGGCCAGAAAAAGGTAAAGATTTACAATAAAAACTGATGAAGGAAAACATCTGAAGCGTTACACTGTTTTTAAAAATATATGTATGCTTGTGAGAGAAAAAGAAACAGGAGGAAATAGAGTAATTGAGTGTGGTTACACATGCCTTTAATTCCAGCTCTCTTTTGGAAGGCAGGGGTAAGCAGATCTCTGTGACTTCAAGGCTAGCCTGGTGTACAGAATGAATTCCAAGGCATCCAAAGTTACTCAGAGAAACCCTTTTTAATAAAAGGAAAAAATAAAAGTAAAAGGAATAGAATAATAAAAAGCCATGTAAAGATAGAAAATACACAGAGAATTTGGATAATATATGCTATATTGTCTTTAGATTGATTGCCAATGAAAGATCTACAGCTGCTACAATACGTTTGATTATCAATGCTGCTAAATTATTCCAGCTTACACATTTTAAAAATGCTTTGACTTCAAAATTTAAGTCTAAGGACAGGCTACTTTGGAAGATTCCTTGCTTGTTTTTTCACAGAAAATAAAAAGCTGTGGATTCCTTCCATACTAATATGATTTAATTAAGAAAGATACCCTGAAGCAGTGCCCCAACTAATACTCCATCCAAAACAGCTGAGATGATGCATCCTAGATAACTACAGCCAGATTTCTCTGTTTTATCATAATCCCAATGGTATGGATATCACCCCCAACCAGAAGGAAGCAGTTTGGATTAAATGACACACAAAAACCCCAATATTGTTTATAAATGTTTGTTTTCATTTAAATGGGGTTGATTATAAATGGTAATGATCATAATCGATCTCTGTTTAAAGAAAAAAAGGGAATAGGATATAGAAATGAATACTTTTCTTTGATATGGTTTTTCAAATATTGATAAAATTTAAGGTCAATTTTGTGATATGTATAGGTATCCTCTTGTTTAGTTATTATATTTATATAGATCTTTTAAAATGTAATGCATAATTAAGTACAGATTATATAGTCACCTGTAATAGTCAAAACGTATAATTAGGTTAGTTAGGTTTTCTTGATATACAGAGATGCATTTGAGATGGATAGATATTCTTCAAAACTTTCAAAGACCTACAGAATATGACATTTAAATGATTTAGGGTTTTTCTTAACTGGGAGACACAACTGTTCCTGGCACACCAATTATATCAGAAAGGAGGTTGGGCATCTGTCGCGTCTATCATGACCAGCAAGAGAAACACGACCATGACTCTTCTTCAAGCAGTTTATTCAGGAACCTTGTATATCAGCTTCTACTTCTCCCAGCCCCCCCCCCCAGCAAGCCCTTAAAAACAAGCTCATTACCCAATTAGCTCATGCCATCTGGAGATCCCAGATCGGTCACAGCTGGAGGAGGCACACCAGATCCACTAAGCGCTTCCAAATAAGGTTTCTTTACAGCTCAGCTCGGTCTCCCTGGCATCCAGCCAGGTGCCATCTTGGGGCTGTGGCTCCCCACAGTTCCCCCTTTTTTATTTAAAAATAACACAACAGGCAAGGGTAGAGGTCTGATCCCCGAAATCAAGGGACTTTGTAATGACCCCAGGCCCAGTTATCAGCCGAGCTGGTGCCACACCTGTCCGGAATCTTTTTTCAGAGATGGGAGTACAATACCAACCCATATATAATCAGACATGCCCTTTATGAAGCCACAGAATGCTGACTTCAAGTGCAGTACTTTGTCTCACAGCCTGAGCAGGATGATTGCTTAGCTCTTTAGTACTGTTAGCCAAGCCTGAGGTGACTGCCCTGCCTCCAGGGTTGTGAATGCTTGTGCAATCATGGCATTACTTCTCTGTTGTGTGACCCTCATCCTGCAGATACACCATAAGGCTATGAAACTAACTAGGATAAGCATTCCTCCCAGGGCACCCATTCTCGCCCACTCTTTCAGATGATCCATGGCTTGAGTGATCCATGCAGACAGTCCTTCGGCAACAGAGACATCGACCCGGGTGGAATTCACATTCACAATAGAGAGCCTCAGGTTCTGCATCAATTTGTCGAAGTCACCAGAACAATTACCTAAAAGATACTGAGAAAACTGTTTAGACATATTGGCTGCTAACAAATGGTTCCATGGGGCCTTGAATGATCTTAGTAAGATTGTTACTCACTTCTCCTTTTTGGGCAATGATTTCCAGGCTCAAGTTGCTATATTATTAATTTGCTCGAAGACCTGTAGCGGATATCCCGTCTGTTGCTGAGTGAATCGGCCTTACCCCAGGAGCATGTCCATATCCCAGGCTGTGTCTGTGACAGCAGCCTGCTCATTGGCATATTCTATTAAAAAGGCTTTCCAATCTAAATATTGTCCAGGGGATAAACAAGCTCGCACCAAGCTCATCCAGTCGCTTGGAGTCGTGCAATGGCGATTAAGAGCTTCAACCTGAGCTGTTGTAAAAAGCTGCAGTTACCCCATAAGTGTGGACAGACTCAGCAAGCGCTTTAATCATTTTGAAATCAAGGGGCTCATGATAGCTCTGCCCCTCTTTATTCTGAAAGACAGGATAACACAACTCATGTCTCACTTCCTTCCATACCTGGGGCAAAAGGACTGCCCCCCGGAGCCTCTGGGTGGTCCTGGAGCAGTAGGATCCACTTCACAGGACTCAGAGCGCTTCCACAAAGATGACCCCTCCATTTTCTTCACTAGCAATTTTAGTTCCTCTTTCGAATCTGAACTACTCTCTTCAGAACTGTCCTTTTTTGATATTGTTGAGCGCTCCTCCTTCAACTGTTCTAACACCACCTGCTCCTTTTCTAGCCTCAGCCCTTTAGAGTGCAACAGCTCTTCAAGAGCAAGATAAATGGGTTTCGATGTCAAATTCCCCATACTTTCACTTTTGGTTACTTCTACTTTGTCCCTTCCCGGAACTTTATCACTCCTTACTGGAGACCTTATTGCCTCTTTACAGAGGTCCTTAACTTGGTCCCAACTTACCTGAGACTTACCAGTCAACTGCCCTGACTGCAGGAAGTTCTGAGCCATTCACTCACGGAGAGAGGTTCCCCGTACTGGCCACCACTTGTCGAGTCTATCTCGACCAGCAAGAGAAACACGACCATGACTCTTCTTCAAGAAGTTTATTCAGGAACCTTGTACATCAGCTTGTACTTTTCCCAACCCCCCCCAACCCCCCGCCACCCCAAGCCCTTAAAAGCAAGCTCATTTCCTAATTAGCCACCTGCAGTCCCAGATAGGTCACAGCTGGAAAAGGCACACCAGATCCACTAAGCGCTTCCGAATAAGGCTTGTTTACAACTAAGCTCGATCTCCCTGGCATCCAGCCAGGCACCATCTTGGGGCTGTGGCTCCCCACAGGCATCAAAGAAACTCGTTATGGAGTTTGCCTTCAACATAGAAAAATTATCCATTTAGGCAAGAAAATGCTTTTGCCTGGACTGTTTGTTGCTTTGTAAACTAGACATACAGGACCCACAAGAAAGTTACTGCTGAACTTACAAAACAAGATGAACAGTCCTGAAGAGTTCCTGCTGAAATGGAGAAGCCTGCCAGACACACAGTGGCCTAAAGGCTGAAGATGGATGCCCCAACATTACAGAGGAAATTTGGGTGACTGTCCAGGTACCGAGATGTCACTGTCAATTCTAGAGTTTATATATTATGCTTCTGTGGTCTTTGATGGAGTGGAAGACAGATAGTTATGGCTATAGTTTTCTTCAGTTATTATAAAAGATAAGTTACCCTTCGTTTTATTTAGACAGAAAATTGATGATGGGATAGGTCCTTATGTGTATGTTTGTCTTATTGTTTGATAAATAAAGTGCTGTTGGCCAATAGAAAAGCAAGATAGGTGACTAGGAGTCAAGGAGGATTCTGGGAAATGTAGTAGGGATCCAGGCAGGAAGTGACATAGTAACCAGATTCATATATAAACAGGGACAAACAGAAAGCTTTTCTCTTACTCTTCCTCCTGCTCTCTGTTCTGAGCCACCATTTGATCCCAGGATGAGGACGCCAGTGGAAGGTGTCCACCATAAGATAAGTCTTATGGTTTATGGTAGGTAATTAAGACTGAGCCAGAAGATGAGAAATCCTAGTCTTTGAAAAGCAGCATTTGTACCTAATATAAGTTTCTGTGTATTATTTGGGGCCCTAAAGTGGCAGGCAGAACTCAGGTGGCTGGAGGAAAGCACCCACATGGCAGCAGGGCTCAGGCAGCTTTGGAGCCTTACTGTTAAGGTAAATCAGACCACTGAACTTTTTGTTGTATAAGATATTGGATAATGTTATTGGGGGGAGCAAAAGATACTTAGATTTTAAAACAAATCTAAAGTATAAATGCATTTATGTTAGAATTTGTCGTAATACTCTATTTACTATACTGACAGATTTAGGAACAAAATTTAAGAAAACATACACTTCAGCCTTTCCTTTTCATATGAACAAAACTTTCAAAATTTTTATTTGGTCTTATCGTAAATAGCTAAATTTGATGATATATGTCCTAGTCAAATACTTTATATTATTAGATTCTGTATTAAGTTGACCCCTTAAATTTCATGGTGTTACCATTACACATGAACATACCCTTCCTCAGCCATGTCCTATTTTAATCCAGAGATAAGCTTGTCAAAGGATTGTGGATTGCCTTGTTTTTACTAGCTCCTATTTAAATCCAGTCTCCTCTTCTCAAAGGTCCTCAGATTTTCAAATCCACATCTCAAACTTTCTTTTCTTAAATTCACTTCCAGCAGCTGTGTTTAGAACAAAGCTGCCTGCTGACTGTGTTGCAGGGTTTAGGAGGTATAGTTAAGGGAATCATGTGTAGATAAACCAGGAAAGTAGTCTTAAAATCAAAGAATTGTACAGAATCCAAGGATTCAAAAAACAGAACAAGTTTATAAAACAAAACTGTGCTGAAGTTGTTCTCTCCCAGGATAATTTTGAGGAAGTCAATATTTTTATAAGATCCAGATTAAATGTGTATCTGTCTACCAAGAGGACTCTCTGAGTGCTGATCTCACAATTGTTTTGTCCTGTGGGTTGTAGTAAAATAATGCCATTTTTCTGTATGAAGACTTCCATTAAATAACATAGCATAATGACTCGTATGGTTAATCATAAGTTAAGAATTCATTTAAAATAGTTCTATTGGCTTTAGCAAAGTCAATAATCACATTGGTAGACCAATGGCAATATTTTAATAAATATCATTAGCTAAAGTACTGTACAGGGAAGTAAAACTCATGGGATTTTAAACAGATTATAGGTTAGAATGGAAGACCCCTTTTCGTTAGCACTCTTTTTCATACTCAATACAATACACTGCTTTAGCTTATCTTACAGAAAAGTTATATTTATAAGGCTTGAATACAGTATATCATTAAAAGAATCATCATGGAGTAGATATTATGTGGCCTAGCATTAGACTATGTGAAAGGACTTCAGAGAACAAAACCAGAAGTCTTGGCAAGGAAGCTATGGATAGTCAAGTCAAGATATAAACACTGTAATTAGAAGTCCTGATAAAAATGAAGCCAAATTATAGTATGCATATAACTAAAATGCCTACAACTGTTTGGCACAGAGTAGGACTTCAATTATTATGTATTCAATGACAAGAAAATAATAGGGAAATGGAGTCATTGAAGAGAATGTCCAAGGAAATTTCATTTAAGATATATTCCACTGTGAAAAACAGGGAAAAAAACAAAAAAGAGAAATCAAGCAAAAAGATAATGACATAAGGCATAGCTTTGTAAACTTAAAACCAAGAAGGAAGGCCAATACAGCCACATAAATCCAATGGGTAAGGGAGTAAAAGTCATGAACATATTCCTAAGGAGGAAACTCGCTAAATATTAAGCAAGTAGGAAAAGTTCATTTACATTTCAAAACTGTAACTTTCATTTATTTTTCATTTCCTGTATGATGTATATGCACCATGTGTGTTTGTGGTTCCTGCAGAGGCCAGAAAGAGGGCATTAGATCCCTAGTAACTGGAGTTAGAGATGGCTGTGAACCCCACTCCCCATGTTACTTCTCAGAATGAACCTATGTCCTCCACGGAGCAGCAAGTTTCATAAACTCTAAGACACCTTTTCAGTCTTCTCTGGCTATCATGAAAGGAGAATTTTAGAGTAGAAAAGATGAAAGAGTCTGTAAGGATGTTATTTTATGAAAATCACTGTTAATTGCATTTGCAGAAGATATGAGGATGAAGAAAATATATGTAAAACAATGAGCTGAAGGTCAGATTATCTTTTTTTTTTAAAAAATTAAATTAGAAATAAGCTTCTTTTACACATCAATCCCAGTTCCCTCTCCCTTCCTTCCTCTGCTGCCACCCACCAACCCCCTATCCCATCCCCTTTCTGCTCTACAAGAAGGGAGAGGCTTTCCATGGGGGAATATTCAAAGTCTGTCATATCATTTCGGGCAGAGCCTAGACCCTTCTCAATGTATCTAGGCTCAGAGAGTATCCCTTTATTTGTATTGGGCTCCAAAAGTCCATTTGGGTACTAGGGATAAATACTGATACTTCTAATAGATAGATTACATTTCTTCTATGAATAATTTATCTTAAAATAAGAATAATTATGTTAGCTATTCTAGTACAAATTTATATTTTTTCTTTTGTGTCCCATGTTTTGCTTAATTTACAAACATCCATTGCCAGTTCTAAGGGCATGAACATTGCACCAATGTTGCTGTTCTCTGTGATTTTAATCATGAAATAAGACCAGCAAAAGTTTACAAACACTCTATACTCTAAACTGGCCCAATTCTAAAGCCACTTCTAAATACGTAGATGCTCCAAGATGTTCCACATGCTTCAGAATTTTCTTGATCTCTCACAAACATGCCTGAAATCATCATCACTATGAGACATTCTGGCTCAGTTATGAACAATAAAGTCATCCAAGGGAATACAGACTGAGGGCAGACTCCCAGAAAAAGTGAGGCATCCCACTGCAAAGTTTCCAAGTGTACTAACCACACAGCCAGGACAGCAGTATCCAATTAGCATCACATCAGCCTATGATAACTTATTCAAGACAGACAACCAAGGAAACTCGATGGAACTAGACTACCCAGAGTATTTAGAGCAGAACTGTCAGCTCACATGGCTGATTATTGTAGAATATTAGTTTAAGATGTGTCATATTCATTTATTCTATGAAATTTGCTTAATTTTGCAAAGATGTGTTGCATTCTTTTATGTTACATTTGTTTAACTCTATAAAGCTGTGGTACTTTGCCTGTCTAAAATACCCAATTGGTCTAATAAAGAGCTGCATAGCTAGGCAGAAGAGAGAAATAGGTGGGGCTGGCAGGCAGAGAGAATAAATAGGAGGAGAAATCTAGTGAAGAGAGAACAAAATTAGAAAAGGAGAGGAGGACTCCATAGGCCAGACACCCAGACACTCAGTCACAGAGTAAGATAGAAAGTTATATAGAATAAAGTAAGGTAAAAATCTCAGAGGCAAATCAGTGAAAGAGAAAGCTGATCATTTAAGTTATAAAAGCTGGATAGAAGCAACAAACCAACATAAGGCTGGGCATTCATAAGTAAGAATAAGTCTCTGTGTATTTTTTGGGGAGCTGCTTGGTGGGTCCCTAAAGAGAAAACACAAAAACAAAAAAAAAATTTCATCTTGCTTTTTTGTATTCAATAAGTTTCTAGTGCCTATATGTCACACAGTGACAGCATAGTTACCCTGCAAACCCCAAGTACAAAAAGGTAAACCTGTCTTTCCATTCCAGGGTAGAAAAATCACCCTTCATTTTATGTGACTCTTTATCATATGAAATTTTTATCTCATCATTTTCACCTGGCATTTCTTTCTCTTAGGTACCCTTAACAATAACTTCAGCACAATTACTGTTTGGACTTCAGGTCTTGTTCTTAGTCTTAGAGCAGTTGTCATTTAGTATTACAACATTAAATAAGATACTATCATGATTTCACAGATCAGGTTGAAAAAGCACACTTATTTTACTTGATTAACACTGTTGTAATGAAAACATTGAATTGCTCAAATGGTTTTAAGTATGACCTAAGATTATTGCAACTTTGCTATATGCTATTGAGAAGATATGTCTATTTTATTAAGCATGCAGATGTATACTATTTTTACATTCCTAAGGCCAAACTTATTTAGTCATGATTTGTACTTATTTTTAAATGTTTCAGTATCTAACTTGTTGGATTTTTTTTTCAGAATTTTTTATATCAACATTGGAATTATTTAAGTGATGTTATTAGTACACATATTTTCCACAGGCATTACTTTTATTTTATTCTTGATCGGGTATGACTTGTCACACAACAATAAGACAAAAAAAAATCCCATTTACTTTTGGGTAACTGCAATCAATGCACATTCTCATATCTTCAGCTTTTATAATTTCATTCATAGACTTCAAAAGAAGAAAGAGATAAAGAAAACATAGCTATGAACTGAAAGTGAGCATTTCCAACCATGCCTGTTGCTTTTTCAGACATGTGAAAAAATCATAATGAAGCAATTGTAGTAATCTAAAGGGCATTGGAGGTATGAAGATATACCGTATGTAGAACTCTAATCAGGAGTTTTTATTTTCCACTAAATGTCAGAAAAATTGATGAAACTTCTCCCTGTGCAGCAATTCAGAAGGAATGAAGGGCCCTTGGAAGATGTTGCTTTGCCTATTAGAGTGAGTTTGGCATCACCAGGCTCTCTCACAAACAGGATGCATGTCCTGATAATTAAATACAGAAACAACTGGAAGCCAACCGATTCAACTGACATTTTTGCTTCTTTAAAGTCTATTTCAAAAAAGAAGAAAGAAGAGCAAAGGGAGACAGATGCTTCTCTGCAATTAGTATCAATCAGCTCTGACACAGAAAGTGACCCATCCAATGTCAAAGTGGTTTGGATCGATCAGCAGGATTTTCATTGAGGTGGGACATAGAAAAAGATCAGGGAATTGCTGTAGAAAACAGCTGGATAAAAGAAAACTCGATAGACCAGTGCAAAACTGTCTCTCAGGGTAACACTTAGGTAAATATTAAAATAATTTCTTCAGAAAGAAAATCTGATAACAGTACACAAATACAATGAAGTGTGCAGCTTGAGGTGGCTACAGAATAAGGCTAATTTTTATCTCTGTATTAATTAACTAGTGTGAGTCTAACCCTCCTTCAGCAATTCCTGTTGTCATTGCTGTTGTCCAGTCCATTTACTTAACAGTAATACAATTTTGTTTTTCATTGTCACAAAAAGAAAATTAGAGTACTTCTAATAGTTTATATTCAAAATGCGGTTGGTTTAAAAGATTATGTACAAAGTGGATATTCATTAAGAAATGAAAATTATCAAATAATGTACTGGTAATACCTATCAACACCTATTTTTATAATTTCTTCATTGTCTTATAATTATGTCCTACATAATTGTTTTTGCAACTGTGAAACATTTCCCCTGGATTATTTGCTCACAAATTTGACTTTCATGATACCATATATAATATAGATATGCCACCATTTCTCATATTTGGGACAGTAAGCAATTTTAGTAGCTTGCTTCTATTTCTATTTTTTTATTTTTTTCTCTAGCCTGGGGATCTTCTGTTTCAGATATTGCATATACTTTGCAGCAACTCAAGATTTACCTATGTTTTATTTCTGGTGTCTATGACATAATGTTTATATTAAATCTTTTATATAAATAAACTTTACTTGACATTAGAGGTAAAATACTCAACTGTTTCTTTCTTGTGATTTTGCTAGGGATAAATACTGAACTACTACAGGAGGTCCTGTAGATTTTCAAGGTTTCCTCATTGAAATCCAAGTTACTGGGGTCTGGATCAGTCCCATGATGGTATCCCAGCTATCAGACTGGGCAGCAAACTTCCCTGATGTTCAGGTCACTTGTTTCTGTGTGTTTCGCCAGTGTGGTCTGGACCCCTTTGATCTTCATTCATCCTTTTATGCACTGGGATACAAGGTCAGTTCAGTGATAAATTATGAGTGTTGGCTTCTACTTCCACCAGCTGCTGGATGAGGGCTATTGGGTAGCATATAAGTCAGTCATCAATCTCATTATCAGGGGAGGGCATTTAAGGTTACCTCTCCTCTGTTGCTTAGCTGGCATCATTTGTAGATCTCCAGACATTCCCCTAGTGCCTGATTTCTCTGTAAACCTAAAATGTCTCCCTCTATTATGGTATCCGCATTCTTATCATATATTCTCCCCCTAATTCAACCTTTCTGCTCCCTCATGTCCTTTGCATTCCTCCTTTTCTTCCCTTCTCATTCTCCTAGCTCCCCCACTCTAACTGATGCTCTCAATTTGCTCAGGAGATCTTGAACCTTTGCCTTTCTCCAGGGGACCATGTATGTCTCTCTTAGGGCCCTCCTTGTTTAGTAGCTTCTCTGGCAGTGTGGATTGTAGGCTGGTAATCCTTACTCTATGTCTAAAATCCACATATAAGTAAGTACATACCACGTTTGTCTTTTTGTGATTGGGTTACCTTGCTCAGAATGGTTTCTCCTAGATCCATCTACTTTCCTGCAAATTTCAAGATTCCATTGTGGTTTTTTTTTCTGCTGAGTAGTACTCCATTGTGTAAATGTACCACATTTTCTCTATTGATTCTTTGGTTGAGGGGCATCTAGGCTGCTTCCAGTTTCTGGCTATTATAAATAGTGCTGCTATGAACATCATTGAACAGATGTCCTTGTTGTATGAATGTACTTCTTTGGGTATATGCCTAAGAGTGGAATTGCTGGTTCTTGTGGTAGACTGATTCCCATTTTCTTGAGGAGTTGCCATAGTGATTTCCTAAGTGGATGTACAAGTTGGCACTCCCACCAGCATTGAAGAAGTGTTCCCCTTTCTCCACATCCTCTCCAGCAAAAACTATCGTTGGTGATTTTATTTTGGCCATTCTTACAGGAGTAATATGGTATCTCAGAGTTGTTTTGATTTGCATTTCCCTGATGGCTAAGGATTTTTAGCACTTTCTTAATTGTCTTTCAGCCATTTTAGATTCTTCTATTAAGATTTTTCTATTTAGTTCTGTAACCCAATATTTAATTGGATTATTTGGTGTTTTGGCGACTAGCTTCTTGGGTTCTTTGTATATTTTGGAGATCAGCCCTTTGTCAGATGTGGGGTTGGTGAATATCTTTTCCCAGTCTGTGGGCTGCCATTTTTGTCTTACTGACTCTGTCCTTAGACTTACAGAATCTTCTCAGTTTCAGGAGGTCCCATTTATCAATTGTTGATCTCAGTGTCTGTGCTGCTGGTGTAATGTTCAGGAAGCAGTTTCCTGTACCAATTACTTCAAGGGTATTTCCCACTTTGTCTTCTAATAGCATTAGTGTGGCTGGGTTTATGTTGAGGTCTTTGATCCATTTTGACTTAAGTTTTGAGCATGGTGATAGGCTTGGATCTATCTGTAGTCTTCTACATGTCTGCAACCCAGTTATGCCAGCACCATTTGTTGAAGATGTTCTCTTTGTTCCATCATATAAATTTCGATTGGTTGTCAAAAATCAGGTGTTTGTAGGTGGGTGAGTTAATATCAGTGTTTTCAAAGCTCTTCCCTTGGTCTACCTGTTTATTTTTGTGCCAATAACAAGCTGTTTTCAGGACTATAGCTCTGTAGTAGTGCTTGAAGTCAGGGATGATGATTCCTCCAGAAGTTCCTTTATTATACAGGGTTGTTTAGGTTATCCTGGGTCTTTTGTTTCTCCATATAAAGTTGAGAATTGTTATTTCAAGTTCTGTGAAGAATTGTGTTGGTATTTTGATAGGGATTGCATTGAATCTGTAGATTGCTTTTGGCAAGATTGCTATTTTTTAAGATGTTGATCCTACCTATCTAAGAACTAGGAGATCTTTCCATTTTCTGTCATATTATTTAATTTCTTTCTTTACATGGTCAAAATTCTTATGGTATAAGTCTTTCAGCTTTTTGGTTAGTGTTACCCCATGGAATTTTATGTTGTTTGTGGCAATTGTAAATGGTGATGTTTCTCTGACTTCTTTCTCCACCAATGTGTCATCGGGATATAGTAGGGCTACAGATTTTTTTGAGTTGATCTTGTATCCTGCCACTTTGCTGAAGGTGTTTATCAGCTGTAGGAGTTCCCTGGTTGAGTTTTTTGGGTCACTTATGTAGACTATCAAATCATCTACAAATAGTGAGAGTTTGACTTCTTCCATTATCATTTTTATTCCCTTGATCTCCTTTTGTTGTCTTATTGTTCTAACTAGAACTTCAAGGACAATATTAAAGTGGTATGGAGAGATTGGAGAGCCTTGTCTTGTCCCTGATTTAGAGTAATTGCATGAATTTCTCTCCATTTAATTTGATGTTGCCTGTCAGCTTGCTGTATATTGCTTTTATTATGTTAAGGTATGTTCCTGTTATCCTTGATCTCTCCAAGACCTTTATCATGAAGGGGTGTTGGATTATGTCAAAGGCTTTTTTGGCAACTATTGAGATGATCATGTGATTTTTTCCTCAGTCTGTTTATATGGTTGATTACATTGATGGATTTTCATATGATGAACCATCCTTGCATCCCTGGGATGAAGCCTACTTGATCACGGTGGATGGTTTCTCTGATGTGTTCTTGGATTTGATTTGCTGGTATTTTGTTGATATTTTTTTGCTTAACTTATATTGATTCAAAGTACATTTTGCTAATTTTTATGTAAAAGTTTAATTTTCCAAAACTTAGATTGTGCCTGTGGTAAATAAGAGTTGTGTTATGAATAACTAACTCTCCATGAAGTGTTGTAATGTTGGACAGCCTATTTTGACTTATTGTAAAAACATAAGCCGGAAGCCTCAGAGTACACCTACTATATAGTTAGTAAATTTGTTTCCCACAGAGAAACAAGGAAGAAAATTTGTATCTATTGTGCATGATCTTATTACCTCATTAAACACTTCCACAAGTGAATAAAAGAAGAATACTAGAATGAACTGTGGGAGGCCACACTGAATTCGGGAATGCCAGTCAAAGCTGTAGTTCAGTTGGAGTACTTTTTTTCTTTAACTGAAAATTTTTTGTTCATACACTATATTCTATTAAGGACTTTCCTCCCCAAAACCTCCAAGATCTTATTCACTGCCCCACCCATTCAATTCCATTCCCTCTCTCTCTCTCTCTCCTTTCAGTCTCTCTCTGTATCTCTCTCTTTCTCTCTCTCTATCATAAGCAAGCAAAGCATAAGTAACAACACAGCATAAAATGTAGGAGAGACAGCCCAAGAAACAAACACACAAATCTATGAAAACACACAATTGTAAACATATATATATATATATATATATATATATATATATATGCAAATGAACAGCAAATGACAAAAAAATGCTCAAATTGCTATGAGATGAAAAGCCTAAGAAAATACCATTGAGTTTATTTTTTGATGGCGATCTGCTAGCAAAATTAAGATTAAATATATGTTACATATAGATCAGTATTCCTGTTTTATTTCTTCTTTCTGTTTGGTGGGAGAGTCTGACAGCCTTTGTAGCTCCTCCAACATCAATGAACAAACTCAGTTTCCTGTCCTTAATACGTAAATGCCTTTCTCCCATAAAAGAACAGAGACTTGGTGGTTCTGCAAAATGTGGTCAAGAATGAGGTATTGAGTGGTAACTTCTAGTTGTTGTGGTATATAGATGGTGGACCTGTCCCACCTGGTCCCACAGCTGTTTAGCTCCAAAAACCACAGAGATTTACAATAATTATAAACTCTTTGTCTGATGGCTTAGGATTCTTACTGGTTATCTCTCTCTTAATTATTAATCCATTTCTATTAATAAAGTTTTGTCTTACTCGAGAAGGTCCAGACCTGTTATTCCTTCAGTAGCTACATGGTGTCCCTCACAACTCCACTCTGCATCATCTCCCCAGAATTCTCCTTGCCTGGTAGCCATGCCTATTCTCCCTGCCTGACTACTGACCAATCAGGGTTTATTCATCAACCGTTAAAAGAAACATATATATATATATATAATATATATATTATATATATATATATATGGACATCCCCCATCAGTGATAACTAGAGATTTCCATAGAAATTATTTTGTTGTCAGTTGTAGCTGTTCCTATAGCCAAGGATTTCACAGCTTAGAGAAGCCAATAAAATACACGCTGATGCCTTGACTTATGAATGATAAAACCATTTCAAAATGAGTCAGTCTGAACCTGAGTTGCACTTATTGAATAAAAATCACATGCAATAGTAGTTGTTTAGATTAAGTGTGTACCTGGAAGGAAAAATGCCATTATCTGTCTTAATAGCCAGTATGTGATTTGAAAGAAAATGCCCCCCAAAAGGAGTGGCACTACTATGACTTGTGTCTTTGTTGGGGAAGGTATGGTTTTATTGAAGGAAGACTCTCACTGTGGAGGATAGCTTTGAGATATGCTCAAGGTAGCACCAAGTGCCTCGGTTGTCTTCCTGTTGCACTTGGATCAAGTTGTAAGGACTCTCAGCTCCAGCACCATGTCTGCCTGCATGCTGCCTTGTCTCGAACCATGATGATAATGACAATAATGAACTAAAAATCTAAACTGTAAGTGAGCACCCCAATTATTTTCTATTATAAGAGTTGCTGTGATTAGGATGTCTCTTTACAGCAATAGAAACCCCAACCAATGCACCATTTATGTGATTTCAAGGTGTTTGAAGTTACTTTGCTGAAACTATTTAATTTATAACCAGGTTTAAAGAATAAGCAATGTTTAAAAATCAAATAAAGATAGTCTACAGAGAGAGTTCCCGGACAACTTCCAAAGAAATACAGAGAAACCCTGTCTCAAAAAAACAAAAAGCAAAACAACTGAAGTTAGAAATTAAGAATATGAGATGCTCTACTTATTTACCTCAGGTAATTTTATTTTGTAAATTAAATTTGAAGTTGATTCATGAGGTCTATTTTAGGTTCAAATGTGATGGGGGATTTCTTATTTGGTTAACCTCAAAATTCATATATACTGTAGCCCTAAACAAGTAGGAATCATTTGGTCTTCCTTTAAATTCTTGTTTGAGACAGCTTTCAGAAAAACAAAAAGTTGTCTCTGCCAAATATAACCGGTCATTTTAACTTTTGTGTTGAAATCCCTGATTTTATCCAGTGAGAGACATGAACCAGGTCACAGGGTAAGGTGCTTCTTTGCCTTCTATTGTTCTCATAATTTTTATTATCTTAATATTCTGAATAAGGCATGTTTTGATTATTTATTTGCATAATTATTTATTTATTTAACTGAGTGCCTCACTGCTTAGTCCATGCTGCCATGGACTTCATCATCTTCCTTTATCACTCTTCTGGGTGTTGTAATTATAGCCGTCTGCCAACAAACTCAGGCTACTTATAATTATTTATTATTTTATTTACTTACACCAGTACCACTGTATGAATATTTAATATTTTTGTTATATTATTTTCTAATTTTTTTCTTAATTTTGGTTCATAAATTCTAGCATTAGAGTTTTGGAGGTGCAAAAGTCCTTTGTTATATATTGATCCCAGACAAGTTAAAAATTATAGTAAAATAGAAGTCTGTGTTGTAGCGTGATAACATGTGGCATTTATTACTCACTGGAAAACTTACAGCAGACTATCCTATCCATGAATTTATTCCAAGAAATGCCCATGGGAATTCAACATTTTTCTATTTGTGTTGAGTATAAAACAACTTATCCAATTCTTCTGTAACAGGAAAAAATTAAATCCAGTCTACCGAACATTTTTACCCAGCATTTGTTGTAGTTTTATTGAAGACAAACACACAAATAAATTCTGTCAATAATGAAAAATTACCAGAGTAAAAATGATGAACATCTGCTTTGATATGAGAACTTATATTCTAATGAAAATAATTTTACTTCTTAAATAATTCATAAAAAATACAAGATTGGAATAAATGTTGGTAAAACTCAAAAATTCCATTAAAAACTCAGTTACTTTTAATTTCAAACAAGTGGATTTGGAATTATAAATGGAATGAGCCTTGAAAATCATGCAGCTGATTATGTTGTTACCTGTATCCTAGAAACAAGGTGAGGAGACAAATTTATTTCCAGTTTACTGATGCCTCCGACATCTTTTATCATTATATTTAAATTGCTGTGAAAAATAGCAGGATGTTTATATGTTGATCTAATGCCAATTCCACATAGAAAATCATAGAATTATTTTGTGATTTCCACTTAAGATTTTCTAAGCACCATGATGTTATGTTTTAGTATGCATGTTCATATACACAGTAGCAATTATTGGTTACATTTCTAAAAGCAGAATCCTTGGGTAGTAAAAAAGAGAAATTTAGGCATGGTGGTAGAATCCAATGTTCTTATTGTGAGACAAAGAAGTTCAAAGGTAAAAAGACATGAAATACAGAATGAACTGTGTAGGGATTGGATACTCAGAGATGTAAGTAGGCACTAACATTTAATAATACAAGGTATAACTGTGTGTATACATATGGACCTATGTATCTACATGCCACTGTTCAAATATGTCTGAAAGATCCTAAGATATCTCTGTAATCTTAGTGCTTGAAGAACCTTGGGCAGATGATGGAGTCCTAAGGCCAGAGCAGACTACAAAGGAAGACTAAATATCAATAAAATTAATGAAAGAACACACACATACATGCACATATGTATATATGCTTAAATATATATTTAAACTTACCTAATCAAATGATGTTTTCTAAAATAATTCTTTAAATAAAGATGCTTAACACCAATGAAAATTTCCAAGCTCATACTTCCTTCAACCACTGATATTTTCAGATATTTTTTATCCTATAATTATCTTGAAAATGACTCTAACTTTGTCAGTCATTGTACAGAATTATCATACATGAGAAAGCTGCATTAATCCTGAATATATGGGCAGATGTATTTACAATTTGGGGGCAATCACATTGGAGTAGTCATCTCACACAAGGAGAGTCTTCGTAGATTTTTCAACATTGGAATTTCCACTAAGAGTAACAGAATTATATTGCACTACAAATAAGTTAGATTTGCAGAATAATTGCTGTTCTATATACTAATGTAAGTGTGTGTTTGTAATATATATCATATATATATATATATATAAAAGCTAATAATTATGATAATGACAATTATTTTTAAAATCTATTGTTGCATGTTCACGATGAGAAACTTAATTTTGTGAATTTATATTTTCACTCCTGTAGTGAGACATCCACCCTGCCCATACCTGTAGCACTAACCATGCCCACTTGGGCGTGGTCATTGAGGAGAGGACTAGATTAGGGGTCCCAGACCCCAGAGCTCCCTCTTGCTGGTAAGGTCACAGGCAACAGCCTGGGAGGATCCTTGGAGCTGGAACCTGTGGCGGTCACCTGCCTCTTGTGTCAGTGCATTCTCCCTGATTAAACTTCACTTAACCTGTACTGAGTCTAGTGAATCTTGATTCCCACAAAATACACTCCAAAAGCCTCTGTTTGTTTCTACAGCCTTCTCGTATATATTTACTTGAAAGATTCTCTATGTGCTCAATGTCTTTCCAGTGTTTATCGAGGACCTCCACTGAGACACTTGACCCCAGGTCTTGCCTATAATTCATCAATATGTTTTGTTTCCACAAGTGAAGCTTAACGAGAAACAATCAGATTGCTTTCAGTCTTTCAAAGGGACTTCAAAACTGGCATGTGCCTTAACCTGTCTCCATAATTCAGATCTGTTTTTGTTCTAGTCTCTTTTTCTCTATTCATGATTAGAATATAGTTCTCTGTTATGGAATTAACATGTTCAAAGGACTGACTCCCTTGATGAGGCAAAGGTGTAATGGAACAAAGTGTTTTTCACTAAGTTGTTTTCCTATGTATTTACAGTGCAGCAGGTGAATAAATTTAAATACACAAGAATGAGTGCACTACATGATCAGTGAGAACCTGGGCACAACTATAATTGCATCTCTCAGAAAGCTAATGCAACATTGAACTCAGCCTCAATTACCTGTGAGACCTGTTACCAAACCAAACCAACCAACCACAAAATCCAAAAACAAATGTGTAAACAGCAAAAGCTTGAAAAATACAGCAAAATTGTATTTTTCTGTAAACCTTGTGTACTTATAATATGAATTAAATTCCATTGAAATAAAAACCTCTAAGTTGTTATTCTACACTGTTTTGGGGGCTGTTATCCAGGTGTGTATGCTCATATGCACGTCAATGTGAGTGTCTATGAAATGTCCTCCAGATTGTGTAAGGAAAGAGATTTGCTGCCTTTTTTTTCCTGGGCATTAAAGCCCTAGATATCCCCATGGCTATGCATGAGGAAGGTATCCCTGTGGCTATGTGTGAAGTTTAAAAGCTTTATTCTTGTTTTGTAAAAGTTTCTTTTAGCATAGAAACATTCAGAGATGAATCTAAAGCAAAATAACTTTTAAGCTTAGAATTCTGCTATGAAGATTCCTTCCTTTGGTAAAAAGAATCCCAAATCATGTCTGAAAATAGGTCTCTGTGGACACTTTTTAGGATTTGAAAGACTTTTGTCCAGTTTTTCTTAGGAAGACTGTTTAGAAGATGAAGCATCTAACTTTAGTAAAGGAGAAAATTAGCAGAGCAACTTTGGAAAGTAAGAAAAGCAACTTGAATTGCCTGTTTTGCAACTCTAGTTCAGCTGCCAGGGCTGCAGCCATCCTGTGTTGGTCTCGAGCCATATGATATTTTAAATAACGTTTCAGAGGCATATTCAAATAAAGCGTGTTGACTACTCCTGCTTGTCATGACAACTTAATTTTTCTCAAGCATTCCATCCTGAGGGTGCTTTTCTTCTTTGCGGATTTTGACATCACTTATTACTTCTTGATTTTCCCCACCGTTCTCTTATTTTTTGTCAATGTGATTCTTCTAACTAGCCTGAGACTATGCATTGGTGTGTCCATGCTACTGAGTAGTGTATGCCATGACTGCAGTTGTTTCAGTCAGTGTGGATGCCATAGAAATCCACCTTCTATCATGAATGTACTCACTGAGCTCATAACCATGGCTGGGTTAAACATATCATTTGGAAATGTGACCAAATGGATAGATGATGACTTTTTCTCCACTTTCCACAGAAGACATTGTAATGATATTGTATACATATGTTGTGGATGGCTTTATAGGCCAGGAAAATCTTTGACCACAAAGAAGATCAGCTTACCTGGCTCTCATAATCATCACAGCACTGCTAAATCTTTGCTTGTCTTGTTTTCTTTCTCCATGAATTATTTCCTTTTCTTGATATGATATGTTCTCTCAGCCATGACAAAGACATTTACATATGCATTGATTTCAGGGTTATATTTCCAAACTTACATTATCTGCTTATCAAATATGCTCTGTTACAATTACTAAATGAACAACAAATCCATCTTCCAGTCCTAATTTCATGGTAATTCTTCTACTAAAAGGTTTGACCCAAAACTTTGAAATCCTCCTGGACCTCTTTGCCCATTACTGAATCCTTTGCATGATTTGTCAAATTCATCAGTAAAAATGCAAATCTTTTCATAGATTCCTTTAAGTAATTTATTCATCAATAATTTACAAATTTTACATTAAGTACCTTATGATACCTTCTAAGACTCTACCCATATCTTCTTTAGAAGTATCCCTTTGTATTTGTGTGGTGTTGTCTAACACTTTTTCAATTTTCAGAGAGTAAAAATGTCTAGCAAAGACAGACAAGTATTGTCACTTTTTACTGTAGTATCAATACACTGCAGCACCTTTCTGTACACACTATTACAGAAATGTACTCTCATGTCTACTGTATTTGTCATCCTCAAAATCTGTCCAAGTACTATGTGCTTTGAAGATTTTGCTTTGAATATTGCACTAGATATATATTTAATGACTACTTTCCTCTAATATATTGTGCCCTGATTCTTGCTTCTCTGTTAACTCAGATACCTGAATATTATTGATTGATGAATATTATAGACTGTTAAAAAAAAACAAGGTCAAAAATCACCATAGAGCATAGGGCATCCATAAGGCATAATGTAAATTAGTTAAATTAAAGTGGGAAGACACACCCTAAATGTGTATGGTGCTATAACTTTGGATTGACTCTGGGGACTGCATTAAAAGGAGAAGGCTAGTTTCTCACAAGCATTCCTGGCTTACACCTTTTTGGCTGTGAATGTACTATGCTCAAACTCCTCAAAACACTACTGCAGTAAATTTTCCCCTGAACTCTAACCATGAGCTAAAAGAAATGATTCCATCCATAAATTGATTTTGGCATTATATTTTATTGCGACAAAAGGAAAAAATAACTAAAGGAGTCACCTATTTTCTCCTTATTGGTAATTATTAAATAAAAGTGTATGTGTTCACTAATAAGTATTATGTACATTTTTCTGTTCTATTACCTTTCTATGCCAAATAGTCTTTAGTACACAAATCAATAAGTAAAATCTAAATTTACATCTTTATAAATACCTATGAGGAATACCTTTCTTCGACTGTATGCATTTAAATAAAATTGTATCGAATAACTTCTCTGTCAGCTGGATATCTGAAAAAATTGACAATTCTTAGAGATTCTTGTAACCAATATATTAGACTATTCCTTTTTAATTTCTCTAAGAGATTGCTGCAGAATGTCAAGTCTATGCCACCAACCATTCTACATTAGCACTCCCTCTATCTTGTTGGGAGGTCTAATTAACATGATAATACCTATCAGTATATTTTATATTGTACTTACAGGAAATGTGATGCATGTGTATATGAATGTGTTTATACACATTGATTCACCTTCACAAAACCATTAAATCATTGCAACTGAATTAGGCATCCAGAAATTGATAAAAGTAAATTTAATGAATGACAAACTTTAGCTTTCCTTTTATCATAGCCAGAGACAGAAAGGCAAGTTTTTTGGATGATAAAAGTTTTCATTTTTTTCATTTATCATATAAATATAGTTTTCAATTAATTAAGGAATAAATTAGAATACAAATAATTAACAGTAACCATAACTGGGTACATAGAAAAATGGAGAAATATCAGTTACAGTGAACATTTAATTGGTGTTTTTGAGATTTTCACTTTTAATGAAAGACTCAGCATTTGCACAATGTATTCAAACCTCTATTGGCTTGCAAGCATTTAATTTTCTCATCCAATTATGCTAGTGAAAAACATATAAATCTTGACAAAACAAAAAATACAACCATTTCAGGCATTAATGAAGAAGTTTTCTGTAAAATATATACACAGAGCAACTCTTAATTTAAACCTTTTCAAGGTTGTGATGTAATACAGAATAGGGGGAAGATTAGGGACTGTCATTTGTCTTTTCTTGCCTTTTTTCTCAAGGTGTAACCCTCTCACAGTTGTTATTTTCTCATGGTTGGCTTCCCCAGTATGCATACATATACAAGCAAATATTTCTCTGCAAATATTTATGTTTGAGTCCCATACAGCCAATGAAGACCTGCCTGACAGCAATCCCTGGACACTCTGGAAAGAAAATGGGACACACCCCTTGGAGTTCACTGAATCCAACTTGCTTCATTTCAACTGACACTCTGGCCACAACTTCAGGTACTGACTTCAACACAAGAACTTCAATCAAGATAAGGACTTCAAACTGGACCTACAATCAAGCATCTCCCACCTGACACAGACTGGATATAACCCATTTAGAATTTTCATTACACTAACATTTCTTACCACAGGACCCCATGAGGCTGTCTTCCTCCCAGTTCAGCAGGAAGTAGCATGGAGAATACTGTTGACACCTAGTTAGGGCTAGTTTCCTAATGTTTAAGGTTGATTTTGGAAGGAGGTGTTAAAGCTTGGACATCTCTTTCAGATGGTTTTAAGGTTTAGTTGGAATAGTTATAGTTAAGATGTGACATTAGTAGATTATTATAAACCTGTAATTTACCCTTATGATTGTTAATGATAGATAATTTACCCTGTTAAATTTTAATCCTCTTTTAGACTAAAAGAGGAAATGTAGGGGGAAATGTTATCCATGCCTTCTTGGGGGCTGGCACAGGTAACACAGACCACGCACACTGGAGCGTGGTCAGAGTGACATAGCAAGACCATAGATATGAGGATTTCATGCAGGTGGCTCTCTCTATTCCCTGACTTGCCCATGGGTATAAGACTGATTCTGTCCCATGAGTACTTTTCCAATAGAGCATCTGCTCATAAGACTTGCTCTGACTCCCTAGTGATCTGTACATATTGTGCTTCACTTTAAGGGTGACATAATTTTAAGGGTAAAAATATATCTAAAACAAGCAATTATGTTCACTTTTAAAGCTCACTACTAAGTTTCCGTATTTGGTATTTGTGTTTAGCTTCATGAAGACTTGACATGTTGAATTCTGTTCTGATTTAGAGAATAAATGAAATTTTAAAAGAACATATTTATTTGCGTTTCTTAAAATAAGAAAAATGTAGTTGTGGAATTTGTTTTGTAAATAGAGCACTCTCACATCTTGCATACTCCATATTCTTGCCCCTTGAAGACATTTTACAGATGGCAAATTTCTTACATACTTTGCAGTGAGAAAAATTAAAAGTGGTGCATTTTTATTTTTATAAAACCAGGATACCATTACACACTTCTATACTGATTTTCTGAAATTTTCTGAAATCCTATGAATGTACAGAAAACAATGTAGGTACAACATGTTTGTTTCTTTTATATTTCTTGTTTTCTCTTCACATTTTTGGATGAACAATATAAAACCGCTACCCCTGTAAATCTAAGCAAAGCTTTTAGACATTCTAATAAACTGGTTTTTGCCATTTTATTCAATTATAATTTTCAATTATAATTGGAATAAATAAAGTTCAATCTTATTCAAAATCATTCACAATATTTACATATTAGCTTTGATTAGTAATTTGGATGTTTAGAATATTCTTACACAAGTAAGAGTTACAACATTTAGCTCTAGAAAAGTGACTAGACAGTTAGGAACACATATTTCTCTCACAGAAGACCAGGGATCAGTTCCTAGGACCATGAGAGCAACTCAAAATTCCATTTAACTCTATCTCCTAGGGATCTGAAACTTCTAACCTCCAGGATTCCTGCAATCTGGTGCACATACACCCACACATAGATATATACATATACACATACTGAAAGAAAATAAAAAAGAATGCCATATTTATAGTTTTTTTATTCTTTATTTTTATAACTGGATTTTAATGGAAACATGTACCCTGAAAAACAGAATATTTCCTGAGTTTCCAAGCCATATTAACTACTTATGAATATTGAATGCACATCTGAAGAATCTACCTTGCACTCTTACTTACAGATATATTTCACTCACAAATCAAAAGTACCAACTTTTCATTGATTCATAGTTGCCTTTAAAATTTTACAAGTGCAAAAAGTGAGAAAATTAAAGGTGAATGCATTTTACTGATTAGGGAGCTATAGTAAGTTGTCAAAATTACTGAGAAGTTCTACTGAAGTACTCTTTTATTTTGCTCAGAAGTTTTATAAGACTGAATAAAAACACTTGCTATCCTAGAATACATATATCCAAGCACAGCAGATAAAATGGTTTAGAAGTGACATGTATCTAATATCCTTTCTTTGGTGGGTCTTAGTAATGGAATCTATATTAGTCTAAAATAAAAGCAATAGGCTATTTCACAAAATTAAAGGGAAAATGTAAAATAAATATTTAACTTTTAGCTAATATGCATATGCATCAATTTTAAAATACACAGTAAGAGTGAATTTCAAAATGTATAACTAAAGGAAATATTTATTTAAATATATTTGCTATTAAATGTAACTAATGACAAGATGGTTGAGGAAATTTCACTCTTATTACTTTTATTTTTTTTATTTTTTGACACACAAATAATTTTTATTCATGTTTTACATTCCAAAATTCAGTATTGGAATCACTCATACTCATTTCTCTAAGAAACCTTGATTCTTTATAAAACAGTTTTTAGTGTATATACTATAAGCTTGAAATATTGAAAACCTTCCATTCTTTATTATTAAAATTTTTGTGTAATGTAATTTTCGGCCACCCACTCAAATATACCTTAGCCAGAATGGGCTCAGATAAATTTATCTGAGGTTGACTGGAGATTATTTTCTTATGTTACTTAGACTCATCTTCATGCATTTTAATTGATACCTTGGTAAAAGGAACTATTTGTACCTTTTCTATGGTGCTAGTTTTCAAACCTGTAATAATATAAAAAACTTAGTAGAAGGAAATAGAAACTAAGGTTTAAAGAATTTCAGCTTTACTCATTTCGGAGAACAATATCAAGATGTGGTGAATAACTGCAAAAATTTGGTCTTTAGCATTATCTGAATTTATCTATATAAATTTTATATAAAGTATATATACTTTCATCTTTGTAAAAGATGAATCATTAATAAAGTCATAAAATCAGAAACAGATTTTGATAGTTCATGATACTTTACTTTTAATAACTTAAGATTTGAAATTAAGAGAGTTTTTCATTGAATCTCTACTACATAAACCTTGAAACTGTAATATTAGGAAATCAGCTAGCATGTTGGATTATTTTCTATTTGAAGAATAGCACAATGGTATTTATTTTCTACAGTAATAATAATTAGATTCCTATGGTACTATATAATGCATATGAACTACTCTGCCTATGTTTGTTTACACAATTGGATTATTAATTCTGAGAACTCTTTACATGTTGATATACAGACATCCTTTTTCCTTACGATATTTGGAATGTAAGTATAGATTAAGTAATTGAAGTTCCCCAGATCATTTTCCACAGTCTGACAAGTCCCACAGTTACAATAACTCCCCACAGACTCATCCCAGTGCCTCATCAGCCCCAAATAACACAGAGAGACACTATTAGTTATAATGCTGTTGGCCAATGTCTGGGACTACTTATCAGCTAGCTCTGTCTTAAGTATTAACCCATAATTACTAATATCTGTATTTCAACAAGGTCTTATCTTACCATCCAGAATCATGCATCCTCTCCTCCTGGGATCACAAGGCAACTTCTACTTACTACAATTCTGAGAATTCTCCTTCTTTCCTAGTCCCACCTAACATGCTTCCCTATTAGCCAACAGTGTTTTATTCTTCTACCAATAAGAGACATGTTTACAGAATAACATCTCCCATCAGCCCATCTCTGTATTTGCCAACTTTGCATTTATGTAACAACTTAAAGATAAGGCACATTTTATTTATTCATGAAACCAAATACATGAATACATGTATCAATACATGGTCACTAGAATTTTTGTTTACTCGCTATTTATAAGGAAGAATGTCCCTGAGGAAAGTATAGGGAAAAGAGACTATTTGCCTCCACTCATTTTTACCGGAAGGACTAGGAGAGAGATAGAAACATCAGTGGGATAGTTTCAGTATACCTTTCAAGGGGCCAAGTCCAGAGGCCCATTCCTCCATTTATATCACTCTCCTAAAAGTTTTTGCCAGCATCCAATAGCACCATCAGTGCTGGAGAACATTTCAACACAGGGATGTTCAATAGGAATTTAAGGTCAAGACCACAACTCACACAAAATAGAATTTTAATGGACAGTGAAGTCACCACAGTGGAATTTTAGAAGCTAGACAGGGTTTGGGCAAGTGTGTGGATGAAATGGTGTAAGAGAAAGAGATTTTTGAAAGCCTAGTGAAAACTGAATATCTCAAAAATCACCAAGAACCATCACATCTATTAAAAACATGTTTTGCATTGGTTCTCAGCAGAAAATTTGAGAAAAAAGGATGAAGCTAAAAATACTCCACTTTCTTGATTCATAACTTAGTATAACACAAAGAACCTAGGATCCAAAGAGTTTATTTAAAAATCAGCAAGACACTCCCAGCAAGACAAAAAAACCACTGAGGGTGAGAATGGGATGGATAGCTCCTGGTTATCTACATTTAACAGAGTGGGAATTGAATACTTGTAGAAGAGATCAAAGATGCTTTGACAGTGATAAGATTTGCTCAGAGGAGAGAAATCTTAGGAGCGGGTATGGGGTAAAACACAAAGGTCACTGTAGTGACAATGCTACCATTTAATATTCAGTGTTACAAAAGGAGCTTTAATCCTAGATGCCAGGAAGCTATTTGGGTTTGGTCCCATTATAGACATAGGGATGTCTATCTCAATGTATAAAAATATATGTTGTGGCATAGGAGATGCTGATGTTGGGAGGACTCATGTGTGGATAACCATCATATGTAAAAACCCAAGTTTGCTGATGAAGCCTGTATTTTCAGAGGAGGAAGAAACAGAATCCCTAGGACTCACTGGACAGTCAGTCTGGGATAGTGATGGGTTCTAAATGCAGTGTGAAATGCCATCTTGCCAAAAAGCAGTAGACACCTATAAAAGAAGAAATCTACTATCCACCTCTGGCCTTTACATGTATAATCATGAAAATGCTCATGAGCAAAGACATATGTGCACCTGTGTGTATGCACACACCCATGCCCTCCTCCCACAAATGTTTTATTCCAATGTGTCCCAGAGAAAAAGGAATAAAATTCTGTGTCCCTTACCATTGTTTTGTCTGGTAATTTGATATCATTCTTACATTTTACTTCTTGATATAGTCCTGGACTACCTGGTACATAAGCAATGCTGAACAAATAATTTTTGTAGTAATGGAAATTAAACATGGAAAATACACAAGCCAATCTGCCAGTAAACCAGGTAGGTGCCTATATATCTTCTCATTCAGTTTACCCAGACTCCATCCTTCATTTTCATCACTAGGGATGCAACAGATCAATCAATTGTACCCTCCCATCAATCTTGCAACATTTCCTGTGGATCCCACATACCATTCCCACCCCAAACTCCCTCCTTCCACCCTTCCCTGCATTAGCTTCAAAATTCAGAAGGCACCCACTCCTCAAAAACAGGTCATGTCTGCCTATAATAGAGGTAGGCTATCTACAGACCTCATTTCTCTGTTCCCTAGACTAATTTCCTCAGCCTTGTCCCTAGTGTTTCAACTGATAACCAGTTACAGACTCACTTCCCCCATGCTCACAACCCCTTTGGAACTCACAGGCCATTCTTTCCCAATCTCCTTTACCACAGTGGTCATATCCAAGCCTCTAACTCCAGCAAGTATCTCCTGATAAACATAGTCCACCTCTATTATGGTATCTCTTATCTTGTTTTCTTTATTCTTCCCCTGACTAAACCTTTCTGCTCCCTCATGTCCTCCTCACCCCTCCTCTTCTCCACTTCTCATTATTCTAGCTCCCACTCCCCTCCCCCATGCTCCTAATTTGCTCAGGAGATATTGTCCCTTTCCCCTTTTCTGGAGGACCATGTGTGCCTCTCTTAGGGTCCTCCTTGTTACCTAGCTTCTCTGGCAGTGTGCATTGTGGGCTAGTAATCTTTTGCTCTAGGTCTAAGATCCATATATGAAAGAGTACATACTGTATCAATCTAAGCAACAGAGGAGAGGCTACCTTAAATATCCTCCCCTGATAATGAGATTGATGCCTGAATTATATGCCATCCTATAGCTTTCATCCAGGAGCTGGTGGAAGTAGAAGCGGAAACCCAAACCTAATCACTGAACTGAACTGGAATCTAGTTACAAAGAAGGATGAGTGATGAGCAAGGGGTCCAGACCAGGCTGGTGAAACCCACAGAAACATTTGACCTGGACAAGGGGGAGATCTTGGTTCCCAGACTGATGGCTGGGAAACCAGCATAGGACTGTTCCAGACCACATGAATGAGGATGTCAGTTAGGAGACCTCAGAAATCTATGGGGCCTCCTGGAGTAGATCAGTACTTATACATAGCATAGGTGTGTAGTTTGGGAGCTCATTACACATAGAGGGATGCTCACTGAGCCAAGACACATGGGGTGGGCTTAGGAACTATCCCAAAGGATATGACAGACTCTTAAGACCCCCTATGGAAGTCCTCACCCTCCCTGGGGAGAAGAAAGGGTATATGATAGATAGGGTTTTATTTGGTGGGTGGTAGTTGAGCAGGAGAGGGAGAGGGAACTGGGATTGACATGTAAAACAATCTTGTTTCTAATTCAAATAAAAAATGGAAAAAATAGCCCACAACTCCCAAAAATGCAGGTAGGCTGCTTGCTTACATTCTCTCTCTCTCTCTGTCTCTCTGTCTCTCTCCTTCCCAAGAATCAATCACCTAAAATCATCCCCAGGTCTACAGCAGAGCACCTGTAGCAGCCTTTCCACCTGTCCACTGCCTCCATCTCATGTTGATCCTGCAGATCACCCCCTTTTAATCTTCTTTCCCTCACTTATTGTTTTTTTCCAGACTCTAAGTCCATTAGGCACCTCCTACTGAACCAAGAACCTGGCAAAACATAGGCTGAAGGGAGACCCACAAATATCCTACAGCTCTTGAGATATAATCTCCATATTCTCTTTTCCATCTCATCGGTCAAAGAAATTATTAAATACAAAAGAACTACTGAAATATCCTGGAAATCTGGGATGCTATGAAAGGACCAAACATAAGGTAATAGGTATAAGGGATAGAGAAGAAACACTGCTCAAAGTCCAAGAAAATGTTTACAACAAAATCAAAGAAGAAAAAATTATTAGTTTAAGCCTAAGAAAGGGGATGCCTATAAAGGTACAAGAACTATACAGACCTCAAAATAGATTAGAGAGAAATAAACTTCAAACAAAACTAATCAAAAGAAATGGGGATGAACAGTACATACATATCAAAGAAAAACAACATTTCAGTTCTTAGCCTCTGTGTCCATAAAAATGATATTTCAATTTTTACTGATCAGAGAAATACAGACCAATTTCTTTTATGAACATACATACAAAAATATTCAATTAAATACTTGAAAACCAAATCCAAGAACCCATCAAATACATCATCAAGATCAAGTAGGCTTTGTTCGAGAGATGCCTATGACAAAATGCAACACCCTTTCATGATTACAGTACTTGAGAGATTATGGCTATATTTGACATAATTCAACATAATAATGAAAATTTACAGCAAACCAACATTAAATAAAGAAACTCAAAGCAACCACACTAAAATCAGAAATAAGAAAATATTGCCCATTTTTTCAATATCTGTTCAATGAAGTGGTAGAAATTTTAGCTACCATAATAAGACAACTGAAGGAGTTTAAGAACACACGAATTACATGTGAAGTCAAAGTATTATTTGCAGATGTTATGATAGTATGGAAAAGTGACCCTGAAATTTCACCAGGGAACGCCTAGAGCTGAAAAAATCTATAAGATGAACTCAAAACAACAACAACAACAACAAAAAACCCAAAACAAAAAACAATCAATAGGTCTCCTATATACAAATGACCAACAGACTGAAAAGGAAATCTGGAAACAACCAGTTTCTCAATAGCCTCAAATAGTATAAAATAGCTTTGGGGTAATTCTAACTAACAAAGGGAAAGACTGGTAATGATATAATTTTCAATTATTTGAAGAAAAAAATTGGAAAGATCAGAAGATGGAAATCTGTCTTATGCTCATGGATTAGTAGGACTAATATAGAAAAATATGCTCATTCTACCCATTCAATGTATTCACTTCATTCCCTGTCAAAATTAAAATGCAATTTTTGAAGACATTTAAAGGACAATTTGCAACTACATATGGAAAACAATACAGGATAGCTGAAATAATTTTGAACAATAAAAGAACAGCTGGATGTACCAGCATTTCTGATATTAAGTTTTACTACAGAGTTATAGTTAAAAATGGTATGAATATACAACTGATTAGTTGAATCAAATTCCAGACATATGTTGAAAAGCATATAGACACCTGATTTTTGATAAAGAAGCCAGAAATAAAAACTAGAAAAAAGACAGCATCTTCAACAAATGGTGCTATTCAAAGTGGATGACTGCATGTAGAAGAATGTAAATAGATTCATATTTATCACCCTGCACAAAACTCAAGTACAAGTGAATCAAAAACCTCAGCATAAAAATATGTACTCTGAACCTGATAGAAGAGAAAGTGGGAATAGCCTTGAATGTGTTGGCACAGGAGACAATTTTATAATAAGAACACAAATCACATAGGTGCTAAAATCAACTATTTATAAATGGAACCTTTCGAAGTTGAAAAGCTTCTGTAAGTCAAAGGACACCATCAGATGGACAAAGCACCAACCTATAGAATGAGAAAAGTTATTTATCAAGTTCACATTCAATAGAGGACTAATATCAAGATACATGAAGAACTCAAAAAACTAGATATGAAAAATTGAAAAATGGGGTACATGTCTGAACAGAGAATTCTCAATAGCAGATTCTCAACTGACTAGGAAACACTTAACCTTGTGTGTAGGCATTTAAGGAAATTTCCAGCAACCATAACCATCAGGCAAATTCAAATCAAAACTACGTTGACATTCCATCTTACACTTGTCAGAATGGCTAAGACAACACAAACGACAGATCCTGATGGCAAGTATGTGCAGCAAAGGGAATGCTTTTCCTTTGCTGGTGGGATTGCAAACTTGTAAAGACCCTATGGAAATCAATATGGTTGTTCCAGAAAATTGGGAAATGATGTAACTCAAGACCCAGCTATACCACTCTTGAACATATACCCAAAGGATGCTCCAACCTACCACAAGGACACTTGCTCAACTATCTTCATTATGGTGTATTCATAAATAAACACCAGAGTTATCCTCAATGCCCCTGAACTGAATGGATGAAGAAATTGTGATACACTGCAATGGAACATTACTCAGCTCTGAAAAATGACATCATGAAATTTTCAGGCAAATGAATAGAACTAGAAAAAAATTTGTCTATTAACCCAATATTCACTTATATGTGGCTATTAGTTGTCTGGATATATATATATATATATATATATATATATATATATAATATATATATCCAGAGAGGTTATGAGAAGTTTAAAGGTGATGTCACATGGATCTCCTTGGGAAGAGAACATAGATTTTGTGGGTGAGTTAAGGGTGGGTGAGGATGTGAGCAGGAAAGATAGATGTAGGATTGATAGGATGGAGTGAGAGAATATAGGGGCAGACAGCTGAAAATTAGAGGAATTTGGGGTGTTACGTGGAAATCTAATGCAGTGGAAATTTACTAGAATCTATCAAGGTGATCCAATGAGGACACATAGTAATTGGGTATATGGAGTCTCAACTGGACCCTGAGAACCAAGCAAACCTGAATCTGATGAGATTTCTGGGCTACTCCTGTCCCCACTCAGGGCAGAGGTGAGCTGCTTCCTCCCCTGCTTTGGGCCCAACTTTGCCTGCCCACTCTGGGAACTCCTCCTCTGGGGTCTGCAAGCAGGTTGACTCAGGCCCTGAGGACCAAGCAACCCAGAGTCTGCTGACATCTCTTCACAACTCCTGCTCTCACCCACCTGGAGAGTGAGTGCCTCGGACCTGCCTGCACCCAAATTGAGACCCACCAGATATTGGAGCCAATTGCACCCCCCTGAAGAGAACCTTGGACCCATACACATCAGGAAAGGAAGGGACACCACCTGCACCCACAGGAAGAAGAGATGGGAAGAGGACACTATAAGAACACATCCAACAACTGGAAAACCAAGATGACACCACCAGAATCTAGGGACTCTACACCAGCAAGACATGAACATCCCAACACAGATGAAGCAGAAGAGAGCAACCTTAAAAACAACTTCATGCAGATGACAGTGATCTTAAGAGAGGAAATAAGAAAATCCTTCAGAGAAATGGAAGAAAAGACAAACCAAAAGATGCAAGAAATCAAGGAAAACCAAAGAAATACAATTAAACAACTGAAGGAAACAGTTCAGGACCTGAAAACTGAAATACAGACAATAAAGAAAACAGAAACTGAGGGAATGCTGGAAGTAGAAAAGCTGAGTAAACAATCAGGAAACACAGACACAAACATAGCCAACATAATACAAGAGATGGAAGAGAGAATCTCAGATGCTGAAGATAAACTAGAGGAATAAATTCATTTACTGTCTTTAGTTTTGGAATTATACTGAAACTTTATTTCATTAATAATCATAATCCTGTGAGTAAAAAAAATCCACTAACCCAAACCTAAAAATGTTATTTTAATTACTAATATTTTGGATTATTTTTTACAGTTAGTTTGGATAATGCTTTTCAATATAAATCCCATATTTTTTAAAAAATTCCAGTATTTAAAGGGAATACTTATGAAAAATTCATGAAGCTCTGAGAGAAATTAAAAATACTCTGATCATTTTAATTGAATTACCTGAATACGACACATTTAAGCCAAAATAAAATTCTTTTTAAATTAAAATTATTGTGTACATTTTGTTATCATGGATGCTTTTCAATTCTTTATAACATTGACACTTAAAAGTCATTGATCTGAGAACCCTATGGACAGCATATAATTTTCAAAGTATTATCTGAGTGTGTAAAATCATAGGAGATACATTTTCATAGTAGCACAAATGTCTCAGTGTAGGGGATTATTTTTCTCCAAAGACATCACACCAGAAATTTCCTAATTAAATGAGTATTTACCACCTTTCTTTTAAATCCTTGTTCTTTTTAGAAGCATTGTGGGGAACCTAATTGTCAGGAGCCAGCCCTGGTTAGATATTAAAGTACTCCTTACAAGAAGCTTGGGACCTCCATGCTAAACCGCCAATTAGTCAAGCACCCCACCCCTTAGGTTAGTGTTCGAGATAACCCCAGGAAAGTTCTGGACACCTGCCCTGGCCTGAGAGCAATTAACACCCATTCTTTCCCCACTTCCTCTTTCCTTAATTCCTCCTTTCTCTTTAAAAACCCCTTGTTTATCATCAATAAAATTAGAACTTGACAAGGACACTGCTTGGTCTGGTTTTTCTTTCTCACCCATTTATTTTCAGGCTTAGTCCATGTCGGACCCACAAATTACCAGAGTCCAGCAGGCTGGGACACCTAATATTGAGACCCATAACACACTTATGCTGCTTTTACAAACTTTGGATTTAGAAACGAAGTTTTTAATGATTTGAACTATGTTAACTAATAAATGATGGTAAATCAGCATAAATTATCATGTTTTAACAATCTGAAAAAACCTCACTGAGGAAAATAAGAGCAAAATGGTCCATGTTTTTTTACTTAATTTATTTAAGTCTATCGTTCCATGTATCTTTAAGATTTGAGCTAAACAAATTTCTAGTCCTTTTAAGTGTTCATCTGTGTGTGTGCAAGCACACACATGCACAAGTAGTGTTTGTTCACACACACACACACATGATGTGTGGTGGGTATATATCCATGCCCTTGAATATAAAGGTAAGGTACACAAGAGAGATTGTCATCGGTAAGTTCCAATGTTATTCTTACTTAGTCTTGTGAACAACACAGTGAAAGCTTCCTTTAGCTACTGAGTCTGTTAAAGATCTAAATATAGACAAATATTGAGTGAAAACAGATAAATCCTTTCTGCAATGTTTGACATCATTGACAAATTGGGGACTGGTAGAAAATGATGCCTGCTATCAAATGTCCTGGGATATATATGTTGTGCAGGTATGCTATGGAGAGGTGGGTAAGTAGTGCGGAGTCAATTTTTACTTTCCAACATTGTGAGGGTTCTAGGGATGAGACTCATATTGTTAGGCTGTTCTGGTTAAGTGTCTTTACCTACAAAACCATCAGACTAACAAACTTTGTAGTTCATGTGCAATATCCTTTCCGAAGTAATAGAAACCAATACATTAAAATATCAAAAGAGAATAAAAAGACTTGAGTATGTCATTAACAGAAGCTATAATACTGTGAATTCTCTTCACCTGCAAAACTACTATATTTCTGTCAAAGGACATACAGCAATCTGGTTTCCTGTTCTTAAGGTGATGAATGTGGGTATTATTGACCTCCTGACAGCAGCCTTGGGGGTCAGATTGCTTGCAAGACCATGACCAAGTGCTAGTAACAATCTTCCTACATCTCATTTGTTTTTTGAATTCCTTAGAGATCTTAAGGCAGTTTTTCTAAAACATGGCCAGGTTTATATGTCAACCAAAGAGCTTGTTAACACTACAAGTTAAAAACCAGCTCTCAGGTAAGGGAGGTGTAATTAATTCTTAGAACACAGTGTGACTTGCAAGTACTGGAACTCATTAACATATGTTAAGGCTATAAATATCCAAGATAAGAAACTATTTTTCAATTAAAATGCAAAGTATTTTTGGCAAGGCTCTTATATATTCTGTCTTTTCTAGGAATGCACATATGAAGTCTGTTAAGATCATATCCTATTGGGGGAATAATATCACCAAAAAAAAAAAAAAATGCCACCATGCCTCTTTTAATACAATAGCAGTGATCTGGATGTAACTGTGACAATCTGATTTGCCATGAGATTATAAACACTGGACCACTTCAATATGTCTAACTGTATAATTTTTCTCACAAACATAATGTTAAAATTTTCACTATTTTGCAGTAGTTTTTATTGTTCTACTAAAAGTATACTTGGATATTGGGTCATATGAATTTTGTTCATATAGTCTATGTTGTTTCTGGAATGTCTTTTATAACTGGAAATGAAACATAAGAAAATAATTTCATAAAATGTTTCAAATTGAGTGACTGATATTTGCTAATTCTAAATTTTGTTGTTCTATCTTTTCAACTCTTTTAAGAGTTGAAACCTACTGGCTGTGGTTTTTAACTCATGTATAGGAAAGGAAAACTATAACTATGTAAAGGGATCATTTAAGCAGATGTTTCTCCAAGCACCACAAGGATTATAGTGGACATTGTACCCTTCTCTCAACATCTTTAGGTACCAGAAAATCTGCTTTAGCAGAATCGAAGCTTCCACCCAGATCTGTTCTGTCCTATCTAGGTATTAACCAAGATCTAAGTACTTTGTATGCAATACGTAAATGAAGTGGTATTAATGTCATTTCCTGATCACAAACCTACAAATCACTATTGACAGTAACAAGTTTCATGCCCTCTGTCCATGCCACAACCCCAATTCTGCAAAGTTATTACACCTAACTTATAGGTACAATCTACATTGTAGCATACTATAATATATTAATTCCTAATCATGGGAAATTGTGGCATCATGATGGTTTATTCTCTGGCTGAGAACAATCAAGAGGATAAAGAGAAGAATTATCTCTGGCAGTACAGAATGTCACATCATGCATGCCTTCTCTTGAAAAGGAAAATGTCTGTATGTCAGCAGCATTGCCTGCTCAAAAGCATGACTTTTTCTCTAGGCAGAAAGAGAACACCTACTATTTCTTTCTCTGTTTCAGATTTTAATTCCATGATTGAACAGATTTTTGTTTGTTTGTTTTACACTTTGAAGTTTGTTATCCAGAATTTATGTAAGTCATTTCTCTCTTCTTTTTCCTCCTCTAGTCCTTTAGAGTGATTGCCAACAGTGAATCATTGCATTGTAGTCTTTAACTAAACTAGCAATTCTTCTTCCATCTTGCTCCTACCCTTCAAAAATCACCTATATTTCTTCATATCTGGAACACAGATATAATAGAACACCCCACCTTCTGCACAGTGGTAGAAAATAAGTAATCAAAGGACTACCTTCACTCATTCTAATGTACCATGTGCCCTTGAATATAAAGGAAAGGACAAGAAAGACTTTGACATCATGTGATTTCAAGTGATATTCTTGCTTAAGCCTTGTGAAGAAGATAGTGAATGTTATGCTTAGATAATTGAATCTGCTAAAGCATTAAATATAGAAATATGATTAGTCAAAGCAGATAGATGCTTTCTTCAATGTATGACAAAATTGACAAATTGGGAACTGGACAAAAACAAATGACCCCTGATTATCAAATGTCCTAGTAATTTTAACTTGAATGTCCTTTAGGTCAGTGTTCATTTTGACCTTAAATCTTTTATTAACTTTATGTTCAACTGAATAAAAATGAGGAAAAGCTAACAGATTGGGTCAGAAAAATATGATTACTTAACTTTCCAATCCTAAATTTCATGTGGAAAATGCCCTCCATTGTCTCTATTTGATTGTTGTTGTTTCATTTCCTTTTGTAATATTTTTCTATGCCACATGTCTGCTATTTAAAACCCTTACAAAATTGAAGGTTTTTCCTCATAATTTTAAGTAACTACTTGAAGCAAATTTCATCCTAAATTTATATGTTTTGACAGTCCCCAGCTTTTACTTAGGCAAGGCTTATTGTCTGCTGAGTATAATGTACACATTGTAGTTATGGATACACATCTGATAGTAACCTGGGTTTACATTGGGTCAACAGACACTTATAGTCATCTTAAATGAAGCTATCAAATATCTAAATCACAGATGATTATATTGCACAACTATAATGACTAAGGATATTTTATTAATTCATTATGGAAAAATAGAAAGAGTACACAGACTCCTAGAATTTTAGGAACCTAGTACTGACAAGTTTAAGGGTAATTTAAGCAAATTTCTGTCTGCTTTAATGTAGCTTCAGTGTCTTTTGCAGTCCAATTTGTGCCACCCATTTTTTAGCATACCTAGTACACAGATACCCCAGACTGATTCCTATGCCCGGCAATGATAATGTACTAAAACCAAAAGAATTCTGTTATGTTCTATACAACCTATGACTTGTTATATTTGTGATAATTTTATATATATTAAGCACATAGGAACAATGGTATTCTATATATTTTTAAAATAAGAAGACATTGTTTTCTTAAAGGAGAGAGTAAATATTAATTCTTTGTCATAGCAAGCAGCTTCTCTCGCTCCATTCCCAGGTTTTACCCTACACTCATTAGCTTGTTTGTCCTTGAAACAACTTTTTATTCATTTTTTGATAATGTCAACAATTCACATGAACCTGGGAATGGAAAACAAGTCCTTTTTACTCCCAGCAGAGCTTTCTTGCCAGAGATTACATTGAGTCCTCATGCACATTAGCAATTTCACTTGCACACTGAAACAGATCAGTATTTTTGATTGAGTTTGACATTTTGAAATTTCACTACAATAGCTTACCCTATAAACAGGAAGTGACTGTAAAACAGATGTTCTTATTTAGAGATGTTACCAAAAGAGCAAATCACTAAATTTGTCCTTGCTGTAATTGTGTCATTTAAACCAAGAGAAAAAAAATCAGAGTCCTAAGACTGAAGAAACCCTGATAGGAAAATTATGCCATTATTCAATGTTATAAGATGTCACCTGAAGAAAGAACGTGATTTAAGATTCAATGCTGCTTCCATGTGATATGAATACTAACTTCCAAATTCTGTTATGCAATTACTGAGCAGAAGGCCTCCAGTATTTGTGGAAGTAAAGATTGGCAAGTGGTTTTAAATGACATAGGAAAAAGAGTCCAGCTCAAATGCTGGAATCCAATATTAGATTTTTAATTTTTTAGAAAAACTACTCGTTTATTTCTAAAGCCTAAAATTTATCTATGAAAAGTTCAGAAAATGATTTCTGTTTTAACAGGCATTTACATATTCAATACTACAATTTATCACAAATCTTGGATATTTATTTTGAATGAAATATATTAACTGTTCTAATATTTGTGAAAATTTTGGCACAAAATGGGTGTTTTTGGCATATTAGGTGGGAGTGAACATTCAGTGATTACCTAGCAAACATGGTAAGACCATTAACCGTCATAAGCCAACCCTCAAAAACAGAATTCTAAAGATTACATTTGTATCTGATGAGTCCATTTATCTGATTATAGGTAATAGGTTTCTTTAGGAAAATAGTTTTGGACAACTCACATTGAAAAATCCATCAGTTTGCATCTGAGTCTAACCCTGAACAAGACAGAAAAATAACGAATAACTTAAAAGGCTACTGTCACCACATATTTTGTAGATATGATGTACTCACTTATAATTAGTTTCTGTTTCTTCTAATGGTCTGGAATCTGTTCATTTCTCCTTTATTTGCTTTGTTACATAATCTCAAATGGCTGCTGTATTATCCTTTTGTGTAATGTATGTCTTTTTCAACATCTAGAGTCAATGAAATTCAGATATCATAGCTTAGACTCACATCTGCATATGTGACTTACAGTTTTATATTTTTTCATTAGTTTCATGACACATAATGCAAATTGGACATAAAATCTATTGTTAAATCATCTTCTCAAGTTATATAATGTCTGAGTTAGGGTTTCTATTGCTGTGATGAAACACTGTGACCAAAAATCAAGTTGGAGGAGAGGTTTATTTTGCTTATACTTTGCACTGTAGTCCATAGATGAAGGATATCAGGACTGGAACTCAAACATGGCAGAAATGTGGAGGTAGGAGCTGATGCAGACACCAAAAATAAATGCTGCATACTGTCTTGCTCCCTATGGATTATTTATTCTGTTTTCTTATGGAATCCAGATCCATCAGCCTGGGCATGAAACAACACACAAAGGGATGATCCAGCCCCCATCAATAATTAAGAAGTTGGCCAACATGCATATCTACAGGAGGACTTGAGGCTCCCTCCTCAGATAGCTTGTGTCAAGTTGGCATAAAATTAGCCACTGTCAACAGCCATGAAAAATGATACATCCTTTCAGAATCTTCCTTGTTGGTAATTCGTGGCATTTTATTAGTCCCTGGAAAAAGTAAAATGGAGTTGGATGCATGTCCATAGTTGGCATATGATGGGAGAAAGTGCGATTACAGATCTGCATAAGAAGGCATCAGCTACTGATTTTGTTTGTTCATCACTTTTGAAGAAAAATTGTCTCTCTAGTGATTCATCAGAATTGGTTACATGCGTGATGATCCCAGAAATGTATTTAGCTAACTGCTCTGAGCCAATGACATGTACCTCCACCACCGCTCTGTATGACTGCATTATAGAATGATAAAATGCACTGCAACTCTTACTAGCTTTTTGATGCTCTCAGAAATGGTACTATTTCCCCTATACTGGAACACAGAAGTCTTGAAGATAGAGATCATTGCATGTCACATACCTGGAGACCCTTTATCATTCTTGCCTGTTTTCCTCAAAAGAGTAGAATGGAAAGTTTGTCTTAAAATTCTCCAAGCATCATTGACCATACTCAACATACAGAAATTGTATCTTCCCACATTTTTTTGTTCTTACTTTCAGTACCAGAACCGAAATATTAGCCTTGAGATATTGATTTTTAATGTGTCGATTTGTGGTTAACACTTTTGTTGATACTTTTCTGAGCTTCACTAGTTTGTATCAAATGAAGGAACATAGTGAAGATGTGGCTATCATTCACAATGTAGTGGGCCTTCTCCAGTAAATTGAGATGATTCCTAGAAGGTAAAGCTGACTGATCTCTTCCTTTCTTATTTCTGCTCCTACTTATATCAGGAGAATTCCCAGGTAAGCATCACTCACCTCTCACCAGTTCTACTATCGACTAACATTAAACTTGAAGCATTTCTAGAGTCCTTTGAACTTCCCGGTCAGATGTCACATTCTATATACATATAGAATATCGTGAAGAAATTATTTTAAATGTGTAGCACATATTATACATACTTGTACATGTTTATATAATATCAATTTTATTTCTCTGTAGAACCATCAATAATTGAGTTGAGAATAAATTTGCAATGTTATTCTTCTTATATATAAATTCATCACTAAATAAAATATGCAAATATCAAAGCAATTGTTAATTTTTATTAAATGATTGAAAATATATACCATTATGAAATCAACATGGAACTTTAAGATGTTGCAACAAAGTGGTATAAAATTACAGCTTTTATAAGTGTATGGGATAGGCAAACGAGTGGTTGAAAGACAGAAAAGAACTTCTAAGCCGAAAAAGAGAGAAATTTAATGATAATAGCAGGACACCAGAAATATCAATAGTAGGCTTGTACATGAGTGTAATTCTCAGAAGAGAAAAGTATATTTAGGAGTTCACATTATCTTCCCAGGTTCTTATCTGATTCTGTAACTTATACTATAGATACACAATAACCACAATTGACAGTGTTATCCATGCTAAAAACCAAATCATTGTAATATTTGGTTAGTGTGAATGCTTTTCCATTTTATCAAAATATAATTTGCTCAAGAATATCTTGCTACTTTTCATCCTTCACCCCACTTGTTCAGCTCTTCAGACATTCTAAGTTTGAGAGTATTAAGAAAAGCAAAAAGTCACTATTTTATAACAAGTAATTTCCATTTATTAAAAAAGAGAAATAGATGAATTACAAAGTGTTATGTACCTTTGGACTTTTCTCTCTAGTTGTCAGTGATAACTATGTGCCATAAGCAAAGTAATGGACTTAAGGAAGAATAAAGGACACTCCACACCTATAAATCATCTCATTAAATATTCATGAGGAATATATTGCCTGAATCTAAAAGCATTCTAAAAATGTTTTTCTTTCCTTTTCACATGACAGAAATCTAAAAAACTAAAATCCAGTAATATATCATTTAATAATGAATCAATTATCTCATTGTTTATTTATGTTTTGAACAGATAAACTTCTCCATTCAATTACAATCCTCTTTATATTTCTGCAAGCATATCTAACTAACATGAATGGTATTCTCAAAGCTTTTGAGGAGTTATCTGCATTACAGGGGAGTAAAAATGTGTCTTATTAACGTTATAATGATATCAGTTATCTAATGGTAATTTGTTGAACTCTTAGTGCATGATCCTCTAAATGAGAATACTTTACAAACAGCTACGAATTAGGACTTTAACAAAACTAAACAGAGAGGGGGAGAGACAAAGAGGGGGAAGAAGGGAGGAAGGGAGGGAGGGAGGGAGGGAGGGAGGGAGGGAGGGAGGGAGGGAGGGTGAAAGGTCTAGATAAACTTTTAAGACGCGGTCTTCTCTTTTGTCACAAATTCAATGAAAGAGTCAGGCTAGAAAGAGAGCTACATAAAATGAAGTGTAAATGAATACAGGTAAGTTTCTTGATACTTTGGAAGCTCCTAATTCAAATGGTTATTACATTACTGTTTTCATTCATACAGTTCTTAATATCATCTATAGTCAGGCTTCTGAAATATTTGTTAGATACACAGTTGAACATACAAAACTTCTTCAAAGTCATTTCTGTCTATGACTTGATGCAAAGAAAAAATAAACAACAGCAAAAATGTAATTTTGGAATATTTGACTTGAATAATTTCATTGATTAAAGTATGCATAATTATACTGTTATTATATACATTTTCATAAATGTTTAACTTATCAAATTCAATAAATGAATACTAAATATAAGGTTAGAGTGATTATTTTCTTTGCATTTCAGCTTGAGTCTACTTTCCAGAAAAAAATCATTTGTTATAACAACAAATCTCATTCAGTAAAATACATTGGCTTCATAGGACATATTAAAATTATATCTATCTGTCTATCTATCTATCTATCTATCTATCTATCTATCTATCTAAAATATATGGGATTGTTAGGTAGCAATCAAAGTTAAAGATTTTCTATGAAATCAGAAGACCTAAGAATACACTCCTCCATTGCTGGTTGGAGTGCAAACTTTTGCAGCCACTTCAGTATGGCAGTTTCTCTGGACAATGGGAATCAGCCTACCTCAAGATCCAGCAATTCCACTCTTGGACATATATCCAAAGAATGCACATTCATAAAACAGGGACAAATGTTCATAGCAGCATTGTTTGCAATAGTCAGAATCTGGAAGCAACCTAGATGCCCCTCATCAGAAGAATGGATGGAGAAAATGTAATTTTACACAATGGATAATTAGGGGGAAAAATATGGAAACTTGAAATTAGCAGCAAATGAATAGAACTGGAAGAAACCATCCTGAGTGAGGTAACCCAGTGACAGAAAGACAAGCATGGTATCTACAAGGATGACCCCTAAATAAGAATCTAGGCTGTAGTGGAGAGGCTGCCTTTGATGTTCTTCCCCTATAATGAGATTGACGACCATGTTAATAGTGATCCTAGAGCCTAAATCTATTAGCTGATGGAAGCAGAATCAAACACACACAGCTAAACACTGAGCCTAACTCCTGAAATCCAGTTGCAGAGAGGAAGGAATGATGAGCAAAGGGGTCAATACCAAGCTGAGGAAACCCACAGAAAAAGGTGACCTAAACAAGGGGGAGCTCATGGACCCCAGACTGATAGCTGGGAAACCAGCAAAGGACCAATCCAGACCCCCTGAACTTGCATGTCAGTTAGGAGGCCTGGGCAATCTATGGGGTCTCTGATAGTGGATCAGTATTTATCCCTAGTGTACTATTGGACTTTGGGAACCCATTCCACAATGAGGTATATTCTCTCAGCCTAGACACATGGGAGAGGGCCTAGGCCCTGCTCCAAATAATATGAGATACTCTGGATACCCCATGGAAGGCCTTACCCTGACTGAGGAGCAGAAAGGGTATGGGATACGGGGTTGGTGGGAGGAGGGGAGGAATAGGAAAGTGGAATTGGTATGTAAAACAAGGTTGTTTCTAATTTAAATTAAAATGGGTGAAAAAACCTATAGTTACAAGAGAACACTTGCCATGATAATAAGATTGATGACTGACTTATATGCCACCCTATAGCCTTCATCCAGCAGATGGTGGAAGTAGAAGCAGACATCCACAGCTAATCACTGACCAGAACTGGATTCCAGTTGCAGAGAAGGACAAGTGTTGAGCAAAGGGGTCCAGACCAGCCTGGTGAAACCCACAGAAACATCTGACCTGAAACAACAGGGAGCTCTTGGTCCCCAGACTGATGGCTGGGAAACAAGCATAGGACTGATCCAGACCCCAGGAATGTGGGTGTCAGTGAGGAGACCTCAGAAATCTATGGGGCCTCCTGTAGTAGATAAGTACTTATCCCTAGCATAGGTGTGGTCTTTGGGAGCCATTCCACATAGAGGGATACTTCCTCATCCTAGACACACAGGTGGGCCTAGGCCTTATCCCGAAGTATATGACAGACTTTTAAGACACCCCTACAGAAGACTTCACCCACCCTGTGAAGCAGAAAGGGTATGTCATAGGTAGGGTTTTAGTTGGGTGGGTGGTAGGGGAGGAAGGGAGAGAGCGGGAATTGGGATTGCCATGTAAAACAATCCTGTTTCTAATTTAAATAAAACATGGAAGAAAAAAGAGAACAATTGCCCAAAACTCAGAACTAAAAATAAAACTGAAGCATGTGTTTAAAAAATATCTTTTCTTCTGTAGAAATATTTGTTGACCTTAAAACCTCCCCCAATGAATCCAAATGCCTCTTCTCATATTTGCTGAGTCTGATTAAACAGATTTGCCAATCTTCATGCCTATTTAATAGAAATATTCATACTTGATTCCTCACTCTAATGTAGTTCCTTTCATGGCATTTCAATAGACTTCATACTGGATTCTCAACACGTTTTGAAATGAAAGGATTATAGACCTAGGATAGCCCTTCTCTGACTTTGAGTATCTTTGCTGATCCTGAATTCTAATTTCTACATATTCATACCCTGGTCAGACTCTTGGAATGAACTTTAAACTATAGATAAGAAAATTCAAGCATTACACAGGGTTTTCCCTGAGTATCAGGGACAGTTTGTGATATATCACCCATTGTAACCATGGATTTTGACATGGAAATGAAGATAAAAATAAGCTTCAATATTTTTTTAGGAAATTTCATATTTATTTGTTTTAGATAGTAGCTTTGTTCTGACAAATTGTTCATTGCAGTCTTTTTTTCCCCTGAGAATTACACCCTGCCATGCTGTCATAGATGTAAACCTCCAGCTTTATCTAGGTAATAAGTGGCTATTATACTCAATCGTTTTACTGTGAATGATTTGTTATGCTAGGAATCTAAGACACTGGATCTTAGCACTAACTAATTAGATCTGAAGTGAAGTCTGAAATTTCATAATTCTGATGAAGATTCTGGTGATATTGTCCCTGTTTGCTCTGGGAGTAGTTCTACTAGTGTACTGGACTTTCAACTGTGACAGTCTCAAATAATCACAATGAAGAAATTGATTGTAGTTGGGTTTTAATTCACATAAAAATCTTGCTGAGCTAATTCAATTAGCTTCATGGCTAATTGAAAATAAATTGAAAAATGACTATGTTTTCTTCAAATCATATACTCCTGCAGAAGATTCAGCTATAACATCAATGCAAAGGTAAGAGGGGTTCTTGGTTCTTCTTCTACTGACAGTACTACTATTATTAACATTAAAGAAATGCCAAGATAAAGATGATTGTGATATGGATTATAGTATTAGTTATGCACATGATAGACTGTAATAATGAAATTGCTTATAAAAACCCACCAATATATCTTGACATGTAAAACTTTGCTTTATGTATGGATATGAATAGATTAAAATAATACAAAAAGTAAATAATTATATAATGTGCCCATACATCCACTGAACACTTAAACAGACTTTATTAAAATCACCAAATGGACAACTTTGCTATATCCATGTCTCTCCCCCATTTCTTCCTACTTCTGTCTGTAGTTTGACAGTCATCCTAGGTAATGATTATTTCATACCTAATTGTTTTTGTGGCATAAATAGCTTAGTGTTTTTAAAATATCTTCACAATACAACTAAAATATTCAATAAAATTCAAGCTGGACTTGATGCCACAAGCCTGAAATCCTCTCCTTTAGGAGACTGAGGCAGGGAGATTGATAGTTTAAAGTCAGGGTGGACAGCATATCAACATGCTTTCTAACAAAGAAACAACATATAAATTAAATTATAATGTAAATATATTTAAAATGAAAATTACTGTTTTCTCAAATGATCTGTAACTATTCTTACTTTTAAGCAATGCCCAAATATACAGGTTGTGATTAAAATATTCATAACCTTTTCTTTTTCTCCTATTCAAGGAAACCATATAAAGACAGCTAACTGTTCCTTTGAAAGATATGTGGGTTCTATCCAGAAGAAATCTGAGTTTAATATTTCGAAGGTGCTAAAATGTAATCTGAAGAACACCTTGCACTGCCAGGAATGTTTTCTTTTATCTAGAGGCACAGGAGGTATGAAAATGCTTACCAATATCTCCATTTTCTTAAGCTTAACTATTACATCTACCAAAGATGTATAACTGTTTTGTGAAGATGTGAACACATAGGCATCCATTGCAAGGATCATAAAAAAAAAAAAAAAAAAAACACCAAAGAATGTATTTCATTCAACTTCATCTTGGTAAGGCAAAGAATTATTAAAGTTATTAGAGTTATTTACTGGAAATGGATGAATCAGAGGCAGCTACAATCAGAAGTACCACCCCAACTGGGATATCATTCTTATGAAAAGTTACAGCAATTGGAACATATATTCAGTTAACCTTTCACCACTTATGTACATTACCGGCCTCAAATTATGTCCATTTCCATTTGAGGGGCAGCAACAGGAGTAATGAATGGGGTCTCAGATGAGAATCAAGTGACCTATTTCCACTTACCCCCAATCCCTGGGCCCTTGTCAACTTCTACATGTAATCACTATCAGCAACATTACCATTGCCAGATACCTAATGCTTACTACTGTTTTGCTTATTTTGTTGTCCTTACTAAAGGAGTAAGTATTCTGTAGTTTACAAAAGTCTGTTCTGCACCTTCATAACATTGGTGATGTTATGTCTAGAGGTAACTAGTTTACAACACAGGTCAAGATTGATTATTATAAATTTGTTAACTTGTCATCACCATTGATCAATTTCACCATAGGCTTATTTTATTTTATTTTATTTCCTGAGAATATGACAGACAGTTTTGTGTATGCATGTTTGACACTAAAAGCAAAGAGGAAGTAAAATGCTATACCGAATGAGTAAAAACTAATTATGTATAAAACTATGGAACTATTAAGTAACTACTTAGCTATTATAATCCCTCAAGGATATTAGGACTGGAGTAAGCTCTTTTATAATAAACAGTATGGAAAGCCAAGTATTTGTACTGCAGGACATTTAATACATGTCAGAGCAATGGGATCTCTCATATCTCAAGGTCTCAGAGGAATCTGGACTTACTGAATTACCTACTCCTCTGAGGGTTGGTCCACACGGGTATGTCAATTACCAGGAAAATAAAACACCTTCAAGGAAAAGTTGTTTGTTCCAGAGACTTTAGAGACAATTAAAGACTGCATAAATGTAAATGGTTAAAAGGGTATCTCTAGTGATTTTCTATTCTTACCTTGTGAGAATGCTCTACTCTGCAATGGTTTATTTTGCCAATATGCACTTGGCATATGGCTTAGGATGGCTTCACTTTATTTTGAAGCAAATACCATATATCACTCACACTATATTTTTAAGCCTTGTCTTAATATTTTTTACGCAGAGATCATAAGAGTCAAGCAAAGAATTCTAGTAGCAAACTACAGATTCTAGTAACAAACAAAACACCTTTTAAACACAGAATTGAACAGAAGATTAATTAAATTCTAGTGTTTCACATGAATGATATTCAAATATTACTGTTTTTTGATCACTGTTGCAAAATTATGTAAATGTATTTCTTTAGTAAATTAGGTAGGAAGCTGAATATAATATTTTAGACACTGGAAAAATAAGTCAAGCAGAGCATGTGAAGATAATCTTCAGATTAAAAAAGAAAACATTGGAAACTAAAATGCCTTTAGTCTGATAAGAATTGCTATTTCTTTTATGAAAATTTGCATTTATTTTAATAAAAAATAATCCTCTAACAGTCCTAAATTAGTAATGAATTCAGTAAGCTCTGATTATTTTGTTTCATTTTAATAACAAGAATTAAATGTGGATATTTAATTTGTCATCCTACTTTTAATATGATATTCTATGAAATAATAATCTCCAGGGCACAGCATATGAATAGAATAAAAAAGGACAAGAATACACTCTTTCTGTCTAATCAAAACCTTCCAGTTGTGTGTGGGACCATGTTCTTTAATCCAAGCATTTGGGAGGCAGAGACCAATTTTCCAAATGATTATTGATGCCGGAGTCCCCAGACCATTGTAGGATAGTACCATCCATACTGGAAGTCCCCCGTGTTATAGGAAAGCAGACTGAGCTAGCTATGATGAGCAACATTCAACTGCACTCCTCTATGTTCCTGCCCTACTCAGGATCACGCCCTGGATTCCTTCAGGGATGGACTGTTATCAGGAAGTTTAAGATAGAAAGACTGGATTCCTTCAGGGATGGAATGTTATCAGGAAGTTTAAGATGATAGAAAGACTTTCCTTCATAAATTGCTTGGATTATGGTGTTTTGTCTCAACAGTAGGAACCCTAATTAACTGTACTATATTTGTTCATCATGTAAATCATTTTTGTCAGGTTTCTGTGAGAGAAGTCACAAACATCACCACTTCAGAGTTCATCCCAGTGAATACTTGCCTTGTGACACAGATGCAGCCATTTTTTTTCCATTTCTAGCTGGATCTCAAATCCTAAGATCAGGAAAGTAGCTACAATTTTTAAAAAGTACAGTTTTTTTATTCTAGAATGAGTGAAGAAACTCTGCTGAGTTTTACCTGAACAAATTATAAACATTTCGTGTTCAGCAAATGTTATTGGCTTAATAAATATGAATTATTAGAAGTGTGACATTGAATAAACAACACTTAAACTGTCTCAGTGGTGTTGAGTCAATGAGCTATAAGAATATAATGAAAAATATTGAGAAAATGGCCATATCTGTTATGCAGAGGGGAAACAAATGTTCACAATGTCATCTGCAATTACTCACAACACAGACCAAATGCCCAATCAGCCTCTAGCTTTAGTGAAAGAGAATGGGAAACAGAGCTAGTAATATATGTTGGAGACTTTGAGCAATATGCATCAAACTTTTACATAAATGAAAAAATTTCAAAGCCTTGATTTTAGGTAGGAAAAAAGGACTTCGATAAAATACAAACAACTGATTCCACTATAGATTAGTTTTGGAATTAAGATGATTACAATTTCTTTTGAACATTTAAAAAAAATCCATTTGACTGGATTTTGACATTAAATTGAGACTAAGTCCAACACTTTTGATGTCATTTCTGTAATGGAATAGAAGAAAACCATGTGATCAAGGATTAAAAACTAAGATCTGTAGCTGGAAATCTCTGTAAACTAACGATGTAAACATTTTATTTTTTAATAGAATATTGTTTTGAAAGACTCAAACTAGAACAGAAAGCATATGACTACCTAGAAAAGAAAGGACATTCTACCCTAAATTGAGGCAAACAGTATCTGCCAGCAGTACATTTGAACTGGCTAAGGATCACTCACAGACTCCAGAATTGTACCCAGAAGAGGAGAAGTTACAGAAAGAGGAGAAAGAAAAGAGGAGCAACTGGAGAAGAAGTAAGGGGGAGGAAAAGGATTAGGGGAGAAGAAGAATATCCCATATGTAAAAAGCATAGCAATTAGGGCTACATGTATCCTCAAAGGTGTGGGATGCTTAGAAGTCACCTCCAGCTTCAAATACATGCAACTTGAAGTATAGAAAGTTGTCCTGCAGATCTCAATGAAAAAGATATCTGACAACACACAATGAGTATAATGAATCAAACCAATGCAAAGAGCATGGTTACAATGGTCCCTGATGTGGTTATTAAGGGAGTTGACTATACTTGTCCTGATTTTTTTTCAAAGGAAAGGGTTAACAAATTTTAAAGTCTTTAATGAAAGTATCAATATCCACTTTTATATGGTTAAGTAGCCATCACTGAAGCTGTCTGGACTAAGGAGGTCAAAGTTCAAAGATATTTGTCTTAAACAGTAAACGCTAATCTGTAGTTTGTACCAGTGATCCGGTATGGGCATTTCTATTGCCCTCAAACTGGGAACTAGAGAATCTACTGTTCTGAAAACAAGATGTTGTGCATCATTTATATCTGTGCATTTCTCTTTTAGAAAATGGTTGAACGGCTTAGACTTTCATTCTCTCTCTCTCTCTCTCTCTCTCTCTCTCTCTCTCTCTCTCTCTGTCTCTCTCTTTGTAGATATCTTGAGTTCAAACAACCCTGTGTAAGATGCAAGTCCCTTGTGACCAGATTGAGTTTGGTGCTGTCTTCCCTGAGATTGATCTGTATTCTGACAGAAAATTGAGTGAATGGACGTAGTGATGTGCAGAAAGTGGTGATAACCACTATCTTACCTTCCATCTTGCTTTTTACCTTTTCAGTGTGTCTATGTGACTAAATTCTGACTAATACACAGAATGGACTTTGATGTGATACCTTCACATATCGTCTTCTAAAATGTGGGAAGCAGTAGTAGGAAGAGAAGTAGAAATCTGTGTGAGGAGGAAATATTTTCACAACATCCTTTACACATATAAGAAACCACAAAATATTAAAGCAACAAAGAATAAAGTTAATCTGATTCCTATGCCTTCACACATAACTGCAAAAGTTAAACAGATTAGATTTGATTTAAACAATAACTAAAATAAAATTCCACTATAATCATTTATTCATTTTGATGTCCTTTGAGTGATTCTTGACACTAGTGGTAAACTTTGAAGCCCTATGATGAAATTCTGTCAAATGCTATAAGAGCGTCTTTCTAAAAAGTGATTTTATTTTAATGCATGTGAGTTTTCTGTATACTTAAAACACATGTCACACATAGGTACACATCTCAAACAACAAAATGTCTCTTTTTCTGCTGATCTGACCTAGGGTCAGACTCCTACTGGCCCATCTTCCCAGCTACCTACATCAATGCTCTCACCCTAGGGCGATGCGCCTATAACTGCTTTTTCAGTCCTAAAGAGGAGTTTGTTTTGGCTTCTTTGAAAACCATAACCCTTATTAACTCAATGCCACAGCTACCCTGTGAGTCACCAAGGAGACCAACAAAAAAACAGCAGCATACCTAACTGAACTCCATTGAAATTTTGAAATTTTACTGTTATATAATACCATATTTGATATGCACATACAAACAAGCATTAGAGACAAAGATAGCTCTCAAGAGCACATTTTACTACTAAGGGAAACATGGAAGGTGCTGATTCCAAAATCATGCAAGTACAGTTGAGGCCAGATGGAAAGAAGGGAAATTTGAGGGAACAAGAGGAGGTAACAAACCTCTAATTAGGCAATTTCCATAAGTATGTCATTGAGAATCTATGATAGCTGCATAAGTGAGGAAATAACAAAGGTTCTTACATAGAGAAAAGGTTTGTTTAGCCAAGGATATTTCAAACGATATCATTAAAGTGTCAGTGAACTCCATGGGTCTGAAGTGAGCAACACCCTTCATGAAACATCTCAAAAATCCCTTTACAAAAGAAAATACCATAAGATAAATAAGTCAACCCACATATATTTGTTTTAACTTGAATGTAAAACTTCACTTACTTTTAAATCTTACAAAAATTGTAAATTACATTTAACAGTGCAACATCAAACACCATGAAATCATTTTATCTTTCATGAATAGTTAGGATACAAAGCTCTTTCTCTGATACTGTGTCTCTGTTTCTCAATAGGTCTGTCACTGTCTGTCTCTCCATGCTCCCCCATCTGTGTGTGTGTGTTTGTGTGTGATATTTCTCCTCACCCAAGTCTTGCCTGTGTTATATCATCTCTAAAGAACATGTTATCCTTAACTCTACTTATTAAGACTGCCAACTTTATTCCACTGGCCTCTTACTGGATTTCATGGACATGGCTCTACCTAAGATTTCCCCAAGATTGATATTTCACACTGTGATAAATGGTGTCTGGCTGCATCTACAGATGTCATTCATACTAGACTTACACCTGGAACTTCTGATTTCTCTGTTGAGCATCTTTACACTAATCAGTGCAGTACAAGAAATCACTTTCATTATTCATTTTTATGCAACTTAATATTTTCTGCTCTTTTCAATGTACATATTACTACTCTGTGTTCCTCATAATCTACCACATTTTCTCTTTTTTGTGTGTTATTATTTGGAGATTTCACATAAAATACCCTGATCACTCTTACTTCCCAATCTTCCCATGCTTATCCCTCACCCCAAAACTCCAATTTATGTTATTCATGTAGTCAGTAGAGCATGATCAAACTCCCAGGGGCCAGCCTCTAAAGAAAGGGTAAGGTCTTCCCCACACCAACCTTTTCCAGTATATATCTATTATAGAGACCTACATTTCAGCATCATTATAACAATCCTTAAGAGTTCTCTTCAATGGTTTCTTGTCCAGGTTATAACTTTTTTCTGGAGACTGGGAGTAGGGGTTTTCACAGAAGCCTTCTATGTCTTCATCTCAACTATGAGTTGACAATTATCAATATCACTGCAGAAGAAGCTTCCTTGCCCTTTCTAGACAGCAGGAACATAGTTCATTGACTTTAGATGGTACCCAGCAACAGCACCAACCATGGATATCTGCTTCGCCTCCACCTTTGCACATGCCATGGAACTCAGCATGGACTCCAGTGGTAGGAAAACCATTATAACAAGGTCCATGGTGACAGCCAGGCCCTCCACAGACACCAACATAGCTTTAGGCAGTGGCACAGTCAACTTTGCTTTTTTTCACTGGTGTGGTGAGAATCTAACCTAGACTCTTGTGGATATGAGTCCATCAAACTCCCACCTGACCTCTATCTCCAGGCTTTGAAATATACCCACTCTTTGTTTAAAAATGACATTTTCTATCAGCCAAACAAGAATTACACAAACCTCTACAATTGTATTTAGTTTATTATTTAGTTATTTAAATACTGTAAAATAAGATTTAAGATCTCTCCCTCTCCCTCTCCCTCTCTCTCTCTCTCTCTCTCTCTCTCTCTCTCTCTCTGTGTGTGTGTGTGTGTGTGTGTGTGTGTGTATGTACTTGCATGTATTGATCTTACAGCCTCAATACATAGTGGGTACAGTATAACTCAAAATAAAATGTTTCATTACTTCTGCAATTCTGTATTCAATAGTATAGAAAAGTTTATCAGTTTGATGCCCTTTCAATTGTTTAGGAAGTCAAAGTAGCTGTTTATAGAGCAACATATAAATAAGTATTCCTGTCTTCATTTACTATTACCTTTTCATGTCAAGAAATCATGTATTCATTCCTTGTTGCTTCTGTTTAAAATAGTAGCAGGAAAATGTTTATAGCTTTATCCTCTGGCCCAGGGCCCTAACATGAGTCCATTCCTGAGTAGCCATATGGCAATGGCACAGCCATCTGCTTATCCTGATTCTTTTTTCCTGGCAAACCTTGGCTCCATATGGGGTCTTTTTCTATCATCTGTATCCATCAGGAGACGAGGCAAAACCAATATCTGCACATTCCCTTTGAAATAACATTTTTATAATTGCTCCGAACATGGAGATCATTCATTTTCTTTCCCTTTCTTCTAGTTTGCACACAGCCACCTTCTTCTGCTTTAAACAGAGACAATTTGATTTCAGGCAAACCCAAAAGCTGTCAGGGCAGGCCTTCAGGTGTTAGGCAATATAATCAATTCAAAGACCTGATAGCCCCTGCTTTGTGGATATGAAAATTTGTGGCTCAGGAGATAAAATGAGACGTCCTTTTACATGTTGACAGGATAACAATTTGGTGTCAATGTGAAGTTTCACATATTTGGACAATAAGCAATGGGAATCTATGAACAAGCCTCTTATATTTCTATTGACAGTCATCTTATGGGATACCTAAATTATGTGATGTGTGCTGTTTAAAATAATTTGAAGCCACTATGTCATTTTAATATGACACATTTTGATTTTTTGGTGAAAGCATGGAATATCCCTTAATAACATGCTCCTTACTATTTTCTTCAACCTAAACAATCACATTTTTATTACTGAATTTTGTGTATGTGTTGAATTCCCTCAAAAATTCTCCTTTAAAGGGGTCATTTCAGTGTGTGGTAGAGACTTAGTGTAATGAAAACTCCCAACTATCTACTAGAGTAACCTTAACCAAGTAAGAATCCAAGCAATAGAGAATAGATAGCCTCAACTGGCCATCCCATATAACCAGGCAATATTCCAGCCCAGCCTCAACCTTTGGCTTAAAATTTGTCCTGCCTAAAAGAAGTGCTGAGGTAACGTTGGTACATAAATTGTGGGAATGACCAACCAATTAATGGTCCATCCTGAGACCCATGTCATGAAAGGGAGCCCATCCCTAGACTGCATGAAGTGCCAGGAACTGTTGTCAAAAGGCCTAGTATTCTATAATATAACAAAACACTACTGAAAAAAAGAGAAGACTGCATCCCTCCCCTGGGCTCCACACTAGGGATTATACCCCTGGCATCTTTAGCAGAGACCAGAATGGTCCTAGGGACCCCAGGAAAGACACAGCTCCCCATCTGGAAATCCCTTTCAAGACTATTTAACATCCTCAGACTGTACTCCTACATCTGGGCCCCATATCCCAGACTACTATTTTGGAAGACATCTTTGGCTTTACCTGAGGCCAGGTAGGATCTACAAACCCGAGTGAAGACACTGCCTAACACCTACTAACATTCTTTAAGCCCTCCCCATCAAACTCTACTGCAAACCCTACTGTGCTAGGGTACACAGACACAGCAGCCTTATAGGAGGCCAGGCTTGTCCTAGGATCAACAAGTAATACACAGTGCACCACCCACCAAAACCCTTTAAGTCGGCCCAGTAATCCCAGACTGTACCCCCGCCCTTATTCTCCACTAAACCACCACCAATGCCTACTTCCCCTCCCCCCAGCCCATGATCAATAGCTTTGGCTACAATTTCAGCAGAAGGCTTCCTCACTACTAGAGATGAAGCTGAATCTAGAGACACCAGATCCACAACTTCAGAGGTTCTGAACCCTAGGGAAGAACCTATTATTTGTTAAATGTTTATGCTATGCAATTCCTTTCTATGTATGATTGCTTATACCCACAGACTTGGGATGCCCTCATCATTGGACAAAGAAACTTCCTTTTGCAATGGACAGTTGTCATTGGAGAGATGCATAATTGGTGAAAGTGCATAGAGTAAGAGACTGAGGATGCAACCTTAAATGGCACAACTTCATTAGAGTAGCACTGTTAAAGCATGGAGAACATCTTGGAAGTGGAAGCAAGAGAAAACTGAGATTCACAGGACAGTGAGGAGCACTGTGAAATCCTGCTTTCTTCACCTGACATGGTTATAGTGATCATGATCTCATAGCAGTTTTGATTACCTTGCAAGGCCTGTATAAGCCTGCTCCAGCCAAATCCCAAAAAATGTAGTAGATGGTCATCTCCATGTCCCTCTCCTGCCAGTACTGTCAGTGGATAGTTGTTGGTGGAAGGAAAGTTAGTTGTTCTTTTTCAACATGTGACTACTGGTTTCCCCATGGTCTAAGGCTAGTGCCACTTTGGGGATAACTAACTGGAATTATGAGCTTTTAAAAATACTTGAAGATGGTCCGGGTCATGATGTGCAGCTTGAGGGATATTAGAAAATTGAAGAGAAGAAGCCATGTCTATTTTATTTCATAAATGTATGAAATTCTCCAAAAATAATAAAACCATTTTCAAAGGAATAAAAACAGAGGGATAGTTTTTTACCTAATATCTTAAAATTTGTGAAGATAATTCATGATACTAAGCATGCAGAGGGCAACTGCAGAACGTTCCTGTAATGCAGATTTGAATATTGTATTCATTTGCTTTTCAGCATTTCTCAACCAGGATTCCCACATGATAGGATATGTAAGATGTTTTGAAAGTGCTGAACTTTTAACAGGAAAGCATATTTTCTGAATCCTGATAAAAGACCAATTTATTAAATTCAATATAGTAAAGATAGTCATATAATAGCCTGTTTTAAAATAAAACATTTAAAAATAAAAGAAAACACACAGTTACTCCATACTAACTCTTGGATTTAGTGAATACTTGAAAAGCTGCTTGTACCCAAACCGTGTGGTAACAATGAAAAGTTCATAATTATATTTCTAGACCAAAAAGTAGAATATGGTTGGTAGTTTTGGTAACACAGCACACACCCAGTTACTACGGCATTTCAAACACTGAATGCTGCTCAATGCTGCTAAAGAGTAACCAAATCTAAAGTTTAAAAAGGCCATTTTTCCCACAGGTAATATGTCTCTTACCTCAAATTGCTTCTACACTATTCATTTGCAGAGCTCCATTCTTTCTGAGAAACTAATCTATGTAGAGTATTCCTTAGAAAGCCACTGCTTGTTTTCACTTGGTGTTTTTTAGGAGGATTCAAAGAACAATCTAACCTCATGTTAGAGTGAAATTCCTGATAACATTGGCTTCCTGTTTACTCCTTTGCTTAGTTAAAAGATGCAAGAAGATAGAAACTGCCAGCACCCAAGGGCTCCTAATATGGCTTTCTGTACCCACAATCAATATGATTCTGTCACAGTGAAGTCAGCCCACTGGTTTGAAGAGTGCAGTCTTATGCATAGAATCTACAACACCACTTTTGGCAGAAGGGAACTGTCACCCAATGGAATGTTAGGACATTTGTAGTTTCATGGTAAATTTAGGATTCTAGGGGAAGAAAGGTGTTTCATGTTTAAAATTAGTATTATAGTCATTTTCTACCAAGTTCATAGTATTATAGTAATTTTCCTTCACCAATGTTTATCCTTGTTTTCTAGATTAATCAATGCAATGAACAGTCATTCTTTAAAAGCAACAAATATAGTAGGAACTATCCCCAAAATAAAAACTGAAGTAATTACCATAATTAGACCATCCCCTATTCTACCTAATCCCAAGCAAACCTGATGGGGGATGTCCTACTGTATATATGTTTCTCTTATTGGTTTGTGAATAAAAAAAAAAAAAAGATTTCACAGTACCCAGGGAGGAAGATAGAACTTGCCAGGCATTTTCTGGTAAGAAAAGGACATATAGAAATACATAGATTAATAGAAATTGATTAATAATTAAAAGAAAACTAGCCAATAAGAAACCTGAGCCATTGTCCAAACAGTTTATATTTAATGTAAGTCTCTGTGTGTTTACTTGGGGCTGAAGGGTGGCGGGAGCAGGCAGAACAGAACCTCCATCTATACAAACCTCATTATTTACTCTACTCTTTTCTAGTCAGTGCTATCACATGTCATGATTTGGATCTTTATTTATTTCTCCTTAAATTCTTAGTAGAGTGGAAAACTAATTACTGTATGTATGTTCTGGATATTAATTTAAGTGAATGAAAACTGGCTCCTGCAGGATTTCAATAACCAGTGCAATTTGTTTGACATTTTAAATGAATTTATTTATGGTTTAGATTAATATTCACATGTAGGCAATAGGCAGAAAAATATTACTTATTCATGTATAACTAGTGAATGCAAAAAAGCAGTATTAGTTAGAATTTTATTTTCTTAAGAAGTACGGCAACAATAGGCAAACCAAAGTGGATTGGGGAGAGACATGAGGTCTTACCCCTACACAAAAAGCTACAAGCAATGAAGGAATGCTGAGAACATGAGAAATATAGTCTTTGTAGGTCAGAACACACAAGTTGTTTATATAGTACTGAATGTTCAGCCCTGATAACAAACATACATGTAACATCCATTATAAATAGTTTGGCTATACTTAGGACTATATATGTAGATACATATTAACAGATATATCAATAATCAATTAAAAAGAGGTAATGAATTCTAGAGAACAAGGAAAGGTATATGAGAGAGTTTGGAGGGATGAAAGGCAAGGTGAAAATTATGTAAATATATTATAATCTCTAAAACTCCATATACAAACTTATTTTCTACCATCTGCCCATGTGTATATATGTCCATGTAATGTTTGATGAGATGAAAAAATAACATATTTTCAGACACTGAGAACATATGAAGATAGGTTGATTTCATAGTGAAATTTGCCTTATGTATCAATGGTGCACATCCCAGGTGGTGTTAGTATTCTGGGAGGAGCTAAGAATTTCAGGTTGGTGGTAACTGACCTGAGGAATTGGTTTCTAGTGGTATTTTCATGAGTGTTTGTAGCTCTTTCCCCTTCTTGTATTCTTTCTGCCTCTTGCTGTTATGAAGTGACCAGCTCCTTCTAGGTGCTCTGCTCATCTTGCTCTGATGCAGAGTGCTGCCCAAGGCCCAGAGGAAACTGGCAGAAGATAATTCACTACAAACTCTGACCCCAAAGAAAAATTTTCCTTATGGTTTGTTTGTTAGGTATCTTGTCCTATGGCATTAAGCTTACATAATCATTATTCTAATGAAAGCAGTCAACCATTTATTGTTTGACTAATTATGAGTTGCCTACATTATTTTGCAATTTATCATAGAGTTATAAGAAAAAGAATAGAACTTTTACATATAAAGTATAATTATTCTTGTAAGTGGAAAATGTTTTTATTGACCATCAAATATTTCTTTATTTTCTTCTTGATACTGCTTCTAGATTTTCCTCAACTTCAGTAGCAAAAGTATAACATTTCATGGCTCCAGGTATATAGGGCTAAATATATCTGCTCATGGAAAACCTTACCATATCACTGACCAGAAACTGTCACTAAATGTTATCACACTAGACCAATTAGAGAAACTGGACATATTTTTACTGTATCTGCAAGGAAACAATTACTTTCCTTTAAGGCTATAAGGCTGATTGAATATTATCTACAGTGGCTAGCAGCCTTATTGTAATGGGTTTTGGAGAGTTTTAAGGCCAAGAAATGGCAGAAAAGACTTGTATTTCTTGCTGAAATTCAAGAATCCAATAATCTCTCCTATTAACTATACATATGGGGTTTTCAAGTGTGTATATCTTTCTTTCTCTCTCTCCCTCTTCTCTCCTTCTTCCTTCCTTTCATTATTACTATATTTTAAGACATATTGTCATACTATGTTGGAATCAATCTCATTACATATTAGAAAATGAATTTTAACTTAGGAATGTCTTCCTTCTACTCCCTAATTCCTGGGATTACAGGTGTGTGTAGTCACAAGGGATTGCTGCAGTCTTAAAAATACAAACTAGGGTCTTGTGCATGCTAGAAGAGCTAACTTTCCTACATTCAGAGCCTCATCAATACATTCTATTTATAAATAATTTCAGTTGTATTTTGAGTATCTGTATAATGTTATTACTATACAAAATTTATTGAATCATTTTCTGTTAGTGTATTAAAGTCTCACAACCAAGGCAACTTAGAGAAGAAAGAGTTTATTTTTTTCTTACGCTTCCAGAGGAATAAAAGTACATCATGATAGGGAACATGCGAGAAAAAGTAAGCAGGAATCTTACATCTTCAATAGAAAAAACAAAACACTTATGAAGCAGAGATGACAAATGAATAATTGTTCATTACAAAGACCCCCCAAAACATACTTCTTTCAGTAAAGCTGCACCCTCTGAATCTTGCCCAAAATACCACCAATTGGGGAGAAATTGTTCAAAGACCTGAAAATATGGGTGGCATTTCTCATTTAAAGCAGATTAGACTCATTGCCTCCCCCCCCCACAGTCTTGTTGCCATGTCAAGATACATAAAGCACTTATTCAATCTTCAGATTTTCCTATGGTATTTCCATAGTCACAACACTTTAAACATCTAAAGCCCAAAGACTTGTTTGAGTCCCAAGAAAACTTCTTAATTCTGACCACTTATAAAAGCAAAATAAATTGAGTCCTTGTAGCATATCATTATTAGAATATATGCAGTCTCCCCAAAGAAAGGAGCAGGGATATAAATAAAGAAACACAGGTCCAAACCATGACTAGGATCCAGCATGACAACCACAAAATCCTATACCTCCATTGTCCAGGGTGATATATCTCCATTGTCCAGTTGTTAAATACCGAATTATACTTCAATTTATGTTTGATATAGAATTTAACTGTATTATTAAAATATCAAATACAAAAATTTAATAAAATATTTCTACTTAATTCCCATAACAACCTCCATTATTTTCCAAATATTTTTATGTAGACTGTGAAGTCACTCAGTTGTTGTTTATTAATAGTTTATTTCATGTATTGATAATTAATACTCCAATATATTTTTGTACCTTCTTAAAAATAAACTCACATGTTAATGGAAATTTGTAATCTGAGTAATTTTCAGGTCTGTGCATTAGAAATAAACCTAATACATTCTCTGTAGCAGTGATTTTTCTATTAATCTGGTAAACTCCATGAACTATGCAATTTATAGAAGAAAGAGTTTATTTGGTCCTAAATAATGTTAAATTCCATGATGGTGGACTAGGGGCAACCTGAGGAAGAACTGGAGGCTGCAATCATTGGCAAAGTGCTCACATATTGTACTGTAAGCACCAAACAGAGAAAGTAAACTAAAAGTAGAATGTTGTCTTAGTTTATCCAAAACTACCTTCTATGACATACTCTTTCCAGCAAAGCTATACTTCCTAATGTACAACAAATAGCAAAACCAACTGGGAACCAGTTACTCAAATGGATGAGGCTACTGGGAACGATCTCATTCAAACCATCACAATCAACATTTTATATACACAATTTGATTCATAAATTTCATGTGTTATGTCTATAATATATTCATACACATATTTTTTTGTTTTTCGAGACAGGGTTTCTCAGTGTAGCTTTGGAGCCTATCCTGGCACTCACTCTGGAGACCAGACTGTCATCGAACTCAACTCACAGAGGTCTGCCTGCCTCTATCTTCCAAGTACTGGAATTAAAGGCATGTGCCACTGACAGGCTATATTCATACACATTATTATATAATATACATTTTATATATTGTATATAGCACAATTTTAAATTATATGTACTATGTAATATTACATATACCATTCAAATGGTGTAAATTTTATAAATCATTTATAAATATTATTGTCTTATTTGTGTCTACTGAAATTTTAATGGAGATCAACTCAATATATCAATTTTTACTTTTGTGGATTAGGCTCTACTATATGACTATAAGTCAAATCTGCTGCTGTTAAGAAAATCAAGGAAGACTCATTACCATTTTCTTGAGGAGTCACCATACTGATTTCCACAGTGGCTGTACAAGTTGGCACTCCCACCAGCAGTGGAGGAGTGTTCCTCATTCTCTGCATACTCTCCAGCATAAACTGTCATTGGTATTTTTGATTTTAGCCATTCTGACAGGAGTAAGATGGTGTCTCAAAGTTGTTTTGATTTGCATTTCCCTGTTGACTAAGGATGTTGAATACTTTCTCATGTGTCTTTCAGCCATTTTAGATCCCTCTATTGAGAATTGTCTATTTAGTTCTGTACCCCACTTTTTAATTGGGTTGTTTGGTGTTTGGTGTTTGGTGTTTGGTGTTTACCTTCTTGAGTTCTTTGTATATTTTGGAGATCAGCCCTCTGTCAGATGTGGGGTTGGTGAATATCTTTTCCCAGTCTGTAGGCTGCCATTTTGTCTTGCTGACTGTCTCCTTTGCCTTACAGAAGTTTCTCAGTTTCAGGAGGTCCCATTTATCAATTGTTGACCTCAGTGTCTGTACTACTCCTGTAATGTTCAGGAAGCAGTCTGCTGTACCGATTAATTCAAGGGTATTTTCCAATTTGTCTTCTCATAGGCTCAGTGTACCTGGATTTATGTTGAGATCTTTGATCCATTTTGACTTAAGTTTTGTGCAAGGAGATAGGCTTGGGTCTAACTGCAGTCTTCTACGTGTCTGCAACCAGTTATGCCAGCACCATTTGCTGAAGATCTTCTCTTTGCTCCAGCATATAAATTTGGATTGTTTGTGAAAGATCAAGTGTTCATAGGTGTGTGGGGTAATATCAGGGTTTTCAATTCTATTCCATTGGTCTACCAGTCTATTTTTGTGCCAATACCAAGCTGTTTTCAGGACTATAGCTCTGTAATAGAGCTTGAAGTCAGGGATGGTGATGCCTCCAGAAGTTCCTTTATTGTATAGGGATGATTTGGCTATCCTGGGTCTTTTGTTTCTCCATATAAAGTTGAGAATTGTTCTTTCAAGGTCTGTGAAGAATTGTGTTGGGATTTTGATGGGGATTGCATTGAATATGTAGATTGCTTTTGGCAAGATTGCCATTTTTACTATGTAGATCCTACCTATCCAAGAGCATGGGAAATCTTTCCATTTTACGGTATCTTCTTTAATTTCTTTCTTTAGAGACTCAAAATTCTTATGGTACAGGTCTTTCACTTTTTTGGGTAGTGCTACTCCGAGTTATTTTATGTTGTTTGTGGCAATTGTAAAGGGTGATGCTTCTCTGATTTCTTTCTCCACCAAAGTGTCATCTGTATATAGTAGGGCTACAGATTTTTTTTGAGTTAATCTTGTATCCTGTCACTTTGCTGAAAGTGTTTATCAGCTGTAGGAGTTCACTGTTTGAGTTTTTCAGGTCACTTATGTAGACTATCATATCATCTGCAAATAGTGAGAGTTTGACTTCTTCCTTTCCGATTTGTATTCCCTTGATCTCTCTTTTATTGTCTAGCTAGAACTTCAAGGGCAATATTGAAGAGGTATGGAGAGAGTGGACAGCCTTTTTTTGGACCTGATTTTAGAGGAATTGCATTGAGTTTCTCTCCATTTAATTTGATGTTGGCTGTTGACTTGCTGTATATTGCTTTTGTTATGTTGAGGTATGTTCCTGTTATCCCTGATTTCTCCAGGACCATTATTATGAAGGGATGTTGGATTTTGTCAAAAGCTTTTTCAGCATCTAGTGAGATGACCATGTGATTTTTTTCCCTCAGTCTGTTTATATGGTGGATTACATTGATGGATTTTCATGTTTTGAACCATCCTTGCATCCCTGGGATGAAGCTTACTTGATTTGGATGGATATTTTCTCTGATGTGTTCTTGGATTTCATTTGCCATTATTTTATTGAGAATTTTTGCATCAATGTTCATGAGGGATATTGGTCTGTAGTTCTCTTTCTTAGTTGTGTCTTTGTGTGGCTTAGGTTTCAAGGTTATTGTGGCCTCATAGAAAGAGTTTGGTAATGACCCTTCTGCTTCTATTGTGTGGAATACTTTACGGAGAATTGGTATTAGCTGTACTTTGAATTTCTGGTAGAATTCTGCACTGAAGCCATCTGGTCCTGGGCTTTTTTGGTTGGGAGACTTCTAATGACTGCTTCAATTTCATTAAAGGTTATAGGTTTATTTAAGTTGCTTATCCTTTCATGACTTAATTTTGGAAAGTGAAATCTGTCCAGAAAATTGTCCATTTCCTTTAGATTTTCAAATTTTGAGGAATATAGGTTTTCAAAGTATGACCTGATGATTCTCTGGATTTCCACTGTGTCTGTTGTTATGACCCCCTTTTCATTCCTGATTTTATTAATTTGCATGTTCTCTTTGTTGATTGGTATGTTTGGATAAAGATTTGTATATTTTGTTGATTTCTCGAAGAACCAACTTTTCGTTATATTGATTCTTTGTATTGTTCTCCTAGTTTCCATTTTATTGATTTCAGCCCTCAATTTGATTATTTCCTGGCCTCTGCTCCTCTGGGGTGTATTGGCTTCTACCACAAGATCCAGCAATTCTACTCCTAGGCATATACCCAAAAGAAGCACATTCATATAACAAGGACATATGTTCAACCATATTCATAGCAGCAATATTTGTAATAGCCAGAAACTGGAAGCAGCCTAGATGCCCCTCAACTGAAGAATGAATAGAGAAATTGTGGTACATTTACACAATGGAGAACTACTCAGCAGAAAACAACAATGGAATCTTGAAATATGCAGGAAAATGGATGGAAAGCGAAGAAACCATTCTGAGCCAGGTAACCCAATCACAAAAAGACAAACATGATATGTACTCACTCATATGTGGACCTGCTTTATGATACACAGTAGTGACCATGCTTTATCAGAGCCGTTTTTAATGATGTTGCTCACAATGGTTTCCTCCCAGATGATGACTGAGAAACTAATATAAAAAAAAAAATGGTGCCAAGTACCACAAGAGTAACAGAACTGTGCTGTCTTCTGGGATTTTGATTTTTACCTTTTTGTTGTTGTTGTTATTTGTTTGTTTTTTGTTTTTGTTTGTTTTTTGTTTTTTTTTTAAATGGAGTGTGCTGGATATCTCTACAATTTTGTTCAAAGGACTACAGAACCTGGAAAAGCTGTTGCTTCTATCAATGCATAACATATTGCCATTATTGCTCTCTCTCTCTCTCTCTCTCTCTCTCTCTATATATATATATATATATATATATATATATATATATGCAAAAAATTACACAAATAGAATTTTTTGGTATTTTTAAATAGCATCTCCATCTGATTATCAACGGGTTTTCCATTAATGAATCTTGGCATGTTCTATTCAGTTTCTGTTGCATATATGTGAAATAAGCCCTGTTGAATAGAAAAAAAAACAAAAGTCAAGGAAGAGTATTGCTATCTCATTCCACATACTCAACAATTGATATTTATGGCTGTGGAATAGCTACAGCGACAGACCCTGAATCAATGATGACACAGAGAGCAGAATCTTATAAATACATGTGGGTATGTCTAGATATAAGGAATATGAACAATATTCTGATTATTGGGATATTTTATTGACACACTTTTGGAAATATAAGGAATATGAACAATATTCTGATTATTGGGATATTTTATTGACACACTTTTGGAAATATAAGGAATATGAACAATATTCTGATTATTGGGATGATATTTTATTGACACACTTTTGGAAAAACATAAAGTCTTATGTTCAAATACATGCAGTAAATTTTATGGTAATCACAAATCAATAAATTTGATTTTACCATGAATACATATAGAGTACAACAACATATGTGAATGGATGTCTTCTGGGAACAGACATAAAGTGAAAAGAGATTGATTTATTTTATTGGCCTCACTATGGCTTAAATAACTGATGAATTGTTTTATGAAATTTGGATTCTCAAATTTGCTTCACAAACTGCCACTCAGTGATTATCACAAATGAAATGGTGAGGAATGAGACACACTGACATGGCAGTTTCTAGTCTCTAGTTACATGGTGAAGCCCAGCCTATTTTTTGTTTTAACTACATAGACCTGACAGTGTCTGCTGGCAATAGTAACTATGACAATACTCCATTATCAGATCCCTTACTTTCCCCTAGGTGACTTATTATCTCACTGAACTACTGCTAACTGTGTCTGCCTTTTGCAGGCCAGCTAGCATATAGACTGTTTATTTTCCAAAAGACTAACCTTGGAATAACTTGTGGTCTTAGCATACTGAAAGTCTATTTAGGAGAAGAATGGATAGTCTGTGTGTGTGTGTGTGTGTGTGTGTGTGTGTGTGTGTGTGTGTGTGTGTGTATGATGGGGATCAGGAGGCTGTGAGCACACAAAGAAAAGAAAATAAACCTGTAAAAATTATAACTAACTCTATTATTTAGTAAAGAAACAGTACAAAAATTAAATACACATAGCTGCAAGATAATTTAGCTTAACTGAGATTATCACTTGCTTAGCAACTAATGCTACTGAGTTGGCCAAAAAAAAGTAACAGCCATGCGCAGCAAGATAAACAGATTTGAGTCCTTCATTTTCCTGTTGAGAGGTTTTAAACAAGGTATTAAAATATGAGCTTCTCTCCCACTGTGGATTGATTAAAATAAATAAAAAGGGTTTCTTTCTTTTTATATCAGTATTAAATCTGTGAATTGCTTACTTATTGGGTAATAAACATCTAAAAAATTAATCACAAACCACCTAAAATCAATTCCTAAATGTAACTCCATACTTTTGCTATTGGCTAAGACTTGTCATATGATGAGAATAGTTATAATAACAGAAATCACTGAACATAGGAAGGTGTGAAAATAATCTTCATTTTTAAAAAGCTAGTCCTACCATTCATAGCTAGACAAGTATCAAAAAGTATTATTTTATATTGAATTCTTTCTGTGCTCCATATCTAAGACAGTCTTTGTAGTAGGCAAATGGTATTTTAATCTTTGCTGACCTTCAGGTCCCAGATTCAAATACTATTGAACTCCTCTACAATTCTTTTCTACTAAGACATATCTGAGCAATTTTTCTTTCACGCTAGGATGTTATAAAACACAGATTACATTTCATATTTTCAAACAGCAAACAGTCACTACAGGAAACCAGTGACTAGAAACTGATGGTGTTCTTACACACATGTCTGAATGACTGAATGTAAGTTTATTCATAGCTAAACCAGAAGATTGTAAAAGAAACCCTCGTCTTTGAAACAGAATAACTTTCTTATCTCTGTTGTAATTACTCTTTTCTGTATCCAAGAGCTGATGCTTCATATTGGAATACTGATAACAGTCATCTTCTAGGTTATTGTGATCTCCTCCAAACTAAGAACAGTCTTCAACTCCCACTCTTATTATTCATCAACCAAAATAATCAACTAAGAGGAACTTTAGGTTTATTTGAGCCTCTCCAGACTGCATCATTCTTATAAACACATGGAGTCTATCCCAAATGGAAATGTGTTGCCAATAAACCAGATTAAGCACAGTCTGTCCTTAGCACCACTCTATAATTGATCTTCCTCCTAGTAATGGCAAAACAACTATGAAATAATTTAAGATAACTTCCATCATTGTGAAAGGTGGATATTGGTACTCAAAGTTTATTTCCTTATTTTTCAGGGAGAATTTATGCCCGTTAACTCTGGGGAAGAGTAACAAAAGTGACATCTTGATTTGATGAGTGGGTCTAAGGAGAAACCTGGTGCCAATGAAATTCCCAGGAATCCACAACATTGACTCTGACTAAGACTCCTAGCAATAGTATAGAAGGTGCCTGCACTGACCTTCTCTGTAATCAAATTATTGCCTACCCTAATTATCATCAAAGAGCTTTACCCAATAACTGATGGAAGCAGATGCAGAGACCCACAGCCAAGCACTGGGATAGCTCCAGAGACCTCTTGAAGAAAGGAAGGAGGGATGGTACAAGCAGGGGAGTCAATGTCATGGCCGAGGAACCCACAGAGACTGTTGACCTGAGTTATTGGGAGTACATGGAATCTGGACAAACAGTTATGGCAGCCTGCATGGGACTGACCTAGGTTGTATAGCTTGTCTGTTATATAGCTTTGTCTGTTGTAAAGCTCCTAGAAGTGAGATCAGGACCTGTCCCTGGTGCTTAGCTGACTTTTGGGGATCTGTTCCACATGCTGTATTACCTAGCCCAGCCTCTATTAAAGGGGAGTGCCTGCCTCAATTTGATAACCCATGCTTTGTTCAAACCAATGGGAGACCTGCTCCTTTCTGCATGGAGACAGAGTAGTAGTGAATGGGGAGGGGAGTATATGGGAGTCTCGGGAGGTAATGGGAGGAGAGGAGGGAGGGAACATAGTGATGGGAATTAAAATAAATAAGCATTATTTAGAAAATAAATTTTAAGAATATTTTTAGTCTCTTAAAGTATGACTAGAAAATACAGCCCTTTCACAGGGAAAGAATGTTTTATTTGTACATAATATATAGACAATTGTAAATATCTGACCTAAAAGAAGAAAAATCTGGATATATAACAGCAACATAAAAAGTTTATTCAGGATTTGAATTGAATCTCAGCAGTGTTATGAGTACTCTTTCCTGTCAGTCACCTATGTCTCACTGCCACTTCAGTCCCCAAATAACACATAAGACACTGTATTAATTATAAACTGTTGGCCATTGACTAGGACTTCTTATTGGCTAGCTCTGTCTCAATTACTAACCCATTTCTATGATTCTAAATATATTCATGTGATTTTATCTTACAAGAGAAAAGGTCCAGGCCTCTTACCCCACTGAGGTCTACATCATCTCTGTCTCTGCCTACCCTTCCCGGAATCCTCCTCATCTACTAGATCTACCAACCTTGCTTCCCTATTGTCCAACAGTGGTTTATTTATCAACAAATAAGAGAAACATATTTACAGAATGCCATCTCATATCAACTCCTCTTTTCTGTCTAAATAAAAAGAAAGGTTAATTTTTATACAGTCAAATTATATATAACAAAACAATTATTAAGCAATAACTATAATTATAAGATTTAGTTCAATAACATTTATCAAGATTTAAAGGAAACATTCTATCATCTATCCTATCATTGTGAGTCTAAAGTCTTATATGTAACTTATCTTTTATCATAATTAAGGAAAACTATAAACATTACTATCTGTCTTCAACTTCATCAAAGACCACAGCCTATTAGGATATAAACTCTACAAATGACAGAGACATCTTGCTACCTGGACAGTAAGCCAAAGTTCTGTAAATTGGCACATCCATCTTCAGCCCAAAGGCCACAGTGTGTCTGACAGACTTCTCAGTGAAGCAGGAAATTTTAAACTGTTCACATGTTTTGGCAATTTGTCAGTCATTTTCTGTGTCCTGTAGAATGACTGGCAGACTCTTCCATGAAGCAGGAACCCTGAAGCAATGCCCCATCTTGTTTCAGAAGTCATTTTCCTTGGGTTCTGCATCTCCAGTTCATATAGCATGCAGTCAAACAGTCCCAACAAGAGCAGTATCTTGTCCAAATGGCTAGTCTTGCAATATTGAAAGCAAACTTCATAATGAGTGTCTTCTATGCCCATCTTCATTTCTGACACAGTTGGTGTTGCCAGGAGAAGTTGTGTCTCACTGCCTTAAAAAACTTAAACCATTTTAAATGCCATGTTCTATAGGTCTTTGAAAGATTTGAAGAATGTCTATCCATTTGAAGTATATCTCTATATATCTAGAAAAGTTAACTAACCTAAGTTTTGACTATTATAGGTAGTTATCTATAATTTATACTTAATTATACATTACATTTTAAAAGAGCCATATAAATACAATACATAAACAAGAGGAGAAATATTCATACCACAAAATTGATCTTAAATGTGTATCAATAAGCCAAAATCCATATCCATATATTCATTTATTTATCGTTTCCCCCTTTTTTCTCTAGAAGGAGATTGGTTATGATCCTTAACTATTTATAACCAACTCCATTGAAATGAAAGCAAATAATTAAAAACATTATTTGGTAATATGGTTATCACTCAAACTGCTTCCTCCTGGTTGAGGGCATTGTGAATGCCATTGGAGATCATGAGAGAACTGAAACCTGGCCCAATCCTGGCTCTTGTAGTCTGAGGCTGTAACATCCCAGGTGTTTTTGAAGCTGAATTACGTAGTCCACTGCTTCAGGGGGTCTTGTGTCATCAAACCGTATCAGTCTGGAAGGGATTCACAGTTCTTCATTTTCTGTGGAAACAAAAAGAGAAACTCTTTTCCTAAGTAACCTGTCCTTATACCTAAATTCAGAAGTCAAAGCATTTTCAAAATACATAACTTGGATTAATTCAGCAGCATTTATAATCAAATGTCTTTTAGCAGTTGTTGCTCCCTCCTTAGCAATCAAAAAATTCAAACATGGCACAATAACATAGAGTATCCAGACTCTCTGTGTAGTTTCATTCTTTATGTGGCTTATTTATTATACTCTCCTTCTTTTCCTTTTATTTTTTTCATTTTCTGATACACAGTTTCTCTGTGAACTTTTGTATGTCCTGGAATTCACTATGTACACCAGGCTCACCTTGAAATAATGGAGACTTTCTAGCCTCTGCCTCCCTCAGCAAATCCTCCTGGCTTGCACTACCACAACTGGCAACTCTATTCCTTTTTTAATCTCTCCAAAGTCTATGCACACTTTTAAACATAATAAAACTTTAGAGGTTTTATATTTTCCTTCCAAATCTGTCTTTACTGTATATCTTTATCTTTTGTGGCCAGGAGTTTTAATCTGTTAAACAGCAAGGCAAAAGAGCCATATGATATTTTTTTGCTGAGTAGGTTAACCACCACTTTTAAAGGAGCCACTCTCAAGCCTTTCCTTGTCTCTAGCAAAACAGAGTCCATTCAAGAAAAAAAAATGCTATTACCAAGAAGCCTTGCTTGTCTCTGTTCTTTTGTTTCTAAAATCCCTTTTAAAATTTTTGTGAGATTTTATGTGGAAGTTCTTATTACCCAGGTTGCAGATGCCATTTTATTAAGTGAAAGTTTCTTTCCTGCCAGTCTGGTCCCAGAGCCATGAACTTATAAGACTTATATTAATTATAAAGGTGTTGGCCATTGACTGGGGCTTCTTATTGGCTAGCTCTGTCTTAATTACTATCCCATTTCTATAAACCTAAGTGTTTCCATGTGGTCTTATCTTACCAGACAAAATGTCCAGACCTCTTACCCCATTGTAGTCTACATCATGTCTCTCTTTGGGTATACTTCCCAGAATCCTCCTCATCTCCTAGACCTACCTATCTTGCTTCTCTATTGGCCAACAGTGCTTTATTCATCAACCAATAAGAGAACCATATTTACAGAATGCCACATCCCTTCACAGCAGCTGACAACCTTTGTTAATTTTACAAAGGTCTTGGATTCATTTCCTAGTACCTACATTGGACGTTGCAATCCACCTTCAGTCCCAACTACATGGAAGCTAAAGCCATATTCTGGCTGTCTTGAACAAAAACACACATGAGGAATACACACAACACACACACACACACACACACACACACACACACACACACCTTTAATATATTTGAAAATATCAGAATGATGAAAACATACACCACAGCCTTTCATGATATAGCAAAACAGGCCACATCATGGAAGGAAACATGAGCTTCTCTGTGCAAAGACCAAGAGGAAGTTATGAGGAGACATACACAATGGTACAAAAGTTTCACATATGCTTTCAGCAAATCTCTAAAACCTGAATGCTAGAAAAATAGTTTGAATATATGGTAGCCTTTTACTTATAGACCATCCCTGGAGTTTAGGTCAACACAATATAGATGACAATATTGAAATTTTATATTGATACCATTTCTGTTATCCAAGAGCCTTCATACTGATTACATTCCTGTGATGGAGCAGCTGCCTGAGTCATAGAACTAACAAGCTATAATTAATTTAGTTTCAAAAAACAATTCATTTGTTTTTCTCTAGCAAATCTATAATTAAGAAATGCTACTAAAATGCACGCTCAATACTACAAGATCCATTGTATGCTAACCGGTAGAATGTGACACTGTAAATAATATTTTATGTAAGGTATTAACAGATGGAGAGTTTAAACCTGAGAGTTCAACCTATACAAGAAAATGCAGAACAAATAGACCATACCAGGTTTGATTATACACCATTTTTACCTTCAGAATGAATTACAAAGGGGCTAAAAGGCATTGTTTTACTTAACATGTTTGCACTGGGAAATTTAACCACCATAATACAGGGAATCAAACATATCATTTGGTATTATATGAAAATGAGAAATTAAGATAATTTACTGAGTTTAATATGCAATTAACCTCAGATACATCACTAATCTTAGCATAACTGCATAAGCATAATCAAACACATGTAGACTTGCTAAGGTTTAATATATCTTTTACCTGCAATGGAGATCAAATTTTTATATAGTATTCTAATATCTTACAACTTCTGCATCTGTTTTGATACTGCTGATAAATGCAACTGATATTAATTCAAAAGTGCTTAAAGGATCAAACTGTATTAATCTCATGCAAGTTTAGTAGTATACTATATAGCCTATCTGGGAATAGGAACATTGTTTTCAAAGACAAAAAACATTCAAATGCTATCATTTATGAAGCAAAAATCCTAATCAACTGTTTTCAGTGTTTCATATGTTATCTCCTTGATGGCAGACCTTGTAGGTTTCATTTACCATTGCCTCCCTAACTGCTCATGTGGAAAATGATCAATAACTATTTTCCAATAAAATGGTAATGAAGCAAAATACAAATATCCATACTCATATAAAAAAACTCTGCCTTGAGAGATAAACTGTTTCTGCTCAAACAGGGTGGAAAGGACTGAGAAAAGTCATCACAAAATGTAGTTCAATGTATTATTTTGAATTCCCTTTCTAATTCAATAATTGGCTCTACATTTTCTGAAAGTTATGCTTATTTTATAGGAAATGGATGTGTAAAACTTAATTATATCAAACAATGTAGCTACAATCAGAAAGTTGGATGGCCTTCTAGCCTGAGCAGATTTGCAATTTGTCTATCTTACAACTTTTCTTGTAGTTCTGTAATTTAACAGAAAAAAAACAAACAAAAATCCAAATGAACATATTCATTTTGACCATTCTAATAACTATCTGTATTTGACTGTGGTTCATTGGAAATACCTATTAGTAAGCAAATAACTTTTAATTATTTGTATTAATATTTATGTATACTACAATAAAGTAGGATAGTATACTTTGTAAATTTCACACTCTAGGTTGCTTAACATCAGAGGGTACTTCAGATCTCATAATCACTAAACACATTTTCCCTAGATACAGGAAGTATGAGGTTCTCTACCCAAACCTATTCACTCAATCTCAGTGAAGAGCCTAATTGAATTTGTTCCAATCTTTACTTGTAAATGAGAGAAGTTGAAACACAACTCATTATGAAAATGGAAAACTTTCATATATTGCATTACCTGTCTTTATCAGAGCCCTGATGTATATTCTCAAAATGCTCAGGAGTAGTGCTCCTCAACCTCATTTCTTTGAATCTCTAGAATATATTTGAAGAACACTGACTAGACTAAGGATAAAGAAGACATAGTTCTCATAATCATGAATATGGGTTCTTCTTTTGTCGTTGAGTTATTCCAATGAAATATGGCCAAAAATGTGCTATGAACTGAAAAGCTGGTGGTTTGTTTGTTTTGTCTGAATCCATTTACACTGATTCACCCATCTTACCTGCTTCACTTTTGAAAATATATGCTATTACATTATTTTATTATGCTCGAAACTGATCATGTATGTATTTCAGATCTTACATATTTTAATAGGGTAACTATATTAGATAAATACGAGTAGATAGTTTTATCTAGCGCCTGAAAATTAAAAATAAATTCTATTTTAATGCATAATATTAAAATATTTATTTAATCATGTAAGAACCATAACAATTCTAAAGAAGTGTATTGGTTAATTTTGGGGTTTGTTTGTTTTCCTGCTAAATGTGACACAAGCTTGTGTTATCTAGAAGAAAGGGACCAAAACTGAGAAAATTTCTCAGACAGGCTTATTAGGAGATCTGTTTTGGTTGTTTTCTTGATAACGATCCAAATGGAATGTCCAGCCAATTGTGGGCAATGCATTCAAGGGCTGGTGACTCTTGGTGTTATAATATCTTTGTACCAATTCCAGGCCCAGACATTGTTTTAAATCCCAGCCCTAACTTCCATTTAAGATGTAATATAATCTCTGAGCTAAAATAAAGTCTTTCCTCCACAAGTTATTTTGAGTCCGTGCTTATCACAATAATGTAAAGCAGCAATTGGTACCAGATTGTGGGACATTGCTGTGACAGAAATGACTGTGTTGTCCTTGGGAGAAAATATTCAGAACAGAGGGAATGGAAAAATCCAGTCATGCTTAAACTTTAGAGAATATTCTGTGGGAGCTTGGAAGAAAAGAGTGTTGAGAAAAATGCATTTGGTGAAGGCCTGACTCTTAAGGTTCAGAGGGTAGCAAACACTAAACCAGGGTTGTTAGTGTGATTTGATTTGAGAATCTGTCATTTCTTGTCAGTTTGGGCTGAAGACTCAGCTCTGACTAACAAGAAACCAATTCTCATAAAGTGAAAATTTTGCTTCACAGGGACAACAAATGCTTGTTAGCTGGGGCTGAAAACTCGGCTGTGATTAATAAGAGAGCAGTGTCATTGAGTTAAATTATCTGGGAAGTATTTTCTCAGGAATAACAGAGGAAAGTTTGGTCCAAGGAGGGCAAGGCTACATCTCTATGTGGTAATGGAACTCAGTAATGTATAAGAGTTCCCCATGTGGCAATGGTTTTGGTATCATGGACTAAAGACATTGTGGAGAGTATCTGAAGTTTGACACTGGGATGTAGCTTCAGAGTCTCCACAATGAAAGTCCCGAGAGCCTATTAGGGGAAGTTACTGCCTCAGCTGCAGTGGAAGAAGTGGAAGTGTTGCATCATGTGGCAGGATTGGAGTCCTTGACAAGGCTAAGAATAACAGTTGGTTAACTGTTTATCCTCAATAGTAGGGAAGATCCCAGGACATTGCAGGTGTCATGGCTGTAGGATAATCACTAATTACAGTGTCACATGTGGTTAGAGCTTCCCAGAGCCTACATTACAAGTTGTGTTGTGCCATAGATGCCAGATATAAGAAATTAGAGCTGACCAAGCTTCTTGGAGCCTGGAAGTCCCAGGCTCCAATTAAGTCTCAGACACTGGACTATTTACACTGCTGGACTTTGGTTTCGGTTATGGTTTTGGTTTCATCCAATTAAACTGTGCTTTCATTCTTCCCTCAGGAAATAAATAGCTTACTTTTTAAATCTCACAGTATTTCAACATTTACTTATGACTTATTTTACTTATTCTTTCAACACTCATTTTACTTTCCAACCACAGCTCTCCTTCCCATCTGTCCTCACGCCCCCTTACATCCCCCAGCCCATCTACCCAGTCCACTCCTGCTCACAGGTAAGGACTCCCATGAGGAGTCAACATGATCTGATACAAGATTGGGACAGGGCCTAGACTCTTTCCTATGCATTAAGGATGAGCATGACATCCAACCATCCCACCACAGGGAATGTGTTCCTACAAGCTAGCTCATGTACCAGGTTTGTAGCATGGTCCTATTGTTACAGCCCTCTCAGATAGTCCAAGCTTCACAACTGTCTCCCACAAATGGAGGACAGAGTTCAGTCCCCTGGATCTCCACAGCTGTCAGTCTAGAGTTCATGAGCTTCCACGGTATTGGCTGAGCTTTCTCTATAGAATTCTCCATCATGATCTTATCCCCCTTGCTCAAATAGTCTATCCTATCTCTCTTTGACTCTATTCCCAGAGTTCTATACCCTGGTGCTTGGTTGTGGATCTCTGCATCTGTTTCCATAAATTACTTCTGTCCTTTAAAGAGACATTGGATATTTAGGGAAACTGAATATTTAAAATTATTAAACATTTGAAGCCTGAGGCATTTGAAGTCATATTAACTTTATTGTGATATTAACATGGAGGTTTTGCAAATAAACAAGAAAAGAACGTCTTTTTATCATGTTAACACAAGTGAGGGTTATCTGGGCATATGGACACTAAATTGAGAAAATTCTTCAATCAGACTGGCCAATAGGCAACTCTTGAGAGCATTTTCTTGATTAATGATTAATGTATAAGAGTCAAGTCCACTATGATCAATGCTACCTGTGGGGAGACTGTTCAATGAGCTGTAAGAAAGAAACTGAGCAAGTAAGTCAGTTAGCAGTGATAATCCATGAGGTCTGTTTCAGGTCTTGGCTCTTGATTCCTACCATAATTTTCTGCTGTGATATTTTGTCGATGATGGACTACAAACTATATACTGAAATATACCATTTCCTCCTCAGGTTATTTCTGGTCATGGTGTTTTATCACAGCAATATGAATTAACCTATAGAAGAATATGTCAGAGGACATTCAAAAACTTGTTGCAAGTATCTCCAAGGAATACACCAGGGCTAACTGGGGAGAAGCTCTTCTATGAAGTAGATGATGAAAGACAAATAGTTTCAGCAGAACAGAAAGAACATTTTTAGAAAGTGTAGTAAAAGGAAAGAGAATCCAGATCCCATTCCTCCACATTCACCTTCAGTTGGGGACTGTTTGGCTCCCAGTGTGGATGAGTGTAGCCGCTGAGGATTAGGAATTTAGATTAGAAAGAAACCATGTAGCAGACTTAGAAGACTCCTCTCTAAGGACTAATTTCCACAGTATTGCAAGATGCTGTGCAATCTGCCAAAGAGGAAGAATTATCAGCCTTGGTTGGGATGGGGAAGGGGAAGGTAAGGGAATAATGGAATGCAGTGTACTTGGATGTAAATTCTCAAATATTTAAAAATTAAATACAATGAAGAAAAATTTAAGAAGATACTAGAAGATGGCAATACTTCACTGTTCATTAATCTATAGAATTTATGATGAGAACAGCTTTATTACCTAAAGCAATTTATAGATTGCATACAACCTACACAAAATTCCCATGATATTTATCACATAAGTAGGAGAAAGCAGTCCTAAAGCCATATGCTAACAAAAAACATCTCAATAGCTAATAAAATTCTGGGCAAAATGGACATTGCTGGAGGTCACAACATGTATGATTTCAAGTTAAACTACAAAGATATAGTAGCTCAATAATTATAGTAATTTAAGCACTGCTACAAGACAGACATTTTGATCAATAAAGTAGAATAGAGAACTTCACAATTAAAAACAATTAGGTGCAGTCACTACAGTTTTGACAAAGGTACCACAGAACTACACTACAGAAAAGAGACCCTAGTGAATGGTGCCAGAGAAACTGAACATCAACACACAGAAGCATGAAATTCAATCTCCATTTCTCATTCTATATAAAAAGTCAGTTTAAAACAAGAACAATATTATAAGACTTAAAATTCTTTAACTGTTGATACTGTAAAAGAAAACATAGAGAAAACATTCTAAACTGTAGGCATAGAAGCATTTTAGGAAAAGAATGCCAATCACTCAGATATAAGCTACAATTAATTTTGTAAACAATATAATTTCAGGAAGTTTTTTCAGGACTTTCCAATGATCCTAAGGTATTACAGTTTATAACATAAACCTAAAGATGCTGTTAACATTATTCTTAATGAAAATTTCGTTCCTGTGAAAATAAAACCAAGATTGACCAAAACAATTTAAACCAAAACAATTTAAGTGAATGGGAGAAACTTGTATTTATTTCATGTGTTCCTATAACCGGGGCAATACAAAAATAAACCTGTTTAAAATTTAAGAATACTACATAAAACATAGACATTCATAACCTCATAATTTATAATCCCCCATAATTCTGATATTCCCTACCTAACAGAAATAGCAACAGGAAGTGGTTGGGTTATTTGAACTTGGAAAGCCAACTTCTAATTATGAACTTCCTTCATCAAGGCAACATCTTATAGTTCTTTCCAAATAGTGCCACCAGCTGGGACAAATTGTTAAGTTACCAAATAAGATGGGGACATCTCTCATTCAAACAACCACAGTTAGTAACACACTATTTTTTCTATTAAAAATATATAAATGTGTGTGTTTATAGCATCACTGACAAGAATTTTAAAAGCTCTTATTACAGACTTTAAAGCATGTTTATTTATTTCATTCATATAAACGTTTGTTTTTCATGTATGCATCTGTACCATGTATATTCCTGGTGCCTATGGAGTTGAGAAGAGGGCATTAGATCCCTTGGACCTGGAAGTATGAAGTTCATAGATTCTTATGTGGCTACTGGGAACTAGAACTATGTCCTCTGCAAGAGCAAAAGTACTCCTAACTACTCAGACATCTCTTCAGTCTTGTATTTCAAATAGTTACTTTTAAATATATGAAATATTCAACTGGATTTTTGAAAGTTTTAATCAATATTCCACAAATCAAAAATATCATTTAAATAGAGTGTTTGCACAAAATAAATATATAGTCAGAATGCTTTGGCAACTTATTAATTACAAGTGATGTCACTGTCATTTTATTACTTATCAAAGAACTGAGCTTACATGGTGATCTACAAATCAGTTTTGAACTATTTCTAGTGTTGAATTACCCATACTATACCAAATTATGTTTACTTAATGATTTTGTCAGTTGCGTCTTCACCATTGTATATTATGAATACCAAGAGAACATGGAAAATGCATTGATTGGTATAGTAGTATGTCAGATCACTTTCTAGTTTTTCTGAGAAATCTCCAAACTGATTTGTAAAGTAGCTCTACTGGTTCATGAATCCACTAATAGTACTAAACACACTGCATACTAAGCCTTCAGGCACAGAGAAATCAATCTCATACTAAGAAATTTTTTCACTTCTGGGAAAAGTATACAGGCTCCTTCGGGGTAAAGGCATTGAAACTGTTACCTTGCCTTTGATCCTCCATGATGAAATGTTTACCTGACAGACAACATATGCCTACTGGTGCAACATTGGCAAGACAGTTATTGGGTCATTAAAAGCTTTTTTATTAGATTCAAGGCCTGTTCCATAGGAAGGGATTTCATTCACGGTACTGAAATCCTGGTCAGAAGTCCGTTGTTGTGGAGTCCTAGTATAGAACCTGATGTTGTCACTTTCCTGTGGTGATGTCAAATTGCATTCTAGGTATTTATATTTCTAGATATTGACTAAAAGGCACTCATAACCTTGACCAGGGAAGCATTATTTTGCAGTAGTCAACACTCAATGGAGAGAAGCCTAAATGGCTCATGTGCTGGGGATTAAACAGGAGATCTACAATAAACCCCCAACACTAATAGTCAAGGAACCTCATAGAAGAGGAGGCAGAAAGCTATTTGCAGATATCAGAGTAGAAAGCAGTGTTGGGAAGTTTCATCTTGCAGGCATTACATGCTACTATTACCATAAATAGAGGCTATGACTACTTGCAGACAAAATAAGATTTATATACTATCTTCTGCTTGCTACCCCTTAGTGAGGAACTACTGGCTGTGGATAATTGCTATGGACTTTAAAATATTTTTTTAAGTATATGACCAGTGGTAGAATTCTACCTACTTCAGGTGATGGTTTCACAACAGTCACCTATGGGAAACACTAACCTGACTCAGTAGCTAATCAAAATAAAAGATATGAGTGAATTTGGGAAGGGCATGGGGGGCGATAGAGAAGTAAAAAGGAGGAGTAGACATGACCAAATGTCATCATATGCATACCTTAGGTTTTAAATTTGAACAATATATCTATATGCAAGTTAAATGCTATGAATAATAAGTGGTGAGTCAAAAATTTCTTCTGTTTTCAATCAGAACATACAATTCCAAATATGTCAGTTTGGCATATTGATGTTTTGACCTGAGAATAACTGAGAGAATCAGACACAGGAAGGGATCTGAAAATCCCCTTCCTGTATGAAAGCAGAACATAAAAATAAAATCAGTGCGCTATAAATAAAAAATGATAAAAAGAGTATAAAAAACTATGGTGAGGTATTAATAGAGTAAACAAGACAATAGTTTCAGAAGTTTATCAAATATAAGATTTGCTGTCAATATCTGGTTTGCAATAACCTTGTAGGTTTGAACCCTTATGTTGAGAGGACTATATAAAAAATAAACAACAACAAAAATAACTGGTTACATTTGTACTGGATTGTAGAACATGAGACTAATATTAAAGGATTTTTGTTAAGAATATAGTAAAGATATGAAGGAACTATATTTAGGAACAATTTATAGGCTACAGTGAATGCCTGGCCTTTGAAGTAGATTTGTCTATGATACCCATCTTTCCCTTTAGGCTCTTTCAAGGATCATTCCTTAATAAAAACTTTAAACATCACCAGGAAAAACTGATGAGTGGAAACTTTCTATTCTAATGAGGTCAGTCTTGAAAAACTACCTTTCCCTTAGTAGTTCTGAAATTCCTTTAAGTTTTAATTGAAAAAAGTGTTTCATGATTAAAATAATATATATTTTATTAAACTATGTTGACATCGGTCTAAAATATGTTTTATGTTTACTTCTGTATAGTATCTTCTTTTTTCATTTTTTTATAAGACATTTCTTTTAAAAAGTAGAACTCCAGTCACTCATAGTGGGGAAGCTCAATCTATATTCAGATGCTTGCTTTTAAGGTGCTGGAATAGATGGGCAGTGGTAGCACACACCTTTAATCCCAGCACGCAGGAGGTAGAGGCAGGCAGATCTCTGTGAGTTTGAGGCCAGCCTGGTCTACAAATAAAGTTCCAGTTTAGGCTCCAAATCTACAAAGATAAAACCTTTCTTGAAAATCGAAAAGAAAAACAAGTTCTGGAGTAAATGTAACAGAAAACTTATGGAAATGGCCAACCAATGACTGATCCAACTTAAGACCCACACCAGGAGACAGAGACTGTGCCTTACACTGCTGGGATGGCCAGGAACAAGAAACTCTACTGCCCAGAGACCCAGGACAGAACCAGAAAAGACTTACAAGAAAAGTCAATAAAATGATTCTTAATGACATTCTGCTCCACTCATAGACCAGAGCCTTGCAATATTCTCCTTAGAGATGCTCCATCCAGCAGATGCATTGACCCACAGCCAAATATTAGGTGAATCTCTGAGAATCTATTTGAAGAGCAGGAGGAAGGGTCAAGAACACCACAAAAAATGGCCTACAGAAGCAATTAACCAGGCTTATAGGAGCTCATGGAGACTGCTCCAGCAATCATGGAGCTGCCTTGGTTCTATCCTAGGTCCTCTGCTGATGTAAAATCTCAATCCCTGTGGATACACTCCCCAACAGGATGTGATGTGTGTTTTGAAGTAATTAGAAAAACTAGCCCAGGTTCTTCTTTCATCAGTCAGGTAAAAGAGAACATACACAAAGGGATGAATGTATTTTCACCCCACATCCATTTTTTTCATTAAGTGAATGAATACAATTGTTTCCTTCTAGTCTTAAGGCTTGAGCCCTGATTAGTGCAGGGCCATAGGACTGTAAAGAGTAACTGATACGTTTTGTTCTTGCTGCTTGTGTTGTTTTATTTCCTCATCTATTTGCTTTGCTTGGTATATGATATAACTGAATTGGTAACAAACTACATTTTAGGTTTTTCATGTCATTTGATCAAGCAAAATGTGCTCGATTTTGTTTGTTTATGAAGTGTATGGTAGTGATTAGGTGGAAAAGTTATTATGCTACAAGTGGACAGGAACAACATATGTGAAAGAATTGTGTTTGTGTTCATTGAGCAAACAATGCAGGACTGCAGGCCATTGTGTTAGAGGCAATGTAGTCACAGATCTTATAAAATGGGTCATCAAATGCCTATGAGAATTGTGGTGTTAAGGGTTGTGGTCTGATATTTCCACTTAAACACTGCTGTGTAGTACTAACAGTGACTAACAAAATATAGTAGATATTTCACTTGGCTTACTCCCCATTCAGCCTACTCATTCTATATTGTTCCATTTTTTTAATAGAAGAAGTTAAGAGTAAGTTGTATTCTTCTTGTTCTGTACCCTTTAAGAGAGGGAGGAGAGATGAGCAAAGCAGTCAAGACCTCGGTGAAGAAACCTACAGAACCAGCTGACCTGACCTAGCAAGTGCACAGGGACACCAGTCATAAAGCTGGGGAACCAGCATTGGACTAAATCAAACCATCTGAATGTGGATGCCAATTAGGAGGCCTGTGTAGGCTATGGTACCTCCAACATTGGAAACAGTATTTATCCCTAGTGCACAAATGGACTTTGGGAGCCCAGTCCCTATGGAGGGATAGTATTTCAGCTCAGATACACACAGGAGAGCCTAGGTCCTCACCCAACAATGTGACAGTCATGGATGATCCAGCCATGGAAGGCCTCATAGAGAGATTCCATATCTGTGAATAGCAAGATGTGAAAATGTTTGAAGAAATTTTCTGATGAAGTTTTCACATTAATTCTGTGAAGTCATTGCTCTTCTTCCTTTGAGAGTTAACTACTGCCCTTTAATACTTTTTTTAATTAGGCTACTCAGGTGAAATTTTATTATTTGCAAGAATTATGAGCAATAATGCCTGACTTACTTTCTCCCTAAAATTATTCCCTCCTCACTTAACTTAAATGTAGGTATGGTTGATAGGGGGTGTGTTATTCTTTTGTTTAAAAAGAAGAAAAGAGGAATTATGAGACAGACATAAGACTATAAGTTTATTATAAGGGCCGGTAGAATGGGGAGACTAAGAAGAGGAACAGGGTAATGGCTGACCGCCATGGCTGGTCACCATAGAGAGACAGAGTGGGGAACAGAGAGACGGGAGAGCACAGAGAGAGAGAGACAGGGGGAGAGAGAGAGAGAGAGAGGGAGAGAGAGAGAGAGTAAAGGGGCAGAGAGAGCGTAAAGGTGCAGGGGCCTATCTTTTAAAGGGGTCCTCTGCACCTGCGTGCATACTTCTTTCCCATGGAACCTCGGGCTGACCAGGGTATTGCCTGAGTGGATTCCACCAGGTAAACAGGGGCAGGCCAACATAATGCCTGAACCTTTCAGGGTGTCCTTCTGCATGCCGTGAATATTTGTTGCTTTATTGGTTGATGAATAAAGCTGTTTAGACCAATGGCCAGCTAGAGCAGTCAGGCTGGGAATTCAAACAAAGATACAGAGAGATATAAGACAGAGTCAGGAAGATGCCATACATCACCCAGGGAAGTAAGATGTGTGGTAACAAGCCGTGAACCTCATGGATGAACATAAAATATTATAAATGGGTTAATCCATATGTAGAGCTATCCATACTTAGCCCTTGGCCAAACACTTATTATTAATATTAAAACTTAGAGTACTTATTTTGGAACTGGTGGGGGGTGGGAAACCAACTGCTTATGGTGATAATTGGAAACAATTGCAAAACTACAACAAAAAAAGAATTGTGAATGGTCTTTTTCCTTACTTTTTCCCTAGATTTTAACATTATAACAATTTTCTGTCTTAAACATTATTATCTTAATATAACTTCGATAAATTCCAATTACATATATTTAAATATATACATAATGTACTTAACTAACAAGAGAGGAAGAATTGTATGTTTCAAGATAACACATCTGGGCATAAATTATGTGTCATTTCTCATATAAAGCCCCAATTCAAAATTATATAATGTAAACACATTTTAATTCTCATTCTTACATGTTCTTTTTCTCATATATATTTATGGTAGTATTATATTAATACTTACTATTTATAGATATATTAATTGCAAATAGTTATTGTGAAACTCAGTAGCTAAAATCAAGAAAGAAAATAATTTCAGAGTTATCTTTTCCTAAGTTAAGTTAATTGTAAAATTTGACAATGTTTAATTTTAATTAAAGATTTGTAATTATACATTATCAAAGCCAACTTGTTGGTTCTAAGTATTGTTTTCATGTAATTAATTTTTCATTTTGCTTATAACAAGTTCATGTTCTGTTGTCATTTCTTATCCTATGTGTGTGATTTTTGTTTTCCCTTGGGGGCAAATAGTTAAAAGGAATACAAACTACTTTTTAATGTACAAATTTTATGTTATGTTTTCTTAATGTAACATATCCCTGGTATTATAATCAGCCCTAAATTATATTAATTTCTTAATGTCTAATTTGGAATCAAAATATCCTGTATCATATATTTGATTTTCCTTTGTATTTGCTATTATCTTTTTCTAATACTATAAAAGAAACTTCTAAAATGTACTGTAACTAGAAAAAGCATTTTTATTTTTTATGACTGCTATTCTCCTGCCTGTTTCCTCTGGAGGTTATGTTTTTTTTAAATAAATGAAATGAGGTAAGAATACATGTGGATTACAATGCATTCTGAATCTTTTCTATAAAATTGTCTTTCTATTTCAGCTTATCTCTCAATGTTTATATTTTTATTCTCATCTATAATAAACACTGTTCCAGTTCATCTGATCCTTCTCCATTTTGTAATTTTATTTTATATAGAATGTTGGTTTTGTTTTCCTTTTCCTCTTGACCTTTGTAAATCTTAGTGCATTGAAAGTAAATAAGTTTGTTAGGAAATGTCACTTCTTGTATGTAAAGATGTTAATGATTAACTAATATGAAAATAATCAAAGTGTTGTCAATAAATAGCACAAAAGTCTCAGACATCTTGATTTCTTTTTTCTTCTAGTATAGCAAAAATCAAATTTATTTATTTTTCTTTTTAATGTTTTACTTTTTATTCATTTTTACACACCAATGACAGTTCCCCCTCTAACTCCCTTCTAACCCTCCCTTCCCTCTACTCCTAAGGCAACCCCATCCACAGAAAGAGTAAGGCCCACCCCCATCCCCCTCCACCCCCACTGCCATGGAGAGTCAACAAAGCCTGGCACACTCAACTGAGGCAGAACAAAGCCTACCCCCCACCTCAGTCCCAACATTAAAATTGAAGAAGGCATCCCATGATATGGAATGGGCTTAAACAAGTAAGCTCATGCCCTAGAGATAGATCCTGGTCCCACAGTCAGGGATCCTACAAACACACCAAATTACAAAACTGTGACCCCAATGCAGAGGGCCTGGTTCCTCCTGTGCAGGCTCATCAGGTGTAGGCCCTAGGCCCCTCCCCCATCTCCACTTCCTAGTAAAAACTCTGAGAAGTATAGAAATGTAGACAGGAATAGCTATTGTTATTTCTGTTCATTTCTCATAGAAAGCTACCACCTCAATATTGTCACAAACTTTGATCAATAAATAGCTGTTTAACTTTCAATCAATTGTGAAAATAGATACAGAGAATTTGAAACATTTACACTTCACTCTTTTCAATAAGTGCAGAAAATATTTCCAAAATAAACAAACATTCTTTACAATTTACACAGGCTTATTTCTAAGGGAAAAAAAAATCCCATGGGCATATTTAATCAATTGAAATGCATGTTTTCATTTGCATCCCATAAGTATGAATCATGCAAATGAAAAACACTGTTTTTTTTTTTTTTTGAATTCTGGAAGAAAGTTTTAAAATCATTGATTCTAGGCAGCCCTCATACCTGACCTTGAACTTGCTCTTTGTGTTGAGGGCCTCCTTACACTTTTAGATCTTTATCATCTTTGAGTATTTCAAATAGCCTTCTTTCTATCAGTTATGCAACTACACATTCATCTCTAGTCTAGTTCCCTGTTTTCCTTAATTAGTTTATATTTGCAAGCAATTTGTAGTGAGAACAAATGTGTGTTGCCCTCAACTGGAGGGAAATATTGCCTGGCCTGTTTAGCCAGCCAACTCTACATGGCTAGTGAGGTCATGTAGATCAGAGTAGAACTCACCCCTTCCACTTTTCTAAATACTTTTTAAAAACTTTCCTTCTACCCATAGATCAGTGTAGCCCTTGTCCCCTACCCAGGGGGCCTTCAAATTACAGCAGACACCACTACAAAAAGCCAGAACAACTCAAAATGCCATTAAAAACTGAGCATAGAATGTCAACCAATTTATATATCTAGAATGCAACTCCCATATATGAGGATAAGGAAACATTGTAATAGAATACCACACTATTGTAAAGTTATACTACAAGAAGAAAGCTACACCCATGTAATCCCAACATAGATGCCTAAACAAAACGTGAACAGCAGCAGCACCAGTGGCATGCCAATGTAGAGGTGCTAGAAGCATTATATAGTGTCTCACCTATAGATGAAAAGCAGGAGGTAATTAGCAACTGTTAAGAAAGAAAGAAATATTCTTCCCCATGGCTAACTCCACAGGTTGTATTTGTGTATGTAATGTATGTGTGAGCATGTGTACATGTGTGTCTCTGTGTGTATGTAAGATTTTTTCTAAAAAAATCTGTGAATTTATGAATTTGAGAGGGAGTCAGATAGGATAGACAAGGAGAAAGAATAGGGTGAGGGAAAGAGCAAATGATGTAACAGTAGTGAACATATATGAAAATTTAATTTAATTTTTGAAACATGGGAAAAGCTATGCTAATTTAATTTTTGAAAATCATAAACTTTGAAGTAATTCAATTTGCTGCAATGCAATTAAAGCCTTTTCTCCAATACTCAAATTAGTCTTTAAGTTAGGACTGAGATTTAAGCAAATATTTTATAATTTGAACAACCTATTACTGGCATTTTCACTAATTACATATTACATTAGAAAGCTTTAAAGATAATACCTAAATAATTGTGATGGCATTGCTGGAACATAAATATGACAGTAATTATAATTACTATTTTTTAGATACACAATGTTTTCATATGGACTACAATTTCACTAATTGAGATGTCTCTTATCTTAAAAAACTGGTTTAAAAACATAGTAACTGAACATTTCAAATAGAGTAGAGAAAAATAAAATATTCATTTTATAGATAATAAAGGTAATTCATGTATTATGTATTACATAGAGACTGAAAAACACAAAATGTAAACACATTTTATTAGTGTTATTGAACAGTAAAGTATGCTATTATTAATGCTCCTTTCAACATTTTTCCTAGAAGGATATATCAAAAGAATATTTTTAAAATCTGTAATAAAAATAGTATTTTCAAGATTCATGTTAATATTTTATTTCTAATCTTATTTTAAAAATTAAGTTTAAAATGTCTCTATAATATCATCATAATTATAAAAGATAAGTATAAATCTGTTCCAAAGTAATTTATCATTGAAAGGCCAATTTTGATCTGAAAAGTTGTTTCATTAGCTATCTGTCTAAAACTTCAGTAATTCCATGGGCTTGAGCAAGTCTTACATGAAGTACTGACTAACTGAACACCATTATATTACTTAAATATTTTCAGTTGTTAAAGAGAAGCCAAAAAAGACTACTTTTGCTTTTCATACAATTTTACATTTTCTGAAACTTCCATCTATTTAAGTTTAAAATATTAAAAGCATTATCGCATTAAATTGATTATTTTAAAAAAAATATTCAAACAGTAACATTAACTTCAATATCCACCAACAGCAAGATTTCTTTCTCCAACAGCATGTCATGTTGAAGTGTTTGAGAGCAGTTAAATAAATGAAAGCATTGTCATATTAATTTCCTGTAAATATTGAGGATAGAGAAATGTAGCCATTGGGTTTATATTCTCTGTCCAAGCTGATACTCGTAATATATACAAATAATCCATTTATATTTTAATATTTCATACAAGCATTAAGAGTACAAATTTAATTTATCAGAAACACAAACTACCTCACACAAAAAACCCAAGCCCAATGCCAAGACTTTGTCCAAAACAGCATTTGATGTGGCCTTGCTTCCTGCCCCCTAGCTATTGATCCCTAGCCATTTCCTTACAGATGCAGCAGAACATGTGCCCCCTGGGGTTTCTTCTACTGAGGCTATCATCCAGTTGTGAACCCTCCATACCCATCAACTGACCTCTCCAATCCATAAAACCAGGACTATTACATGACAACATATAAACAGGAGAAGAACAGGAACTTTCATAACATAACTTTGCCTTTCCTCTCCATCCACTTTTAAAATATATTTTACTATTATTTTTATCCAAAGTTATTATCAGATATCATTTCCTTTTCCTTATAGCTTGTCATTTACCAACATAATTTTATTGTCATTGTCAAATATATTTTACTCTTAGCTAACAAAAATATTATTACTATGGACTGAAGATTTATTCAACACAAATTTCCTTGTTCAATCCCATCCCCTTTGCCCTAAAGATTGCTTGAGTGCCCTCACAAGTATCAACATGGTAGAAACAAACAACCAGTTCCTGCAACTTGTCCTTGTTCCTCATCATGGGGGACACAGTGGCATGCGTAGATTCTCATAAATACATTTATCAGCCAACCAAGAATCATGCTTTTGTGTGACAGTTAATCTCAGGGGGATCCTCCTTTGACTCCTCAGGCCACCAAAAATGGGAAAAATATTTGCCTGTATTTAAACCACCCTCAGCTTTGGTACTGTTGCAGTATGTAAAACTAACTAGACATATGTATCTTGTTGCTTATAATCATTTTCTAACCCTATGACAATAGAGAAGAAATGTACAAACATATCCATAGGAACTTCTCTTTGCAAGAGACACATATAATTATATAAAACACAAACTGGTCAAAATACAGAGAATACAGGGTCATGGGATGACCAGAAACAAGGTTCAGAGAACATCTCTGAAGAATGTATTGAAATATCCTAAGAATCAGAGGTTTAGGACATCTATGAGATTTTTGTCTCCTACAAATAACAGCAACTCTCCACTTGATATATCAACAATATGGCTGTTGAAGCAAGACCTGATTAAGGAAAACAGCAGCAGGCATGCTTTTGTGGAAAGCTTAATGTGCACATGTCCTCATAACTGAAAACAGAACTTTGGGTCAACTAAAAGATTCTGAGAACAGATGACTCAAACTTCTTTCAGAGAGGATTCCTCTATTGTTAATGCACTACCAAGTGGTAAAAGCCAAGAAGTCAGGAAAAAAATCATGTACATGCAACAATGAATGAATTCAACAGGTTGTAGCTCTATACTTATGCATCTATGTGGTGTGTAAGTGCGTGTGTGTGTGTGTGTGTGTGTGTGTGTGTGTGTGTGTGTGTGTGTGTGTGTGTGTATGTGTGTGTGTGTTTGTGAAATAATAATAAGTGGACAAGTGGAGATCAAGAGTTTAGGAGGGAGTATGGTAGAGGGCATGGGAAGAAACTTGGAAGAAGGAAATGGATAGAAGGAAATTATTTAAGTATATTTAATAAAAGATATTTAATTTAAAAGATGGCATAATTTAAAATGATTTGAAATCAAAGCAATAATTGCTCACATGTACAAACTAAGAAAACAAAACAAGAAAAATCCAAAAGTAGAATGAAATTGTAAAAGCAAAGCACAATGTTATTTCTATGAAAATTAACATCTAATTAATAAACAATATTACAAAAGCAAGCATTGTCTTTCAGCTACTGTCTAAAGGCACAAGTGTCATGTACCCCAAATCATTGGGTATTCCTTTATATTACTTCATCTATCATATTCAAATTACAAATTACCAGCAATTAGTTTTTATATATACTCTGAATATGTTGATGATGATATTGTTCTGCAATATGTAGTAAACAATTACCAAAACAGAACACATCCTTTTAATTTGTGAATGAAATGTTTTGCATTTGCCAAAGATTTAAAAAGCACATTTTCCTCCTATAACCCTATTTCAATTTAGTCCACCTGCTCTATTATCAGCATCCCTTGTCAAATTAGTAATTGAGTTATATTTGATGAGTTTGCATCAGCACATTGTAATTTCAAGGTGAACTTTTATTCTTTTATACATTCCACAGAATTGGATAAATCCATAATGACTATTATACATATTACAGCTTAATACTAGTAAACTCACAGTCCTAGGACATATATTACACTTTGCTTCTTCATTCCTTCCTGTTTCCCTCATCCTTGACAAAGAATATACAGTTTTAGCAAATTCTGATTGTTACAGAAAGATATAGTAGACAGTGCTGTTTTATTGTTGTTATTTTGATTTTACAAGTTGGTTATTAAGAACAAAATTGAAAGGTCATGTTCTCTAAGCACAACTTCATAGATTTTGATCATCATTCCACATGAATAGCTGATCTGGAATTTAACCATATTCTAACACAAAGTAATCTCAGTGCATTTAAAAACTCTATCCTTTAACGGAACAGTCTGCTGCTAAAATGAAGGTAATATTCCACAAGCTCCCATGCTACCATGTTCTTGAGATATTGACATGAAACAAGAACCTCATTACATTATGTGTGTGGAGGGGGAAATCCCTGTGGTGGTTTTTGTTTTTTGTTTGTATGTTTGTTTTTTAAAGGCAGACTTTATTCCCCCTTATATATTACAACTCATTGCATTAGTTTATTTTTTTTAGAAATGTATGGAAAATATTAAAGGTCTCTTGATGTACAAATTTTGTCACCATTACTTATTAACTGTTATGCAAAAAGAAAACCAAAATAATTATCTGGCCTCATGCATTTCAGATAAAAATTTTTGTTAATATTTTTGTATGTGAAGTATCATAAGGACTTTTATGGATATTTCTAACACAACTCTATATTTGTAAATTAATTTCTAATGTCTGCTGGAGCTGCAAAGATTTTTTCACAAGAAATACTGTGTATGCTAAGAATAAATTCTTCAGTGGGAAAAAGTTCAATTCATCAGTGAATTGAGCGGGCTAAGAGAAGGGCAAAAGTAAAATGGTGTTGGGGTCCAGAGGTTTTGTAATTCTTTCTTAGGCACAAACTGTGACCAATGAGTGGTTGCATGACTGGAAAACTTCAGGACCATGACAGAGACTAGAAGAAATGTCCTCTTGTCAAAGCAATATCTAAAATGCAAAGGGAAGAACCCACATGAGGAGGTAAAAGATACTGTTGGATCAAGCACTGTTTGCAGTGCCATCTCCAGTACTTAGCTAAACCATATATAAGCAGCAGTGAGAAAAATAAAAGTTGTTCATTCCTGAAGTGAAGCTAGATGTCTCTGTCAATATTACTGGCAATTCCAGGTCCCTGTGATACCCTCAGATGTGCTGGTTACTTCAAAACAGGTTTCTCAATGAAGGATTAATTCAAACTCCAAAATGTGATGATTTGCCCATCTTTCTGGTAGTATATGCTGCAATATTTCACTGCAGCTTCCGTTCTAAAGGCACAATGTGTGTCTTTGACACTGTGCTATTTCACTCCATAAATGAAAATGAACATTGCCTGAAAGACTTTAGCTCAGATTCAGGAAGATGTGCATTGTGAATTGCCATGTTCTTATTGTATTAATATTTTATGCTCTTATAATACTTTACTTTTGGAAAAAATCATTATTATTACCATGGTGGCATTATTCAGGATGCTCATATCAAATTAGTATATCTTTGAACTTTACTGTGCTAGAATATTTAATTTTAACAGTTGTTATTTGAATTTCTAACTTAAGTTTTGTATAAAAATGTCATTAAATAAAATTTTACTTGGTGGTAGGGCAGAATTTCAAACAATTCCTAAAATGACCCTGGGAAAAATTTTGAACTAATAATTTTTGTTGACATGGTCCCTTTCATCTCAGTTTCTCTCCTTTGATTATTTAAAGAAAATCATTTTATTTGCGAGAAAATCAGTCACCTTATCCTTCTCAAATAATTCCCAGCTTATTTTTATTGTTAGCTATTCCTGTATTTAATAACTTAGCAATTTCTAATTTTCTCTTGGATGGGTAAACTTCATGCTGACTTTCTGAGCAAGTATGAGTCCTTATGGCTACCTACTCTGATAAATGGCATTTTAACTAATTTCCACATTAATTTCAGCTGGATCATTCAGGCACACAAATGTAAGTAAGGATGAAAGAATAAATCTAATCTGCAGATACTCTTTGTTTGTTTGTTTGAATTTTTCCTTTATTTGTTGTTTTTATTTATTAATTTATTTTACATCCTGACCACAGCCTCCCCTCCCTTCTCACCACTCCACCACCCCATTTCCTTTCTGACCCCAACCAATCCACCCCTCCTTCTCTCAGGAAGAAGGAGGCTTCTCATGGGCATCAGCAGAGCATGGAATATCAAACTGCCATAAGACCAAGCACCTCCCTCTCTATTCAGGCTGGACAAGGCAATATGGCATAATAGGTTCACAAGTGCCAGTCAAAGCATGGGGGCAGCTCCTGCTTCCACTGCAAGGAGTTTCACAAAAAGACCAAGCTACACAACTGTCGTATATGTACAGAGTACCTAGGTGGGTCCTGTATAGTGTTGTTGGTTTAGACACGTTTCTGCAGGGTTTTTTTTTTCTCCGAAGTACCTGACCCCTCTAGCTCCTATAATCCCTCCACCCTCTTGTCAGCAGGACTCCCAGAGCTTAGCCCAAGGTTTGGCTATGAATCTCTGAACATGATGCATCAGTCAATGGATAAAGCCTCTCTGCTGACAACTGAGGTAGTAACCATTACAAGAGATGGCACATCCAGGCTATGCAACCACTGTTGCCAGGAGTATTAGCTGGAGCCATTCTTGTAGACTCATGGGAGTTTCCCTTGTATCAGGGATCCACCAGACTCTATAAAGCTCCTTTTCCGGTCATTTCCTTCAGTTATCTACCTCTCTGCCCCCCCGAGATCCCTTCATTCACCATGCTCAACCACTACAGTCCAACCAGGAGATTTTTTCCCTACTTCATTTCTCTGGGAGATCCATGTGTCCCACCTTGGGCCCTCCTTGTTACACGGGCTCTCTGAGTCTATGAATTGCAATATAGTTACTTTCCAGTTAATATACAACTATGAGTGAATAATATTGTTTGCCTTTTGGGTCTGGGTTATCTCATTCAGGATGGACTTCTTCTAGTTCCATCCATTTGCCTTCAAATGTCCTGATTTCATTATTTTCAATAGCTGAGTAATATTCCTTAATGTAAACTTACCACATTTTCTTTATCCATTCTTCACTTAAGGGGCTTCTGGATTGTTTCCAGGTTCTCTCATTGTTACTAATAAATCTACTATGAGCATAGTTGAACAAGAGTCCTTTTGGTATGATTTAGCAATCTTTCAGTCATTAAAAGTCTTTCAATTAAGAAAAACACACGTCCATATGGTATCAGTTCAGAATTCTACCAGACTTCCAAAGAAGAGAAGATATTCTTAAGTTGAGCCCATTTTACAGCATCTGTCTTTGTCACTGATATTCATAAGTGCTCCAAGCCTCAAGGTTTCTGTTACGATGTTACAGGAAATAGTGTTCAAGCTACTGAGTTGCCAAATCTGTCTTAACTATAGGATCTAAAATTTTCCAGGGGGTAGCTTTAACACATAAATGTACAAAAGTGGAAGGATGCATCTCTAATATGCATGAAACTATAATAAGTACCACAAACACATTCCAAGACAAAAGCAAGTGACTGTTTATTACAAGTCTCAGAACAAACAAACAAATACTATGGCTAAAATATTCCATACCCATCCAACTATGATGAGGTAACCAAGAACACAAGCAATAAACATCTACTAGAGTACTATCCTCATCATTTGCATGTAACTGTCAGACAATAATAATATTATCCAGAATTTAAAAATGTCTTTCAGCTGACAACTTTCCCATTCTTTACTCTCAAAAAAAATAAAAATTTAATTAAAATTTAATATAAAATTTCATGGATGAACAGAATATTTTAATTTTAGATCCTTTTCTATCATTCATCTGTAATTTACAAAATCATTTATTAATTACTTATATAATTTAGGTTTAATTTTTGCGTGTTTGTTTTATTTTTTGTAAGTTAGCATCAGTTAATTGAATTTAAATAAAAGTTCAGCATCTCATCATTGTCCTTAAAGATTTAAGTTACTTCTCATTCCTACTCTAATTCTTATGACATCAGTGTTCAAACCCTCATATGAGGTTTCTGTTTGACATACTATAATATTCCCAAATCACTGTAAGAATAAAAAGGACACTATTAGAAGTAAATATATACAGAATCTTGTTTTTTGTTTTTTATTTGAATTAGAAAGATTATCTTACATGTCAATCCCAGTTCCCTCTCTCCCCTCTCATCCCCTGCCTCCCAAACTAACACCCTAACTATCCCATACCTTTTCTACTCCCTAAGGATGTGAGGCCTTCCATAGGAGGTCTTCAGAGTCTGTCATTCTTTTGGGATAGGGTCTAGGCCCACATCCTTGTGTCTAGGCTCAGGTTCTTGTTTTCAAATTTGAAAACTGTCAGATTACAGTTTTGATACAATTAGCATTTCTACTTTGTTAAGTGCCTTCAGAAAATATATGGAAGACAAACAGGCATATAAAATGATCCTTAGTATCATTTTTCATCTGGTAAATAAAAACACAATAATGAGAATCTAGATTCAACCTGTTAGAAAGTAAAAACTGACTATAGTTGAAAACTGACCAGAACGGACCATCACAGAAACATGATGTGTCACAGTGATTAAGGAAATAAATAATACAGTTGAAAAAAAACTAGGAAAATGTAAAATGATATAAAGTATCCTGAAGTCCAAAGGAATTGTGAAAATATAGAACAAGTGCGAGTTTCTAGTGATAAAACTGCTTCTGGATCTATTTTTTCCACAAAGCACGACAAGTCCAATTAAAGCAAACTAAAATTAATGAATTTTGCTTAAAAAGTTGCAAGACTATAGGATATGACCCACATTTAATTAGGTAAATAATAAAGACTGGAAACAAATTAACTAGTTCACGTATTCGAGTCTTGAAGGAGAGTAGAATGAGAGGAAGTGTTTTTGCTATATGTTCTGTATTTCTATTACTGTACATAAAAAAATGACATGTTCCCATTTTCCTGAGGAACAGCCATACTGATTCCAAAGTGGCTATATGAGTTAGCACTCCCATCAGCAGTGGAGGAGTGATCCCATTTCTCCACAACTTCTCCAGCATAAACTGCCATTGGTGTTTTTGATTTTAGCCATTCTGACATGAGGAAGATGGTATCTCAGAGTTGTTTTGATTTGCATTTCCCTGATGGCTAAGGATGTTGAACACTTTTTTATGTGTCTTTCAGCCATTTTAGATTCCTCTATTGAGAATTGTCTATTTAGTTTTGTACACCATTTTTTAATTGGATTGTTTGGTGCTTTGGAAACTAGCTTCTTGAGTTCTTTTTTATTTTGGGAATCAGTCCTCTGTCAGATGTGGGGTTGGTGAATATCTTTCCCCATTCTGTAGGCTGCCTTTTTGTCTTGTTGACTGTCCTTTGACTTACAAATTCTTCTCAGTTTCAGGAGGTCCCATTTATTAATTGTCTATCTCAGTGTCTGTGTTACTGGTATTATGTTCAGGAAGTAGTCTCTGTAGTACCAAATCATTTGAGGGTACCACCTACCTTCTCTTCTAAGATGTTCATTGTGGCTGGATTTATGTTGAGGTTTTGTGCATGGAGGTAGATATGGATCTATCTGCAGTCTTCTACATGCCAGCATCCAGTTATACCAGCACTATTTCTTGAAGATGCTTTCTTTTTTCTATTGCATAATTTTAGCTTCTTTGTCAAAAATCAGGTGTTCACAGGTGTTTGGGTTAATATCAGGGTTTCATATTTATTTTGATGAGGATTTTAATTACATAAAGATGCTATTTTCATAGATCCATAAGTTTTAACTGCTGCCAAAGATATTTTATGGGACTTGGAAATTACAACTTGGTGTGTGCAGATGAACTCTTAAAACTGTAAGTGTGTAGAGTCTGCTTGGAAAAGTGGAAACATCAAGAACATGAGGTAACTAAAAACAAACAATAAAAGAGCCAAGAAATCAGATTGCATTGAATATTATTAAATATTTTATGCAAAACACCCCTTGTGAGAATCCCTAGAACACAGAGAACTCATTGTCCAAAAGGGGAGCAGAATGCAGGTGCAATTCACAAAGGTGCCCTAGGAATGGGAAACTCCCCCATCATTTATTTGACTCCATCATTAGATGCCTGAATATCATCTTTATTTCCATTAAATTTGAGCCAACAAAACCAGAAATCATTAAAAGCTCTTAGAATCTCTTTGTTGATGGACTGAAATTAATTAGAACCATAACAGAAATTGATCTTTCTCTAATCTATTCAATATCATAAAACAATTTTCTTAAAAAATGATTTTCTTTTTCAAAAGCTGAATAGAATTAGGGTGATATGTAGTTGTGACTACAAAGCATGCTGTCTGTGCTTGCTATGTATTTTTTATTTAAATTCTGTAATTACTACTCATTTTTACATATCTATCCCCCCATTCTCTTGTCCTCCCAACCTCCCCTGACCCATTCCCCAATTCCTCCCCAGAGATAGTGAGGCCCTCCACAGGGGACCTTCAAAGTCCCTCATATCATTTTGGGGATGGCCTAGGCCCTCCTTGCTGTATCTGGGCTGCAATGGTATCCCTCCATAGGGAATAGGCTACCAAAGTCCATTTGTGCTCCAGGGATAAAGACTGGCTCCACTTTTAGAGGTCCCATAAACTGTCTTGGCCTCCTAGCTGGCACCCACATTCAGAGGGCTTGGTTCAGTCCAATGCTGTTTCTCCAACTTTATGACTAGTGTCTTCATGCTCTCAGTAGGTCTGGTCAACAGTTTCTGTGGGTTCCTCAGCACTGTCTTGGCTCCTTTGCTCATTATTCCTCCCTCTCCACAACTGTATTCCAGGAGTATGGTTCAGTGCTTAGCGGTGGGTGCCTGTTTCTGCTTTGAACAGCTACTGGATGAAGGCTCTAGGAATGCACTATGGAGTACTACTCAGAAGAAAAAAAAAGTGGAATCTTGAAATTCGAAGGCAAGTGTATGTAACTAGAAGAAACTATCCTGAGTGAAGTAACCTAGTCACAAAAAGACAAACATGGTATGTACTCACTCATATATGATTTTTAGACATAGAGCAAAGGATTACCAGTCTACAATCCACACTGCAAGAAGAGCTAGGAAACAAGGAGGACCCCAAGAGAAGATTGGGTAGTCCCTCAAAGAAGGGGATGGGGAGCCGGGCGTTGGTGGTGCACGCATTTAATCCCAGCACTTGGGAGGCAGAGGCAGGTGGATCTCTGTGAGTTTGAGGACAAACAGAGCGAGTGCCAGGAGAGGCTCCAAAGCTACACAGAGAAAACCTATCTCAAAAAATAAAAAAAGAAGGGGAGGGGTGCAAAAACCCCTGAGCAAAGTGGGAGCATAGCGTGGGGAGGGGGGGGAGTTGGGAAGGAAAATAAGAGGAGGGAGAAGGATAACAAGAGGACTGAGACAAGCAAGGGATAGAGGAGGGTAAGAAAAGAGGTTCCTTGATAGAGGGAGAGAGTACAGGTTTGGAGAGAGGTCTGGCACAGTGGAAATGTTAGGGGATCCACAGAGATGACCCCAGCTAAGAATGTAGGCAGTGGTGGTGAGGCTGCCTTTGATGCCCTTCCCTTATAATGATACTGATGGCCTACCTTGGTTACCATTGCTGCTATGCATTTTTATCTGTATCTTTATAATCTATATTTAAATATTGAGTATTGTGACCTTTAGAGATTGGTATCATCTTTAAGATTACTACATTTTATTCAGAAGCTCTGGAAAACCTGGGACAAAATTATGTTTAATCATCCTTTAGGTCATTTCCTACTTAAGGTCACCAGATTTCATTTGACTAGAGAAGTTGTGAACAGAGACAAACTGTCAATTTGTTCAGGCATTCTCGGCCTAAGGATACAGCTGGGACTTCATGGTAAATCAAATTGAGATCTACCTAATAAACACTGTTTATCATGTTAGTGATGTTTTACATGAACAAATTGAAAGTTTTCAAACCAGATAGACTACACAGTTCTTTAATCTGATGATGGCTTTAACTCATTGCTGAGATACACCCCATAATTTTTTTTTTTATAATTTTGCTCATAATACAGAGGATGTTTATTTTTTTGTTGATTTCTTAGCTTATTCATCATACATTTTAAGTCAAATCATGGATTGTTTATGGCAAACATCCAACCTTCTTAATTCTGAATATAGTCACAAAATAGTATTATAAAAGAATAACACTAGATTGCTGCAAATGAAACAATTATTTTTCTTTACATAAGTATACATATATTCATTTCAAACTGTATTTTAGCATTACTCCTTTATATACTCCTTAAAAGCCTGAAATGCATTGGTTTGTGATTTAATATAAATAAATATTGAGAAATAATGAGAATTTCATAAGTAACACTTTCTCATTTTGTATTGCTTCAGAATCATATGCACATAAAAACTGTGTTTTTACCAAACCCAATCTGTCCTCACCCCAATAATTGCTCATTCAATGCTCACCAAGCTCTGCTCCCAACTTCTTGGGCACTACTTTTGAAAAGCATTGAGTCTACTTTGTTCTGTAATTATGTGTTGGGTTTAAGATGATCTACCTACTAGGCCATAGGTAGCCATATTTTTCCCCACTTGATTTCTTAGGAAATAAGAAAATTTTAAATTTTTGAAAATATACTTTGATCATAGCAATATTTCTATCTGATTTTACTACCTACTTGATAGACTGTATTTAGATTATGTGATATGTTTGAGTAGTAAGGAAAATTTTTCCTAATATTTCTTTCTGAATGCTATTCTATGTAAAGTTCTTAAACTATGTTCTTTGGAGGCATGGCTTCTTAACTGGATGCCAATCAATATCTTCTGGTCATCAGTATAGAGAAATTATTCATGTTTCGGTACTTCAGTAATGAGTTATCAGCCCATAATCCTCCCTGTTGAAGGCATTGTCAAAATGATTGAATCCCTAGTGATACAACCTCAAAGCATTTAAAGAATGCTCTCTTAAGAGATTTCATGTTATATCAAACGCTTAGCTTTTAAGTGGTTCTTGCATGATACCATCCATGTATGTCATGTGTCTTCACAATTCAAACTGAAAATGATTCTGGAAAGAATTAAGAAAACATAGAGTTCCCACTGAAAATAATTATAAATATACAGTTATTATGAAGACATATGTGCATAATTATTGAATGAAACCATTTTCATCCAATTAAGGTACAAATATTAAAATGATTTAGTTTGTTAGGAATTCACTCAAACACTTGCCTAGTCCAAAAGAATAAACACCCTCATAATCTGCTCTCAGGGCCATTTGAAGAAATAGATATTAATTTAGAAATTTATGCTGTCATTACCAATTTTATTTTCAATTATTTTTTGTGTTCTTAGGACTCCAATACAATAAATATACTACTCATATTTTCATCAAATACGTTTTATTGCTAAACTGGAAGTAAATAACTTCCTATCATCCAGCAAGAAAATAAGACAAAATGAAAAAAAATGTTGAAAGCATGGTACAATAATTGTTATGATTTGGTTTATTTTGATAAAATGCATAAGGCAATGTTATACCAGTGACATTGTAATAAATGTTTGCCTGCCAAGATTCTTTTTGTTTGGTAAGTAATAATTTCATATATTTTGAATGAATTATAATCGATCATCATTGAATCTACAAACTCACATTTTACAAAAAAAAGTAACTTAACAAAACTATAAAATAGTAATAAAATAATAGCAAATATAATTGTTGTTTATCATATTCAGAGCTATACACCAAAAAGCTATTCATATTTGAATAATTTGTTGCAAAATAGCAAGGCATTAAATTTTAATAAAATTCATAGATTTTGTTGAATATAATTACACAGAAAAATTGGAGGATAAACTATTTGCTTATAATGAAATATTTAGTATTTTGATATATTTGGCTTTTTAAAAATAATTTGGTTGTTATAGTTCTAATTGTTTTAAATAAAAAATAGAAAGGCAGCAATATAATTTACTAACTCACCAGAAATAATATCTTTCAAAAGTAAAATTTAACATAGTAGAATAGAATTTTTAGGTGATTTATTAAACAGCATATTTAATAACATATTTATATGATTTGAAATAAAATAATGTGGTTGGTTTTTAAACTTTTCTAATAGGTGGGGGTGGCTGATACGTATTTGTGACATAAAAACTGATATCACAAACTGAAGTAAAGCTAAAAGGTGGCACAGGATAAAGACTGGTGAGTGCTGCTGGCTATACTTTAGATCCATTAACTTCTGATTTTGACTGAATTGTTGCCATTATGTACTCAGAAACTTTTACTCTTACTGCATGTATTGTAATTCAACTGGTGTCTTGGCTCTGGTTAAACAAGTCTTTACAGCAATGAATAATGCTGTTCGTGACAGAGAATTCAAAAGAAATTGAGTACACTCTAAAGCAGAATCTTGTGAAATACATTTCATAGGACTAAAGTTTAATTTGGAAACATAACAATAATTTAGAAAATCTCTTATATAAAGGTGACAATCTAGTGTGATTTATTATTAAGTTCTGAAATTAATGTGTTTGGAAATTCAATAATATGTACATATTATGTACATTGTATCATGTTAATGTATGTTTTTTAGTTGTAACCAGAACATTGTAACAGAAAAATCACCAGATAGAAATTCACTTAAATTAATGCAAAAGTTGTATTTTATACCCTCATTCATAATGCTGACATTGCTACAAAGACATATGTTTATTAGAAGCATCCCAGATCAGGTTCATTAAATAATTATTATTAATATGAAGAAATGTATAAGAATATAAATCACGTTTGTCTTAGTTAGGGTTACTATTGATGTGATGAATCAGTATGACCAAAGACACCTTGGGAAAGAAAGGTTTTATTTGGCTTATACTTCCATATCACTGTTCATCATCACAGGAAGGAATTCCTGAGAACAACTCAAAGATGACCGGATATGGAGGCAGGAATTGATGCAGAGGCCATGGAGGGGTACTTTTTTACTGGCTTTCTCAACATGGCTTGCTCATCCTGCTTTCATCCTTTTTAAAAATATTTTCTTTTAATTTATTCTTTGTGTCTTTTATATCATATATCTCAGTCCCATTTATCTCCCTGTCCCTTTGTATTTGCCCTCTGCCCCTATACCCTTCACATCGCCAAAATAAAATTTAAGAGAAAGAAAGGAAGGAATGATGAGAGAGAGAGAGAGAGAGAGGAAGGAAGGAAGAAAGGAAGAAAGATCACAACATGGAAGCAGTAGTGTGACACAGTGAGTCATAGAGTTTAACCTCTTATGCATATATCTTTTTTTCTTTGTTTTTATTTCATTTTATTTATTTATTTATTTATTTATTTATTTATTTATTTATTGGTTTTTCGAGAAAGGGTTTCTCTGTGTAGCTTTGGAGCCTATCCTGGCACTCACTCTGGAGACTAGGATGGCCTTGAAATCACAGAGATCCACCTGCTTCTGCCTCCCCAGTGCTGGGACAAGTATTCATTGCAAAGTGTCATTGGTCTGGATTGAGCCCTGTAGTATCTGCTGTACACTATCAATACTGGGCCCTCACTGGGACTATTCTTGGATATCCTGTTGTTTCCCTGTGTTATGGAGACCATACAGCTTTTGGGTCCTCAGGACATGCCCTTCATGTGCTCCAGAAGATAACAGATGGAGTAGATGTTGGGGTGAGCCAACTCATAAACTTAGTTATGGGCCTGGGATCATCAGTCTGCCAGCTCTCTATGATCCTCATGGCCAGGGTGAGCACTCCAGCATTTTCCCAGTTAGTTCACCCCTTGGAAAGATGAGCAAAGGGAAGAACCAGTTCTCCTGCTTTCATGCCCTCAGGGTCAGCTCTCCCACACCTATACCAACAGGACCATCTCAATAGAGTTGTTCCCCTGGCAAGGTGCAGAGGCCACTCTCCCAAGTGATGCAACTGTGAATGGTGGAAATAGCTTTCCAACTCTTATAACCCCCAGGCCACCAGTTACAGGCAGGGAGGCAGGTAAGACATCTCTCTCCAAGGTGTTCTTCCTAATCTAAGCTCATGTTCTCTGGCCGGTGCCCAATTGCAATAGGGTCAGCTCTACTGTGTTGCCCAGGTGAGGTTCAGGGCCCACTTACCCAAGTGTTGCAGCTGGTAAGAGGGAGAGTCAGCTTCCTTGCTACCTAGGGAAAGGAGGTGCTGGGGGGATGGGAGGGCATCTTTCCCTTGCCCTTGCCCCCACTACACAACAGATGGGTTATCCCACTCTCAAGCCCTGAAGGCTCAACTCTACTGTGCTGCCCAGGTGTAGCCAAAAGCCCATTCTCCTTAGTGTTACAACTCTATTGTAGAACTCAGGACCACTAACCCAGGGATGACACCACACACAGTGGTCTGAGCCCACCGCTGTCAATCACTAATTAAAGAAATATCCTACAGATGGATCTTAAGGGGGCATTCATTTCAATTGAGGTCCCCCCTTTTCAGATGACTCTAGCTTGTATCAAGTTAATACAAAACTAGTCAGTACAGCACTGTATTCATATGTAAGGAAAGATAACAACTTCAGGGATGTGAATGGGATTGAAAGAGAATTGTGGTGAATGATTTAACTTAGGCTCAGAACAACAAAAGCTGTGTCTTCTCTCTTATATTTGGACCCTGGCTTTCAACCTTTAGTTCTCATTGTTTCTCTTGGAGTATACATGGAAGCCAGGAAACTCAGAAAGAAGTATTGAGAGAAGGGCTGGAAGGGTTGAATTAAAATTGTGGAGACAGTTGAATGCAAAAAGTATATGAAGGTAAAGAAACATGACTCTAGGTGGGAAGCTTTAGGCAGGAAGAGAAGTCAGGGAATTGCAGAGATGAGAGCTCAAAAGTGAGAGTGACAATGAAAGGGGTATAATGAATCCACATGAATTCCAGTCAGTTGATAATACTGATACAAGCTACAGAAGGGGAAGTTAAGGTAATGTCCTTTCATGATCGACACTGCTCCTCTTAGAAATATTGGATTTACAAATAAATACCCCAGACCCAGTTGCATGATATCTGCATAGGAGAAAGTCATGGAGATTCTAGTAGCCCACCAAATAATACATGCTCTGATCAATCCTCTTGATTGTGAGCCATCCAATAAGATCTTGTTAGAAAAGATATCACACATTTGGATATAATATATAAAGAAAGCAGCTTGGAACCATGCAGGAAGCTTACTCCCACAGCCTAGCTCCCACACATCTAGAGGATACTGAGCAGGCTGCTGGGGAAGAAAGAGCAAGTAACATCAGTCTTGTCCAGGTATCAGTCTTATAAAAGAGCAATCCAAACTATTGGACACATTACATCTGTGCAATAGTGGCATGACTTTGTGAGCGTAACCACCCAACCTCATACTGGATTCCTCTAGTTATTTGCACTGGGTGCACAAAGCAGGTCCTATGAATCAGTACAGAAGTTCCTGCCATTTAACGTCTATTGATTATTGATGGTTTGAAGGAGGAAAACTACTGTCCTTAATTAGTACAAACTGTTGCACCCAACTGGCTCTTAACCATAACTCAAAACTCATGGTCACACTGATCACACAGGCTAAACTCAGAAGGTCCAAAAATGAGCATACATAAACATGGCAGAAGTTTGTGGGGAGTAGGAGTTGTATGTAGGGGTAGCACAGAGGTGGAGATGATAGTTGTCTGTATGCATTGTGTACATGTGAAAAATTCTTAGAACAAATTTAGTTCATGAACAAATATTAAAAGACATAAATGTATCATTTTTCATTAAATCATGAGGTTTTAGTAGCTATCTTTATTTTTACTACAATCAAGCTGTCACCAAAATGTATTTTAACAGTGTTCACAGGATTTTTAAAGAAAATATTTTAAGTAAAATAAAATTCATTTTAAGATCTTTTTAATTCAATATTACATAAATAAATATTCTTTCAAAAACAGTATTGAGTTATAAACTAAACATTTATGTAATGACAAATTATATTCTTATAAAAGAAAATGAATTTTGACAAGAATGACATCACAATCTTTTGTTTATTTATTTGCTTGTTTTTGCACTCAGGAGGCAGAAGTTAGTGGATTTTGTATGCCAGCCTGTTCTTTTATTTTTTTTTACTTTAACTTTTTTCATTTTACGTACCAATCCCAGTTCCCCCCCTCTCCCTAATCCACACCAGCCTGTTCTAGACAATGAGTCCAGTACAACTAAGGCTGCATAGTGAGATTCTCTCTTTAACACAAATTAGATACTAGAATAAAACTAAATGGGAAATATTAAGATTTTACAGTGATTCTAACTATTCATGTTGAGTAAATACTTATGTGCAATAAAATGTAATTGGAAGGAGAGACTATGTTTCAAATAATAAGAGAATTTTTCTTTCTATATAGTACATATCAATTTATTACAAAAGCCCCACTAAAGTATATTAAGGCACTACTAAATATTAGAGATATCAAAAGGAACATGAATGTTTATGCTAATACCATGAAGTTGAAGAAAATGCCTTTGACATTTTAGACTAGGATAAAAAGGAAAATTCTGTGTAATCCTCACTGAATTCTGGTTTATTTGAGCTTAACAGAGGCTTGACAAACTTAAGAGAGACAGAAAAGGAATTATAGATAGATTTGTGTTTTTATTAACATGAAAATAGTAAAATAAGAATGAAGATTCAAATGTCATTCTTTGTAATATGCCAGTGATTATATCCTTAATTGGATAAGTAATTTAAAGTTGAATCAACTACAAGGTGCTTTCTGACATAGTGTCAATTTTCTGTTTACTTTCAAGTCTTAATTATATGCATACTTTTCTACAAAATTTCAGTTTGAACAACTGAGACATTTCTTACTTCTGACATGCTTGTTAGCAGAATGCAATTAAATCTACTGTTTATCCTTTGTTTTACTTGCATCAATACTTTAATACAAGGTGATACCATGTTGTGTGATTGCTAGTGGCTGACATTTTGCACTTGTTAAATAATAAAGAATCCCTGAGCAATGCTTCCAAATATACATTTAATTTGATTCTGTTTTAAATATTTTTGCTTGGTGACGAGGAAGTTTCTTCTTACTACTCTGGAGCTAAACATATTAATGAAGTGATAAGGATGTATATTTGTGTTAGGATAATAGAGATGACTGGATTATTGATATAATGAAGAAAGTGATGGTTACAATGGTGATAGTTAACCTTGACTGACATTTATAAGTATTCCAAGTGGTATGGCCAACAACTAATTTATAATAACCTATTTGTTACTCTCAACAATCCTATGATATGCATACAATTATGGTTCTTGACTTATAATATTTGCTATATTAATAAAATATGTAGCATATCCATGATAATTCTGTTTTAGTAGGTAGCTTATGCACTAATAAAGTGAACTATTTACAATTTTTCATTCTAGCATATTTGGAAATCTAAGACATGTTTATATAATAAAGAAAATGTATCTATATAACAGCAAGATTGAGGAAGAAACCTTATGCAAGGGATATAAATACAGGGCAATATCCAGAACAGAAAAATGCCTAGTCTGACTGTCTGATCAGGATTTTCTCATTGCTTAGGACATTGGCAGGGGGTAATAACAATGTGGAGACAAAAGTCTGTTATGTTATTAGATTTGAACTCTTGAGGGAATTAGTAACAAGTGTTAGATTGTGAAAGATGACTGTCAATTGCTTATGTGAGTATTGTTGAGTAAAATGGTATGTGCTACATTTGGGCTATTCCTTTAAAAAATACCATTGTTGCTAGAACATAGAAAACGTGGAGAATAGTGGGGACAGGTGATAGGAAAATCTACTCAATAGACATCCAGTAGAGCTAATATATTTTGCCTCACTCATTTCTTGCCAACAGGAAGAAGGGAAATAAACAACATGGCTTTTTATAGGTGGGATGTGGTGTGACCAAAGGCATTGTTTGTACAACCATAGTTGGAAAGGATTTGAGAATAGCAAAGGCAAGGAATCAGAATACTCAAGAAAAGAGATTAAATATCAGAGATGCCAATGAAGTAAAGCTCAACAGAATGTTACCAGAGGCAGCAGAGACATTTGATGCTGTATCTGAGTCCACTGACTCCATCATGCAAGTCACTTCTTCCAAGTTTCAGACATGTTGAAGATATCCTGCCTATTCCCAAATAAATTATTTTCTGATGTTGAAGAGTGTTCTGTTCCTTTGTAGATGAGATGGCAAGATCTGGACAGATTTAAGGAGGATATTACTACAATTTATTGGGCTTGCTAATACTAACACTTTCTACAACATGGCTTTTAAATTTCATCTATTAAAGGATTCACTGAAAGATAGTAATCTTCTTATATGTCTGTAAAAATAATAATTACACAGCAATCACCAGCAGGAGTGCTTGAGTTCTTTCTGATAAAGAATTTCAGAAGAACTACAAAATGAAAACTTTTTTGTTCTAATGTATCATTAATTGCATTTCCATTTCCTTCTCCAAGGGGAGGCTTATGATGGGATACATTAATAACATTGACCTCTAAACCTGCTATGCTCATATACTCTATATGGCTTAAGCATGAAAAAATGCTACTAGTGAAATAAGCATATATGGTTTATTAGCATACTAGTTCTTCAGAATTGTTTTGGATGGATAATGTTTTGTCTCAGTAATAGATGGTTACTATTAACAGATCTTTCAGTGTCAGGGATGACAGTGAGAAATTGCTATAAAATATTTCAATTTAAGTGATAATTTTATGGTGGAGGATTATTTTGTATCTGGAATAAGACAGGAAATAGTAGAGCTCTAGGATGGCATATAAGTTAGTCATCAATCTCACGATCAGGGAAGGGACTTTAAGGCAGGCTCTCCACTATTGCTTAGATTGTCAGTTGGGGTCATCCTTGTAGACCTCTGGACCTTTCCCTAGTGCCACATAAGGAATAGATGGGAAGCAGGGGAAGAAGGGAAGAGGGGAGGGAGAGGGACCTGGGATTGACATGTAAAACAAGCTTGTTTATAATTTAAATAAAAAAGAAAAAAACACATAAAAAACAGTATCTATAAATTTCTTTAGGCTAAATAAGAACTTGAACATGTAAAAAAAAGGACATAGTGGAGCTCTTGCAAATCATGTTAAATATAATGGGACAATGTCATATATATATATATATATATATATATATATATATATATATATATATATATGTAATTATTACTTGAACTTTTCTTTGATCTGATATTGCTTTAAAAGTACTTGTTATTAGTAATACTTTCAGCAATTTCCATCCTTGGTTAATTTGTTAATTTTAACTTTTAACTTTGGAATCTAATCATTTCTTCGTATTTCAATACTGACACGTTATTTCAGTTATATTGAAGGAACCAGCTTCCCTTTTGGCAGCCATAACAGCCGAACACGTGCTTGCCATAAACCTGCCTTGGTCACTTAGAGGTCAGATGCCTACCTCGTGACAAGGAAACAATCAGAAGTTAGTCACTAGAAAGTCAGATGCCTGTCTCGTGACAAGGAGCCAATCAGAAGTTAGCTGGTGGCGCTATGCTTTACGACCCTGGGTGTGCTTTACGGACAAGCACACAGCAATGATGTAGAGAGCATAGCAACCACCCTGGGAGGGCCTATGGGCCATAACAACCAGTTGACCAATCAACACAGGGCAAGCCCTCCAAGGTTGGAGGCACACCAATCGTAAGCCTGTGCATACCCCTGGACACTCCCCTTATGCTGCCCTGTAAGATCTTTTGGGAGACCCTAGGAGCCATCTTTGCTAGCCATCCACCATGGTGGGTGGATCGAAGACACGAGCTAACATGGGGTTAGCTCATTAAATTACAATAAAGCCTCGTGCAGTTTGCAGCAAGCTCTTGAATCCGCCTGGTGATTGGGGTGACCTCGAACGTGGCCTGGGACCCTGAATACTTGAGTTTTTGGGGGTCTAACAATATCAACAGTCTAAAAATGTAGACAACCTATTTTCAAGTTTTCTGTGAAATTTCTGCCACATTCCCCTCTTCTCCAGTTGATAAATGACTGTTGTTTCCTGTTGTGACCTGGCTTGTCTCAGCTTTAACCCACGACAGCCATGAGGTTCGGCCTGAGTGGGGGTGTGTGGACCTTGAAGCTTCCAGCAACCCAACGGCGATAAAGATCAAACACAGGCATCTTGTCATCTTTACAGAGCTCTTAGTTCCATGTTGTGGAACTAGAGTCATTTCTTTATTAGCCATCTTTTCTGGTGTTTCTTAACCATCCTGCTAATACCAAGAGGAAAACCATTTCCCTCTTTGTTCCCTCTCTGCTCTGGCCACTCGCCTCTCCTCACTCCTATCCTTCTTTCCTCATAAGTTACTACACATCTCTGATCTCCCTGCCCAGGTGCAGGCTTATTCAGATGCTTAGGCACATACAGATGCAAATAAGAGGCATATTACCCTGAGTCCAAGTTAAACAATAGTAGCCTTATTGGCATTAACAATACAATAGTGGGCCAGAGCTTTCTGGTGCTCCATGTTTATTGAAACCAAAGCTGGAGCTCAAAATATTCCATAGTGGAAATACTTTGGTACCCCACAGTTTCCATGTCTCCTGTTTTTTCTAACTCAGGTGTATTTGGGTTTTTAAATGTTTATATTCGGATATTTTCTTTCAACATGAAATGCTTTGAATATAATTTTCTGTATTTAGAAATCATATCCAATGACAAACTTTTCAGGAACCATTTTATTTTTTTCCATAGAGAAACGAAGAATTTTAGTCATGTGTGTGTTTCCTCCTTCTCCTGAGGAGACCCTTAATAAAATTTACTTACCACAAATAGGTAAGCTATGTAAGTGACCATATGGCAAAGTCATACATGTGAATTCAATGGGATAATGGAGTTACTTATGTGACTATGGATGACTTATAGGCAGTCATATCACAGTTAGCACCAACTTAAGTTATTATTCATGGAAACTACAGACCTCTTTGTGTCTTGTGAACTCCCAACAGCTCGATATGTCTGATAGTCTCTTCCCGCGGTTCTTCTTGTCTAACTCATCTTAACATGCCATGTACATGTGGCCTGTTAAGGGACTTCCTGTGACTTAAAAATCACTTATATACATCCTGACCTATAGAGACCCTGCTGCCCTTAACATGCTGTGTTTAGAAAATTTCTCCCAGAATAGACTGTTCCAATAAAGAGGGAAATTCTACACATAACATTATATTCATAAGTAATGTAGACTATTAAATAATGTAGATTTTTATTTCACTGATTGTTTTACAATATATAAGTAATCAGTTCCCCAAATTCATCCAGAACAACTAATCTCACTTAATCACACAGAAAGAAGCTGAACATCAGGAGACGTTTGCTTTTAATACAACTTCTATTTATACTGAAAATGGAGTCTAAGCCAAATTCTGTAATCATTCTTTAACCCTCAAATTCCCTTCTTTGGTAAAATGGACATGGTTGAAAATATTTGTTACCACATTTTGTGAATAAATATCTAACTTGAATAATGAAATATGCTAATTACTTCTGTGCAATATACCCTCAAAAATATGACTGATTTAATGTAGGGTACACATATATAAGTTGCCTAACACATGATGGTAAGATGTAGAAGTCATGTTGCTTAATGTATCTTCAGTTTTCTTTGAAAAATTGTTTGGCAGAATAATATTAAAATTTTAGATAAAAATATTGTACTCATTGCTACATGATTCAATTTCAATATATAGTGGTATCAAGCAGATTATTAGGCATTTAAAACTAATACAACATATTAATATGTGATTTTGGTGCTCTTTAATACTTAATACCAATTATCAATATTGAAAATGTGAATATTTCATATTCCCTTAATTTTACTATGAAAAAGTTATATGATTTACTTTAGACAACAGAAATTATGTCATGTAACCAAATATACATCTGAATTTCAGATTTACATTTTATTTTGTAAATAAATTGATAAGTTTAAAGTTTCTCTCTATTATTTGCACTTCACTATCTACCAACTCCACTCTGATTTGCAATTCCTTGTCTATGAAATTAATACATCATGATCAATTGGCTTTTTATGAAATCTGGACTTTGTGGTATCCTTTGAATATATTATTTAATGTATGTTTACATATTCACTTTTTAATTCATATTAGAAAGAAAATGATATTATCTCATTTTCACTTTTTCAATACATGAACATTCTGACTAATAAATACGCAATTGCTTACTTGTTATTGTTTCTATTACTAATATTTTTGGTGGATTGAATGACAATGTCCTCCATAGGCTCATCCCCCATTCCAGGAATATTTTTGGAAAGGCTTAAGGGATATAAACTTTTTGGAGAAAGTACTTTAATGGTGGTGGAGTGTGAAAGTTTAAAGACATGTATTATATGTATTATTCCAGTTTTCTCTCTCTCTCTCTCTCTCTCTCTCTCTCTCTCTTTCTCTTTCTCTCTCTCTCCTCTCTACTTTGTACATGCCATTCAAGATGTGAATTCTCAGTTTGATCAATCAGCTACCATGCTCTCATCTGCTACCATGCCTTCCTGTTATGGAGATGACAGATGCTTATCATTCTGGAACTATAAGCCTAAATAAACTCTTCCAACCCTTCCATATGTAGCTGTTTTGTCATGGTGTTTAATCACAGCTATAGAAAGGTAACTCATATGATGTTCAAAGTAATGAATACTTTACTACATTTATTACTTTATCACATTGAGCAGTAAAAAAAAGAAAAAAGCCCATTAGAAGAAAATAAGGGCCAAGAAGATAGCTTGCCTAATTGAATCTTTCAAAGTTGAAGTAAGATTCAGATGGGAAACAAAATTGGGAATAAGACATTCAAAGAAATAGGAAACAGCTTATTACAAAATAAGTAAGTGCAAAGGAAAAGAAGAAATTAAGTAACAAGTATGTTTGAGAAACAGCACGACTTACTGTGTTCTGAAATGGAGAGAAAAGAATTAGCTGTGCATTGTGTCTCATCCTGAGTTGTCACATTCATTTAAATTCTTTATGAAACTGAAGGAAAATCAATCAATTTTGAGTTGATCAAAGTCATCTCATGAAGACCACACTCATTTGAGACAAGGAATCTATATATCTAAAAAACACAAATGATAGAAAGAAAAAAGTAAATTATGGGTCATTGAAGGAATCTTAAATCCTTTCAGTTGCATAGTGATTAGACATAGGAATATGAGGAAATCTATTCCAATAATGGTCTTGAGGATCCAATGAGCTTTTCTGTTCATTTTCTAAGACATACATTATTGTTTATAAATCATTTCTTAGAAAGATAATATATTTTACTATTTTGGCATTTTGGAAGAGGTGTTCCTAGAGGAACAGTCATAAAGGAATTTTTCAAAGTTACATATTTGGAGATAATCACTGTATATCTGGTAATTAAGTTTTTTATTGTCATGAGATGAATGGAATATGTAGACCCAAAGTAAAAAGGTCAAAAACAATACACCAGGGAAGAATATGTTGACAATGACAGCCCCAATTCAATCAAAATGCTAGCTGAAAAAAGGCCCATATGAAAATTGAAAATAGATATCTCGGGAGTAATGAAAGAATCCTAATAGAATGGTGTCAATTTGTTATCTTCTTTCAACCTTTGAAAAAATTACATTGTTCTTGGTGAGTAAAATCATTAGTCTAATAACTATAATTAGTTATAATTATGCAAAATGGGAATGTAATTTAATGTGTTCTCTATTTACAGTTCTCAATAGATCTCATTAATAGTGTTTATGAACAAAATATTTGTCTCTGTCCTTAGAAAACCCCCTAGGATATACATGAACCCTTGTTATATTTAGATTCAAAGACTGAATCATGAAAATTCTAATGATGTGTATCAACTTCATACTCAATAGTTGCCTTTAAAATTCTAAGTGATATTTTCAGACTATGTCATTCTAAAGAAATGTATGCCCATAGACATTATATGAACAGTCTAATGGAATGTCTATATCATCCAGAAGAATAGACACAGAGATTAATCTACTTCCAATCCCATGTTCCACATTACAATATAACTTCTCTTAGGAAGCTAGAACAATTTACAAAATAAATTGTCTTAAATGATCACAACAGAAACAATTAAGTGAATCACGTCTGTTAATTATATAATTAGTTCACATTAAACAGAATATTTTAGGATTTTCAAATTTACTAATAGTTCATTATAGAATAAGACTAAATTATTCTAAGCATTGCAAATCAGTCTCTGCAGTAAAGAATCAACATTTTATGAGCTTTATTAAGCATTTTCTTAAGCTTTTAATTTCTAAGGTGCAACTTTGAAAAATATATGGGCACATCATGTTTTTACTACTCTTGTTAATGTTATGTACAATTTAGATTTTAATAAACCAATATGTCTTTAACATGAAATTTCTAGAGTCTTTCAAATGGGCATATTCTGGCTTTAACACTTTATACAAAATAGTAAAGAAGAACTATCAATGTATTAAATCCTTTCTGTACAAGTAAATTAAAATATATGACAGGTGTATACCAATTGAAAGAATATTAATAAACTACCTTTTCATTATTAATTCTGAAGAACTTCATGAATGTCTAATACTTTACCACCTGTTAAGAATATATGTTTAAAAACTAATATGCATAGCAAATAATATTTGGCATGATTAAATTGACTTCTTTTTTCTCCAGTCATGTTTGGTTTTATACTAGGTCTCTGGGCCATCCAGTCTCCTAGTCCTGGCACTGCAGGCAATGTCAGGAGTGGTATGGGTCTGAGGGTGGACTGGTCATTGACTGGCCACACCAATTGTCATCATAGAGCCTTCATCCACTAATTGATGGAAACAATGAACAGACTCACAGCACAGAATTAGGCCAATTTCATGGAATCCTGCTGAAGAAAGGGAGAAAGGATTGTACATGTGTTTCATAGGAGATCACAGATTCTGGGACCTACATAGGACCAACCTAGGCTCTCTACATGCATGTGACAATTTTCTAGCTTGGTCTACTTGTGTAAATCCTAATGTTTGATTGGCTTTAGGGAACTTATCCCTCATAGTGGGTTGCCTTGTTCAACCTTAATACAAGGAGAGGAGCATAGTCCTACAGCAATTTGATATGCCAGGCTTTGTTGATCCCATGGGAAGCTTGCCCCTTTCTGAACATAAACAGAGGGAGAGTGGATTTGGAGGTGGTGCAGAGATGAGGTGAGGGGATATAATGGAAGGAGGTTGATATGATAAATTGTGGTTGGTGAGTAAAATAATTGAATTAATAAAAATGCACTACAAAAATAAAAAATAAGTAGTAATAGTTCTTTTAAAACTTTTTCTCTTAACATCTCTTAACAGAATGTTATAATACTGCCAGTTACTTGGTATACATGGCAGAATACTCCATTATTATACTCAAGATGGGCAGCATTATACTTCAGTTTTTGTGAATCTAAAAGTCTCTAAGAAAGTTTCCAACTTTCATGAGTACATATAGTCCTCTATATGGTGAAGAAAATAAGGAAGAATCCCAACAAACAATACTGTATTTCTGTTAAGTCACACAATATTGTAACATAGTGAATATATGCTAAGATATTTCAGGGTATAAATCAAAGTTATTTCTTCACCATGGTAATTTAGCAATATTTCAGAGGAAACTACTAAGGAAAAATAATGGAAAAAATTCAAGCTGTAATAAATAATAAAGAAAATCTAAGAAACATAAAAAAAGGTTTCTTCCACAAAGAATTAGCTGCTCTTTTATTTTATAATGCTTATTAATCTTCAAAATACGGGCCATGCATAATACGTACAGATGATTGACATCAGTCATGCAGGTTTCCCATTGACTGATTATTTATACTTGCCATTGTATTATATTTGTAAACATAGAACAATTGTTTCTGGAAATGTTACAGAATAAATTACCCTAAGGAAGCCTTCCTTAAAATTTCTCAAGTTTCCTTTTGAACTGACTATGATTATTGATGAATTTGTATGCTGATATATTTTTCAAAGGTAATAATTTCTTGTCTGAAAATATTCACTGAACACAAGATAAATATTTTCTTCCATTAAAACATGAAAGTTATTTGAAGGAAAATTACAACCTACAAGAGAAACTATATTTAGAACAAGTATTTTAGAGTTTCAGTTTGAATTCTGTATTTGAAAACTAAGTTATATGATCAGATACTGAGTTGGACAATACATTCTATTGATACAGCTTAGAGAGTTTCTCTGATCCAATATGGCAAGTTCTTGCTAAAGGCTTAATTTTGGACATGACAAGAAGTAAAGGAAAACCTAATATTAAAACAACAATTAAAGTACCACAGTATGAACAATATTTCCTTTTTATCATTTTATTTGAAATAGAAACAAGATTGAATTACATGACAATCCCAGTTCCCTCTTCCCTCCCTTCCTCCCCTACCACCTCCCCCAACTAAAACCCTAACTATCACATATCCTTTCTTCTAATGTACACCTGACTCAAACTTTCTGCTCCCTCATGACCTCTGCATCCTTCCCCTTCTTCCCTTCTTATCCTTGTAGCTCCCTCCCCCTTCTTCCCATGCTCTCAATTTGCTCAGGGATCATGACTTTTCCCTTTCTCCAGGGGACAATGTTTGTCTCTTGTAGGGTCCTCTTTGCTTACTAGTTTCTCTGGAGGTGGGGATTGTAGGCTGGTAATCCTTTACTCTATGTCTAAAATCCACATATGAGTTAGTACATACCATGTTTGTCTTTTTTGTGATTGGGTTACCTAGCTCAGAATGGTTTCTTCCAGTTCCATCCATTTTCCTGCAAATTTCAAGATTCCATGTTTTTTTTTCTGCTGATTATTACTCCATTGTGTAAGTGTACCACATTTTCTCTATGCATTCTTCAGTTGAGGGGCATCTAGGCTGCTTCCAGTTCTGGCTATTACAAATAGTGCTGCTATGATCATCGTTGAACATATGTCCTTGTTATATGAATGTGCTTCTTTTGGGTATATGCCTAGGAGTAGAATTGCTGGATCTTGTGGTAGACTGATTCCCATTTTCTCAAGGAGTCTTCAAACTGATTTCCAAAGTGGCAGTAAAAGGTGGCATTCCCACCAGCAGTGGAGAAGTGTTCCCCTTTCTCTACATCCTCTCCAGCATAAACTGTCATTGGTGTTTTTTTATTTTAGCCATTCTGACAGATGGTATCTCTGTCAGAGTTGTTTTGATTTGCATTTCCCTGATGGCTAAGGATATTGAACACTTTCTTATGTGTCTTTCAGCCATTTTAGATTCCTCTATTGAGAATTGTCTATTTAGTTCTGTACCCCATTTTTAATTGGATTATTTGGTGTTTTGGAGACTAGCTTCTTGAGTTCTTTGTATATTTTGGAGATCAGCCTTCTGTCAGATGTGGGGTTGGTGAATATCTTTTCCCAGTCTGTGGCTGCTGTTTTGACTTGCTGACTGTGTCCTTTGCCTTACAGAAGATTCTCAGTTTCAGGAGGTCCCATTTATTAATTGTTGATCTCAGTGTCTGTGCTTACTGGTGTTGTGTTCAGGAAGCTCTCTCCTGTACCAATTAATTCAAGGGCATTTCCCACTTTATCTTCTAATAGGTTCAGATGAACAGTATTTCCATGGTGAAATTATCTCATTTTCAAACTACCACTCTAAAAGTATACTTGGATGGCAGGTTCTAAGAGAAGATTGCTTTGCCATCAATGGTAACACATTGAGAAGTTAACTTCCATGAAATGCTTAATTTCCTTTGAGTTGTGAAGATTATTTAAGCAAAACTTTTCTAGGCTTATAAATATAAGAGATACTTTCATGATGTGGAATATTTATAAAGCACAGGTTTAAGTAACATTTTGAATCAGGCATTTCTATTAGTGCTGAAATCATTACATTAGAGAAAAGATTTGATTGCAATATTTTTTCCCCTGAACTTTATCACAAAAAATTAAAACCCAGAGTTTGATATTATGGTTCAGGCTTCAAGGTGAAGATCATAGAAGCAAAGCCAACAGCCACAAGCTCTTAATTCTAACTCATGCTGAAGGGGCTGTCCTTGCTTCCATGAATTCTCAGAGACAATGCTATCTCTATGAATCCTCAGATGCAAAAGCTCTGAGTTCCTGTCTGATCCTGACTGATGTTCCTTTCTCAGGCCAACCATATCACTCTGGTCTCTACCTCCATATTGTTGGGATTAAAGGCATGTGATCCCAATTGCTACAATCAAAGGCATGAGCTCTGTTACTCTCCACTCTTTTGCAGGCCTGGGTAGCCTTTGTTTCAGAGAGATACATCTGACTGTCTCCTGAGTCCTTGGATTAAAGGTGTGTGCTACCACTGCCTGGCTCTATGGCTTGCTAGTATGGCTTCTGGGATTAAAGTTGCATATCACTATTGCCTGACCTCTATGACTTGTGGCTAACTTTGTTTTCTCAACCGTTGGGCAAGCTCTAATAAGTCATAAATAATATATCATCACACTGAAATTTATTTCAGCTTATGTGCGAAAAGTTGAGTGACCTATTAAATCATACCAGTGTATTTTATTTTTACTCTAAGAGTAATTTTAATAATGACAAAGTAGCCCTACAAATCTGTAGCTAAAATGATGCAAAAGTGAAAATGTTTAGGATTTCCATTTTTGAAAGGAGAATAAATGTTTCCATTTCTATCATCATAATGTTGTAATCAGGAGTGGGAATGAGTTTTCAAGGACATGAGAAATAGTGTTATTAAGGTTATAATTAATAATAATGAACAAAATACAAGAAAAGAGGCCGAAAAGAATGGTAGAGGGAAGGGAGGAAATCATTAATAGTCATAATGGGGAGGGGGAATCACAAAAGAATAATGGAAAAGAGTTTTGGGAAAGGATCAGTTGTTAAAGTATTTGCTGAGCAAGCTTCAAAGTCTAATTTCAGAGACCCAACACTTGTGAATAAAGTGGGTGGTAAAAGAGTATACCTGAAATGCTAGCACTGGGAGGGTGGCTTGTACATAAACAGAGGTGCATAGGATATTACCATTACATTGCATTTCATTTCAGAATCAGGAAAGGAAAGCAATAAACATGATGTACCAAACTCTGAGAGAGTGAGAGTTAGTATTCCCCTGGAGAGAACCCTGATGTTTTGTTTTTTTTTTTTTTTCTGTTAGCTTAGCAGCTGCATAGACATCTACTGATATTTTAATTATTATCTGTGACCCCACACTCCCACATTCAGTGTCCTGCCAGCCACTCCGGCCATGGCTTCCCAGTGCTTCTGGTTCCACAGTACTGACAAAGTCCTTTCTCATTAATTTATCAATAATACTTGGCAGACAAACCCTGTGGTAAAAACCTGTTATGTGAGAGAGGTTGAGTAGCAAACTAGCTGACTTTGATTTTTGGCCAGAGACACTGCAAGAAACACATCTCTTTTCTCATCCTTGATCTCTACCCCCTGAAAAAATCACCAAACTCAGGTCCCTGACCTTTCCTTACTGTGTGTCTTCTCTATCCAAATTGCTGGCCTCTATATGGCCAATTCCTGGTCATCTAGTTGCTGGCTCTGACCCCAGATTCAAGGTTTAACTTAATTGGTAAGTCTTAGTGGGAGAAAGAGTATCATCAAATTATCCCACGACAGAATCCCATTGGTTATCCAATGCCAGGTGTTTAAGCCCTGAAATCATATACATGTAGGCAGCACTGAATGGATTTAGAAGGTTATATCTATATGTTTATTCATTTTTATGTCTATGTAACAACAATGGTTAAAGAAAAGAGAACTGAATGTAAAAAGGTAGAATCAGACATGTAAGTGATAGGATGCAGGAAAGAAAGACAGAAATGATAGAAAAAATACTTTAAAAGTAAAAATATCAAGGAATTTCATATGTTTAAATATTCTTTAAAACAGAGTGTGTCTTTTGTTCTTTATTGTCATCTTAGAATGCACTTCCTCCTCAACTCTACGTCAAGGACAATTACCTCTCTCACACACACAGAGACCCTGTAAAAGTCAAGCTTGATATTTCTGAGCAAAATACTATGCAAGTCATCCTAGATAGTCCTATGAATGAATGGGAAATCTCATCATCACTTCTTTTATAATGCCAATGAACATTAATGATCAATCCCTAAACTGACATGTCCACAGGTTAAGCTGGAGGACTGGCAGCTTAACTTTCTTAATTTAAGAACAGAATAATATTTCATAAATAATTTTCCCAGAAACATTCAAGTTCTCAAGGTGGATCATTTAACAAATGAATATAATGTGAATTGTTCTCTTATTTCTAACTTCAAAATGCTGAGCTTGTTCCTAAGCAGTATTTATGACCTTATGAAATGATGAGGGAAATGTGTTGGGGGTTAGTATGATTAAAGTAGTTGATTTGCATATATGACAATTTCAGATTAAGTAAAAATAAATATGCTGAACAAAATAAGCCTCAGGGATTAGTTTTTTCTTAACTACTTCTAAATTTTTCATTTCAATAACCTCCCTTATAGATAAACATTTTCCAAAAGTACTTAGGTTGTATTCACTTATGCAGTCAGTTTTCTTTACTCATGGAATCCTAACTTACAGTTTAAAACAACAATGGACATAAAAACTTAGAAAACAATACATTTTATAGATAGCAATTGCACACAGATAGGTTTTTTGTCATTATTCTCTAATTAATACAATCTCACACACTCTTACATCACATTGACATTGCATCAATAATATAAGTAGACTTAATTGATTTAAGTTTGCATATGTTCATTTTCTGCCCCCCCACACACATTTTGTATCTACTGAAAAGACCGAATATTTGTAGATTTATTGTTTGAGGAAATTTAGTTCAAGTACTTGAATTTGCCTTTATAAGTACAACTCATCTATTTCCCATGCATATTAAATATAGATTGTTTTCTCATACAATTAATCTTGTGAATAATTTCCTATCCCTCTATGCCTCCCAGTTCCTCCCCTCCTCCCATTTGATTCATGTCCACTATTTTTCTGTCTCTTCTCAATAAAAGACCTGTTTATAAGACATAAAAACCAAACACAGGAAAATAAAATATAACATAAAACAAAAAGCAACCATTTGAAGGCAGAGAAGGCAAACCAACAGAAGGAAAGAGAGACCCAAGAGGAGGAACAAGCAATAGTATTAAAGACATACACATTCACACCCTCAGAAATCCCATACAATTATATATATATATATATATATATATATATATATATATATTCATATATTCATGTATGTATTAAAGGACCTGGTAAAGACCTGTACATGCCCTGTGTATGCTGATTCCATATATTTGAGTTCATTGGAGTTTGCTCAGTTGACTTAGAGGGCCTAGTTTTCCTGATGTTCTCCAACATTTGACTCATACACTCTTTCTATCTTTTTTCCATGGGTTTCCCTGAGCTCTGGGGAGAGGGATTTGATGTATACTTCCCATTTAGAGCTGAGTGTGTTCCAAGGTCTCTCTTTCTTTCTGCAAAATGTCTGGCTATGTGTTTCTGTATTTGTTATAAATTGATGAAAGAGAATCTTCTGTGATGATGACTAAATAAGGCACTGATCTATGAATATAATATAATATCATTAATAGTCATTTTGTTGTTACATTTTTAAAGAACACTAGTATTGGGTTTTACTCCAGGTCTCTGGGATGTCTAGACTCTGCTTCTTGATCACTCAACAAGTGTTAGGTATGGGTTCCATCTCATGAAATAGGCATTACGTCAAATTAGATATTGGTTAGTTTCTCCCACAAGATTGTGCCATTTCACTAATGTGTTTTCAGGCAGAGCAGATCATATATCAAAAGTTTGTGACTTGGTTGGTATTTATGTTTCTATTTTGGTAGACTGCAGAATATCTTCACTTACCCAACACTCTAGAATGTAGGGATGAGGTTGTGTGTAGTCACTAGTTCAATTTCTCTATATTCAATGAATCATGTGAATTTTGTCTTCAGCAATGGAGCTTTGCTATCAGTTCAGGAGAACACTTATTATCTTTCCATCAGACAGGGTTATTTTGGGGAATTCCCAGTGACTCCTGAGACCAACAACTCAAATGTATGTAACACAGTGCAGGTATAGGAAAATTCCATTAGGAATAAGATATAGCCAGTTGGGGCTTTGTCTCTCTCATTATGTGGGAGAATTTATTAGGATAACCTTCATATATTCTAAGATGTTTTCACTGTACTATGTTTCTATACCACCCCTGAACTGCTCTTATTCTAGCTGTCTCTCCCCACATTTCTTCCCTCATCTGTATCTCCCCCTATTCTTCCTACTTGATTATCTCTTTTCCCTTACCCCACTTTCAGTCCACCCATATAATCTGTACTCTTTCTGCCACACATTAAGATCCATGTGTCCTCCCTAGTCCATTTCTTTGTACATAACCTCTTGTGATCTACTGATTATAGATTGATTATCACTAAATGGCTAATTTTCACATTTTAGTGAATGCATACCATGTTTTTGTTTCTGCTTCTGGATGATCTCACCAAGAATGATTTTTTTCTAATTTCATTTATTTGCCTGCAAATTTCACAATGTCATTTTCTAACAGATGAATAATACTCTATTGTGTAAACAGAGCATTTTCTTTATCTCTTCTTTGGTTGAGGTGCATCGGGTTGTTTCCAATTTCCAGCTATCATGACTAAAGCATCAGTGAACATGTTTGAGCAAGTGTCCTTGTTGTGGGGTGAAGATTCCTTTGGGCCTATGCCTAAATGTGGAATAGTGGATCTTGAAGAAGATGGATTCCTGATTTTCTGAGAGACTACTACATTGATTTCCATAGTGGTTATGCATGTTTGAACCCCTACTAGCATGGATGAAAGTTTCCCTTATTCCACATCCTTGCCAGCATTAGCTGTCACTTGTGTTATTGATCTTCACTATTCTGACATGTTTAAAATAGAATTTCAAAGTAATTTTTGTTTGCATTACCCTGATGGCTATGAATGTTGAACATTTTCTTAAGTGTCGAAATAGTTTCCTCTATTTATAATCCTCTGTTGAGATCTATACCCCATTTTAAAATGGATTATTTGGTTCTGTGATATCTAGTTTCCTTATTTTGTTATATATTTTGGATGTTAGATATTTATCAGATGTGGTGTTGGTAAAGATCTTTTCCCTTTATGTAGGTTGTCCCTGTGTCCAAATGACAGTATCCATGCCTTATGTAATCTTTACAGTTTACATGAGGTCTCCTTTATTAACTGTTAATCTTATTACTTGTATTAATAGTATTATGTTCAGGAAGTCTTCTACTGTTCCAGTGAATTCAAGGATTTTCCCCATTTTCTCTTCTATCAGCTTCAGTGTATTGTTTTTATTGAGGTGTTTTGTCCATTTGGAATTGAGTTTTGTTTAGATCAATAAGTATCCATTTGTATTCTTCAACAAGAGACATACAGCTTAACTAGCACCATTTATTGAAGTTTCTGTCTTTTTCCAGTGTATATTTCTGTCATCTTCTTCAAAAAATTATGTATCTGTATATGCATGGATTTTATTTCCAAGTTTTTTATTCAATTACATTGATGAATATGTCTTTTCTTAAAAATTACAAATAACACCATGTTTTTATTAATTTGTAGTAAAAATTGAGATCCAGAATGATGAGAACTTCAGAATTTCTTTTATTAATCAGGATTGTTTTATGTATCCTGAACTATTTATTTTTCCATACGAAGCTGAAAATTGTCCTTTCAGTAACTATGAAGACTTGTGTTGGGATTTCGATGTTAATTGCATTAAATCTGTAGATTGCTTTTAGTAGGTGTAAACATTTTGATGGCTCAGATGGGATGGACAGGGATGGATTATGGCACTTGGGAGCCAAAGAATACCGAGTATTACAGCTCAGATGGAAAGGTATTCTGGCACTTGGGAATCACAGAATACTGAGTGTTACAGCTTGGATAGAAATATATTCTGAAAGTCGGGGCCCAAGAAATAACACAGGTCACAGTAAGCATAGCAGGTTAGAGCCTTGATTCAGGGAAAGGCTTCCCCAGTGTATCAGCTCTGCTCTGCTTAGAGAGGTTTTCCCTAGCAAAGTTGATACAGTTTGGCTCCAGTCCCCTTGAGAGAGGAGTGTAAAAACTTTGGTGCAACAGGGAAGGTTTCCCCAGTGAGAAGTTTTACAGCCTTGAACTGTTAGCAGAAGAAGGTGCCACTGAAACCCAATTCAAGAGATTTATTGGGAGGGAAGAATCCAGGAGAGTGGCTGCCCTCTGCTGGGGTGGAAGAGGACAGCTGGGCAGCCCAAACAGCCAGAAGCTGAACAGGCACATGGTTTATATAGGGCTTCTCTGGGGTGGAATATTCCAAGGAGATATCCAGGGTGGGGATTGGTCAGATTTAAATCCCTGAGCCCAGAATGGCTAGATCTCCTGCTGAGGGATTGGTTGGTTTTCTGCATAGGTTTAGAGCCATATTTGGCTCTGGTTTCCAGGCCAAAGTGTGTTTCTTTCACTGGTCCTTTTTAGCCTTTTGGCTCTAATTTTAGGGCCAAGATGTATTTCTTTCACTGTTTCTGATTTCAGTGCCAAAGTGTGTTTCTTTGGAAGTGGTTTCAGGGTCATGGTGCATTTCTTTGGTTCTGGTTGCAAGGCCAAAGTGTGTTTCTTTGGCTGGACATTTTTCTTACAGTAGGAAGGCCACTTTACTAATTTTAACAAAAGTTGTTACAGTCAAACAATCACATTTTATTCTAAAATATGAAACAATTACAAGTGGTTTAGTTAAGGTCTCAGATCAGGAATAAAGTATTTTCTGAGATTTGCACAATTTTAAGAAAAATAAAGTATGTTTATGGGTCTAGACTTATCAATATTATGTTTTAAAAGACTCAATGGGTTTGGCCTGCTCAGAACTACAGAGGCTAACTGGGGTTGACTAAATAGTTTGAAATATTATAAATATATTCATTATTTCTTTTGCAATCATTTGAGTCACAAACACTCAAAATACACCTTAGGGAGCTAAATTTAATAATAGTCCTCATGCATTATTTGTTGTAACAAAATAATATCTTAATTACTACTATGAATGTTAACTGGAGGTCATTTTCTAGAAAAATAATCATAATATAAAACCACCTAGAAATTGTTCAGTAGTGACATTTTATGACAAGTTTCAACTTCTGTCGTGTTAGTATTGTATAAAATATTTTTTTTATTTTTTAATTATTGTTTTTGAGGTATTCTATATTGAGTTTGAAGTTGTGTTTTAAGTACAGCATTTCTCTCTTTCATTTCCCCCTCAAATGCCCCATATATTCCTCTTTACTCTTCTTTGAACTCATGGCCTCTTTTTAATCAATTATTATTACATTCATATATGTATTTCTTAGTATCACATGGATGTATGTATGTATATGTTCATGTGTGATTTTATTTGTACATACAGAATCTGTTAAGCTCACAAACCCAGGATTCCTCAGCCCTACAAAAGAAATAGACACAAATGGAAGTGGTTAAGATATCATTATCTCCAAGGAAGACTGGTTGTCCCATCCCAGTACTCCCTGAAACCACACATACAAGTAACATTGGATGAACACAACAGTTTGTATTTATAGATAGATTTCCTTTAAGTAACTATGATATTATTTTATAGATGTATTGATGTTTATAATGAATATGATTTCCTTTTAAAAACTGGTGGTTACAAATATTAAAAAAAAGTTTTGTGATCCCAGCCTTGTTAATGTAACTAACATTACAGAAGTTTCATGTGTTTGATTGTTTTAATTTTATCTTTTCCAAAATTTAATATATGATGTAAGATTTGTTAGTATTTTTATTCATGTTAATAACTGAAATAAAAAATTCATATGACTTCTACTAATCTCAAGAATTTTAATTTTACTTTATGCCTAAGCACTGTTTCTCTGATGCAAAATGCTGTTCAACCTCTTTTTAAAAACTGATTTTATCAAAACTTCCATTCTTCTTATTACCAATTATTTCACAGAATCAGAATCATCTTTATTGAAAGTTGCATTTAAGAAAAATATTTATTTGTCAAAGTTTTTAAGTTACCAAAGTAGATCCCTTCATAATCTGTTAGAAGAAAAATATATTAGTAGTAAATGATGACTTCATAACCTACAGTTATGCACATAAATTAGAACAAGATGAAATAATATAATTTTTTCATCTTTCCTAGTAGATTTTATTTTTCTGAATGAATCTCAGTTCAGTCAATTACATGTATAATCAGTGCTGTTTTATCTCTGTGGTGTTCATTGGGGAGTTTAAACAGTTAGTTACTATCAGAAAGACTAACAGCTCAAGAACATACCTAAGTACAATTATTTAACCTAAGACATCTTCTTACATACAGACTATATTGACCTCAGTCACCTTGATTTAATAGAGAAATAGTATCAATCATAATGCACATTACAAATCTGAAAGATATAGTAGTACAATGAGGATAAATTAGCTGGCTGTGAATGGGTGATGTTAACCTTATTAAAATGTGCCTAGAAATGATGACTAAAGAATGAAAGGCTAACTGCTGATTCTTGCTACTTGTTACTTGTTACTTGACTACAAAAAGAGTTTATAGTTCTTTCTCTGCTCCCCTAGGGCAGTCAGGACTTTTCCTGTCTCCCTTTTCTCCTCTGTCTTCTCTGTCTCTTTACCTCTTTTCTCTTTCACTTCCCCTCCCTTCCCTTTCTAATAAAACTTTTAACAAAAAAAAGAGGTTACAAGAGTGTGGATTCAACCATCAACTTCAATAGGAGGCTATGAATGATCTTAAAAGAGATCAATCTTCCTGTGTTTTTGTCTTACTAATTCTTTTAGAATTGTAATACAAACATCAGTTAAAATAATAGAAAGCACCATTTCTAAAAGAGAATTATTTACAACATTTTTGGCAGACAATAACAAACAGCTATCTAGTATGTAAGAAGTCTTTCAAGTCTGGAAGAGGATTGAAATACTTCTACACAAATCCCCCAATATAATAAAGGTTATATCGTAAGATTTTCAGTAAATTATATATTTGGTTATTAAGACTCGCATGGGATGCACTAAATAACCTGATTAGACTTAAAAATGTCATTGACATTTTCCTCTTACAACAGTGTAGATTTTCCTATACAATATTTTCCTCCTACAACAATGTACAATTAGTTATTCATAGTCTTCAATTTTATATATTTGACTTAAATAAAGTGTCAGGTTGAAATGATTGTCAGTAATGCTATAAGGGAAATCTACAACAAACATGACTTTACAAAGCCAATACATTTTTTACTTAATTGTGTGAAGCTTCTATTTTACAAATGAATATTTGTAATGTATACATTAATTGCCCTTGTCTTAGACACCACAATAAAACAGAATGTATGTTTGACTATGTTCACTATTCTGTATATTATAACTTTGTTTAAAATAGTACTTAAAAATAAATGTCTGTATTTTCATATGATTTATGTAGTTATTCTTCTTTAAATATTTCAGTAGCTTTGATGCAGTTTATTCTTTGTGTTTATCAGTTTACTATTGCTATTTCCCTCAAAAACAACACACAAATATTAGTAGCTTTATTAGATGACACCTCATTCATCAGCATATTTTATGGGTCCAGTAATATCTGCTTCTACCTGAATAATGATTACTATTCTCCATGTATTTAAAATGAAAAATAAATAAACCTTAGGGACTTTTGGTTTATTGTAATTAATTCATGAAAAGATAAAAAGATTTTGTTTTCTGTCTTTTTATTCTGTCCCAATAACATTGTTAGTAAATAATATAGGAAAAATGCAGTTTTGAAAATACTGTCCTTTATCAATTTGGAGACATTTTAATATTTCTCCTCTATAGGTTTTAAGGAAAGCCTTGTAAATAGATATAAACAGGAAACAACTCTTTCACCAAATTAGTTTAGAAATGCATATGGGCATCACTTGATTCCTTTAAGTGGTTATTACTGGTCTATTTCTTTGCTCTTGAGACACCAAGTTCACCGCAAATTGTAGTCCAAGACCATGTTTCAGTTTCAGACCTCAATCTGTTAAGGAGTCACTCCCATATAGGGTAGATTAGCTGTAGCACAGCAGGCCTTTAAAATCACGACCTTGCAGTCCATCCATATGCCCTTCCTCACCAGAGGCAACAGCTGAGTAGAGATCTCAAAAGCCACTCAGAATGAATAAAGCAGAATGTGAGTCCTGTGTACTATTTATGATTGACAATGAATATTATTTCCTCCATCTTACAGTGCAAGAGATGTTTATTTCCCTCTGCAACAACATAGAACAGTTGCATAAATGGACCTGTCCTTACTGGTATTGATTCCCTAATCATCTTTTCCTGCAGATGTGATTGGCTCTGCAGAGAAATAAGTTGAATCACTACATGTCACTTGTTTAATTTGCCAGGGAATTTTATGAGGTGGTTTGAAATGGATGATTTTTGCTTTCTTTATTCTTTTATCCATCATCTGAACACCAGGAATCAGCTCTCCACAATGTCAGTTGTAAGAAGGAGAAATTGCTGTTTCAATGTCAAACCATGGACACAGATAGGAAACTCAGTGTTGCATGTATAAGAAATTACTGGCTGCCTCCCATGGTTCGGGACTTAAGTTGGTTTGTATTGTTCTAATATACTAATGTTTAGTTGTCTGTGCATCTGAATTAACAAACAAGTTAGTTGGGCAAGAAAACATTTATTGTTCATACTCATATCGTAGAAATTAGCTATACCCCCTTGTGTTTGCAATCAAGGATTTTAAGATACTTGTTTAAGTTTTTGTTGAGGTCTGTGCTCCTGTACAGGAATGCTAGTGGTCTTTACACATTGTGTAAAATACCTTGTGTATTTCTTTCTATTTCTGTGTATTAATTCTGTGTATCAAGAAGTCTTCCTTGAGGTTATCTGCCATTTTAAACAACAGTATTTTATTCTTTATGCAGTCGTGGTTTTATTCAGATTCAATTGATTTGATGCACTGGAGGCTATAGAGAATATATTATTGATTAGAAATTTGAAGAACTGTATTTTGTCTTTATTCTGAACTTATACAGAGTACTTGTAATTTTTCTTTATCTCACAGTTTACATAGATATTTTTGCTAGATTAATGCAGATATGTAGACTGGACTGGGCATCTACTGTGATCAAATTGTTGCCTAGCCCAATTTTCATCAGAGAGTCTTTATCTAGTAACTTATGGAAACAGATCTGGACCCACAGCCAAATATTGGGTGATTTAAGGGGAATCCAGAAGAAGAGGGGGAGAAAAGAATGTAGGAGCCTAAGCAGTCAAGGACACCACAAGAAAACTCACAGGATCAACTAACTCGGGCTCATGGGGCTCAACGAGACTGAAATGACAACCCAGAGAACCTGCATGACACTGACCTAGGCACTCCACATATATGTTACAGTTGTCTATTTTGGTCCTTTGTGGGACTCCTAACAGTGGGAGCAAGTATTGTCTTTGACTCTTTTACTGATTTTTGGGAGCCTATTACTTATACTGGGTTACCTTGCCCATCCTCAATATGCAGGGAAGTACTTCGTATTACTGCAAATTGATATACCATTTTTTGTTGACAATCATAGGAGACCTGCCTTTTCCTGAACAGAAAACTAGGGGGAATTGGATTGGGGGTGGGAACACAGCTGGGGTGGGGTTGGGGACAAGAAGGAGAGGAGGAAGGGGAAATTGTGGCCAGAATATAAAATAAATAAATTTATTTAATAAAAGAAATACTCTTTCACTAAGCACAGAGGACATGGCTGTCATCTTAACTTTTTGAGGGAATGGTCAACAATCAAGTTCAGTTTCATCCTGAACTACAAACATTGTTCAACCCAATCTGGGCTACATAATTCAAAAATAGTTTTGGATTTATGAAGCAAGTTATTTTAAAAAACCAATTAGCCTCTGCATAACTGTACTTATTATAGAATTAAAATAATGCAAATACATGAATTATATATCATGTATAATGTTTGGTAATGCTCAAAGATAGAAGAAATAGAGAACTAGTATTTCATAGCTGACAAACGTTGTTTGAGTAGATGAATAGATTCTAAATATTCAAGTCTCTATCTGAAACATGGCTCAGGAAGTAATGGCACATAATGAAACACCTGATGACCCAAATACAGTCCTTGGGACCACCATATTAGAAGGAAAGCACTAACTCCAAGTTGCCCTATGACCTCAAGACTCAACATTTTAACAGACATGTGCCTATACATATATATTATATGGGCATGCATGCTCACATAGTTAACAAGTAAAAATGTGATATTTTCAAATGTAGATGTCATTTCAGCACATCCTTAAGGAATTATTTAGCACTGTCAAATGCCAATTTAATATTTTCCTCTTAAGAAAGAGCATGAGGTTCAAAGTACTCATTCTGCACCTGCCAATTTTAAAGTATCTTTATGATAAGTAGTCAATATAACAAGATAGCACATCTCACAGATATGTCATATGTTCAAAGCAAATTTCACAAAAAAAGAAAGGAGATAAAGAAACCCTTGTATATTTGGACAAGCATATGTAAATAATAACAATAAAGAAAAAGAGGCTATGATTTCCTGAAGGAACAAGGACTTAGGGTGCATAAGAGAGATGAGAAGGTTAGAAGGAAAATGTGAAATTAGCATTTGAAAGACCCTCCTTTTGTAAGAGTTAACAACAGCATTATTATATTCAAAGATGAGAAATCAAAATTAAAAGAATTTTGTTTAGATCTTGGTAAGGTATTTGTATATAATTTTTACATCTTCACAGACTCAGTATTACTTGTCCAATTCAGAATATAAGTAATTGTCTAGTCCTAAGTCTTAGATTTTATGCTTATTTTGATGCTCCTTTGTTATATAAATTTACATGATATATGAATACTTTTGTCCTAGTAGGCTTTTTGCAGTGTAATTTTCAAATCCAACGAAAGCTCTACTGGAATGGAGGTGGAATGTTGCTGCCTTTTTCTCCCATTTTACAAACTCCAATTTAATTTCTCTTAACTCAGTGAAACATATGTGCTATGAGTTATCTTCTCTACAAAGCAGTAATATTTACCTTGAAACAGGAACCTTGAGCAAGGATAGAATTCACCCCACGTTTCTTTTTCTCTGTGTGACTACAAGGCTCCAGTCTCTGCTACTGTAAATCAGCAAAAGTATTTACTCTGTTTTCTTCATTTGACATATTTTAAAGTTGCCAAATATATTTTACTTTTAATAACTATTCACTTAGAGTATCCCCATGTTTAAAATAACAAAACGTAACGACTTTTGTTTATATAATTTTGCTAGAGGAAGAAAATAATTGTACCCTCATTAGAATCCATTAAATATATGGATCATATTGAAGTTGCTAAATTAATATTTTATCTAACTAAAGAAAGACATGAAAATTTTATACAGCACCATATTTGTAGATTCATTCATCACTTGGTGGACATCTAGGTTAACTCAATTTCCTAGCGATCATGAATAGAGTGAAAATAAACCTGGATTATAAGTATCTCTGCAGTATAAGTGTCTCTGTATTAAGATGGAAGGACCTTTGGGCCTTTACAGATGAAATTGTATAGCTGTGTCATGTAGCAATTATATTTCATGTAAAACAAGACAGTTGCCAGGGCCCTTGGATACCAAACTTTGCCATTGAAGATAGCAGTCTGTTAGGGTACAAGACATAGAGACTTTAACCTGAACTGACCACAAGATAGACTTTGTTGGATAACCTTGTCGTGGTGCTCTAAGTTGCTATTCAGGCTCCTGTGGGAGAAAATTCATCACTGGTCTCAGCCAGAGCTGCCCTCTTCATGCTGCAAGTCCAATTACACAGACTAGGTGGTACAATAGAGACAAGATTCTATTGGGATAACCAAACACTCTCTTGATTGTATTCTCAGTCTGATATGAGGAAGGAGTTCATGCCTGAAATTGTAAACATAGTCAAAACCTATGACAGGACAGTCAGCCTCAAGGGGGGAACTTTTATGGTGTTTTTCTAAACGGTCATGCTGCTAAGCTGCTTTATAAATAAGACCATTTTTATCCTTAGGTTTACATTGCTTTCAGCTTTACTCAGAGAAGCTTTCTAGCAGCCGGTTCATGATTAATGCAGGGAGTAATAACTATTTAAGTGCTGTGAACAAGCAGTGGTAAGTGTTCTACTACATACTAAGAATCTACACTAACCCTCCTCCTCCTTCCCCTAAGACTAAGGGAATAGCACAGAAGAGGAGAAACCAAGCCTGTGAGAGCCGAGGGACTTGCACACATGAAATCACAGAAATTCTGGTGGCCTGCAAACAGTCAAGCAACTTAAAATTGTAGCATAGATAAGGACTCCTGTGACCTCACCTCTTCCTGAAGAGCCATTGGCATTTGATGGCTGCTACAAGAGACAGAGTCACTTTTCTTTGAATGGTTGTCTCTGAAAGATGCTTGAGACACTTGTAGAAAACCACACAGCATACAGACCTGTGCATATGGACAGCACTAACTGAATTCAGCAGTACTTGGGAAAAAGGATATGAGGCTGGATGTGAGATATATTGGGGAAAGCACTATGGAGAGGTAAGATGGAGGGTGTATAGGGTGAATAAAATTAACATACATGGTGTATATCCATGTAAGTGGTGAGGAATAAATTACTTTAAAAAATATGAAAATTGGCTACAAAATTTAAAAATAACATATTTTTACTAAATTTGGGATGACAAAGATTTATCAGCTTGTGATGTTGACTTCTGCCGAAGACGTCCTAAATAACTCAGATAATGTAATTCCTTTACACCTAATATAGCTAGTTTATTATCAGTCAATAGAAACTCTCTTTATTTCTATGCCAAATGCAGGAAGAGTAATTATCAAGTGAAGGTGTGATCACTTATCAATATTTATCAATACAAAAGATTCAGTTCAGGCATTCAATTCTTATTTATAAATTTTGTGGTCGAAAATCTCTGAAATATCTATTATTTAAAAAAAGCCTTAATGATGGTAGTATCCTAGACTGTGGTTTCCATAGTAGTGTAACAAAAAACAGAAGTTGAAAATATCAACATGAGCCTGGTGTTTGTGGCGCACAACTTTAATGCCAGCATTTTGGAGACAGAGTGTGGGGGATCTCTGTGAGTTCAGGACCATCCTGGTCTAAAAGAGCTAGCTCAGGACAGGCTCCAAAGCTTTGTATGGAAACTCTTTCTTGAAAAAAAAAGAAAATATCAACATGATTAACAATTTTTCAAATATAAATTCAAAATAAGATACACTAACTAATGTTGATTTTTGAAGACACAAAATATTGCATAATATTTATTTCTTTGTCAATTAATGTAAATGTCATATCAAATATTCATTTTATTTTAGTTATATAAGAAAATATTGGTGGAATATTTGAATAATTTTCTTTCTGGTATGTTTACCTTGTTTTCAGATCATAAGGCAGCAATAGTCTAAATTCTTGCATTTGTCTTTCAAACATGTACATAAGAAGCTGTTGTGTGAAAATCAGCATTGCCATTCTCCATTGCTGATAGTAAGAAAAAAATCAGTTTATTACCAAACCTACACATTCTACTCTGAGACATACTGCAAAATTAATGTATTATTTTCCACATATCTTTCTCATTTCCCAATATAGATTTTATATGAAAGCAGTCTAGGAGCTCTCTATTTTATAGTGGTTATTATGAGGTGATAAATTTTTCAATCTAGGGAGAGTTTAGACATTGTTTATGCCCCATTTCATACCAGTGAAATAAATAAACAGTAGCTTACAACACAGGCTTTGCTAACAGCACCTCAACATGAGAAACAAAATTGTATACTTATGATATTTTCTACATGGATCCTACTGTTATTTTATCAAAATCAAAAGAGAAAGAAAATCCTTTCACATGGAATATATACTTCAACAGTATTTATCGTATGATTGCTTAGTGACAATCTAAAAATGTTTAAATTTTATATTTATTAGCCTTACATCATTTGGATTAGGTTCAGTTCATGTTTGGGAAGAGACATTGGTGAGACCTTATGAGTATATCTTCTGACATTCCTAGGAGATACAATCTCACAGAAACCTCCCTGATCCTCTGGCTCTTATAAAGTCTTCATCCCCCTTCTTCGGCCAGTAATTCCTGAGCCTTTGGCATGAGAAATGTTATGTGGATCATTCAAACGTTCCTCCTCCTCTCTGCAGTTTGGTGGATGTAGTTTGCTGTAAATGGGCATGTCTGCTATACAGAGAAGTTTCTTTGAAGAGGGGTGAAGGCTATTCGTCTCTGTGAGTATGAAGACAAATATTTAGATTGTAGTAAAGTGGCAGTTGTACGTCTTCTGACAAGGCCATGACAATTACAGTCATTGTAGTTGGCTATGTTTCTAGTACCAGGTGTAGTTTCTTGCTTTATGGATTTTAGGGCTGTTTCAAAATAGTCTGAAATTAAAATAAGAAATCAAAGAGCCATAGAGAAAATAATACATGTATTTAAAACAGTAATCACTCTTATGTCACCTGCTGTAATTATTTTTGCTCATTTATTTACTTTTTATTTTTCATTTTGGCCACATAGTCTATCTTAAATTCACATAAAACTAAATTAATTAATAAGTGCTTTCTAATTATAAAAGTGCTTACTCACTAAGTTAAGCTGTATTTATATTTTTTCTGAAAAAATCATCCATAAGTTTTCTTTTTTCCAAAATGTTTAATGCAGAATGGCATTTAATTTTCCTAAATAAAAGGTACATGAACATGTGTTTACTATAAAGCTATTTCCCTTAATAAAATACAGAGTGGCCCTTCCTTCTCTCTAGTGCTTAGTTGGAAGCCCCTTGTAATGCTCATCCTGTGAATTAAACACTCAAAATAATTTTGTTTTTATCTCCCAGTATTTCTGTCTGCATATTTACTAGAATAATTAAAGAACTTATACAGAAGTATGGTTTCGACATTATGTCTATTTTACATATGTTGGATTAATTAATGTGCGTGTGTGTGTGTGTGTGTGTGTGTGTGTGTGTGTGTGTTACAAGTACATATGATAATAACATGGGTTTAACCAATGACAAAAACCTGCAATTTATAATGGTTAATTTTATCTAGGAAAACATCCCCAAATTCAAGATGTACTTGTTTAAATATGTTTAGGCCTTAATTATAATTGTAGCAGTACATAACACACTCCTTTGTTTTCATCTAAAATTGGCAGTGTTTACAAGTCCAGGGATTCAAAAGTGCCTTAATTATGCAGGATTCTCTTATGACTGGTATCTTAACTATTAGCTGTAAATAACAAATATAGTAAAGTCAGAACATTGTGCTGTGGCGTAAATAAATTTTTAAAATGTTATCATAATTGGACCTTGTTGATGTTGGGAGGTTGAATTTAAAACAGGGACAGAGAATGTTTTATTGATTGGTGTCTCCTTTCCTGCTAAGCAACACACTTACTTGTCTCCTGAAACCTCACAACACTGCAATAAATATTCAAGGGGAAATCAGCAGTGCGTATTTCACAAACAAGAAGGTAGAGACAAGGCTTGGTGTATATTTCCAATCCTTTCAGGAGGTTTAAAGTACAATAAAAGTGAATGAGAAGACCTTGCCCAAGGCTAAAGGTACAAATGATTGACTATGCAGAGAACTAGTTTGTAATCAGTAGATTATCCAACAAGATTATAAAATTCTTGCTTGCTCAGCAGTTGACAAAACATTCCTATAAGTTATTCTATTTTCAAATAGCAGGAATGTCATTTTTGCCTTCCCCTTGACACTTGCTTTATTTCTTTTAACCCCTGTAAGTCTATGGGAAATGCATATTTTGCCAAAATAAATTAAATCTCAACTCTCTTAAATGTTGTGTTCTAATACCTCATATATATGGATAACAAGAAAGAATAATTTTAATTTCAGGTTTTATACTCTGCAATCAATCTTTAAATTCTAAGACATCAATCCATGGTGAAAATCTTTAGAGAGAATACACAAGGGGGAGAAACAACAGATGGTGTTAGAGCTTCAGCTCTAAGATTTTGCTATGAACTAATTTTTGTAGTACACTGTTCATTAACTGTTTCATTTGTTTAAGAAAGTATTTTTTAATATTTATGAATTTTGTGATACCCATACGTATGATTCCATTTCCCAGTTAGAAATCAGTTTCAATTTCCAAGAAAAAAAGGACCACTAATTACATTTCTAATACACAAATATTGCTTTGTAAACAATACTTAAAATTTCTTCTAGCAAAATATTTAGAAAAATCATTATATTTTTGTAGCATTATAATTATTATATTTCGTAATTATATTACATTACCCATGATCTTTAGCAGTATAACACAAATTAATGTTTATTAATTCATTATTATAAATTATCATTAATTTATATGATCAACTTCATGAACAGTACAATTCAGGTACTAAATTACAGATATATAATATACATACAGATATTTATTACAGATATATAGGTCTTTTTTAGGCAGCCATATTGATACTATTTCAGGGGTGCAGCACCCAGTAATAAGAAAAACACAAAACTGCAGAGAAGTATATATACATAAAGATGTATATATACATATGTTCTTATGATTTCATTTAATGTTGTTCATGCATAAATTTGTTTAGGCTGAATATTAGGCATTGAGTAATCTATCAGGTCACTCTTTCTTCAGAAGTCTGGTCTCTCACCTTTTTATGATTTAAAACACTTTATTGATAAACTGCTTTTCATCTTGAAGACCCATGCTTAACTCATATCAATGAGCAATTCAGTGCACTCAAATTTGCTTCTTCTGTAAACGATTTTTCTTCTTCAAGTACTGAAACAAATACTGTTTTGATACTATAAATGGTGTTTAACATATCACAAATCATAAAAACTTTTTACCATTAGGCCTTGACCCAAAATCCTACTTCCAATGAATTCCTAACAGCCATAAATGCTTATAGCTTTTTACCTTGTGGTAGGACATTATTACACTGGTATGTGAACTGGTGTTATCAATATGTTTTTCTTGCTTAGCTAGCCATAGAGGTGAGATTTCATGGGTACAATTTCTGTCCATTAACAAACACAAAACCACATAGAAGACATCCTCACCATGTGACTCTGAAAAGATTGCCTGACTCTGTACTGTGAGTGAGTCTTAGGTGTAGGGGTGTGATTTTCATTTAAAAGTCTGTGTATTCTATGATAAAAGAACTTGATGTTTGGAAGATGTGTTAGAGATTTTCAGGGAGTTGGGGTATAGCTGTAGGGTTGATAAGATGTATTGTATGCATGCATGAAATTTCAAACAATAGATAAAATATTATTTTAAATGGTAAAATAGTAAACTGAAGAAATACATGAAGGGTGAAAACATTTTTTGACTCTATTTTTTTTAATTCTCAAATTAGCATATTTTATTAGTTTAAATTAGGAACAAGCTTGTTTCACATGTCAATCCCTTCTCCCTCTCCTTCCCCTCACCCACACACCTCCTACCCCACCCCAACCTACTCCCTACCCCATCCACCCTCCACTCCCCAGGCAGGGTAGGGCCCTCAATAGGGGCTCCACAACATCTACCACATCATCTTGGGCTGGGCCTAGGCCCTTCCCCATGTGTCCAGGGCAAGAGTGCATACCTTCAGATGGGATAGTATCTCAAAATCCCTTCTTAAACTAGGGAAAAATACTAATCCACTACCAGGGGCCCCCTAGAGTGCAGAGGCCTCCTCATTGACATCCATGTTCAGGGATCTGGATCAGTCCTGTACTGGCCTCCCAGACAGCATCTGGGGTCGATGTGTTCCCCCCTTGTCCAGGTCAGCTGTTTCTGTGGGTTTCTCCAACCTGGTACCTACCCCTTCGATCTTAAATCCTCCCTCTGTGCAACTAAGTTACAGAGTTCAGTTCATGTGTATCTGTGGATGTCTGCCTCTGCTTCCATCAGCCATTGGATGAGGACTCTAGGATGGCATAAAAAAGTAATCATCAATCTCATTTTAGGGGAAAAGCATTTAGGTTATCCTCTCCACCATTGCCTGGAATAGAAGATATTCATTATTAATGCAAGGTTTTAATCATCTTTTTAAACAAAAATATTTGTCTGTTTCCTGGTTACCATCCTATGAAATCAGAAATATACACTAGTGAATTCAAATACTGAGACATATCGGAAGTTATTGGTACTTTCCATATTGGTTATTAACTGTTGGCAATTAGAAACGCTGTGTGTAATATCAGGTAAATGGTACCTGAGGATTGATATCTAAGGCTGAGATGACATGTGAGGTCTACACACACACACACACACACACACAGAGAGAGAGAGAGAGAGAGAGAGAGAGAGAGAGAGAGAGAGAGGGAGAGGTGGGGGAGGGGAAGGGAGGAAATCTATATTAATTCTATATGAATTCTGTAGAATAATTTAACAAAACAATGCATTTGTATTAGTTTACTGATATAAAAACACTGCTGCTCAGAGTCAATTGTTGCTTCAGTGTTCACATTTCTATGTTCCACATCCATTAATATAAAATCATAAAGCTGTCTTTTAAAATGTAAGTGTATAATTAATAACCAATTCCTGTTCACTACTGTGTATTAAATGCATTTGACAAAGAATAAAGGGGACTTGAAATGTCAGTGCCCCAAAATAACCACCTGGAATTTGATAAACTTAAGAGTTTGAAGTATAATTATGTGATTTTGGGGGGATGGATCATATAATATGTATTAATTTGTACCTCTTTGGATACAACATTATAATTATCAATTATAAGTACTATGCAGTATATACTAACTACTTAACAGACATGTGACATACATGCTTTTTCAATATAGTAAGTTTTAATTTTATTTAATTTTAATTTAATTGCCCTTGTCATTAAATCTTTGAATCTGTAATAATTTCTCACATAGTGTCTACAAAATATCAAGCAAAGGGAGAGACATTCAATCTTTTTTTTCCGGAAGAAAAATTGCTAACACCAACTAACAGGCCACTCAGCACAAATAATCAATATTCAAATTTAATAGCAATAACCAACAAGCCCATAGGCTACCATTTCAAATACATGTTTGAGTCAGCTTTTGCTATTTGGTAAAGATTTCATTTTCTTCTACTATGTTGTGTACCCGTGATGGGGAATGTACTTCTTTGTATGTTTATCTTAATGATTGTTGAATAAAATACTGTTTGGCCAATGAAAGAGCAAGTTAGACAGGACTAGAAGTCAAAGAGGATTGTGGGAAATGTAGTAGAGAAGTGCTGATCTAGGCAGGAAGTGACATAGCAAGGAGACTCATTTAAGCGAAGGAGAAACAGGAAGGGTCCCCTTTTTTCCCATTCACCTCCTACAGTGGCAGGATGTGAGCCACCGGCAAGGAGGGACGCCAATAAGGCATCCGATAAGATAAGTTTTATAAAATATATAGATGTATGATAATTGAGACTGAGATAACAGATGAGAATCCTAGTCATTGGCCAAGCAGCATTGTACCTAATACAAGTTTCTGTGTATTCATTTGGGCCTAACTCGGGCAGGCAGCTGGCATAAAGCTCACACATGGCGGTGGGGCTCAGGTGGCATTTGACAGAAAGATTTATCGTAACATACCCGTACATATTATTCAATATCATATTGTAAAGTTCCCTTCTAAGGCTTTCCTTTATGTTTCCTCCCATTGTAGACTCTCTCATTCATATAGTTAAAATAATAAACACCTCTATGTCAGTCTATGCCATTCTGCTTCAATAATATCTTCCTTCAACCTGTTCATTTCCTACATTTAGGTCTATAATTTACTTATCTTTGTATCACATCAAGTTGTTATTATTAGGGTGTTGTACATAAATACCCTAAAATGTTTGGTGTAGAGCAAAATGTTCATAGAAGCAAAGGAGGTTTGACCATAAATATGACTGTTATTTGGCCTGATATAATTAAAATATATTTATATCATATGATAAACTACAACTTTTCTGAGCTGTGATTATTATCTTTGCTTCTCCCCGGTGAATATTGCTTGAGCGCACCCAGAACTTCTGAGAATCTATAAAATTTATATATGCTACAGAAAGGACTTTCAGAAGCACCTGACACAGCATGTTCCATATTCTACTGTGCAGGTTCTATGACTCTTAAATGTGACTGACTTTAACTTACTATGTTCATTTTAGTGTCAAAACACATTTCCTGATAGCTACTATCATGTGAACCAGTTAGAATATTACCACTCTTAGAGTTTTTGAGAAAACAGATATACAGAGGTTTTAGAGCTATTTTCATTTGTTTGTTGATTTTATTCACCGCTTTTAAAAACAATAATCGTCAAAGGACTAATTTTGAAAACAAAGTAAAAACACATTGTTTCTATCTCTGCTAATTTCTTATTGGTTTCCTGGGTCATGCTTGATTTCCTTGTTTCACATAAAATAATATGAGAAGATCCTAATCTTATCAAAACTTGTATGCAGTGTTGGTTAATATCCATGGGAGGACTGCCTTTTCTGAAGAGAAGCAGATCATGGGGAGAAGAGAAATCGGAGGAGGAACTGGGAGGAGAGGAGGGAGGGGATACTCGGGGTATAATTTATGAGAGAATAAAAAACGGTATGCAAAATTTTATCAAGAGGTAGATTAACAGCTTCTTGCATCAGGGAAGGACCTCAAAAATTAATAGTTGTACCATTATGACTGAATCACAGTGGGTTTTATTTTTTTATCTCCTGAGATGGAGAAATTTAGTTCTGGTTGAATATGAATTAGGCATCTAATTGATGTGTCTCTAATTGGTGAATTTTAAGCTATTCAGTAGTTGAAGCATATGTTCACCAATATACACTACATAAATTTTGGTATGTAATGTTAGTATTGAAGCATCAAATGTATCAGAAACTCTGTCCTCTAAAGGGTCTGTAATTTGGATCTGTAGATCCAAGCAAATAAAAGACAGATCATAAGTCAGGAAGGAATGCAGTTTTGCTACATGTCTGCTACAATGTAGGAAGATGAGTGTTCCAGCTGAATCAGAGTAGAAACACACAAACTATGTCACTAAGGAGAATGTGTGGGGGCTTTATATAATTTACAGGTAAAGATCTCTGAGGAACACATACTGATGATAAATCCCAGTTACCTGAGACTAAGTATATGTGTGGAGTCAACTTTTTTCCTTTTGTTTCCTTTGACTCAATCTTCCATGCTTGAGTACAAGATCAGGATACAGCTTGCTCTTGCCAACTTCACTAATTAAGAAGGAACTCCAATTCGAGAAAGGGAACCACTTCTCTAAAACTCAGGGGAGCATGGGGAAAGTCAAAGAAAACAGAAGATGGAGAGATTTAGTAGTGGAAATGCTTTGCTAATTGACATTACTCAGAAAATAGGGATACTCTTTTTGGCTATCATTTTCAAAGTTTGAACAAGGGTTTCTGTTCAGTGACCAAATGGAGTTGAATGTAATTTTCTTCACTGTTTAGAACCTGCTAGTGGACAGAGTAGTGCGTGGGAAAGCTGTATTATTTCAGAAAGAAATGAAGCAAATTTATACATAGCTAAGAACCACTTGATAGCTCCAGATGCCTTGAGATGCTTTTCCTATCAAGACTCTTATTTGTTATGTTAATCAAAAAAGCTGAAAACATTGCATTTGTTATCCCTTGATATTGAAAACGAGTTTGTGAATAAATTATGCATTGAGATAATGTTTACTATATTTTAACTAATGTTTAGCCTTTCCAAAAACTAGTTTCAGCTGCTTAGGGGTTTCAAAACTCTGGGATAGCTAATCTGGTATACTTATTTATTTGCTCATTTACTTATTTATATTTGAGACAGAATTCTGCAAGTGGCCCAGGCTCCACGGGATCTGTAGATTCTCCTCCCTTCCCTTCCCTCCTGAGTGTTGGGATTACAGGCATTAGCCATCCATCTGTCTCTAGTTAGTACCTTGAAAGCAGTAAAACACATATGAATTTCCATTGTTATGACAGTACCCATTAACAAATTTGAAATATTAATCATACAAATTGTTTCACTGGCATAGAGAACTTTATTTGAACTAAAATTCAGAATGAGACAAGAGTTTAAGACTTTAAAATGCATATCCACTTCCTGTATTTAATTATTTCATTGTATTTTATATTTGAGATTATAACATTCCACCTTCCATTTTCTCCATCCAAACACCCCCATACACCTTAATAGTAGCCTAAAGAATGGGAAAAGATCTTCACCAGCCCCAGATTTGACAAAGGACTAGTTTACAAACTATTTGACAACTCAAGAAACTAGATATAAAAAACTAATAAATATCCAATTTTTAAAATGTGGTACAGATCTAAAGAGTATTTTCAACAGAAGAATTTGAAATGGCCAAGAAATACTTAAATGTTCAACATCTTTGCCATTAGGGTAATGCAAATGAAAAAGAATCTGAAAGTCTACCTTACACCTATCAGAATGACTACAACCAAAAGAACAAGTGACAGGTCATTTAGGAGAGAATGTGGAGCAATGGGAATACCACTCCACTGCTAGTGGTAATGCAAACTTGTTTAGTCACTTAGGAAAGCAATGTGGCCATTTCTCAGAAAATTGGGAATCTATATATCTCAAGATCCAACTATAACACTCTTGGGCATAAACCCAAAGGATGTTTGACATACCACAAGGACACTTGCTCTACTATGTTTATAGCAGCATTGTTCATAATAGCCAGAACCTGGAAACAACTTACATGTTCCTATCCTGAAGAATGGATAAAGGGAATGTGATACGTTTACACAGTGAAGTATAACTCAGCAGTTAAAAACAACAACATCATGAAATTTGCTGGCAAATGCTTGCAACCCCTCCAAAAAATTATCCTGAATAAGTTAATTCAGACTCTGAAAGGCAAATATAGTATATTCTCACTCATAAGTGGATATTAACTTTAAAGTAAAGGATAACAATGCTTAAATCCACAGACCCAGAGAGACGAGGTATCAAAGAAGATCTAAGGGGAGATGCATAGGTCTCCTTGAGAAGGGGAAATAGAAGAGATTCCATGGATGGACTTGGGGCAGATGGAGGAGACATGAGGGATCAGGTTGGAGGTGGTTTGAGGGAAAGAATAACAAAGTGGTGACTGGAAGAGGTGTATTTGGGGCAAAGGAAATTCCTAGCAATCTACAAGGATGACCCGAGTTAAAACTCCCAGGAATAGTGGATATATAGTCTAGATTGACTATCTTTTGTTACCAGGCAATATGCCCAGTGAAGGGATTGGGACACCAATCCACCCACAAGTACTTCAACATACAGTCTTTCCTGTTTATGTGATGTCCTGGGGAAAGGATAGCATAGAAATTGTGGATGTAGACAACCAATTTCTGGTCCAGCCTCAGACCCAAGCCACAAAGCTGAGCCCTCCCTGACACTGCCTGGAACATCAAGACCCAGACACTAGATGTCCCAAAGACATGGGATAGCACCACACAGGACTAGAGAAAAAATGTCAATGTAATGATGCCTAATGACACTACCCTATACTCATAGATTCCTGTCTACCCCAATTGCCATCATGGAGACTTCATCAAGGTAATGATGGAAACAGATGTAGAGACCCACAGAGAACTATTAGGCTGAGCTCATGGAATCCTGCTGAAGAGAGAAAGGAAACATTGTGGGAGCCAGAAGGATTAGGGCATTATAAGAAACTCCACGGAATCAACTAACCTGGGGTCATAGGAACTCACAGAGTCTGAATTGAAAACCAGTGAGCCTGTATGGAACTGATGTAGGCATACTACATGTATGTGAGAGTTGTTTAGCTTGGTCTTTTTGCAGGATGCCTAACAGTGGAAGCAGGAGTAGTCTAATTCTTTTACTGGCTTTTGGGAGCTTAATCCTTATGATGTATTGCCTTGCCCTGCAACAAGGGGAGGTGCTTAGTTTTACTGAAACTTGACATGCCATATTTTTGAATATCCATGGATGCCTGCCCTTGTTTGAATAGAGGAGTGGATTTGTATGAAACTCTTATGTACTATTTTGATTAGAGCTGGCTGATTTGTGAATCAGCTTAAATCTGAAATCTCTCTAAACTCTTGTAAACTACTACAAAATAATTTTAAGTGTTGTAATAAATAAATATGAGGAAGTATTTATAATTCCCAATAGTGATAATGCCCAGAAATGTCTGCTTAGAATTCCATGCTTTACTGAAAATGAGAATTGAGAAATTGTTGGCCATAAAATCCTGATGTTATACTAACATTTTTAGTAGAAAAAAGTCATATTGATGGTTAAATTTATCATTGTACAATATCATAACTTTAAAGCATTATTACAAATATACCTATTGTAGAAACTGTTCTTTATGTTTGCTAACAGCCCTCTTTTTGAAATAAATAAAGTGTTTTCCTTAGCCTTCATTTTGCTTCCTATTAATGACCAAAGAGCAATCAAACTTCACTTTTAGCTTGTTCTCAAAATTATTCAAACTAAAATTTGCATTTGCAGTTCAATATACTGGATTAATTCAGCAAATGAAATACCAGATTCAAGGAAATGCATTTTTTAAAGCTTGGATGAAACCATCAATAGAAATAAGAAAACCCCAAGCTGCCTTTTATTTTAATAAGCATAAAAAGAATATGTTTTACAATAAACTATATACTTCACAAGCCATTTAAGAATTTATATCTGCCATATTGATTTAGTTACTTGAGAAAATGGCATTTAGGAGACAGTAAGTCATGCCCTGCACTCAATACAAGAAGCCAATGGGCCCAGTATCATACTTGTTTCTGTACCAGAGATTGTACAGGTAGAACTTCCCCACTATTGCTGAGTGTCCAGTTATCATCAACACAAAACCAGTTAAGGGAATGATGCTTTATAAAAAAAACCTCCTTACAGAGTGGTTTTGAGTTGCATTTCCCTGATGGCTAAGGATGTTGAGCACTTTCTTATGTGTCTTTCAGCAATTTTGAATTCTTCTGTTGAGACTAATTTATTTAGTTTTGCAATCCAACTTTTAATTGCTTAGTATGTGTTTTGGTGGTTAGCTTATTGAGATCATTGTATATTTTGGTGATCATCCCTCTGTCAGATGTGGGTTTGGTGAATATCTTTTCCCATTCTGTGGGCTGTATTTTTGTCTTGCTGTGTCCTTTGCTTTATAGAAGCTTGTCAGTTTCAGGAGGTCACATATGTTTACTGTCAATCTCAATGTTTATGGTACTGATGTTATGTTCAAAAGAAGACTCCTGTACCAATTTGTTCGAGGGTACCATGTACCTTCTATACTAGGAGGTTCACTGAAGCTGAATTTATGTTGAGGTCTTTGATCCATGTGGATTTAAGTTTTGTGCATGGCAATAGATATGGATCAAACTGCAATCTTCTACATTTCTGAATCCAGTTATGCCAACACCATTTGTTGAAGATACTTTCTTATTTCCATTGTATGACTTTAGCTTCTTTGTCAAAAATCAGGTGTTCATAGGTTTGTGGGTCAATATCAGGGTTTTCAATTAGATACCATTGGCTAACCTGTCTATTTTTGTGTCAATACCAAGCTGTTTTCAGGACTATGGCTCTATAATAGAGCTTGAAGTCAGGGAAGGAGATGCTTCCGAAAGTTCCTTTATTGTCCACAGATTTTTTTTAGTATCCTGGGTTTTTTGTTTTTCCATATGAAGTTGAGTATTATTCTTTCATGGTCTGTGAAGAATTGTGTTGGGATTTTGATGGGGATTGCATTGAATTTGTAGGTTGCTATTGGTATGATTGCCATTTTTACTATGTTGATCCTACCTATCCAAGAGAATGGAAGATCCTTCCATTTTCTGGTATATTCTATAATTTCTTTCTTTAAAGACACAAAGTTCTTACTATACAGGTCTTTATCATTTTTTGTTAGTGTTACCCCAAGATATTTTATGTTGTTAGTTGCTATTGTAAAGGATGATGTTTCTCTAACTTCTTTCTCAGCACATTTATCTTCTGTATAAAGTAGGGCTACTGATTTCTTTGAGTTAATCTTGTATCCTGCACTTTGCTGAAGTTGTTTATCAACTGTAGTAGTTCCCTGGTAGAGTTTTTCAGGTCACTTATGTAAATTATCATATCATCTGCAAATAGTGAAGGTTTGAATTCTTCCTTTCCAATTTGTATCCACTTGATCTGCTATTTTTGTATTATTGCTCTAGCTAGATATTCAAGTACAATATTGAAGAGATATGGAGTCAGTGGGCAGCCTTGTCTTGTTCCTGATTTAGTGGAATCACCTTGGTTTCTCTCCATTTAGGTTGATGTTGTCTGTTGTTTTGCTGTATAATGCTTTTATCATTTTTATATAAGTTCCTTTATTCCTGATCTCTCCAAGCCCTTTATCATGAAGGTATGTTGGATTTTGTCAAAGGCTTTTTCAGCACCTGGCGGGATGATCATGTGTCTTTTCTCTTTCAGTTTGTTTACATGATGGATTACATTGATGGATTTTCATATGTTGAACCATCCCTGCATTCCTGGAATAAAGTCAACTTGATCATGGTGGATAATTACTCTGATGTGTTTTTGGATTTTATTTGCCAGTAGTTTGTTGAATATTTTTGCATCGATGTTCTTGAGGGATATTGGTCTGTAATTCTCTTTTTTTGTTGTGTCTTTGTGTGGCTTGGGTACGAAGGTAATTGTAGCCTCATAGAAAGAGCTTGGCAATGTCCCTTCTGCTGCTATTGTGTGGAACAATTTGAGTAATACTGTGATTATCTCTTTTGTGAATTTCTGGTAGAATTCTGCATTGAAACCCTCTGGCCCTGGGCTTTTTTTGGTTGTAAAACTTTTGATGACTCTTTCTATTTCATTAGGGTTTATAGGTCTGTTTAAATCACTTATCTGTTCTTGATTTCATTTTGGTAAGTGATATCTATCCAGAAAATTGATCATTTCCTTTAGATTTTCGAATTTTGTGGAGTAAAGGTTTTGAAAATATGACATGATGATTCTCCTGATTTTCTCAGTGTCCATTATAATTTCCCTCTTTTCATTTCTGAATTTGTTAATTAGCATGATCTCTCTCTGCCTTTTGGTTAGTTTGGATATACTTTTGTCTATCTTCTTGACTTTCTTGAAGAACCCAATCTTTGTTTCACTGAGTCTTTGCAGTGTTTCCCTAGTTTCTACTTTATTGATTTCAGCCCTCCGTTTTATTATTTCCTGGCATCTACTCACTTCTCCAGAGAGTTCCATCTTACACCTGTAATAATGGCTGAAATTAATAACACTAATGACAATCTATGCTGGAGGGGATATGGAGGAAGAAGAAATCTCCTCCATTGCAAACTTGTACAACCTCTTTGGAAATCAGCATGGCAGTTTCTCGGGAAAATGGCAATCAGTCTACCTCAACATCAGCACTTTGTCTCTTGGGCATATACCCAAATATGTACACTCATACAGTAAGGACATATATTCAATTATGTTCATAGCAGCATTATTTGTAATAACTAGAACCTGGGAGTAACATAGATGTTCTTCAACTGAAGAATGGATAGAGAAAATGTGGTACATTTACACAATGGAGTACTACTCAACAGGGAAAAAAAAATGGAATCTTGAAATTTGCAGCCAAATGGATGGAACTAGAAGAAAACATCCTCAATGGTGTAACCCAATCACAAAAAGATAAGCATGGTCTGTACTAACTCATATATGATTTTTGGACACAGATCAAAGGATCACTAGCCTACAATCCACACTACCAATGGAGCTAGGAAATACAGAGGACCCCAAGAGAAGATTGCATAGTACCTGAATGAAGGGGATGAAAATAAGAAGCCCTGACCAAAGTGGGAGCCTGGGGGCAGGGAGAGGAAGGAGTGCCTTAATCCTGTTGTTATTCGAAGCAGAATCAGACACCCACAGATAAACACTGAACCACACTACTGGAATTCATTTGTGGAGAAGAAGGAGGATGAGCAGAGGAGCCAAGATGGGACTGGAGAGACCTGGAGAAACAGTGAACCTGACCTACTGATAACACTGAGACTCTTGTCATAGAGCTGGGGAAACAGCATTGGAGCAATCCAAGCCCTCTGAATGTGGGTGCCAGGTAGGAGGACAAGACAATCTATGGGTCCTCTACTGGTGGAGCCAGTCTTTATCCCTTGAGCACAATGGACTATGGGAGCCCATTCCCTATGGAGGGAATCTATTATAGCCCAGATACAGCAAGGAGGGCCTAGGCCCTCCCCCAAAGGATTTCCAGATTTTGAAAGTCCCTATTAGGGTGCCTCAGTATCCCTGGGGAGGAGTTGGGTGGTAGGTGTCTTGGGGGGGTTGGTGGGGAACATGGGATGATGAGAGGGTGAGGGAATGGGGGGATGAATATGTAAATATAAGTAGTAATTAAAGAATTTAGAAATTTTTTAAAAACATCCTTATATATGCCATATAAGAAACAATGGGAACTAGAAATCCAGAAAGATGGATTTTTGTCACTCTGAAAGTTGATAAGAATGCATAGTAACTATGTCACATAAAGAAATGACATTCATTGGTACAAAGATAATCTAGGAATCAATATTTTATAAGAAGAATGAAATAAGTTTACTCCAAAATTTACTTACACTTCTATTTCACTTGCAAATGTTTTGATACTATTTGAAAGGTGACGAATTTGACCAAATGGACAATCAAATAATATTCCTACAACCTTTACTAGAAAGAGAGCAATAACTGCACAGATGTTAGGGAGTAATTTAATGCTAAGGTGAGCAAAAACATAAAAGAGGACTTGCCAGGGATGTGACACCAACATTCTTTACTACAGCCTAATGGCTTATTTGTATAATTGGGAAAGAAAATATAGGAAATAATAATTATGCTAATGCCCATGAAAGAAATGAGCATATATGATATACTTATTGCATTTTGGAGGAATATTGACAAAAACAAAGAAAATTTGAAGAAAGCAGTAATTTAAATGTAAATTACCATGCACCATCCTTAAGGACTAAAATTTGTAATTAGGTAAGGAAGAAGACAATAGTTAATTAGTTTTGACAAATATCTGAATATTTGTTCAAACAAGTTGTTCATTGTCCTTCAAGCTCTGTCAAGCTGGGTCTTTGATGGCCATTGCGTTGAATCTGTATATTGTTTTCGGTAAGATTATCAATTTTACTATGTTGGTCCAACCTATCCAAGATCATGGGAGATCTTTGCATTTTCTGGTGTCATCTTTAATTTCTTTCTTTAACTACTAAAAGTTATTGTCATACAAGTCTTTCACCTATTTGGTTAGTGTTACCCCAAAATATTTTATGCTGTTTTAAGCTATTGTAAAGGGTAATTTTTCTCTGATTTCTTTCTCAGCCCCTTTATTTTCTATATATATTAGGGCTGACAATACTCAACTTTATATGGGAAAAAAACACAGGATTGCCAAAACAACCCTGTAAAATAAAGGAACTTAAGGAGGCATCACCATCCATGACTTCAAGCTCTATTATAGAGGTATAGTAATGAAAACAGCTCGGTTCTGGCACAAAAACAGAGATTTAGACCAATGGAACCAAATTGAAGACCCTGATATTAACCCACACACCTATGGACACCTGATTTTTGACAAAGAAGCTAAAACTACACAATGGAAAAAAGAAAGCATCTTCAAAAAATGGTGCTGTCATAACTGGATGCAGACATGTAGAAGATTGCACACATAGATCCATATCTACTGCCATGCAAAAAAGTCCAAATGGATCAAATACCTCAACATAAATACAGCCACACTGAACCTGTTAGAGAGAAATCTTTGAATGAATTTGCACAGGAAACCACTTCCTGACCATAACACTAGTAGCACAGACACTGAGATAAACAATTAATTAATGGGACCTCCTAAAACTGAGAAGCTTTTCTAAGGCAAAGGACACAGTCAACAAGACAAAATGGCAGCCCACAGAATGGAAAAATGATCTTAACCAACCCCCATCTGACATATGGGTGATTCCTAAAATACACAAAAAACTCAAGAAGCCAGTCACCAAAACACCAAATAATTCAATAGAAAAGAAGGGTATAGAACTAAACAGATAATTCTCAATAGAGTAATCTAAAATGGCTGAAAGACACTTAAGAAATTGTTCAACATCCTTAGCCATCAGGGAAATGCAAATCAGAACAACTCTGAATTACCATCTTACCCTGTCAGAATGGCTAAAATCAAAAACACCAATGGCAGCTTATGAAGGAGAGAATGTGGAGATAGGGGATGTGGAGATAGCTCCTCCATTGATGGTTGGAGTGCAAACTTATTCAGCCACTTTGGTAAACACTATGGAGGTTTCTCTGAAAAAATGAGAATCAGTCTACCTCAACATCCAGCAATTCCACTCTTAGGCATATACACAAAGGATCCACATTCATACAACAAGGACATCTGTTCAACTATGTTAATAGCAGCAGTATTCACAATAGCCAGAACCTGGAAGTAACATAGATGCCCCTCCAGCAAAGAATGGAAGAATAGATAAAGAAAATGAAGTGCATTTACATAATGGAGTACTACTCCGTGGGGAAAAAACAATAGAATCTTGAAATTCTCAGGCAAATGGATGAAACTAGAAGAAACCATCCTATATAAGATAACCCAGTCACATAAAGATAAGCACGTTATGCACTCATCCATATACAGATATTAGATATTGAGCAAAGGATTACCAGACTACAATCCATACTTCCAGACAAGCTAGGAAACAAGGAGGACTGTAAGAAAGGCATACATGATCCCATAGTGAGGGGAAAAGGTACAAGATCTCCAGAGCAAATTGGGAGCATGGGGGCAGGGAAGGGAGGTATGGAAAAGAGGAGCCATGAAGAGAAGAGGGGAGAACATGAGGGATCAGGAATATCCAGTTGGGAGATGAATAGCAGAGAGAGAGTAAAGAGACACATCAATAAAGGGAGTCATTATAGGTTTAAAGAGAAATCTGGCACTAGAGAATTATACAGAGTTCCACAAGGATGAACCCATATAAAAATGTAAGCAAAAGTGGTGAGGCTACATTAAATGGCCTTCCCCTATAATGAGAAGGATGACTCCCTTAAATCCCATCCTAGAGCCTTCATGTAGTAGCTAATGGAAGCAGAAGCAGAGATCCACAATTAAGCACTGAGCCGAACTCCTGGAATCCAGTTGCAGAAAGGGGTCAAGACCATGCTGGGAAAATCTACCTGAAAAAGCTGACCTGAGCAAGTAGAAACTCATGGTCCTTAGTCTGACAGCTTGGGAAACAGTATAGGACCAAACCAGGCCCCCTGAACATGGGTGTCAGCTGGGAGGCAATTCTATGGGCCCTCTGGCAGTGAAACCAGGATGTATCCCTAGTGCATGAATAGACTTCTTAGCCTAGATAAACCGGGAACTGCCTAGACCCTGCCCCAAATGAATTGATAGATTTTTATGATCTCTCATGGAAGGCCTCACCTTCCCTTGGGAGTGAAGGGGGATGGGATGGGGGTTTGTGGGGGACATGGGAGGAAGGGAAGAAGAGGTACCTGGGATTGATATGTAAAATAAGATTGTTTCTAATTTAAAATTTTATTTTAAAAGAAGACAATATGAAAAAAGTATTTTATTGCAAATATTCTACATGGGCCAATGGCAGGCTAAATGGTTCTCAGTGTATCAGGGTTCTAAGATACTTAGAAAGGATGAATTACTGGAGGTGGGATCCTTAGGGACCATGAAGATATGGTTGCTGTAAATGAATCAAAACTTTGTATGTTCAGAGGAGGCGAAATGAGGAACAGGCTGCTCTATAAATTTTGTGTCTTTTTTCATATATTTATGTTTCATTTATACAATTTCCATTCAGAAGTAATTGAGCCCCTTGCCTTAGTATTTTAATTGGGTCATTAATATACATATTTAGTTTGATTTTTGAGTGTCCTTATTTTTTAAAAATAGAACCTAGGTTAAAATTTAACCAAAAATCTAAGGAGATAAAAATTTTCAGTCTGTATCATAGAAATCAAAAGAAACTGGAAATATGCATTGCTTAGAAAGTGTTGAGAAAATGGAAAAACATATGTCTTGTGAGTATTAAATCTTTCAAAATGTGATATAACTTTGCCATTACATATGGTGAGACAAAATTTGCAATAGATATTAATTGAAGTAAAGATGCTTCGCAATATTAAAAAGTTACTAGATATATATGCTACTGAGAAAATTTCATGTTGTGTGGATGACATGAAATAACTTAAAATGTGGTTTTTTTAAATTTATGTTTATTTCTGTGTATGTGTGTACATGTTTGTCTATATGGACCTCAATGCCAGAAGAAGGAGTCAAACGCCCTGTAATTTGAGTTACAGCTGGCTGCGGGCCACCTGATAGGGGTTCTTCATGATAAGCAGCAAGTGCCCTTGAGCCTGGAGCCTGGAGCCTGGAACTGCCAGAGCCATGTGAGCAGTTTGTAATTCTATGGTTTTGCAAAACAAACTGAGCTGATCCTTAGATTCTGCTCTCTCGTTTCCTTTTTATTTTGCCTGAATGTCTTATGTGACTTCTACATGAGGCAAGATGAGACAAATATATGGACTGCATCTTTGTCATCTCTGTTTACTTTGCTCTCATGTGCAGAGTTTACTTAAGCTCCCTCAATGTAGCACAATGTCCCTCAAGCATCCCAAGAGGAAGGCTGTTAAGGAGCAGCTTGGGAATCCTTGTGGCCCTTGCCCAGTTGGGAACAAAGTTAATTCCCTGAGAAGGACCAAGTTCCTGCTCTCTTCTGTGGCTCTTGGTAAGAAACCTTATAGATGAGTGTTGTCCTCAGAGAAGTCTCTTTATACGTACTAAAGACTGTTCTCATTGAAAGCTAAGTGACGTTGACAGACTGCTACCAACTAGGGAAAACTTAAAGACTTCTTTCTTGTAGAACTTCACTGATCTCTTTTAGATCAATCTGTAAAACTCCTTAAAGCATGTTGAGGTATTTTTGAGCCTGAGACAGGAGGATAGATTTGAACTTGACAACAGTCTGGGTTACACAATTAGCTCTAGGACAACCTTAGACACAGGAAAAGACATCTAGTGTCTAAACCACAGACACGAAATAAAGGGAAACAACAAGAAATAAACTGTACTATTGAGCTATCTACCTCCCAGTCAATGTTAAATCAGCAATTCTCTTATGGGAAGTTTTCTCTCAGCTTTTAATACCAGGTTGGGTGTCCTGAAGTCAGAGTATTCCCCAATTCTTTCTTACTAGATGAGGACATCCACTAAACTTTTCTGAGCCATGCACTGGTTTTAATATTTTCATGAAAAAATAGGCATCTATTTTGACATTTTCTACAGCTTTATTTTCTACAAATAAGAGTAAGTGTATTTTACACAGTATCAGATATTACAACTCTCCACATTTTCTTTCAGTTCAGTGAAAAAGAACCTGCAAACTTCTCCTTTTAGATAAGCAAATATCACCTTGTTAGCTGTGACACCTTAGGAGTCACATATCACATATCACATATATCATATATTTCCATTGCAGTTCATAACAGTAGCAAAATTATAGTTATGAAGTATCAATGAAAATAATTTTATGATTGGATTTCACCACCACATGAGGGTTGTATTATTAGGAAGATTAGACTCACCATTTTAGAAGATAGTCCACTCATAGTAGTATATAAAAAGTAGAAGTCCTCATTCATATATTTCATTGTGAAAAAAAGCAGTTAAGCTACATTCTACATGCTAAGATTCCACTAAAGAAACAAAAGCCAAGACAACACTTCAAAAAATAGCACACACACTCCTTCTTCCAGGCTTGTCTTCACAAATAATCTTCACAGTATTCTAGGTTTGACCATTAATATCTATCTGGCACCATTTCTAAAGTCAATACCACAAATCTTTGGCATCTACTCTATTTCAAAATGTAGATTGGAGGATGAAGTTCTGAATATTTTTATATCTAGTAAAGTATATATCAATTAGAGTGGCATGAACCACTACCTCTAGTTTTCTCACAATTCTGGAATGTTAATTTTTCCTGAGTGCTCTTGAGAAGTAGTTGTTATGATCTACAGGGAATCATCAGTAGATTTCCTCTGAGATTCTCAGCAACAGGGAGGCTGATATTGACCTGCACATGAGATTCTTCAAAGCAAAACATGTTTTTCCATGAGAGCAAAGAGAGGAGCAGTAGTCACTCACACAGAATGCATTGAATACCTGAGTTCAAACCTTAACAATGCAAAAACAAAAGCAAAAAAAAAAAACCCTCAGGGACTGTAGTGTGGAATAAAACTTGTACTGCATCATTTTTCATTGGCTAAGTCACAGATGTAAGAATTGGGAAGACAGATGAGTCATTGAAGGAGTAAGGAAATCCAAATTCAAAGGATCAAATAAAAGGGTAAGGGGAAACTTTGGATTTAGAGTGATTTTGCATTCAAAACAAGAATTGGCAATTTATATGGAACTCAAATAAAATGTGGAGAAGTTTGAAGTCAGTGGCAATAAATGGAACGATGCTCATGAAATATAAACAGATGCTAAATAAAAAGAGTGGGAATTTTAAAGAGAATAACAGCTTGGATGTTGAAAATATGGTAACCAAAACTGACAGTTAATTAACATGATCATGGAAGAATATGACAGGTTTCTGAAACTGAAAATGTTTGGATGCTGATGCCAAAAGAAGTAAATTTAATTTTTAAGGAGATAAAAGTAAAAATTCTGAAATTGATTTATGCCATGGGGAGTTTGAAATGGGTGTTAATTAGAGGAGCACCAGCAACTTCTGTCCTCTCAGCTCTCTCAGGGAACAGAGAGAAAATCTGAATATAAAATGTGAGTGTGCAAAGGACACATCATTGTAACAATAATGAAATTATTTCATAGGTAAACATTATAAGTGAGTATATATATATATATATATATATATATATATATATATATATATATATATATATATATCCACAGTATAGGGTTTATAACGTGGACATCTTTGGATGCCAGTGATAATACACAGCTTATCAGCAAAACTGTGTCAGATATTTTGCTAATTTTCAGTTCATAATCATGCAGAAAAAATAAATTATAAGGGCATATACAATTCAGTAGATCATAGTATAATGCAATCCAAGATAAGGAAAGAATCATATATAAATTGTTTGAAAATCCTTGGACTAAGGACATGACTGACTGAAAATGAAGCACTTGTTTTCCAATCCTGAGCATCTCACTTTGGATTCTCAGAACCCATATAAAAAACAGATGCAAGAGAATAAGCATCCATCATCCCAGTTTACACCAACCAGGAGACAGGGACAATCATTCAAGGCCCACATGCCCTCTAAGCAGCTAGTAAGAAGATAGCCTATCTCAGGCTGCTCTCTGGCCTACACATACAATGTGGCATTTGCATACTTGTACTCCCTCACAAAAACACAAAAATATACACACATCTCACATGCACATATAGTCACATACACACACATACACACATGCACACACACACACACACACACACACACACACACACACACACACACGAAAATAGCCATTAGAAAATTATTAAGCATAAAGAATCATCAAAATTAAGTATTTCTAAGACATAGATTACCATCAAAATTAAAGTATGACTATACATTTTTATTTAAATGGCATGTAATTATATAAACATATATATGCAATAAATTACATGAGTGTAGCTCTGGTAAACATATTTTATGTAGGATAAAATTAAATTTTGTAATTATTTGAAAAATGTTAATTGTAACTAGTAACTAAGTAGACATGGTATCCAATTCACTGCTGTGATTCTTTCATGCCTCTTCATAATCCATATTATCTCACTTCTCAAGCAAGATCATATTGTATCAAGATTAGGAAGCACAGAACAATTTGATATGGATATGTGGCTTGCAGTCAGTTTCATAAGGTAAATTCAAGTTCATATATTGTCACCTAAATATATTGTGTCATATGCAACTGAATCACTTTGGCACTGACTCTGTTACCAGGACATTGCTACTTCTATAATTTTATAAAAAATTGTAAAAATTATATTATTTTACATTTATACATTAATATAATAATAAAATTTCAGGTAAAGTTGATGACCAAATATAAAGTAACTTTTGTTTTATAGAAGGATTATATTATAAACACTTTATGCTGATATGTGCATATGTGTGCCTGTCTGTGAATGCACTTTTGTGCTTGGGCACCTTTGGAGGTCAAAGGGGTTTCAGATACCATGGAGTTGTAGCACAAGCAATAGTGGACCATCCCATGTAGATAATGGGAAGCAAACTTTGGTCCTGTAGATCACATCTCTTAACTGCCAAGTAATCTTTCAGGACACTGAGCTGTTTATTCTTAGTTGTGAAGATTTATGTCCAAGTTTCAGACCCATGCCCCTCTTCTCCCAAATACTGACATATCTATTGTAGGTAAAATTTGGGTGCCTTTCAAATATTCATTTCCTATGAAGACAGAATAGAGTATATGTAAATAGACTCAGCTTTTCTTCTACAATTTTTATTACATCAATTGTTTCCCAATATACAAACATTAAATGTTGATAAATACATTAAATTTTGTATTTCTTTCAAATTATTTTCAAAAAAATAATTTGAAGGAAATCCAGCCAGGATTAGTGGAGTTGAAGTAAATGATACACAAGCTAACTTTTGACCTGATAAAGAAGTTTTAACACTGAACAAGATCAGAGGGTAATTTCAGATATTTAATGTATTAAAAGAGTATCATGGTTCCAAGCTCAGAAACCCTATCACTTTCACTTTTATTAACCTTGTTCTCTAGGTTCTTATTATAAAGGGTCATTGTGTTCCATGGGAATGACTGATAATATTACCTCCCTTTATTAACTTAATTGAAACAAAAAGTGTATCACTGCCTCAACTCTGTCTAAACAAATCCACCCATTAATTGAGCTGAGATCACAAGCTCTTTATTCAGGTGACTGGCTCCTCTTTTATTTCCTTGCCAGCAGAGGCAGCACACTTTATCTGGAATCAAACTACCAAGTCCTTGCTTTGAATAATTACATTTGGGAAACTTTATAAATTAGAACCAAGTCCCAGGATATCTCAGTGACAATCTTTACTTATTGTCTTTAGTCAGTGAATTTTTTTCTTCTCTGTATCTCTGATATCTTTTATACTATCAAATTTCAATACAATAAGCTCATCCTAGAAGAGCTTCACTAATACAGGCATTAATTGTAATGCTAAGTATAACAGGAAGAACAATAATAACAATGGTAACATTTTATATCTTTTTAATTCTTAGGCAGGATTCTATTATAAACTATCTCTTTTTTTCAGTGATGTTAGATGCACTTCATCAAAATTACATAAACTTTTCCTTGTCATCAGCCTTTATACTGTTTAGGTTGAGCCCACATGACATTTTTGGTTAACTGACTGTAGAGAGTACAGATGTGTCTAACTTCTGTTGTAGAAAATTATGTCCATTTTGTTCTGGAAATTCTTGTTTTTCCTTACTGAGTGTACAATGGATGCTATGTAAACATATAACTTATAATGTCCTGGAAGTATTATAAAATAAATAGAGTTTCATTTCCTGGGGTAACAACACATAGAATACATACCCAGGTATGGTTGTCAGATTTAATGTGACTGAGAAATTAGTATTTCTTCTGACAAGGTACTGTTATATAAGCTTGTAATGTGATTATAGCCTAGCTTTGCAGGAGAAATACAGTGGATCACCTAATACAACCCCATAGAAAGCACAGTGCATTAAACAGTGTACTTCTTCATGCAGCATGTGAGAAAATAAAAAGTAATTTTCCTAATAAAAAAAAGTACCCTACTTCTGGAATCCAGTTGCAGAGAGGGAGGAGGGATGAGCAAAGGAGCCAAGACTGTGCTGAAGAAACCCACAGAAACGGTTGACCTGACCTAGTTAGAACACAGAGACCCTAGTCTTAAAGATGGAGATCCAGCATTGGATGGAACCAAGCCCTTTGAATGTGGCTGCCAGCTGAGAGGCCAGGGCAGTCTATGGGACCTCTAACAATAGAGACAGTGTTTATCCCTAGAGCACAAATGGAAGTTGGGAGCCCATTCCCTATGGAGGTATATCATTGCAGCCCAGATACAAGAAAGAGGGCCTAGGCCCTCCCTCTTATGATCTCAGGTGATCTGATGTACTTTGATGGCCCCCGTGGAGTGCATCACTATCCTTGGGGAGAGGGTGGGGGTGGGTTGGGGGAGTCGTTGGAGAGCAAGTGAATGGTGGTATGTAAATTAGAGTACTTATTAAATAAATAATATTATATGGAGAAAAAACATATATTACCTCTGAAATGATGCCTATATCATATCAAAGGAATAAAATGGACAAGGAACTAGATAACACATAGCAGCTATTTAAATTAGAAAAATAGAAAAATTTTAAAGCTCTATGACTATCTTTTTAAACAAAGCCAAAAACATTCCAGTATAAATTACCTTGACATATAATTCTGCTAAACCATCTGATCTAAACTTCAACTGAATCATTCAGAGCAAGAGGTGGTGAATAATATTTCCCATTAAGAAACTCTCATTAGAATACTGCTGTAAAAAACATGCTTGAGAACCAGGGAAAATGAACACAGAATGGGAAGAAATTCAATGGGTAATTTTGCATGAAAAATATGAAACATTTTTGATAGACTTTCTGTCAATGGCACTGTGTAAGCTCTTCTTGTTAATTGTGATTCATTTAAACTATAAGGGACCTTGTATATAAAAGATCAAAGTAAATGATGTTGTTGAAATTAAAGAAATCAGAATGAGATTTTAAAAGGTCTTGGAATTTACAAAACAAACAAACAAATAAAAATGTTGTTTTAAGGACAATAGAACTATAATCAACCATAGAGTCCATAATTTAATCCCAGCAAGAGCAGACTTTTCCTGGGGTTCAAATGAGTGATGCAGAAAATTACCAAGGGCTTAAGTCATAGTAGCTTCCTCACATGATTTATTAGGCAAGAGCTGTCCTCTTGTTTCAACTTTATCAATACAGAAAGAATTGTGAGTACAGCAGGAAAAGCACAGCATCAATCAAAGTGGACAGCACTGTCACAGAACAGCAACTGTCATGTGACATCATCATGAAACTCTGTTATGATGGCAGACACATCTACAAAAGACACATCTACCATTTGATAAGTAGAAGCAGTTATCTGGTTTTACAATGCCGATCTCTTTTGTGTGCCATGATTTAAAGGACTAAAAACTGAAGATAAGTACAAGGTGTGATCCAACATAGAGCATAAAAAAAAAAAAAACACTCTTATTAAAAGTACCAGCTAAAGGGGAGTGGACAGTGTAAAGTTAATTTTAGTTTACAGTTACTGTATTTGAATCCTAACCATTGAATACTGATGTCCTAAGCAAGAAGACTACAATTTATGAGAAAAATTTGCGTTTCTGAAGATAACACTGTTATAATGCTAACCATCACAACACCAAAACTCAAGAAAGAACACGGTATAGGTATACAGCAAGATTTAAAGGCCAGTGAGAAGGCAAGAGACAATGCATATATACATAAAATATATGATACACATGCAGACATATATAATCTTCAGTGAAACTAAAATTAAAAAATCTAACTTATTATGAGGCCAGCCTGGTCTACAAATCTACACAGTGGAACCCTATCTCGGAAAATAAAATTTGTTGCCATTTTTCAATACTTTCATTTGTGTTTTAAAGGATGTTATTATTCATTAATAAAGTGATTTTATATGTGTATTTTTTACAGTACATCATTAATTGAAATGATTTATACAAAAATATCTACAGCCTGCTTAGTTATTTTAGAAAACTTCTTAATTCTCCCTCCAACATAAGATGAGATTTTCAATGTAATGTGTTTTTAATAACAGAGTAGAGCATTCATGCATGGCCTATCTCTTTACGCATAAAAGAAGATGGGAATCGTTATATGCCATTAATTTAAGTATTTATCAATTCAATGAAATAAAAATTCCCTAAAGCATTACTTATTTACCCTTAACAATGTTAAAATCAGTGTCATACACATCAAGATTATTTTTTATGCAACAGAATTGTTGGTAATAATATCCACCCATGCAAAACATATATATATATATATATATATATATATATATATATATTAATATAGACATTTTAAATTCCATATATTTGTGATCATTTACCAAGCTTTATGCATTCCTAGTTTTGTATCATCTGAAGTTTAGACTATCAAAGTTGTAAAACAATAATTCCTGTTAATTCTCTACATGAAAATTGGCCTCTAATCTTACAACTTTAAAGTAGACTTATACCATTACAGTAAGCTCAGACTCCAGTTGGTTTTCCTGGCATATTATTGGCATTCAAGAGTGACTAGTTATAATATTTTAAGAACATGTACATTATGATGTTTGCTGTTTTTGTTTCTATGAACTTGCTTAGATATGTCTTCAGAATTGAAATCTTTGCTCTTGAAGAATGGAACTTAGAAATTATGAGGCAAATTTAACGGAAATTTAAAACATTAATGAATTTGGAATCTTCAGATGGTAACTAACTTCTTTCTGAGAAAAAAAGAGTTTCTTAGGCAATTGGTTCTCTGATCCTGTGAGAGGTGACAAAACCTTTTGCATGTTCTGCAGAAAATTTCCGTGTTGTAGTTTTTGTGGATTTGCCTGTTGTGCTGGGTTGGATATTTCGGGAGTGTTTTGAGCTGTCCAATGTCATCGGACTAATTGCTTTTCCAAATTCCTTTTAAATAACCCCAATGAACTCACTGAATCTCTAAGCCAGACTTAAAATGAGTCATTTGATTTCCTGTCAAAGACAACACAACTTTGCTCTCATCTCTGCAACGATAGTCACAAAACACAGGATTCCATGTATCATAGACTGATGTCAAAACATTACAGAAAAGATGTCTTTAGACTCTTGAGCCTCTGCCCTCTGCAACCAAAAGCAGAGACTTCAGGAGAATACGACTACACCCATTCTCCATAAAGATTTATATTATGTTATAAGCAGCTGAATTGCATGAAGACTAAAAGTAGATAAAGTCATTACAGATAACTCATAAATATTTCTTCATAAGTACCTATCACAGTCATTAACTCTTGCATAAATGATGCATCAGTATTAAATAAAATTTTGAAACTTGGCATGAAATAAATGATTTTATGAGAGAGTTGCTTGATGGGTTTACTAAAGCTTCCTTTGAAACTAGAGGACTTGAAACAGTGAAGTTCATAAATTTCTGGCACCCTGATTGTATGCCACCTCTCAGTTCAAAGGGAAAAATAATGTAGACATGTTTAAAACCTAAGGAAAAAAGCACAAGTGAGTACTTAACTTTATATTGCTCCTGAAAATGCAAGACTTTTATGGCATAAGTGCAAGCTAGTGCAAGAGAAATCACAAATTAATTTTTCTTTAGCGTGGACGTGGAACTTTAATGAAAGCACCAACTGGTCATAAAATGTCCTATTGGTTTTCATGCTTTGCAATGAAATAAAGGTTAAAGAAAATATTCATGATGAATGAATTGAAATGTGAGCTTCATTTAGCTGATGGAGGAAGAAACTGAACTTCTGTGCATTAAGACATGGGATAGGCCAAGCAGTAAATCTTTTGAGGTAAATATGATTAAAAAATATTTAATTTATATAAACACATTAATTTGGCTGATATTGCTGCATTGATATATTGTTCATATTGACAATAGTGGAATTTGAAGACTTTATTGCAGATTTCACAAAAGCTAGGATTGTTACATGTGGTCTATTAAATATGTTATAGAGTGCAAATTCTTACATGGAATTTATTGTAACTAAGTTGAATATATAGCTATAGATATGTATTTTATAAGTTTTATTTAATTTTATAATTTTCCTGTAATAATGAACATTAATTTCTAAGATATATTTAAACACACCTAATCTTTGGGAAATTCTATCTCTTTTGTTACTTTTTATATCCTACACACTTCCATCATGTACCCTAGTCTCTATGTTTAATTTATGAACACCATGTTTTGGTTTCTGTGAAAAATCTTTAGAACCCAGCTTCTGGCATTATTTGAAGGTGATAGATCTGTAATTGGATGGAACATGGTAGGAACACAATAGGTTGCTCAAGGCATGTTCTTTGAGGAAATATTGCCTTTCATTGTTTCTTTCGTTACAGCAATGAGGTGAGACATTTTGTGCATTCAAGCTCTCTGTCTAAAAATAACATAAATAAAATACAGACAATAGATACATTACAGTAATTTTTAGCACTCTAAATATATATTTTAACAACTAGGAAAAGTATTTTCAAGATAGTTTATGAGTAATACATTTGTAAAATGAGGCCATTAAAAACAGAAACCTGGCATGTACTAATCATAATTGGTCATCTACAAAAATTATCAACAATACATCTATAATAAATGAACATATATGAATAAAATTATGTGTCTCCATATAGCAAAGCCAAATTTGTACACAAATCAACAAAAACTTCTACAAGTGTTCTTTATTATAAAGTACTAAAACTTTAAGTATATTTTAATGTATCTTTGCAAGAACAACAAATATCTGTATCCAGATGAAATATTAACATGTTATACCAAAACATCCATTACATAGTTAGTAGAAATACATATTTTTGACAGTATAATAATTGAACCCAGAAATTAAAAATCTTAGATAAGCAATCTATCATTGATCTATCCTCACCCAATCCAAAATACAAACACACACACACACACACACATACACACACCATACAAACACACACTAGAGAAAGAAGGTATTCAAAAAACAAATAACAAATTTCAACAACATAAAAATAAAAAATCAGTTACTTTTTCAACATCTCTTTCTACTTATATATATACCTTGTATATGATAAATTTTACATAGATAGATAACATATACATATATGTATGTAATTTAGGAATATTTTTACATATTAGTTTCTGTTGAAAATTTAGTTTCTAAATTATCATTAAAGTAAAACTGACTCTAGATAACAGACTTTGTACACAAAGTATCTACATTGTGTTTTATATTCTATACAGGATACTAGAATATTTTCTTCTTATTTCCAATTGTTTCTCCCCATTTTCCTCCTTGTGCTTATTCTTTGACCTTCCATGTTTTCCCTTATACTTTAGAAAACTGAAATTAAACTTAATGCTAGATTGAATAAAAGATGCTATCACTTTTCTTGAGTACCTTATCATTTGGTTAAAACAAGGATATGCTGATGGTTAGATTCCATGTACATGAACTAATCAGGATTTTTCTTTCATATTTTCTAGATGGACAACTGTCTAGTTTTAAAAATGCAATTTTAATTTTCATGTTCCTTTCTAGAGTAACCTCTGCAAGTTTTCCCACATGTAGGTTTTTGTCTTGTTTCAAAGTCAATGTAAGATTTCATAATCACCTTTGCAGGACTTTGCTCAGCTTCCCATAAAGGAATTAAAAACAGCAAAAGTTTAGTAGAATTGGTGATATTCTTCAGAATGATTTGTTTCCATTTTCAATATACCCTTATGATTAAATAACTGTTGGACTATCAATTGTATTTGTAACTGCTAATTTACAAAGTCAGCAGTTGTCACAACTTTGATGATATGATACTGTTAGTACTTAATGACTGGCAAGGAAAAGAGCATAGTTTCTGTGAAATAAAGATGACAATATTTTAGTACAAGTTTTATTAGACTATAAAATGTGAGCTGCTGGTAGGGTTGATTCAATCAAGACAATTATTTAAATAACATGTTTATTGACAACTAGACTAACAAGTTAAAATGTAGATGAGAGCATGAATGAAAATTGAGAAATGGACTCTAGAAGTAGCACCAAGTTGATACCTTTTATTCTTGCTAATGTAAAAATCTTTTTCATACTCCTTAAACAAAATAGTTATCTGATTATGTGGACTTTCATCAACAGATTTCCTTGAACAGGTTGTTATAAACTCCACATCAAACCAATAATGCTCCAAGGATACCATCAAAAAGATGTTTTAACATTTTTAGAAAAAATGTAGATTTTATATGTTATTGCAAAACATTTTGTAATTAAATTCTGGAAGAGCATTGAAGAATAAAATTAAAGTCATCTATAATGTGTTCTTGATTTTAAGTCCTATTAAATTCCCTTGAGTTTCACATATATACATGTAAATATACATGAACATTTTTTCAACCTATATGTAACTAATTAGAACAGTATCATTATGAATACAATTTAAAATTTTATGTCTTTAATATAATTTGATAACAAGCTGTGTGGTGGTGGCACATGCCTTTAATCCCAGCACTCGGGAGGCAGAGGCAGGTCGATTGCTGTGAGTTTGATGGCAGCCTGGTCTACAAAGCTACACAGAGAAACCTTGTCTCAACAAATAAAAAAAGAATATAAAAGAATACACACACACACACACACACACACACACACACACACACACACACACAGCATCATTGTTTTGTCTAATAAAATGGTAATTTTTCCTTTTTTAATTCCTTAAAAAAAAGAAAAACAATGAATTCTTCCCTCATACAACACATCCTGACCACAGACCACTGTTTCCCTTCCCTCCACTCTTCCCAGAGTCACCCCACCCCATGAAATTCCCATCTTTCCTATATCTACTCTTCCTGTTTCCCTTCAAAAAGGAGCAGACCTCTAAGAGATAGCACTCATTGTTTCTAATGATAAATTTAATCATTTTTATTTTAATTATAGGTTTTTGAGTATTTTTTTTCTTTAGTGGTTTTTCTATTCTAAAATTTTAAACCATGTCATTTTCTTTATAATTTTAAGTATAAAGCATTTAATGTATATTTTATTAATTTCTGAAGAATACTTTGCTATAGCATCACAAAGGAGTTGTGTGTTTAATATTGTATATGTTGTTAATATTGATGTCTTTGGCCTTTTAAGGCTGGCTTTGGAATAGTGGAGACAGGTTTCACATGTTCTACATAATCAAGAATATCCTCTAACTGATTCCTTTGCCTCCATCTCTCACATTTTAGGTACACACCCCCACATCTGGCAGTACATTTACTATATTGAAGTGAACAAAAGATCAAAAAAGCTATCTCTGGTTTAACCTCATGGCTCAATATTGATATCCAAATGAGTCTACTAAAAATGGCAAACACTGGACATCTGGGGAACTTAGAGTCTGCCCAAACTTAATGTCTCCAAATATCTGGGAAACCCAGAGTATACACTACTGTAAACTTTTGTATACATATTCTGACAAAAAGATACTCCTGCATGAATTTGACATAAATATCCTCGTGAGATCAAAAGCAAGTATCCTTGGTGTTGCCTGATGTACAGCTTTGTCCACTTCTGCCTACTTGTGCTTGTATGACTACCCACTTGCAGACTGTGTGCTGGTAGTGGATAAACCATTTTCCATTTGACTCTAGTTCCTTACATTTTATACAATCCAAGTCTTGCAGGACAGTCCTTTCCTAGATTTTGTTATCAGGTTTAACATATGTACAAGAGACTACATTCTGATTCTGTTTCATTTTGGCATTAGGAAAAAAAATCTGTAACATGAAGCATGTACAAAGACATTAATCTACCGAGAAGAGCACATAAACACCCGAGTATGCATCTTCCCATGTTTCTTTATACACACATAGAGTATAATATGGCTAGAAGATGGTAACACACTAGGGAACATCTCTTTCTACACATGACTTTTTTTTAAACCAACCTATTACTAATTTAATTAAGTCCATGACCTGTAAAAGAACTCATAGTCACCACAGGTCATATTATGGCTAAGGAGAAATAGATAGGTGAATTTTGATTTACTTTAATTAAGAAATGTCTTAGGTAGTAGAATATCTACATCCCTTATGAACATACTGCTAGTGAGATCAAATCTGATCTTAACTGTTAAATCTTATGCAGTTAGAGCAGCCCTTTTGACATTTTGAACTAATGTTTAACTTTCCTAAGGATATATAAAGTGCAAAAGTGTTACTAGATATATACTCCTACATCTGGTTCTATCAGCTTTAATAGAATATTCAACTTTAATTAATATAATTGTTTTTTAACAAGATGCCTTATTAGCTCAGTGTGAACCAGGTCTACTACAGTCTTCATTAATATACTCTGTTCATATATCCTTATTCTTTATTTAAATATCGACCTTTACAAAAATTAAAATCCTATGCTTAAATTTACATTATATATAATTTAAGCACAATATAAAAGACTTTAGGCCTAGTTATCTTCAATAGAAAATTTTACAAAATACAACAGAAAATAAAACTGACCAAATGTAAACTTTTTGGGTATTACTCATTGCTTTCTTTTGACAGGGTATTAAGCAGTTCTGGCTTGTCATGAACTACTTGTGTAGCTGAGGATGATCTTGAACTCTTGATTCTCCTGCCTCCAATACCCAATATGAGAACTACAGTAATGTGCCACCATGTTAAATTACAACTTACACTTTATTGTGAAGAAATCATTCATAAGTATGTCCAAGTGCACAAGTGCACCTTTCAAACATAGCCTGCCATTGAGAAATAGTCCAATCCAAGCCAATAACATCAGAGACATAACTAATAGTGAAATCTCATCTACCCCTCTGATACACACACACCCACACACGCACACATACACACACACACACACACACACACACACATACACACACACAGAGAGAGAGAGAGAGAGAGAGAGAGAGAGAGAGAGAGAGAGAGAGAAAGAGAGAGAGAATACAAATACCCACTTATTCAGAAATCCATTCATCTTAGTTCATGCTTTGTTACTATAACAGAACACTTCAGACAGGGTAATTCATGAAAAATTTCATTTCTGAACTATGGAGTCTAGTAGGCCTCTGATACAGTGTCAATGTGCTGAAACATTCTGGTTTAATGGGAATATGGTAGAATACATACTTGTGAAAATTCCTGAGAGACAGCAGGAGTGGAATGGAAACCTACTCATCAGAACTCATTAGTAATATATTCCTGTAAGTAACTCATCTCATTATGATAAACGTTAATTCACTTATGGGGACTTTTAAGGGTTCCTCCTTTTTCCATTAGCATCATGGTGTTAAGTATCAACCTAAATTTTGGAGGACATATTAAGAGATTATCTTAAATCTTTGTATACTTAAATCTACCTAAAACTTCTAGGCTCATTCCTGTGTGTAAATGTCTCTACATGTCTTCCTAACAACAATTGTAATGTCCCACTGCATGCATATTTTATTTAAATTTTATAATTTCTACATTTCACCTAGAGTACCCACGAATTATATTGTTAGAATCTATGCTGAGTTGAAGAATTGTCTTGTTTTCTACTCTACTGTCATTCACATTATGGTAAGAAATCAAAACTTCCTAGTAGAAACATCTCACTTAATATTGACTATTATGTTTTAAATCTTATTTCTTAGTGACAGACAACTACAGGGACACCAGGGCAGACCTCAAATATTGTTATGCTTTCTTTGGGAGATTTCCATTTGATATCAACATAGAATCACCAGGTCAAATGTTTTGTACACACTTAATGTACAAAGTGATAAAAATGCATTTCAGGGCATAATTGCCATTTTGTTTGTTTGTTTGTATGTGTATATGTGAGTGAGAGATATTTTGAACTTGAGGCAATAGTTGTCTAATGAAGTTTTAACTTCCTTATATTTCAGATCAAATGGCATGCAACAGTAGAAAATGCCTCAAATAAAACCATAATCTAATTTTAAGCCTGTAATTAACATGCTTTGATATTTTGATATATAGAGAGACTCATAGTAGTGCTTTTCTTCTTAGAGTTAAAATAAGCCTATATATAAAATTACCTTTCTTTGCCTTTATATTCTATGGATGTGTGTTAATTAAAATCTTATTAAGATTTATTCCTTTTAATTTATTATTTATAATGATATTGTTTTTCTTTAGTTTTGATGCCATTTTGATATAGTTCCTTCACCTTCCTTTATTTTGCTTAACAAGCTTAATTAAAAACTTTGACAAAGGTTAGTTTCTGTATTTTCATAATTTTGTGCAAATGGCAATTATTTTGAATAAAAGACCATCATTTAATAAATATATTTATAAGATAAAATGTTCAAATAGATATATAATTTCATGTTTAAAAAGTGCATGCCTGATTTATTGTTGTATTAATTTTTGTCAGAGAAAACTTAAATTATTCAAAATAATTATGCACAGGTTTACCTGCGGGATCCTGGTTTATTACTGTATCTTCAAGTATGATTATTAATTATGATACTTTCTTATTGAAGATATCAGTTTTATTCAAAACAATTTTTATTGATCTGTTAGGATATTTTAAGATTTAATATGTAATGACACTATGCTATTAAATAATAATATGTAAATATGAAATATCTGGTTGAAAATTACCAAACACTACTTGCTCTCCAAAATAATTCCTATTTCTGAAATAATACTTAAATCAATCTTGTCAAATGATGTGGATGCTATTACCTTGATAACAATAATAAAAAACAGAGAATTAAATCTTTGCCTTAAATTCAATAATAAGAAACATCATGCTTTGTAATTTTATTCTGTATTCATATTTATTATGTTCAATATTGTCTTAATATGAGAGATACTGAGTTCAGTGAATTAATTTAAAACATAAAATAAATATTTTAAGATTATATATTTCATTTGGATAAAACATATTAGGGAGTACCATATGTTACTTATCCAATCAAGACATTGAAAACTGACTGTGGTGTAACCCATGGGAAATATGGGAGGAGACATTCACAGAAACCTAATCAACCCATTCTAGAAAGTAGCCACATTCATATTACCATAAATCACATAGTATCTTAGCATTCTTATCTCACCTTTCTCCAGACAACATGATATTGTTCTGAACACAGCGCCAATATATTTTGAAGCTTTCTATCTTGAACCAGAGGAAGTAAGATAGACATGCTTGAAGTGTTTTAATATGTTTCAGGCTGCATGAGGCCTAGGCTCTATTTTTTCTAATGTGGATAGGCAAGCTACAGGCAAACCATGTCCTCAGATATCTGGATCAAGATATTTTAGAGACACTTATGAGAAACACACATGAGGCCCCAAAAAGAAGCTAAATGAAACTCTTGGAAACTTAAACCTTTAAAATTGGACATGTGTAAGGGAAAATCAAATAGACCACATTAATGCCCATCAAAAGCACATACCATGAAACAAGAAAAAAATGGGAGTTCTTCAACCTTCCTGCTTGCTAACCCTGATTATTAGAAAATATTTGGGCAATTAATTAAGAATCAGTTGAGCACAGAGAGAGTCTACTAGATGGATAACATGATTGCTTAAGAAAAAAATCATGATGCATAAAGACAAACAGAAAAACAAGACCATAACAGCAAAGAAAATGTAAATGTCAGTAAGCCATTTGAAAAACAAAGTATATAAGAATATGGCTATAAAAATACCTTATTTTTTATCAAAATACTAAAGGGACACCTGGTATTAGATCTCAATAAATCTGAAGCATATGGAAAATGAGAGTGTGAGCAAAACAATAACAAAAGTAGCTAAAAAGAAATTATCAAGCATAAGCTTACATTATCTAAATTTGTTTAAAAATGTAACAAAGGATTCAAATCAAATTGAAAGAAACAGAAGAAAGTGCAGACTGGAAGATACAACATTTGAAATCAGCAGGACCTCAATTCAGAAAGAAAAGTAGTCCACAAAGACCTTAAGAACTTATGGTAGTATGAATGGAAATGTGTACATTATGGGTTTTTCATCAAGGTTAGTGGGGGAAATAAATCAATTACTTTACTAAATAGCCAGTAGGAATTCATATGCTTCCAGAGAGGAAGTTCTTACCTGAGCTGCCATTCTCTCATAAAAAATATAGTAACAATAAAATAAAAAGGAAAGAAAATGAAAGAAAAAATACAGAAAGGCTTCCAAATTTAAAGATAGACATGAATATACAATTCCCCAAATTAAATACATTTCAATACACACTTAGAAGAACAAACCCAAGGATAATCATACTTTTTTATTTAAATTCTTTAATTACTACTCATATTTACATATCCATCCTCCCATTCCCTCGCCCTCCCATCCTCCCATGTTCCCCAACAAAACCCCACAACCCATCCCCACACTCCTCACCAGGGATAGTAAGGCCCTCCATGAGGGACCTCCAAAATCTGTCATATCGTTTGGGGAAGGGCCTAGGCCCTCCATGCTGTATCTGGGCTACAATAGTAGCCCACCATAGGGAATGGGCTTCTAAAGTCCATTTGTGCTAAAGGGTTAAACATTGGCTCTACTGTTAGAGGTACCATAGACAGTCTTGGCCTCCTAGCTGTCACCCACTTTCAGAGGACTTGGTTCAGTCCAATGCTGTTTCGCAGCTTTATGCCTAGGGTCTCCATGCTCTCACTAGGTCAGGTCAACTGTTTCTGCAGGTTTCTACAACACTGTCTTGGCTTCTTTGCTCATTCTTTCTCCCTCTCCACAATTGTATTCTAGGGGTATGGTTAAGTGCTCAGCTGTGGGTGCCTGTTTCTGCTTTGAACAGCTACTGGATGAAGGGTCTAAGAATGCTAACCAAGGTAGACACCAATCTCAATGTAGGGGAAGGGCATCAATGGCATTTTCTCCACCACTGTTTGGATTCTTGGCTGGGATAATTCCTGTGGATCCCCTAACATTTCCTCTGTGTCAGACCTCTCTCCATACCTGTGTAATCTCCCTTTATCAAGTCATCTCCTTTCTTGTCCTCCTCTACTTCTCCACTGTCTCAGGTCTCTTGTTTTCTTCCACCTCCCTTTCTTCAAGGTACTATGCAATCTCTCTTGGGGTCCTGTCGGATTATGGTCTCTTTATTCCAGAAGACACCAAGGTAAAACACAGGCCAGAGCTAGGTTATAGAACCCAGCCAGCGCGGCCAGAACAAAAGGGGCCCAGGTCCCCACGTGCAGCCCCTTAAGAAGCTCCCTTACGTCACCACGCCCTTATGGGCAAGACCTGGGTCCACCTGGTACCTGTCCCAAGATTATTGGGCGGGGCTAGAGTGTCTCCCTACAATTCCCCTTTTAGTCTAAAAGAGGATTAAAACTTAATAGTGTAAAATATGCTAGGGTGTCTCCCTACAGGGTCCTCCTTGTTTCCTAGCTCCTCTAGCAATGTGGATTGTAAACTGGTAATCCTTTGCTCTATGTCTAAAAATAAAAAATGGGTGAGTATACACCATGTTTATCTTTTTGTGACTGGGTTACGTCACTCGGGATGGTTTCTTCTAGTTCCATCCATTTGTATGTGAATTTCAAGATTCCATTGTTTTTTGTTATTTTTTTCCATCTAGGTTGCTTCCATGTTCTGGCTATTACAAATAGTGCTGCTATGAACATAGCTGCACATATGTCCTTATTGTATGAGTATGCATTCGTTGTGTATATGCCCAAGAGAGGAATTGCTGGATCTTGGGTACACTGATTTTCATTGTCCTGAGAAACCACCATACTGATTTCCAAAGTAGTTACACAAAATTGCACTCCCACCAGCAATGTAGGGGTGTTCCTCTTTCTCCACATCCTCTCCAGCATAGACTGTCATTGGTGTTATTGATTTTAGCCATTCTGATAGGAGTGAGATGGTATCTCATAGTCCTTTTGAGGTGCATTTCCTTGATGGCTAAGGATGCTGAGCACTTTCTCAAGTGTCTTTCAGCCATTTTAGATTCCTCTGTTGAGAATTCTCTATTTAGTTATGGACTCCACTTTTTAATTGCATTGTTTGGTGTTTTCATAGCTAGCTTCGTGCGTTCAATGTAAATTTTGGAGATCAGCCCTCTATTGGGTGTAGGGTTGGTGAATATCTTTTCCCAATCTGTGGGCTGGAGTTTTGTCTTGCTTACTGTGTCCTTTGCCTTACAGAAGCTTCTCAGTTTCAGGAGGTCCCATTTATTAATTGTTGATCTCAATGTTTGTGCTACTTGTGTTATGTTCAAAAATTCTCCTGTACCAATTTGTTCGTAGGTACCACCTACCTTCTCGTCTAGGAGGTTCTGTGTGGCTGAATTTATGTTGAAATCCTTGATCTATTGGGATTTAAGTTTTGTGCTTGGTGATATATATGGATCTATCTGCAATCTTCTATATGTCCGAATCCAGTTATTGCAACACCATTTTTTGAAGATGCTTTCTTTTTTCCATTTTATAATTTTAGCTTCTTTGTCAAAAATCAGGTGTTCATAGGTGTGTGTGTGTGTTAATATCAGGGTTTTCAAATTCAATTCCATGGCTCATCCTGTCTATTTTTGTGCCAATACCAAGCTATTTTCAGGACTATGGCTTGATAATAGAGCTTGAAGTCATGGATGGTGATGCCTCCGGAAGTTCCTTTGTTTTACAGAGTTGTTTTGCCTATCCTGGGTTTTTGTTTATCCATATGAAGTTGAGTACTGTTCTTTCAAGGACTGTGAAGAATTGTGTTGGGATTTTGATGGGAATTGGATCGAACATGTTGATTGCTTGTGGTAAGATTGCCATTTTTCTTGTGTTGATCCCACCTACCCAAGAGCATGGGAGATCCTACCATTTTCTGATATATTCTTTAATTTATTTCATTAAAGACTCAAAGTTCCTACTATAAAGATCTTTCTTGTTTTTTGGTTAGTGTTACTCCAAGATGTTGGTTGCTATTGTAAAGGGTGATGTTTCTCTGAATTTTTTCTCATTGCAAATATCATCTGTATATAGTAGCTCCACTGATTTTTTTCAATTATTCTTGTATCCTGCCACAATGTTGAAGGTGTTTATCAGCAGCAGTAGTTCCCTTGTAGAGTGTTTTGGGTCATGTATGTAAACTATCATATCATATACAAATAGTGAAATTTTGACTTCTTCCTTCTCTATTTGTATCCCCTTTATCTCCTTTGGCTGTCTTATTGCTCTATCTAGAACTTCAAGTACAATATTGAAGAGATATGGAGTCATTGGGCAGCCTTGTTTTGTTCCTGATTTTAGAGGAATTGCCTTGTGTTTCTCTCCATTTAGTTTGATGTTGGCTGTTGGTTTGCTGTATAATTCTTTTACCATGTTTATATATGTTCCAGTTATTCCTGATGTCTTCAAGACTTTTATCATGAAGAGATGTTAGATTTTTTCAAAGGCTTTTACAGCATCTAGGGAGATGATCATGTGGTTTTTCTTTTTCAGTTTGTTTATATCGTGAATTACATTGATGGATTTTCATATGTTGAACCATCCCTGCATTCCTGGGATAAAGCCAACTTGATCATGTTGGATGATTTCTCTGATTTGTTTTTGGATGTGATTTGCCAGTAGTTTGTTGAATATTATTGCATCGATGTTCTTGAAGGATATTGGTCTGTAATTCTCTTTTTTTGTTGTGTCTTTGTGTGGCTTGGGTACCAAGGTTATTGTAGCCTCATAGAAAGAACTTGGCAAAGTTCCTTCTGCTACTATTGAGTGGAACAATTTGAGCAGTACTGGGATTAGCTCTTCTTTGAATTTCTGGTAGAATTCTGCATTGAAACCCTCTGGCCCTGGGCTTTTTTTTGGTTGAGAAACTTTTGGTGACTATTTCTATTTCATTAGGGTTAATAGGTCTGTTTAAATCTCTTATCTGTTCTTGGTTTAATTTTGGTAAGAGATGTCTATCCAGACAATTGTCCATTTCCTTTAGATTTTCAAATTTTGTGGAGTAAAGGTTTTCAAAGTATGACCTGATGATTCTCTGGATTTCCCAGTGTCCATTGTTATGTCTGCCTTTTCATTTCTGATTTTGTTAATTACCATGCTTTCTCTCTCTCTGCCTTTTGCTTAGTTGGTTAAAGGTTTGTCTATGTTGTTGACTTTCTCAAAGAACCATATTTTTGTTTCATTGAATCTTTGCAGTGTTTTCCTAGTTTCTACTTTATTGATTTCAGCCCTCAGTTTGATTAGTTCCTGTGTCTATTGCGGTACATGTTTACTTCCTTTTGTTCTATAGCTTTCAGTTTTGCTGTTAATTCTCTAGTGTGGCTATTCTCCAGTTTCTTCATGTGGGCACTTAATGCTATGAACTTTCGCCTTAGCACTGCTTTCTAACTGTCCCATAGGTTTGGGTATGTTGTGTCTTCATTCTCATTAAATTCTAGGAGATCTTTAATTTCTTTTTTTTATTTCTTCTTTGACCCAGGAATGGTGCAATTGAGCATTATTAAATTTCCATGAGTTTGTAGGTTTTCTGCAATGTGTGTTATTGTTGAATTCTAACTTTAAAGCATGGTGATCTGCTAAGATACAGGGGGTTATTCCAATTTTTTTGTATCTGTTGCCGAGTATGTGGTCAATTTTAGAGAAGGTTCCATGTAGCAATATGAAAAAAAGTATATTCTTTTGAGTTTGGATGGAATGTTCTATAGATATCTGTTAAACCCAATTGGGTATAACATCTGTTCTTTTGTTTCTTCATTAAGTTTCTGTCTAGTGGTCCTATCTAGTTGTGAGAGCAGGGTGTTGAAGTCTCCTACTATGAGTATGTGCGATTTTATGTGTGATTTGAGCTTTAGTAATGTTTCTTTCACTAATGTGGGTTCCTTTGTATTTGGGGCATAGATGTTCAAGATTGAGACTTCATCTTGATGGGCTTTTCCTTTGATGAGTATGAAATGCCCATCTTCATCTCTTTTGATTGATTTTAGTTTGAAATCTAATTTGTTAGATATTATGATTTCTACATGAGCTTGTTTCTTAGGTCCATCTGATTGCAAAATCTTTTCCCAACCCTTTTCTCTGAGGTACCATATGTCTTTGAAGTTGAGATGTGTGTCTTGTATGGGCAGAAGGATGGATTCTGTCTTTGTATCCATTCGTTAGACTTTATCTTTTTAAAGGCAAGTTAAGACCATTGACATTGTGGGATACTAATGACCATTGATTGTTGATTCTTGTTTAGGTTGGATTTGTTGGTGGTGGTGTTATTGTGTGTGGATATCCCAATTTTTTTTGGTGTTTGGTAAAGTGGGATTATCTATTGCCTATGGATTTTTGATCATAGCTATCTTTGTTGGGTTGCAGTTTTCCTTCCACTAATTTCTGTAGGGCCAGATTTGTGGATATGTCTTGCTTAAATCTGCCTTTTTCATGGAAAATTTTGTTTTCTCTATCTAGAGTGATTGAAAGTTTTGCTGGACACAGTAGTCTGGGCTGGCATCCATGTTCCCTTAGAATTTGTAGAACATCTATCCAATATCTTCTGGCTTTCAAATTTTCTATTGGGAAGTCAGGTGTAATTCTGATAGTTCTGCCTTTATATGTTACTTGGCCTTTTTCTTTTGCTGCTCTTAATATTTTTCTTTATTATATAAGTTTGATGTTTTGTTTATTATGTGGTGAGGCAACTTTTTTGTGGTCCAATCTATTTGGTGTTCTGGAAGCTTCTTGTACTTTCATAGGCATATCCTTCTTTAGGTTGGGAAAATTCTTTTCTATGATTATGTTGAATATGTTTTCTGTACGTTGAGCTGGATTTCGTCACCTTCTTCCATACCTATTATTCTTAGGTTTTATCTTTTCATGGTGTTCCATATTTTCTGGGTATTTTGTATTAGAGATTTGTTGTACTTGAGATTTTCTTTGGTCGATGACTGTATATCCTCTGATGAGTCTTTAATACCTGAGTTTCTCTGTTCCATCTCTTGTATTCTATTGGTTATGCTTACATCAGAAGGTCCTGATTATTTGCCCACCTTTTCTATTTCCAGCATCCCCTCATTCTGTGTTTTCCTTATTGTTTCTAATTTTCTTTTCTTTTTTTGGCTTTCTTTAGATTCTTTAAGAGATTTGTTTAATTCTTGAATTTTTTGGTTTGATTTTTCCTCCATTTCATGTTGTATTTTGCTTGTTTTTTTCTTCTATTTCTTTAAGGGATAGTCTTGTTTCCTCTTTAATTGTCTCTATAAGATGATTTTTAAGGTCCATCTTTTCTTCATCCTCTGTGTTAGGCTTTTCAGATCTTGCTGGTGTGGAGTACCTAGATAGTGTCATATTGGTCTTTCTGTTGAGTGTGTTTTTATTCTGTCTTCTTCCCATCCCTTCTTCCAGTGGGTGCAGATGTGGTCTCACCCTCTCGCAGGTGTCAGGCAGAGGGCAGAGGGTGGAGGGTGTACAAGGGTGAGATTCATGACAGGGGGGCCTTCAGGTCTGGGCAGGTCCACTCTTGTCTAGGGGGAGGCTCAGGAAGAAGTGAGCAGGGGGTGATGGTGGAGGTTGGGGGCAAAGCAGCACCCACACTCACCTCAAGGTGCAGGGGGGTGGCAGTGGTTGGAGGGGTTATGAAAATCATACTTTTGAGATACCATAATGTCACCATTGCAAAAAGAAAGAGAAGGTGGAAAGTAGTGGGACAAACTGATTTCCTAAGTGCAAGGGATCCTTGATAAGATGATAGTTAATTGGATGACATGGTTTGATTTTAATTGTATAATGTCCCTAGAGAATAGTCAGTTCCAGGAACAACAAATAGAGTTGAGCTATAAGTATCTGACAACAACAGATAGCTAATTAGAAATTAATGTTTAAAGTGTCTAGACTTTTAATTTGGGGTAATAGAAACCGTCTAGAGATAGGTGTTGGTTATGCTTGCAAAAATGATCTGAGTCTAATGTAGTAAACCTGTGGAGATACAATAGCTAGAATTTAAGGTTTATTTATATTATCATTGATATTCTTCACTATATTTACACCACCCATAGCAATGTAAGGTAGTAAGAGTACAGCTTCCAGGAGTTATCCTCCTGGTCCACTGATGGATTCTGAGGAATGAATTTCATTCATCAGGGTTCAAAACTAAACATCAGAAGCCACCTTCTCATGTCTAAAATTTGTAGATTAATATTATGTATACTGAAACAAAATACTATAACATTTCCAAAAATTATTATATACATAATTATTTCATCTTCAATGTTTGACGCATTATCTTGTTTATGTACATAACAAGACCCTCTTTGTAACTCAAAGTTTTTTATCTTTTAACTATCCTATTGGAGATATGTTAATGTGGCTTAAATTATTTTAAAATTACAAAATCTTCAAAATGTCGGTGTTGTTTCACAGATTGAATATGGTTAACCTTTATACAGAAATTTAAAATACTTAATATTCCATAATCCAAACATTTTTAGCAGAATTTGATGCCATAACGTAAAATTTCCACACCTAAACTCATGTGGTAAGTCATAGTCTAAATATAGATTCACTAAAACTGTCTGAAATTAAACCTAGGATGTGAACATAAAGAATATATGAATGATGCTGGACTGTTGTGGCATGTGCCTTTAATCCCATCATTTGTGAGACAAAGGCATAGGCAGGTGGATCTCTATGAATTCGAGACCAGCCTGGTCTACAAGAGCTAGTTTCTGGACAGGCTCCAAAGCTACACAGGGAAACTTTGTCACAAAAAAGAAACAACAAAAATAATATATGAACCATTTCTGGGCAGTGATGGTGCACACCTTTAATCCTGGCACTGGGAAGACAGAGACAGGCAGACCTCTGTGAGGTCAAAGCCAGCCTGCTCTACAGACTGAGTTCAAGGACTGTTATATAGAGGAACCTTGTCCTGAAAAAACAAAACAAAAAACAAAATTCATAAATGAATTTTGTTGTTAGGTTTTGCTCTAAAATGTTTATAAAATGTCTAAGAAAAAAACCAAAATTTGAAATATTTCTGTTCATAAACATCCCTTTTATCTTGGACAATTTTAGAGGTAGAATTTATATACTTTCTTCTGATCTATTTTATTTCATTAAAATTATGTTGATTTTTTATATCAATTAAAACTAAAAATAAATTATATATTTTTGGTATTGTAGAAACAATATGTATATAGACAACATCATAGAATTATCATTCCTTCCCATATTGTATGGGTACCATGTGTGATAATTTTTACATCTGAAAGTATAAGTACTGTCAGTGTGTTGCCATGAATGTCATACATACATAATTATTTCATTAGATGTGTAATTAATGAGATAATCACCCTATATATTATAAGCTCATTCACTGTCTTATTTCCTTCTGACGTACCATTATCTATGATCCATAAAGTCCATTTAATTACTTCTAAAATTTCAATTCAAGATGACAAAGGAGAATCTGATTGCTCCAATCTATCTTGTTGTGTCAGATAGTGAAGCATCAACTTAACCAATAAAGAACAACTCTTGGGTCAGGCACTCACACCTGAGACAAATGTTAATCATCCCCCAATGATTCTTCTTGGAAAGTGTTCTGAGAAGAATGTCCGCAGGGATCTACAGCATCAGAACTCACTGAAAAGGAGATTCCTGGGTACCTCTAGAGTATGACTATCATTCTGCTAACCCAGATTTGTCCTCATCCTTTGGCAAGGGATGGTTTAGGATGATCTGGTTTTCATCCTGAGGATAACCCTGATTGCATGAAAAAAAAAAAAGCAATGCAGAAGAAACAGAAGCATCTTATTCCTCCAGTGTGATTTTTATTTCTTCCCAGACACCCAATTCAGCTAAAAACTTGAGGAGAATATGACCCAAGGTACAGTAAGACATTTGATAAATCTTAGTAGTCTTGTTATCACAGAACTTTGCCATTGATACAGTGGATTTACAACACTGAAACATAGTTCTTCTGAAAGAACAGGACTAAACTCCTTCAAAATATATCTGCATAAATTATATAAGAAATTTCAACCTACTTCTACTTTTCAAGAATACTAGATCTAAGTCACATAAAATAACAACAGTGTCAACCATTAATCAGGTATGTTCAGAATATATAACATTTTTAACATGTATATGGCAAAACTGGTAAGGTACTATTTTCTTGGTATGGTTACATACTAGGCAATAATATATATTTGAAAATTATAAAGTGTAATGTAAATACAGCTAAAACAATTTAATCATTTTTAGAATTTTTTGAGATTATTCCCCAGAAATAGAGTTTTGAATACAATAAAATTAAATATAATATTTAATTTTGGTATTTACCATACTCAAAAGAGATTGATGATCATGAAAATATGAAGTTATAAAGAAATACAAGCACCTACAAATTATTAAGATAGTTATTTAAGGGTAAGGCCAGTTTCTTTTCCTAGCCATAGTTTTTTAAAATGCTTAAAACACTAGTAATTTTTATAATTTATTAGTATATTTTTATTAAATGTGAATTTATTAGACTGGATAATACTGTCTGGGAAATCCAACAATGGCTATCATATAAAGTCAAAGACAATAATTCAGTAATTGGTCATTCTACCAGGTTGGATGTCTCAGCAGTTACAGTAGTGTGAAGTCATGGAGTATTATTGCAGAGTTGTTTTCTGTTTATACTGTAATCCTGATGAAGTCTGAATTAATGTTGTTCTCCCAAGCAAACTAGACAATGTTCTGTAGCATAAGAGCAAGTGGGCAAACATCAAAGCATCATTCTTCTATGTCCTTTCTTAAGGATGTGAACCATAATTGAGTAGGTCTTCCCATTTCAAATAATCTGATTAAGAATTCATCACTGGAATGCCAAGGATTTAGATATGGTCAAGTTGGCAAACAAGATTAGTCACCATAATTCCTGTGAATCTCCTAACTGTGTCACTGATCCTGTCTGAAGTTTCCGGATCCAGGCCTTTATTTCCTTTTTCTCAACCATCTCATATTCTTAGATCTCCTAAGAATAGCCCATTAATCTCTGCCCACAACATTCAATGGATGGCTTTTTCTACCCAAAATTTTTAACTCTTCCCTGACATATACTTGATTATTGGTATGTGCATGAATGAGTATGTGCACATTTGTGTCCATGCCAGTGGAACCAGAGTGGATGCTGTATACTCTGGTGCTGGAATTACATAATGTTGTGAGTTATCCAATATGGTTGATGGGATGTGAATAAAAGAATGTAAGGATTTTTTTTTGAGTATCTGTTAAAATTTTTTCAGTAAAACACTTGAAAGGTACAAAATATAATTCGCTGTGTTTTAAAGGTAAAACATGTGTATTATGTGTGTATATTATGTATATGGCTTTTCCTGTCTCTACAAATGATGCAAAGTTTAATGATTAGAAGTATCTTTCATGAAATATCATCTCAAATAGGGTAGCTCTAATAAACTTCAAAAATAGTACCTTTTAAAGGTTGCACAAACATTTAGAGATGTGGCCATGTTCATATCCCATTAAGCATGCTAAGAATCTTCACTTGTAGGAGCATAGCATTAGAACACTAATTCACACCAATCAGAGAAAGTTCTAGTTGCAAAGAAAGTAAATAGACCTCGCTTTCCTGCAGTGCAAAAAAATACTTAGTTAGACTTATAGAAAACCTGAAAATGTTTTGCAGCATGAGCTGAATTTTTTTTTCAGAAAAGTAGAAAAAATTTACAGTATAAAGAGCAGCAAAAGTCCCTTTTGCAGGGAGGAAAGAGATTGATGAAGTTCCTTGGTAGCAATATGGACCATTTCCCATGAGGAGAGACAAGAATATAATCCAAAGTGCTTTATAACTAGATCTTTGCAGCTGAATGTCACACTTATTGGCCATATCTGATAATTTATATTCTAAATTCTTACTCAAAAATATTAATATGGGCATTTGGGGAGTTCTCAGATTTAATAATGCATGTTATACAACTATGGTCCACAACAGCATTAACCTTTAGATATATAAAATAACAAATTAAATCTCAAATATTGTCTTCAGATCACCTGATATTAACAGGATAGACTGACAATATAGAGGCTAGCTTCCTTCCTGAATGACACTCTAGGATTTCAAACTTTTAGCTCTTTATAAGAGTCTAGTGAACTGGATGTATTATACTCATTAAATTATTGTAAATTAAAGGTAGTAAGATATTTCAAGGCCTGAAACTGCTGCAAGTTTTCAAGTAGAAGTACTTTAAAGGAAACATAAATAATAATTTTACAAGCAAGTATAAGTATTTTTAAAATAATGAACATAGAAATAGTTGAGACAATTGAAATTCAGTATTCTATAAAACTGCTGATAACAATTGATTACCCTTTTTTTAAACCAGTATACATATTTAAAACCATTTTCAGTTCATAATTAGTTCAGATTGCTTGATTGAAATAATTGCATTACCTGTGCTTGATACCAGGAACATTCCCCACTAGTGCATTGTTTTAAATCACTGAAGATACAAATGACCACATTCTGCTTTTTCTGATATTAATGAACTAACATAAAAAAGAACAGGCATTTTCAGTGTTTGAAACCATATACTACACACCTATAATTGCACATACTTTGAAAGAATATTCCACAAGTAACAGATGAGATATATTATGATTATTACAGGCTTATAAATTCATTAATCATATAGTATTATGACATTAAGAAACGTAGTACTTTGTTAAAAACTATTACATGCTGAAGAAGAAAACATTAATAGTATTGTAATCCACATACGGTTTTGTGTTTTGTAAATTTAGACGACAATAGGAAGATTTTTTTCAGTTTCCAATAATATTACCTCTGTGAACCCAGATCTTTGAGAGTTGGTGGTCAATTCAGTTCTTTGCATGTAGGATAAAGTTTTTACTTCTCTCACTGCTCCAGTCAGACACAACAGTTTTACTCACAGATAAGTAGGACTACATAGTAAATGTTTTAAGTTCATGACAAGCAGCCCACCCAAATCCTAGGAGTTTTGTGTACCATGGATAGAGTTATACCACAGCTAGAGAATCTTAGAAAGCATCTCACTCTCTAGAGGTAACATGACATAGCCTGCTAAATCCCTACATTATACCAGGTTGTTCTAGGATAGCTAGATAAAGTATGGCCTCTTCTGCCATTTTGTCATCTTAAGATGTGGTTCCCAATTATTTTAAGACCAACAAAGGAGAAAAGAGGAAGTACTTTATTTTTTAACAGTACCTACAGAGAGAAATATCTTGCACATTTATATGAGAGTACATTAAATAAAAATTCACTTCTTATCTTATCTTACAAAATATTCCAAGAGTGTTAAAATCTGTATTTGTGTAATTTCAAACTAACTCCTTAAAGTTGCTATAAGAAGTTCAATTTACACCCACAGCTAAACACTGAGCTGAACCTTGGAACCCAGTTGCAGAAAGGAAGAAGTGATGAGCATTAGGGGTCAAGACCAGGCTGGAGAAACCCACATAAACAGGTGACCTGAACAAGGAGATGCTCATGGACCCCAGACTGATAGCTGGGAAACCAGCATAGGACTTTTCCACACCCCCTGAATGAGGAGGTCAGTTTGGAGTTCTTGTTAATCTATCTATGAAACCTCTGGTAGTGGATCAGTATTTATCCCTAAATGGACTTTGGGAACCAATTCCACATACAAGATACTCTCTCAGCCTAGATACATGGGAGGCGGGGGGTCTAGGACCTGCTCCAAAAGATATGACAGACTTTGAAGATCTCCCATGGAAGGTCTCACCCTCCCAAAGGAAAATAAAAGGGTTGGGATAGGGGTTGGTGGGGGGAGGAGGGGAAAGTGAGATAAAGAGGATTGACATGTAAATGAAGCTTATTTCTAATTTAAATGCAGTCTTGTGGTTTTTGAATGAGAATGAACTCCACAGCCTCATACTTAGTCCTTGGTGAAACTATTTGGAAAGGATTGGGATGCAGGGCTTTGGTTGCAAGATGTGTGACAATGAGGGCAGTGTTTGTGGTTTCAAAAGACTCCTCACACTATTCCTAGTCTCCCCTCTTTCCTCCTACCCCCTCTATCTATTTGTCTCTCTCTCCCTCTCCCCTACTTGCAGAGAAAAATATAAGCACCCAGCTACTGCTCAGCAACATACCTGCCTAGCTGCCACAAATGCTTCCCACCATGAAGGTAATAGACTAATCCTGTGAAACTCTGAGCCTTCAGATTCTCTCTGTGTCTCTGTCTCTGTCTCTGTCTCTGTCTCTGTCTCTGTCTCTGTCTCTGTCTCTCTCTGTCTCTCTCTCTCTCTCTCTCTCTCTCTCTCTCTCTCTCTCTCTCTCTCTCCCTCTCTCTCTCATTTTTGTTTTTTGTTTTTAAAGACAGGGTTTTTCTGTAGCTTTGAAGCCTGTCTTAGAATTTGCTTGGTGGGCCAGGCTGAACTCTCTGTCTCCTTCGAGCTAGGATTAAATGTGTGAGTCACCACCACATGGCTCAAATCATCATTTATCTATAAATTGTCTTGGTCAAAGTGTCTTATCACAGCAACAGGAAAGTAAGACTGATGGCAGCTTTTATGTAAAAGTATAAATGCAAATCTCTTAAATTTAAACTTTATTTTCTTTCATATGTATATATAAATGTGAGCAAGTGTACCACATATATCCCAATACCCATGGAGCTAGCAAAGGGCACAGAGTTGTTGTGAGCTTCTACATGAGATTTGGGGAGAGCAGGAAACCAAATCTGCTCCTTTCAGAACATCAACTACTCTTAACCACTAAGGATGTGTTAAGACCTTTAGTAAAGCATTTTTCTACTATTTGGCATAATTTTTATTAGCAACACTAATTACTCATAGCTCATACTGCCAACTACATAATTGTCACAATCTGTACTCTAAACATATTTCCTTCTGTATAATTACAAAATGAAAAAAATAAATTAATGATACAATAGTTTAATCAATGAATCAATCATAAAATTGCCAAAAAAGGAAGATGAGTGGAAATGCATTCCTTTGGGTTAAGAAAAAGAAATGAAAGGAAAAGGCAAGAATTAAGAAATGGGAAGAAAACATGAGCAGTCATGAATTGATAATATTTCTTTGTATTCAATAAATAATTTTTAATAAAATGTAATCATAAAATGGATGGTTAAATAACAAATAATATGCCTCATAATTCTGGAGATTGAATTCATAAAATTCAGTACAATATGTTTTAAAATACACATTATTTTCTCTGCAAAGATTAAACATGCCTGAGTATTCTTTCTTAAAATTTGTATACTATGTTCAAATTTTAGCATTGCTGATTATTTTATTCTATAGAAAGTGAATTTATAAAAAGTAGGTTTTATAAATAAATTCTACTTACAGTTTTACTATCTCAGCTGAATTAAGCTAACACAAAAATGAAAGTAAATACATAAGTCTATTTAAGAAAGTAAATTTTTCCAGGACAGCCTCCAAAGTCACAGAGAAACCCTGTCTTGAAAGACCCCCCCAAATTAAACAAAATTGTTATATCTGAATTTTTGTTTAGTTATGATAGATATTTGCATTTCAGATAATCTCCAAGAATATTAATTTCTTCACTTGATATAACACTATTATATAAGTGTGTTTGTGTCAAAAGCAAGGAATATTGACACAATATTCTATTCTTGAGGAACTGATAGATCCATGAAATGTTAACTCAAGTGGAAGAGATATTGAGAATATATAGCCTGTAGGGAAGGGAGATTCAGTTTTCTATAATAATGTTACTGTTGTAAGTCAACCATATTCTATCGAGAAGCCATATATCCAAAAATATATGGGTAGAAGAAATGGATTTTTGGGTGAAACAAATGTTAGAATACAAAATTATGTGGGTAGGAAAAAGAATGTGCATTAGAGGAGTTGGGGGAGGAGTTAAAAAGATCAAAACACATTGTACAAAATTCTCAAAAACTAAGCTTTTGAAAATATTTATAAGTTCCTCAAAAGATTTCTTGAATTCTAAAGAAACCAATTCTTAAAACAAGTAACTCAAAAGTGAACATGCAACTAGAAAATGTTTTCTATTTTATCTCTTTTAAAAAATGTTTTTAATTGAAATATACTTACATTACTTTGCTCCCACCTCTTTCTTCCCACAGCTCTCCCAAGTACCCACTCTCAAACTCCTTGGTGTCACCCTCAATTCTTAAGTTGACAGGCTATTTTTCTCTATTATTATCACATACATAGATATATTTACATGTCTATGTATGTGCATAAATATATATGAATTCAACCTGCTATGTCTGTTTCTGTTCCAGGTATGTATATGGTTGCTAGGCATTAGACAACCAATAAGGGGCTTATTCTGGGAAAATGTAATTCTCCAAACAGTCTAGAAATTTTGGGAGACTGTAAATGCCATGTTATCAGAAAGTCTGCTGTGAAACTTTCTCATATGTCTGCATACACAAGACCAGAACAATGGCAACATCAAAGGACATGTCAACATAGAAGAGGCACAATTTTGTTTGTTACCACCCCTAGACAAACCAATACATGTTTTTTAAACAACTATATATTTTTTCATATATTTTATGAGAAGGGAAAGATTGGCAGCATTGTACCTGAGTCTGGTAAGGATGTCAGAGGAGAAACTTCAGGAACCGGTTTATTCATTTAACTTCATGATTTCCATGTATCGTGAACTACCTAACCATCTCACTAGCCATAGTTACTCATTTATAACATTGCAGCTCATAGGAATGCCAGGAGCTACATTCCTAAAGTCTCACAATCATGACTGCTTAGACATGAGTTGAAAAAGTACACTAATTGACATGATGACATTGACTGTGGAAAACCCGGTGTCCCCAAATGTAACTAGAACAATAGGCTTCTAAGGAATACTTAAAACCAGAGAAATAATATTCTCCTGAAAGAAGCATTTCAATTGCCTAATAAGGTTAACAAATACCAAATGACCAGACCTGAATATATCCAAAAGGTAACTTTGTACAGATTGCACAGGTTATGTTCATTTACTTAGGAATATATCAATGTGTGTGTGTGCGTGTGTGTGTGTGTGTGTGTGTGTGTGTGTGTGTGTGTGTGTGTGTGTGTGTGTGTAAATATGTGTCTATGCTTGTGTATTTAAAAACAATTTTAAAAAGAACAAGAATTTGAAAGAGTGCATGGAAAGGTACATGAGAGGATTTGGAAGGAATAAAGGAAAGAGAAAATTTAAGTAATTATATACTAATGCTATAATTTTAAAAATAAAAGAAATATTTTTTTCTTTGGCAATTATGTTCTAAATTTATTTATTTATTTATTTATTTTTATTTTACTTCAGGACCACATTTTCTCCTCCCTCTTCTCTTCCCATTCCCTCCCTGTACCACCCATCTGAACCACTACTAATCCATTCTTCCACTGCTTCTTCAGGAGGCATCAGGCCTCCCATGGATATCAACAAAGCATGGCATATCAAGTTGCCATAAGACTAAGTACCTCACCTTGTATTTAGGATAGGCAAGGCAATTAAGTATGAGGAACAGGCTGCCAAGAGCCAACCAAAGCATTTAGGGACAGCCCTTGATGCCTTTGTTAGGACTCCCATAAATAGACCAAGCTATACATGTAACTTAGGTCAGTCCCATGTAGGATCTCTTGTTGTTGGTTCATAATCTGTGAGTTCCTATGAACCAGTTTAGTTATTTCTGTGGGATTCTTGTGATATTTTGACCCCTCTTTCTCCTAAAATTCTCCCTCCTGTCTTCAACAGGATTCCCTAAGCTCTGGCTAATGTTTGGCTGTAGGTCTGTGCATCTCTATAGGCTCTCTGATGACTTTTGGCATAGTCAAGAATCTGATCAAAAGAGGTGACCAGTACAGGCTACATATCCACTATTGCAGGGAGACTTAGCTGATGTAATCCTTTGTAGGATTTGTAGATTTGTAGGAGTTTCCCTTTCATCAGGTTTCTACCTCATCTGAAATGTGCCCCATCCCCCCTTGCCTTTCCAATCATCTCTTTCAGTATTCTTCTTTTCTACCTATCCTCCAACTGGATCCCTCAAGTTCCCATCCCCACCTACACCCCAGTCAACCAAGGAGATCTCTTGTATTCACCCTTCCCAAGGAAATAAATGATACCCAACTTGGGCCCTCCTTTTTATCTAGAATTTTGGGGCTATGGATTGTAACATAGTTATTCTTCACTTTACAATCAATATCCACTTATGAGTAAGTATACACTTTGTCATTCTGGGTCAGGGCAACCTCACTCAGCATGTTATTTATCTGGAAATAGTATGTTGTTTTTTGTATTTTTGTTGTTGTTGTTGTTGTTGGTTTTTCGAGCCAGGGTTTCTCTGTGTAGATTTGGAGCCTATCCTGGCACTCGCTCTGGAGACCAGGCAGGAAATAGCATGTTTTTTAAAAAATTTTTGGGAGCCCTTTCCACTCAAAGGGATACTCCCTGAGCCAAGACACACTGGGATGGGCCTAGGCCCTAACTCAAAATATGATAGACTCTTATGACCCCCTATGGAAGGCCTCACTCTCCCTGGGGAGCAGAAACGATATGTGACAGGTAGGGTTTTAGTTGGGGGTGTGTGGTAAAGGAAGAGGGGAGGGAGAGGGACCTGGGATTGACATATAAAACAATTTTGTTTCTAATTCAAATAAAAAAATCTGCAAAAAAATTACATATGTAGGTTGTTGATTTCGGTTCAGTGTTCATAAGCTTTATTTCCCCTTCCATGATAGCATGTATAAGAAATAGTCTTACCCATGGAAGTGACTCCCCGGTTTGTTGTTCCTTACCATGTGGTCATCACTGATTAATATACATATTAAATACAATGTATATATATACATTGCTTCTGTGTGTGCTCATGTATGCATATTTAGAATACATATTTGGAGTGCTGAGAGCAAGGGAAGACTTGCCTTTGTTTTCAGTATTTCTCAGTTGTACGCACTTCATTGATTAAAATATATATTATTCACATTATAAATATGCATATATATTTATATATGTGTGTATAATAACATTTTTTAAATACTCCATTAATCTGAGTAAAAGAAAGAGAAGTATATGTGTTGACTTGGAGGAAGAAAAGAGAATGGGGATATTATGAATTTATCACTAGTTCAAATAATAAAGATAACATATAAAGAAGTTAAATATGGCTCTTAAATTCATTCCCAGCTTACAACTCAAACCTGTAACTATAGAAACCACCATGCCAGCATGAATTTGATTTTTCCTTAATATTACCTATAACGTGTGTGAACACTGGCCAAAGGTGAAGAAAATTCTCACATTGATTTCTCGGTGATGTTACTGATATAGTTTACAAATTTTAATGTGCCACTAGAAAACAAGGATATAGCATTTTTTAATTTTTATTATTTTTAATTACTATATTTACATATCCATGCCCCCATTCCTTCGCCCTCCTTTCCTCCCATGTCCCTGCCCAACCCACCACAGCCCACCCCCAAGTCCTCTCCAGGGATAGTGAGGCCCTCTACCAAGGACCTTTAAAGTCTATCATATTGTTTGAGGGAGACTCTAGACCCACCTTGCTGTATCTGGGCTGCAACAGGATCCTTCCATAGGGAATGGGATCCCAAAGTCCATTTGTGCTCTAGGGATAAAGACTGGCTCCACTGTTAGAGGTCCCGTAGACTGTCTTGGTTTCCTAGCTGGGACCCAGATTCAAAGGGTTTGGTTTGGTGCAATGCTGTTTCCCCAGCTTTACGACTAGTGAGTCCATTCTATCAGTAGGTCAGGTCCACTGATTCTGCAGGTCTCTCCAGCCCCGTGTTGGCTCCTTTGCTTTCCCTCCTCCCTCTTCACAACTGAATTCCAATAGTATGGCTCAGTGCTTAGCTAGGGTTATCTGTTTCTGCTTCAAACAGCAACTGGATGAAGATTCTCCTTCCTCTCCCTGCCCCCAGTCTCCAATTTGGTTCTTGTCCCCATCCTCTTCTTTGAGGGACTATGAAATCTTCTCTTTGTTTCCTAGGCAGTGTGGAATATAGACTAATGATCCTTTGCCCTATGTCTAAAAATAAAAAATGAGTGAGTACATACTGTGTTTTTCTTTTTGTGATTGGGTTACCTCACTGAGGATGGTTTCCTCTAGTTCCATCCATTTGCCCGAGAATTTCAAGATTCCATTGATTTTTTTTCCCACTGAGTAGTAACCCATTGTGTAAATATACATTTTCTCTATCTATTCTTCATTTGAGGGGCATCTAGGTTGTTTCCAGGTTCTGGTTATTACAAATAATGCTTCTCTGAACATAGTTGAATATATGTCCTTATTGTATGAATGTGCATTCTTTGGGTATATGCCCAAGAGAGGGATTGCAGGATCTTGAGGTAGACTGATTCCCATTTTCCTGTGAAACCACCATATTGATTTCCAAAGTGGTTGTACAAGTTTTCACTCCCACATGCAATAGAGGATATAGCATTTTCAAAGCAAAAATAAAAACATACAAAATCTGGTATTCTGAAATTCAGAGACAACAAGAGATACTCCAGTAAAAACAAAGGCACCACACCAACCAGAGTAGTAGTATTAAGGCAAAATTGTCTTGCATCACAACATTATATAAAATAAACTTAGTTTATTCACTGATATATAAAAAGCTAAACTTTGATTATGGAAATTAAACATGCAGATTTTACCCTCCCATTTTAGTGGTTCTTTGGGAACTAGTGAAATTCTACCAGAAGAATTCAATTTTCTTTGTAGTGTTTGCTGGCACATTTCTTTCAAAGACAATTTAAGCTATGATGAGCTAAGGTATAAATCTTGAAGTCAAGTTATGATAATTAAGTCTTAACTCACAAAAAATATTGAGTAAATCCAGTATTCAAAATCAAGTCTCATACTCTATGTACACATATGTATTTATAAGTGGGTACTTGAAATGTTTATTTACATGATTTTATTTGCAATAACATTGATAAAATCACTTACCTTTACAGACTAAATAATTAAAAAAAACAAAACATTTGCTTACCATAGATCTATGGACATTTTAAGGATTTCTGATTCCATGGACATTAAAGAACTTCACCTATTAGTATATTCTCATTTTAACTGAATAAAGGGAAGTGTTCTAAATTGTCTATAGTTGTTATTTTATTTCCAAATAAAATTTAAATATTCCAAACTAGTGAATAACTGCTCCTCGGATTATCTTTAGACAAGGACTTAAAAACTGGGTTCACTACTTTATAAGCCATCATTTCACACCAAGTAAGTCTAGTAATACCTCTCATTTTTTGAAGTTAAGAGAGCTCAAACATTCCAAAAAGGGTGGAATTCAAATGCAGAATCCTGACTGTAGACATTTAGATATAGTGTTTCCCCAAATAAAATCGACATTCTTTTATTAGCTACATAAAATAGCAGTGCCGTTTTCATCACACATTTTTGCAGATTCATTGAATTATCACATCCTATTCTTCACTTTTAAGCGTGACTAATGGGTATTATATTAAATCACTTGCCTGAATAAGAACAAAGACAACAAAGCCATTGAATATTAAAGTGATCCAAATATATAGAGGTATTGTTTTGCATATTTAGGCTTTTATAGCCATATTTTCTATTTGTTTTCCTCCATATTTAAATTATTCATTTCACTTTATATCAATGTTGCATTCACACATGAACTTTATATGAACCTGACAACTGAGAAACAGACTTAAATTTCAAAAGTAAATTCCATATCTAAGCAATCAGTCACTCAAAAGACTGCAGGAATTCACTTGTATTCTACAATAAAAACAGGTAAAATATTTGGAAAAAATAATAATGGTTATCCCACTCTAATTGTACCAAATTTCATTTTGTGACATTTTCATAATGTGTATAAAGCAATTTAATCATATTCAACCCCTCTAGAATTCTTTTTTATTCACCTCTGGCTTCTCTCTTTTTCGATTTCCCATACAAGGCCCAAGAGAAGCAAGCACTTTTTTTTCAAGTTTCATTCTCAATCACCATTAAAACTGACAATTAGTGAGAAAAGAGACCATGAATTTGAAGTTGGAATGATGGATATATGTGAGGCTTTGGAGGAGGAAAGCGAGATGAGAAATTTTGCAAATATTATATAATCTCAAATCTTTAAAATAAAAAGTAAACTATAGACAACCTAATAGGTACATTGTTAAAGAATGTTAACAAAATACTACATAGATATGAAAGAGGTCATGCAATACTGTTATAAAAATCTAAAACATATACGATTCTGTTGAATTTTAAAACAACATGAGCTGGCGAGATAAATTACCACATATTCTTCCACATTTTATAAATATTTCTAGGATTAAATACTGTAATGAGGAAATTTAGAAGACACTAAAGAAATTAAAAATACCCTAACTAAACAACCACAAACAAACAAAAAACCTCTGACCCTAGGCCAAGAGACAGGAGTCCACAAGCATTTCCAAAACAAGAAAAGGAAATGTCAGCACAGCACCAATTGTGAAACGCTGGCCCCTAGCCCATTGTGTCAAGGAAAACTAGGAACTAGATGGCCTCATGATCTGCCCATCAGAAATCCCCCAGACCACAAATGGTGTTAATCAGCCCCTTCCTAAAACAAAGGACAGTTAGAGCATCTTTGCTCAATACCTATTATCGTGTGATAACCTTGTAGAAAAACCTTGTAACTTTGCATGAAACTTTGAGACATTAGATCATGGATCTCATGAACCCCAATCCCCTTTTTTTACTTGCCATTTTGCTCTTTGAAAATATCTTGCATTTGTGGTTCAGGGCTTCAACTCTCCAGACAGGGTGGGAGCCCCAGCTAGCTGGTCATCCTTGGAAATAAGCAAACCTTCTTGTACTTGCATTCGGGTGTCATTAAGCTCCTTGAAGCCTTGGGGTCCCTCGCTTGTTGGGCACTACAATACACACACATATTCTACATATCTCCAGCTAAAATTTTATTCTGGGATGTCTCTTACATATGCAGCAGAATATGACTGCATTTTATTTATAAAAAGATATTCTTTGATTATTTCTAGCATTTGTGTTTGGGACAAAGCAAAAAGCATTTAGTAATAATAAATTTCTTAATATTTTAAGTAAATTCACATCTTAGACTCAAATTTAGTGTTGTATTTAAAAGATGAGTTATTTATTCAATGTAATTTAAAAATATAAATAGCAAACTTTTAATATCCACCTTACTGCTTTTTAATATAATTTGATTACTTCAGTTTCCTACTTTCTGGAGGCAAAAATAAATCCATTTCATTTTTATATTGTATTGTATACTTCATTAACTTATGTTATTATTTCAAATATGGTATGTTAAATTACTAATATGGAAAATGAATTAAAAGGTTTTTACTATAAATGTTTATAGATTATATACTTATTCACTCATTCATATAAATACATAAATAATATGTATGTACATGTTTATATATAATATATATTTCTATTCACTAATTTTATATAATATATGACATAACAAATATATTTATTAGAGAATTGGAATTAATTTACACATTAATTAACTAATATATATATATATATATATTAATTGGTGAATAGGAACTGTATACATTGAAAATGTGCAACAGAGTTCAGTCAAATGGTCATAAAATTAGAGTATATTTATTTCCAGAGATTTCATAAAACTCAATCTTAAATCATTTTTATATATCTTTATATTTTATTTTAGAGAATTTTTGTTTGTTTGTTTGTTTTTGTTTTTCGAGACAGGATTTCTCTGTGGCTTTGGAGGCTGTCCTGGAACTAGCTCTTGTAGACCAGGCTAGTCTCGAATTCACAGAGCTGAATAAACATACTTAATACATAATAGCAACCTTATTCCTGATTTTCTGAACTATTTCTCCATCAATATTTAGATTATTATAAAGGATGTTAAGCTACAATTCATGTAGGCCTTTTCTACAATAAAACAGACTTAAATTATGAATGAACACAACGAGAGAAATTTACATTTTTGAATATGAACAACAAGGTTTATGGTTATTCATTTTCCTCTCCTATTGAAGAAGAAACCAAAGAATTGTTTCTTTCCCTGAAGACAGCTCTTCTTAAAAACTTTGAAATGTGAAATACAATTAAAACAGTGTTTTTTTTTTTTTGCCCAAAGAATGAAATGTATTTTCCAAACTAACCATCTCTTGACATTAGATAACACAAGATGTCTCTCATTTGAAATAGCACATTTTATTAAATCACTTGTCAATTCAGCATGACTCCAACTTGGTATATGATTTAATGGGCATCTCATCATTGCCCAGCAAGACTACACATAGTTATAATCACAGCATGTTTATAAAGTTCTGAGTATTCAAATTAGAAGAAACTAGATACCCACTGATAGAAAATATAAACAATTCGAGAGATAGGATCAATTCTAGTTGACAGGCAAATCCAGAAATACTTAGAAGCAAAAGATACTACATATTGTCCAGTATTACAACAAAGTTGTTATTTGGAAATTATAGGTGTTTTTATATATTAGAAATGTAGAATTTCATCTCAGTTGATAAAAAATAGTATTACATAGAAAAGTGCATGTTTTTTATTTTATTGTTATTTCTGAAGCCGGGATACATATTAATGTAACACAAAATATGTATGTAATGTAAAAAATATTATGAGTTTTGAAGAAATATGTTTGTACTCAATGCTGGCCTGGATTCACAATTAAAGGCTTTAATGAACATTTCCAAAGAATATTTTAAGAAATATGAATAAGTCAGTGTGTTTTATGCATATTTTGTCATTCTTTGTCATACACAGTGGAAGAAAAACTCCAACAAGCAGCTGACCCTGAGTCTCTTAGTTTAGAAATTCCCCAGAATTTCTCCAGAAATATCCATACTGATAGACCATGCACAGACATAACAAATGGTAAAAGATCTCCTGATCATAATTTTTACGTCATGATATCTATAAGTGCTGTAGCTTTGTATCAGTGGGATCTTATTATAATTTACAATCTGTTTCCAAAATTGTATAAACTTATACATTTTACAACTTTGCAGGATAATCTCTTGAAGGAATGCATATTGGCCAAGGCCCAGCTTCTTTTTCACCTTTTAATTTTTGTATTTTTCAACTACAATATATTTCTCCTTCTCTTTTTCCACATCCAACCACCCCCCCATCAATTTGCATTCATTCACATCCATGGCCACATTTTTCTTAGCCTTTGTTACACTCAGAGAGACACTTAAACATCTCAGCCCATACTATATTACTTGTACTTGTTTAATTTCAGGACTATCCTCTTGATATTGGCCTCATCAGTGGTTTCTGATTATCCTGAAGAATACTTGCCATTGCTCTCAGCATTCCTCATTTGCCTACACTTCATTGATAAGGCTTCAAACACCATGGCATTTTCTCTTTGAGTGCTATCATTTCTATTGATATTGTACTTGTGCAGGCGTTTTGTGGTTTAAAAACTCTGTTTTCGCCTTTTTCTTTTAAGCAAATATTCTACATGACTTTCTCCAATTTCCAGTTCTTGTAAAAGTTTAACTATTCTACATGGTTGAAATCATTTGCAACTCCATTAATAAACCATTTCCTAATCTCTAAGAGTAAAATAGAAGTTTTTGTTTTTTCTCTCTTCATGAGAAATGCTGTTATGATAGTTATATTCCTGATCATAGTTGCTTACAGTAGCATGAGTATAGACCAAAATTATAAAATAATTGACAGGTTTTCAGGGGTCAAAAAACTTTTTCTGTTTTTAAAACAACCCTGCAGAAGAGAGGTAGGAATGACTGTGAGTCAGAGCGGTCAGGACACCATAGACCACATAGAGAACATAGACCACAACAAATAGAGCTCATAGGGGCTCATAGAGACTGAATCAACAAACAAGGGTCCTGGGTGCATCTGATCTCAATCATTTGCTTATACCTTATTGTTGTGTAGCTTGGTGTTCTTCTTGGAATCCCAAAATTGAAGTGGGTGTGGGTGTCCCTGATGTTTTGCCTATGTTTGGGATCCTCCCTTTCCTTCTACTGTGTTATTTTGTCCAGTCTTGATAAGATTGTTTGTGCCAGTATTGTCATATCTTGTTAGGGCATATTCAGTGGATATCCCTAAGGGTGGGTGGGTTTGGTTTTATTTTATTTAAAGGGAAACAAAAGAGGAGTTGATCAGGGGAAGAGATGAGTTAGGGGAGGAGCTGGGAGGTGTAGAAGGAGGGAAGCTGTAATGTATGAAAGGATAAAAATTTTAAAAAATAGAAAAATAAACGTCATATCTAAAGACTGAATACAAATTTCTCATTAAGTGAAAAAAAATGCCTACTATTGCAATGAATCCATATTGTTCTGAAGATGGAGAAGACCATCCATATTGAAAGTATGATCACTTATGTTGTTCTCAAGACTGGCAGCCCTTTTTGACAAGACCAACTTAAATGACAATGTGAAAATTCATGTGGCCCTCATGGCATAATGCTTCAAATTATATCCTCTTCAGAGAGCAACAATTAGGCCAACAACTTCTTAGACCTCAGAAACAGGTCAACAGTTCTCATGTCATAATTGTGAACTCTTTGAGAACTGCATAGTACTAAAACCTCCAAAGCAGTAAAACTCATCCTTCAATTTTTTTATGACAAAAAATATAAATGAGGAGGCCACTTATCTTTTTACTCTATCTTAACCTTTTCTTTATTGATAGCTAGCAGGTAGTTTCAGGACTGTGGAATGATACAAAATTTGGTACACTTTGACTTATTGTTAACATTTATTTGACAAAATGTTATAAATGAAAATATATGGTAATTATTTTATATTTTATTTCAATTATCTATAATAATCTTAGAGTTTATTTTTGCAGATAATAAAATTGAGATTTACCAACTTTGAAATCTCCATTTCAGACTGTTCTAAAATCCAAAGATTTGAAAGCCTCTGTATTTAATCTAATCTATATATTTTTCTTGACTCAAAAGTTTTCATGATTCTAAATATTAATCTTTGTTTTGCTAAAACTGTGTGATTCTGCCAGTGTGCCTAAAGAAAACATTCCATAGGCCATCAATATTTTCAAAAGCATATTATTTAAAAAAGACCAAATTATCAAGTGTAAATAGTAAGTGTAATCCCTAATATAAGTAATAAATAATTAGTTTAAATTAATAAGTGAAGCCTATTTCAACATTAGGATAATTGATAAACATTAATATATTCCCCCTTATAGAATTCACTTGATTGATGTTTTTCTTTTGGCTTTTATATTAATATGATCATAGATTTTGTAGTAATATAAGAAGTCCAGTCTCTGTGACCGTGAGAGTTTTATGGACAGGAATCATGGAGGAACCTTGTCCTTCCCACACATTCCATTGTACACAGCAATGCTTGGAGTGCTTGCAGGAAGTTGCACTCAAGGATATGAACATTATGACAAGTTCTCTTACACATATTTATGCTCTGTGATGGTTAATCTGGATTTTTAACTAAATGAGATTTGGAGTTACATATAGAAAAAATCCTCTCTGTGTGTGTGTGTGTGTGTGTGTGTGTGTGTGTGTGTGTGTGGCAGGGGGTGGTGCATTTTCAGAGAGGTTTAACTGAACATAGAAAACTTACTTTGAGTGTGGGTGGCACCATCCCATAATAGGTGTCTTGGGTTGAACAAAGAAGATAAAAGCAGCCAAGTGCTAGCATTCTCCCTGTCTTTTTCTGACTTTGGATGCACTATAACATCTGTATCATGATCCTGACATTATCCATAACATGCTATGATCTACTCTACCCATAAGCCACTAGCCAAAATTAACCCTCATTCCCTAAGTTGCCTTTGTCATGTATTTGTCACAACAGTTAAAAAGAAGTGATGGGTATTTGCTCTCAAACTAGCCACCTTTACCTGTAATAATCCCTTAAGCAGCAATTTCCCTCCAGTGTCTGTGCAAACTGAAAAGGAAGTCACATTCTGCCTCAAAGGCACTTTTTAATCTTCATTCCTTCTTATCCTCCTATCAGTGTTTCAGGCCACCAGCCTTTGGCTCACGACTCTCTCAGCAGAAGCATCAATTGCTACTTTAGCCTTGAGACTTTTTCTTATTTCTGTAGTCTCCTATAGTAACTAGACACAAAGAGGATACCCCTCCCCAAAATCTGAGCTAACAGATTTTCTTTATTTTACTACTTTAGCATCAGATAACAATATTGAATCTGCGAGACAAAGCAGAGAAGTAAAATAATAATTGTGTTTTAAAATTTATTCACTGTTACATAAAATGCAAATATTTTTATTATAATCATATTATATGCCTTTCGAAATCTTCAAAAAGCACACACAAGAACTGTATATCTGTTAACACATGAACACTGAGGTAATCCCTTTAAGAATTTTTGTTTCGAATGAATAGAATGACAAAGACAATTTTTCTGCAATTACATTTTTATATTTGTCCTTATCAATACATGGATTTATATGTAGCCTCATTTTTATGTCTGTATGTCCCATAAAGCTATATTAAGATATATGTATTAATCTATCAGGGTGGTTAGGAGTTAATCAGGAATTCCTACAATTCATACAGGAATATTTTCATCACAAGTAAGAGATTTTATGTAGTAAAGTGCTAGCCTGAGTTGTCTTATATGGGGTATCCTTATAAGGGTACTTTGCTGACCCTATTCACCTCTGAACATCCCAGTACATGCCAGATGATGACAGAAAATGACTGGTTCTATTTTCTCCATTCCTGCAAGTATAGAATCCCATTGAGCCCACAGCATTTAGCAAGAGTACTTGACCTCCTTCTAGTGAGTTAAAATGGTGTGAGGACTGAAGGAGGTCATTAGCCCAGCCCCAAAGGGAATCACAAGGAAAAGAGAGCCCAGGACATAAAGGTACCTTTAAGTAAACCATTTGATTTGGCCTAAGAACTCAAATACTAAAAATTTTCTATATTGGGCCTGAGCATTAGCATTCACAAATATAGTTCGTAAATCTCACAAAATCTATACTCTATCAACTCATAAATGCACAGGGCAGCACAATCACACACACACACACACACACACACACACACACACACACACACACTCACTCACACAAACACACACACACACACACACACACACACACACACACACACAAGCATGGACAGATACATGTACACATAAGGACAAACACATAAAAGCACATTCATAAACACATGCATGCACAAGTACACGTAAGTGTGTAGAAGTACACACACACACACACACACACACACACACACACACCTTTAAGTATCATCAGTCTTGCTTTCAACAGAAAACTGGATAAAATTGTAGTGATATATTATTTATGATTTATTAAAGCTTGCCTGAGGATTCAGAAAGCAAAGTCAGCCACAAGTTATAGAAGACAGGCACACAGCTTTAATCCAGCAGCCAGAAGATAGGAGGTAGTGGCACACAACTTTAATTCTAGGACTCAGGATTAAGAGGTAGAAGGATCTCTTTGAGTCCAAGGCCACACAGATCTACACAAGAGTGAATCAGTCTAAAAGAGAATTATAGCTCACCCATTTAATTCTGACATTTGGGAAGTATAAAAGACAGAAGCAAGGTCTTAATAGAGGCATTCATTCTCCAGCCATGCTGAGGAGAGTTTCCAGTCTGAGGCTTGGTGAGAGCTCTTGGAAACAGGTTACCTCAGACCTTTCAGCTGAGGTAGAGCCAGAGGCTTTGCTGCTCTAATATTAGCGTGAAGCTTGAACTCCAATATCTGTCCATGGTCTTTTATTTATTTGTGTTACATAGAACAATATAATTAAATTATTAAAAGCCACGGTGATTTTTATGTGGAATTTAAATTTGAGTTTCATTACTATATAATAGCCTGTAACTATCCAGGAGCTTGCTAGCATTTCAATTGATACTAACCAAGCATTTATGCACAAATTAATAATTTTTACAACAAGGTCAAATTTGAATTTTTTGTCCAGACTTTAGTAGAATCACACATTTAAACTAAAAACAGAACATATTTTTCAGTGAATGAAGAAATTTGAATATAGAAATGTTAATTTTTGTTTTTACAGCTTTTGTCAGATCTGATTTCATGACATGGGTAGCTTGAGTATGATGCATTTGAAAACTCTTAATTTTAAAAAGTTCTTTTTGGAGTTTTGTGCCATTTTTTTCAACATTGAAAAGATAAAGGCAACTTTCCATTATTGGAAAAGCAGTAGATTGATATAATGTGTCCAAAAGCACGCATACCTTGAAGTCTGGTGCCTTCAGGTTTCAATCCAACTGTGAAACATTGGCCAAAGTATTTTAACCCCCTGTGTTTCCGTTTTCATCATTTCTGCTGCAAATACTACCTTCCTACTGAGTGGGAGGCACTGGGTGAAAGGCCATATTTGGAAAGGCTAGCAGGGCATGGCTTTTGCCCTCAACAAAACTTGTAAATTTTGTTTTCATCAAAGCTATGAATGCCTCAAATATACCTGCGTGGGGTAAAATCAGAAGAAAAAAAACTATATAGAGATAAGAGTAATAAAACTTTTGGGCATTCGTCAGAACTCCATGAAGGAACAGGAGAATGGAATAGAATCACAAAAGTAACATGAGAGGGGAAATAAAAGTGGACAAGACAGCTGTGTTCCTAAATTCCTTTGTTCCTGCTTTCCCTTAGAAGAGCCAGCTTTAAGTTTGCTGGCCTCCCCAATGCCAATGTATTGCAATAAAGCTACTTTTAAGAGCTACACTAATTGAAGTCAGGCAAAAAATACCTGCTCATAAGGTAGAAAAGAAATAATTTTGAGAGCTATTGTAAAGAATGAGAAAGTAGGACTCAGATGATTAATGGGTAGAAAGTAACAATGTCACCACAAAAATTGGACTTCCTGTTAATTTACCTACTGAGTGATAGTTACCTGAAGGTTTGTTAGAAAATGTTAATATGAGATCACCCCCCAAAAAATCACCCCTACACATATAAATGTCTGATTTTGTTTATAAAATTATATTATAGTGAATTACAACTTATATAGACATTATATTCCAAGAATGGTGCTTTTAATAAGCATCTAATTATATCTATATCTCATCTATCTATCTATAAGATAGATAAATTAGATTGTAGAAATTAGTCTTATTGTTAAATGTGAAGACTTCCATAAGAATATACAATGATTTTGAATAAGGGAAAAGTAATATTACATAAATATATTTTGGTAGAAAGCATTGGAAAACTCAAACATTAGTTCAGAATAGAACACCTGGGAAGTCAGACATTGGACAGGTGGCCATGTTGGCATATCTATTAATGAAGTCATCTGGTGCTCAAATTCTTTCCTTCTCTTTGTGCTATTGTACTCATCATGAAGATGTCCTGTCTCGTAGACTTGAAGAGTACTGAAGTCTCTGACTTCAAACATTCAGATTGATCATCCAGGAGTACTAAAGTAGTTTTTAAGTAGTTTCATGAGACCTAGGGAAATTTGTTTTTGTGTCTTTTCACCACAGCCTCCTTTCCAAGTCATAGACCCAGTTTAAACATGGGGTGAATCTGTGAGATAAGGAATGCTATTCAATGATCAAACTGTTCTAACAATGCCTTACAAGGATTACACTGCTTGGTTTAACACATAGGACACAATCATGTATTGATAACACTAACGTCTCCCAAGCATTTGTCATCTGTATGTAGGGAAGGAAAGTAGCCAAACAAGTATTAGACAAGTTCTATGTAAAGAAGATGCTAGGTACATATAAGAAGCATTAATATCTATTTCCTCAGCAAGAGAATGCGAACTCTTTTCATATCATCAAAGATCCCAGCTAGGAATTTCTGAGAATGAGACACTGTTGCAGTTATAGTTGTATTATGACACAGATTACTGCATAGCTTGATCAAAGAGTCACTGAGGAGGGCTTGTATTCTCACCATATAGACAGACAGTAGATTTTTGTACTCCTGGAAATGGAAATAACCCCTGGAGTTATGGCAACACTTTACTGATCAAGAAGACCAAACAAAATGTAATAAATAAGGCAATAAATACAGTCTGCTGTCTAAATGCAGCCATCAAAGATGTAAGCATGAATTATGGACGATCATTCAGTAGTGCAAGAAATGGGATATGTCTGAACAACCCTCAATCTAGTGGCTTAGATGACTCAGCAAACTACAATTAAAGAGCATTTGGCAGATCTAGCTCTCTATTGTTCCTCTGCGTTATGTGATGGTCAACCCATGGAGTGGATGCTACAAAGAATTGAAAGGGAATGTCTTCTTTTAAAATAAGTGAATAAATTTGCTCAGGAAATCGTGTCCCTTTCCCCTTCTCCAGGGGACCATGTGTGCCTGAGCAAATTGGGAACATGGGGAGGAGGGGAGTGGGAACTAGGAGCATGAGAAGGGGAAAAGAAGAGGGATGAGGAGGACATGATGGGGCAGGGAGGTTGAGTTGGGAGAAGAACAGAAGACAGCAAGATAAGAGATACCATAATAGAGGGAGACATTATAGGTTTAAGAGAAATCAGACACTAGGGAAATGTCTGGAGATCTACAAAGATGACACCAACTAACCATCTAAGCAACAGAGAAGAGGCTATCTTAAATTCCCTCCCCTGATAATGAGATTGATGTCTAACTTATATGCCATCCTATAGCCTCCATCCAGTAGCTGTTGAAAGTAGAAGACACCCACTGATAAGCACTGAACTGAACTGGAATCCAGTTGCAGAAAAGGAGGACTGATGAGCAAAGGTGTCCACACCAGGCTGGTAAAACCCACAGAAACAGCTGACCTGAACAAGGGAGATCTCTTGGTCCCCAGACTGATAGCTAGGAAACGAGCATGTGACTGATCCAGACACCCTGAATGTGGGTGTCAGTGAGGAGACCTTGGACATCTCTGGGGCCCCTTGTAGTGGATCAGTACTTATCCCTATCATAGGAAGGAACTTTTGGATTCCATCTCACATCGAGGGATACTCCCTGCGCCTAGACACAAGGGGTTGGGCCTATCAGGAAGGATAACACTGACTCTGAAGACCCCCCTATGGAAGGTCTCATACTCCCTGGGGAGCAGAAAGGGCAGGGTGTTAGTTGGGGGCACAGGGAGGGAGAAGAGGGAGAGGGAACTGGGATTGACATGCAAAATTATCTTCCTAATTCAAATAAAAATTAATAAAAAACAAAAAATAAGTGAATAAATTTAAAAGCAAACCTAATAAAACTCCTCTTCAGTGACAATGTTATCTTTGTCACTTGATTATTTACAAAGGCAAGTAAGTGCCTCATATTAAAAACAAAATTATTATTTGAAGATGCATTATTTCAACATTATCATCTGAAGATGTCCAGTACAATCTGTGCTGGCAATTGTGGAGACAAAAGATGCTCTTGTTTTGGGAACTCATTTACTTCATCAATGACCTACACTATGGCTATGATATAGTCCCAGTTTTCTGTACAGCATAAAAAGATAGAAACTGTTTGGAAATATGAAGGACATAGAGGCTGAGTAGTCCAGTATAGAGAAGGTGTTGGTCAGAGGAAGAAAATAAACCTTTGTTATACAGAGACTAATGGGAAAGTCTTTAAACTATCAGGATCCAGAGGAGCTAGCAGTTAAAGAAAATAGTCACCAATACAATGACCACCTCTCTGGGTTAATCTATTTCAAACTCTCATCATAAGCCTTAATTTCCAGATTCCCTTTAAAGTTTGACAGTAATCTGCAAACTCATTGAACTAACTCAGCAAGAACACTGCATGAAATGACCCCATCTCCCACTATGGCAGGATGAAGTGTTCATTCAATATTTTGTACTTAGGAAGGCTTTCCCTGGGAAGACCCAGGGATTCTTAGAGAAACCTCAGTTTTTCCTTCAGAGTTTCCTGTTCTATATTCCAGGTGTTTAGAAAGATCTTCCTAACATTCTACCAAATAAGCCAATGACCCATAAGTTTCATGAGGTTTCAGTGCTTATTTATGATGAGAGTTTGAAATAGGTTAACCCAGAGAGGTGATCATTGTATTGGTGACTATTTTCTTTAACTGTTAGCTCCTCTGCTTTTTTTTTCATTTTCCTTTTTTTTTTTGGTGAACTTTTAAATTTGAAAATAGATTCTTCCTTCATACAATACATCTCAACTAGTTTCCCCTCCCTTCAATCCTCTTAGCTCCCCACACTTCCACTGTGCCTCTATGTCCTCTTCAGTACTGAGACGGTCTCCAAGAGAAGAGATCTGTTAAATTTTTAAAATATTTTTTAAATGAAACAGAATTAGATCTCTTTTTTCCCTCGCTTTCTTCTCTCCATCTCCTTCAATATCTTCTCACTCTCACACAGACAAATCCTTTCCTTTGATTAAAATCATAAACAGATGTATGTATATATGTATGTGTGTATGTATGTATGTATTTATGTGTATTCACAAATACGTACAACCTGTTGAATCTGTTTTTGTCATTTGTGTGTGTATGGTTTCACTGGCACTAGTGAAATTTAAAGAATCACTTCAGATACAATAGATGTCCTGACAAAAGCAGTATGTTTAACCAACTCAAGTTTAAATATAACTTCTCAATGAAGTATTCAGAAGAAAACAAACCCAAAATAGTTTCTAGCACTCGGATTCTTCCATTTGAAATTGATTTATACTTTAAGTATACCCATGGTGTCTTCACCCATATCATTAATTTGTTATGAAGACATAATGAAAAAGTAAGTGGAGGGAGGAAGACATAGATATATCTAACCAAAAACTTGGCTCTTGAAAAAACATCTATAAAACTGTGCCATTGTCATTATTTTCATCCTTGTGCATGTCTGTGTAAAATTGTATAAAAATGTTTATCGTAGGCTTAGCACTAAGTATTTTGTAAGGAAACCTATATTATGTAGTTACAGAACATTAGGAATTTTAAATATTAATTGCCCTAATGGTAATATATCAAATTAACACTACTAATTGTACATTGAGCAGATAATTTTGACATATAGTAGATGAAATACAAGGTTATTAAACTAAAAACATATCTTGTAACAATAATGTTAATTTTGTAGTCATATATTAAAATCAATTAATTTAAATCCATGCTTAAAAATGAATAAATATGTACAATACCCAATTTACATATTTTTCCTGGAAAAATTTAACTCTAAGAGGTGAATGCATCACTTTTTCTCTTTAGACACATACATACCCACAGATGATCAAGATAACATACCATATGAGCAAATAGCCTTTGGGTTGGAGAAAATTGGATCCTAAGATAACTTGCTGAACTTATTTTACATTCAGATAGTCTTTAATATGCACAAGTCATTAAAACAAATGTCAAGACCTGAAGAGTGTTGTTTTTCAATATTTTATAGGACAGATTTTGATCTATGATTTATTAGTCAACTGGCAGCACTAAGAGTAGAGAGATTTTTTTTTTTGCTTTTCCCATTAAGAATCAATTCTTCTGAAAGATAGATTTTTTAACGCCCCTTCTCATATACCTCATTGGGGAAAATAACTGATTTGGGATATGTCTGTCAATATCAGGGATCAGATATATAAGCAGTATAAAAGGTGGGGATCTTAAGCTGTAAGATGAACTGCAATGTTGCAAAATACAATGAAAAAATGGATAAATGAAAATACCAAAGGCATTTGATGTTTTCTAGGTGTATTAGAACATTCCAAATATTGAAGTGGAATGAATTTGATACATCTAAAGGTCATCATTGGGTTTTATTTGACATATATCTTGTCACTGCAATGCAATTATCTATTTCAGGGAGATCTCTGGTTCTTGTCTTTGTGATAATTTGTTGAATGTCATTTATTTTGTTATATTATGTGATTTATTGCTAAGCTATGCCAGCTAACATATACTTCATTCCTCAGTTACGTGTGACTGAATTTCAAGTAAATTTTCCAGTCAGTTCACATTGACTTGAAAAGTAAATATCATAGGAAAAATATCAAGTTTTATAAGAAGATATATCATAATGTTATTTATCTATACAAAGGAGTCTGACTGTGCAAAAAGCTGACAGGCACAGAGAGCTGTAGACTGCTGCTAACCCTCAGGTGAATATAAAATAATTTGGGGAGCATTTTATATTGCATTACATGTAATTAATTGACTTATCTTTTTTTATGTAATTGTAAATTTTTATTTCCTTAGCTGTCTGTGTCCTCTAAAGGCCACAGTCTATGATTGCATCAGAGAATGCTCTTGTTTTTATCACTTTTTTATTTGAATTGGAAACAAGACTGAATTATATGAGAATCCCAGTTCCTTTCTCCCTCACTTCCTTCCCTACCATGCCACCAACTAAAAACCTACCTATCACATATCCTTTCTTCTAATCTACACCTGACTCAAACTTTCTGCTCCCTCCCAACGTCTTCTTCCTTCCTCTTCTTCCCTTCTCATTCCTATAGCTCCCTCCCCACTGTTTCCATGCTCTCAATTTGCTCAGGGGATCATGATCCCTTCCCCTTCTCCAAGGGATAATGTTTGTCTCTTTTACTGTCCTCCTTGTTTACTAGTTTCTCTGGCAGTGTGGATTATAGTCTGGTAATCCTTTACTCTATGTCTAAAATCCACATATGAGTGAGCACATACCATGTTTGTCTTTTGGTGATTGGGTTACCTCGCTCAGAATGGGTTCTTTGAGTTCCATCCATTTTTCCTGCAAATTTCAAGATTCCATTTTTTTTTTTTATCTGCTGAGTAGTACTCCAATGTGTAAGTGTACCACATTTTCTCTATCCATTCTTTGGTTGAGGGGCATCTAGGTTGCTTCCAGTTTCTGGCTATTACAAATAGTGCTGCTATGAACATGGTTGAACATTTGTATGAATGAACATTTTGTATAAATGTGCTTCTTTTGGGTATATGCCTAGGAGTGGAATTGCTGGATCTTGTGGAAGACTGATTCCCATTTTCTTGAGGAGTCGCCATAATGATTTCCAAAGTGGCTTTACAAGTTGTCACTCCAACAGCAGTTGGGAAGTGTTCCCCTTTCTCCAAATCCTCTCCAGCATAAACTGTCATTGGTGCTTTTGATTTTAGCCATTCTGACAGGAGTAAGATGGTATCTCAGAGTTGTTTTGATTTGCATTTCCCTGATGGCTAAGGATGTTGAACACTTTCTTATGTGTCTTTCAGCCATTTTAGATTCCTCTATTGAGAATTTTCTATTTAGTTCTGTACCCCACTTTTTAATTGGATTGTTTGGTGTTTTGGAGACTAGCTTTTTGAGTTCTTTGTATATTTTGGAGATCAACCCTCTGTCAGATGTGGGGTTGGTGAATGTATTTTCTCAGTCTGTGGGCTGCTGTTTTGTCCTGCTGACTATGTCCTTTGCCATACAGAAGCTTATCAGTTTCAAGAGGTCCCATTTATCAATTATTGATCTCAGTGTCTGTGCCACTGGTATTATGTTCAAGAAGCTGTCTCCCATACCAATTAATTCAAGCATATTTCCCACTTTATCTTCTAATAGCTTCAGTGTGGCTGGGTTTATGTTGAGGCCTTTGATCCATTTTGACTTGAGTTTTGTGCAGGGTGAAAAGCTTGGGTCTATCTGTAGTCTTCTACATGACTGCATCCAGTTATGCCAGCCCAATTTGTTGAAGATATTCTCTTTGTTCCAGCATGTATATTTGGATTGTTTGTCAAAAACCTTGTATTCATGAGTATGCTCTTTTTTATTTGAGCCTTTTTGTATGTGTATAAGTATATAGGGGTAAAGTCATAGCGTATGAAATTATTACAGGGACATAATAAGAAAGTATTCCTTCTCAGAATGCTGGTCCATACTTATGGAAGTTGTGCATTTAGCCAGACTGGCTTCAACAAAAAGCCCTGATCCATGAATATTCATGCACACTGGTAATTTTAGCACTTAAGGCTGAGGCAGGAGGATGGGGTTTTAGCACAGCCACTGATGTGGAATGACACAGCTTATTCATCTTTGATGTATTTTCTCCCACAGAAGCCAGGATGGCACCTTCCAAATCTGTGAAATCTAGCCAGTAAGGTGAGAGTTTCATGACAAGTCAAGTTTGATTGATTTTGCAATGCCCTGAAACCAGAGTTTGGTGTCTTCAGCAGTCTAGCTACATACAATGTGTAACAAGTACAAAGACAACAGTCAGTATTATTTTGAGTCCACCTGGTTTATGCATAACTAACTATAGAAAATAACTGTGCCCTCTCTCTGAATTTTTCATTTAATATTACATATCATCCATGGAGAATATATCTATTCAAGCTCTATTTTTGTAATTATATTTTAATTACCTGGAAACAAGCAAAGTTTTATAGGGCTTCTTTATACATCCTTAGTTTAGGGTATTATAACACTTATTTCTCCTTTCCCACAAGTTCCTTCCAATCCTTGATAATAACTTTACCTCATAATAAATCCCCCTTTTCTTTCCTATCACATGTATTCAAACATTCTTTTTGTCACTTTTTATTTCACTTTGGCTACAGGATTATATGCTCGCATATACCTCCCTCACACATACTACATTTTGTTTAACTGTTTCTATGCTATTTTCTTCTTCCCATCTCTCCTACCTGCTAGCATCAATGCTGATCTACCAAAAAAGACTACACTAATTTCCATTAGTGAAATACCAGCAAATCTATCTATGGAAATAGCCAACTTCTTTCTTGATTAGATTAACCGCTTACTCCCCAGGAGGGAATTCATGGCTGCTATTGAAACAGAGACAAACTCATGGTTAAGTCATAGGCTTTGGAGTTAGAAGTACTGATATTGTTTTGTTAAATAGTCATATCAAATCCTCTAAATATGTATGTTTATAGCCATAGATCTGTGAAATTCCCAACCTTTGTCAAACATTCTTCTTGTTGCAAAGGGGCAGCAGTTCATGGGCATAGTCACAACTGATCAAGTTGTTGAGACTAGTGTCTATGAGTGTTCATCTCTAGATTATTCTTATACATCAAATCCCCCACTCTTCAAGGCTCAAGGAACAGCATGAAATAATGGGATGGAAAGGATATTAGAGCTGGAAGATGAGGAGGAATGCTGTGGAATTCTGGGCTTTGGACAAAACTTGTCTGTTGTGCACATGATCTCATGGTAGCGTTGTTTACAGATATATGGCATGTGAGGGAGGATGCAGGTGCTCCTCTTTTGCTCTCACCTCCATAGGAGTGGTGTACCTGCTCCCATTCCCCCTGTGTTCCTCTCCCATGTGCTGCAAGTGGTGACCGGTGACAGGCAGGACCAGCTACCCTAATCTCCTGAGCTTGGGGACAGCTCTCCTGTGTGCCTCAGATGGCAAGGGGCAAAGGAGTGGAGGGCACCTTTCCCTCACTATTTGCCAAAACATGGCAGAGGAAGGGGTAGCTTGATTCTGCTAGTGGATGACCCCACAATCCCATGCACAGGCAGTACTTATTGGACTCAGGAGAGGAAAAAATGGAGACACAAGCTGCGATATGTTGGGAGACCTCAGCTGAAATTGAATAGGGATAGCACGTGAGTAGATATTACCAAAATACACTGCATACATTTAGAAAATTTTAAAAGAAAACAAAATAAATCTAGTCATGTCATTCCTGTAATCAGTCAAATGTTTCTTTGTCTATAAAGCAATTGGATATGTCTTTATGGTCCAGTCTTGTGCAAGGATTTACATCGCCCTGCAAAGCTTGTATTGAAACTATTTCATATTGAAAGAATTTTGAAATATCACTTTGTAGGAGGAGCCCCACTGCATGGAGTAAAGTGAATATCCTGTTAGAGTGCTGTTGATAAAACTCTAAGTTCAGTCATGATGTTCTTGTTATTACATATTTGTCTGCCTTAATGCTATAAAATCATTCATCAGGAAGGTCCTGAAAATATGGCAGAGCCTTGTAATTAGGCTTCCTAGCCTCCAAAATCACAGGTCACATGAGTATTATTGTTTGGAAATCACCATACATCAGGTACTCAGGTGCAATAACTATAGCTTACTATCTAAGTTTCCAATGTAATCTATCTCCATGACAATATTCAAAATAGAAATTAATTTCAGATTATTTCTTGGAGGAGGAAGAAAATGCCATGTTCTTCATGGCATGAATATCATTGGTACATCCAACAGTTTTCTGATTCTATTAAATCCAATAATACAAATTGAAAACCATTCCTGACACTGATTTAGAGGACAAGAACCTGTGACTATAAATGTCATAAGTTCTAGAAGAGAATTCATTAATATTAACTATGATGAGTGGGCATGGTATTAAACTGAATCCTAATGAGAAAAGAGTACTGTTAAGATAACAAACAACAAAAGATATATACTGAGATTTAGTCAATTGGCATTATTTCCAATTTGTTGATTACTTGAAGTTGGGCAAGCTACAAATATCTATGTATGTTAGGTTCTCATTCTGAAAAGATAAAATGACAATATTTGTCTATGGTTTTATAGGGCACGGAAAGTCAATTATAATGATATTTATATTAACTTCATATTTTGAAAATATGAAGCAATTGTAGTGAACTATTTTACAGTTTCACAGAGACAATGCAAAAACTAGCTAAAGGGAAAGTTGTACACTGTATATTCATATTTAATTTTATTTTATAGGGGAAAGGCCCATGAGATTTTTGCCTAAATAACAAAATTTAAGTGTATGTTGACTTTAAATTCAAGGTGAGTAGTTTTAAAACTAAAAAATTACAGTTAAATAACTTTGTGACTGGTGCACACATGGCTGTCATGTGGACATGTCTAAGACAAACTCATAAGTTCACACAGAGGCAAAGGACTGTGTAGAGGCCCATGAGACTTAGCTTTGACATTAACAAACCATGCCTTTATCTCCTTCACCGGATGCCCACTGTATGAATTAAATTTATATCCCTTGTGTAAGCAATGCAATTTCTATAAGACTGTCATATACTTAGCACCATAAAAAGAGTGGTACTAAAATCCTAACTCTCTGGTGAAGAAGAAATAGTCACACTTTAATAATTTATTGCTTCTGAATATATTTGTTTTAATTTGCTATTTTCATGTTAATCTCAGAAAGGTTTGACAGCATCACTATGTAAAGTACAACTTGAGGTGACAGTTTCTGTACAAAGACATTGTCACAGGTGGATCTACTACATCCTAAAGACATCAAAATAGACACCACCAAGGAGCAGAGTGCTCCCTTCCAATTAAGCTCCTTCTTTGTCTTCTTCCTTGCTTCTACCACCATGCTACTTGAAAGAGGTTCGATGTTTCTGCTTCCTCAGCTCCACTCATACTTTAAATTATTAATATCCCTTTCACACCCAGCTCTTGAGAAGCTCATCAATGATCATCTAAGGTCTGGTTGATAAATTGAAAAGCACAGCTTATTCTGTCTGACAACTTATCCACTGCTTCAGCTGAAAATTATCTGTTCTGTCTTCACTGCAGCTGTTTACTAATTCCAGATCCAAATTTTAACTCCAAATGTGACCGCCAATATGACACCTACAGCTCCACAAATGAAGACAGAAAATAGTTCATCCTTTTCCAAACTCTCCCCTTTTGTCTTGTCTGCCTTGGTAAATGGCATAAACTTCTGTTTATTCATTCAAATGGTTTGTTCTAGGGTTAGATCCATCATTTCTTTGTCTTATCAAACAGCATGTTATTAGTTCAGATTTAGTTATCCTGAGAATTTCAGTTCAACATCATGGCTTCTCTCCTATTACTGTCTGCATCATGATTCTCATCATTTCTCTTTTAGAACCTTGCAATAGGCTCCCTGACATTAGTATCTTTCCACTCAGCTATCAGATTTACTATTTTAAGAAGTAAAATGCCTTAAGTTGTAAAATTCAAATTTTTCTTTCCACAGAAGTCACATTGTGACTTCTATTTTCCATGACATAGCTCACTAACTGTATACACATCCATTTTCTTAAGCTATTAGATTTTGTTGTGCTATTCCCATTCTTCTGTGCTACTCTGTTGTGCTATTCTTTTCTTTTTCGTTTGGTTTTTATAAATATTAAACTTCCTCTTTAAAAACAAATCTACCATCCAATTTGAGTATTTGCTCACAGGGGAAACGTCCCAGGTTTAGAATGAAAATTTAATTGATCAACATGTCTTTTTATAGTCTTTTATGCCTTTATACGGATATGTTGTATTTGATCTATTGAAGTGCTATGCCCCTAAACAAACTTAAGGTAAATGTTGTATACAGGAATAGGAAATGTTGATACATATTTGTTTCTTCCCCCTAGGAACTAAATTTGTCTAATTAACTAAAAAGTCTTCATTGGCTACATAGCATATATCCAGACATGACCACACTTAAGTTGTGACATTTATGTGACAGTCATACTTTGTACTATTACAAACCCAAAATTCTTCTTTATCCTTGCCTTAAAGAATTTTCTTATGTTCATTTTGTTTCCAACTTTTGTTCCTCTTTGTTTCATAGGATTATCTATTATTTCTTTAAACTATTACATGAAAAGCTTGGGACTGGTTGGAGAAACTGCCCCATATCATATTCAGGTGGCATAACATGGTGAATAGGGAACCTATGCACTTCAAATCAAATGTTAATTTTTGGTGTTATAATATTTTATTTTTATAATTATTGTTTATTATATAACTGATTCAGAGACATGATATAATCAGTTCCTAATGGCACGTGTGTATTACTTTTTAATTTCTTGGTGTTCAGGAAGTGGTAAATTAAATATGATGTACATATTACATAAGAGGTAGCTTAATATTTTTTAAAGTTTCATTTTAGAAGTTCAATAAAAGATATTCATGCCATTGCCAAATTCAAGGTTACAAATCATACCTTTACTCTTTCTTCTATCACTAATTAAATGGTAGCATGAAACAACATTCATGTTGAAGATATAGCCATTCATCAGTAGTAACATAGTTAATTATCTATATACAATACTAGACAAAACCAATCAAAACTGTCTATAACAAACAGTTCTGTGTGGGTAGGAAAACACAGAATAATGGCAGTGTGAGTTTGTTGCTTAATTGTAGAGTACTTGCTGAGTACTCACAAGGTCCTGGGTTCAATAGGCACTGCAACAAAAAGAAAATTCTATGCAGTATCTTTTTTGAAAATATGTGTTATACAAATGCTTCATTTAAGAATAAGATATACAGTAACATATGTATATACCTTGAAAATTGAACCAGTTGTTAATCATTTCATAGTTGAAAACATGCATGTCAAGTGAGATTAAATATGAATTTTGTAATTATAGCACACTTGACATATATTCATAAGATTTCTAATCTACTACTCTGTTACTCACATACTTTCTAACAAAACTCACAGGAAGCCAAGGTTGGGACCCTTGATACCAAGTACCACTCCTAGTCTAAGCACAGCTATCATCCAAACATCTGTTCATTATTAGATATTTCAGTTTTTCATCAGTCCCCAGCTTTCATATTTCTCATCAGGCAAAAATTCACCCAATAGAACAAATATATTATTAATATCTTCAAAGAGATTGATTTTCTCAGTTCCTAAGTTACCTGAAATGAAATTTATACTGTAAAATATAGGAGAAAATAAAACTTTTGCTAAAAATAAGTAGAAGGTTTAAAGATATAAAATGGCTTAATCTGTGGTCATTGTTCTCAAAGAAATGGATCCACTGAAGTAAGTGTTGTTATGTTATAGGGGAGGATTGTATTTAATAGTAATATTTGAAGTGATGTTATAAAACTGAACAATGGCCAGCACAGCTGTGAAACTTCCAGACAATATTCTGGGACACTTCATTCACTTCATCCATCATCAGAGGTGTACAGATTTCTCATTCTTATTACTTTTTCTAGTCATATATTTATGCATTATCATGATAATGCATTTATGCATTGTCCAGCCAAAGCAGCTTCTCTGCCTCAAGCCAGTTCACTGCATAAATTAACATTTAACATAACCAATTCTCTAATGTCTAAATTAAATATTGTGATATGACAGACATACACTACTCTCATTGGTCTGGTGAGAAACTTCTTAAATGTGTCCATTAGGCCTGGGGTACACTAATGGAGGCCTACAGGTCTCTTGCAGGCAGTCCTTAAAAGAGACAAAGGCCTCTGCAGCAAGCTGAGAATCTTCATGGGAATAGCAATTTCTACCATGTCTAAAATCTTTACTTAGCTTGATTGTGTCTTATTAACACACCCTTGATAAAAGGATATCATTGGGGTTATCATATTTCCTAGAAAGACTTTAGTAAATTCTTTATTTTTGTAACAGTTGATTTAAATATTCAAAAATACTGTGTGAGAGAGAGTAGCAGTGATAATAGTAGTAGCAGTGTGTCTGTGTGTCTGTGTGAAATCTCAAAGTGTTTAATTCATGACTGAGTGGATGACCATTATAAACTTTATTATAGTTGAAAAACTGGGAATCTTTCAAGAGATACAAAATTTAAAACTATTAACATTTGCTTAGATTAGTTTTTATAGATTAGCCTGAATTATGAGCTACATACAAAGAACTATCGCAGTCACAGCTTTTACAATAAATTAAAAATATTTTATCAATTGTAATTATGTATATGATGAAATCGGATGGAAACCATGAAGCCATTTGTTTTGCTTTAAATAAATATTAGTAATACCACTTGAAATGTCCTGAATATCATTAAGGCATGAAATGATCAAAGTAAACTATTATAAAATTGTCACATGTTTGACAATTAGCAATGTCGAAGTTAAAATTCTATTTGGAACAATCGATTGTTGTACCAATCTTGATATTGGTATGACATCCAGAACATAAGACAAAATATGTTATTGTACAAAAGTTTTAAGGGGGAAGGATCAATGAACTTTAAATGTTATTGTAAAGTATTATTGATGTACATAAAACACTGCTGTACAAAAATTTATAAGATATCTGTGTGGGTCATGGTAAGGATAAATTGTCAAATCCTAACCATGCTATAAATGACAACATTTGATACTTTTTTCATCTTTTAAAATAAATCTTCAGTATGTTGAAATGTTGTACATTTGTTGTCACAGAGAAGAGCATCATATTTGATACTGGGGTTTCTAATAAATACTTACACTCTGTCAGCTATACTTATGAAGATGTTATACCAGTGGGTAAAAAGGCCAATCCATCAAGGAGATAGTTGGTATCTATAATGAATACTTGGCAGCAGCAACAGTTACTGTCTACTAAAATAACAACTCAACATAATTTCATACTTTCAGGCAGTTCCACAGCATGTAATAGCAGTAATTTACATGCAAACAGGCGTGACTGTGTTATTTTACTACCAATTACAATCTTACATATATTTCCAAGTTTCTGCCTACACCTCAAAATGCAATTAATGTCAAGACTTAAAGAACACAACCAAGTTCCCCATAAGAAACCATGCTACTAAATGCTAGATATCTAAAACAAGAAATTAACAGTAAACTCTCTATGAATAAAAACACATTGATTGAGAACATCATAACACATCCATTTTTGTTGAAATTAATCCAAGAAAATACTACTTCAAAGGACACACATTCTAGTTCATAAGATGTAGAAAGTATCATATTCATGTTTTGGGAGAAAACATTCATTTAATAAGCACTCAAATTTTTAAGAGTTTGGATGACTCATAGGTGTGTCATTATGCTGCCTTCTATATTATTTTGCCATAAGTAACAAGAGAAATTATATATAAAACTCAATTAAAAATATTGAATATCATAAATCTTTTGAATGGAAATATAACACAATAAGGGGAGTTTCTTAAATTTGTGATCATTTATTTAATATTTTTCTCAATAACTAGTCAAAATATCACAATAACAACTTTTAAAAGTTGTTCACTTACATGTTTCATGATATAGATACAAAATCACATGTTTTGATCACATAATATGCATTTTGTAGATATATATGTACATTTGTACATGTATGCATGATATTCACATTAATATACCACATTTTTAGAGATGATTATTTGTAATAATATCTTCTCATTATGCCTGAAGATACCTTTATATGTAGAAATAAGTGTGGCCAGATAATGTGACTCATATAACTAGCCAAGACCAGTTCTTTAGCCTGATATTAAGGAATGGAATGACATTAAAAATAATCTAAAATTGTTAATGGGTTAATACCATCATTATTTAGTTGTTCCTGCATTAAGTCAACCTTTGGAATAATTCATTGAAAGTTTTAAAGATGAGGTAGCTCTGCATTAGAGTGGTGAAATTCTATAATCTGAGTACTTAGCTGATAGAAATAAGAGCATCAGTAGTGCAAAGTCAACCTTAGACATACAGAAAGCTCCAAGACAATCTACACTTTTTGAAGCCCTTTATCAGCATTTTTTCAACTGAAATTTAACAACAAATTCACTCATATTTCTTTCAAAATTCAAATTTATCTTGAATGCAAAAATGTCACCATATATGTTCATTTACATCTTAACCTGTAAGTTTTATAGGTCATACTAAATATATGAAAATTAAAGCAAGTAAATACAGAAGAAATACTAACATCTGTTTGAAAATTAATACTCTGATCTGTATTGTTATTTAAAATAAAAAAGTTTAGATTAAGGATTAATGCAATTAATTTAGCTCATTTCTACCAAAGTTCTCTTGTCCACTTGTAAAAATTAAGATAATGTCTGTCAAAGTGCTGGCCTTATTAGTAAATGTCAAAGTTTAAGTTTATGTTGTTTCCTACCTCTTAGTAATCCTACCCACTCTACACACATATACACACATATATTACAACCGCTACCATGAATCTATAACAGGGTTTAAGTTAAGTATGTTTTAATAATGAGCATGAAGATATTTAATATACTGGTGACATATTCCTCATGACATTAAATTGAAAGTTAAAGAGTAAATATATGTGTTTCTTAACATGGCAAAAAAGAAATTGTTATGATACAGTGTAATGAATGTTCTAAGTGCTAACCACTCAATAGCCAGTATTGTAAAAAGTGAATCTGTACAATGCTGTGTGAAATGGTCAAAACCTACCCAATAAGTGTTCATTCAATTTTAAACAATGAAAGTTAGTACATTCTCTGTACAATTTCTACATCTACAGAATGTGTAAGTGGCTCTCAGAAAAGTGAGTTGGGAGAGTAGAGAGTGAGCATTCTAAATTCTAGTATTAAGAGATATTAGGTTTGAAAGCTGTTAGTGCTAATAATTTCACAACACTATGATAAATAAGCGAGTAGAAAGTAGATAAAATATGTCAAGGACAACTAAAAGTTTCTAAATTTCCATTAGAATACACATTGTCAAAATTTTCTAAGACAGAAAATAGGAATTCAGGTGGATAAATTCTGAGATGGAATATCAACAGAAAATAGAAGGAGGGAGGGAGGGAGCAGGAGAGAGAGACGGGCTGGGGGGCGTATTTCTCAGTTGGGTAAAGAGGAAACTGTGATTGTGATTGAAAAATATTAATTAATTAATAAAAAAAGGATGAAGGAAATAAACAAAATGAAATCTCACCTAAAAACAGAAAACCCTTATCAAAATCATTTTCCAATAACAACAAAACTATTCCTTCTCTTAGTGAAATGTTACTAAAATAGAATGTATCTTTACAGGGATTCATTCTATTTATTGTTTTATCCTGATTCATACTTTCCTGATCAGTCCAGGCTGTACATTTGTCACACCTTCTCAGGCCTCAGTAATGTTTTTGCTTAACCGCAAGTGAACAAACTGTGCTGTTAAATGAAATTATTCTTTCTCAATTCTTTGACTCATCTTATAGTGGCATCTTTATTGAGATTATTATTTTAGGTTATGTACCACCAGCTTCTCCAGGTTTTCATTTCTCCCTGTAATTAACAATAACAGTATTGGATGTTTTCCTATTAGCTAAGAACATGTAAGGGAACAAAATATGCACACACATTAATAAATAAAATAAGACTGCATAATTGTTTAGTTGCTATGAAGTAAAATTGAACTAAGCAGTTGTCTGAAATGCCAATTAACAATTGAAAACAGGTAATGATAAAAAGTAAATAACTTAGAAATAGATATTTGAGATAAGACTTTAAAAAAAAAAGGCAGTGATGGCAACCACTGTGAGAGTGTGTTAGGCAGGTTTAGGAAGTATAGAAAATCCCACAAGATTATGTTTCATGGTTTTGAATGGGATCCTAGCCAAGGAGTGAGAGAGAAAGTGAAAGAAGGACCTCTTGATGATGTGATGAGAGAGAGGAGTTAGGGGATACTCTGTGGACTCTTGTGTGATATTGGAGGATGATTTGGTTGGGTTCTGTAAGACAGAATCCCCTGTAAGTAAGAACACAAGGGTGAATATGCTCAAAGAAATGCTTTAACCATTTCTACCCGGCTAAGGAACATACTGCAAAGGTGAAAGCAGAAAATTAAATTCAACAACTATTTAGAAAGAACATCCCTTGTCAGTCAGAATGATTGCATGAGATACTCAGAAAGTATTAATATTTGAAGTACATATAACAGAATTTGCTAATAATTAGATTTGGCCTGTCAAAAAGAAAGAATAATCAAGGAAAGTATTTTTTTTCTCTAAAGGAACTGGAGAAGTGGGATTATACTTAGAGAAATAGGGAAGAGTTGGTATAGATTAGTTCCCACATGAGAAAGAGACCAGTAATTTGGTTGCTTATAGTTCTGTTGCATTTGAAGATATTTGACAGCCAAGTGGGGATCCAAGTAGGGCTTTTGATTTTATGTATAGGGAATTCAGAGGAAAAATTCTGATTGGTGTTATATTTGTAGAGTCCTCACCACAGAGGTGATAATTAAAGGTTCAGAAGGTATGAGATCTCCAAGGGATGGATAGATATTGAATAAAAAGTAAGATTATTCTAGACTTAGAAAATTAGGAAGTAGCATAGAAGATAATAAGAAAAGTATATACTGACAATCTGAGGTATTCACGAAATAGCAATAGAAATGAAAGAATATAGCTCATAGAAATCAAGTGAAAATGTACTTTAACAAGTTAGCAGATATAATTTACAGACTGACTCTCCATTACAATTACAAACTTATACATTAGTGATAACCAGTAATAAAAACAGATTTGGGCAATCAATGTAAGCAATATTCTTATTGACACAGGTAGAGAGTTGCAGGACAAGAGGTTGAAGTAACATAGGAACTCTCAAGGAATGTGATGGAAGTGGGATTATGGAAGTGAAAACTTGCTTTGAGAAGAAATTGAACCATTTTAGTTGCTTGTGTTATTGTTGAGTAAAACAACTTAAGGTAAAGTTAGTTTAGACACACAATTCTAGGCTGGAAAGCAATCATGTCAGGCTCTTGAAAGTCAGTGATACTGTATTTACAGTGCAGAAATAGCAATGAATTCTGATGCTCTCCTCACTTTCTACTTTCTATTATCTATAGGACTCCATTGATGAAGTGGTAGTCCACACATTTTTGCCAGGTCCTCCACCTCAATTAAACTAATAGAGAAATTCTCCCACAGACAGAACCAGAGGTTTCTCTCATTGACAGTTCCAGATCCTCTCAAATTGACAATCAGTCTTAGCCATCACAGGATCCAAGAGCAATTTCTTACTTCTGAAATTTGATGGCATTGTAGATGCTGATTGTAAAGATCAAGTAGGGAAATATATTTGACATTTAAACTGGTGAATTGAACTGAACATAAAAAATACAATTTAATGCCCATATTGAGACATTTTCATTAGAGGGATATAAAGCAACTTTATCTAATAAGGTCAGAGTATATGGAAAACCAACATGAGTGTCCTAGAAATAGCTATATAGACCATGCTAGCCTCAAACAAGGAGAACTCCTCCTCCCTCTACATTCAGAGATCTGAGTTTGTAAGCATGACTCATTGTTTCTCCTAAACATTACACTTTCTCCATACATTAAACTTTCTCCTTGAAGCATAAAAGAACAGTCTTCATCTGGGTATGATCTGGTGTCTAGAAAATATGTGTTTAATGAAAAGATACTTGCTAAATTCATTACATGTGATAAAAGTAGAGCAGGATTTCATAGTTAATACCATGTGAAGACAAATGGTTCTGTCTGCAAACATAAAAAGGAAACAGAGTGGCTTTCCTCCAGAAATTTTTTGTTCTGTGGGCAAGTATTAACAAAAATTTGAATTTAATCAATGTTTCTTTTTTGTTTTACTATGCTTTGCTTCACAGTGATAGTTAACATCAAAGGCTAGAGGAGAGTTTTCATTTTTTAATATTCATTCTTCATAAGCTTTTACCATTACTCTTTTTAAAGATTAATTATTCATACCCTGGTATGAATTGGTACAGGAGACCACTTCCTGAACATCACACCAGTAGGACAGGCACTGAGATCAGCAATTAATTAATGGGACCTCCTGAAACTGAGAAGCTTCTTTAAGGCAAAGGACACAGTCAACAGTACAAAACAGTAGCCCACAGAATGGGAAAAATATTCACCAACCCAACATCTGACAGAGGACTGATTTTCAAAATATACAAAGTATTCAAGTAGCTAGTCAACAAATACCAACTAATCCAATTAAGAAGTGGAGTACAAAACTAAATAGAGAATTCTTAAAGAAAGAATCAAAAATGGCTGAAAGACTCATAAGCAAGTATTCAACATCCTTAGCCATTAGGGAAATGCAAATCAAAACAACTCTGAGATACCATCTTACTCCTGTCAGTATGGCTAAAATGAAAAACACCAATGATAGCTTATGCTGGAGAGGATGTGGAGAAAGGGGAACACTCCTACACTGCTTGTGGGGGGGCCAACTGGTACAGCCACTTTGGAAATCACTGTGGCAGTTCCTCAGGATAATGGAAATCAGTCTACCACAAGATCCAGCAATTCCACTTTTAAGAATATATGCAAAAGGTACACATTCATACTACAAGGTCATCTGCTCAACGATGTTCATGGCAGCATTATTTATAATAGACAGAACCTGAAAGCAATCTAAATGACCCTCAGCTGAAGAATGAAGAGAAAATGTGGTACATTTACCCAATGGAGTACTATTCAGAGGGAAAAAAAACAATGGGATCTTGAAATTTGCAGGAAAATGGATGGAACTAGAAGAAACCATCCTGAGTGAGGTAACCCAGTCATAACAAGACAAAAATGGTATGTACTCATGCATATATGGATTTTAGATATAGAGCCAATGAGTACCAGCCTACAATCCATACTGCCAGAGAGCTTGGAAACAAGGAGAACCCTAAGAGAGACATGAATGGTTCTCTAGATAAGGGGAAAGGGACAAGATCTCCTGAGCTAATTGGGAGAATGGGTGTAGGGAAGAGAGAGGTAGAAGAAAGAGAGGGGGAGAACAAGAGGGAATAGGGGGATATGAGAGATCAGGAAGTTTTAGGGGAAGAATTGAGGTTAGCAAGAAAAGAAATACCACAATAGGAAAAGCCTTTATAGGTTTAAAGAGAATGCTGGAACTAGGGAAATGTCCAGAGATCTATGGGTTTGACCGCAACTACCAATATAAACAGTGGTTGAGAAAATACCTTAAATGCCCTTCTTCAATAAGGAGGTTGATGACTATCTTATACACCATGCTAGAGCCTTCATCCTCTAGCTGATGGAAGAAAAGACAGACACCCACAGCTAAACACTGAGTTCAACTCTGGTATCCCAATGCAGACAGGAAGGAGTGATGAGCAAAGTGGTTAAGACCAGGCTGGAGAAACCCATAGAAACAGCTGACCTGAACAAGGGGTTGCTCATGGACCCCAGACTGATTTCTGGGAAATGACCATAGTACTGTTCCAGAACCCTGAAGGAGCAAGTCAGTTTGGAGGTCTGGACAATCTATGGAGCCACTGGTTGTGGATCAGTATGTACCCCTAGTACACAAATGAAATTTGGGAGCCCTCTAGTCATAGAGGGATACTCTCTCAGCCTAGACACACTGGGGATGGTCTGATGATATGACAGACTTCAATGATCCCCAGTGGAAGGCCATGCTCACCTCAGGGAGCAGAAAGGGGGTGGGATGGGGGAGGTGATGAGGGAATGGAGAGGGAACTGGGATTGACATGTAAAAGAAGCTTGTTTCTAATAAAAAAAAATCAAAAAAGTATATTTTTTCTAGCCATGGCATATTTAGTCTTAATACATTAGTGAAAATTTAAAGTAGTTAATATTCACAAAATGTGTATGTACTTAATTAATATCAGATTTCAAAGTTTAGATCTACTTGCTATGCCTTGGAATCCTAGTGCCTTGTAATAATGTACTAAGCATTGAAATCAGTCCATTTTTCATCACAAAGTATGTAACTTAACATTTTACTTTTTATTTTCTTTCATTGATACATAAGGGAAGAACAAGATTATTTTTAAAATGTCCCTGATTATGGGAAAATAGTTTTGAATTGAAGTGGGCAAGCTTAATCATTTCAGTTCTCATCACAAAGAAATACTGAAGTATTTGAAGACACAAAAGCGCTTTCGAGAGCTTATCAAGGTGGTGCTGAGTTGGAATCATAATCTCTCTTTGGTAACTTACATAGTGCTAGAAGATGTTATGTATCCTATCATGAAGATAGGTAAGCACCAATCTTAGATAATTGTGAATCCTTTGAGGTCTAACAGAGATCGGCATAGAAAGCTATATTCACTGGTACAATAGTGGCACAAATGTAAGAAGAATTATCACTCACTTTCTGATTGGACTTGAGGGATGCTCTATAAGACAAAACTTGTATCTAGCACAAATATCAGGGACTAGAATCTATATCTATACAGGTCACAGAACCTAGGGTAAAATGTACTACTATTTCTCTGTTAAGTGGATGGAATTATAAGCAGATTATTAATTATTTGTTATACCTTTATATGAATGCTTCTCTCAAACCTCATCAGAGAAGGGTGTTGTGGGATATTTGTATACTGTGTGAAGATGTAGTACTGTGATAGGTTTAATAAAGAGCTGGATGATGTAGGCAGAATTTCCAGGATAGAAAAAGAAAGTAGATGAATCCAGGTGTGTATCAGATGCCAATAAGGCACAGAATGATTCAGACATATAGAATGAAAGAAAGGTAAAAAGCCTCAAGGCAGAACATCGATTCACATAAATGGGTTAATTTTACTCGTAAGAGCCAGCAGAACAAGCCTTAGCTAGGGCCAAGCTATCATAGTTAATTAGTCTCTGGGTCTTTATTTGGTAGGTAGAAAAGGACAGAAAAAGACTCATTACATAAGGGTCTTTGTTACTTTTGTTTTGCTTTTTAGAAGATGGTGTGTTTGGTAGTTTTATGTCAACTCCACAGAATCTAGAGCTATCATTAGCAAAGAAAAATCAACTGAAAAATGATTTCCTAAGATCCAAGTGTAAGGCATTATATTAATTACTGTTTGTGGGGGAGGACCTAACCCATTGTGGGTGGGCGATGTCTTAGCTGGGGATCCTGAGTTCTGTAAGAGAGAAGATGAGCCAGCCAGTAAGCAGCACCACTCCATGGTCTATGTATGTGTCCTATCCTGACTTTATTCAGTAATAGACTATGATGTGTAAGTATGCAACAAATAAAAGCTTTGTTGCCCCACTTGCTTTTGGTCATGGTATTTCATCATAACAATAGAAACCAAAAAATAAGACAGATGGCAATTAGCATATATACCCACAAACAACTGGTCAAAGTGAAGAGAACAAAAGACACCAAATGATCAGTCCCTAATGAGTCATCTAGACACATTTATCATTCCAAGGCTCAAAGATAATTGCAGAGGATTGAGAGGAAAGACTGTAACAACCAAAACTACTGGTTGACTACAAAGAATCTTTTTTCTGAGACATAGCATGACGGTTAAACAGATAAATCCTGAGTAGTTGAGGAAGCCAGCATAAAACCCTTGTGAATTCAATCAGACAAGGCTCAGTCAGCCTTGAAATGGGCAGAGGTGAGCATATGTGTTTGAATGCATGTGCATGTGGACACTAGAGAAGGAAGGATTCCTGCACACAGGGTACTTCTTCAGTCAGGCTCAACTATTGAAAAGTTTTGAAAAGTTTTTGCAGCTAATGGGAATGTTTTACTGGCTTCTTCCAGAAAACATGAATTACCATAAATCTAGTAGCTTATAACAATATAAATTTTTTATTACTTTATTATTACTATTATAAATGTAATTTTAAGATTTGTTTACTTTATTTTGTATATAAATAAATAAATTTTGTATAAAAAATCAATCAGACAATAGCCTGGAATGGATGCTAGATGTGGGCAAAAGTCTTATCCCAGCCCAATAGGAATTCCATTTTGATAGATGCTTGGAGAAAGACAGAAACAAATACAGACAAAGATAGAGGATAGGTGATGGATAAGTGATAAATATGTACATAGATAATCAGACTGATAGACAGTGGAAGCACTGATGGGTAGATAGAAGAGAGTGCTTTCTATAAGGTTGTGACAGTTGGTGTTGCAATCATGCTCTAGAGGAATGCTATATATCCAAGAGTACAAATGCATCAAATACATTTGACAAATTAGAAAGGAAAAAGTATAAAGAAAATTGCATTGCTAGGGAAGGGTGTCTCAACGGAGTTTGGAGAAGGAGTAAATATAGTCAAAATATAGTACAATACATATTGTACAACATTTTTAAAGAACAAATAAAAATGATAAAAAAATGAAAAGCTATGTTGGAGCCAGTGTAGTGTCTCTACATTTATGAATCTCCATCTCTGTTCCATAAAATCTGATTCAGAAACCCTTCTATGTCATTTATTGCAACATTAAGAAACTTTCTCAATGACTTTGAAAGATTTTAACTTGCAATTTCAACCATGAAATAATGCAAAGAGCAACATAAATATTAAATATTAGACATTTTTCTCTTCATAATCACAACTTCCTGAATAGTGACTAAGATTCAATTGCACCTACAAAGATTCTCTATTACATTTTTAGTGAATAATTAGACTCATACTGAATTGTGGTGTGTAATTGGTGGTGAAATGTGTCTCCTATGGTCAAATAATTCATCAAATATTGTAGTTAGGATGTGCAAATATATTCAGTGTGCTCTGAAACAAGATATTCAAACTTAAAAATAATAAAATATTGCTATGTGTTCAAGTAAAACTTAAGTATAGACTTGACAAATTGGTCAAAGGCATAGTGAAGGTAACAGTAGATACTATTTTAAGTCACTATTAAAATCATACTATTATTACTATTATTGCTCAGGCAATGTAATATAATAAAACTTTGATAAAGACCATTCAGCTTTTCTTTAATTTTATATATTTTAGGTGTCATAGATTAGAAGTCATTTTGATTTTCAAAGAACTAATTTAATTAAAAATTTACTTTAATTCAGATATTATTACATCATTTTTTTCTTTATTGTCCTCTAATCCCTTTCATTCTCTCTCCATACAACCTCTCTTGTGACATTTCTTACACATTCTCAAACTTATGGCCCCTTTTTCTTTGATTGTTATTATTTCATATGCAAAATATATTTGGTGTTTCTTCTATCTATGTGGTTTCAGAGCTAATCACTTGGTGTTTTATAACCAATCATTTGTGTCATCACTAGGGAAGATTGATTATATTTTTCCTCTCTTTGCAATTGTTAGTTGCTTAATTCTTTGTCCAGTTGAAGACCCAGTAGATTTCCCTCCCACCCAGTCTATTTTAGTGTGTCTCTAGTCATTGTTCATGTATTTTTTTTAGGAAAACAAATTGTTGCAATATTGTGCATATGGCCTAATCATTTTTTCTAAAAGAAAAAAAATCTCCTAGCAGATTATCCTAGACTTTCTAAACCCCATTTTTCTACATTCTATTATACCTAATACTGTCAAATTTTAATCCAATGATTTCTTCTAAGTATTATATTGAGTATGCTGTCATTTAAACTCATTTGATCAACTTAGTATTAATATTATGTGTGGGGCAAGGTAAGGTGGAAACATATACTTTTGTTTTTCAAGTATTCCAGCACTTTCGTTAAGACACTAACTTGCATTATCTTGACAATTTGCCCAACAACCAGTTGAACATAGTCTTAAGTGCATGGGTTAAGCATCTCAAATATCACTCATTTAAATCTGCATCTGTAATTATACCTGTGGTTCACTGTGTAATATTTTATAACTAAATTACATCTTAAAATTAAATAACATCTTTAATATTGTGTATTCATCTACTCATTTTGTTGCATTTAATCACAAATGTGTTATTTAATTTCATATATTTTTATTTTTCTTAATTTAGTTTATTTGATAGTTGTTTATTTGACATATGTAAAATTGCCTTTGATTTGCATGTCAGTTAATGATCTTATAATCCTCTGAAAGTGTCTATCATTTACAACTATATTTTCCTATATGTTTTTTGTGAATACCATAACTGTTTCTACATAACTGATCACATTATCTGTAATTACATGTATTTTTATGACTGACTTTTCAAACTGAACATCTATTTTTATTTACCGTTTTCTCACTTCCCTGCCAACACCATACTGAGGCAACAATGGGTTCTTCATTCCATTTCAAATTAATGGATAATATATTAGTTTGCCTACTTTAGGTGGAATATGATGGGGTGGTCGCAATAGTTGTGCAGGCCTTGGCAGCATCACCAGCTTGGTTGACGATCATCCAGGTGTAGTTGTAGATCTGATAAGGGCTTGCACCGGCAAAGGCAATTGAAGATGAGAAACACGCAACTAGCCAAAAAGACAGCATCTTTTATCTGGAATTAAGCAGAATTAGAAGGCTTCGCAGGGGCTTCCCTGGGTGGATTATATAGTTTTAAATGGCATTCAGGCAACCATCTAGCATTATTGGCCTGAGTATCAAAAATACATGCATGTCATTTTCCCCAAATGAGGACCGGATCTGGTCCATGCCATTTGTGAGTTAGGGGATCTTTCCATAAGGCCTAAGCATAATTTTGAGCCATTGATGGATGCCAGAGGCGATCTGCTGCTGATTTTCCTGTTGCATCATATGTGAGGAAATTTAGTACAAACAATGCATGATTGAGTAATTTCTTATGATTGTCTTTAGTGGGGTGTTGACTCTGCCTCCTTAGGCAACCTGGTGGCTCCCACTCCCAGGAAGTCACCATATTGATGCCAAATTTTAGTGCAGACACCAGATCGGCATAGCACACTACAGCCCAGAACTCCTGGACTCAAGCGATCCTCCTGTCTCAGCCTCCCGAGTAGCTGGGACTACAGGTGTGTGCCACATTGGCGGCACGTGTGTCCCCGCTGTAGTACTTCTCCTACATGCCGGCTCAGGAGCTGCCACTGCCCGTGCTGCCATGCTGTGGGCTCGCCTCATGTCTCCTCGCCACTATGGAAGCACAGGGGCAGGCACTTCACTTCCCCAAGTCAGCAGCATGCCGAGTCCCCAAAGGCCCAGCCATCCCCTCTGCTAGCCCGGGCTCTGCAGGCAGGTCCACATGTGCTGGGCAGGACAAGGCAGAGGGCTGTTCAGGTAGCCAGGCCATGTCATCCGGCCCAGCAACCGGGAATGTGCTCGAATGTGACCAATAAAGAAAGGGGAGGTTCAGGTTAAAATCAGGCACTGAAGAGTGCAAAATAATGGAGCCGAACCTGTAGATGGGCAGATATAGGGAGTGGTCTAGGCTTCCACTATCTGGGCAGAGGAGGCCAAGGGATAGGGCAGGAACCCTCTAGGGGCCATAAAGCCTTCGAAGGAAGGCCAGTTGGGGTTGTAATAAGCAGCTGACCCTTCTTTTAGATCCTCCTCATATGAGGTACTTAGGTGGTCAGTTTCTAGTTTGGGGTTTGAACTAAAGACAGGGTAAATTTTAAGGTTTTTTAGGGGAATGAGGCTCAAGGCCCCATAACTAAAAGTCTATAAGGGAACTTCCTCAGGTCCCTTTTCTATGAGCAATCTATTAAGATCCTATCCAACTTTTTTCCAAGTTAGGGGATGAATGTCTGGGCCTTCTAAAATGACCCCTAGACATGTTCTTGACAAAAAGGCAAAAAACTGAATAAAGTCCTTACATTTTACTCAAACTCCTCTTTTCCGAAAGGAAGTGTTTGACTTCCTTAGACAATTTGGCCAATTATTATGACAGAATGAGGGGAAACTTACCAGGGAATCAGTCACACATGAGCGGTAAGAACTTTTCCCAGACGAGTGTCCATCGCAATCAGGCAAGCAGAACTTCCTTGTTGGTGTGCACTACTGAGGTTTCCTTAGGGGGTGGGTCTCTGTTCCAAGAAAAATCTGTACCTCGAGCCACAGGTTGGGCACCACCTTCCCCAGACAGGGGGGCTCTGGTAATTCGTGATTAAGAGGTGGACCAGGTATGAAAAAAATTTGCAAGAAAGAGAATCCAGACCAAGAAGTGTTTCTTGTCAAGGTCTAAATTTTATTAATAACAAGGGTTTTTTAAAGAGAAAGAAGGAAGCAGAGAAAGAGGAAGTGGGGGAGGAATGAATGTTAATTGCTCTCAGGCAAGGGCAGGTGTCCTGAACCTCCTGTGGTTATCTCAAACACTAACCTAAGGGGTGGGGTGCTTGACTAATTGGTGGTTTAGCATGGAGGTCCCCAGCCTCTGTAAAGAAGGACTTTTTATATCTGACCAGAGCTGGCTCCTGACAGTTGCTCCCATTAAATTTCTGCAAATATATTCCCAATAAGTATGGCTTGCCAGACTTTTGGCCAATATTCTTCTTAGAGTTCACAGAAAAGTACAAATGTAATCAACCTACAGACTTGGGAAAAATGATCCTATCCTGACAACACCTAGTCCAGACCACAAAGAGCCAGACTTTTGGAGACTGAGATGTCCTGACCCACCCCTCCAGAATTTAACAAGGAACACAGGAATAAAGAGTAAGGATAGAGAAAACAACAGCACACAGATTGGGAAAAGATGTTCATGAACCTCACATCAGACAGAAGGCTGATCTCCAAAATTCACAAAGAACCCAAGAAGCTAGTCTCCAAAACATCAAATAATCCAATTAAAAAGTAGGGTACATAAATAAATAGACAGTTATCAATAGAGGAATCTAAAAGAGCTGAAAGACACATAAGAAAATGTTCAACATCCTTAGCCATCAGAGAAATTCAAATCATAACAACTCTGAGATACCATCTTACATCTGTCAGAATGGCTAAAATAAAAAACACCAATGACAGTTTATGCTGGAAAGGAGGTGGAGAAAAGGGAACACTTCTCCACTGCTGGTGTGAGCGCCAAATAGTACAGCCACTTTGGAAATCACTATGGCAAATCCTTAGGAAAATAGGTATCAGTCTACCACAAGATCCAGCAATTCCACTCTTAGGCATAAAACCAAAAGAAGTACATTCATACAACAAGGACATCTGTTCAATGATGTTCATCGAAGCATTATTGGTAATAGCCAGAATTTGGAAGCAACCTAGATGCCCCTCAACTGAAGAATGAAGAGAAAATATGGTACACTAACACAATGGAGAACTACTCAGTGTGTGTGTGTGTGGGGAAGCAATGGAATGCTATAGATGAAGTGAAATGCGCAGGCAAATGGATTGAACTAGAAGAAACCATGTTGAGTGAGGTAACCCAGTCACAAAAAGATAAACATGGTATGTACTAACTCATATGTGGATTTCAGGCATAGATTAAATGATCACCAGCCTACAATCCACAGTGCCAGAGAAGATAGTAAACAAGGAGGACTCTAAGAGAGACATACATGAAAGAAGGGGAAAGTGATAAAATCTCCTGAGCAAATTGGGAACATGAGGGGATGGGAGGGGAAACTAGGATAATGAGAAGGGGAGAAAAGGAAGGGAGAGGAGGGGCAGGAAGATTGAGTTGGGGGAAGAACAGAGGAGAGCAAGATAAGAGATACCATTATAGAGGGAGACATTATAGGTTTAAAGAGAAATCGGGCACTAGGGAAATGTCTGGAGATCTACAAAAATGAGGCCAATTAACAATCTAAGCAACAGAGTAGAGGCTACCTTAAATGCCCTCCCCTGATAATGAGATTGATGACTGACTTATAGCCTTCATCCAGCAGCTGGTGGAAGTAGAAGCAGACACACACAGATAAATACTGAACTGAACTAGAATCCAGTTGCAGAGAAGGAGGAGTGATGTGCAAAGAGGTCAAGACCAGGCTAGTGAAACCCACACAAACAGCTGACCTGAACAAGGGAGAGCTCTTTGTCTCCAGAATGGTAGCCTGGAAACCAGCATGGGACAAGATCCCAGGAATCTGGGTGCCAGTGAGGAGACCTTGGTAATCTATGGGGCACCTTGTATTAGTGGATCAGTACTTATTCCTAGCATAGGAATGGACTTTGGAAGCCCATTTCACATTGGTGGATACTCCCTGAGCCTAGACACACAGGATTGGCCTAGGCCCTATACCAAAAGATATGACAGACTCTGAAGATTCCCTATGGATGGTCTCACACTCCCTGGGGAGCAAAAGGTTTATGGGATAGGTAAGGTGTTAGTTGGGGGGCAGAGAAGGAGGGGAGAGAGAACTGGGTTTGACATGTAAAATAATCTATCTAATTCAAATAAATTTTTTTCAAAAACAGTGAGAATAGAATTAGGTCTCCTGCAGATGTTCTATACAGAAAATATTTTTGGATTATTTTTCCTTAAGTGTTTTAAATACTTAGGCATGTATAAATACAAGTTTGTGAAACACACTCATATCACAAACAAGTCTTGTAGTGTTCTCTAGTAGCATGCATGGCACCTTCCATCACTTTGCTCCACCAGAACAGAAGTGTGACCTCAGGAGGAAGTTTTAAAAGCCCAGTCCATGTTGAAGATCTCTCTCTCTCCCTCTTTCTCTCTCTCCTTCTCTCTCTCCCTCTCTTTCTCTTTCTCTGCCTTCTACCTGGTTATCAGGATGGGGAGCTCCCTGTTTCTGCTCCAATGACATTCCTGTTTGCTTCCCACAATGATGATCAAGGATTAACACTGTAAAACGGAAAGCAACCCATGATTACATGCTTCCTTTGATTAGAATTGTTTTGGTCCTTCTCCATGGTCCTTCTTCAGTGCAATAGAACAGTAACTAGTTGCATAATCTAATATTGCTAGGTCTCTTTCACATAATTCCATTGCAAAAAGCAAAAGCATATGTAGTATATGTAAAACCTGCATATATAATAGTTGCATTTCTATAATTTATCAAAACCAGACAATTTTAATACATTTAGTATTCCTCACAACACCAGCAAAGAGAAAAATAATATTTTGAACTTGATTTAGTTAAAAAAGTGATGGCAAATAATTATTTAAATACCAATTTGTAAAAGATTCTCACTGGACATTTCATATCATTAATAATAAGTAGGACACAGTATTGTCATTTCATTCTTTGTTTTGTTTCAGTGTTTTTTCAAATCAACATGAAAACATTGTGATTTTCCTGAACTTACACTAACTGTAATGCATTGAGGAACTGGGATCCAGTACTGTCATTAAATTATATTCCACCTATAGCCTTCATCTAGCAGCTGGTAGAAGTAGAAGCAGATACCCACAGCTGAACACTGAACTGAACTGGAATCCAGTTGCAGAGAAGGAAGAGTGATGAGAAAAGGGGTTCAGACCAGGCTGGTGAAACCCACAGAAACAGCTGACCTGAACAATGGAGAACTCTTGGTCCCCAAACTGATAGCTGGGAAACCAACATGGGACTGATCCAGACCCCATGAACATGGGTGTCAGTCAGGAGATCTTTGAAATCTATGGGGCCTCTTGTAGTACTTATCCCTAGTGTGGGAATGGAATTTGGGAGCCCATCCCACATTGTTGGATGCTCCCTGAGCCTAGACATATGAGAGTGGGTCTAGGCTCTATCTCAAAGAATATGACAAATTCTGAAGACACCCTATAGAAGGCTTCAGCCTCCCTGGGGAGCAAAAAGTGTATGGGATAGGTAAGGGTGTTAGTTGGGAGGGGGGCAGAGGAGGAGGGGAGGGAAAGGGAACTGGTATTGACATGTAAAACAATCTTGTTTCTAATTCAAATAAAGAGATGAAGAAAAAAAAAGTACTATCATACCAAACTCACCAGCATCTTTGCAAGACTGAAAAACTAGTTTTACATTTCCTTTTCCTGGGAGCAGGCAGACAGATTGCCTCGCCATACTAGCACTGGACACTAGTGGTCAGCAAATGGATAGTACATCCACAGTTGTATGGAATATCACTGTGATATTAATCTAGAATTTTTACATTAACATGGAGATAATTAATAGCTACACAATGTTTTCAAACAACACAATTTTAGATAATATTAATTTTCAAAGAATGGGGCATTAAAATTCCTTTCCAGAAATTTGAGTTAATTAGGTAAAAAGGCAAATATATGACTCATCATTACATATTATAAATTTGTAACAACATCTATCTACTATCTGTATTCTCATAAGATTTTATTTTAAACATAAAATAATCAAAAGAAAATATTTAAAGCTATATTTCTTATATACGTCATAACTAATATATAGAAATTATTATGTTACTAGGAATGAAAATTATACTGAATTCTTTGACTAAAAAATATATTTTTCAAATGAATGTAATTCCATACCAATGATGATGCAAAATATATGTGTTACTTAGGAAAATATAGATAGAATCCTAGTCATTGGCCAAGCAGCATTGTACCTAATACAAGTTTCTGTGTATTCATTTGGGCCTAACTCAGGCAGGTGGCTGGCGTAAAGTTCACACATGGCGGTGGGGCTCAGGCAGCTTTTGGGGGAAAGATTTATCATGACAGACAAATTATTCCAAAGGGTCTTTCAGAAAGACTTATCAGTGTGTTAACTCCAACATTCACTACAAAATAATGTCATTAAACGTTGCATTTCTTTATATTTTTTGATGGTCTTAATTAGCAATCCTTACTAATTATGTACTACATTGAGTCAACACAAAAGGAGTTTTTACCCTAGAAAAATTTAAAATCACCAATCCTATAGCATCAAAAGCTAGTTTACTAGCTATTTCTGCAGAATATTATCTTCCCCACAGCTAAACATATATAATGTGTGTGTCTACAGCATAAGATTTTGAATATGCCATGTCTTCATCTCTATGCAGATGAGGAAGAAGGTACTCTTGTCCTTGATTTAACATTCAGATAAAATCAACTAAGTTAAAGGACAATATGAAAGAATATTTCTGTCAGCACTTTCGGTATAATCATGTATTTCAATACAGCAGTGTACAATTTAATGAGCCTTATTTCAAAATGAATTCACAACAGTATACTTTTAGGCATAGCTACCAAATGAAAAGTCTTAAAAATTATTTTTGGATAAACCATAGGTAATAAATCTCCACAAAGTAAAGAAAAGTGATCATAGCCACCTTGTGTCAATGCCACAGACATATTTACAGTTATTTTTCACTATAAAATTAGTATAGTCTACATTAAAAACAAGACTCGGGTGGAACATTGATTGCCTCAGATACTCAGCAATCTGGTTTCTCCTCTTGGTTCAAAGTTAATGCTGTAAACAATCTTCAATGTTTCCAAAGATATTTGTTTATGTATATGTTGAGATTTTTTCCTCAACATAATTTTATATTTATGAAGCAAGACAATTCTCTGTAAATAAATAAGAATGAAAAACAAATACTGCAATCACCAAGTGTGGATCTTTGTTTTGATCAACGTAAATTATTTCTCAATTTTATTTCTTTGGAGGACTAGAGATATATTTATAAAGCATAATACATGCACTACTTGAGGAAATTTAATTTTTTACTATATCAAAGACAGTTGTCTGGATTTTTTTTTTAGAAATATATAGACATGAATACCCTGACTCTCAGAAGTTTAATGCTGGTATTTCTTGATATTACTATCATCTATCAACAATTTACAGAATGTCTTCTTAATTACATTAACTGTATTTTAAATTGCCAATCAATATAACTGCTACATTGCCCTTCAATTTGTCACTAAATTTGACAAAAACATGTACTAGACTAGGATTATAAATGAATTCCATTATTCTTTAAATAATTTGATTAATGTGTTATTTTTCATATAAAGGAAACATAAAGCATGTTGGTTCACAGGGATACTTTTAATTAATTCTCAAGTGTTTCCAAATTCTCATTATCAATATGTTGAGAAATGCTCAGTGTTCTATCAAAGTGGAGAGACACAGGGCCACAGCACAAAAGGATAATTTCACAAGGTTAGCTTACAATTTCAAGTGTCAGTCCATTATCAAGGAGCAGGGTGGAACACATGGCACTGGAGCAATAGCTGAGAGGTACATTGTGATCCAGAGAGAGAAGAGATCCAGAGAGAGAGAGAGAGAGAGAGAGAGAGAGAGAGAGAGAGAATAACACTTACTGCAACAAGGACATGACTACCATCTTTCTAATCCTTTGAAACAGTTCTATTCCCTGGTGACTAACATTCACATATAAGAGCCTTTGGGGCTCATTCTTATTCAAGCCACCACACTCACATTTATACTAATTACTTTAATATAATTCAGTGGAAAAATGCAAATCCTATATTGAATTTTTGTAATTTGACTCAAAATAGATGGAAATATTAATTCAATATATTCACTCAAATATACATGGAAATATCCTTCCCTAATTACTGAAATAGAGAACCATGTATGGGAATGAGGAAGGAAGTATATGTAGATATCAGACACATGAAAGAGACAAAATAAAAGTGGAATAAGTCCATTCTGTATCACTGTCCCAGTGTGGCAGTGAGCTGCTACATAGCTCTATGCTTCATTGATCTGAATTTAACTGGAAATTTTACAATTCATCTTGAATACTATCTGCTAATAAGACTTTTAAAGGGGTTTCCACAACCCTAAAGCAAATCATGTAGGATGCACTGAATAGCCACCAGTATTCTTCAATGTTCATATTAACACAACTTCAGAAATGTCTCCTCATGACAACCGGAAAAAAATAAAATATTAACTTAGTCATTTATCATACTATAATTAGAAAATGTCCCTGATAATCAGCCTTATTTGCCTACAGTCCTGCAAAAATCTTTTGTACTTCATTTACTTTATTTCCTTCAGACCTCTAAAATATAATAATGAAAGTTTTTATCTATTTATTTTACATCCTGGTCACAACCCATTTCCCCATCTTTCTCACTTAGCTCCCTCCTCCCCAACCCCTGCTTTTCAGAGTCTTCATGCAGGAAAGGGGAGGCCTTCCATAAGTATTAATAAAATATGACTTACCAAGTTACAGTAAGACTAAGTATCTTCCCAAGTCTGGGCAAAGTGACCTAGTGTGGGGAATACAGTCACAAAAGCCAGATATTCCCTGTTTCTGCTGTTAGAAGTCTCACAAGAGGACCAAACTACACAAATGTAACATATATGCAGAGTGCTTAGGTAAGTCCCATGCAGGTTCCCTGGCTGTTGGTTCAGTCTCTGTGATCCCCTATGAGTCCAGTTTAGGTGATTGTTCGAGTCTTCCTGTGGGTTCTCACTATCCTTGACCCCTCTAGCTCCTACAATCTTTTCTCCTCTTCCACTGAAGGATTCCCCAACTCTTGGCTGGGGTTTTCTGTATCTTCCTCCACCAGTTACTGGATGGAGCATCTCTGATGACAATTGAGCACAGCCCCAATCTGGTCAGAGAGATGGCCAGTTCAAGCTATGTATTGCACTGTTGCTAAGAGTCTAAGCTGGGGTTCTCCCCTAGACACCAGAAGGATTCCCCTGGGCAAGAATGGATATGAAGACAGAATCCATCCTTCTTCTGTTTCCAATAAACATACCTCAACTTCAAAGACAGGAGATACCTCAGAGTAAAAGGATGGGAAAAGATTTTCCAATCAAATGGGCTCAAGAAACAAGCTGGTGTAGCAATCCTAATATCTAGCAAATTAGACTTTAAACTAAAAGCAATCAAAAGAGATGAAGAATGGCATTTCATACTCATCACAGTCCATCAAGATGAAGTCTCAATCCTAAACATCTATGCCCCAAATATGAAGGCACCCACATTTGTAAAAGAAACATTACTAAAGCTCAAACCACACATAAAACCACACAAACTTATAGTAGGAGACTTCAACACCCCCCTTACACCACTAGACAGGACCACCAGACAGAAACTTAACAAAGAAACAAAGGATCTGACAGAAGTTATGACCCAACTGTGTTTAGCAGATATTTATAGAACATTCCATCCAAACACAAAAGAATATACCTTCTTCTCAGCACCACATGGAACCTTCTCTAAAACTGACCACATAATTGGCAACAAAGCAAACATCCACAGTTACAAAAGAATTGAAATAACCCCCTGTATCTTATCAGACCACCATACATTAAAGCTAGAATTCAACAGCAATATGAATTGCAGAAAACCTACATACTCGAGGAAAATGAATAACACCCAGTTGCACCATTCCTGGGTTGAGGAAGAAATAAAAAAGAAAGAAATTAAAGACTCCCTAGAATTTAATGAGAATGTAGACACAACATACCCAAACTTATGGGACACTCTGGAAGCAGTGCTAAGAGGGAAGTTCATAGCACTAAGTGCCCACATGAAGAAACTGGAGAAAAGTCACATTAGAGAATTGACAGAACAACTGAAAGCTTTAGAGAAAAAAGAAGGAAACTCACCAAGGAGGAGTAGATGACAGGAAATTATCAACCTGAGGGCTGAAATCAACAAAGTAGAAACTAGGAAAACAGTAAAAAGAATCAATGAAACAAAGAGTTGGTTCTTTGAGAAGATCAACAAGATAGACAAACCTCTAGCCAAACTAACCAAAAGGCAGAGAGAGAGAGAGAGCATGCTAATTAACAAAATTAGAAATGAAAAGGGGGCTATAACAACAGACACTGAGGAAATCCAGAGAATCTTCAGGTTATACTTTGAAAAGCTGTACTCCACAAAATTTGAAAACCTAAAGAAAATGGACAGTTTTCTGGATAAATATCACTTACCAAAATTAAACCAAGATCAGATAAACAGTCTAAATTGATCTATAACCCCTAATGAAATAGAAGCAGTCATCAAAAGCCTCCCAACCAAAGAAAGCCCAGGGCCAGATGGCTTCACTGCAGAATTCTACCAGAAATTCAAACAAGAGCTAATTCCAGTACTCCTCAAACTGTTCCGAACAATAGAAGCAGATGGGATATTGCCAAACTCTTTCTATGAGGCTACAATAACTTTGATAACCAAGCCACACAAAGATATGACTAAGAAAGAGAACTACAGACCGATATCCCTCATGAACATCGATGTTTAAATACTCAATTAAATATTGGCAAACCGAATCCAAGAACATATCAAAAAATGATCCACCATGATCAAATAGGCTTCATCCCAGGGATGCAAGGATGGTTCAACATATGAAAATCCATCAATGTAAGGAAGATTTGGTGGACTTTGCAGAGCCCCCATTGAGGGCCCAACCTTGCCTAGGGAGTGGTGGGTGGATGGGTTGGGGGATAGGTTGGGGGTGGGGGAGGAGGGATGGGATGAGGGGAGGGAGAGTGAGAAGGGACTTACATGTGAAACAAGCTTATTCCCTAACATGAACTAATAAAAAAGAAAGTACCTTAAAATAAATAAATAAATAGGCAAAATAATTAATCTTAAATAATAAACCATATATATATACATATATATATATGTACATACAAAAACAATTTGACAGAATTAAAACTAGAAAATGTGTGCAATCAGTGCAATCATATTTTTTTAAAGTTGTAGTATAAAACTTAGTTGAACTTTAATTCTAAAAATTTTAGTTTTTCCAGTCATAATATATTTGTTTGTCATTGGGTGATTTAGGACAGGAACATAGAAGAATCAGGTGTTATGATTTGAAGTCAGGTGCAGTGATTTGAGGAGCCCTGGGGAGGTATTGAAGTCATCCTTCTGGGATGTTTCCTCAAGAATGATCTGAGAGGGATTGTTGTAACTGGTTGTCAGTAGCTGCTAGAATCAACAGTCAGCTTGTGAAAGGTCTGGAAATATCCAAGAATTTTATGTTTCCCACTCACTCAGTGGGACTTAAGAAAAGCCAAAATCCCTTTTTCTTTGGTTACCCTTCAATAGATCCAGGAATTTGTGATAGTGAAGATGGCATATTGTTTCAGGGAGTGGTATGTTTAGATATGCCCCCAAGTTAAACAGTTCTGGCACATCCAGTAATACTATTGCCTCCATTGTGTGTCCACTTGCCAGGGTGATTCACATCTAATGTACCAAGTCTACATTTAATTTTATTTGTGAGACAGTTATTTTGCTAGGTTTTTTGCCTCTTTGACTAAGGCTGAATGCCACCTGTAATAATCAATTGACTCATAGAAAGAGAAGGTGAGACTAATTGGGTTGGAGGAGCACATGAGAGGACAGAAAGAAGAGACAGGGCCACAATGTGTGCTTCCAGTAGCCTACTTCTAATGTAGAAACCCTCAATACTGGACCAAGCTTGTCTATCACTCTACCCACCATCAAAGCCATGTCCACAATATCAAAATGACACTGGAATGTTGACTGTTTATCCTTGCCAAAATAAGAAAGGGCAGTGTCTCCCCAAAACCCATCACAAAATATTTGGGCAAACTTAGGAGACTGTTGACTGGAGACTGAAAATACCCCATGACCTTGACCCCCAAACACATGCTGCCAGTAACTATGGAAGCCAGGGTCATAGTCAAGGTGTCAGGTAAGCAAATCTCATTTATCTTAGATATGGGAGCCACATGGTCAGTCTGTCTCCCTACTCTGGTGAAACCTACCCTTCTCAGGTACCCTTAGTGTGGGTTGATGGTCAACCCAGTACCCTAAGATCATGCCTCTCATTCCATTTGTATTGAAGCTCATTCCCTTCTTTCACTTCTTTTTGGTGATAGCTACCTGCTCTGCCCTTTATTAGGATGAGTGGAATGCAAAACTCTCTCTTCCCCCGATCACTGTGCCAAATATCCTCTTTGGCCTCTTTGATGTCTCTTCAGACCAAAACTCACAACCCTCCTCCCTCTGTCACTGTCACTAGGGAATGATGGAGAGGACACACACACACACACACACACACACACACACACACACACACAGAGAGAGAGAGAGAGAGAGAGAGAGAGAGAGAGAGACAGAGACAGAGACAGAGACAGAGACAGAGAGCAGTGTCAGGGACCAGTCACCAACTCAAGAAGCATCCCTCAAGAATCAGAATCCAAGAAAGTGACAGCAACATGTCTCAACATCATCAGACAAGATTCCTGACGACCAGAACTCTTCTTCAAGCAGTTTATTCATGAACCTTGTACATCAGCTTCTCCCTTTTTTCAGCACCCCCCCCCAAAGCCCTTAAATGCAAGCTCATTACCCAATTAGCTCACGCCACCTGGCAATCCTGGATAGGTCACAGCTGGAGGAGGCATACCAGATCCACTAAGCCCTTCCAAATAAGGTTAGTTTACTGCTAAGCTCGGTCTCCCTGGCATCCAGCAAGGTGCCATCTTGGGGCTGTGGCTCCCCCCCACAGCTGGATACATGACTCTGGAATACTGGAATAGAGGCTAGCCTGGGAAGTACACTTACTGAGTAGATCAAAGAAACAGGGAATCTGGAAAGCTGGAAAGAGCTCAAACAGTGTTGAATGCAGAGACTAACAATGGGCAGGAATGAGGTCCATGACACTAAGGGGTGTGAACAGCAGTTTAATGGTCCATTTGCTAGCGAAGGAGGGACGCAGTCCCTGTAGAAAATTCTATAGTTGTCTCCTGGGTTTTGGCACCAAATGTAAGTTTTATGGGAGAGGGAGACCACCAGAGCCTCACTGAGGTTAAAGAATGTAGTTTTGTTGAGGTACAAACTGCTGAGCTATTTCCAAGAAAAGGGAGAGAAGCCCCCATGAAAGTGGAGTTTGAATTTTTAAGGGATGGTTTACATTGGGTGGGAAAGTAGCTAGAAGAGCATTAATGGGGAAGGTAACTACAACAAACAGGTTATTTTTCAGAGGGCCCCTCCAGTCAAAATTGTGTGCTGTGGTCTTGAACCATATTCCTGGGATGAGTAGAACATGTAGTTTTTATTTCCTCAAAAGGACTGGTTCCCTTTTCGCCCCCTGACGAGGGCCAGCTTAACAGTTTTATTTTGGTTCATTGAATAAAATACACGATTCTCTCTAGGAGCAATGGATCTGTATTGAGCAATTCATTCACTGTTCTCAGTGAATTTATAGAGCATGGAAATCCTGAATTATGGAAACCTGTCTCTGTTACAATCTGTGTATCTATGCATCAATGAATTTAAATATGAATCTATATATTGATACATATATCATCTTCACATCACTGATCTAAGATGCATTTTTCAAGTCATATTCATATCTATATTATTAGAAAAAGTACAAACCTAATTTATGTCCTAGAACTTAAGAACATTAATGACTCTAATGAATAGCTTTTGAAAAAAATCTCTTTATATAAAATAGTTTCCACATTGTTTTTCAGCAACATTAGGTGATAAAAATTAAATTGATAGTTGATTGATCTTTTAAAGTATTGTAATAGCACATTACACATTTTAAATATTGCTCAAACTTTCATCTTTTCTTCTACTAAAAGTACTGCCATTGAAGAAATCTTTTCTTTGTAATATTTTTCTTATTTTTCAGTATAAGAAAATTTAAGAAATACTGCTAATTGTATTCTAATGGAATCATTTAGAAAATACATAGCAATGTCTCTTGACAATTAAGTAACATGGCTTTTTAATACATTGAAACATGGTAGAATGAGGAAAGACAGAAATCCTGGAAATAATAAGACAATCAAATGCCTGATTTGGGGCATTTCAAAGGCAGGTTGTTTACAATCCATTATTTTTCTTTTTATTGTTGTTCTACTTTGTCTTTTGTGCCTTTAAAGGCAATATTGACAACTAAAACTCAGCTTCATTTATTCAAAGCAAGTGCACTATCACTGAACGACAGCCCACTCCTGCTTAAAAATCTCTTGATTTTAACACAATATGCTATGCTTTCTAATTTATATAAGTAAACACCAAAAGAAAACAATATTAATTTGTGTGAGGAAGAACCCCTTGCTTTTTATGTATATGTATTGAGCCAATTTCTGAAACACTATTAAATGAGTATCTTTTCGAACTTCCCTAATTATCTTACAGCACTATCAAGTTCTGATGGGTCTATTGTGAATGCCCCATTTTTCTTATATTCTTTGTATTTGTTCTGGATCTGAAAGCATGCTAAGGCAATTATAGTATAATTATGTAAAAGTCAAATTTATTTTTTCTTTCCTCTTTTAAAGTTGAGTTAATTGGTGGCAACATTACTCTACTATAAAGATATTGAACATTTTTCAATTTGCGCAAAATATCAAGTTCTAATTTTGTAATTTGAATAGATGCTTACCCATAAAAAGAACAAGCCATTTTTTAAAGTTGGCTTGGTGTCTTCATAAAATATTTTCTCTGTATCAACCATTTTAATTTTCCTATGATTAGCCCAGAGAAATCAAAGAGTGCTTGATAGTAATATGAACCTTATTTGTTTATTTTCAAAGAATTTTTTAATGGTTCTGGTGTAAATTATTCGTCTGGGTTTCTGGAGAAACTTCCTCTTGAAAACAAACTGCTCTGCACAAAATTTTTGACAAGAAAAAGATTGTTGGTCTTTTCATCTACATATCAAATTTGTAAACTATAATTGCTTGGTACAAATTTTACTTTAAGTAAAATAAGAGGGGAAATAAGGCAATTCAGCAGAGTCTGGATTCTAGAGGCCTGGTTTATTCAAGGTTGCATCACCTGACCTGATACTACATTTAACAAGAGAGACTACACTGCTTCAGACAGTCACTTTGTTTATATTTTTGCATTTCTCTTTTATTGAAGATAGATTTTTTTCCATGTAATATATCCTAATTATGATTTCCCTGCCTCTACCCCTCCAACCCCCCCCCCGTCCCTCCTATCTGAATCCATACCCCCCACCAGTTAGGAAACAAGAAGAATTCTCAAGGATAATAATAAAACATAAGATTAAAAACAAAATCTCAATCAAACAAAACAAACAGAAAATAACCCAATAAAAGGCACAAATCAGAGACCCATTCATTTGCACACTCAGGAAACCCACAAATACACAGAACTGGAAGCCATAGTATTTACCCGAAGGAAATTAGGGTAAAACACACACACACACACACACACACACACACACACACACACACACCACACACACACACACACACACAGAAAGAGAGAGAGAGGCGGGGGGACAGAGACAGAGACAGAGACAAATAGAGAAAATAAATACACTTTCTAAAAACAGCAAAGAAAGAAAAATGCTGAAGGCACATTATGAGAAAAGGAACTTCCAAAGAATCAGAGTCCATTCAGTTCATTATCTGTTGCCCATCTGCTGCTGGGTATGCTGCCTGCACTTAAGAGTATTTTGTTGCACAAGTGAGACCCCCTTGGAAAAAACCAAATTTTCATTTGCAAGTATTTATCAATTGGAGATATTTTCTGAGTTAGGGATAAGAGCATATGTCTACAACTCCATTCAGGTCTAGGACCCCAATATGATACACACCAGTGCAGACCTGTGCATAATGCCTCGGTTTTTGTATGTGTATGGGTCCTATTATCTTTAGAAGCTCTGTTTTCTTGGTGTTCTCCATACTCTCTGGCTTTTACATTGTTTCAGCTCCTCTTCTGAGGTGTCCTCTGAGTCTTGAGGGGAGGAATTTGATGAAGACATCAAATTAGGGATAATTGTTCCAATGTATGTCACTCTCTGCATAGCTGTGGTTCTTTGTGTTTGTTACCATCTCCTGCAGGAGAAGCTTCTCTGATGATGGTTGAACAAGGAACAAATTCATGAGTATAGCTTCTATAGTCATAGAAATATCATTAGGGATAATTTTATTGCTTCCTTCCTTTAGTAAAAGAGTAATGTTTAGTTTTACCTTAGGGCCCAGAGCTATCTAGTCACCCAAGCTATGTGGTTATGGGTTTCACATATTGGAGTGGGCTTCAAGTAATATCAGATATTGATTTGTTATCCCTTCCACAAGATTGGTTCAGACAATGTTAAATAAAGCAAAATGCATACCTAAGAAAGTTGTGGATGCATCTCATTAATTTCATATTCTGTATCAATTCAGGAGTACTCAATTAAAATATCTAAACCACTTGTTCTATGTGTTTTGTTTGCAACACAGTAAGCTTTGCAGAATCCTGAGTAGGTGAGCAAAGTAGAGATTTATTGTGTTAGAGTGGCAAGAAATTCTTCATCAGTGTAAAATTCACAGGTGCCCTCTACTCAAGAGCATAAGCTGTCAATCACAGGATAATGTCTCATACCCAATTTCTAGCTCACTTATTGGGTCTATATTTTATTCTGTTTGTTTGATCAAATTTTTAGAACTCATGATAACAACTTTCTCCCTTCTTGCTCTTATAAATTTAATCAGGACTTCCAGTGACAGTTAAACTATAACCTTAATAATGGATTTTGTATTTGGTTATCTAATAAAAAACTCAGCAGTGTCTTTATTAGGTATGATATTTGCTGGAGCATTTTAGTACATGATTTATATGTTTATGATAGATCAATTATACTAAAGGACTTTCTGCAGGTAAGGGATATAGTTTTCAGAGATGTTTATCATTGATAGCTATGTGTCCCTTCATGAACCCTGTCTTTTTACCAATACAAGTGTATGCTTACATCACACTCACACACACACACACACACACACACACACACGTGTGTGTGTGTGTGTGTGTGTGTGTGTGTGTGTGTGTGTGTGCTCAAAAATAAAATATGTATGTTAGACAATTGTCCATACTCACATTTTCACGTTCTGCTACAACTTTTTCATAAATGATCTTGCTTTATTCCATGAAAAAAATAATCACACACCTAATTACTCCAGCCAACTTGATCTTAAGATTAACCATAGTTCTCAGCTACCCTGTGACCTTCAATTCATGTTTCTTCTGATGCCTTCCATTTCACATCCACACATCTTTTTACTCCATCTCTTTGAAAGGTTGTTAATGTAAAATTCTGTTACATCACTACCACCAAATGATAAAATATTTTTCTTCTGAACCTTTATAAATCTCTGTTTATTAATTCATGCATTTGTTGCTATAATGTATCTGCTATATTTCTGCATTTATTAGTACCTAGAAATATGTTAGCATGTTCTAGAAAGTCATAATATGTTTGTGTATAGTAGAAACTAGATAATAATTTATTATCTTTTTTAAATTTTAGAGAGGTTTATCATAGATTCATAAGTGGAAGCCTGAGAGGGATACAGAAAAGTCCCTGAATAGGAGAAGGGACCTTAGCAGTTAAGGTTTCTCAATAATAGGCTATGGAGCTTGTCATTTGTGACCAATTGTATGCAACAGATTTAAAATATCAGTTTTAGAAGGCATGTTACTAGATTTTAATATGCAATTGAATGGTCTAGTTTCCAAAACCTTTTTATCTAGATTTAGATAATAGGATATTCTCTGTCTTAAACATACAGTTGGATTTAGCCCATCACAAAGTATTAGGAAGGTTTTGTTTAATCTATTATACCATATGTCCACAAAACCCCTTGTGAACATATATTCATAACAAATCTGCTTATAGACATATGTTTTTGTTATGTTAGGCAAATACTCAGGAGTATAATTATTATGTTATAGTGTAAGTAAATGTTTAACATCTAGAGAGATTGGTTAATTAGTTTCCAAAGTGGTTGCACCATTTTCTACTCTTACTAGTCATCTATGAGAGTTTAAGTTGCCACACATCCTAATTAACCTGTCATTTTCAGGATTTTTTAAAAATTGAATCTGTTCTAGTGGATTTAAAAAGTGTACCTCATCATGACTTTAATTTTTATTTCCCTGAAATAGTTTGGCATGTTGCCAAAGTAAATAGTTTATGTATATAGACACATATTTTACATTCAGATTAATCTCTCTGATTATGCACACACCAATGTCCTCCTGCTATGACTTAGAACCTACTCTTCACTCTATTGCTGTTTTGAGAAAGATGTATATGTTGCTGTAGATCTTGGCTGTTCTTTACCTCTGTTGGACAGTCGCTTCTTGGGGAGAGAGCAAAGTTTTGGACTCTTGTCATTGTGTCCAGCATACAAGACTGTATTTAAGAGTTTCAATGTACACTTTGCCCTTCCTATATATTTTCCTTAATTCTGCTCCAGGTATAAAAGTTCTCTGATATTCTACTGTACTTACTTAGGCAAATAGTCATCTAGATGTAAAAGTTATCTTCAATGATCTTAGTTAGTGAAAGGTGGAATATTATCTATTGACTCTATTATCATCTATCTGTGTATCTATTTAATTTTGTATCTATTTATATATCTATGAGTCTATCTATGTATCTGTCTAATATCAATCTATGCACCACCTATTTATGTATCTATCTATCTATCTATCTATCTATCTATCTATATATCATCTGTGCATCTATCATTTATCAGTTTATCTATGTATCAATCTATCAATTTATCAGCTTTCTACTTATCTAGCTACTGATCAGGTAAACTTCTGTCTCAACCTGGCATTGGTGGCACACACCTTTAATCCCAGCACTTGAGAGGCAGAGGCAGGCGGATTTCTCTGAGTTCGAGGCCAGCCTGGTCTCCAGAGCGAATGCCAGGATAGGCTCCAAAGCTACACAGAAAAACCCTGTCTCAAAAAACCAAAACAAAAAACAAAAAAAAAACTTCTGTCTCATCATATTTAAAGTATGTAGGAAATTAATAAATTTTACACAAACAAACAATTTTATTTAAGAAACTTAGAAAATATTTTGATATTTTTAAGTGTTCTACAACAAACACCCTATAAACAAAAAGAGACAATTACTAAATGAGATTTAAACACTTTCAGATTGGAATGCACATGCTTAGGATTTATAAGAAGACAGAAGATGCTAAGCTAAAGCCGGTGTGCAAGAAGAGCACCTTTGTTCACTGGTACTTGGCAACAGTGAGAAAGGTGTGTGTGTTCACATATTGCTTCCTGTCCTCTTGAATGCCCCAGTTGTATGTCATGTGTCATGTGCAGGTGTTGCATCCTCTTTATCTTTTCTTGTAAACAGATAGTATAAGTATATTGCTTCTGTTTTCTTTATTTGTTAATGTCATTCTAAGTTGTTTGCATTCTCATCTAAAATTTATATGAAGGCAAACCATTCATATACATAAAACAACAATTATAAAGAAAAAAAGAACAGAAATGAGCAAAAATAATAATGCAGAGGGGAAAAGTGTAAAGGAAAGACAGGTAAAGGGAAGAAAATGGGGAAAGTAGAAAGGAATAGAAATACCTATGTTTTGCAACATTGTGAAGATATTTAATTTAAAGAAAAAATTTAAACCTATATCTTCTTTTAAATCATTTATCTAACCATTCTGTACCCATATACTCTACACATTTGGGCTACGGCAAACACATTAGTAATCAAGATACAAGCTTTTTAAAAACATTTTACAACTTTCAACTTAGCAATTCCACTACATTAAAATAATTTAAATCAAGACTTGAATCCAGAATATCTTTGTTTTGTATTATCAGAAAATCTTAACAAATAAAAGCATGTTCTATCCAATTGTCCTCTGTGTTGGATGTTTGAAAATACCTCTAACATCATTTACCCATTAATGTTTAATTCCATCCTGAACTCTCTATTATTTTTAATATCATCTTCGGTGTGTGTGTGTGTGTGTGTGTGTGTGTGTATGTGTGTGTGTGTGTGTGTATGTGTGTGTGTGCATCTTGTGCTTTCCATTTGTTGAATTCTAGGAGAGAACTATCTTGAAATAAAATAAGATCATTGAATTTATGAGGAAGATAAAACTTGGATAGCTAAATATTTAAAGCTTTAGTTTTCTCACCTAAACTCTGTACTGGAAGTTCATGTAGAATTTCTCCAAATTACTAAAAAAAATCATTAAATTACAGTTGTAATTTAAATCTAACATGCTGTCTTGTCTTGGGAAATTATCTGAAAAATACATAGTAGATAGAACTCTGGTATATGCTGTCATTGTTCTGTTAAAATCATAATTAAACATGAAGAAAACTAATAAAGCCAATGTTAAACTTAACCTTTTCTTCCTGAATGACATCAACCACAGTTTTACAAACTTTTTTCAGAAAATGGAATTACACATATTTTCCAATATTTAAGGAAAGGATGAAAAGTAAAATATTGAGAAGAGAAGTCCAATTATTTCCATTCTTATTTATATTTCCACTGATAGTTATCAACTCATATATTATTGTCAGACTTTGAGTGTTAATTAAACTTTGCAAATAAATTAAGTAGGCAAGAGAAGGTAATGCCTTTTATATAAATTAATAAGGAATTTCTTCCTGAGAATGTTTTATTACTACTGCAGTCATTATTTTCTTATTAACAAGTTGGTCACAATCCTTATTAATTGTCTTTTCTTACACTGTGCTGTTATATTGCAGATTATATGATACTCTTGCAATACTTAATTACTAAGCTATTATGTTTTGGTTATAGAAAACCTAGAAGTCCTAGAAAAGTTCTAAGCATTTGCACTTGCATCTCTATGTGTTCATTGAAAATAAGGTCACTTATGATGCTTCTCTTTCTTCAAGTAAAAAGTTAATGTTATGCCATAACTTCCTTGAAGATCCAAACTATTAGACAGCTGAGCATTTTATAACTCCATTATCTTTTAAAATATATATGGAAATTATGTTTGGTTTTGAGTTACTTTCCTTGGATAGTATAATACTCCTAAATTGCATGTCCCATTTCATTCCTGGATTTTGTTGGTTTCATTTTCCTGGTTCTGCTATTTGAATCTTATATATAAATATAGAGAACCAATGGTCTGATTTTTTTTCATTTTTTTGTTTTTCTTTGTTCTGATTTGAAAGAGGATATATCAGGATGTAGTCAAGGTTGTCCTGGAGACAGTATCTTCTTGCCTCAAGTCTAACAAATACTGAGATTTCAAGCACATGCACATATACAACAGTAGTTAGGTGTTCAATAGATAAAACTGTAGCATGAAACAATCTACTACATAAAATATTATCCATTATGTTCCAAAGAAATTTGTGCCCCAGTAATGACTGTGTATAAAGTTATTTTTGACACTCTATCATTAGTATATTACAATGCAAAATTATCTAAGAATAAATGAGACATATTGAATACATTATATACATATGGGATATATTAAATAATTTAAAAGTTTTGGGAATTGAATGCTTTATAAGTGATTGTGGCTTGTAGCACAAAATCTGTAATGGCAGTGAAGGCAAGGTGTCAATAGTGAAAGCAAGATGTCCCTTGCTATGGGGACACAGTTTGATCATATTTCATCCACACCCAGGAATCAGAAAGACTGAATATAATACATAGCCAGGCTGTAAAGACTCAAAGCCATGCCCCAGTGGCACACTTCCCCCAGTAAGGCTTCATCTGGGGCAGATAACATAACTTTCTGAAACTGGGAATCAAGTGATTAAATAAACAAACTTTTGAAACATATTATTTTCATTCCAACCACAACGATTATATAGGCAAATTGTCACTACAGGTGTTAGGCAGTTTATATTTCATATAAGGCCCATAAAAATATGTACTATGTGGCAATATATTACATATTGCTGAGCAAAAACACAAAACACTCGGGTGCAATGAATTCAAGTAATTTCAATATAAAATACTAGGAAATAGATGTTCTAAAGTGGCATGTGTCCATATTAGACATATTTTAAACACTAAAACATTATGGTAACATGAATTTAGGAACAACAATTATTAAAATATCACTTTCATATTTTGTATGTAGAGTGACATATATAAAATAAAACACAACATTGTATGAAGATATAAAACTGTATTATGAAATAAATATAAAAATCTAACTAAATATATTGATGAATGATAAGTGTATGTGCACATTTTTCTAATAATCCATTAACAGGATGAAGAATTTGCATTTTATATACCTTTGATATTCCTAGTAAAGTTAAAGATAATTATGTATAGCAATAATAAGTTTATAAAAGCTTTGTCTTCTTAAAAAGTCAAATTCCTACAAATTATTGTTAAGGAAATACTCAGTTGTATCTTTTTGGCTGACGTATTGAAATAAAGAGTATATTCACTTAGGGGATTTTGCAATGGTCTTTGTATATGAAAATACTGGCTTTATTAGAATACAAGGAGCATATGATTTATTTTCCTTTGCTTACATCTGTGTTTATCATGGGCACATTTAGTGAAAAATATGCATGCAATTGGTACTTAGTTCATTAATAAATATAACCCAATGGGCTACAAATATGCTACTTCTGTGTGTATTTTTAATATAGTAGATATTCATGCTATAGTGAAATATATTTACTGTTTGTTTTAAAATAAAAGATTTTTTATATTCAAATTTAAAGCCAATTAATGCTGACACATAAACTACAGAACGGTGTGGATAATATGTCTTTGTGTTTACTTATGGTGTGTGTGAGAAATATAGGAAGATGAAATGTGTTTCTTAATCATTTAAGTAGTCCATAGCAACAGTTGATAGCAACCTCAGCAGGAGACTTTGTTTTCTCTAATCAAATATTTGTTTATTTTTACACTAATTTTGAGTTCTTACTCTCTTACTCATATAAGAAGAAAAGAACTTTAACATATTAAGTTCAAATTCAGAGAAAATGCCACTTCATTTCAGCCTTCACATTTAATTAATCCCATTGGAAGACATCACATACTTTAGCCATACTACATAAAGAAACCAAACTGTACTGATGGGGAGCCTTCATCTTTATTGTTCTCTGATAACTCTAGTGAGCTTGTTTGGTCTTTGATCATTTTATGCAGCTGAGCTTTTCGGGGAGCATTTCTTAGCAGTCCCATATATATTCAGTTAGTGAATCTGGTGGTCAGTTTCAGGGATGTCCTGATGGTATTTTGAATGATTTACTCTCTGAGCCTAATGCACATTCCTGTAAGTGGAACGTTTCACCTTGCTGTCAACATGCTTTGTCTCAAGGACCTTCCCACTAAAATAGGTTTAATCATGCAAAAACTGCTACAGGCAAAACACCATCTGCAGATGAGAGGAAACAGTTACGTTTGTCTTCCTTGGTCTGGATTACCTCACTCAGGATGATTGTTTCCCCGCTCATTTCATGATTAATATTTGTTTTACCAAATATTATTATATTGCATAATTATGCTATATTTTTATTAACCATGCATCAGATAAACGATGAAATATAAAACACCATAAACATTTCCTGACTATCTGAATAAAATAGCAATTAACAAAGATGAACAGTTATCATTGCAGTAGGATATTCAGTCCTTTGGCCATGTGCCCAAAAGGGATATAGAACATGTATTAGATCTACTTTGAGGCTTTTGAGAAACCTCCACATTCATTCGCACCATTCATTCACTCAGTTTCACCATTTTGGTGCATCAGGGAATAGGGCAGAATTGAGAAGCCACCTAGGGAACTATATCAAGTAAGCCACCAACATCTAGTCGTCCTCTGTCATGTCCTGCAACTATACTGTGGCTCATGGGGAACATAGGGAACACTAATTTGAGTAAGTTGAACACTCAGTGTATCTTTAATTTCCATTTCCTTGATGTCTAAGGATGTTGAACTCTTTGAAAATGTTCTAAATCATTTTTATTTCATCTTCTGAGAATCCACTGTTTAGTCCCATGACCTAATTTGGTTATGTTATTTAATTTCTTGATCTATAGTTTTTGTTGTTGTTGCTGTTATTCTTTGTATATTCTAGAGACACTGTGTCAGCTGCATGGCTTGTAAAGATTTCTCCAGTTTTTAAATATCTCTCTTATGCTAATGATTTCAAGCCTACTACCTACTTTCTTGTCTATTAGATTCAGGATACAAGGCTTATATTGAGGTTCTTGATCCACTCAATGTTGAATTTTATGCAGAGCAATGAAAAAAGAATCGAGAGTCATTTTTCCACATGTAACTATCCAATTTGACCAGTGCCATTTGTTGAAGATGTTGGTTTTTTTGTTGTTTTTTGTTTTTGTTGTTTTCTTTTTTCCCCCAAAGGGTTTGTTGTTTGTCAAAAAGCAGGTGGCTATAGGAGGAGAATGGTCTTGTATAATATGACCTCACTTAAATTCCGTTGCTTGAAATATCTGTTTCAAGCAACATTCATGCAAATGTTTCTCCTACTTTACAAAAAGAAAAGAAAAAAAAAGAAATAGTAGAGCAGCGTCTCCAAGATCAGACTGTAGTCTGATTAGAACAATTGACGGTATCAGTCTCTACCTGGGAGCAGAAACTGCCCTCCTGATACAGGAGTGCTTTTTTTTGTTATTTGTTTTTGTTTTTGTTGTTGTTGTTTTTTTGAGACAGAGTTTCTTTGTGGCTTTGGAGGCTGTCCTGCAACTAGCTCTTGTAGACCAGGCTGGTCTCGAACTCACAGAGATCCGCCTGCCTCTGCCTCCCTGGTGCTGGGATTAAAGGCATGCGCCACCACCGCCAGGCTAGGAGTGGTTTTTTATTTAAATTAGAAACAATCTTATAAGTTGGGATGGAAGATTCCATTGCAGATCTGTTGGGATATCAGCAAGGGGCTTGGGATGCTGATCTTCTCATCAGAGACTTGCAAGTGAAACCCACAGAAACAGCTGACCTGAACAAGGGGGAGCTCCTGCATCCCAGACTGATAGCTGGGAAACCAACATAGGACTTATCTAGACCCCATGAATGTGGGTGTTGGTTAGGAGGCCTCGACAATCTATGGGACCTCTGGCAGTAGTTCAGTATTTATCGGTAGCCCCAAGAATGGACTCTAGGTGCCCATTCCACATAGAGGGTTACTCTCTCAACCTAGACCCTGCGCCAAAGGATATGATACTCTGAAGATCCCCCGTGGAAAGCCTCACCATCCCTGGGGAGCATAAAGGAGCTGGGATAGAGGGTTATTTAGGGGCAGAGGAGGAGGGGAGGGAGAGATACCTGGGATGACATGTAAAACAATCTTGTTTCTAATTTAAATAAAAAAATAGGAAAAAAAGATTATTTTCAATTTTTGAGCACTGGCTATCTCAGGTACAGCCCAAATACAATGTAATAATCTCATTAGGTGTTTAGACAGACAGCACTTGTAGCTTCTTTAGGTGTTAGGAAATAAAATGTCTAAGGGAATATTTTGTAAAGCACTTTATTTCACATGGCTTGCTTTATGTAGTGGCATTTTCTTGTCTATTTCAAAGTTTATCGTTTAACATAATTTGAGATATCATAAAATAGATCAGGTTAGCCTCTCTTAAGAACAAAGCTGATTTAGAGTCATCAATAAATAGCACTAAAGTTTTTAAGAGTAATCATAAGTGTGAATACATTTCAGTGTATGTGCTAGGTAGTTTTATCTCAGGAGAGAGGAGGGAGTCTCAAATGAGAAAATGCCTCTGGTAGATCTGGCTGTAGGGCATTGTCTTAATTAGTGAATGGTGTGGGAGGTCCCAGCCTATTGTGGGTGGGGCCACTACCGTGGTGCTGGTAGTCCTGGGTCCTATAAACAGACTGATCATGCCATGGGAAGTCAGCCAGTAAACAGTAAATTCTTCCATGACCTCTACATCTGCTCCTGCCTCCAGTCTCCTGCCCTGCTTAAGTTCCCACCCTCTCTGCTTTTGATGATGAACTGTTTTATGGGACTGTCAGTGAAATAAACCCTTTCCTTTCCAAATTGCTTTTAGTCATAGTGCTTCAATACATCAATAGTAACAGTAACTAACGCAGAAATTAAGCCAGAAGTGGTGGTGCATGTCTTTAATCTAGCACTTGGAAGGCAGAGGCATGCATCTCTATGAGCTCAAGGCCAGCCTGATCTACAATGCAAGTTCCAGGACAGCCTGGACTGTTAAAGAAAGAAACCCTTGCTTAGGTGGAAGCTCTGCCACAGCTCCTCCTTCACTCCATCTCCAAACCCTATCCCTCAGAAAGTCTGCCAAATGGTGGCTCCTTCCCTGGAGATGTTCAAGACCAAATCTACAGGGTATTTAAGACCCAGCCAATAGGCCTGCTGTTTGATCTCTCTCCTGCCTTCTTGAGAGTCCCCCAAGAGTTTCTTTGCTCTGCTTATTAAATCTGGTCTTATTAATACACTTTGGTTTGGCTTATTGCATCAATAGAGGAACCCCTAAACTGGAGATACTTATCAAACCTGTCTTGGAAAAACAAATAAACCAACAAAAGGAAAGAATTTGATAGCAGGATCATGTAGCATTGCTGTTACAGACATTACCATGTTGTTTGGAGAATGTGAAGGGACTTTAGAGTTTTATGCTAGAAAGGTCGGTCATTGAGAGTTGAGAGCTCAGTGAGTTATTCTGTGGGGGCTTGATACGTAAGAATGTTGAGAGCAGTGTAGATGGAGGCCTGGCTTGTGAAGTTTCAGAGGGAAGCAAAAACTTACAAGGCTGTTCATGTGATTATCTGTCATATTTAGTCAGATGAAACTGAAGAATCATCTGTGATTCACAAGAGACCAGAAACATTAAAGTTAATACTTTGCTTTGCTAGGTCAACAAATGCGAGTCAAAGTGGGCTGAAAAATCAGCTGTTATTAGGAAGAGTCCAGCATTACTGAGGTGAGGTCTTCTGGGAAGCGTTTCCTCAGGGTATGTTTGGGCTCTCTGCAAACATCATGGCCAGCAGAGTGGCAGTACATGTGGGGCAAGAAGGGAATTCATTTCAACAGATATAATAGCTAGTGCCAGTTCAATTTTTTTTAATTCTGATACTTTACTATAGGCATATTTAAACACAAGAAATTTTGTGAAAAAAATTTCCTATAATAATTAACTCAGTCTCATGTATATAACAAAATGCTATACATCAGAACTCATGTAAAATACAAGTGATGTCGTCCATAAAGATGGGTTCTTTAGATTAACAGAGGAATTACACTCAAGGTAAACAATGCTTCTAATAAGAGTCTTTAGGAGGACTGCAGATGGACTGAGATAAACATAAGAGACTAAGACAGCTGTAGCCTAGCCATACAGAAAGCACAGAGTTCTCTAGCTTATTAGCCACATCTGTCCCTTCCATTCTAAGTGTAAAAGAGATCATACATTTCTCTCTTTGAAGAGATACCCCCAAGTGTGATAACATTTCATGTTTCCATAAGGCTTATCTGTGAGAACAAGTAATTACATGCTTCCTACAAGGGTCAGCACATAGAATCTATGTTCCAGGTGCTGTTGAAGTTGTACTTCATGCTGGAAGCTGAACTTGGAAGTGTAGGAGTCACCCGAGTGGTACTCATTTTATAGGGCTGAGGGGGTCATGGAAAGTAGCTGTGTCTTGGCACTGAATGTGGGGCTAGAGTCTGTGGGACCTCAGAAGAAGCTGTTAGAGAAAGTTCAACTCAGTTGCAGCAGAAGACCTCAGCATTTTGGAGATGCCAGTCCCTTGAGATGACCACCAAAAAGAGCAAAGGCAGTGGAGGGAAGCCAGCCAGAGCCCAGAAGACAATCTGTATGTGCCGCAGAAGACAGAGGCAGAAAAGTAACCAGAAACCTTAGGAGAGGCCCAGAATATTGTCAGTAGATCCCAAAGACTGTATTTACTTACCTAAACTGTGGGAGTTTTGTTTCCCTTTCTTCTGATTGTGACTGTGTGAAAAAAAGGTTCTTCCCCTTTTACATAAGCATATATTTAGATGAGTTTTGACTTTCACAGGAACCCAGGGTTGAGAGATTTTGCTTTTAAAGAGATTTGGGATTCTTTATTTGTTTTGATTTTGAGACAGGGTTTCTCTGTGTAGCTTTGGACACTTTCCTGGAACTGGCTCTGTAGACCAGGCAGGCATCAAACTCATCGAGATCTGCATACCTCTGCTTTCCAAGTGCTGATATTAAATGCGTGCACTACCAATCTCCAGCAAGATTTTGGATTTTTAAAAAAAATGATATTGAAGTTTCTATGTCCTTGAATTTGGAAGGACTGTGGGACTTTTAAGGTTATTTATGTTTTGTATTGCAATATTAATATTAACATGGTATCTTGGGGATAATGACAAAGGGAAGGTTATTTCTGAAAAGTGGAGTGTTTGTGTGTCAAGTTGACAAGAGGTCAGATTCCTGGCTAGTTTTTTGTCCACTTGAAAACAGTAGGGACCTTAAAGAAGAGGGATCCTCAGTTGAGAAAATGCCTCCATGATATTTGGCTGTACAGAATCTTCTCAAAGAGTAACTGATTCAGGATGAGTGTCTAGTCTGTTGTGGATGTGGCCACACCTAAGCTGATAGCACTGAATTCTATAGTAAAGAAGGATAACCAAGCCACAAGAACCAAGCCAATAAGCCACAACCCTCCATTGCCTCTGCATCACCTCCTGCCTCCAAGATCCTAGCCTGCTTGTCAACCTTCCCTTCCTGCCTTAGATGCTAAACAGTTAGATGGAATTGTGTCTGAAACAAACCCTGTCATGGTGTTTCCTCACGGCAAATGTAACCTTAACTAGGAAAGGTGTGTGTGTGTGTGTGTGTGTGTGTGTGTGTGTGTGTGTGTGTGTGTGTGTATAGTGTTATCATATTGTATAATGTAATATCATAGATAAATTACAATACTATACATCTGTGATTACATACTTTACAATATAAATAATGTAAATTCTTTCCTTAAGTCTCCTAACACCGTTTTATTTTGCAAGCTGCTGTCTGAGGCATACTCTATGTCAATTTACTGTATGCACATCTAGGCCTTTTTCCATCTCATGTCTCACAATCTCTCTTATCAGCACTAGAAATGTTTGTTATTTTTTTCTGCTCTGTGCTAATATTTTGTTCCTCTTTTTTCTTGATGGGCAAGACCTGACCTATCACCAGAGATTCATGGGTGATTTATCTTCTCTGGACAGCCAAGGTGATTTTCAGCTGCCTCTTGCTGGAGCAAGGAGAGAGGGGGAAAAAGAGTGAAATAAAGCATAAATCTCCAAGCAGTATGTCTGTCTTGAAATGTCAGCTCACTACATACATTTTCATTTCTCATCTGGGAATAAATTGTGATCTTAGAAATATGAAAAATGAGGGAAATCAAGAAGGTCATCTCTCTGTTAATGGAGTTCTCTAATCTGTGGACCTTTCTGGTAAAAACAGTGCTGCACAGGCAAACATACAAAAAATCTGGTTTTAAAGCAAGAGCCACAATGTACATATTTGTTTAATTCAGTGAGTGTAGATCAAAGAGAATGACTATCCTCACTACTCTGAGAAATATTGAAATACTAGTCCTCAAAAAAAATTCTGAAAATTCTTATTTCACAATTGTTATGTAACAATCAATAGATAATGATACAGGTATAATTAAAGCATGAATATGTCTACAACACTTTGAACTAATTTTCTTTCTAATGTCAAAGCATTAAAGGGACTAATGAAGTTCATTACAATTATACAACAATTATAAAATATCTTCTAAAATACTATAAATTTTGTTTGTGGAGTAAATAGACACACATTAATTTCATTCTAGGGCCTAAATAAAAATTCATATGGATTAAGGTTTCAAACAGTTTTTTGTCCTACAAATGTCTATAAATAAAACTATTTCCTTAAAGAGCACTTGTGGAATAGTGTTCTCATTTGAAAACCATTTCCTTGTCATAATAATCATTTTCAGTTGGTAAGACCATCCAAGGCAATCTATTTTGTAATATTTTGCAATCTGCCTGGATAAATAATCACTCAGAAGGACTTTCACAATCGATAAAACATATTTTTATTTTCAATTCACTTTTGTGAAACTAACTGGATCTTACATTAGTGTAATCTGTAATACCTTTTCCATTTCTCAATTCTCATCCTGTTTTTCTTTTCACATTGAAATAGCCAGTACTCTTAAGTAGCAATAATATGACTATAATATAAACATACCATCTGACTCTCCTATAGAAAATGGATTTTTAAAAAGTTTGGTCAGAAGCCAGAGGAAGGATTCCACCGTTAGCAAGGCTTTCTATTCAATTTTCAGTGGGATCCTTCCAAATTAAAAGCAGATTGTTCTTTATATTTTTTCCTATTCTGACTAGACATAAACCTTCTAACAATTTAACATCTTCTGTAGCTTTTATAGTTTTTTTAGCCCTTCCATTTTCTAAATCATTTTATTGAAAAATATGCTCGAGTACGCAACTTCTTTGTATATATAATAACAACAGCTTTTCTCTTCCTCCAGGGAACTTCATTACTACATGACCAAAGCAGGTCAGTGAGAATTTCATGACTAAATCAGCACTGAAGGGAGACATAACTACATTTATATTTGTCATTCGGGCATGAAGGGATTCTTACAAATCTTTGCATATGTTGCTATATGATTCAAAAATACAAAGGCCTACATTAAATTCTTTTTGTTTTTCGAGACAGGGTTTCTCTGTGTAGCTTTGGGGCCTCTCCTGGCACTCGCTTTGGAGACCAGGCTGGCCTCAAACTCACAGAGATCCCCCTGTCTCTGCCTCCCGAGTGTGCCACCAACAACCGGCTCATTAAAGTTTTCATAAATATTCTACACCAAGTTTTGAAACATGCCATCATAAACTATTATTTTGTAAAATTTATACAAAGTTCCACAGAGTTCAATATTTACTGATGGGATATTAAACACAGGAAAACTTTAAAATATTCATTTTCTCAGCCATTGAAATGTAACAATGATAGACACATTATGAATGAACACATTGAGTCAAAATAACATACCAAAAGAATTTTATTACTTTTAATACTTAGAATATGACATCTATTTGCATTTTCAAAGCATCTTATTTCTATCTAATATAAAAATGTCTATTCCATGTTTCTGAATTAAAATATCTTGCAAATTATTTTACATTCTCTGAAATACAAGAACTAAACTTGATTCAGATTAGATGTTTAAATTATTTTAATATCTTTTATAATGAATACCAGATATTTAGTAATAATAGATCAAAATTAAGTATGTTTCTATTACCGAAGATGAGTTATAATGGAAAACCTAGTATTTCTTTAGTGAATCTTTTGTGTGCTAGAGTTTAAATATCAATTAGTTGGCATGGCTTTTATATAAATTTTGGTTAGTTCATGATATGTTAATTTTTGTAATTTTACACTGTATCTTTCTCATAAAATTTAAATCTTTATTATATTGATATATTTCATTATATAATATATAAATGCCCATTAATATAAAAACCAGTTCTATTAAGAAAAAAATTAAGACTATTTTATGGTGATGTTTTATTTAAATTAGAAACAAGCTTGTTTTACATGTCAATCCCAGTTCCCTGTCCCTCCCCTCTTCCCCTGCTCCCCAATAATCCATTATCCCATGCCTTTTCTGCTCCCCAGTGAGTGAGAGGCCTTCCATGGGGAACCTTCAAAGGCTTTAATGTCATTTCAGGCAGGCCTAGGCCCTGTGTCTAGGCTGAGAGAGTATCCCTCTTTGTGGAGTGGGCTCCCAAAGTCCATTCTTACACTAGGGATAAATATTGATCCAATACCAGATGCCTCATAGATTGCTCAGGCCTCCTAACTGACACCCACATTCATGGGGTCTGGATCCGTCCTATGGTGGTTTCCCAGAAATCACTCTGGGATCCATGAGCTCTCCCTTGTTCAGGTCAGCTGTTTCTGTAGGTTTCTCCAGCCTATCTTGACCCCTTTGCTCATCACTGCTCCCTCTCTGCAACTGGATTCCATAGTTCAGCTCAGTGTTTAGCTATGGGTGTCTGCTTCTGTTTCCATCAGCTCTAGGACGGCATATAATCTCATTATCAGGGAAGGGCATTTAACATAGTCTCTCCACTATTGCTTAGATTGTTAGTTGGGGTTGTCTTTGTAGATCTCTGGACATTTCCCTAGTGCCAGATTTCTCTTTAAACCTATAATGGCTCCCTCAATTATGATATCCCTTTTCTTGCTTTCCTCTATTCTTCCCCTGACTCAAACTTTTTGCCCTCATGTCTTTATGTGTAAGGGAAAGAACATAGTCAACAAGACAAAATGATGGCCCACAGAATGGGAAAAGATATTAATCAACCCCACATCTGACAGAGGGCTAATTTCCAAAATATATGAATAACTCAAGAAACTAGTCACCAAAACACCAAATAATCTAATTAAAAAGTTGTGTACAGAACTAAATAGAGAATTATCAATAGAGCAATCTAAAATGGCTGAAAGACTCACAAGCAAGTGCTCAACATGCTTAGCCATCAGGAAAGTGCAAATGAAAACAACTCTGAGATACCATCTTGCTCCTGTCAGAATGGCAAAAAAAAAAAAAAAAAAAAAAAAAAAAAAAAAAAAAAAAAAAAAAAAAAAAAAACACCAATGACAATTTATACTAGAGAGGATGAGGATGTGAAGAAAGGGGAATACTCCTCCACTGCTGGTGGGAGTGCCAACTGGCACAGCCACTTTGGAAAACAGTATGGTGCTTCCTCAGGAAAATGGGAATCAGTCTGCCACATGATCCAGCAATTCCACTCTTAGGCACATATCCAAAAGAAGGACATTCATACAAAAAGGACATCTATTCAACTATGTTTGTAGCAGCATTATTTGTAATAGCCAGAACCTAGAAGCAACCTAGATGCCCCTCAACTGAAGAGTGGATAGAGAAAATGTGGCACATTTATACAATGGAGTACTACTCAGCAGAAAAAACAAACAAACAAACAAAAAAACCTAAAACAATGGAATCTTGAAATTAACAGTCAAATGGATAGAACTAGAAGAGACCATTCTTAGTGAGGTAGCCCAGTCATAAAAAGACAAACATGGTATATACTTATTCATATATGGATTTTAGACATAGAGAAAAGGATTGCCAGCCTACAATCCATACCACCAGAGAAGCTAGGAGACAAAGGAGGACCCTAAGATTGACATATATGGTCCCCTATAGAAGGGGAAAGACAAGATCTCCTGAGCTAATTGGGAGTATGGGGGAGGGGTAGAAGGAATTAGGAGAAAATTAAATCTTTTAAAACTGTTAAATTTATGACCCTGGATTCAGTTGATGCTTCATGAATACCTCACATCTTATACTTTTAAACGACTGCTACCAGGTGTTTTCAATAAATAAACTTGTTTATGTTATTAGAAATTTTAATAGTCATATAAGTAGTGTTTGAATTTTGTATTTTTTATTATAATCACATTAGTGTTCTTATTATTCCATATATTTGTTCTTGTGAGTAGAAATGGAAAATTCTACTCACACGTAGACATCATTGCCCTATTTGATCTTAATGTTCAAGAAACCAATGTTGGCACAGTTAAGAGACACACAAATTGTCAAACTATGATTAAGTCACATTATTGTTATCTTTCTATAAAGATAACAACATTAAAAACAAATATTTTATTAATAAAAGGATATAATTTAATAATAGATTTGGAGATGTATACATCTCACTTAGAGTTCAATGAGGTACTTTAAAAACACTACATGGATAGCAACTTGGCTAGAAGTGAACATCATTACTTTTCATCAGTCATTCCTGTTTATTTATTCTGTCTTTGAGTTATTTCCCCAAACTATTGAGAGTACAGAATCATGTCTGATTCTATTTGTTACTATGCCACATGGAATCATCATGTTCATAAATTTGGGATGATATCTAAAATTAAGTCATGTTAAACAGATAAAGTCCTATAGAAGAAACCTAGGTTCTGTGTACATCTGTAGTATCTATTTCTACAAATTATTTTCTGTTGTTCAATATTCATAAAGCCTCAAATGTCATTTACTTAGCATTATAGCAAACAGCTGCAAATGCATTTTAAAAGAATATTTTGATTAATTTTTGATGATGTTATATAAGACATTAAAATAAGTTTACATCCCTTCTCAACTCTGCCCATAACTACCATTTATAACTATATTTTTGCTTATTACTTTTTATTTTTAAAAATTAAAGTAGAATTACATAATCACCTTCCGTTTTCTTCCTTCAAATTATCTTGTATACCTCATCAAGCTCCATTATTTAATGTTTTATTAATTGTTGATAAAATCATATATGTATACTTATTAATATATATGTACATACATATATACATATATTAATATGCAACGTACACAGTCTGTATAATGTTATCTTTTACATGTTGTCAGGACTGACCATTTGGTAATAGATAACCAATTTGTGTTCATTTTCCCAGGGGAGACTATTTCTCTTCCTCTTGGATGTTCTTAGTTGCCTGTAGATCTTTGTCTATAGTGGAGGACTCTTAAGTTTCCACCCTCCAATATCTATTTTACCATGTCTGTAGTTGTAGTTCTTGCTTATATCATGTATAGGCAGTCATGTTGGTGAGACTTTGCTTTTTGATTTTATATGAATCAATGACTTTGTCTAAAATGAATTCTATTAATCCATCTTGAAGTTATAAAAGTTACCTATAAGTTCATGCTAATATATGTTGTATTAGACCACATTTGTTAGATTTTTAAATCTATATTTTCTAGATGCATTCTTTTTTTAAAAATTGCCAGTATATTTGCAGATGCCTGATGGGGGAAGTAAGTCCTTCTGTGTATATGTTTGTCTTATTGGTTAATGAATAAAACACTCTTGGCCAATAGGGAAGCACTTTAGGTGGGACTATGAGAGAAGGATTCTGGGAAATGTAGGAAAGAGAGGAGTCACCATGTGATCCCTAGAAGAGAGGACGCATAAGGCCAGCATCCTTGATAAGATAAGTCCTTATAAAATTTGGTGGTCTTTGCAGAGCCCCCATTGAGGGCCCTACCCTGCCTGGGGAGTGGTGGGTAGATGGGGTGAGAGGGTAGGTTGGGGGTGGGGGAGGAAGGATGGGGGTGACAGGAGGGAGAGGGAGAAGGGACTTACATGTGAAACAAGCTTGTTCCCTAACTTGAGCTAATAAAAAAAATATTTAAAAAAAAAAAGAGGAAAAAAATAAAGTACAATCAGAGAAACTTGAAACAACTCAGGCAAAATAAATATATAGATTAATGCTTATGTTTTATAATTAAGACTGAGCTAGCAAATAAGAAGTCCTAGTCTTTGGTCAGCAGCATTGTAACTAGTATAAGACTCTATGTTTTATTTGAGGGCCCTAACCTGGCGGCAGAACTCAGGCAGCTGGCAGAAAGAGTTATCATTACAGATGCCTTTCAGGTAATGTTGTGTCTGTAATTTCACTTCAGCCCAGCATGTTTTTCAGGTGAGTATACAACAGAAGGGCAACTGAATTAAAAAAGAAAACTACATTTCAGTAAGTATAATGTGTAAAAGGAACATCAAACACTGCAAGATTTGTAGACATTGACATTTTGTTTGTTTGCTTATTTGTTTTTTTGCACTGTCTGTACATGCATAGGTTGCTGAGTTTGTGGACAGATACTGATTTATATTTGCTTTAAAATCAGAATGATATTAAAATATTTCTTCCAGAATTACAGGATGGAAAAAATTCAAAGCTCAATAGAAAATGCTATTTGCATATGGAGTTTTGTTTGTGCATAAGTTTATCTGTCCTTCTACATAAAATACTATGAATAAAATATCCTAGCATTCTAAAAGGACAGAATAATAAGGTTGAAGGAATATTTTAATCCCCACAAAATTGCTTTTTTATTTCTTTTTCTTCTATGAAGAACATTATTCTAGTGCTTGAAGAGGAATTAAATATTATTTTGCACTGTTGTCATAGTATACCCACATATGCTTAATAATATAAAATACAGTAATAAAGGTACATAAATGAATACTATAGCCATGGTAACTGTCGGAATAAATGACTTTCTTTTTAGTAGATGAACTTCCCTCTGCAATATTGCTATTTCAGTCAACTGAATTCCAATTAGCACAGCAGCAGGACAAATTAGCTTAAGGGTCTTTTTCCAGCAGAAGCTTCCAGTGGATCTAAAGTGAGCTGTAGCTGTAGACTCCTTCATTTTGTAGGTGGAAGCTGGGTTAATTGCTTTTAATTAGATTGCCTAATTATCCTAAATAGAACCAATATTTGTCTGCATCATTCTTGTACCAGGGACCTGAAAACCTCAAAGTAAAAATTCTTTCACTTTTTTGCCCTTGTGCAATACATTTGTTTTCATATCTTTCTTTCAGTCACTATTGGCATCTATTTTGTGGCCAAAAAGAAGTGAGACACACCACTTTTCTTTACCTCAGGACACTTGTTGTCCAAGTTAATGCCCATGCCCCAGGAAAAGTTATTCCCCATGATGACATTTCCTCACTTTCCTTTCTCAGTGAAGAAGTTTCTCAACTCACCATTTAATATAACACACACCAACCAATCTTTTCACCTGTGTGTTCAAGTTTTCATGGCATTAACCATTCATCAAGAAATCTTATTTTGACCTATTAATTTATTGTTTAAAAAGTTTATATATTGAAGACAATGCCATATCCCCCTTGTATTGTTGTATTTATTTAATATTATTTTGAGATTGGTGTTGTTTTCATGGAACTCGTGTTTGGGTAGTCATGTTACTGACTCTTCATGGGTGTAGCTTCTGATAGTACTAGGAGATGCAATCTCACAGTAAACTCTAGCCCTTGCAACATCCCTATACGTTCTTCTACATCATTCCCTAAGCAATACGTGTGGGAGTGTTTTGTAGATGTAGCTTTTGGGACTGGGTTCTACAACTCTACATTTTGATTGGTTGTGGCTTTCTGTAGTAGTTTCTGCATCACAGAGAAGTTTCTTTAATTATGTGTTAAGATTTAAAGAAATTGTTCTGCCGTATACAAAAACTGAATTCAAAAATTTAAGTGGAATATTGAATGAATAATGTTTTGTTATCAGTGTCATTATTTTACAACATGAATTTATTGGTTTGTTCAAAGAATTATCATGGCACAGGTACTACACAACTGGATTGGTGCCCCAAGTTCCATTTGCCAGGTTACAAGTTGTATTGAGGAAGACCTTACCTAGTAACAAATGCTCAAAAGAAAAAAAAATGCTTGAAGCTGTGAATCACTGCATTCATTCCTGAAGTAGAAAAATCATATAGCTTTGCACTTATAAAGTTAGCATAGTTTTGTGCACAAGTTTAAAATCAACACTTAATATGATTGCACTGTAAAAAAAAAGGAATAAAACAAAAATCAAATAGAATATAAGATATCTATGCTTATGTCAGGTACATATGATCCTTTTTGGCATTTAAATATATAAACCAAGGAGAAGAGTTTGGAAACAGCATGACAATTAAAAGAAAATACCAAGGTGCAAGCTTTTTGAAATATGGCTTGAGATATGGAAAGCAACAGTTTGTGCTCTAACTTGTTAGAGGAAAACATTTCTTTTAGTCTCTAATAAAATGACTGAAAAACTAATTATGAGCTAGAATTTATGAATGAAATTAATATAGTGAAATGCATATGAATACACCAATCTTGTTATTGAGGTTGATTTTAATAGGACATTTTCTGTTTAAAAGTGGTGGTAATAATATAAGCAATTACTATATTTATATTGTTTTTATGAATTGAATGACAAATGTGACATCATTTGTTTGGTTTTATGTAATATCTGATCTTAATAAGTAGCTTACTAAGTAGTAAATCATAAATATGTTATGAATTAGTTTTAAAATATGTATGTCTCCATAAATCATGGACATAATCAAATTTGCATTTTATGTGTGCCCATGCTCAATAGACTGTATTCAAGGACAGTTCTAGGTTCACATCAAATTGAGTAGAAAGCACACAGATTATTCACCCCTTTCTCCCATACATTCATAGTCTCCCTATTACCAATATCCTCACCAAAATTTTACATTTTTATAGCCAATACCCTATATCATCACATCAGTATTACCTAAGGTTTATAATTGTATGAAGATATGTTTCAGATACTCACCTTTTATAGATAAATAAATTTATAATTAAATGTATCCACATTCCAGCATCATAAATGTAATTGTTTTACTGTCTTCTCTTTCTTCCCTAATATATTAACTTCTATTGAATTTTTTTAGTGTTTGTTTTACTGTCCCCATAATATTTTGTTGTATGTAATTTGTTAGAATCTTAGTGTATAACTGTGAGATTTACATTTATGTCTGTGTGTGACACAATTGAGTCTTCTTCTTCTATAATAGAATATATTTCTGCAATCATTAGTTTCCTGATTTCATTCATCCAAGTTTCATAGTTTTGCTCACATAATACATATTTTATTATATTCATAAAAATACTTCATTTGTGATGAATGGTGTTCTTTTTAACCATGTATCCTATCTTAACTTTATTTTTATTAAGAGTTGAAGTAATTAATTAATATCAAATAACTGCTATATTTATGATACCTGTGAAGAATTCACAAAACATGACCAGATATTATGATTACATAGAAAATTTTAACAAATTGAAAAAGTAAGCACTGGTACTTCATATTCTCTGTTCAGAACGAAAAGTGTCTGTTTGTAACTTAGTAATAGAAAGAGCTGCAACCAAGGACAGATCATTAGTCTATCAATAACAATTGTATGACACAGATAAAAACAAATGGGAAACAGATATTTTATAAATATGGTTTGCTAAAGTAGAATTAGGTATTCCTTTGCTAATGTAAGCAACAGGATGAAGAGTACAATACAACACAGACATGCTATCTTGTTGAAAACAATTAAATTTCACAAACAAATTAAGAACATCCTTTTGAAAACTGTAATTAAAAGATAAGCAATTGGTTGAAATACTAAGAAAAACATAAGGGAGAAAACATGCAAATTAGAAATCCTATATGGAATTTGTAGGACAAATAAAGAAAACTTTAAAGTGTTTAAAGAATATTTTTAATAAACTTGAAATCCTTTATGGAGTTAGAGTTTGCTAAAAATTAAAGGATGTCAGAACTCTCAAAGTTATTCATGAAATCTCTAAAGACCAATTATTATAAAATAATTGTTCAAGTTGTCAGAAAGTTAGTACCTAATAAAGATAATGTCCAGAAAATTACAGTTTATCTAATTTTAAATGAATAAGACATTTAAAGCCTATTCAAACTCTTCCAGATAATTTTAAAAAGTTCAAACACTTTTAGAAAGTAGGATTATATTGGTTTTATTACACAGAAATTTTGGTATTTTGATGAAGAAGAATAATTCTTAAAAATTGTAGGTCACTTGATCTTTGATATGGTCCAGTTGAGCTTGCATAAATCTAGTTAAAGATAATTCATACAAAATACAATACAGTTAATAAAGGCAAAAGATGAGCAGATGTTACAGAGCATTAACATAGCAAGAGTTCTTGCATAGTAGGTGTGCAGGTGGCTCTACTGCAATATGGAAATACATAACAAAATAATATATGCAACAAAGTATATAACAATGAGAATATTCAGACAGCATACCAAAACACCTTAAAAACTATAGAAAACTAAAATTTCATCAATAATTAAAGTAACTATATATATACATATATATGTATATATACTTCTCATCAATAACTAATATAGTATATGCATATATATATATATATATATATATATGATCACTGCCACTCAGAATATCAGGGAACAATTTACAAATATAGGTCTAACATACTTATACCTAAATGAGGATAAATTATGTAGTAAAAACATGTTGTAAGCATGAAATTACTGAGGAAGAGGTAATTGTGTTGTTTCCTAAGAGGAATTTGATCTATAATTATATTTTACAATGTGATCTCTTTCCCCACATAATGTACCTTCACATACATTCATTGAGTTAAACACAGGTTTATGCATACAGATGTTTAACAGGAGAAAGTCATTCTGAAAGTGCACACTCAGCAAATCACAAATTTATGTTGAGGTATTATTAGATTATGAGCAAGTTCACAGGTGTTCTTTCTCACATATTCCCCTAGTATTGTTCCAATAGTGTATCTATAACCCTTAACAAGTATTTGTGGCAATAGATATAGATTTTTTTCAACTTTTGAAGATTCCCATAAACATAGTGAAGTATTCTGGGATAAGATACATGCCTGTATATGCAATTAATTTGCTTATATACATCATGAACACAGTCTGAAATTAATTTTATAAAATAATAGTTCTATTATTAGAATAAGTATTTTGGTGTGAAATTTCCCAATATGTAGTGACGTCAGAACCAAAATTATTTAGATTGTAGAATTTTGGATTTTTGATTTGGACATTAAGGTTAAAAATAAATAACAACTGTGCCACCAATCAATTGATAGATGCATTTTTTTATTTTTTACTATTTTCTGTCTTAGACTCATCTCTCTGAACCAAATTGATAATTCCATTTAAAAGAAGTTCTAGGATTAGAACAACATAATTTCACACTTAGTGACATCTTTTACTAATCCCAAGACACATTTCCTAACCCTCCAGTACCTCGGTTCTTTATCTATAAATGTTGGGGAAACTGGAAATCTTGTGGACCACATATAGAGTAAGGAGAGAAGGTAAAATTGAGGAAGTTTGGGGAAAAAATTTTATCTTGGATGAGGCCCATGGTACTAATAGTTGAGGGAGGTGAGTTCCAAGACCAGGGGTGGAGAGAGAGAGAAAGAGAAAGAGAGAGAGAGAGAGAGAGAGAGAGAGAGAGAGAGAGAGAGAGAGAGAGAGAGAGAGAGAGCTCATCCTCAGTTCCTCAGGAATAGGCAGATGGGTACTTAGGCCTTAGGCCTTCTTATCTGGAGACTCTTTGACCTAAAAGAGGAAGATGAAAGTTGTCTCCCTGAAACATAAATTAATTTTTTTAAGTCTATATAAAAGTTAGAAGTTTCAGATATATTAGTGCACTGAAATCCATACTGTTGGAAAGGAAGCCAACTGAAGCCTTGGAGTCACAGTAAAAGCTTGGGAAGCCAATGACTCTGAGTTAAAAGACATTCACATTTTTTTCCCCAGAGGGCTGGAAATACAGAACAGACAGATGTTTTGATCATGATTGGGAAGTGTTTTGTCCCTACTTAGAAGACAACAAAAGGAAATTCAAACTTTGGAGCTTGTGACAGTGATAACAGAGGCAGTACTTTGCCAACACTCTATTAATGGCTTCTCAGAGTCCCACTGGTTAAAGCTGAAACTCGAACTTTTGAAGTCTATGGCATAAACCACAACATACAGAGGGGAGGAAATCTGTGACATTTTAAAATTATCTTTATTTAAATTAAAAACAATCTTATTTTATATACTAATCCCAGTTTCCTCTCCCTCCCATCCTCCCCATGATCCCCCCCCCATTCCACCACCCATCCACTCTCAGAGACAGTAAGGCCTCCCATTTGGGATTATCAAAGTCTGTCGCATCAATTGGGGCAGAACGAGTCCCTCACCTAGTATATAGGCTGAGAGAGTATAGGGAGAAAGGAGGAGAAGACTATAACGGATCAGGAAAATCTGTGACATTTTAAAACTAGTTTTGGGAGTTTATTTCTTTCAGATGGAAGTCTGTCAGCCTGGTAAAATGTGTCTGCCTGCCTTTATCAGCTGGAGACCTAATAGCTCTAGAAAAATGTGGCCTGATTTCACATATGAAATGAACTCAACAGGCAGCTTCAGTCATGGGAGGAGTTGTTTTACTTGCTGTTATTAACAATGAAGCTAAGATTAGTCATCAATATCATCAGACATCTGAGAAGAATAAATTATTAGCAGGAAGTATAAGCCAAATGGCATAATGTATCAATTAAAGGGGTAGAGATGTTATGCTAGTTGGGTAGTCATCCTAGATTCCTGTCATCTTTATGGCTTTATTGGGGTGCCAAAGTCCAAATGCTGAGTCAGTTATCAGGTGCTAGGTCCAGAAGATCTGAGAAAATTTCATGTGGAAAAAATGTCTTAGTAGGTGTGGAGTTGCCCACATTGTGGTGCCCTGAAGGTGTAGCAGGGATTGTTCCATGGGAAGCCAGCTCAGGAAGTTGTTCTAGGGAGATGCCCACATGGTGAACACTCTGAAGGCCACAGTAGGGAGATGCCACATGGTCGACACTATAACGGGGATCTTAAGGAGATTCCCTTATGTTGGCTGCCCTAAAGGGAGTAACAGGTTCAAGAAGCCAGAGAGAGGACACTTACCAAATAGGTGTGGAAAGATGGATGGTTAGAGACAATGAAGGGAAAAAGCAGCTGAAGAGGTGAATTCTGGAGTTGGGAATCAAAAAAAGTAGGTGACAGAAGCCAAAAGCAACAAAAGATCTGTACATATCTTAAGAGAGTCAAATTAGCAACTGGGCTTGGAGAGTCAGAGTGGCAAGGAAGGGAGCCCATTCATGCCATTCCTATGATTTTGTCACCAAATGAATGAAGAAAAAAATGAAATAAAAGGGGGAGGACTTGACTACTCTTGAAATATGGAGAAGATTTTTATTATAAATAAGAGGGAGAAAGCAGGCAGAGGACTGAACATGGCCCACAGACTAAACTGGACTCTGAGAAGAGAGAGAGGGAGGGAGCGCACGAGAGGAGCCGGAGACCAAGTAGTGTGTCCTGAGCCAAAAGACTGACCAAGAGAGCAGTGGCTGAGGTACATAGTGATCAGGCTGGGGAAAGGAAAGCAGAAACCCACTCCAAGGGAGGGAGAGTTTTGGGATGGGGGCATGGTGAGAAGTGCTGGGAAGAGCCACAAGTACTGAGTGCAGGCTGCATCTGTTGTGATATGTTAACATTAGTCATTGGTCATGGGTTTCTGAGCCCTAACAATAGCATGCCTTATTTTAATGTATTTACACATGTAGTAATTAGAAAAATAAATTCTATAATTTACTACTAAGTAGCTTTGTGGAATAAGAGTTGGCACTGATAGTACAAGATATTCCTTTCAGTCTTATAGGGTTTTTGTTTGTTTGTTTGTTTTTCTCATGGCTTTTCAATAGGAGTAAAAACTTTATATTAGTTCAGACTTAAAAGAAAAAATCAGTAATTTGATTTTCTAAAACAAAATGCCCCTCCCATGCCCTTTATTTCAAGTTACGTCAAACTGAGAGGAGGTTCTTGTAATTGACACAAATTAATGAATTTAAAAGTGTATGTGAACATGACCTTGACAGTCTGAAAATACATTTACTTGAGAAGCTGAGAACCTGTTGATCTGTAACACTTTTTGGAATTTTTCAAATACTATTATCTGACAGTCTCTGTAACTGCCTTACTTAGAGCATAGCAAAATAAATGTTAGTAAATATATAGCATGCCATAAGATTGACTAAAATGACATTACTCCATACAGGGTGTTAGAAATTTAAATTAATAATTTCATATCTTAGCAAGTAAAATTATGTTAATTAATCAAAGTATTATTTTACAAATATTTAAAAGGTGATTTATCTGTTTTCTCTTCTGTTATTTACCCTATAGTCATTGTTATGCTATTTGAGTATTATAATTTTTTCAATTAATTATAATTTAAAATCGTTTTATTGAATATAAAATTTACATTATTGTATCATGAAAAATAAATACTGAAAAAAACACAACTATAAACATAGTATGTGAAAAATCTCTATCATCTTGCTAATTCAACTAAAGGTTTGAAGGGCAATTTAAATTGAAGTTTAATGCTAATCAAACTAAATTTGAATCTATGAAATGATAGAACACTGAGAAACAGTCTTTAATCAACCAACCCAAAACTGGTTTACTCCCTTTTTTTCAAACTATTGTTCATCAGATCAAAGAGACTTGGTATATCTTTGATTAAAGAGAGAATAGCTGTTCACAGATAACTAGTTTACCTTTTGAAGATTTTTTTTAACTTTCAAGTGAATAATTAAAGAAATGTCCATGACAAGTGTCAATTCTTCATAAAAAACCTTAAAATATGAGCACATTAAAACAAAATAAGTGTGAGGTTCAACTTTCTTAAATCAAGCAGCTCATATTTATTTTCCATACTAAAAAAAATTAAATTAGCTTGGCTTAAGACAGTACCAATTTCGGTAGTAAGCAAAAAAAAATATTTTCTTTATACAAAGCTTTCTTTCTCCAAATATTTGTTAGGCATTTTCTTTACCTTAAAATGTTGTATCTGCTATCTTTAGTAAACTAGTGTACCTAACAAATGTTTTAATCATATGTTTCTAGAGATAAATATGTGCTCAACTTACAAATTTAAGTATATACAACATTATTACTTCATTTATTCAGTTTCTTCTTTCAATACTGGTCTATATGAAATCTGTGAATTGAATAGTTTTTACAAGGTAGCACATTTCTTGCCAAAAATAACAAAGCCGCTGCCTACAGTTTACAAAATAACTTCTTTCACACGTCCTTGCTTTGTTCTTGCTAACACACCAATGTGATTATTATCATATAATCAGTTAGGCAACATATCTCTAGATCAACTGTTGCAAATATATGATATGTATTTATACTTAAAGAACTGATTATGTTATTCCACAATCATTTGCAACAATTTTAGAGTAGAATCTATTTTTTTTTTGTACAGAAAGCACACCAATTCATTATATCTATGATAATTCCAACTGATGTTTCCTTTGGATCTGCAGTCTCTAAAGCAATAGTTGGTCTAAGCAAAAGACACTTTATACATCTGCTCCATGCCATTTATAGTTTTCATTAAAGCAACTTACATGAGTTTGAGATGATGCCCCATTTCTGAGCTCATTCTCTTTCCTCTGGTTTTATTTTCATCCATAGTAACATATATTTCTCATCTTGGTTTTACCTTGAGACTTTGACTTTAAAGAAGAAAACAAAAGTGTCAACTAGCAGATAAAAAATAACCTGGGGTAATACAGCCATAAGAGGATAATCTACATCACACATTTCTCACTCTAAGGCTCTAGTTCTTGGTAGAACAGGTAGTACAAAGATTGGAAAAAGCCAAATGTGTGAGTGATCTCAATGAAATAGTGTGTTCTGCAGAAAAAACCAGAAGTTTCTCATATGAGCTCACAGCGATTGGAACAGCATCCACATGATATATATACAAGCTCAAGTCAAACTTCCAAGTTTGGATGGCACAAGCACAAAATTCTCCCATTAGCAGAGAAGCCATTGGAGCATTAAGAGAAGCTTCAAGTGGAAAAATCAGCTTTCTACAGGGGTATGACACCCATTAGATTGACAGTACTTCCAGAGTTTGGGTTTGCACTTAAGACTATTTAGGCAAGACCAATTGGACTCAATGGAAATTTAAAAATAATAGAATTCACAAAGGTGGATAGGCAGGGTGGTGAGCATGGATCTGTGGAGGAGTTGGAGTAGGAATGATGAATATGATCAAAATACAATTTATGATATCCTAAAAGAAATTATAAAATATGAATTTAAAATTAAAAAGTACCTAGTTCAGTATATCATTGAGATTTATTTCTCATGGTCCTGAAAAGTAAGAAGTCAAAGATTAGCAAGCCAAATATGGCTTGTGGTAAGCAATATTCCTTCCTGGGCTGCATCTCTGAGGATTAAACAAAAATTGCTCCAATGTCCTCAAAGGACAGAAAAGTAAGTACCAAAAATGTTTACACAATATTTAATATGAATAATAATCATACAAGTTCTTAATGCCAACATATACATGCTTAATATCAAACATGAAAAGGAGAAAAACATAGAAATTAAAATTATGAATAATATAACAATTGAACTATTTCCTGTATATCTGCGGAAGTGAAAGGAAGGAGAAAGAATCTCAAACTTATTGCCCCTAACAGCCATTTCTCTAGCCCCTGACACAGTTTTAAATGTAAATATGACATTTTATTTATCTACTCATCAGAGAAGCTCCCTCTTGCTGTAAATAGTAACTAACACAGAAATATATAACTGGACAATGTTGAGTGATGGATTTTTGAATACTCAGTGTTACTGGGAGCCCTCCAGAAATGACCAGTCAGACACAATTTAAAACCAATTAAGTCTTTATTCCAGCCATCTGGGGCTGCATTCAGTTATGCATGTCCTAAATCTAGCACCACCTGTTGAGAGCACAGGGGTTTTGGAAGGCAGAGGCCAAGTTCTGGCATCTAGCCTGGCATCTACAGGGGGTGCTTCTTGTAAGCAAGCAGTTTAATAGAAGCTTTATGTTGTTAGCTAGAGGGTGAGGTTTGCGCAAGCAGGCATTTTAACAGAAGCTAAGTTAGCTGGGGCATCTTAAACTTGAGTTTCTAGACAAGAACTGGGTAATTTTCCACATGACTCTGCATCAGTGAGATCAAATTCTAGTTCAATCAGAATTGGCTTTGGCAGGAATACAAGAAGGAGGAACCTCTTCCCTGTCTAGGCCCGTCACACTCAGTCCTAAATGGCATGTCTCACCAAAACTCAGCCTTCATGGATCAGTGAAATATGTAGAAGAGGAGGTAGAAAGACCATTAGAGCCAAGGTAAATGGATGACTCTGTAGAAATGGTGTCCTTTTTTATAACCCAAAACCTAACCCTAAACCTAACACTAACACTAACACTAACACTAACACTAACACTAACACTAACACTAACACTAAACCTGACCCTAACCCTAACAACCCTAACCCTTACATATCCATCCCCCGATTCCCTCGCCCTCCCATCCTCCCATGTTCCTCACCAACCCTTCCCCCCGACACAACTCATCCCCAAACTCAGGGACAGTGAGGCCCTCCACTAGGGACCTTCAAAGTCTGTTATATCGTTTGGTGGAGGGCCTAGGCCCTCCTTCCTGTATCTGGGCTGCAATAGTATCCCTCCATAAGGAATGGGCTCCCAAAGTCCATTTGTGTTCTAGGATTAAAGACTGGCTCCACTGTTAGAGGTCCCATAGACTGCCTTGGCCTCCTCGCTGGCACCTACATTCAGAGGGTTTGGTTCCGTCCAATGCTTTTTCTGCAGCTTTATGACTAGGGTATCCATGCTCTCACTTGGTCAGATGAGGAAAGAAGCCAAGACAGTGCTGCAGAAACCCACAGAAATGGTGTATTAAACACAACAGAATTTATATAAGTCAGAAAATACAAGAGACTATGACAACATGCATAGAGCCTCCACAGGCTCAAGTCAAACTGAGTGGGGAAGTGAACAGAAGTCCTTATCCTGAACACAAAAGCTATCTCCAATTACTATCAGCTTGCAAAGGAAGAATTAGTGCTTTTCAAGGGCATTTCACTGGGAATTTTAATTACACAGAAGGGAGGCCCCATGCCCCACAACAGACTGACAATATAAATAAACACAATAGCATTTTTGTGGTCTTTTCTTCTTCAATGGCTTTGTTTGTTCACTTTTTTTTTGGTTTGTCTATTGCTTGTGTATTATAGTTTCTGATTTTGTGTTTTATAGCTTTCTGTAATTTATATTTTCTGTAATTTTCTTGTGTATTTTTCTTATTATTATATTGTTGTTGTTTGTTTTCCTGTTTGTTTTAGAAAGAAAAAAGAAAGAAATAACATGGAGTTGGGTGAGTGAGGAGGATTTGGCAGAACTGATGCAGGAAACTGAGGTCAGAATATATTCTATACAGAAACTTTTTTGCAAAACAAATGAATAAACAAATGAACAAAAGGGTTATCAATGATTAAGGTCCTCAGACAGCCTAGACAACAAATGTCATGTCAATAATATCCTTGGTAAGTAACAGAAGTTCAGTTGTACCTGCGACATTAATGTCCTTTCTAAGACCTGCCTTGGGGTTAGACATATTTTTTCATAGTCACACAATGACTACATTTTGTCCATCCACATTGTAAATTCTTACTTATATTTCTCAAAATTGTCACATTAAACTAACAGCTTGTTCGGTGTTTCATCTCCTATTATTGAGCTTTTAATCAGGTTCTCAGCTCTTACTCTAAATTTATTTTACTAGTATGGGATAATTCTACCATGTGATCTTTAAGGAATCATTTTTTTCCCCAGTGAAAGTAAGGTTGTCTACAAAATAAAAGGTAAATTAAGACTTGTATAATCTAGGTTTTCAAATTTACATAGCTGAAGCAATATTATTCTCAAATCAAGGAACTCCTTTCAATAAGAGTGTCCCTGGTGTATTGGATTGATATTCTTTACTGTGTAACTCTGAGAAAGACCTGTAAATTTGCTCCTCCCTAGTTTATAATACACCTTTCGACAATTTTTTCCTTTGTTTTTAAATCGATTTTATTTCTCATATTTTTAACAGATTGCATATGCAAATTACATCCCTGGAACTTATAGCTTCAAATTTATTTGCATCTTAAAACACTAGCTTAGAGTTGAAAGTCACTAATGATGATGGCAGTGGTAGACCATCAGGTGCTAATGGTCGCTTAATTTTTTTTTTTTAACCTGAAAATATTAACAAGGCTATGGAATTATCTGTAGACTTTTGTTCTTCCAAATTTTGCTTTTGCTTTCCTCTATCAACCAAGGACCATCTGTGGATTCAGACTTTGCCTAATCGATATGAGAAAGAAGCAGGTGTGAATCTGTAGACTGGAAACTCAGGGAAGGAAAGATTGATGTGCCGATTTGTTTTTGTATACCTGCCCAAAAGCTGAGGGATGAGTGTAATCTAATGATCATAAATAATAAACAATCTCATCAGCTGGAAAGGGAGAGGGAATGGGGGCTGTCTCAATCAGAGGGAGGAGCCCCAGCTGTTGCTTCTTCCATTGTACAGAATTACAGCTAAGCCTTTTCCAACCCATCCGTGAACTGGGAAGGAGAGGGAGTAGCTGTCTCTTCCAGAAAAGATTCCTCACTAGATCAAATTAATTAGAATGTTTTCTTCTTCCTAGAGATGTGTAGGAACTCATATTACAAGTTATTGTACAAGGGAAAAGAAACTGCTAAGAAATCCATCAAAACCTCTCCAACTCTCTCTTAAAATATTCAATCATTCTAACATATTTTTTTTCTTTTCCAAGTTCAAGTGGATGCTGAACTCATGCTTCATTTTTCCTTCCTACGAAGATAAATAACCAGTTATTAACAATCTCATGCAGATTATTCTTAAATATTTATAGGAAGTGTTTGAATTACATTGATTATTAGTCCTCAAAATGACTATCAAATATAAAGGAAATCTTTCTAGTTTTATAAAATACTGTGTTCAGTTAGTGTCTTACAAAACCCTTACAGTACATTTCACTGATTTTTGTTATAAGAGATTCTGGAAGGAAGCAAGGCATGTGTTATTACCAGCAGTTAATATCAAGTGAAGAAAAAAATCACACAGATAATTAGAAAGAGAATATACTAAAGTATATTAGTATACATTAGTATACTGGTCTGTCAGTCTTTCCTACCCTATTTCACTTATTTTTGTGTTATGTAGCTTTCTCAATAGACACTTAGCCTTCAATGTACCAGGCTCTCTCTTTTATTTCCCTAGAAATGAGTTTTATCATTTTCTTTACAGATAAAGATCTCAGGAAAGAGCTCTTCCCTATAATTCATACTTAACATTTACATATTCATGAACACTTCATTGAGAAGTGATAACCTGCTTCTGTTTTCAAATGAAATTTAATTTGCATGCTGGCTGTGAACAAACACTTCAAATGCATTATAATTAACAATACATTAACTTGTTCTAAAGCACTTGTTTATACGGCTTTCAGTAAGATACTGAAAACAGTTACTGTTCAATAAGCTACATTAAAAATATATTTGTTATAAACCTTCCTTGAACTGAGCACAACATTTTAGGATGACAATAATCTCCTTATATCATGGATTTTCCTCATTGCTGAATCGTTATGTTATGAACAAAAATCAGTGGTCAAATACATATATTGGGATCAAAAAGGGACTATAGCTTTGAAAGTCACCCAACATCAAAAGGAAATTTTGAGCAGCTATGGGATCTTTCTTTGAGGTTTATGTAAACAGTATTAGTGAGAGTCATATGCCGCTAACACCATAAAGAAACAGCCAGGATTGAAAAGGGCAGAAATATCCTGTCTTCATTTCTAAGTAAACTAAGCAAACAGCAGTACAATTTAGTAGTTGAAAAAAACAAAAATAAAAATGGCGGCCTTTTAACTTACTGAGCAGAGAGAATTTTCTTAACCAGTAGTATTTTTAATTTAGGAAGCTTAAATTCCTTACATTTGATATTATATGTTGCTAAATATTTTTTCTTTGGTGAATTTTATAAATGGAATTGTGTGTTTAAAATTAAAGTATAGGGCTGAGTGTTGGTGATGTATGACTTTAATCCCAGCACTCGGGACGCAGAGGCCGGCGGATCTCTGTGAGTTTGAGATTATCCTGGTCTACAGATCGAGTTCCAGGACAGGCTCCAAAGCAATACAGAGAAACCCTGCCTCAAAAAAAAAAAAATAGCTACAAAAAAATTAAAGTGTGATACTTTTGGAGTTTGTGAGATTTGGCTTCAAAAAACACAGCAATATTTACATATTTGAAATGTATTAAATGGAGTTTTCACACACAGATAAACTAAAATTGTGACTAAGTAGTTGTTTATGTAGTAAAAAGTAAATCTTCCATTTGTTTTATGTCTCCCATGGGGTCTGAATATCCATATTGGTTACAATATAAGTGGAAATAATTAATTTGTGCATTCCCACATTATAACTGAAGTCTAGGAGATAGTTTAACTGGTAATGAACTCGTGAAACTAGCATGAAGACTGGAGTTTGGATACCTCGCATGCATGTCAAAAACCAAGCTGGGTGGCACATACCTTTAATCCCAGTGCTGGGAATTCAAAAACAGATTTTCGGGATCACTTGGTCAATTAGCTTAGTTATTAATGTAAGCTCCAGGTTCAATGGGAGACACTGCTCAAAGCTAAAGAGAAAGCAATTGATAAAGTCACATCTTCCACACAAGTTAGAATAGGTTCACAGAAATAACATGGTTCTGTTTTTTTTTTTTCTGTTCTTCTGTTCTTTCTTGATATATACACCATAAACATCTTTCTGTAAATCACTTTATCTCACAACCATGTATGAGGTCTGAGTTTCATTGTGTTGATAGCTTACTCCTGTTAATTTATTTTTGTTCCTTCCTGTCGTTTTTATTTCATAGTTTTGTGCTGCACTTACATATGTTTTCACTAAATGCATACATTTGTAGAGGAACTCTTAGTAATCATATAAAAGGGGTTTCTCTGTTGACTTATGCTATGCTGGTTCAATTTATCGATCTTCTGTATATTATGGGTCAACAATAACATATATGCAAATATATTTATAATTCTAAGTGTAAACATGATAAAAAAGGCATGTAGAAAGAGGAGAGATTTTGGAGATAAATTATATTTTATCCACTATATATATATTCATATATATATATATATGTATATATATATATCACTTCCCATATATTTGTATGTGCTTTATTTAAAAAATAGAAAAATATATTTTTATTTATGTAAAAGATTGGCTAACAGATCATTTTCTTCATCTCTCAGATTTTTAAAATTTCATTATTTTATCAGGGTCATGAGGATTTTTCAGTGTGATTATAAAACAAAATATCTACTTAAAAAGTTATTTTTATGTATTTTTTAGAAATGACCGCAGTACATAACCAAGACTGGTATTGAAGTCATTGATCCATATTCTGAGATCTTATCATAATTTTATTTTATAATACATTCCAGTCATTTGTGTATCTGTATTTATAACTGAAGTCAGGTTTATAATTAAAATAAGGTCTTTTTTAAAAATTTCATGCAGTTTCAGCTTCTATATTAAGAACTTTTGGAATTTTTAATTGGTTGCACATAAATTACCTTAATACCAAAGGTAGCTAAATGCTTATATTTTCTTTATTTAGTATTCATAATATTCTCAAGTATTAATAGCAGCCCAGGTTATAGTAAAGATTTTGTTTCTTCCCAGGTGAGTTAAGACCTAAATGAGAATATAAACTTGCGCACACACACATACAATGCTTCCTTGTTTCACATCCATAAAAATACTTTGTTGATTTTAACTCTATTTAGAAAGAACATGTCCACATAGCCTGAGTCTGAAACTGAAACTGATTTCCTTATTTTTTTTTTTGGTCTGTTGGTGTTGTTTAGGATTTGAACATGTTTTAGCAAATTACATTTTTGTATTTCTTTTAACATAATTATAACTTTCTTCAATAGTCAATTTATAGCAGTCATCCTTCAACCTAATAATTTATAGAATTTCCAATTTCAATGAAGCTCTGAATCAGGAAAAATGTTGCATCACCAAAGTATCTAATGACAACTTATAAATTATGTCTTTTTTTCCAAGTGAGGAATATCTGCTGCTGTAATCCTATAAATAATTACTAGGATCTGAGCTTTCTTGTAAGTTAAGAAGGAAAACTGTTTGCTCCCAGGATATTTGAATTATGTAGGATTTAAAGTAATTCATAATAAAAATTATTTTAGTGTTTTCATTTTACACAGAGAAATTTTTGAAGATATTCAAATAGTTCTTCACAAATATACTCCTCAATACAAATGATATTTCACATAGCATCATCCAAATAATTCAAACAATTCAAAAAGAATATTAATATTAAGACTATTATTGAAAAATTTTTGTCATTGAATTGGGGTCAAATAAAAAATCTTCTACTTAAATAAAAAAGAATGTTGTGTTACCAATTCTTTAAGAGGAATACTCCTTTTGCTAAACTTAAATTTATATGTAAAAATCATGTGAAAATTAGATGGTTATATTAGCAAACTGTATGTTTTAGTCTATGGAAAAATCTCATGAAAGTTCATTACTTATTTTATACAATTATTTTTGCATATAATTATTGCTTTAGGGGAAATATTCAGATCTGGTAGTAAATCTTCCAGGATATAATGTTGAATATTTTTCCATGCTACTCTAATGATATCTTGCTGTTGAGTTTTATTTGTAGAGGGCAGTCACAGTTGAAGAAGTTCTACTTAAATCTTGGCCTTCGATCCTTTCATGACTACATGTCACCTTGCAAACAATAGTTCTTTAGCATCAAATCTAACAAGAAAAGCATTAAACTCACAAATATTTAATTATTGAGTTTTGTTTCATATATATATATATATATATATATATATATATATATATATATATATATATACTAGTTTGTAGTTTGCCTGGTAGTTATAGGGAGCTGTTTTATGTTTTAAATTGGTCTGCAGTGGAGAATACACAGTGGCCTAATTCCTCTTCTTGTGCATTCCTAAACGTTGAATAAACCAAACACATGTCACAGAAGCAAATGAATGACTGTGAACTGCCACTGTTCTTTTTACTAAGCCACTTGCAGTTTTGGTCAAATCTCAACAGACTGTTTTGAGTTGTGAGGATTTTAAATATAAAGGTACATAGCTCACATAGTCTTGACTTGGATCTAGACCCAGTTTTCAATGGAATCAGGTTACAAAGACAGAAACAAACATTTTGTTTCTCAGTCATTAAGTGCATACATTTGCTGTTTAAACTAATCATTTGTCATCAGTTATCATCCTGTTAGTCAAATACAGCTTCTTTGCACCTTGTTTACCAGTTAGTTTTGTCCCCTTATTTACTAAAGCATTTTATATTTTTGGTTGTGAGCCTAGCCTTTAACAGCTGATCCATCTCTCCAGCCCACTAAAGCATTTCAAAGTTAGGCAGAAAGATGGGCAGAAGAACAGAATATCAGAAAGTCTGCTGAAAAATAGCCTCTCCTAGAAATACCTGCAAAGATGAGATCTGAATAATTACAGTATCAGTAAGTATGCTAACATGGGAAGGGGGCATTTCAGAATCCTACAGCTAAGCAAATAACTACAGTCTAATGATTGATAAGTGAGGTCATATTTGCCTTTTCCAGGGATGAGTTCCCTAAATAGTTATCCAATACAAAGTGGTCAGCTCTGAAACCATGCAAACAAAAAGCAACAAAAAACAATTCAGTATATACAATGCATATATATATATATATATATATGTGTGTGTGTGTGTGTGTGTGTGTGTGTGTGTGTGTGTGTGTGTGTGTGTGTGTGTATGTATGTATGTACAGGGGGACTTCACAAAAATAAGGAACTGAGGCTTTCAATTTGAAATGGGCACGCCTAGAAGGGGCTGGAGAGAGAAGAGGGGAGGAGTAAGTTGTATAATTAAATGTTAATTTAAAATATACAAGCAATAGAGAAGGAAATTCAATCGCCATATAAGGGCATCTAATTTTAACATTTAAAAAATTAAAATCCTTTTTAATAACCAACTGAGCATATATTAACACTTTCTCTTATAACCTTAAATAAGACCTATTGTTTTCTTCACAAATAGACTATATCTTTATATAAACTCAGAGATTACCTTGTCTTTTATATTGGGGATATTTATATGTATAATGATGCTACTACAAACAAAAGAAATTAGTTACAGCAATTGTGTCTTTATTTTGTTAATCTAAAGAGGACATAGCACTTCAAGCCATATTTTTTTGTTTTAACTCTTCATTCATCTACATATTTCAATTATCTTAGTCTTAAAACGCTGAATTTTCATTGAAAATTACATGAAGTGAAAATATGGAAAAACGATTTCCCAGAATTTCAAGAATGAATCAGAAAGCAAGGGACTTTTTGAGTGACATTCAACATCAGGTATCTGAATAAGAACAATACTATAAAATGAAATAAAAGCAAAATAAACATCAGTATTAGTTTTGAAGTAACGTATTTTCATTATTTCAGGAAAGCTGAATGCATAGCCTATAAAAAGCAAGTAAAAAAATGTATAGCTGCATCAAGCATACTGTAGGAGTGTTATAAGGGTCATGATAAAATGTGAATGAACTGAGTTTATTTCACCAGTTCAAATTTCCTTCTTTGTAGGAATCATTTGGTCCTGAGGGTTTACAGTAATTAATGTTGATCCTTAAAATTCATAATAACTCACACCATTACAATATATTTTGTAAAGGGCAGGAGATAAGGCTCAACATCTCAGAGTGCTTCCTGCTCTTCCAGAGGATCTAATTTGTCTCTTGAAACACATGTCTGTTGGTGCACAAATGCTTGTAAATCCAGTGTTAGGGGACCCAATAGGCTCTTTGGCTTCTTAGGGTATTGCACAAATATGTCATACACACATCCACAAGAATATAAAAATAAATTTCTTAAAATATTTGAAAATACAATACATTATATTTGATTAAAGTAAAATGTATGCATATCAACTATGTAATGTTTCATTATCCATACTCATCCAGCCAAAACAAAACAGGAGTAAGATAATTTCAAATGAAATTATATTTTATGCAAAGTAGATCTCTCTTTGAACTTTAGGAAGATCAAGGTCCACTTTGAATGCATGACTTGCTATTTTAATGTTCTGATGCCGTCAATGAGGATAAGAATATCTATATTATATGAGAATTATATCTTAAAGAGGATATAAATGTCAAGTAAATAGCACAGAACATGGGTACATATTTAATAACCAAAATTAATTAAAATGTACAATGATAAGGGGAAAAGGCAGTTTTTTCATATTGTAGAATTCTCTGCATTATTTGTTAGAAGTATTTCCCCTTACATTTGAAAGACCACTAAAATCTACATGTTAGACCATTCAGATATGTTGCCAAAGAAGAATCGGTTTGGTAATATTATCTAGTGTTTCCTTACATCTTCACTGAAGAAAAACACAAAGTAAAGAACTTTACATTTCTTTCAAGTTTACGACATTTATATGAAACTCACTGCTGTGACAAATGTTTCAAAAACTTGAATTTGGGCATTTGTATAATTATGCCCAAATTAGTATAGATAAACAATATCTTCAAAATCTAACTGAAAGAATAGTGAAATATACTGTGCATAGGTTGAAAAATATGCACATAGGTATTTTAATTTAATTAACATAAAAATGATCATCAAATGCTGAGATTCGGTTAGAAAAATTCAAAGTATACTCACTTTAAAATATCAAAATAAAAGTGACTACTGTATATTATCTTAATTTTATACAAACCAATTACTCTTCTTAATATAAAGCATATTTGATATGTAAAATAAACTTCCAAAACCAGTTTTAAACTCTTATTTGTAAGCATTTACTTATTAATTTATTTGTCTTTTTATTTACATAACATTGTTTTCATTTAGTTTATACGCCAACTTCAGTTTCCCCTCCCTTCTCTCCTCCCAGATCCTCCCCCACTTTCCATTTATCCCGCTCCACTTCCACTCCTCTGTCTCCATTCAGGAAGGAGCAGGTCTCTCATGGACTTGAACAAAGCATGAACCAAGAGTAAGCATTTATTTTATCAATTTTATTTGACTCCCTTTTTCTTTTATAAAATAATTTTCATTTAATTTAAAAGCAATCTTATTTTACCACCAATCCTAGTTCCCTCTTCCTCCTGTCCTCCCATGCCCTCCAATGGAACTCTATCCCACCCCTATCCATTCTCCAGTGAGGATGAGGGATCATCAAAGTCTGACACATCAATTGGGTCAGTACTGAGGCCCTCCCCAGTGTTTCTAAAATGAAAGAGTATCCTTCTACATGGAATGGTCTCTGAAGTCCATTTTTGCACTAGGGGTAAACACTGGTTAGACTGCCAGAGGCACCATAGACTTCCCAGGCCTTCCAGCTGTCACCCCCATTCATGGGGCCTGGTTCAGTCCTTTCCTGGTTCCTAGCTGTCAGTCTGGAGTCAGTGAGCTCCCACTTTCTCAGATCACCTGTTTCTGTGGATATGCCCAGCATGTCCTTAACCTCTTTGCTCATCACTCCTCCCTCTCTACAACTGGATTCCAGGAGTTCAGCTCAGTGCTTAGCTGTGAAACTCTGCCCTGCTTCCATTAGCTACTGAATAAAGGCTCTATCACTGCATTTAAGGTAGTCGTCAATCTCATTATAGGCATTTAAGGTAGCCTCTCCACGATTGCTTAGTTTGTTAATTGGGTCATCCTTGTGGATTCCTGGACAGTTTCTTAGCACCATGTTTCTCTTTTATCCTATAATGGCTCCCTCTATTAAGGTATCTCTTTTATTCTCTCCTTCTCTATTATTTCCCCAATTTGACCTTCCTGATCCCTCAGGTTCTCCTTCCCACTTCTCACCTGCTCTCTTTCCTCTCTCCCTCCCCACTCTCCCCATTCTTTTGATTTGCTCAGGAGATGTTGTCCCTTACCCCTTCTATGGGGGACCATGTATGTCTATCTAGGGTCCTCCTTGTTTTCAGGTTTCTATGGAGTTGTGTATTGTAGTCCGAATCCTTTGTTCTATGTCTAATATCAATTTATGAGTGAATACATACCATGTTTGTCCTTCTGTGTCTGGGTTACCTCACTCAGAATTACAGGATATCCAAAACAACACTGTACAGTTTAAGAAATTCCAGAGGCATCACCATCCTTGACTTCAAGCTATACTATAGAGCTATTTTAATGAAAACAGCTTAGTATTAGCTAAAAGCAAATAGGTAGACCAATGGAATCGAATACAATGCTCTGATATTAATCCACACATCTTTGAACACCTGCTTTTGACAAAGAAGCTAAAATTATACAATACAAAAAAGAAAGCATCTTCAACAAATGGTGCTGGCATACCTGGATGCTGACATGTTGATTGCAGACAGATCCATATCTATCCCCATGCACAAAACTTAAATCCAAATGGATCAAAAAACAAAACATAAATTCAGCCACACTGAATCACTTAGAAGAGAAAGTGGGAATAAACCTTTAATGAATTGGTAAAAGAGATCACTTCCTGAACATAATGCCCATAGCACAGACACCACGATTGACAATTAATAAATGGGACTCCCTGAAACTGAGAAGCTTCTGTAAGGCAAAAGACACAGTCAACAAGGAAAACAGCAGCCCACAGAATGGGAAAAGATCTTCACCAAACCCACACTTGACTTCTTTTCTGGGCAATACTTCTAGCATTCCAATGATTCTATAAAAGTAAAAGCTAAGTCTTACACATTTGAGTAAACCTTTCAAAATGGAATACCTCTTTCTAGCATAAATCATTGGTTTAGGAATTAACCCATATATCGTGCCTTTAAGTACTGCTATGGTTTTAATATATTGCATTTTGTGTGACACTTCCTGAAGAAATTTGAACAAATATCTATTCGACTGAAGGAGGGAGCCAGGAACAGAACAAAAATGGCCCAACCTTAGTGTTTCTTGAAGAAAAAAATGAGGTTATTCTGAGTACTTATTCATCATCTATGCTTCCTAAATATAAGTACAACAAACTCCTTTAATTATCAAATTTAACTTGGATTGCAATTGTTTTTAAATTTTACTATTAAAATTATAATATAATTATAAAATTTCTCCCTTGTCTTTCTCTTCACACCCTCTATATACCATTCCTCATTTTCCCTCAAATTTATGCCCTCTTTTTTCATTAATTGTTATTGCATGTGCATATGTATTTTCTTATACCTATATATTCCCAAATATAACCAGTTTAGTCCAGATATTTTATTTACATGTATGATTTCAGGATTGATTATTTGTTACCATGGAGTCAATTGGTTTACTCTTCATTGGTGAAGCACACCTCTCCTGTTTCTAGCTTTACTCAGTTGCTTGTAGATCTTTGTGTACACTGAGGACTCATGGCTTTTTCCCAATCAAGTTTTACATGTTCATTGGTGTCATCCTTTTCATTTCATGTTTGGGAAGTCATTCATGTTGGTGAGAATTTACAGTTATAGATTCTGATGCTACAAGGGGGCACAATCTCACAGTAAACTCCCTAGTTCTTTGTCACTTACATTATTTCCACTCCCTATCCACAATATTCACTGAGCCTTGGGTGTGGCAGCATTTATAGATGCAACTTCGGTACTGATCTCCACAACTCTGTATTATTATTCATTGTAGTTTTCTGTAGTTGTCTCATTTTGTGGCAAAGAGGGTTTCTTTGAGAGCTGAAGACTATATTTCTCTGTTGATATAAGGACAAATGTCTATGTAAGATTATGCTGGGTTATTAAATTAACAATTGTAGATTCTCCTCCAGTAAATACAATTTTACTATCAGGGTGTATTTACATAGTTCTAATAGAAAGCATATTTTTCCTCTTGTTGATCAGGTCATAAGTCAAAATATAGAACAAGTGGTTACCACTAAGTTAGGTGTGCCACTCCTTCATTCATGGGTGATGTCATATTGGTTGTTGATTTGTATCTTAAGTGTCATACCTGAGTAGGACATTTGGTTGATTCCCAACTTTGGAAAATTGCATATTGTCTTCTTCTACTACAATATAGTCTTCATGGGGGGGGGGCGTTCAAGTAAGTTTTAGTTCAGGATTTCTGGGCCTTGTTTCTGAAAGGCATGGTGTCTTCTGCAATAGACATTTATCTCCAACCTCTTCAGGGTAAGCAAGGGCTACCAAAACATCACTAATTTTATGTTTTATTTGTGGATAAGACAGCTCTATCCCACAACTCCAAAGAACTTCTGATGTATAGTGTTGGTGTTTTATTAGGTGGCTTTTTGCTCCTGGAAGGAGTGCCAAGATGAGAAATGTCTATTAAAAATATGTGTATGCAGCCGGGACGTTCGTGGCTCATGCCTTTAATCTCAGCACTCGGGAGGCAGAGTCAGGTGGATCTCTGTGAGTTTGAGGCCAGCTTGGTCTCCAGAGCAACTTCCGGGATAGGCTCCAAAGCTATACAAAGAAACCCTGTCTGGAAAAACCAAAAAAATATGCATATGGACATGCATATACAAATGCATGTATATTTATCATCAAGTACATTATATTTTATTAACTATTTACTAAATGTAAATAATATGCAATATATTATATATAGTATCTTGAAGAACCTTACATAATAAATAGTTATGAAAATCAAAGTAAAATCTTCTTAGTACTATTTAGTTGCCACATTGACTAAATTCAGTCAATAAATGCTGTGATAAAAATCACCCATATTTAATTTCCTCGGAGCCATTGCAAATTTATCATTATTTCATAGACAAAAGAAGCACTAGTTTTGCTAATACTACAAACATTTGTTATCAGTTTTACAGCAGGAAAGCATCAGGAAACAACAGGCCTTTTTATAATAGGCATTTATTTTTCAAGAAAATATTTGTAGCCATCTCTATCAGCTGGAACAATGGCAAAAACAGTCCTATAGAATACTCTACTGATTTTTTTTAAAGAAATGTGTCTTCTCAGCTCAGAAGCAATTTCTTTTTTGATGTGTTCACTTTATAGTGTCTTTAAACTATTGGAATCCATTACAATTTTGATCTCACAGTAAAATATGAACCACAACCACATCAACACTCTGAGGAGAGTATGAAGAAGATAGTGTACAAATGAGGATAGACTGTCAGAAACTTCAATTGAAGTACTGAAAGTTACATTTTTAAAGGACAGTATTTCAAATTATTTTGAAGAATGTTTGCCCACACAGAAGATAATTTCTTTGTAGACTCAATGTATGTTGAAGAGTCACCTTAGCAATGATAAGAAGCACAGTGGTAGGGAAAGATCTCTTGACTCGTTTATGAAGGAATTATTGAAGGAAAACTTGTCAACACTGGGATTCCACAAACCACTGACATATAACAGATTTGAATTTTGTTACCAAACAGAATAAGTTTTATTCAGCAAAATTTTAAGGAATATGGAAATCTTTGCTGAAGTTTAATTAAGAACGTAAACCTAAATTTCTGAATAGAAAATAAAATGGGTTCTTGAAAATATGTTTAGTTAGTCTGTATAATAGAAGAATTTACAGTTCCAAGGGATAGGTAGAGGGTTAAAGGGAAGAATAGAGTATGAGATGGAAAGGATGATTTATAACTAATAACTCTATAGGTGGCTGAGAATTATATAAAGTACAAGGATATGCAGAAAGTTCTCAGAGTAAGATTTTAAAAAATTACTCAGGGCAGGCAAGATAGTTCAAAATGTAAAGAAATTTTCCATGGACCTTGATGACCTGAGTTCAAAACCTGGAAACCTATGAAGTAAAAGATGAACATCAGCTCTCTTATGATGTCCACTCAGCTGCACAAGTGTTCCATGGTATGGATGTTTCCACAGACATAGATACCAGCATACTCATGTACCACACAGGCACAAAATAAAACATGACTCTTCAAGTGCTTTATTAACATGATAACTTCAGATTCAACACCTTGTTCTCTTTGGCGGAAAGATAATTAAATTTTGGATGTAACTAAATTTTGTTTTCTGGATCTTCACAATGTGGGATAAATGTAGTAATTACTAAAGATTCCATCAAAGTCTAGGAAGGATCTTATTTTAGGCTCTGAGTTAATGCAGGTATTTATCTGCAATTTGGGGTTTACATGGGTAAAGAATAAGACTTGGAATGAGCAGACCAAGATTTTAACTTACTCAGACAGAAAGATGATCATGATTTGGAACTTTTAATGGTTTACTTTTGTCAGTGGTGCTTTGAAAAATTATACACAAAGACCCAGTTAATAATGTGAGATAAAAAAGTAAAGTAGTAGAAATTAAGAAAAGATGTACAAAATCATGAATATTAGAAAAATGGAAATTATAGGAAGTCTATTAACTTGATATAAAAAATGGCATAAATCCCAAATGATAATCCAATATAATTAGATCACTTTCCAATTAATGAAGAGAAAATGGAACAGCACGACACAGAAATAGGGCTAAAGTAAGTGATGTGACCACTCAAAGAGTACAAAGAAGCCATTATTAAAAGTTGATAAAGTAACAAGATATTATCACTTCAAAATGCAAAAATCAATTGTGAATTACATAATGTAATGAAGAATGATTTACATGATTTATTTTCTGGAAGATCCTCTCTATATATAAATGAAAAAAGGACTGAGAAAGAAATCAGACACAAACACATCTTTCACAATAACTTCCAATAATAGAAAATATCTTGGTGTAGTTCTAACCAAGCAAGTGTAAGTCTTAAGTGATAAAAATGCCAAGATTTTAAGATAAAAAGTATAGAAGATACCAGAAGATGGAACAATCTCCTATGCACATGGATTGGTAAGATTAACTTTGTAAAAATGCTCATCCTACCAAAATCAAACAGATTCAATGCAATCCCCATCAACATTCCAACATAGTTCTTCACAAACATTTAAGGGATAATTCTCAACTTCATATGAAAAAAATAAGAAACCCAGAATACCTAACACAATCTTGTCTAATAGAATAATTTCCAGAGGTGTTACCATTCCTGATTTCAAGTTCCACTACAAAGCTATAACAATTTAAAACAAATGGAATTGGCATAAAAACAGACAGGTTGATTAATGTATTCAAATAGAAGACCCAGACATAAAGCCAAACACATATGGACACCTGGTCTTTGATAAAGAAGCCAAAAATATACACTAAAGAAAAGGAGACAGCATCTTCAATAAATGTTCTTGGTCTAACTGGATATTTGCATGTAGAAAAATGCAAATAGATCCATAGCTATTACCTCACACAAAATTCGAGTCCAAGTGAATCAAAGACCTCAACATAAAACCAGAATCACTGAAGCAAATAGAAGAGAAGGAAGGAATATATTCTAATGAACTGGCACAGAAGACAACTTCCTGAACAGAACACAAAAAAACATAGGCACTAAGACCAAAAATCAATAAATGCAGCCTTATGAAATTTAAAGCCTTCTATAGGGCAAAGGATTGTACCACAATCAGACAATGTGGCAACCTTACAGAATAGGAAAAGATTCTTACCAAATAAATAACTTAAGAAAATAGATATAAAAACTAATAAACTAATTAAAAATGGGGTACACATACAAGCAGGTGGATCTCTCTGTGAGTTCTAGAGCAGCCTTGTCTACAACAGCAAGTTCCAGGACAGCCTCCAAAGCCACAGAGAAACCCTATCTCCAAAAACAAACAAACAAAAATCCTTAGCATTGAGGGAAATGCAAATAAAAACTTCATTGATATCCCATATTATACCTGCCTCATGGCTAATGTCAGTAACAGAGATGACAGCTTATTGTGGTAAGGATGTTGCAATGGAACATCCTTCCATTGCTGGTAGGAGCCACTGTAAAAATCAGTATGTCAGTTCCTCAGAAAATTTGAAGTTGGTCTAACTCAACACCCAGCTGTACCATTCTTAGACATACTACCACAAGGATACTTGGTCAACCATGTTAATTGTGACTTTAATCATAATATTGAGAAACTAGAAACCACCTAAATGTCTCTCAACAGAAGAAAGAATAAACAAAATGTGGTACATTTTACACATTACAGTGTTATTCAGATATTTAAAAAGAAATGACATCATGAAATTTGCAGCAAATGGATCAAAGTAGAAAAAAATTATCATCCTTAGTGAGCTAACGAAGAGAAAGACAAATACAATATGAATTCCCTTATAAGTGAATATTAGTAATTAAATAAATGATAACCAAGATACAATCTGTAGACCCAAAGAGGTCATGTAAAGAGGAAAGTTCTGGGAAGTAATGTGCATCTGACTAGGAAGTTGAAATAGAATAGATGTTAAAAGTATACTAGGGGGTGGTTTGGGACTATAGCAGGAGGGATCAGATGGAAGGAGATTGGATGAAGGTTATGAGTACAGAGAGAGACATCTGGAATTGAGGGGACCTTTGTGAGGTGATGTGGAAATGTACTGGAGTGGAAACGCTCTGGATTCTATTAAAGTGGTCCTAGTAAGGACTCCTAATAATGAAGTGTAGAGAGACTCAACTAGCCATCCATTTTAGCAAGGCAAGGCTTCCAGGAGAGGGACTGGATATCATTCAATTGGGTTGCTGGCCAACAACAGATAAGCACTATAGTAACATTTTAAATGTTTTTTTTTCACAATTTCAAATATAATATTATTTGATCATAGTAACACCATATTATTCTCTTTTCATCCACTTTTCCTACAATATCCCATCTACCCAAATTCTCCTCTACTTTCATGTTTTGTTATTTTTATTTGCAGACTAAACATTTTTGAAACTTTTGCCAGTATTCTCAATTAAAACAATAATCACCAATTATATGACCTTGTAACCAATAATAAAATTAATGACTACAAGCAGGAAAACTATACTGTAAAGTGTTTTACAGTTTCCCATTTAGGATTGTTTTGAGAAGAATATATACAGACTATCCTTATTATCTGATGGTTCTATTCTTACAACTTCATTACTCACTAATGTTCATACACAATTCTCAGATTAATATGTACAGTACTCCTATAGTCATTTTAAGACTTGCTGGCCTGTATTATTATGGCTAATATAACAAAAGTGTTGTAAACTAGGTAGCAGTCTTCTATTTCTAGATGCCAGAGGTCACAATATAAAGGTTTCAGGAGATTGGCTGACAAATAGGGATTTTTTTTCCTAGTTCATACACATACAGTATCCACTTGCATCCAATGATTATAATTAAGTGGTCTTTCTCGTGATACCTTCTTAATGATGCTAATTTCATTCATGCGGATACAATTTCATGGTATAGCCACCTACTGAAGCTTCCAGTTCCAAATACAACCTACCTGGAGATTATAATTTCAATTTATAGATTTCTAAATTGGACAATGTTTGGTTTACAGAGTTAGATATAAGTGAAAATCTGACTCACATAATGAAAAGATTCCCAGAGTGATTGAAAAGTGGGATACTACTCCTTATTCATACCATTTCATTAAAAAGTATACCTTTTGTCTTCCATTTATGGATATGTTTTCCTGAATTTCTCTTTGCTGATAATTGTGCTATTTCAAAAGATACCTAATGTGTGGTTGATTTGCTATTAAGCACATGTTATTGCAAGAAACCATTGATGTACCTTAAAGAACTGTACGTAATCTAGCTTTCTTTAGTAAGAGTCAGAGGCTATTGGCTGTGGTTAAATATTAACATGATAATATAATTTAAACAAGTTATTCATACAGGAAATAATAAGAAAAAACTTCGCATTAGGTGTTGATGAAAATGTGACCAGAAGTTTACAGCAAATCTGAAACTGCCAATCTCTGATGAGAAAAAGTTTAGTATTCATTAATTCAAGTTCATTTTAATTTGATAAAAACTAATTGTCAGGGTCTTCAGAGATGGTTTAGAGTTTGGGAGGCCTGTCTGTTGTTCTTGACGACCTGGATTCAATTCCAAGAACCCACCTGGCATCTCACAACTGTCTATAACTCCAGTTCCAGGGGATCCAACACCTCACACAGACATACATGTAGGCAAACACTGTCACATAAAATACAAAATAATTATTAAAAAACGAATTGCCTTGTAAATAGTAAACATACATGCATGTGTAAAACTACTCACTCATATGTATCTTATAGCAATATACAAATACTTTTAAAGTCTGTTATATAAGATTATTGAAAATGGAAAATCAAAAATCATGTGTTCTGTGCACTATGTACCAAAATTTCAAAAACACAAAACAAATTAAAAACCATTTATAAAATGGGACCACAGAAAAAATGATCAGAAACTTCAGTTTATTTTCAAAAAGCAAATAGCTAGGAATCTGCACTATTTTAGGAACAGAGATATAGCTGAAAGATTTTTGAGCTTGGGTGATTTTATTACAGAATGCTGCCAAAAAATGAAATATCAATTCACAAATTTAGGCTCACATATTATGACCAAAGTCAAATTTGGGATAACTTCAAGATAAATGAGTTTGGTTCAATTTCTTAATTGACATTTTTTGTAATAATAAAAATAAAAAAAAACTAGTTTGGTTTTACATTATTGTTTCTGGATTAAAGTTCTCTTTAAACCTCCTCTCATTTTGTATTCTCTTTCATAAACTTTTCAATTCTTAATTCCAGTTTTTAAGTTATTTTCTCTATTTTTCTTGTTCAAAAATCAAATTCTGCAGCTGTTTATAAATCCTCTGCAGGTGCCACTGATAGATAATTATTCCCTGTGGGTTTCTAGTCCAATCCCACCAGCCTCATTTATTGCATACAATTACATCTATTCTACTTTTAAAATGTTTTCTGTTTTGTTGTGGTTCTGGTAGACTTACAAGAAACACCATTATATCAATTTTGAGCTAACATCTGTGGATGAAAAGCATTAAAATACAAAGGAAATGTCTTTAGGGTACAGCTCAACATTATGTTTCTTTCTTCACTACCTAAATAGCACTGCACTCAGTTTATTGTTTTAAAATTTTGGAGGAGAAAACAAAAGCAAGAACACTTACATTGTCATGATGCAATGTGAAAGAGTGTGGTTTGCTCTTGATGCATGGTAGGCAAGATAGGAATGAAGACTAATGATTTTTGTGTACAAAGTTGTCACCAGTAAAAGAGCTGTAGCTTTAGCTTATTGTTTTGTCTCTTTTCTTCTTTTCTTTTTTCTCTCATCCTCTTTTATACAAAACAGAGAATAAATAAATCTGTTCATGTATTTATCTTTTTTGTTTATCTATTTTATCTTTTCTCCTTCCTTATCTCCTACCAGTCCCTTCCCCCATTTCCCCAGTTCACTCTTTTTCCTTCATTTCACTTCAGAAAAGTCTGGCTTCCAGTGGCTATCAGCCAGCCCTGGTATTTCGAGTTGCAGTGAGACTACACAACTCTTCCTATATTAAGGCTTGATGAAGCAATGCCTTAAGAAGAATGGGGCTTCTAATAGGTTCAGTGTGGCTGGATTGATGATGAAGTCTTTGATACATTTTGACTTAAGTTTTGTGCATGGCGATAGTTTTTGGTCTAAATGCAGTCTTCTACATGTCCGAAACCAGTTATGCCAGCACCATTTGTTGAAGATGTTCTCTTTGTTCCATCTTATAAATTTGGATATTTTGTCAAAAATCAGGTGTTCATATTTGTGTGGGTTAATATCAGCATTTTCAACTCTATTCTGTTGGTCTACCTGTCTAACTTTGTGCCAATACCAAGCTATTTTCAGGACTATAGTTCTGTAATAGAGATTCAAGTCAGAGATAACAATGCCTCCAGATGTTCCTTTATTGTATGGTGTTGTTTTGGCAATCCTGGGCCTTTTGTTTCTCATATAAAGTTGACAACAATTCTTTCAAGGTCTATGAAGAATTGTGTTGAGATTTTGATGGGGATTGTGTTGAATCTGTAGATTACTTTTGGCAAGATTGCCATTTTTACTATGTTGATTCTACCTATCCAAGAGCATGGGGGATCTTTCCATTTTCTAGTATCTACTTTAATTTCTTTCTTTAGATAATCAAAATTCTTATGGTACAGGTCTTTCACTTTTTTGGTTAGTGTTACTCCAAGGTATTTTGTGTTGTTTGTGGCAATTGTAAAGGGTGATATTTCTCTGATTTCTTTCTCCACCAATGTGTCATGGGTATATAGTAGGGCTACAGATTTTATGAGTTAATCTTGCATCCTGCCACTTTGATGAAGGTGATTATCAGCTGTAGGAGTACCCTGGTAGAGTTTTTCAGGTCACTTATGTATTCTATAATATCATCTGCAAATAGTGAGAGTTTGACTTCTTCCTTTCTGATTTGTATTCCCTTGATCTCCTTTCCTTGTCTTATTGCTCTAGCTAGAAATTTAAGGACCAATATTGAACAGGTATGGAGAGGGTGGACAGCCTTGTCTTGTCCCTGATTTTAGAGGAATTGCATCCATTTAATTTGATGTAGGCTGTTGGCTTGCTGTATATTGCTTTTATTATGTTGAAGTATGGTGGATCCTTTTATCCCTGATTTCTCCAAGAAAGAAGACATAGTGGGAAATACCCTTGAAATAATTTCTAGAGGAGATGGCTTCCTGAACTTTACAATGGTAGCACAGACAGTAAGATCACCAATTGATAAATGTGAACTCCTGAAACTGAGAAGCCTCTATAAGGCAAAGGACACAGTCAGCAAGACAAAACAGCAGCCCACAGACTGGGAAAAGATATTCACCAACCCCACATCTGACAGAGGGCTGATCTCCAAAATATACAAAGAACACAAGAAGTTGTTCTCCAAAACACCAAACAATCCAATTAAAAAGTCGGGTACAGAACTAAATTGAGAATTCTCAATAGAGGAATCTAAAATGGCTGAAAGACACATAAGAAAGAGTTCAACATCCTTAGACATCAGGGAAATGCAAATCAAAACAATTCTGATATACCATCTTACTCCTGTCAGAGTGGCCAAAATCAAAAAGAGCAATGACAGTTTACGCTGGAGAGGGGATGAAGAAAGGGGAACACTTCTCCACTGCTGGTGGGAATGCCAACTTGAACAGAAACCTTGGAAATCACTATGGCGACTCCTCAAGAAAATGGGAATCAATCTACCAAAGATCCAGCAATTCCACTCTTAGGCATATACCCAAAAGAAGCACATTCATACAACATTTGACTTGACATCTGTTCAATGATGTTCAGAAACTGGAAGCAGCCTAGATGCCTCTCAACTGAAGAATGGATAGAGAAAATATGGTACATTTACACAATGAAGTACTACTCAGCAGAAAAAAACAACAACAATGGAATCTTGAAATTTGCAGGGAAATAGATGGAACTAGAAGAAACCATTCTGAGCAAGGTAACCCAATCACATAAAGACAAACATGGTATGTACTCACTCATATGTAGACTTTAGACATAAAGGATTACCACCCTACAATCCACACTGCCAGAGATGGTAGCATTAAGGAGGACAATAGGAGAGACATGTTCCCCTGGAGAACGGGAAATGGGTCAAGGTCCCCTGAGCAAATTGGGAGCATGGGAAGAGGGAGAGGAAGCTAGGAGAATGAAAAGGGGTGAAGAGGAGGGATGCAGAGGACACAAGGGAGCAGAAAGTTTGAGTCAGAGGAAGAATAGAAGATAACAAGAATGGAGATGCCATAATAGAGGCAGACATTTTAGGTTTACAGAGAAATCAGGCAGTAGGGAAATGTCTGGAGATCTACAAAGATGACACAAGCTAACAATCTAAATGACATAGGAGAGGCTATCTCAAATGCCCTCTCCTGATAATTAGACTGATGGATGACTTCCATGCCACCAGATAGCCCTTATCCAGCTGCTGGTGGAATAAAAGCAGACACCCGCAACTGAGCACCAAACTGAACTGGAATCCAGACAAGTGAAGAGCAAAGGGGTACAGACCTGGCTGGTGAAACCTACATAAACAGCTGACCCAAACATAGGGGAAATCTTGCTGCCCATACTGATAGCTGGGATACTAGCATCGGACTGATCCAGACCTATGAGGAATACTCCCTGAGCCAAGACACATGGCAGTGGGCCTAGGCCCTATCCCAAAGGATATGATAGACTCTGATGACACCCTATGGAAGGCCTCCATGATCCATGGGGAGGAGAAAGGATATGTGATAAGTAGGGTTTTAGTTGGGCAGGGTGGTTGGGGAGGACTGGAGGGAGAAGGGAACTGGGATTGTTTTGTAAAACAATCTTGTTTCTAATTCAAATAAAAAATATGTAAAAACAAAACAAAAAAAACAAAATAATCAGCTAAAAAAAAAGAAGAAGAATGGGTCCCAAAAGCTGGGAACAGTGTCAGAGACAGCCTTTAATTTTTCTTCTTAAAACCAAGGTATGTGTGTTGCTTGAAAATGATGGTTAATCTCAACTACCAGCATGACGATCTTTTCCAGTCATCAGCACTAGAGTTCATGTTAAACTTCTAAAGAAAAGGGAGCAACTATGTAAGCCCTTTATGTTTCATAAAAGCTGTGTGTGGTGTGTTTTTTTTTTCTGCCACAGTCTAGGTGTGTGTGTGTGTGTGTGTGTGTGTGTGTGTGTGTGTGTGTGTATGTGTTTATGTATGCATGTTTTGTTTGCTATCACAATCTAGATCCCTTTATTTGAAATTTGTCCTAGAGTAATACTGAGTAAGAAAGACACTAAAATTATCAGGGTGATGTCAACAATACTGAGAGTTGTGTACCAGGCTCCAAAGACATTTTTTATAAAAAATATTTTGATAATCAGTACTACAAAAAGGATTTCATAATGGAAGTAAATGAGTGACATTAATATGAAAAGCATCAAATTAGTCTGAAAAGAAGTCAGAATAAATGGGAGATAAAGATAGGCCAGTCTGTTATGGTATTGTAAAAGACAGTATTGGTAGCAATTAAGAATCTACAAAGTAAGGTGACAATTCATCTTTTCTGGTTAAAACACATATGTTATCCTAGACCATTCCAGAAAAATATCACTGCTTAAAGCATTGGAGGGCTTAACAAATCAATCGACTGTCATTGTTGTTTTTGATTTTACCCAGTCTGACAGGAGTAAGATGGTATCTCAAAGTTGTTTTGATTTGTGGAGAAAGGGTAATACTCCTCCACTGCTTGTGGGAATGCCAACTTGTACAGCCACTTTGAAAATCACTATGGTGACTCCTCAGGAAAATGGGAATTAGTCTACCACAAGATCCAGTAATTCCACTCTTAGGCATATACTGAAAAGAAGCCCATTCATACAACAAGGACATCTGTTCAACGATGTTCATAACAGTATTATTTGTAATAGCCAGAACCTGGAAGCAACCTAGATGTCCCTCAACTGAAGAATGGACAGAGAAAATGTGGTACATCTACACAATGGAGAACTACTCAACAGAAAAAAAAAACAATAGAATCTTGAAATTTCCAGGAAAATCAATGGAACTAGAAGAAACCATTCTGAGAGAGGTAACCCAATCACAAAAAAAAAACAAACATGGTATATACTCACTCATATTTGGTCTTTAGACATAGAGTAAAGGATTACCAGCCTACAATCCACACTGCAGAGAAGCTATTAAACAAGGAGTACCCTAACTGAGACATGCATATTCTCCTGGAAAAGGGGAAAGGGACAAGATCTGAGCAAATTGGGAGTATGGGAAGAGGGGAGAAGGAATTAGGAGAATGAGATGGGGAGAAAAGGAGCGATGAGGAGGACATGAGGGAGCAGAAAGTTTGAATCAGTGGAAGAAGAGGAACAAAACAAGAAAGGAGATACCATAATAGAGGCAGACATTTTAGGTTTACAGAGAAATCAGGCACTATGGAGATATCTGCAGATCTACAAAGATTGACACCAACTAACAATCTAACCAACAGAGGAGAGGCTACCTTAAATGTCCTCCCATGATAATGAGATTGATATGCCCTCCTATAGCCTTCATCCAGCAGCTGGTGGAAGTAAAAGCATACACCCACAGCTAAACACTGAACTGAACTGGAATCTAGTTGCAGAGAAAGACGAGTGATGAGCAAAGCTGACCATACCAGGCTGGTGAAACCCACAGAAACAGATGACCTGAACAATGGGGAGCTCTTGGTTCCCAGACTGATAGCTGGGAAACCAGCATGGGACTGATCCAGACCCCAGGAATGTGGTTGTCAGTGAGGAGACCTCGGAATTCTCTGGGACCTCCTGTAGTAGCTCAGTACTTATCCCTAGCATAGGTGTGGACTTTGGGATCCCATCCCACATAGAGGGATACTCCATGATCCAAGACACACGAGGGTGGGCTTAGGCCCTATCCCAAAGATATGATAGACCTTGATGACCCCCTATGGAAGTCCTCACCCTCCATAGGGAGCAGAAAGCATATGTAATAGGTAGGGTTTTAGTTGGAGGGGTAGTAGGGGAGGAAGGGAGGGAGAGGGAACTGGGATCGACATGTAAAACAATATATTTTCTAATTCAAATTTTAAAAATTTACAAAAAAATCAATTGCCAATGGTTTACAATTAGGATTTAGACTGGTAAATGGAATGAAAGTTGTTTTTTTTTATGGTGAAAATGTTGGACATCCATGAAAGAACTATAGATAATATGAGATGAGAAACAGCATGTGGCTTTGGGGAAACCAATGACACAGTCTTGCTTTATGCGAATGTGATATAAGCTAGAGTCATTGGAGAGGAGGGAGCCTCAGTAGACAAAATGCTCCCATAAGTTCAGGCTGTAGGCAAGACTGTAGAGTATTTTCAAAGTTAGTGATTGATCAGGGAGGGCCTGTGGTGGTGGTGGATATGCCATCACTGGGCTGGTGGTTATGGGTTCTGTGAGAAAGTAGGGTGAGCATGCTATGTGGAACAAGCCAGTAAGCAGCACTCCTTGAAGTTACTTTGGTGGCGGTATTTTATCACTGTAATAATCATCCTAAAAATCACCAAATATGCTGAGAAAAGTAAAGGAAAAGCAGGGGACATGGTGTGAGCATTATTAATGAGAAAGGATTCTATGTAGGGAACACAGAAGGTAGGAGTGTACTTCTTGAATCTCTGAGGTGACAGAGTATACATAAAATGGTATTTTTCTACTTGTAGAAGAACATTCAGTTCTCCACTTGAAAATTTGATAGACATGGAGACAATAGCATTGTGACATAATTAGTACTTTTGTTAATTGGCACATCAGTGAGAGAAAGAAATACCCAAAATCAGATGTAGAAGAAATATCTATGACAATGGCCAGACTGAAGAAAACAAACAAACAAACAAAAACAAAACAGCTGGTAGTGTGTTTAAAAAACAGTAACATTCATCCCTTCTCTCAGAAGGAAGCTTCCATGGTGAAATATAGGGACACAGAGTTTACAGTGCAGCAACTGATTTCTTAACAAAGATGACAGTTGTTTGAAGAACAACTAAAACTCTATTCAATAAGAGTAACTGATTGGATACCAGTCGTCTGGAAACTTATGTAAAACTAAGCAAAATAATTCATTAATCTGAAGAGATAATTAATAAAGGAATTATGAGAAATACTGAAAAACTAGAAATGTTAAAGTAATTTCCATGTTGCTATCTAATGCATTTTTATTTTTTGCAAGGCTGACTACTCTATTGTAAGAAAACATGCTAACACAGGATAGTGGTTTAAATGAGAATGGCCTTCATTGGCTCAAGTATTTGGATATTTGGTCCCCTGTAGGTGGAACTATTTGGGAAGGATCAGGAGAAATGCCTTTGTCAGAAGAGGTGTTCAAAAATGTTAAACTTTGAGGTTTCAAAGAACTCCTGCAATTCCCAGTTACCTCTCTGTTTCATTGTGTCTCTAGATAAGAGCTGTCAGCCACTGCTCCAGTGTGATGCATACTTGCCTATTGCCATGATACCTAGAATGATCCCCACGGATTTTAACACTCTAAAAGTGTAAGCACCAAATAAAATCCTCCTTAGTTTGTTGCCTTCATCATTACTGTCTCATCATAGCAATAAAAAGGCAGCTAAGACATATGGGTAAAGAGCTAAAACATGTTAATTTTGTTTTGCATCAGAGAGATGTATATATTAACATTTTCTGTCTTAATTATCACAATTATTGCCTCATGTGGAATTTAAAGTTTAATGTAACATTCCCTTACTATTTCATAAATGTTTTATATAATCCATTTGCTTTTTATTTTTATGATTTAATTTAAGGAACATCATATTTCATTTTTCTCTGCTTTCCTTTTTTTCTTCTTTCACTTAAAAACACCTTATTCTCCTGCCTCTATTTTGTTATCACCTTACAAAATATTGTGTGACAGTGTAATGTACAAGCAATCACTTTTGAACTTTTGTTCTTTTTGTATTTTCAAGTTTGTACTCTCCCAATAAAGACAATTTACTAATAATTGGTTCTATTTTACCAAATTAAATATTGTCATGGATTCATAATGATTTCCTATTTCATGACATTCAGAAACTCTAATTAGCTGCTGTGGGTAATTTAAAGTGAGCACTGCCACCTGGTAGAAATTCATGAAAATATTTGTTGGAGTGCAGAAGGTGATTTAAAGATTCAATGTTAATTAAGTTTGTAAAATTCACACCTACTATTTAGCACTTGATAGCTGTTTCAATAAATACATTAGCAACATAAGGCAAAATGGGCTTGATATGGAAAAAAAAAACTGCCATTAAATTTCCCCACGTTGGAAATTTCTTCAGGAAAAGCTTGCCCCCCTTTGCTACATGTCCATCTACTTATGGACATAGAGTGGAAGGCTATTTATGAGGAAAGGTAGACGTGTTGATAATCTAACAGCAATCTTAAAATGTAATGTAATATGGTATAAAATGTTATAAGAACTTATCTAATTTGAAACAAAAAAAAATTCCAAAAATGCTTTGCTTGGCTTGGATGTACATATTAATAAATTACCATTACTATGGGTAATGATAATTACCCATAGAATATTAACAAATAACAAGAATATTCTGTATAAGTCATTATTAAGTGTTCTGATGTTAAAATTCAAATAAATTGAAGTTCAGATGTAAGTAACACATGTGACTCTCCTCTCCAATTAAGCATTATTGTGAGAAAGAAGAAACCTTACATTTTGATATTAAGGATAGTCCAAAGCTGCCTCTGGTGATTAATGTTTATAATGTGGGTTTCATAAGATAAATTAATCCAAAAAGAATATAGCAAGTCTACCTTTCCCTAAAATTCTCTACAGGCAGGCTGTGTGGCTACATTCCTGTTCTCTGCCTAAAGGATCAAAGGTCATTCCTTCATTCCATAAAAGGCTAAAAACAGAGCTCCAGAACCAAGCCAGGTCAGCTATAGCTCCATGATAAACCCGTTAAGTGGAGGGTAGTTTGGGAGGTGGAAATGGATAACTCAATAAACACACAGCTGCTGTTGAATATTCCTTTACACTGTGTGAAGATGTATGACTATGACTGGTTTAATAAAAAGCTAAATGGCCAATGGCTAGGTGGGAAGCACAGCAGAGACTTCTGGTCAAAGAGAGCTCTGGGAAGAAGAAAGGTGGAGTTGCCAGCCAGGTGCACAATAAGCAGGATGGACAATTTGAAGGTGAGATAATGAGCACAGGAAAGAAGGTAGATTCAAAATTATGGGTTAATTTAAGTTATAGGAGACAGTGGGACAAGCCTAAGCTTAAATCAAGCTTTCATAATTAATAATAAGTCTCTGTGCCACTTTTTTGTGAACTGGCAGCCAACGAAAAATCTGTCTACACATGTCCCGTTCTGATAGTTGGAACAGGGTTTAAAGAAATGTTAGAAATTAATAAAAGTAGCTACAAGAAACAACAGAAATATCAAAGGAAACAATACACAAACATCTGTGAAATAGAGAGAAATCTATGATAGTATAGAAAAATTGTGACTGAACTCTCAAGAAAAATAGATTATGAAATTCTGCCTGCTATTTGGAATTGGCTCTTTCTTTACTTTTAATTTACTACACTGCCAAAGGTTCAGTTTGAGACCTTCAACACTCTCTTCAAGAACATTTATCTACTCACCCAACTGGTGCCAACATACAGATCTTGAGACTAGCTTACTTCTATTTTTAAGCCTTGCTAAGACACAGCTGAAAAATGAAAACTGTACATTTAAGTCATAGATTTGGAAGACTTAATACACACACACACACACACACACACACACACACACACACACACACACACACACATATATATATATTATATATATATTATATATATATATATATATATATATAATAACTACAACTCAAGATCATTAACACTTCTCTCACCTCATCTCGCTCAGTTACCATTTTGCATGTGGGTGTAGTGATTACACTTATGATTTACTGTTTTAACAGTTTCAAGAATACACTGTGCTACTATAAGCCAAACTCATCATGTGGTAGCAATGATTATTTGGACTAGTGATCCTTTAAGTGAATGTTTGAAAATACTCTTCTACATTTTGCTTCTGGGCTCAACATTTCATGTCTGTCAGGGGCATTCAGTTATTGCATGTTAGTGAAAAGGCAATGGCTTAGCATGGGTGAACCAAAATATAAGAAGAGCAAGAACAGTAGGAGGGAATTCAGAGTCAACTATGTGGCCTGATTGCTGCAGAATTATCTTCATCCTTACTTTCAGGCAGTAATTGTTATCTTCCTTTTGGAATCAGATTTTGCTCCTGAGAGAATCTTGATTACTGACTCCCAGCCTGAACTGCAGATCAGAATATATGAGTCTAATAATACCTGAATTACTTGGAATTGCTATTACTCCTGTCATAAATTTACAGCTTCATAGAGCTGAAGTCTCCCATTTAATCATAACACAATATCTTTATTGGTTATGGATATAGACTTATATCAATAGGTAAGGCTAAATATGTTCTTGGATAAATTAATCTTTAATATATAGTCATTACATGTTATTACATATGTGAGTCAACCTGAATCTATATTAGCTCATTTTTATCACACTGATACTGAAATAAAATTGCACAATAATTTAAAAAACTGACAAGTTAGCTATAGTAAGTAAAGTTCATCTGAAGAAATTTTTGGTTATGGATGAATGAATTTTTTTCAGAGTTGTTACTTAAAAATAGTGATAATTACTTACAAAATGAAGGAAAACTTTAGAGGTAAATAAAAGAATACTAAATGTGAAGGATTTCACCACTACTGGGTCTGGATTCAAAAAGTTGTTATGTAGGTGTCAGCTGTCACAGTGGGAATAATATCATTAAAAATTATCTGAAAGATGTAAGTTATATAACTAGAAACTAACCATGCTAGTGACTGTTTTATTCATATGGATATACCTAAATTTTCAAACCTAAGAATTCAGTAATAGAAATATTCATTTCAACACACAAAAGAAATTTTAATGCACTTATTCTATTTCTCCCTGCCTCAATCTACTCAATATGATTTTATCAATACCCAATGAATATGTGAATTTAAGTATCAAAATTTATACCATAAATACATGCAATTCTTATGTTTTGAAATGTAGAACATTTCTAGGTAACTCCCTATTATTGTGTAAAATTCTTTGACAATTTAACAACATATATAATGAATTTGAGTCCTTATTCTCTCTTATCCCATCTCATCTCCCTATTTCTTCTGATGAAACACTTCCCCCTCTTATTTTCACGATTGTGTGTGTGTGTGTGTGTGTGTGTGTGTGTGTGTGTGTGAGAGAGAGAGAGAGAGAGAGAGAGAGAGAGAGAGAGAGAGAGAGAGAGAGAGAGAGAGACTGAGTTTCAACAGGGTATTTTCATGAGCATAAATAAGAAGTTATTTACTGGAAATGGGTAATTTTTCTAGTAGATACACCACTGAAAAAAATTATACCATTTGCTCATACACTGAAACTGTCAATAGTCTGTCAGGGAAGTATTAAACCTGATGAGCCTCACTCCTTTCCATGATGAACTGTTGATCGTGACAATCTTGTAAAACCTTGTACAAATACAGACTTTCTGAGTTCTTCAGTACACTGGCTATGCCATGTTCAGAAGACAATATTTAATAGCATTCCTCCCTACCTATCCCTGGCTTACAATTTTACCTTTTCCCCTTTGTGATATTTGCTGATCCTTGAAAGGAATAAAACTTGATATAGATATCCCATTTAGGGTCTAGTACACTGTAATCACTTATCTACACATTAACAAATTGTTTAATTCAGATTTTTACCTGTTATCTTAGATATTTAGAAGGGAGAAATTGACTTATGCATTCATTTTTTCCCTCTCTTGATGGTTACTGAAATATTTCCTGAATATGTACTATTGAAGGTAACATCATATATTCCTGCAGTTACATATGGATAGTATATATAAACAATCCAAAACCTCAAATTGTTGAATCATAGTGTTTACTCATTTCTCTAAATAGATGTAGCAAATTTTCTTTAAAAATCCTAGTAATTTAACTTGTCCACTAACAACAATATAGTCAGACATTACATTTATTTTCATTATAAAATCTTTACATGGTAGTCATTCACCTTAACTGTTTCAAATCACCCAAATATATCAGCATGATAAGGTCAAAATCATCCATTTCCCTGCTCAAAACTAAGAGATATTAATAAATTTCTAAGGGAAAACAAACAACTAAAAAGTACTTCTGTCACCATAGCAATCTAAAAATTCCAGACTTGAGGAAAACTATGCTTAGTATAAATAATAAAATTAAATACAAAAGAATAGCATATGTTATTATTGCATAATTTAAATTTAATAGCATAGGTTGAACCTAGGTAAATTTAAGTACATATTTTTTCATATAAAACTATATATATTTGAAATGAAAGAAAAACAATTATAAGGCAATATTTCATACAAATTTGTCTAAAGGGATAATGAAAAACTTAAATATTATCAATTTTCACCAACACTAGTTATATAAGGAAAATTACTCTGATGAAGTTATTAGGCAAGAAATTCCAAACATTTAAATTGTTCCACTAAAACTATGACCCAAAGTGAAATTACCTCAATGAAGTTTGGTCATAAATACACACACACAGCGGGGGGGGGGAAGGAGGTAGAGCTATCATTTGTTATAACTTTTATTTAGTGTTTTAATAATTCAACAGAATATTTCATAGCAAAGTGAAAATATAGGTGAAAATGAGGTGTTGAAACACAGTACCGAAAACCCAGGAAAAGCTCAGGTTCATGAGCTGCTGCTGTGAAATCCCTTGTCCCTTAACGAAAGAGCAGGACTTTCAGAGTTTGACAACCAAAATGGATAGAAAACCTATGACAACATGATTAAGTATCAAGGACCATTGTTATTGACTCTTTTCCATCTTGACTTAAGGTCAGAGATTCAAACCTATTCTTGCTCCTCAATGATAAATGACAGGATTGGCCTGAAGTGTATCTACTCGATGAATTGAGCCTCAAGACAAAATTACAGGATGTTTGATTTGTCATGGCCAGAACTGATAAAGTCTGCATACTTCATACAGTGATAATATAGGCCCAATGAAGGAAACTGTGCTCAGAAAATGGCCATTTATAGAGGGAAGGACAAAATGTGTCATAAGAGTCTGAAAGGAATTTTACTTTTTAAAAATAAGGAACACTAAGTCTTTCTTTGGCATTGTCTCTTTCCCTCTCTCTACTTCTCTTCTAAGTATCCCTGTCTCTTCTTTCTTCATTCTTCCTATTTTCACAAATATTTATTATTTAAAAACATTGCCATAAGAAAATTCATGACAAAGGTGACTTGAAGAAGAAACAGTCAATTTTGGCAGATGGCTTAAGCTGATTGCATTGTCTCAAAAGGCACAATATGTACAGTGAAATATTTGTGTTGTTTCCTTCCTCCTTTTCATCAAGTCTGATAGTTATTATGCCTTCTCACCTGGAAATCATGCACATAATCACCTAAAATTTATCTTCAGGGCATTTTTAGTTGCCATCACATTGACAATTACTATAAATTATTACAGGAAGATAAAGCCATCTGGTCTTCTTATCTGCAACCAGGAAGGGGTTTCCTGGAACCCAATCTTGTATGCATTGTATCCTTGGATTTCCAACCTCCAAGACTGTATGAAAATAAGTTACTGTTTATTAAAATAGCTAGTTTGGAATACTCATTCTAGTCTAGAAACTTTTTAAAATTATTGCTAACGTATTTAGATGTTCAATTCTATCTGCATAGATAAAAATGTCTTATATAATTGATTAATATTATGGTAGTTCATAGAGTAATTTCCTCTCACCAACATCCAAAAACATTCCTTTTTATGTTTAAGGAACAGGAATATTTTTTCCAGAGCAGTAAGTTGAATTAGATATGTTGAGAGAATATGACAAACCATATCTATAAACTCACAGTTCTACAAAGATTTATAGACAAAAATGTAAGAATTTGCATTGTATAGCAAGGAAGTCATTTAATTTCTCATTTCTTAAAGGGTACAAATGAAAAAAATAGGTCAGTATTACATGTGTGACCTAGGATCACATTAGTGAAATAAAAATATATTTCATTAAGAGAGTATAAAACATATGACATCATCCATTGGAACTTTAAAAGATGGTATTCTTGTATTCTGTACAAAAAAAAATGGCATGAGGAGATGACACATGGGTAAAGCATCTGCCATTAAAGCTGACTATCTGAGTATAAACCCTAGTATCCACAAAGAAGGAAAGAAAACATTCTGACTAATTGTATTCTAATCTCTGTATGCATATTATATAAAGACCCCTCTGAACACACACACACACACACACACACACACACACACACACAATTCAACAGTAGCTTACTATGAGTCCTGTAACCACTCTACATATGTTCACTTATTGATGCTATCTTTAATAAACAAGCATAGCAATGAAACCTATGCAATGAAGACATTTCAAAAGAAATTGGTGCAGAAGTTTGAGCTAGTTGTGTAGATTTTTGATAAGCCAACCTGATAAAATGGTAGAAGTTGCATTGATTTGTGGTAAGATGGATGGTGGAGGTACTGGGCTTGCAAGGTTCTTCATGAATATCAGCTATTTTTTTATGAAGAACAATGACTTCATGTTTAACATTTTTGTTAAATGATATGAGCGAGGAGCACAGGGATTACTGAAATAGCAGCACAGGACTTTTACAAAAGAGCCCAAGAACAAAGATTCATCTTCTCTACAAATGGAGCTCTACAGGGAAGAAAGGCAGAATTTTTAAAATCTGTTTTTGATCACTTTGAAAGGTATCCAACTGAGATCACATTTTACAGATATTGCAAACAGATATCTCAGTCATTCATAAACTTCACTGTGAGTTCCATAAAACATTCTTCTACCTACAGACTGCATTTTCCCTTTCCCCAAGTTCTAAATATCATTTGTATTTTTAGCAGTTAGGATTTCTGTAAAGCTCTGTCTTTGGCATAAAGAAACTTCATGATGAGGGATGAGAACTAGGCTTAGCTGTGGTATGAGGATTTAAAATTAGAATGCAATCAGAAATTATTAAAAGTTTGAGAAAGTGTCAGTAGAAGGTTCTCCTGTAGGTTCCATGACATCACAAATTTGAAAGAGCTTTTAATGACCCCCCAACAAATACCAAAATATAACAATGCATAAGTCTCCCAGAGACAATAGTTATTTTAATATGACATGTATATCATTTTACACTTTAAAACATCTCTAGATTATTTATGACTAATACAGCCTCAGTACTGCTAAAACAATTGTTCTGTAAGTTTAAGCAAAAAGGATGAGAACAAAAGGGCGATATAGTTTCTTCAAAGATGCAGTTTCTGAAAGAATATTATTTGTTGGTGGTGGGTCAAATCTATAGAGGCATCATCTGAAGTGTATTAGCTACCTTATTATTATTATGAAAGATACTTGAGGGGAGCAATTTACAAGGAGAAAAGTTATTCAGTTATCATTTCCCAGGTATCAGTACAGTGTCCAATCTTTATATTGCTTTTGGTTTGAGGTGAAGCAGATTATCCTATTAGTAAGGATGTTTAACTAATGGTGGCCTGGAAGAAGAGAAATAGAGACACCAGAAAGGGCATAGTCCACAAAAAATATACTTATAAGACAAACACACTCAAAGACACATTTCTCACGAGGCATAACCATCCACAGCTCTACAAATTCTGATAGTCTATTCTCACATGCAATCCATTGATAGATCAATCAATTGATGGGGTCAGAGCCATTGTGATCTAAACATCTAAGAAAGCAAACTCAGACATATCCTCAGAAGTGTTCTTCAGTACTCTGCTGGATTTTTCTCAGTATAATCTAGTAGATAGTGAATATGGACAATTGCAAGAGAAATACAAAATAACAACTGTTAACAAAGTACATCACATATATGCACATATAAATGATATAAATGCACTGTATATAGTCATAAACATATCTAGACAAAAACACATATACATATATTTCTTAACAATCTATTAGAAATAATTCAATGTTTTCAAAATTTTTCTTAAATTTCACACTATTGGAATAGGAAATATCTTCCTCAAACTATAGTTCTAACCAAAATCTCACAAATAAGCTGTGATTAAACTATTACCAATCACTTAATATTAGTTCTGTGCTTTTTTATTGTTTTGTTGTTGTTTTGTTTTTTGAGACAGGGTTTCTCTGTGGCTTTGGAGGCTGTCCCCCAACTAGCTCTTGTAGATCAGGCTAGTCTCAAACTCACAGAGATCCACTTATCTCTGTTTCCCTAGTGCTGAGATTAAAGGCATGTACCACCACTACCTGGTGCTTTTTATTTTTATAAATGTGGAAAACAATAGTTTCATCTTACAAACATCTTTTTGCAGAAAGATAAAATTCCTTATTATTATAGTAATAAATAAATAAATGAAAAAAAGAACTGCCAGAATTAGGTTAAAATTCATTTAGCACAGATTCTTCTAAAACATACTTTATTTTCATTTATCTGTCAAATCACTCTGGCTGAAAACATGTCTTTGTAACTGTATGGCATTATCAAAATCCAGAGTACCTATTTTAGATTCTCAGAGTCCACCTCCCACAAAGAAATCAACAAATACTGAACTTCTTTGTTGTTGTAAAGATGAAGCATTTTCTTGATTTATATGAATTGTTATGTACTTTTCATAACAAAGAATGATGCCATGTGCTATTATGATGAAATTTTAGTATTTAGCTGTATGGAAATAATAGCCTTCCAATGGATAAAAGCAGGGCTGTTAACAGGAAATTTGAGTTTGAAGTTCAATCATGTCTTTGTCATTTGTTAACACAGTGACCATGGGCAACATCCAATACCTTTTTTTCCTCTCTTGTTAAATGAGAATTGGGGTTTTTCATACATAATACTGTTAGAGAAAGTATTGTAACTCATAAAAGGGCTAAGCTTTCCCTCAATGCCTCATTTTGCTTCTTCTTTTCCTGATTATCATGGGTAAATTTGAAATCATACTGCACTGCATTATTCCTCAAAAAACTACAGCTTTACTAAGACTGTACTAGCCATATTTTTACAGGGGATAAAAAGGGAAATAAATAATAGAAACATTGATGAAGGACTGATGATTCTCTACTTACTCTTCCAATTCTCGTAGCTAAGTAGTTTGCTAATTAAACATACTAAAAACAGATAAAAGTAATACTTCAGTATTATTGAACAGAGAAGTAGCTGAACAGAGAAGGAAGTTCTTTGAGTTAAGGACAGCATAGAAAACTAAGTTGTTCTCCACAGCTGCACCTTCATTTTGAGATAAGTTGACAGCATGAGGTCTCTCTGGGGAATTTGAAGTAAAAGCCAAGTAGAAAGCCCATACTTATACAATCTTCAGGCTTTAGCAATTTAGTTTGGAAATGCATCCGCTCCTTTAGGAGAGTGAGTCTCAACAGTCTAAACAGCATCATTTGAGCTCTCAGCTAGAGAATAGCAGATCAGTATGTAGCCACAGATCTCCCCCCAGCTAGTGAAAATATACCCCCAACAGGGAGGGTTTAATTAAATCTTCTTTTTAATCTTCAAAATCAGACAGAAATAATAAAATTTAAAAGTTGTGTTCTTAATATTTAGGTACAGTGCCCCCAAACCTGATGGACAAAAAGGATTAGTTTGTTAACACACACATGAACTCATCTCTCTGAATTATATAATATCCTGGGCTGTATTTTCTAACATATTTTTGAAATCATGTAAAAGTTTTGTAGTCATTGTAATAAGAAAATATTAGCATCATTTTATTTTTTCTATGATACATATATGCACAGGTTTGACATTTACAGTAACAAATATCTTTCATTTTATTAATACATCCCTATGTAAAATAAGCAATAGAGGACAGCTTAGTCTACAATTTGAAACTCAAATTAACTGTGTAATAGATTTTATGAGTTACTTTAAAAATTTACTAGAAACCTATAAAGCATAAACATGCCTTAATAGTCATTTATTATTATTTCTGATATGAAAAAGAACTTCTACCAGAAATACCTTCACTTTAATTTAAGGATATCAATCTTTCCAGAAATATACCCTGCTATCACATTCAAAGTTTGAAGAAAACTTGTAGTTTTGCCATACTTCAGACCAGATAAAACATCAAATTTATCTCATCTAGATGTGCTAAATCATATCAATGTGTCTGCCAGCATGGTATTTCTATATGAAATTTGAATGTACGTTTTGCTAAGTGACAGGAAACATTGGTATGAGTGCTTAAGAGCAACCATGAACTTGATGATATGGAACTTATCTCCAGAAGAAAGAACAATCAAATGATTTCACAAGTGCGTTTGATTTATTTCAGATGCTTTTTTATTATTAAGAAGAAGAGAATAAAGTAATATTGACTTAATTTAAAACTTTCCCAGACTATTAAAATGATACATTTCTATTTTCTAGACTGTGGACAATCTAAGGAATTATGCCTCTCCTTCCCTAAGAAAAGTACAGTTGAACTGTTGCAATCCCTGAGAACAGAGCTTTGCAATCTGGGTGTAAACAGAATAAACATGTCTTCAGTGATGATGCATAGGTTAGAAGTCCAATTCCTGTTTCATAAATAAAGAGCCCTTCCTGAACTCTAAAGTTCCAATGCCCATCAGTCAACTGTACTTAGGTAAGAAAAACATAACTTAGATGACATTTACATGGATTAAATTCAGCCACATGGTATCCTTATAACAATTTCAATCCAGAAAGAATTAATCTCTATCTAAATGTCTCCTAGAGAAGATCATTCATAAAGCCTTTAGAGGATAGTCGGATGGCTTGGCAGGTAAAGACATTTCCCAACAAGACTGACTATCCAAGTTTCATTCCCCAGGACCCACATGTGAAAGGTGTGAGCCAAATCCTGAAAGCTGACTTCTGACCTCAACATATGTATGGTGGCCCATGCATGACCCCCCTCATACAAAAAAATAAAATGTAAAATAATTTATTTTTAAAACTCTTTACATTTAAACTGATAAATACTATGAACTGATTTTAATTTGTGTTCATTGTCTCCAAATTCTATTTTCCTAAAATAAGCAAATATTTTCTTTGAGATGTTTCTACAGCATTTATTACTCAAGAAGTCAAAATTTGTCAAGTCTGTGGTTTTGAACATTGTTTCATTTTGTATCAATGTTCGTCAGTTTGATGTATTTGAAACTATCAAAATGAAATTTGCATGTATGCAGATTCATGCATTTGTCTAATAAATCTTTGATTAATAGGAACTCAATAATATTCTTTTCATGTATAATAAGGACTCTCTTCATTTATAGATAAGTATTCATGTTTGATATTTCAGATCTCAGGACCAAAAATGAAAACACACACACACACACACACACACACACACACACACACACACATTAATATTTTCTTAATATTTTCAAGTCAAGTCCTTTGGAGACAACCATAGACCAAGGGGAAAACCCAGAGAGGAAGCTGATTATACAGAAGTCTGAGTGGTTGTCAAGGGAAAATTTCCAAAGGGAACTGATTAATATTGCCTTATCAGATTTTGTCAGATAAGAGTTGGAAAATAATCCATTAATTTTATGACTTTTTTTCTTTTTTTCTTCCACTTGGATTTCATAAGTTGGATCTCCTTCCAGGCTAATTAACCATTTGCAGGCAATCCATTCATGGAGGCTGTAGAGATGAATTGCAGTTATGAAGAAATTGATGAAGGATATAGTGGGCATTTTAAGAAATGTTGGTGTACATTCTTGCACCAGAAGAAGGGAGTATGTTTTGCTATTTGACAGGGCATTAATGAAGCTCAGTGTGCAGCATCAAATAATAGAAACTCAAGGCTAAAATGAACTTTCACACACTGGGGTGGGGGTAACCTAACCCAGTCAGTGCAAAGAGCTTCAGAGAAAACACTTCTGTTCCTGCAATTGGCTTTATCTAAACACCCATGGTGTTAGCTCAGATGAGTCCCCAAGTTGTTTTGTTTTCTTTAGACAGTAAAGTCAGAGCTGGCAAACCAAAGCATGTTTCCAATAAATCTAATTGCTGAAGTACCTGGCCATATTTTTTGCTTGGTCTAAAGTTTTCAAAGTTGCAAGGAGTGTACATAGTATTCTTCTGTTTTCTTATGAAAGAAATATGCTGATTGGATAAATTACATAAAAGTACTATCAGAAGACACAGAAAACATTCAGGTTTTACCATTTTTCATTGGGGGAGTACATAAGAGTAAGGAATATTAGCCACCAAGTAGTTTTCCTAGAGATTTACCACTCTAGTTGGTGGTAAGATCCTGGAAGAGTGGAACCTAAAAATGAGGTGGACTGAAGTAACATACAGTAGTCAACTTTATCCAGGGCATCAGGCAATTTAAACTCCAAGGGTTACAAAGAATCCCATGAGGGAGGTGTACAGTCACAAGATAGGCCACATACAGGACAGCATGTTTTTCTATAGAGGCATATAAATAACAAGAGCAAAAGCACATTCGCTTCTATTCACTACATCTGGGAAGAGCACAAAAACACATGCCAAGAACAATTCTGTGTTTTGAGGAAGCTGAAATCACAAGACTCTTATCTCATTTCCTTGGAGTCTTCTCTAACTAGTACTCAGAGTTGCCACACAACTATGTTCTTTGACTAAATTATTTCTGTCTTTAAGATTAAAATATGACAATTTTTGTGATCAGCCTTCTGTCAGATGTGGGGTTGGTGAAAATCTTTTCCCATTTTGTGAGCTGGCATTTTGTCTTGCTGACAGTGTCCTTTGCCTTACAAACTCTTCTCAGTTTCAGGAGGTCCCATTCTTAAATGTCGATCTCAATGTTTGTACTACTGATGTTATTATCTTCAGAAAGCAGTTTCCTGTACCAATTTGTTTGAGGGTACCACCAACCTTCTCTTTTAGGAGGTTCAGTGTGGCTGAATTTATGTTGAGGTCTTTGATCCATTTTGACATAAGTTTTGTGCATGGCTATAGATGTAGATCTATCTGCAATCTTCTACATGTCTAAATCCAGATATGCCAACGCCATTTGTTAAAGATGCTTTCTTTTTTCCATTGTATAAATTTAGCTTCTTTGTCAAAAATCAGATGTTCATAGGTGTGGGTTAATATAAGGGTTTTCAACTCTATTCCATTGGTCTACCTGTCTATTTTTGTGCCAATACCAAGCTGTTTTCAGGACTATGTCTCTATATAGGGCTTGAAGTCAGGGATGGTAATGCCTCCAGAAGTTCCTTTATTGTACAAGGTTGTTTTGGCTATTCTGGGTTTTTGTTTTTCCATATGAAGTTGAGTACTGTTCTTGCAAGGCCTGTGAAGAATTGTGTTGGGATTTTGATGGGAATTGCATTGAATCTATGGATTGCTTTTGGCAAGATTGCCATTTTTACTATGTTGATCCTACCTATCCAAAAGAATGGGAAACCTTTCCATTTTCTGGTATCTTTTATAATTTCTTTCTTTAAAGACTCAAATATCTTACTATACAGGTCTTCTTATTTTTCGTTAGTGTTACCCCAAGATAGTTTATGATGTTAGTTGCTATTGTAAAGGGTGATGTTTCTGTGATTTCTTTCTCAGTGCATTTATCATCTGGATATAGGAAGGCTACTGGGTTTTTGTTTTTTGGTTTTTTGTTTGTTTGGTTTTTTTGTTTTTTTAAGTTAACCTTGTATCCTGCTACTTTGCTGAAGGTGTTTATCAGCTGTAGTAGTTCCCTGGTAGAGTTTTTCAGGTCACTTATGTAAACTATCATATCATTTGCAAATAGTGAAAATTTCACTTCTTCCTTTCCAATTTGTATCCCCTTGATCTCCTTTTGTTATCTTATTGTTCTATCTAGAACTTCAAGGAATTGCTTTGAGTTTCTCTCCATTTGGTTTGACGTTCACTGTTGGCTTGCTACATATTGCTTTTATGTTTAAGTATGTTCCTGTTAGTCCTGATTTCTCCAAGAACTTTATTATAAAGGGATGTTGGTTTTTGTCAAAGGCTTTTTGCAGCATCTAGCAAGAACATGTTATTTTTTTAAACATTGATGGATTTTCATATGTTGACCCATCCCTGCATTCCTGGGATAAAGCTAACTTGACCATGATGGATGATTTCTTTCATGTGCTTTTGGATTTGATTTGCCAGTATTTTCTTGAATATTGTGTCAATTTTCATGAGGGATATTGTCTGTAATTCTCTTTTTCCATTGTGTCTTTGTGTGGCTTGGGTACCAAGGTAATTCTAGCAACATAGAAAGAGCTTGGCAATATCCCTTCTGTTGCTATTGTGTGGAACAATACGCAATGAACTCAACAAGCTAGCCACCAAAACACCAAACAATGCAATTAAAAAGTGGAGTGCACTGGCCCTGGAGACATGGGGAAGGGCCCAGGCCCATCACAGAAAGATTTGGTAGACTTTGCAGAGACCCCATTGAGGGCCCTACCCTGCCTGGGAAGGGGTGGGTGGATGGGGTGGGGGTAGGTTTGCAGGTGGGCAAGGAGGAATGGGGGTGAGGGGAGGGAGAGGGAGAAGGGACTTACATCTGAAACAAGCTTGTTCCCTAACTTGAACTAATTAGAAAATGTAAAAAATGTGGAGTGCAGAGCTAAATAGAGAATTCTCAACAGAGGAATTTAAAGTGGCTGAAAGACACATGAGAAAGTGCTCAACATCCTTAGCCATCAGGAAAATGCAGCACAAATCCATTCTCAGTTACCATCTTACACCAGCCAGAATGGCTAAAATCAAAAACACCAATGACAGTCTATGCTGGAGAGGATGTGGAGAAAGAGGAACACTACTCCATTGCTGGTGGGAGTGCAAACTTGTACAACCACTTTTAGAAATCAGTATGTTGTTTTCTAAGGAAAATGGGAATCAGTCTACCAGAAGATCCAGCAATTCCTCTCTTGGGAATTTACCCAAAGAATGCACATTCATACAATAAGGACATATGTTCAAATATTTTCATAGCAGAATTATTTATAATAGTAAGACCATGGAAGGAACCTAGATGCCCCTCAACTGAAGAATGGATAGAGAAAGTGTGGTACATTTATACAATGGAGTACTACCCAGCAGAAAAAAAAATGGAATCTTGAAATTCACATACAAATGGATGGAACTGGAAGAAACCACCCTGAGTGAGGTAACCCAGTCACAAAAAGATAAACATGGTATGTACTCACTCATATATGATATTTAGACATAGAGCAAAGGATTACCAGTCTACAGTCCACACTGCCAGAGGAGCTAGGAAACAAGGAGGACTCCAAGGGAAGATTACATAGCCCCTCGAAGAAATGGATAGGGATAAGAATCCCTGAGCAATGTGGGAGCATGGGGTAGGGGTGGAGAGGAAGGAGCTGGGAAGGGAAGAAGGGGAGGGGGAGGAGAACAAAAGGACTGAGTCTAGGGAGTAATAGAGGAGGGCAAGAAAGGAGATGCTTGATTCAGGGAGACAGTTCAGGTATGGAAAGATGTCTGGCATAGGGGAAATGTTAGGGGATCCACAGGAATGACCCCAACCAAGAATCCAAGCAATGGTGGAGAGGATGCCATTGATGCCCTCCCCCTATAATGAGATTGGTGTCTACCTTGGTTACCATTCCTAGATCCTTCATCAGTAGTTGTTTGAAGCAGAAACAGGTACCCAAAGCTAATCAATGAACCGCATTTCTGGAATCCAATTGTGGAGAGGGAGGAGGGATGATCAAAGGAGCCAAGACAGTGCTGCAGAAACCTGCAGAAACTGTTGACATGACCTAGTGAGAGCATGGAGACCCTAGTCATAAACTTAGTGAAACAGCATTAACTGAATGAAGCCCTGTGAATGTGGGTGCCAGCTAAGAGGCCAAGACAGTTTTAGGGATTTCTAAGAGTGGAGCCAATCTTTGACCCTAGAGCACAAATGAACTTTGGAAGCCCATTCCCTATGGATGGATACTATTGCACCCCAGATACAGCAAGGAGGACCTAGGCCCTCTCCCAAAAGATATGGCGACTTTGAAGGTCCCTGGTGGAGGGCCTCACAGGATGTGTTGGGTGGTTTGGTGGGGAACATGGGAGGCTGAGAGAGCAAGGGAATGGGGGGATGGATATGTAAATATAAGTAGTAATTTAAGAATTAAAAAAAGATTGAAGCATGTCAATCATTTATCATTTACATCCTAAGGGAAGAAAATAATTTGAATTCCTGTAATTCACTTAAAAATTCAAACTGAGGTTTATATCAGGTAACATGAAGTGCACTATAAGGATGTCTATGTGATATATAGAATGTCTCATTATTCATATGCAATGATTATATGGGAAAGAATAATATAGATCATCATATAAGTTATAAATGTTAAAAACTAAAATGTGCTAAGAAATATTTCAAGGTTTGTGCTTGCCCTGTTGAATATTACTATTCAATTTATATTTCAATTTTCTTCACCCTGTTGTCACTGAAGGGTATTCTTCAAGAGAAACTGCAAAATAATTTAACTAAACCTACATGTCTTTATAACTAGGTCTCTCATATGTGTGTTTGTGTGTGTTGTGAATGTGGCATATGTGTATTGGAGTCCAAAAGTTTCCATCAGGTGTTTTCCTCATTATATTTCTCAAAGTGTCTTTTGCTGAGCATGGAGCTCACCATTCCAGTTTTCTCTGTATCATCCATCATCCACACAGGGCTGAAATTATGGATGACAAGCATGTGCAGTCATGTCTGGCCTGTCTTTCTATTTGGATGCTGTAGATGAGATTCAATCTCAGGCCCTCATATTTGTGCAGGCAACATATTAACTGACCAATCTTAGACCACTCTGGTTTCTTTGACACTGAAGAGAACATCTTGTTTACTTAGCAAGTTAATTATTTATCGTTCTTTCTCTCTGTCTCTCACCAGGGACTCTACAGTCATTTCTGGTGGCTTAGGGCTTAAGTATCTCCCATTTTTTTAAGAGTTATTTTGTATTTTTCTGAAGATCAGCCTTTAGAACATTTATTTCAGGCAAGAAATTTTAGGCTTTAGCATAGAATAATCATGTGATTACAAGTACTCCACTGGCTGGTCTGAAATATTCCACATTAAATAAATCCATAAAATCATGCATATATTTTATGATCTAGAAGTAATAGTAGTAGTAGTAGTAGTAGTAGTAGTAGTAGTAGTAGTAGTAGTGTTTTCATTAATTAATATGCATATCTCTTTAAAGGTTTCTTTTACCGAAATATATTTTAAAACAAAATTAAAGAGTTTGTGATTTTTATGTGTATTGTCTAGGGAATATGTGTGTTGTACAGCCTATATTCATCACATTTATAATGAAAATTTTCCAATTTATCTTTGTACCTAAATACATGATCCCATCAACTTTTTTTACTTGGCTTCAAGCAGAACTATCAGTAATAATAATAGTTATTTAAAGTGTTACAACACTCCTTTGACAAAGTGTATAACTAAACATTAGGCAAAGCACATATTCTAAAATCCATGGTTTCTCAACAAAATGCATCATTTTCATTTTATAATTTTTTCCTCCCTCTATAACAGCTATTCTTGTACCAGACCCATCTTATTTAAAATTACAGATCTCCCTTTCTTCTGTGATATAATATTAGTATAACGACAGCTTTCATTTAATAGTACACTACAACCAAGCAGAATAACACGTTTGCACAATAGTATAAGCACTTACAAAAATACTATTTCACATATATATTATAGCTGCTCATTCCATACCCTTGTATCCTCTCTTTTCCTTTTTCTCTAGAAGCATGGTGGCCCAGCTAAAGCTCATTGCTAGCCTGGCTAGCTGTGATCTTAGTCTAAAATATCTGAGTAAGTGTCTTTATCGTTCTGTAATATATCCAAAGAAATAAAGTGTAAAACTAGTCTTAGATGTTTAGGTAGTACTTAAAGGCATTTGCCACAGACCTGAATTTCATTCCCACCATTCACAAAGTAGAAGAGAATAAACAAACTCCCACACATTGCCCTCTGATCTCCACACAGGTGCTAACATGCACATGAGTGTAGAAACACACACACACACACACACACACACACAATTACAAAGTATATATGAATACCAAAAGTAAAAGGAAACATTTAAAACAGAATCAGTTACAAGGACATTTTACTTCTCTGCTTATTTCATAAAATTGTACATTCCATGTACTGTGTTCTTATAAGAGCTGGTTGTGCGTGAAGGACCTGCCTCTCCAAAATGTGCTGCTCTCAGCTCCCTCCAATCTTTTCTTTACTTGCCGGACAGCCCAACATAAAAGGACTTCAGAGGTGTTTCACATGTTCCCTATCACTGTTTTTATAATATAATAGGCATTCAGCATTTCTTCCTCATTACAGAAATAATATATAATAAAGTCATGGGACTCACACTTTGTAGAGTGACTGCATTATTCAGGAGTGTTCCTCATCATTCCCTTTGTTGTATCTTGCTGGTAGGCATTTATGAAACTACATTTGTTACATCAACTTATTTATTTAATATAGTTCTAATTCCTCAATCAGAATAGATGCTCCTTGGAAGAGATTTTACATGGTATCACTCACTTCTGCTTTCATAAAGATTGCTTCCTCCCAACACATAATCAATTGATATAGGGCAGAACATAAATAGGACAGAGCCCACTCCATTTGAAGGCTGCATAGTCCAAATTTTTGGAGCAAAAATAAAATTGACCATTTGGTTTTGAATTTTATATCAAACTCTTTCTAACAAAGGAAAACAATTTATATATCTTTTACTGAATATTATTATTTCTCATCTGCCAGAAAGAAAATATAACTAAGTACAAAATATGAATAATCTTTGAAGAGCCAAAGTCATATACATGATATGCATACACAGACAGACTATAATAAAATATAAAACCTTATCCTGTCTCTTCAAAAAATTAAAGAGGAAATAAAGTCAAAGAAAAATCTGGAATCTTGATATCTACAACAAAGACACATTTTTCTTTTATATTCTATAACTTAAAATTTGAAATCTTTACAGTAAATTAGAAAAGGGACATTGGGAATACTTCCTCATGTAATAATCATACTTCACAAAGGTGGTCATCCAATTTCCACTGGAAGGTTTTAGTAATGGAGAAATCACAATGTCAAAAAGAAAGCAGTCCTATTATCTGACAGCTATAATTATCAGAATTCTATTTCTTTTTCTGCCAAGCTGACTCTTTTTTATCCTGTTTTTCATGATCCATGTTATGCTTAAATTTAAATAGGAAATATTTGTATATAATATTTAACATTTTATTTGCAATGTTTTTAAGTGAAGTTACATTTCTCCAACTTTTCACTTGATGCATCAGTGAAAAACCCTACACATCCCCATTTTTACTATGTTAACATCTGTATATTATTGGCTTTTCCAGTATTCTTTGGAAAACACTGTACTAATACCTATACCAATGCAAACTAGCAATTGAAATGACCAACAACAAGATGAAATAGTAAATAACTATACTAGAAGTAAAAATTAAAGCCATATGTTATATAGACCTCCAAAAATTAAATCAATTCATTGTAAATTTAGAATACATGATAGCACATTTCACTAACTACTTGCATATTTTACTTACTGAAAGGATACCATAGTGTCAGGAAAGTGGTGTATTTCCAGATCAGCTGAAATAAAAGTAATATGTAGAAAGGGAGAGATGTGGTACAGATAAATTGTAGAACATCTTGACTAAGCTCTTAGACGTAATCCCAAGAAATGCAGAAAGATTCATATCCATACAAATCACCCTACACAAAAAATATTTTCCAAATGGATGAAAGACCTGGATATAAAACCTGAAACATTGAAAGTGGTAGAAGAAACACATAAGCACTAGCCTGTGAAAAGTAAGTACAGGAAAATGAAATCTCTGAACAGGACTCCATTAATTCATAATACAAGACCAATAATTGATAAATGGCACTTCACAAAACCCAAGGTTCTATGCAGCAAAGGATGTTAATCAATCAAGCAAAGACAAAGTGGGGACAGTGTGGAAAATCCTTGTAAACTATGGGGGATTAACTTTAAAAATATATCAACAACAAAAAGAGAAGGGGAGAAGATGAGGGGAGAGGAGTATATGAGAGAGAAAGATCAAGTCAGGGGAAGAATAGAGGAGAGCTAGAAAAAATGATGCCATAATAGAGGGAAACATTATAGGTTTAAAGAGAAATCTGGCACTAGGGAAATGTTCAGAGATCTACAAATTTGACCCTAACTAACAATCTAAGCAATAGTCGAGATGCTACCTCAAATGCCCTTCTCTGATAATGAGATTGATGACTACCTTATATGACATCATAGAGCCTTCATCCAGTAGCTGATGGAAGCAAAAACAGACACCCGCAGCTAAACACTGAACTCTGTAATCAAGTTGCAGAGAAGGAGGAATGATGAGCAAAGGGGTCAAGACTAGGATCGAGAAACCCACAGAAAGCCCCTGAACAATCGGGAGCTCATGGACCCCAGAATGTTTGATTGTTGTGAAACCAGCATAGGACTGTTCCAGACCTCCTGAAAAAGGATGTATGTTTGGAGGTCTGATTAATCTATGGGGCTTCTGGTAGTGGATCAGTATTTATTCTTAGTACACAAATGGACATTGGGAGCCCACTCCACATAGAGGAATGTTCTCTCAGCATAGACTCATAGAGGAGGTTCTAGGCCCTGCTCCAAATGATAATGACAGACTTTGAAGATCCCCCATGGAAGGTCTCACCCTTCCTGGGGAGCAAAAAGGGAATGGGATAGGGGATCGGTGGGGTCAGGGGAGGAGGGGAGGGAGAGGTAACTGTGATTTACTTGTAAAACAAGCTTGTTTCTAATTTAAATTAAAAAATACTAAAAAAAGAGTTAAGATAACAAGTGACCCAGTTTGTAAAATGGGCTAGGAATCTGGATAGAGTTTTCAAAAACAGCAACAAAAATGTCTAAGAAAGATGTAAGAGCTCAAAATCATTATTAGTAAGAGAAATGCACAGTAAAACTTTTGAGAATTATTCTTACCCCTGTCAGGATGACAAATATCAAGAAAACAGCTGACAACAAATGCTGGCACGTTTATGGTAAAGGGGAACATTTTTTTAGTCTTAGTGTGCTTAAAACTGGTGCAGCCACTTTAGAAATAAGTATGCAAATTTTCAAAATACTAAAGCAGATATACCATGTGAACTAGGTATATCAATCTGTAGTATATTTATAAAGGACTTGACAGCCTACCCCACAGCTACTATCTCAAGAATGTTTATTGCTGTGCTGTTCATAGTAGCTGGCAAATGGAACAACCTAAGTGCCCATCAACTAATAAATGAATAGTGAAAATGTGGCATATATGCATCATGCAAACCTATTAATTTACAATCCTATTCATTTGTAAGTAAATGTACGGAAGTAGAAAATATTATATTGAATGAGGTAACATGGACGCAGGAAGAAAAATACTACATATTCTTTATTATTTGTGTATCATAGCTCTGAAGCACTTTGACATGAATATATAACATGGAATAGTCAATGAAACCAAGAAAATAAAGGATTGAGGATGTGTTAATGGGGTCAGTAACATGAATTAGTAGGTGGCATTAGTAGGACACAGATGTTAGAAATGATGACATTGGAAAATCTTGGGGATTTTATCTGAGAAGGGAAGAGGGTAGGTAATAGAGGGGAGATTAAAGGAAGAGGAATAAATAACACTGGAATGTTTGGTGTGAATTTTAGACCACTTGGGATGATAATGTTGCCCTAATAGCCAAATGCTACCTAATAAAATCCCTAGGCCCAGGCATGGAACTCTTTCTTCAAGTTGTTGGTCTCAAATATCCAAGAGATTTTTAAAACAACATAGGCTTTTGTTGTTGCCCTTGGTTGCTCCCAGAACTTGAATGTAAGATACTATTGCTAAAGAGATCTCATACATTAGATTATATAGGACTTTGAAAAATCTAGTGAGAACTAACTTTGGAACATCTTCCCTGAAGAATATATCATCATCTTGAAGATGCAACACAAGCTTCCAACAAAGGAAATCATCCATTATGCAATATTCCCACCTAGCTGTAATCCTATGAACCATAGTAATGATCAGCATAGAAAGATACTCCAAGGCATGCTCTGGTGGCATCTGTGTCTTAAGTATGTGCAGCAGGTATCTAATTGTACTTAAGGGAAGCTGAGTAGTATCTAGTTTAGGTGTAAAATTATAAACTGAGCAAAATTGCTGTGGTTGTTGAGGTCATCCACCCTAAAGGAGTATGTGACCTCAGCAACTACTACTACTCTCACTTCCCTCAACTATTATTCTCTCTAAGTATATTCTAAATGCATATTCTTTTACCCACAGATTTCTGTAGCTCTCAACACTCATCAAAGAAGCTTTCCTTTGCAAAACACAGAGGTCACTGAAGAAATTCTAAACTGGTCATTTGATAGAGCTACAACACAACCTCACACCTAAGCTCTGCAAGCATCATGGATAGAAGCAGAAGCCATTTAAGAGCCAGAGGACCATAACTTCTGCTGTGAAATAGCATCTTCTATATATAACAATGAAGATGCAACCCAAGAATACAGTCACATCAAAAAGACCTGCACAGTGACAACACCAGTTGAAATCCCAATGTGGATGGGGGAAATCGCATAAGGTCTCAGGACTAGATGAAGAAAGGTGGCAGTTAATGACTGCTGAGAGATGGAGATTTGATATCCTCCAGGGAGGATCACTATGCTAAGGTTATCCTATCTCAAGTGGTCTATCCTGAACATGTAGAAGTATGAGAATTATTAAATGGGCTCATCTGTACATAAGTAACATTAAATGAACTCAGAAAGTTGTATTTATATATTCATGAATTGAGAAGGTGCAAGGAAGGATGAGAGCCTTAGATGGAGAAAAACGAAGGGGATATGATACAGATACATTTTAATTAAAAATTCTTAAAATACTTAAAAAGAAAGCAAATCTGATTTTATTTAAAGTGTTATCACAATCATAACCCTGATAACTGTTGTACTTTGATTAATGTTCAAAATGAAAGCTGACATAGACAAGAAATTGATGTTCTAAAACTTTCAAAAAATATATTAATAGAAATGTTATCTAAAACTAAATATACAAATAAGAAGTGAAATTTTTAATTGAAATATAAAGAATCAAAACCAGCTTTGACTTCAAAGAAATATCTCTAAATATTTGTAATTCTCACATTTTACCATTCTTTCATCTTTCACACATTTTAATACACTTAATGCAAGATGATAAGATAAATTGCCACCAAGTTTGATGACCTGAGTTGAATCTCCAGAACCCAGATGGAGAGGAGTATCTCTAGCATCCATACTTACCCTCATGTGCAAACACACACACACAAAAAATAGACAAATAAATAATTGATCTTTTAAATGAGTAATCATTTTAAACATTCTCCAGGAAAAGCTTTCTATGAATCTTTATATCATCATGCTCACTTGTGCAGAGTATTACAGCTCTAAATGCTATCAAAATTATTACACACTTAATTGAGAAGGCAGAAACTTAGCAAGAACATATGTTATATAATTATTTATATAATATGACATATAACACATAAAATATATAACCACTTTTATCTCATCATATATATATATATATATATATATATATATATACTAGTATATACATTTTAAATAAGAACTATGCATTATAAAACTACAGAGCAAGTACATTTTGAAGGCCAATAAATTTTGAATTTTTACATACCATATATTAATGGAAGTAATCACTGATGTATAATCATGTTTCATCACAAGCAATAAGAAAATGTGAGTGCAAAATTATCATGCAAAGCCTATGAGATTGCATTCCAGAACATTATTGGGAAGCATTTGATGGTTCAAAAGTGAAAGATAAAATTCGTGGTGTTTGTGTATATGTTAGGTGGTCTTTGTCTGTTCTTATTAAAGTGTCTTTTCATCAGAATTACCTTTCCTTTTGCCTCATTATTTGGGAAGAAGTTTTCTCTACAGAGTTGTTCTCTCTCTTTGTCATCCTGGCATACACTCTTCTTCATTACCTTCAATCTTTGAGCAGAAATGTATTAAAGCCACCTGAGCCAGTGCTTTTGATGGATAGTTCCTCACAGAATCTGAGAAAGTATTGATTTATCAGAGAATTTGTTGGTTTATCTGAACATCCAGTTTCACTTTCTTCTAACTTCTATTTCTATTTTATACTGTTCTTTAAGAATTTGTGCAGTTAAATGCTGTTGTATTCTTAAATGTTTCTTACTGAGTCTCAAAACCCAACACTTGTTTCATACTACTGTGAGTTTAATTAATATTAAGTTGCTTTCTCACTGACATACCATATGAAAACAAGTTTGATGTGACATCCTAAATTATTTGAGAAATACTGTGTTTTAGTGATAATTATGTTTTTTTCCTAATTCTTTTCCCTCTGTGAATTGATTTTTGTATTTTGTTAAGTACTCCACTCTTAATTTATAATCTTGGGACCATAAATTGTTGATAAAATGTTGATAAATGTACCTAGCATTGGTGGAGCATGCCCTTAATCCCAACACTCTGGAGGCAGAGGCAGGCAGATCTCTGTGAGTTTGACACAAGCCTAATCTACAGAGTGAGTGCCAGGATAGGCTCCAAAGCTACACAAAGAAACCCTGTCTCAAAAAACCAAGAAGAAAGTGTTGCTATGTGACTTGTGATGTAACATTTTATTATAATAGTTTTAGAGGTAATTATTACTTAATTGATAAAAGCAAACATTATAAATGTCTTGGACCTGAATATTTATTTCATTATGTACTTTATTATATTATCAACAATGCAAGTCACAAGCTTTAAGAAGATTTTTTCTCTATCCATTCTTCCTCTCCAGCATAAACTGTCACTGGTGCTTTTGAATTTAGCCATTATCACAGGGATAAGATATACTACTAAGCAGAAAAAACAATGGAAACTTGAAAGTCGCAAGCAAATGGATGGAACTAGAAGAATCCATTCTGAGCAAGGTAACCCAGTCACAAAAAGACAAACATGGTATGTACTCACGCATATGTGGATTTTAGACATAGAGTAAAGGATTACCAGCATACAATCCAAACTGTCAGAGAAGCTAGTAAACAAGGAGAACCCTAAGAGAGACACACATGGTCCCCTGGAGAAGGGAAAATAGACAAGATCTCCTGAGCAAATTGGGAGCATGGGGGAAGGGGGAGAGAGCTAGGAGAATGAGAAGGGAGGAAGAGGAGGGGTGAGGAGGAAATGAGGGAGTAGAAGGGTTGACTCAGGGGAAGAATAGAAGAAAACAAGAAAGAGATACCATAATAGAAGAGACATTTTAGGTTTAAAGAGAAATCAGGCACTAGGGATATGTCTAGAGATCTACAAAGATGACACCAACTAACAATCTAAGCAACAGAGGAGAGGCTATCTTAAATGCCCTCCCCTGATAATGAGATTGATGACTGACTTATATGTCATCCTATATCCTTCATCCAGCAGCTGGTAGAAGTAGAAGCAGACACCCACAACTATTCGCTGAATTGAACTGGAATCCAGTTACAGAGAAGGAGTAATAAGCAAAGGGGTCCAGACTAGGCTGGTAAAACCCACAGAAACATCTGACCTGAACAATGGGGAGCTCATGGTCCCCAGAATGATAGCTGGGAAACCAACATAGGAATGATCTAGACCCCCTGAATGGTTTGGGAGTCTGGTTAATCTATGGGGCCTCTGGTAGTGGATCTGTATTTATCCGTAGTATATGAATGGGAGCCCATTCCACATAGAGGGATACTCTCTCAACCTAGACACACAGGGGAGGGCCTAGGCCCTGCTCCAAATGATATGACAGACTTTGAAGATGCCCCATGGAAGGCCTCACCCTCCCTAGGAGGCAGAAAGAGGATGGGATATGGAGTTGGTGGAGGGCAGAGGAGGAGGGGAAGGTGAGGGAACTGGGATTGACATGTAAATGAAGCTTGTTTCTAATTTAAATTTTAAAAAGGAAAAAATAGTGCTATGCCTCAAATTTAAATATTTCTCCAAGAAGGCTCAAACAGGGTTGATGCCCAGCTCACAGGGCTTTATGAAGATTTCTGTAATTTCAGCACCTGAGATGTAGATGAAAGAAACAGGTCACTGGGGCTTTAGCCTTGTGAGCTATATTTTTTTTCCTTTAGTTTCTTTTTTCTCTGTGTCTCCTGTTTCTGGAGGGGAATTTCCTCCTCCATCATGTACACCTGTTGCCATGATTTTCTGTAAATACGTGAACAACCAGCTTTAGAAATGTCAGAAACCATATCAAAATAACTTCTCATTCCCTGAAGTTGTTCATACCATGTATTTGGAGAGTGGCAAAATTCCCACTGTCCTAATGGTGTGACAGCAAAATAGAAGACATTAGTAAGTGACAATGCTTACAAATGACAGTAGGAGAAGGATCTGGGAAACAGCAAGGTAGAAATTTAAGAAGGGTTTTACAGATGTGTTGGTATGTCAGCCCCTATGAATATGCCATTTAGTCACATTCAAAATAAATGAAACATACAAGCACAGAATTACACAAACACGTGTGCACATATCCACATATGTATAATTAAAATAAGAGGGATTGGAAATGTTAACCTCTGTTGAGGAGGTGCAGAAATATTAGTTTAAATTAGTACTATAAAATTGAAACCTGTGTGCTATTAGCAGCTAAATATCTTTTGTTTGGTTGGTTTTGATAGAGACATTTCACTATTATGAATATGTTAGACTTACACACACACACACACACACACACACAGACACACATGAAAATGAAGATATACAGCAATTCATTAGATCACAGGCAACTGAACAGGAATCATACCCCTAATGAAAATTGACTCTTCCTACCCAGGAGCTTTGAACTGCCAAATTTTCTCAGCTACAAGTGGGACTTCTTGAACACTTTCTCCATCTATTATGGACCTTTTGTTGGCTTCCTATTGTATATTTACATCTTAAGCAGATGTTCTAGTTAGAATTTCTATCACTATGATAAAACACTATGACCAAAGCTAAGCTTGAGTAGATAAGATTTATCTAACTTACATACACTTTCATATCATAGTCCAACACTGAAGGAAGGCAGGGTAGGGACTCAAATGGGGCAGGTACGTGTGGGCAGAAGCTTACACAGAAGCTGTGGAGGGTGATGGTAACTGGCTTTTTCATCATGTCTTCCTGATTTCTTATATAAACAAGGAGCAGGGATTGTACCATCCAAAATGGGCTGGACCCTCCCTCATCAATCAATAATTAAGACAATACCCTTCAGCTTGATCTCATGGAGGCATTTTCTCAACTGAGGTTTCCTATTTTCAGATAACTGTAGCTTGTGTTAAGTTGACATAAGCATAAGGTTAGCCAGCATCGTAGTAATCACAGTAGCTGAGTTCACAACTTCAGTAACACTCTCATGTTTACAAGAAACTGTTTCTTGGAAGTCCTCCTCAACAACTGACACTAGAATCTTTCTTCCCTCTCTTGTCCAATGATCTTTGAGCCTTTTGAGAAGGATGCTGATTTTTCATTTAGGGCTAAACACTCCATAGTTGTTTGTTTTGTGATCTGTGGACTAGAGGTGAGTCTTCATAATAATCTCTGCCTGTTGTAAAAGCAAGATTGTATGATGAACATTGAAATCTATGTGTAGGAGGTAAGCACTTAGCAAATAAGTCTCAAGAAGCCCCAGAAATCAAGCATATAAATGTTATACTGAGTGAACAGGTTATATTTAGGGACATATTTGCATTTACATGTACATTTTTATATGGAATAACATTCGGTGAAAAGTAGCCATGAAATTGAAGGAGAGCTGGGAGACCTATATGGGAGGGAATGAAGGAGGAAAAGTAAGGAAGAAATATTGTATTTCCATTATAATCTGAAAAACAAAATGAAAAAGTTCTATTTAGTAAAACAATAGAAGTAGATTGTTTCCCAGAATCTATAAAGTTGTGTGTTCTTGGGAAGGTTTACATATCAGGTATGGTTTATGTCTTTAGATTATGCAAAAATGAAGAACACAGATATCTATAAATATTTTTATTAGTTCAAATTAGCAAACAAGCTTGCTTCAAGTATCAAGCCCATCTCCCTCTCCCTCTCCTCTACCAAAACCCCCACAAGCTCCCCTATCCCATTACTCCTTGGCTACCCAGGGAGGGAAGGGGCCAACATCGGAGTTCCCCAAAGTCCACCACATCATCTTGGGCCAGGACTGGGCGCTCCCCCATGTGTCTGGGCAAGAGAGCATCCCTTCAAGTAGGATGGGCTCTCAAAGTTCCTTCTTACAGCAGGGAAAATACTGACCAGTGGGCCGACAGAGTACTGAGGCCTCCTCATTGAAATCCAAGTTCAGGGGTCTGGTCTGGATCATTCCCATGCTGTCCTACCAGACAGCAGTTTGTGGTCCATGTGCTTGTTCAGGCTAGCTGTTTCTGTGGGTTTCACTAGCCTGGCCCCGACCTCTTTGATATTAATTCCTCCCTCCTTGCAACTGGGTTCCAGAGTGCAATTCAGTGTATAGCTGTGGGTCTCTGCCACTGCTTCCATCAACCACTGGACAAGGGCTCCTCATGCTCCCATTTATCTCAGGAGATCCTGCCCTTTCCCATTCTCCAGGCTCCATGCATTTTTTCTTAGAGTTTTCATGTTTCCTAGTTTACTTGGTGATGAGGATTGTAAGCTGGTAATCCTTTGCTTGAGGTCTAAAATTCATATATGAGCAATTACATACCATGTTTGTCTTTTTGCAACTGGGTTACCGCACTCAGGATGGTTTCTTCCAATTTTATCCATTTGCCTGTTAATTTCAAGATTCCATTGCATTTTTTCCCACAGAGTAGTACTCCATTGTGTAATTATACCACATTTTCTCTATCCATTATTCAGTTGAGGGGCATCTACATTGCTTCCTGGTCCTGGCTATTACAAACAATGCTGCTATGAACATGGTTGAACATATATCCTTGTTGTATGAACATGCATTATTTGGCTATATTCCCAAGAGAGGAATTGCTGGATCTTGAGGTAGACTGATTCCCATTTTCCTGAGAAATTTCTGTACTGATTGGCAAATTGGTTGTACAAGTTTGCACTCCCACCAGCAATGGAGGAGTCTTCCTTTTTCTCCACATGCGCTCCAGCATAGACTGTCATTGGTGTTTTTAATTTTCGCCATTCTGGCTGGTGTAAGATGGTATCTCAGTTATTTTGAGTTGCATTTCTCTGATGGCTAAGGATTTTGAGTACTTTCTTAAGTGTCTTTCAGCAATTTTAGATTCCTCTGTTGAGAATTCTCTATCTAGTTCTGCACCCCACTTTTTAATTTCACTGATTGGTGTTTTGGTGGCTAGCTTGTTGAGTTCATTGTATATTTTGGAAATTAGCCCTTTGTCAGACCTGGAGTTTGAAAAGATGTTTTCCCATTCTGTGGACTGCCATTTTATTTTACTGACTGTGTCCTTTGCTTTACAATTCTTCTCAGTTTCAGTAGGTCCCATTTTTTTAATTGTTGATGTCAATGTCTGTGCTACTGGTGTTCAGGAAGCAGTCTCTTGTACCAATTCATTCAAGAGTATCTCTCACTTTCTATTCTAGGAGGTTCAGTGTGGCTGGATTTGTGTTTCGATCTTTGATCCATTTGTACTTAAATTCTGTACATGTTGATAGATATGGATCTATCTGCATTCTTCTGCATGCATGAATGCAGTTGTGCCAGCACCATTTGCTGAAGATGCTTTCTTTTTTTTTCCATTGTATAGATTTAACTTCTTTGTCAAAAATCAGGTGTTCATAGGTGTGTGGGTTAATATCAGGGTTTTCAACCTGATTCCATTGGTCCATCTGTCTAATTTTGTGCCAATACCAAGCTGTTTTCACGACTATGACTATGTATAGGGCTTGAAGTCAGGGATGGTGATGCCTCCAGAATTTCCTTTATTGTACAAGGTTGTTTTGGCTATTCTGGGTTTTTGCTTTTCCATATGAAGTTGAGTACTGTTCTTGCCAGGTCTGTGAAGAATTGTGTTAAGATTTTGATGGGGATTGCATTGAATCTGTACATTGCTTTTGGCAAGATTGTCATTTTTACTATGTTGATTCTACCTATACAAGATCATGGGAGATCTTTCCATTTTCTGGTATCTTCTTTAATTTCTTTCTTTAAAGAACTTTTCTTTAAGTTCTTACTGGACAGTTGTTTCAATTTTTTGCTTAGCATTAACCCAAGATATTTTATGTTGTTTGTGGCTATTGTGAAATGTGATGTTTCTCTGATTTCTTTCTCATTGCATTTATCATCTGTATATAGTAGGGATACTGGTTTTTTGAGTTAATTTTGTATCCTGCTACTTTGTTGAAGGTGTTTGTCAGATGTACGAATTCCCTGGTAGAGTTTTTGGGGTCACTTACATAGACTATCATATCATCTGCAAATAGTAAAAGTTTGACATCTTCCTTTCCAAATTTTATCCCCTTGATATCCTTTTCTTGTCTTATTGCTCTAGCTAGAACTTCAAGGACAATATTGAAAATCATGGAGAGAGTGGACAGCCTTGTCTTGTTCCTGATTTTAGAGGAATCTCTTTGAGTTTCTCTGCATTTAGTTTGATATTTTCTGTTGGTTTTATCATGTTTACATATGTCCCTGCTATTCCTGTTCTCTCCAAGATCTTTATCATGAAGGGATGTTGGATTTTGTCAAAGGCTTTTTAGCATCTAGCAATATGATCATGTGGTTTTTCTATTTTTAGTTCCTTTATATGGTGATTACATTGATGGATTTTCATATGGTGAATCATCATTGCATCACTGAGATGAAGCTTACTTGATCATAGTGGATGATTTTTGGATCTATTCTTGGATTTGATACTCCAATATTTTGTTGAGTATTTTGCATTGATGTCCATGAGGCATAATGGTCTGTAGTTCTCTTTTTTAGTTGTATCTTTGTGTGGCTTGGGTATCAAAGTAATTGTAGCCTTGTAGAATGAGTTTGGCAATGTCCCTTCTGCTTCTATTGTGTGGAACTATTCGAGGAGTACTGGTATTAGCTCTTGTTTCGATATTTGGTAGAATTCTGCAGTGTAGCCATCTGGCCCTGGACTTTTTGTGCTTGGGAGGATTGGATGACTGCTTCTATTTCACTAGGGGTTATAGATAGATTTAAACTGAGGCAGTGGGTATATCAATTTTTTGTGTTTGAGGAGGTGTGCTATGTAGCCCACTATGTGGTCAATTTTAGGGAAGATTCCAAGTTGCACTGAGAAGAAGGTATATTCTTTTCTGTTTGGAAAGAATGTTCTATAAATGACTGTCAATGCCAATTGGGTCATAATTTTTGTGAGATCCTTTGTTTCTTCATTAAGTTTCTATCGGTTGGTCCTATCTAAAAGTGGGTTGTTGAAGTACCCTACTACAAGTGTGTCGGGTTTTATATATGGTTTGAGCGTTAGTAATGTTTCTTTTACAAATATGGCTGCCTTTGTATTTGGGGAATGGATGTTCAGGATTGAGACTTTATCATGATTGACTTTTCCTGTGATGAGTATGAAATGCCCTTCTTATTTCTTTTGATTGATTTTAGTTTGAAGTCTAATTTGTTATATATTAGAATTGCTATACCAGCTTATTTCTTGGGTCCATTTGATTGGAAAATCTTTTCCCAACCCTTTACTCTGAGGTAACACCTGTCTTTGAAGTTGAGGTGTGTTTCTTGTATACAGCAGAAGGATAGATACTATCTTTGTATCCATTCTGTTAGTCTGTATCATTTTATAGTCAGGTTAAGACCATTGACATTGAGGGTCATTAATGTCCATTGATTGTTGAATATGTATTGATTAAATTTGTTTTTGTCATGGAATATCTTGTTTTCTCCATCTATAGTGATTGAAAGCTTTGCTGGGTTCAGTAGCAGGGGTTGGCATCCATGTTTCCTTGGTGTTTTTAGGACATCTATCCAGGACCTTCTGACTTTCAACATTTCCATTGAGTAGTCAGGTGTAATTCTGATAGGTTTGCCTTTATATGTTACTTGGCCTTTTTCCTTTGCTGATCTTAATATTTTCTCTTTATTCTGTAAGTTTGTTGTTTTGATTAGTGTGTGGTGAGGTGACTTCTTTTTGTGGTTCAATCTATTTGGTGTTCTGTAAGCTTCTTGTACTTTCATAGTCATATCCTTCTTTAGTTTGGGGAAGTTTTCTTCTGAGATGTTGAATATGTTTTCTGTACCTTTGAGCTATATTTCTTCACCTTCTTCTATACCTATTATTCTTAGCTTTGGTCTTTTCATGGTGTCCCATGTTTCCTGGATATTTTGTGTTAGGATTTATTTGGGCTTGAGATTTTGTTTGGTCAATGACTTTGTATCCTCTAGCGAGTCTTCAACAACTGAGATTCTTTCTTCCATCTCTTGTATTCTATTGGTTATATTCACATCCTTAGTTCCTGATTGTTTGTCCAGCCTTTCTATTTCCAACATCCTCTCATTCTGTGTTTTCTTTATTGTTTCTATTTCAGCTTTCATGCTTTGAACTGTTTCAAGAGCTCCCTTCACTTGTTTGGTTGTTTTCTCTTGGCTTTCTTTAGATTCTTTAAGAGAATTCCTTATTTTTTGAATTTTTTTATTTTTTCTTCTATTTATTTAAGAGATTTTCTTGTTTCATCTTTAACATTCTCAAACATCTTCATAAAGTTGATTTTTAGGTCTGTTTTTTCTTCTTCTGTGTTGTGCTTTTCAGATCTTGCTCTGTGGAGTCCCTAGATTCTGGTGGTGTCATATTGGTCTTTGTGTTTTTGAGTGTGTTCTTATTCTTTCTTCTTTCCATGTCTTCTTCCAATGGGTGCAGGTGGGGTCTCTCTATCTCCTCTTGTCACCTAGTGGTGTGTGTAGGTCAAGACTTCAATATCTGCAGCTCTGGATTTTCTTGCCTCTCCTGGTTGTCTCCTCATTCTCAGGAGAGGTCAGGCCAGCAGAAGGGAAAGGAATAGTGAGGTATTTCCATACTCAGGGAGGTCGTCCCTGTCTGGGCAGGTCTACTGTATGCCAAGCGCAGACCCAAAGAGAGTCAGAGGGGTATGATGTGAGTTGGGCAGGCGTCAGCCAGGAGCAGAGGGTACACTCACCTCAGGAGAGGTGGGGCCAGCTGAGGGGGAAGAAGCTATAAATATTAAACTAAACAAGCAAAGCAGTACTTTCACCGGGAAATACTATGAAGTAAAATGTAAACAAGAAAACAAAAATATATGAAAACAAAAACAGGTGCTACATAGAACACACTGGTAGGAGAAACTTTAACAAAAAATAATATTGAATGAAGAACAGTCCCCATAAGTTTGCATATTTGAGTGTTTGTTTCCCAGTCATTGAACTATTTAGGAAGAATTAGGAAGTGACCTTTTCGTAAGAGGTGATTTACTGCAGGGGGGCTTTGAGGTTTCAAAAACCACACCAGCTACTGCTTCCCCCTCACATGTGTGGTGTGTGTGTGTGTGTGTGTGTGTGTGTGTGTGTGTGTGTGTGTGTGTCAGTTTGTCTGCCTGCCTGTCTGTCTCCTGACTGTGGGTCAACATACAAGCTTTCAGCTACTGCTTCAGTGCCATGCCTGCCACCATTGACTGCTATGGATGACCATGCATGCCATAACTCTCCAAAAATGAAGCAAGCCCAAAATAAATGCTTTCTTTTCTAAGCTGCCTTGGTCAAGGTATTTCTTTAAACCAACAGAAGAATAACCAAGACACTATATAATTGAAAATGTTATTTCCCCCATTGGTAGTAAGGAGAAATTTTAATACAGGGTCTCAAACCGAAGTCCAGCATGGCTTAGGACATAGTGTTTGTTGGAAGCTTGTCTCTAATTCATAGCAATCCTCTGTCTCAACTATCTGAGTACTTGGATTACAGAAGTAGGTCATTATATGTTAAACTTAATTTTTATTTAATTAATTTATATATTTTATACTCCCACCACAGTTTTCCCACCGTCCTCTCATCCTATTCCCTCCTGATCTTCCCCTCACAAACATACTCCTCTTCTGTTTCTTTGCAGAAAGGGAAGGTATGGCATCCCACCACAGGGAACAGGCTCCAACAAGGTTGGGGGAGGAAAGGGGGCAGGGAGGAGGGATGAGATGGAGAACTCTGGTTGGAATGTAAAATGAAATTTAAAGAATAAAAAAATTAATAAAAATTATATGAAGACCTTAGAAAATGGAAACATGAGTTTTTAAGGAACTGTATGATTATACATGACAAGATGGTCCAAATTGATCCTCTGTAAACTGTAATCATATCAGTAGTCAGTCTGTGGCCCCATGCATTTAAATAATGAGAGATGAGGCCTGAGTAGAGAAAGGCAGAGAGTAACAGCTCTGAATGAGCATATTAGAACATCCATAACATATATATATTTAAATTATATTTAAATTAAATATATATATTTATATATTTATATATATATTTAAATTAAAAGCAATCTTATTTTACATACCAATCTAAGGTGTTTTCCCCATCCCATCATCCCAAGCCCCCAACAATCCCCCATCCCACCTCCCATTCACTCCTCAGGGAGGGTGAGGCCTTCCATGGTGGATCATCAAAGTTTCTCACATCACATCATTTGAGGCAGGGCCTACGCTCTTCCCAATTTATCTAGGCTGAAAGAGTATTCCTCCATAGAGAAAGGGATCCAAAACTCGTGAGCAAATTGGGAGCATAATGGGGAAGGGGGAATATAGGAGAAAGAGGGGGGAGAAGGGAAGCAGGGAAGAGAACACGAGGGATCAGGAAAATCAAGACTAGGGAAGAATAAAGAAGGAGAGCAAGAAAAGAAATACCCTAATAGAGGCAGCCATTTTAGGTTTAAAGATAAATATGACACTAGTGAAATGTCCAGGGATCGACAAAGATGACCCCAATTAAAAATCTAAGCAGTATTGAAGAGGCTACCTTAAATGTCCTTCCCCTATAATGAGATTGATGACTACCTTAAATACCATCATAGAGCTTTCATTTAGTAGCTGATGGAAGAAAAGCAGTGATTCACAGCCAAGCACTGAGATGAACTCCGGGAATACAGTTGTAAAGAGGGAGGAGTGATGAGCAAAGAGGTCAAGACCATGCTGGGGAAACCCACAGAAACAGCTGACCTTAGCAAGTGGGAGCTCATGGACCCAGCTCTGACAGCTGGTGAACCAGCTCAGTACCAAACCCCTGAATGTGGGTGCTAGTTGGGAGGTCTGGGCACTCTATAGGCTTTTGGCAGTGGAACCATAATCTTAAAATACAAAATCTGAAATATTTTAGAGCCCAGATATTTTTACAATGGGAAAATTCCACCCTACAGATCATTGCTTCATGTACACTCTTGTTCAAAATACTCTATGTGGAATAACCTCCAGGATATATATATATATATATATATATAATATATATATATATATATATTATATGGGGGACATGAGAATTTGAATTTTAGATATGGGTCACATTAAAGGCTATGTCATGATGTACACACATCGATAAAAAACACACTTCTGATAAAAAATTCACAATTTGTAGTTATTAAACAGAAAATTTTAAAAAACACTCCATGAAGCAAGTGCAACATGTTTTCTGTGCTTTCTGCCTTAGACATTCACCCTTCTGTGTAGCACCATGAAAATGTGTGTAAAGATCATGAGGTCTGCCTCCCACAGAATTAGGAAATACATTGATTTTAGGGCATTTTCTCCTTTCTGTGCTCTTTTATTCACCTTTAATTCAATCACATTCAACTATTGAACTAAGCTATCTCAAAATAAAACTCACAGCAAGGGATTCTGACTTAAGTGTTTCACTGCTTAGTTAAGAGTTTGGATTCTTAAATATGACAGTAATTATAGCAGGCTTGGGAGTTATTAAAATAAATAAGTCATGCTTACTATCCTTGAAAGCATGACCTCCTGAAGGTGGAAACCAAGCGATTACTAAAAAATGTTTATAGAAAGATGGCAATGCATCATATGTAGGAATATATAGTAAGAACCAAAAAGGCAAAAATTTTTGACCAGAAGAGAAGCTCAAAGTACATACTTACTTTTCTCTTTTTGTATTGTTGGTATATCAAAGTTAAAATTTCACTCCTGGAAATTTTTAAACTGGATTTGGGCCATCAATGGACATGTTCTTCAGCATTCAGGAGTTCCAAGACATGTAAGTAATGATGTCCTATAGAGTTATGTATAGTTGATCTTATTAAATGTTCTTTTTGAAATATCTGCTAGTTTTAACTGTTCTTTCTTGGAATTTGTCTTCACTTGGCCATTGGTTCAGAAAAATTTGCCTGTCAATATTTAACAATGAGAAGGAAGTTTCAGTTTTAGAAAAGTGTTCCCAAGCAGGCCAATTGTACTTTTCTAGTAATATCCTTGACCTCAGTTCTCCAAGCACTTTTAATTAGAATTAGTGGCTGTTTCAAGGGGATATTTTTCCAAACTACCTTCTCCTGTGGGTTTGTATGGAGTTTGCATAAACTACTGCAGAGTAGTGGCCAATGGATCTCTGTTGCCTGAAAATAGAAAGAGCTACCTGTAATTAACTTTATTTCTTCAGCTAAACTTGTAAATTAGTTAAGTTTTTACAATATTAGATGTTCTCACAAAGATACTTAACAAGATCAACAACAACAACAACAAAAATCAGTCAGTAACTGAAGCTAATGGGAATAAAACACAGGAAAAGATGGAAGAATAGCGAAGACTATCAGTTAATTAAAAACTTTCTGGTATATGCCACTAAACCAGCCAAGCATATGAATCCAGTAGCAATCATAAATATTAGTAAATTCAGCACAGAGGTGTTCCCTTCAAGTTTGATTTTATTAAATACAAATCAAGTAATCTCTGTCCCCAAAATAGAAAATAGAAAAATCAAACAGGAGTTAAAAGAAATACTTGTATGGACAGGATATAACTGTTATCCTGAGAAATCACATACTAATGAAAATTTCTGTTTCATGACATTATCAGTGATATATTTGAAAAATCAAATAAATACTGCTTAATTTATAGTAGTAATTTGTTTTCCCATTAATTTCAAGCTTACACTGAATGTGGCTGTCAGTTGAGGGGCCTGGGAAGTCTATGGGGATTCTGGCAGTGGAACCAGTATTTATCCCTAGTGTACCAATGGACTTTGAGAGCCCATTCCCTATGGAGGGATACTCTCTCAGCCTAGATAAACTGGGGTGGGACTAGACCCTGCCCCAAATGATGTGACACACATTGATGATCCCCCATGGAAGTCATCACCCTCCCAGGGGAGTAGATAGGGATGGAATGGGGGTATCGTGGAGGTCATGGGAGGATGGGAGAGAGAGGGAATTGGGATTAATATGTAAAATAAGATTGTTTCTAATTTAAATAAAAATTTATTTAAAAACTTAGATTAATATTTCCAAATTATGAAAATCGGGAAAAGACACCTAAGTATATTTCTAGACAGACATTTTGCTTCTTATTCATGCAATGATGTAAAATTTTACATTTGTATATCAGCAATGAATCCTATGTACATTGACATTCCACCACATGTGAGGGAAAAGTGGTTTCCTTCCTTAAAGCTAATTTATTATAAAACTCAAGCTATCATTAGTAGGAAAAAAGTGGAAACTTTCTCCCAGCTTTGCCCCTAGACATTAACATTAGTTTAACAAGAAAATGAAATACAGACCTCCTTTTGGCTCATCAACTTTTATCAGGTTTTGTGCAGTTAACGTGTGGTCCAGACAAAACTTTACTAATGTGGCCTAAACAACCCAAAATGATGCTTTAGATAACAGAATATTAATGTAGAATCAAAAATTCTGTTTCCTCATTAGACAAATAGGTCAGGCTTTGGTATATGAAAAGCACATTTCCAGGAGATGATATCAATGAAATTTATCAGTTTCTGGGAAGGACACAGATATGTGACAATCACCCTACTGGTGTCCAATGAGAGTCCTGCATCTAGTTGTATCTGTCATGGTACATGCAGAGGTTATGCATACATATCTGGAGTGATCAAGCCCAGTGGCTTAGGCAAGTAGTAAAAGAAATGAGGGCATCTAAAGATTTGAATACTTGAGAAGTAGCATAGGATTTAGGACTAGAAATGCCTTTGTTTGAAACTTGACAGTAGTTTTGATTATTGGCTTATGAACCCAAACACATTCGCTGAAGATGTAAAAGTACAATTTTTCAGAGAGATACAGGAGACTGAACATAGGACAGTACACATGTTGGGCAACCTCTGTACTTCTGAGCTAGATCATCAGCCCTCCTATTAATCTTCATTTTGAGGCAACTTTTTACTAGGTTGCATAGCATGGACTTCAGATCAAACTCTATAGCCCAGGCATGCTCTGAAATTGTGATCCCTCCTGACTCTTACACAGCTAGATTTACAGGCATATATAAAGCTATTTAGGAAAGGTATGCTTTGAAACCACCCACAGAATAACTTTATGTATTATTTTAAATTGCCAATGATTATCCTAACAAAAGCCCATTTGACAATCTGCTGGAGCTGTAGAAAATAACTACTAGAACACTGCACAACTTCCTAGGAAGAACTTGTAGCTTGTAATAACTTCTGACACTTTATCATCATTTGTTTTTAATATCAATGGCAAGTCATTTCTGCTGCTCATTTTTAAATATATAAATCTATCAGTATTCAAAAGCAATATTTAATAACATAAGCAAGTATATTAAGACAATTGTCTTTCCAAAGGAGAGAATCTAAAAATTAGATGTGGTATTTGTTAACTCAAGCTACTGCACTGAATTTTAGTCTTCTAGTAAACTTGGGCTTCTTATTAGATGACTTCATAGTAGGTAAAATCATAATTAATAATAACTCTTAGCTCACATTTTGTGAAAATTACCAATCAAATTTGGAAAACAACCTCAGGTTATTTAAAGGTGAGGAACTGAATGTAAAATATAAAAACAGTTCAACATTTCAAGTTTCAAATGTGATTTTAGCTAACTTTGTTCTAAAGACAAAGTATAAATTATGTTTCTTCTCTACTGTAAATGAATGAAGCCATTCACTTCCTTACCTCCAACAGAGAGTAATAATTCTCCAGAACCCCTGTAGTCATTTATTTTATCATCTCTGTGTATCTTCACATGAATATTCCCTCTTGCAAGAGGAGCTGTAACCAAATCACTCATTCTCTGTAGAGAATCAGGATTTCAAATGAATGCTAGAAAATCATCTAGCCATTTGGCTATAAGCAATTTTGTAAGTAGAAAACAGCATATTTACCACACCTGGTGAGCGTCTAATTACTATGGTCTATGTTCATCATTTACACACATTTGTCATTTTAATTAATTACTCAGGGCTCAGTTCAATCCCTTTGCTACATTATAAAATTCCCCTTGATTTAAATATGTGTAATTGTTACTGTAAAGTAGCAGCCTTCATGGAATCACTAGTCTTCATGCAATCATAGAGTATCATATAAAAGCCATCCCTAATGTGGAATTTAGTTTGTTTCCATTTAGACTCATTATGCCTTTCTTTTCTCTGTGGCTATGAACTTAGACTAATTTTTAAGAGTCTGCCTTTAGTAACAACTTTCATCTTTAATATCATTATAAGTTCTCAAAAGGGATTTTTATTGTGTTACATTAATAGGCATTTCAAGCATATATTAGAGACTGATTTGGTCTGCAGTCTTATTTGCCTAAAGGCAATTCAATCAGAGGGAAATCAAGATTTGTTTTCAAATATTAGGTAAACACTATCAATTATTTATTCAATTTATTTTGTTTTTTATTGTTAGAGAATTTTCATATATGCATAAAATGATTAAATGATTAAATCCATCCCCTATTCCCTCACTTTCAAACCCTCCCTTATCCACTGCTACCACCAATGCTCTTCACTCCCAACTTTGTGAGCTCTTTATTTTCCACTTAGTGCTATGCCCATAAATGTGTGAGTATACCCAGTGGTTCTCAACCTTCCTAATGCTATGGCCCTTTACTACAGTTCCTCATGTTGTGGTGATCCCCAAACATAAAATTATTTTGATGCTACTTCATAGCTGCTATTTTGATAGTCTTATGAATCATGATGTAAATATCTTTGTTTTCCAGTGGTCTTTGACCAACAACTATGTAACCAAATCCTAATACTGGAAGTTTCATTTGTTGAAAAATGTTGACCATTTGGGACTCTGTCTCCATTATCTGGCATTTTCATTTGGATCACTTAATACATGTATTTTAGGAGTTATCTACTATATTGTTTCCATACTACCCTCAAATATCCCTTAATTTAAGCTGTATATCCCCATATTCCCCCCTCAATCTCCTTTCCCTTCCTGATCCACACTTTATCTCCTATTCCTAGGGGATACAAATAGATCTCATTAGAAAAGGGAAAGAGAATAGATGCTGATCTTCTTAATCACTGATGATTTCACAACTCCCATTGACCAGTATCAATTGTTCCAGTAGAGCAAAATTTTCCTCCATTTTCCATAAAGTGAAGCTTCTTTGATGAAGCACAGTGTTACACTTATTTGTGGGTATAAGGGGAATATTTAGAATGTAGTTAGAATTTTTCCTGGTCTAACAAAGTGGTGGCAATTAATAGACTCTCTTCTAAGACACATAACCAACCTAACTTGCCCCAGAAAGTTGTCTGTGTTTCTCGTACTAGTCATGCTGAGTGAGCCTGATGTCAATTTAGAATCCTTTGATTACTACTGACATAGGAGCACCACTTTATGTACCTTTATGGATGTCTTATCAAACTGCACATTGTGGTTCATGGAAGTCACAGCTTTGAAAGACTATTAATTGGTTCTTTCTCTTGGCAGCTTTTATAGCATTTTCTGATACCAAGGAAACTAGACCACAAAAACACTTTTGTATTAGATACAGTTTGGATAATCTTGGCATCCTCTGCTTTAAGTGTACTTAAGGTAAACAATAGCGGCTTACCTTCAACCTATGAGAAGCAAACAAAGACAATATTCATAGTCTATTTTGAGAGTCCCTTAGATTAACCTGATTACACAATAGCATTTGAAAGGTGATTTGTCATCTCTGTTGGCCTGTGGTTCTTGTGAACATCGTCATCCCTACTGGCATAATTTTCTTTAAGATATTATCATATAAAGGTGTATTGCCCCATTCTACCTGGCATAAGAAGTTGAGGCAGGACCTAACTCCTCCCCCGTGCATCAAGGCTGAGCAAGGTATCCCAAAATCCCTTAATGATAAAAGCCCTAGAATATCTCAGGTTATAAAAGATACATATTAACTTATTAGAGTTAATCTATAACCAATCTAGAGTCAACTTAATCCTAATAGTCTCTAAAAAATGGACAGAAATTTTCACATCATAAACAAGACAAATATGTACATTTTTCTATTCTTATACAATATAGTCCTTGAATATTTAACTAGATAAATAAAATAATTGAAAGAAACATGTAGGAAAGGAAGAATTCAAAGTATTTTTTTATTTCCAGACAATATTCTATTCATAAAAGACATTAAATACACTACAAAATACCTGTATCTATTAAACATGCTCATCAAAATAGTATAGGACAAAATTAATGTGCAATAACCAAGAGTCTGAGAAGCCAAAGACTTTACAATTAATGAAAACTTTAAGGCATTGAAGAAACAAATTGTTAAAGATATAAGAAGATAGAATATATATCATGTATGCATAAGAGTTGCTTAAATTCCAGCTAGGCAAAATGCCACCATGAGGGGTATGTATGAGGTAGGCACATTCTAACCCCTAACAGGAGAACATTTGGCAATTGATAGCTTCTGAAAGATGGAGATTATCTGACTGGAAATTCTCAGTGGCTTCTATCTGGAGTGTCTTCATTCTTACTGGATACCCAAACAAACTGTGTTTAGTATTAGTGAAGATATGCCATGCCACAGCAGTAGGATAGATAGATGGACTTGACAGCAAGTGCGAAGACAAGAAGACAGAAAGCAGATTTCCTTCTTCCGTTTATTTTTATCCATGCTGCCACCAAAAAGTTTCACCTGCATTTCATGGGAGTCAAATCCTTCAAAATATAAAACTAAAAATATTTTTTAAATAGGCTCATCAGCTTCTGTTTTAATTGATTCTAGATACACTCTAGCTGGCAATGAAGATTATATCATACAGGAAAAAGCAAGCCATGCACTTCAGATTCTATGCAGAGGAAACCATATTCTGAATAGGGTCCCAGAAACACAGTAATTGAGAACAGTGATTGACAAATGGGAACACTTGAAACAACAACTAAAAGTAAGATCTCCATATAGCAGAGCAAACTGTCATTAAAGAGGCAACCCATAGATGGGGGAAATCTATGAAATGGCTGCTTAAACCTCTTTAAGTGTTTCTTTGAACTGTACTCTTAGTTTTGAATGATTTTCATAACATTAAGCAATCACTTGTCCCGCGCGCTGTATTTTCTCGCCGGCAAGAAATACACGGGGGTATGGTATGTGGGGTTTGGACAGTAAAGCTCATGAGGCTTTTGAACAGGTTAGGATCTTTATGGGCCTGGTTAACCAGCAGATTACCCAGCGCCTGTGAAGTAATTTACATCTTGGTGTCTTTAGGCACCATTATTGTAATGGAGAATGCAGGAAACGGCCCCCTACAATCACTCAGGCAATTTTGTAAAGTGATGGTTCATGGTTGCATGATGAAACTCTGTAGGCTTTTGAGTAAATTGCAACTATGGAGAGTAAGTGATTTTTATGGACATTATCCAGATAATTTAGTAGTCTACATTATAATAAAGTCACTTAATTGAAAAAGTTTGTGTGTCATTGATGTCTGTCTGACTATGCTTAGTGTGTTCCTTTTCTTACTTATTTATTTTTATCAATTTTTTAAAACTAAAATCAATCTTATTTTACATACCAATCCCAGTTTCCTCTCCCTCTAGTCCTCCCATTCCCCCCACCATCTCCCCTCTCACCCCCATCCACTCCTCAGAGAGAGTAAGAGCGCCTATGCGGAATCACCCAAGTCTATCACATAATTTGCATCATTGCAACAAGATTGAGGCCTGTATCTAGGTTGAGAGAGTGTCCCTTCATAGGGAATTGGCTTTTTAAGCAATCTTTATTGCTATACATGACTCATAATAAATTCATTGTTTGCTTAAACTATAGCATATGCAGATATAATTAATGTGGAAAAGCTGATGAAATCATCTCAAAATCTTTTCAATATATTCTATTTTATCTATCTTTAAGGAGTGTTTTTACCATTTCTTTAGGAATTTCTGATAATTTATTTTTATCATGTTCACCCTCTATGCCAATTCTTTTCATCAACCAACCCATCTTTTTAACTCTGTGTCCTTTTTTTTTTCTTCACAACGAGTCGAATTTTGTTGTCAAATACTATACTACTGGGTGTTGTCAAATACTATACTACTGGGTGTGGGAATTGTCACAAGAACTCATTGATTCATCAGAGGTCATATCTTTAAAGAAAACAGATTCACACTATTTCAGATGCCATGAATTGAAAATAGTTCCTCAGTTAGGGGCTAGACTGTGCCAACCTCACACATATATCTCATGCTGGGATTTTGCCTGGAACGAGCTTGTGCAGCTTTTGCACATACTATGACTATTGCTATGTGTTCATAGGTACAGCTCTCCTATCCTATATAGAACATGCCTTTTTCTTGTAATTAGTAACCACTTCTGATATCTTTCTTCCTCAACCTATGTGATGATTTCCCAGCCTTTTGGAAGGCAGTACAATATAGGTGTTTCATTTGGACCTGGACAATGAACACTCTACAATATCTCACTTACCTTGAAATCCTTCCATAGCAATTTACTGATACATTAGCCTCTATTGGTATTCCTGATGAAAGTCACAGTTCAAAAACTTCATGATCATTGTTAGAAATGGGAGAAAAGATGTTGTACTTGTCTTTTTGTGTCTGGGCTAACTTAGGATATTTGTTTTCAGAAACATCTATTTCCCTGTGAATTTCATGATTTTACTTTTCCTAACAACTGAATAATTTCTATACCCATTCATCCAAGTTGTTTCCACAACTTGGTTATTGTGGATACAGCAGCAGTGGACATGAATGATGAAGTATGACAGTAATATGATGCAGAATCATTTGGGAATTTAACCAGCAATGATATAGTTGTAATATATGGTATATCTATTTTTAGATTATGAGGAACCTTTACATTTATTTGTGAGATATATATATATATATGTATATATATATATATATATATATATATATATATATATTACCACAAAACTTCTACCATTAATAAACACATTTAGCAAAGTTGAAAGGAAAATCGTACATACAAACATTAGTAGCCACAGTACTAGAGAGAAGGCTCAGTGGTTAATAGTGCTTATTGCTCTTTCAGAGCACCTGGGACATTTACCTGAAGTCAAATGGTGTATAACAACCTTCATAATTCTTCAAACACACTCTGCTAGCTTCCTTAGGCACTGCAATCACTTGCACAAACAGATCCAGGTAAAAATATTCATACACACATAAAATAAAAATAAATAAATCTTTAATAATTTTGTAACCTTCCCTATAAAAGCAACAAACATATGAATAAAAATCAGGAAACAATTTCGTTTACAATAGACTCATTTCCACTCCAGCATTCATCATCATTTTTAAAAATCTCAGCCATATTCTGTAATTATTTAAAAATAATTGAGACATTTTTTCCTAGTATTTTTTCAGTCCTATTTTCTCTTTCTCCCCAAATTAATTTGCTAGGTTTCCATATCAAGATGTCAAAAGTGAAATGGGAAGGACCTGAAGGACTAAAATTAATGTGCTTCCATCCCTCTCATCCTCTTCTTCCTCTTCCTATTTCCCTTTCTCTTTCTCTCTTCCTCTTTTTCTTTCTCTTCCTCTTCCATCTTAGTGTTTGTTTGGGAGAGAGAAGGTGTTATTGTGTAGCTAAAGGGCAGCCTTGAAAAAGCGCTGCACATGTTTCAATTTTCTGATATTTGTGAATGGTTGTTCTCGAATCTTTGAAGATAAAGGTACTGGTGGTTTTCTTCTGAGGAAGGAAAGGATTCTCTAACTATATTTAAAACCTTTATTCTCACAATTGTAGCCTTTCTCAGCACAATGGTACTGTTTCATTTCTAATAAAAGAGTTATTGTGGAAAAGAGCAAGCATAACGGTACACATGACATTGAAGCAGAGAAAAAAAACATTAGGGGTTGAAGGGTACAAGGACAGGACACAGTGGAAAACCAACAAAAACAATTTTGTGAGGAAATGTCTCAATAAAATGTAGTACTTCATATGATAATTAAAAAAACTAAACAACAAATCATTACAAAAGGAAACACACCCTCTAACAATTAATACAAGATAAATTCATAAAAAAGAAAATTTAACCCAGTATTTGGAGTCTATAGCTCTCTCAATTTTCAGCCTACCATGTAAAATATTTTTAGCCTTACAAATTTTCTTTCATTTGACAGGTATCACAGTTACTTTTTCTTTTCCTCTCTATGGCTATTGTTGATTCTTCGCAACCCTTAGGACATATACACTTCATGACTAGAAGCTAGTTGGAACATTGTGAAACCTTACTCCACTACTACATTTGACCCTTCTTTTTTCCTTGCTTCTGACACTTGAATTTCATACCCTTCATAGTACTATAAGGCTTTAAAAATACAAAATTACACATTTGTTGATACTTTGAATAACCCAAAAATAGATTAGAATTATCCAATTAAAGTGAAAAATAGTTACTTTAAAGAGAGACGTCTGCTACAAATCACTTACATATTACACAGCACATAATACTAAAGAAACAATAAATTAGATACAATAGAAAAAATCCAATGTGAAAACATAAAATTAAAACAAAATGATGGATACCGAATGAACAAGTAACTTTTAAATGAGGTTAAATATTGGCTATGCAAAACAACAACAGCAGTACCTTATAAAATTTTAATATTCAGAGAAAAATAGTGTCTATTATTATATACAATATAAACTATTTTAAAGCAAGTCCCTGTTGTTTGTATTCTAATAGTGGAATAATATTAATATATTTTATTATTAAATGAAATACAGATCAACTAAAACATTTTTAAAGAGGATAGCAAAATAAAATTAATGATTCTAATAGAAAAATGCAAAATATACTATACATAAAATGAGCAATAATACCTCTAATATTGAGTATATTTTATCTAATAAAATCATTAGTCTTGCATAATTCAATTTTGTTGTGAGTCTATAAAATACCACTATTCTACAGAAAGATATGATTCTAACATAAAACATACAGAATAGTGCACATTCCAAAACCTTAGTATTGCAAAATTTCTAACTGCTGAAAATTTGACTTTAAAGTAACATACTTTACAAGACAAAAAAGGAATATATATATATTATATATAATATATATATATATATATGTGGTTGTGTGTGTGTGTGTGTGTGTGTGTGTGTTGTGTGTGTTGTGTATAGCTAATATCTTCAACTAGATGAATAAGGAATGTATAAAATATTTTTGATGTTGATTTCAGAGTAAAAGCTTCATTTATATGTAGATATCCTGGCACCATGAAATGAGGAAATCAGATTTCCCCCACAAAACACCATGAAGCACCCAGCAAATTTTAGAGATAAAAAGGTAATATTAAAAAATGCTTAAAATGGTAAATTTATTTTATTTTTCTGAGGACTGTATAATTAATTAAAACATTTGTTCTGATGAGTACTAGTACACAATATCAGAATAACACCTTGGAAAATTCCGGAGTTCCAGAATAAAAATCACTAGAAATTATAATATATTTAATTAAACAATACATATATGATATCATTCACTAAATCATGTGTGGTGGTGTTAAAAAGTAATGTGTCCCATAGACTCAAGTGTTTGAGTAAATGATTCCTGGATGATAACCCTGTTTATGAGGTTGCCTAGACTTTCAGGAGGGAGTACATCACTAGGAACTTGATTTGAGAGTGCATACTTTCCTTCTACTTCTATGTTGCTTTTTCTGATTCTCTTTGTGGCTTCCCAATATCCTGCCTATACTAACATCTGGTGCACAAACAACCCATTCTGCCCCCTCCACATATCTTGCTCTGCCGACTATATAAGCTAGCCTGAGAAAAAAGTAAAGTTTGCCACTTGATCAGAATCCTGTCTTGTGGTCGTTCTTTCTGTGTCTCTTGTCCCCATTCCCTACCCCTGACTCTCTTGCCCAGGTTGATGTCCTGCAGGTCGGGACAAATATGGGTGATAATTTGCACAAGAAAGATTAATTTTAGTATTCTTCAGGAAGGTGCTCACTCTCTCTGAAAGATTCTTAAATGATCTCAGGAAGAATTTGCCGAGAATGTCGGAGACACTTCTAATTATTTAATTTCTATTAAAATATAATTCTATCACTTTCCTCTTTTTATCAAAACTTCTCCCACATCCTCTGCCTCTGACACATTACTTGGCTTCTCCCCCTTCTCAAATCAATGCACTCTTTTTCTTTAATGATAGAGGTACAAACTATTGAGATTTTTCTATTATTACTCTTGTGTATATGATTTCGGGGCTGGCCAGTTTGTATTGTGTAACCAATTAGAGGCTCATCCTTTGGAGGAACAAATTCCCCCTCTATTAACAGTCATCTGTTACATGTAGTTATTTTTTTTTGTCAGTGGGACACAGTGAGCTTTTTCCTCTTTCTTCTTAACATCAGTATAAATGGAGTTTTTAATTGGTCTAAAAAATAAAAATCCAGAGTCAGATATAAAGGAAAATGCTGAGAAATCACAGACAAGATGGAGCAAGCCAAGGCCACCTTTACCTCATTAGCTTCCCAGCAGGGGGGTGAGGGAGAGGGGGGAGTAAATTCCTGTTTCTTCCTGCTCTCTCTCTACCCAACTATCTCTCTTCCTGACCATCTGTACAGACCTTCATACCTCTATGCTTAGCTAGTGGCAAGCTCCATTCTTTGATCTTCAGACAAACTTTATTTGTATTACACAACATAGCTGGATTGATTTTCTTCCTTTGGCACTTTGCACAGAACATTCTGAGTCCATGAAAGCTAGACCAGCAAGAAAGAGGCTTTCAGATAAGATCCAGATCAAATATTCAAATCTCATGAGGTTCTGTCCAAAGAGTGAAATCTCTTCAGCAATAGGCCATTACTGCCAACCTCTGAGAAGTAAACAAGATCAACGACAATAATTTATAGAGCTTCTTGTGCCTTATATGAATGTTTAAAAGTTTACTGTAGTTATTATCTCAAAGCAACTATGAAGGAATTATGCAAATTTATCTAAAATAAGCTATTCATGGTGTTTTAAGAGAATAGGCCCATGAGCTATCAGTAAAAAATCTGAATTGTGCTAAAGGTTGAAACAAAAATACATTCATACTGGCAGCTTTATATACAGGAAGATTCATTATATTCATTTAAAAGTGCTGTAATTCTACAGACCTCTTATTGAACTTCCCAAGGACATGATTATGGAGTGATCAATAGACTACATTTTACCTTCACATTTTCTTTTCCAAAACCTACATTAATTTGTTCATAAACTAGGCTTCTTCATTTTATAATTATAAATTAGATAATTAAAATACTAAAACTTGGATTAAAATTTAATTACATTGTATTTTTAGAAGATTAGGGCATATTCTAAAACCTGAGTTTTAATTGGATCTTAATGTAATTTTTCTTGAAATGAAAGATGTACTGATTTATTTTTCATTGAGAAAAAGACTTTTTATTATAATAGATGTCTTGAATTGTGCATAGGGAATGAAATGATTCTCAATTTTATCATAAAAGCTAATAAACAACATTAAAATTTTTAATAAATTATAATTAGCAACTCAAAATTATTACATGGGTCGAATAACTTTTCTTTAATATGTTATAGGTTTGTTTGTTTTTTTTTTCTCCATGAATGAATTTCTTGATGAATGACCTAAAAGTGCACATACACTAATCTTCACTTCTGTACTTTATTACATCTATTTCCTGAAAACATGTGCCCTTCACAATTCTTATAAAAATAAACACATGGTTTAACTTAAAGTACCAAATATTTCAGGGGACCAAAATTTCCTGTGAGTTCTAAAAATATTCTAAATTATTTTAAATTATTTATATAGGTACATCAGGATACCTCTAAAACCTATTTTGAAAGAATCATTGATACTGTTTAAATATTTATTTTAAAGCATATATGTAAGTGCCTGCTTCTGTGTAAATACAACATCTACATATAGTTTCTCAAAGAAGACAGAATAGAGTGGCAGATGGCTTGAAACCAGGCTTAAGGGCAGCTGTGAGCCACTATGTGGGTGCTAAGGATGGAATCTAGGTCACTGTGTACTGTAGGATAATCCTTCTGTATGTTTTGAATATGTATTATCTTCATTGATAAATAGTAAAGGTGTTTGGTCTATAGCAAGTCAGGGTAAAGGAAGGCAGGACCTTCAAACTGGGGACTCCAATGAAAAAGGGCTCAGTCAAGAGAGACGCGAGGAAAGCAAGATGCTAGAGGTCAGGTAAAGCCACAAACCACATGGTGATACATAACTCAATAGAAATGGGTTAATTTAAAGGTAAGAATCAGTTAATAAATGTCTGAGCTATCAGCTAAGCATTTGTAATGAATACAAGCCTCTTCGTGGTTATTTGGGAACTGGTTGGCAAGAGAAAAATGTGTTTACATCTGAGTGAGTAACAAGTGCCCTTAACAGTTAGGCCTTCTTCCCACCCCCTACTTTTATTTTTACTTTAAAATTACATACTTATATGTATGTTTGAATGAGTCAGTGTGATTGCAGGAACTTATGATAAAATGCAGAACAGAGGGTCTGGTTCTCTACAGTGAGAGTTATATAGATTTATACACCAACATTGGTGCTGGAAACTGAATTTTTGAGTTCTCCACAAAGAGCCAAAGATGCTCATAATCACTCATCCTCCTTTCTAGCTTTTAGAAGCCTGATTTAATTTTAAAATTTACCCAAGCATTTTAAAGATCTAAAGATATTTACAATTTTTTTTTTTTTTTGGTTTTTCGAGACAGGGTTCCTCTGTGGCTTTGGAGGCTGTCCTGGAACTAGCTCATATAGACTAGGCTGGCCTCAAACTCAGAGATCTGCCTGCCTCTGCCTCCCGAAAGCTGGGATTAAAGGCGTGCGCCACCAAAACCCTGCGATATTTACATTTTTAATGAATTATTTTTATCATTTTATTAATAAGTATTGATTGGTTATACAGTATTCAATTATAATTTATTTCACTACACAATTAAGATAAAATGGACACTTATTTTTCTCTGAATCCTGTTTAGGTTAAACATTTTGAGCAACATCAAACAAGTGTGTAGTGTACTTCCTGTTACAGACAGAGTTATTCTACTTTTAAATGCTTTTTAAAAATTGTGCTGTAATATTCTCCTGACTTAAAAATATTTTAAAAGGTTATCACTGATGATAAATAACCCTTTACATGACTTTAATTTCATAATTGGTATTTGCATAGTAAATAAACATTTCATAACTTTCTTTAAACACATACTTGTTTTTCTTTATAATCTTATGGGTTATGTCAAATGTGGTAACATAAAACTAAAAACACAATTTCACAGTAATTACTAATCTAATATTTTAAAAATATTCACCCACATTTTGTATGCTGAATATGAACTTATTTTTGAAGCTAAAACCTATTGCTGTAAGAATTCTCTGTGGCTTGCATTAGGACCTTCTATGCTTTCTGATTCTTCCCAATCTTGTGGAAAATTATTATTTTTCATCCAAAGCTTTATAAATATTGCCTTCTTCACTAAATTATTTTTAGTGATTTGTAAACAAACTTTTTTTTTCAAAACTACATTTTGGAAAGTATTTTTTAATTCTCCCTTGCTTTACACATTTACAGTTACAATATATAAAAGACTATACTTACTATAATAAATACAATGTATGTTCTTTCTGCCAAACTAGCTTACAAAATACTCATGTGAGGGTATATATTATTAAAGTGGGTAGAAAATACATTTATTTTATTTCAAACACAAATATGTTTGAGATTTTTGAATGTCCTTCAACTAGCTACCAGTTAGTCACAGTAATATATCATGTTGTTTTCCTTAAAATGCAAGAAAATTACCTACAACTTAAATTTCAGAAGGAAATAGTTATGTCTGATTACCTACAAAAAGATTTGAGTACACAAAAAATATTGTTGATTATGGATGTTTTTCTCCTAACTTACTCAAATGTAATTTCAACAAAAGGGATAAATACTAATGTACAAAAGATCTCCTAAATAAATGCAAATAGAAAAATAATATTGGATATTAAAAATAAGAAAGATAAGCCAAATATGCCAAGTGAGAAAAAATAAAGTATGAAAAGTATAAAAATGATAGAGCTATACCATGCTTTTGTGTAAGAAGGTGAACACCTTCATTAATTGGAATGTTTCTGAACTCCTGTTTGACAATTTGACTTCAAAAGAATAGGAGTCAATTAAAAGGAATATACTGATAGCAGATATATATTTTTAGTTAAATCACTACAACTACACATTCACTCATCTTTTTGTGTTTTACCATCGTTTTTTGGTACAATGCTGGTGGCCAATCCCTAAGATTTCTTACTTGCTAGCTCAATCTTAATTACAAACCACAATTAAAAGACATATCTTATGGAGGACAAAGGCCTTGCATCCTATCTTCCTGGCAGTTACATGGTGACTCCAGGTAGAGGAAGAGAAAGAGCAAGAGGATGACTCCCTCCTTGTCTCTGCTTATATGTGAGTTTGCCTGCTATGTCACTTTTACTATCCTAACATAATTTACAAAAGACCCAAACTAATAGTCATATATGATTAAACACCTTATTTAAAATGCAAAAATCACCCTTATAGTAGTGTAAGAAAAGTTGCTAAAATATACTATAATTTTTCAGAAAGTGTAAAAGGAATAATATAATGTAATTCTCATTCTGTAAATAAATCTATGTTTTAAATAAGGAATTTAGGATTTCTGTGAGTTATAGACAACTGTGAATCAATTACAAAGACATTAAATTATATTATTATTTCCTAGGGCCAATGGGGAAAATGTAGCATTTGTTGTATTCCTGAGATAAAAAAGATTCAAAGTTTGAAAGAGCAACAAGGGATAAAGAACATACAAGGAAGGCTGATACCCAGGTCCTTGCTTAAACTCTTTGCATAAACTCCTAAGTTGCACTTACACAACACATAAGGTTATTATGAGAGACTTGTGAAGGAATAAGACAGTTGTTTCTAGGTAACTTTAAGTGCATGTGTGGTCATACAATAAGGTGGCAGCATTCGTGTATACTACAGAGTTTCCGGCAGGCAAAAAAAATGAGTAGGCAGAGAATACATTGACTGAAGTTCTTTCCTTGGACATTTCATGAATATGTTGGTCTAAGGGATATTCGGAAAACAGATTGTCTCCCCTAAGAATAATCAGACAAAAGCTACAACTCTCTCAAGAGAGAAAACCTCAGTAAGTAAAGTCCTTAAGCAGAGTTTTCAAGAAATTAAATAAAGGTCAAACGATTGACTCTCGGGAAAGTATGACTGGTAAAAATCCATTTCAATGTCATGGGATGACATAATTATAGGAAAACCTATTATGAAGCACGTTTTCCCTATTCTGTTTAATTGATATCTGTCTGAAGGTAGTGGTAGAGAGGAGAAAGAAAGTGCCAAGAATGTGTTACTTCCATAATTGTTGGCCATGAGGTCCTACAGACACTAAACCATTGCCAATGCTATTGCCAATGCTCTTAGTTATCCTACATAAGTTAACAGTAAGACCCCATTGCTGAAGATCATTCATACTCTAGCCACAGAACATGGAGTATTGAAGCTGGTGCTGATTTGAAAGTTTTATCACTGCTGCCTAGCTTTCACAATGCTAGACAGTGTCATGCATACTATCAGAGGAGAGAAGGGACCACCAATCATATCCAACTGTGAACCGAGTAAGCTACAGTATTAACTGGTCTGGGAAGACATCCCATCTGGTACAATAGTGTCGCAGATTTCAAGGGAGTAACATATACTTTCAGATTGAATTTAACTCCCATTCTACAAAAAGTCCTGCAACTAGAACTATTATTATATCAAGAACCCATGGCTTTATAGGTTTACCATCTGCCAGAGATGAATGATTACCAAGAAACAGTATCTAAACCACACAAGAGGCAGCTGCACATATGAACTCAGAGTGGTTTTCACAACACGAACAAGAAAGACTTGTGGAAACTCAAGCCAGACCAAGTCACAACCTGGCAAAAGGAGGTAGGTGCCCTCACCTTTAGTTAAGGAGATATTAGATATTGCTAACAGATAGGAAAGGAAAGTCACCTTTGTGTAAGAGTGAAGCCCCTAATCAATCAAACACACTCAGATATAAAGATATACCTAAGAATATTTGGGGCACAGAAATTGGCTTTGTTGGAGGAAGCAGATTAAAATTCAGTTGAAATAGAAGGGAGGATAGTCTAGAAATAGTTTGTGTGGAGTATGATCAAACTACCTGTGGCAAAATTAGATTATCTATTGCCTGTGTTTTTGTGAGTGTGGGAGAGAGAGAAGGGACTTACATGTGAAACAAGCTTGTTTCCTAACTTGAACTAATAAAAAATAAATAAATAAATAAATAAATAAATAAATAAATAAATAAATGTACTCCAAGCACTGCACCAAAAAAACTACATGTGAAACTCTCAAAGAAATATATATATATATTTCTTTGAAGAATTTTGTTGCTGTTTTGGTGAGGATTGCATTATATCTGTAACTCACTTTAACTGCAAAGGCTATTTTAAAATCTTAATGTTTACAATCCATTTTTCCATATTTGTTTTTTCTTATAAATTTTATCCCTCAAAACTGCCTGCAACTCCAGTTCCATGAAATCCTATGCCTTCTTCTGGCCACTGTGTATACCTGCTGCTCCATGTGTATGTATACTCATTCACATGAACAAATATACAAATAAATTAAGTGATAAATAACCTTAAGAAAATGAAATATGAGTATGAATACATTGTGAATGGATAACTGAATGTAGATTTGTTATGCTTAACACTTTTTTAGAAAGAACATGTAAATCTGGAGATATTTTTGTTGTTTTATTTTTGTTTTTATAGTTATTTTTTTTAGTCAACTCCCCCAAAAAGTTAATCTTCATTTTTTTTGATAAAGAATGGTTTACTTCATTCCTTTTGGCATAAATGAGGGAGTGAAAATGAAGGTTATTTAATGCTGTATAGGTTTCCCCTGAGGTTTTCTTCTAGTAGGTTTACAGCTTGGCTCTTATACCCAAGTCTTTCTTCTTACTACATACTTGCTTTGTTTTTCATGGCTAGAATTTTAGAGACAGGTTCTTTTATTACTCCAGTGTGTACTTGGACTCACATTCTTCCTCCCATGCCTTCCATATGCTGAGATTATAGGCAAACAACAACATCTGGCTTAATCCAAAAGGTTTGGGTAAAAAATTCAAAAAACACACAGCAACACTGGGAAAAGCAAACATCGACAGGTAGGACACATTCATATTAAAGATCTTATTTAAACAATGTTGGTTTACTGCTTTACTTTGTTTTCTGCATATAAAAAGATACTGTAATTTAACCTGCAAAGCACAGCACATTTTTATAATGTAGTCTATGCCAGTGTAAGTTATGTATCATATAATAATTCAAATGTGTCACATAATGTGTACATTATCTTACATTAAGTATAGTTTGTATTATTATTGTATAAAGGAGAAATCTTTATAAAACATATACTTTTATACATATAATAGACAATAAAAGTAGGTAATAAAAGAATCTGTTTCTAAAATTCTAGCCATGAAAAACAAAGCAAGTAAGTAGACATATACTTTCATGTAATTATGATGAAACAATAAGGAAAAGTAGATATAAATGTAAGTATCTATACATATGCATATGCCAATATTTGTATAAAGACTTATAAATGAGGATGATTTTATCATTACTGCAAGTTTCAGAATTAGTAAAAATTCTGAGCTTATAAAAAGAAAAAAATTATGATTTCAAAAAACAAAGTCTTAACAAATGTAAGAATGAATACCATTAAATTTCATAATATCATTTCAAAAATTAGCTCTACTTTCTTTGCTTCCTTGAACCTGTCTTCATTTTTTGGTGTCTGTTTAAATTCTTCTTGTTTAGGTGTGCAAACAAGTTCCTATGTTTTTAGAGGGTCCTGACTACCTCAGATATACTGATGAATTTCTATCTTTTCCATGTATATCAACAATACCTTGAAAGGCAGATACAGTCACAAAACATAGAAAGGCTGAGTGGTTATTTAATCACATATTTTGTGTCTTTGAAGACTCAAATTTAGCTTTCAGTCTTTGGGGTTTTGTTGTTATTTTTCTTTCTGATTAACTGAGATCACCTTGAAAGTAGAACCAGGAGGAATACATTATTTTTTAAATTTATTTAACTTTATGTTATGTGCATTGATATGAAGGTTTCTGATCCCCTGGACCTGGAGTGACAGACAGTTTTGAGCTACCATGTGGGTGCTGGGAATTGATCCTGAGTCTGCTTGAAGAGCAGCCAGTGCTCTGAAATGCTGAGTCATCTCTCCATGCCCACATTATTTTCTTAGAGACATAAAATAAATAGTTTTTTTTTAATTTTTCTACTTACCTATTTTCATCATCTGCATTTTGCCAAGCACAGAGAACTAAAGTTAATCTTTGCTTTCTGATAAAGCATAGTTTAATTTATTCCATTTAAAATAAAACATGGTATGAAAAATTCCAGATTTGTGTGATGAAAGCTAGTTAGAAATCAAGTGATTTTGTTTTTTGTGTTGTAATTGGAAAGTAAATGTTTCACAAATGTTAGTGCACAGACACAATTAATAAGCCTGGGAATGAATCATAGCAGGCAAAGTATATACTGAAATCCTCACATTTGATATCCAGTACTTCATTAACCAAGCACAGAAATACATAGTTGTGGTCTTATTACCACAGAAGTGCAAGCAAGAGGTCCAGAATTTTAAGGGCATAGCTGTTTGAAGGCCAGACTTGAATTGATGGAATTTAAAAATATGTTTTCTTAAAAAGTACACAATTTCATCTCCTATATTTGAGTTCAGAACATGTAGTTACATGGCTTTGGGTCACAACTTATGCAAACAAATCTTAGACACACAGATAAAAGCATATATATATATGTGTGTATGCTTTATGTATTATTTATATAGAATATGCTTTTTGATACTTTGAAAATCAAATACAGGATTTAATATTAAGTCTATGTTGAATTATACTGAAACTCACCACAACTGAATACATATTCAGTATAAAAATTCACATACATATACATATAGAGGGATTAAAAATAACAAGAGAGATGTTGAGAGACAGTAACAGATGAGAACGTATATAGCACAGCTAGATAATGCCTTGGATTCTTGTAAAATTAAAGTGTGCTCAGTGCCTAGTCTACTCCACATAGCTTAAGCTATACCAGCTTAAAAACAGAGAGCACATCAGTATCAGTCCTCCTTCTCTGCATCTGGATTTCAGTTCAGTTCAAGGTTTAGCTGTGGGTGTCTCCTCCTACTTCCACCAGCTGCTGGATGAGGGCTATTCAATGGCATATGAATTAGTCACCAATCTCATAATCAGGAGAGGGCATTTAAGGTAGCCTCTCCTCTGTTGCTTAGATTGTTAGTTGGTGTCATCTATGGAGCCTCTTGTAGTGGATCAGTACTTAACGCTACCTTATGGTGGGATACTCCCTGACCAGACACAAGGGGGTTGGCCTACGCCCTATCCCAAAAAATATGACAGACTTTGAAGATCCCCCATATGGAAGGCCTCACCCTTCCTGGGGAGCAGAAAGGGTATGGGATGGGTAGGGCATTAGTTGGGGGAGTACAGGTGGAGGGGAGGGAGAGGGACCTGAGATTGACATGTAAGATAATTTTCTTGCTAATAAAAAAGATAAGAAAGTTGTATTATAATATGAATTACTTACATTTTTAAATACAAAAACAGAGAGCAGTACATTTCTATCTAAAAGAAAATGTGATTTTTTTTTTTTTTAATTTAGACAGTTTAAATCATTGTAGTCAATGGCTTGACAACACAGTATAACCAGTTACTAGGACCACTGTTTCTATGCTGGAGTAATACTAATTTAAATTCTCTAGTTTTTCAAGTAATCATCCAGTCTTTAGTTCTCAATATGAAGTACCCTGTCGCGTCCACCCTTGACCATCAAGAAAGACGCAACACCGAGGAATCTTCTTCAACACAGTTTAATGGGGAACTTCTTGATTTACAGTGAAATGGCGGCCTCGGGTCGAGGGAGACAGGGCCTGATATAGTCTACATCTACCAATCACCTAACCCTACGTGGTGCGCCAGGATTGGTTGTCTCCAAGCAGATTTAAGAGGATACATGACCTTTACCAAATTAGGAGTTTACAACAGAGAGCCCTCGCCATCGGGCTGGTGGAGGGCGGAAACCGACGCCATCTTTTGGGCGAGGTACTTTGCAGCTCTCAACAGTACCCTATGTCTACTATTTTCTATTGGTTGACAAAATGTCACATGAGATCAAAATTACATATCTTTAATCTTACTTTTACTATTTTCAATGCACATTAGTACTGTACTTGCCCTGGTATTTATAAAGTAAAATTTACACAAATCATAATTAACTTTTAGAACAATATAATATTCTGACCACTGAATACTTATGTGTTTGTCTTCATGAGTTTATTATAAACACTATCAAATATTCCTTGATTCTATGGGAATATCATACATATTCTTATATAATTCCCAGAACAAAATGTCAACAATCTGAATTTTATTTTCATCATTTTAGCAAAAATAAAAAATAATAGATTAGCAATTGAATATAGGCAAGTCAGATAAGTATTTCTGAAGCTTGAATTCCTAGAAAAGATTTCTAAGCATGTGAAACTTCATTCTAAATGCATCAACTGATAATTTTTGAGACTAAATTCTGTGTATTGTTTCTCACAATTTATCATCATAATTTCTTTTTTCTGAGTATCTCAGAATTACCGTTGTTATCCAATGTAATCAATGTCCACATTTATAGTTCATAAAATATTGTTTTATTTTATTTTATACATCTCATGCCATTTATACTTTCAACTACTCACATGTAAAAATCTAAGCACAAATTTCATCTTATTAGCCACTTTTTATTTTTAACTCTTGAAATTTCATTTTCTAATACTCCTTCCAGTCACTATAATGATAATAAAAATAGTGGAATACATACCTTATTCACCTTTCTTACACAGAAATTAATATTAAATACCTTGGTATGACAAATTACTATGTGTATGGGAGGTATCACTACTAGATTATGCAAAATAAAAGAAACCTAATTGAAATTTTATTCAACCGAGTTAAATGGAAAAGACAAGTATGGGGTGCTTAATCATTTAAACTGAAAAATGATATATTGAGGATAAGATTTTGTCAAACACACCACCAATCTTTTTACCTATTCTGCTTCACTATGATGTCCAACAAAATATGTCATTACCCACTGGTTGTTACTCAAGACAGTTTCAATTATCTCTGTTTTGAAAACACCACACTTCGTCATAGATTATACGAAAAGCAAAGGTGTTAAATGGTTGAAGAAGAGAAAACTATTGAGCAAATGATCAGCTAAGGAATACAAATAGAACAAGGAATAATGCTTTATAATCTTTCAAAATTAATATTACTATTTTAGGTAGTATGTCATTCTCTTCAAATTGAACTTTCCAGTTGCTTTACCTCTATCTTCAGTATGCCACTTATAAATAAATATTACTTTATAATCATTTTCTACTCATAGAACTTTGGGAACAATACTAGAATTCTCATAAAACCTTCATCTAATCTCTCCTAAGACATATTTCATTAGTATTAATGAAATAATATTAGATAATTATTATTGACTCTAGTCCAGAATTTATTCATATTCATGAATTTGTCCAAATATACTTTCTATGGAAGTCTCAGTCTCATAGTTGATTGATTTTTCATCTTTCATAAAGCTCCAATTGGTATAAAAGATTTCCTGACATTTCTGATGATCTTGACAACTTTGAGAAGTAATGACCAAGTATTTGTAGGATTCCTCTCATTGTTGGAATTTTCCTCAGGCTCAAAGGGAGCCTCCAGTTAGTGCAAGAAGGTCACTGAATTAAAGTGCCATTCTCATTGAATCATATCAAGGGTCTGCTGCCAACATGATATATGATTGTTAACTTTGTCCTTTATCATCTCACTGGGAAGCATTTGTCTTGTGCCTCCACTGCAGAGTTACTTTCCTTAATCTCATATCTGTTCAGAATTAGTTGGAAAGATGTTACTGTGTGTAGCAGGCACTAAGAGTAGACTGGTCTACCTCTTGCTGTAGCTACAATTTCTACAAAGAATGCTTAGAAATTTTTATACATGGAGTTTTTTCATATATTTATCATAATTTATTGGTAATTTGTTCATTTTTTGTGAATTTACTACTTTATCCCTGAAACATCTTTTCTCTGGGCATCATGGACCATTTTTGTCAGAGAAGGATATTACAAACTAAGACCTGACTTTCAGGTTTGCCATTTACTACTGGAATATCATTTATCTCATGATTTCTCAGCTAATTGGGTTAAAGCTCCCACCTGTATATGGGAATACATATCTGCAAATAAAAGCATTTAAATATGTAACCAATATTGCAATGAAAGGAAACCACTATATATTCAGAATATTAGTCAAGGTAGGTAAAATTACCTGTTCAACTTCCTGCAATAAGCTCATAACACATCCACTTTGCTATCTGTGTTATGAATTCTTCAAGTGCTTCTGTATGTATGACTTTTATCATATATTTTTATTATTTATTTATGCAGAACCAATAACTAGCTGAACAGACATTATGTCCCACTCATATTTTATTTGAATTATACAATTTCTGTGTTTGTACTGTTTCACTTAAGTATTTGTGTTGCCTATGTCATCACCACTTTTTAGCACTATAGAAAGCATTTATATAATGTATTACACATCTTCCTGAGCCCTCAAAAATCTAGTTTTTCCAATTACAAAAACTTTAATCTATTGCATCAATGTTAAGTGTAGTCAGATGATTGTTAAGTGATTGAAAGCAGGTATGTTTTATGATGTCATTTCTGTTTCGGAAATAAAACATCCCAAAAAATACAACAATAGGGGAGAATGGCTTACATAATCCAGGGTTACAGTCCATAAGTATGAGGAGCCCAATGCAGGACCCAGAAACAGCTAATCATAGTCAGGAGCCAAGAATAATAAATGGACACATGTGTAGTATTCAGCATTCTCTAATCTTTATGTCTATGAATCATAACCAGGTAATGGTCAGTCACTTCAGACTGGATTGTCCCATATCAGTGAGGTTAATAGTCCCTCAAATGCATGCCAAGAGGACAATCTGATTGAAGCAAATTCTTGAGTCTTTTTTCCCAGGTGAGTCTAGTTTATGTCAAATTAACACTTAAAAACTTGGGTCACAGGTATTTCAATTTTGCTTACAGAAAGGTGTATACCTTTATGAATATGTCTTTCCTATATAATATGATATATATATATATATATATATATATATATATATATTTCCATAGCAGTTATGTCCTACAAAAGTATTATGTAAGGAGAAAATTAATAATGAGAAAATATCAAGTAGTAAAAGGATGATAAATAATTTTAAGTATAGCAACTAGTAATCTGCATTTCTAAATAATATTAAGTTATAACCAATATTATAATTTAATTTATTGAACAAATATATCTTTTTCCTTTAACAAGACAAACTGTACTCTTTCATATATTATTATGAAAATTTAAAATGCAGGACATATTGATCATATATTTAAATCATTTTTTCCTCAAGATTCTCATCATTGTGGTATATGAATATTTAATCTTCTTCTTAACAAGTATTTCAAAGATTGTAATTTCACTTAAGTGTTCTCATATATAAGTATATCACAGCTTGTGATCAAAGTAGTTTACTTTTTATAGCTTCAGAAGCAGAATGCAATGTCACAGAATAATTACATGTATTTATGCCTCTGAAAAATAACTAATTTAGAATTTCATCTATAAGATTGCACTGTAGTTCTGTTGGTCATGGTGAGAGGCTTTATAGGTGAATGTGTGCTCAAATATACTTATTACTGAATATCACCTTCATATAGTCAAGGTCCTTTGCAAGGTTTGTTGTAGGGGATCCTGTAGTCACACCTGTTTAGGAGCTGGCTACAGGTGTGCCTGACCATGCCTACAAGGGTAATGTAGAGTGAGGGACATTCAGGTGATGGGTTTCTGGTTTAGGTTTTGCTTAGGCTTGTCGTACGTTCTGCTGCCATGCAGGCTGGCTAGATCAATCTGTACGTAAGGCTTTTCCCTATTAAAATCCCTTGTATTTTTACCTGGCTCTGTAGTGGTAATTCCACATTATCTGGTTGTCAGGAGTGGATCTTGAAAACCTAGTCCCCATTTGAGATACCCTGTGGGTTCCACCTCGACACCAGCCTAGGCCAGGAAAGTGCACACTCTCCACAGGGTGCTCCCTGCTCACAGCCAACCCACTGCACCGCACAAGCGCATTCTGGCTTCTGTTGAGCTGCTCAGAACTGACAGCCCAGATGGGAGACTCCCACAGACCTCCCCACGGTTACTGTCACAATTTCTACCTGCAGGCAGCTGACTGGTTAGGACTGTGGCTTACCCACACCCTGAGGCCTCCTGACCTAAATCCAAGTAGGCCTTGGCTTTCAGCAGTTTATATTCTCTAAGCTAAGCACAGCCACCTGTGTGACCTCTCTCCACCGCCGGACCACTGTTGACAAAAGCCTCTCAGACAAACTGAATGCCTGCGTCACCTGCTGGTCAAAGAGTAGAAATAAGGTAAAATCATGGCAGAATGTTTATCATTTGCTAAAATTGGTAATATTTTTCCTTATTAAGTGAATTCAATGTTTGAGGAGGACGCTAATCTGCCAATTACTGGCATATTTGCAGTAGTGGCAGTTAGCTTGCTGGTACAAATAATATTACTAGCCAGATTCCCCAGGAACGGGGACAAAGATAACCACACCACCTGCTTGCAGGAAATAACAGCTTCTTGCAATGAGGTTTTGGAGAACATATTAGGTCAGGCTACAATTGTGAAGCAAGTGGAACAGAAATTGGATGATAAGCTTGGCTCTTTGTCCATTATGCTAAAGACAGAGCTGTCTGTTACCCAAGATGAGAATCAGTGTATTTATGATAAGATAAACACAGAGAGATCATCCATGTCTGAGGCATTAGAGGCTAGGCTGTCAGAGGACCATGACGAACTAAAGAATATCTGTAGCCAGCTAGAAACTCAGATAGGCTTGGTGACCCAGAAACTAGATGGAAAGGTCCAAAATACCCAGGATAGGGTTGAAGAATTGGACAATGCCATTCAATCAGTTATTGAAGCATCTAAGGTGGCAGATCACAAATTTGAATCTAGATTCAAATGTTTGGAAGATAATTTACAGTACAGGGCTGACAGATTAGATAGGTCCATACGGTCGATAGCTGAGGACTCAAAATCATGACCTCAAATCTAGACTCCAATACCTAGAAGGCAGTTTCCATACCATCCAGATGTTGTCTAAGGACGGTCATATTAAAGACCTAGAAAAACGTGTAGAGGTGCAGTTAGAGCAATTTACAGATTCGATAACATGTTTGGAATCTTTCATGAGGCAGGAAATTGAAGCTTTTCATGAGGATATCATTACGGATCTGGTATTTACTCCTAATGATATCATGAGGATATCATTATGGAGGCTTAAAGATCATTGGGATGCATCAGAGGCAGAATCACTCCAATCTAAGGCAACTACTCCACCAAGGTATCATGACTATTCTTCTAAGGTTGTTACTTGTACACCGTTAGTCTACCCAGCTACCATGGTAGAAAATCCAACTTCTAAGAAACACCCACAGGGACATATGGCTTATGTATGGCAACCTACACAGCTGAAGGATCTTAAGAATATTAAAGAATCAGTTGTCTCATATTGTCTTCGTAGTCCATATGTAAAACAGCTATTAAATTCATGGGCAATTTTTAACAGGTAGGGAACGATTGGTGGCAGCTATACTTGATAATCCATGCCAAATCCAGTGGAGGGCATTGGTCAGAGAAGAGGCAAAGCTCCTGAAAGACACTGGACTACAGAGAAAACTGTTGAACTGAATCATCCGGCATACTTTAAAGATGTACTAACCTCTGTATGGAAACCAGGACATGTGTTACAATGGTATAGGGGTTTTGCATTGGTTTCCACAGGAGAATAAAAACTTTGGATACCATCAAAGTTGATCAAGATTCGAGTTAAAAGGAAAAACCACTGTACAAGGACAAATGACAGGTATTCTACTAAGGTATATCTCATAAACTAAATAGAATACCCCCAAAGGAAGGGGAAGTGTTTTGCTTTTATCTTCACAGGAAAACTCATCTCTAGAGGTCAAAGGACACCACATGGGTAGATACTTAAGAAGAGAAGGTAGCTATAACCATCAAACAAAAGGAATGTGCCATACAGTAAACTTTACAGCTGTCTCTCAAAGAACTCTATTTCTCTCTATTTCCTAGTCCCTATTCAACTAAACCAATGCTAGATTTAGAGGTGGATTTGGCTTTCCTCCTCTAAAATCCAAGCATGTTGTTTAGCTAAACTTTAGAGTTTCTGTATTGTATCAAGAAGCCAATTGATGTAATACAGAATAAGAGAAGAATTTGGGGACTGTCTTTGTCTTTTCTTGGCTATTTCTTTCAAGGTATACACCCTCTCATAATTGTTATTCCCCCGTGGTTGCCTTTCCAAGCATGCTTACATACACAAGCAAACATTTCTCTGCTAACTGTTTATGTTTGAGTTCCACACAGCCAATGAAGACCTGCCTGACAGCAATCCCTGGACACCCTGGAAAAAATGGGCCACACCTCCTCAACTGCACTGGCTCTACCTTTCTCCATTTCAACTGACACTCTGACCAGAGCTTCGGGTACTGACATCAGTCAAGTTGAGGATTTCAAGCCAGATCTTCAATCAAGTGAATCCCATCTAACACAGACTGGATACAATCCAGTCAAGACTTTCACTATACTAACAGTTTCTTTCTACAGGACCCCATGAGAGGCTATCATTGTCCCATTTCAGCAGGAAGTAACTTGTAGGATGCTATGCCCCCTTTCCCCCATTGTTGTCACTTAGGATAGTGTATATACCTAGTTAGGGTTGGCTTCCTATTGTTTAGGGTTGGGATTGGAAGGAGGCGTTCTGGCTTGGACACCTCTTTCAGATGACTTTAGGGCTTAGTTAAAATAGATAGTTAGGATATGACATAAGCAGATTGTTGTGTCTTCTTATATTTCACATTTATGATAGTTAATTTTGGATACTTTACACTGTTAAGTTTTAATCCTCTTTTAGACTAAAAGGGGAATTGTAGGGGATGCTGTAGCCACATCAGTTTAGGAGCTGGCTACAGGTATGCCTGACCACGCCTGCAAGGGCATGGTCAGGGTGAAGTAGAATGAGGGCTGCTTTCACTTTCAGTTTTACTTTTGGCTTGCTGTACAGACTGCTGCCATGCCGGTTGGCTAGGTCGCTCTGGAAGTAAGGCTTTTCCCTATTAAAATCCCTTGTATTTTTACCTGGCTACGTATTGGTAATTAGTTTGTGGAAAGTGCTGCTTTACCACCAACTGAAGAAGTCAAATGAATGCCTGCAGGATTTCAAAATCTGGGCAAGGAAAATGCTTGCCAAGAAAATGTATACACATTGGGATTTATATATATTAAATCAATATACAAGACAACAGATTATACATCTATATGTGTATGTGTAATACCAAGTTACACAGATTTGATTTATCATTATTTTTGTAATTGTCTGATAGAAATTATACTACAGGTTCTGTTTCTTAATATGAATCATTTTGCTTAATTTTCAATATATTATAAAAAATTTTCACATCCACAAATGTACCTACGTATTAGTATTCTTTGGAGAATGAGGAGTGAGAGACTGTCAAATTCCCCTTTACTAATTATTAATAAAGATTATTGACTATTTTATTATAGAGTGAATGAATGCATTATTTAAAATAATTAACAGATACATAGGAATTTTTTTTCTGTCTATAGTCCAGTCAGCTTCATTACATACAAGGCCATGCTCTGAAAGCAGAGGTGGGGCCAGGAAATCCTCTACTCCAAGCATTGTTAAGACAATATAACAATGTAACTGCTATTCCATTTTATCTCCATATAAGGACTACAAAAAGAGCACTATAGTCCTGTTTTTCTTTATTATTGACCATTGTGGGAAGTTCAAAATATAAAGCCTATCATAAATCATTTTCATTTTTACAGATTGCAACATACAGTAGCATAACTAGAATTGAACTGTAACTGTAGACAGTTCTTATGGACCTGTAATGTGGTAGCTAATACTGGGACAGTCTCCAGTTGATTTAACCTCATCTGGATAAGTCAAAACATTGCAAGATCCCAGAAAACTTTTAGCCATTAAGGGTTGTGTTTCAAAATACAAACAAACAAACCCAGAGCAATTGGTGCCTTTCTGCAATGTCAACATATTAAGATAAATTCAACAATTTTTACTTTAAATTCATAATATTGGTATGTTGCTTGTTAACATTTTCTATCAAGACAGCTTGAAAATGCAGCTTTGCTTGATTTCACCTGTGTTAAGAAATTGAGAGATATAGCTCCTCTGCCCTTTGTCTTCCAGCTGGCGCCTGAGCCTGAGGTGAGTCTGGCTGTTGCTCTGCCCCCAACCTCCTCCATCAACCCCTGCTTGAGCCCCCCCAAGAGTGGACCTGCCCAGACCCAAAGTTCCACACTGAGTGCAGATACACCTCACCCTTGCCCCTCACACTGCCCTCTGCCCTCCAGCTGCTGCCTGAGCTTGAGCCTGCTGACTGAGCATGAGCCCTCCTCAATCCACCTGAGAAAGGGAGAGACTCCACCTGCACCCACTGGAAGAAGGAATGGGAAGACGAAAGAGTAAGAACACACTCAACAATAGAAAAACCAATATGACACTACCAGAATCTAGGGACTCCACACCAGCAAGATCTCAAAAGCCAACACAGAAAATGAAGAAGAGACAGACCTTAAAAATTATCTAAGGAAGATGACTGAGACATTTAAAGAGGAAACAAGAAAATCCCTTAAAGAAATAGAAAAAACAAGCAAAAAATTACATGAAATGGAGGAGAAGACAAAACAAAAAAAATTCAAGAAATAAACAAATATCTTAAAGAATCTAGAGAAAGCCAAGAAAAAACAACCAAACAAGTTAAGGAAACAATTCAAACAGTTCATGGTTTGAAAGCACAATTAGAAACAATAAAGAAAATACAGAATAAGGGGATCCTGGAAATAGAAAAGCTGAGTAAACCATTAGAAACCACTGATGTAAACATAACTAATAGAATTACAAGAGATGGAAGAGAGAATCTCAGGTGTTGAACACTCATTAGAGGATATACAGTCATTAGCCAAAGAAAATCTCAAGTCCAACAAATCCCTAACACAAAATATCCAGGAAATGTGGGACACCATGAAAAGATAAAACCTAAGAATAATAGATATAGAAGAAGGTAAAGAAGTTCAGCTCAAAGGTACAGAAAACTTATTCAGCAAAATCATAGAAGAAAACTTCCCCAACCTAAAAAGAGATACGCCTATGAAAGTACAAGAAGCTTACAGAACACCAAATAGATTGGACCACAAAAGGAAGTCCCCTTGCCACATAATAATCAAAGCACAAAATAGAATAGAGAATAGGGCCGGGCATCAGTAGCACATGCCTTTAATCCCAACACTCTGGAGGCAGAGGCAGGCAGATCTCTGTGAGTTTGAGACCAGCCTGGTCTCCAGAGCAAGTGCCAGGATAGACTCCAAAGCTACACAGAGAAACCCTGTCTCGAAAAACCAAAAAAAAAAAAAAAAAAAAAAAACAGAATAGAGAAAAAAATATTAAGAGCAGCAAAAGAAAAAGGCCAAATAACATACAAAGACAGACCTATCTGAATTACACCTGACTTCTCAATGGAAACTTTGAAAGCCAGAAGATCCTGGATAGATGTCCTACAAACGCTAAGGGAACATGGATGTCAGCCCAGACTACTGTATCCAGCAAAAGCTTTCAATCACTATAGATGGGGAAAACAAGATATTCCATGACAAAACCAGATTTAAGCAATACATATCCACAAATCCAGCTCTACAGAAAGTAATGGAAGGAAAACTCCAACATAATGAAGATAATTACACTCAGAAAACTATACGCAATAGGTAATCCCACTTTACAAACATAAAAAAGTGGTGAAATCCATACACAATAATGCCACCAACAACAAGTCCAAAATAAACAAGAATCACTAATCAATGGTCATTAATATCCCTTAATGACAAAGGTCTTAACTTGCTTATAAAAAGATACAGGCTAACAGAATTGATAAAAAGACAGAATCCATCCTTCTGCTGCATACAAGAAACACATCTCAACATCAAAGATAGGTGGTACCTCAGAGCAAAGGGTTGGGAAGATTTTCCAATCAAATTGACCTGAGAAACAAGCTGGTGTAGCAATCCTAATATCTAACAAATCAGACTTCAAACTACAGTCAATCAAAGGAGATGAATAAGGGCATTTCATACTTATCACAGGAAAAGTCCATCAATATGAAGTCTCCATCCTGAACATCTATGCCCCAAATACGAAGGCACCCACATTTGTAAAAGAAACATTACTAAGGCTCAAATCACAATAAAATCTCATATATTTATAGTAGGATACTTCACCACTAGATAGGACTACCAGACAGAAACTTAACAAAGGAACAAAAGAACTAACAGATGTTATGACCCAATTGGGTTTAACAGACATCTATAGAACATTCCATCCGAACACAATAGAATATACCTTCTTCTCAGCGCCACATGGAACCTTCTCTAAAATTGACCACATACTTGGCAATGTAGCATACGTATACAAACACAAAATATTTTAATAACCCCCTGTATCTTATCAGACCACCATGCTTTAAAGTTAGAATTCAACAACAACACAAATTGCAGAAAAACTGCAAACACATGGAAATTTAAAGGGGCAATTGATCCATTCCTGGGCCATGGAAGAAATTAAAAAAAAAGAAAATAAGACTTCCTAGAAATTAATGAGAATGAAGACACAGCAAAAACCTATGGGATACTTTGAAAGCAGTGCTAAGAGGAAAGTTCATAGTACTAAATGCCCACATGAAGAAGCTGGATTTGGACATGTAGAAGGTTGTAGATTGATCCATATCTATCGCCATGGACTATGATTGCCATGGATCATAGACCTCAACATAAATTCAGCCACACTGAACCTCCTAGAAGAGAAGGTAGGTGGTACCCTTGAACAAATTGGTACAGGATACTGCTTTCTAAACGTAACACCAGTAGCTCAAACATTGAGATCAGCAATTAATAAATGGGACCTCCTGAAACTGAGAGGCTTCTGTAAAGCAAAGGACACAGTCAGCAAGACAAAATGCCTGACCAAATTGGAGCATGGGGCCAGGAAGAGGAAGGAGATTCTTCATCCAGTTGCTGTTCAAAGCAGAAACAGACACCTATAGCTACGTACTGAACCATACTACTTGAATTCAGTTTTGGAGAGGGAGGAGGGTTGAGCAAAGGAGCCAAAACTGGATGAAGAGATCTGCGGAAACAGTGGACTTGACCTACTGATAGAATGGAGACCCTAGTCATAAATCTGGGGAAACAGCATTGGACCAAACCAAACCCTCTGAATGTGGCTACCATGTAGTTTGCCCAAGACAGTCTATGGGTCCTCTAACAGTGGAGCCAGTCTTTATCCATAGAGTACAAATGGACTTTGGGAACCCATTCCCTATGGAGGGATACTACTGCAGTGCAGATACAGGGAGGAGTGGCTAGACCCTCCCCCAAACAATATGAAAAACTTTGAAGCTTCTTGGTAGAGGGCCTCACTAACCTTGGGGAAGATTCAGGGTTGAGTTGGGGTGGGTTGGTTTTGGGTTTGGTGAGGATCATGGAATGATGGGAGGGTGAGAGAATGGGGGGATGTAAATATGAGTAATTAAAGTAATACAAAATGAAAAATAGGAAAAAAAGAAATTGAGAGATACAAACAAAATTCTCCTCTGCATGGTATTCACATGACCAGAATATTGCAGCTTGCTATCACTTTTCCAGACACATTGCCTTTTCTGAACTTATTTTATTTTTAATATACTTTTAATTAAAATGTAATTAATTCATTTCTCCCCTTCCTTTTACTCCCCCAACCTGGTTCTCCCATGTTGCCTCACTCCAATCATTCCTACCCACCACTTTATGTCCTCAAATTGATGGCCTCCTTTCCTTTGGTTATCACTGAATTTCACGGTAAAACTGTTCACTGTAAGCTTTAGCATGGTGATTTATTGTACAAAGAAGCACAGAGGTGTTGTGCCTAATGACACAATTTCAAATAATTGGACACCTACAGAGTGAAATAAGGACAATAAGGATGTTCTTTAATATTAGAAGCATGCTTCCAACTTTCTGGAAAGTTTAACTCTTTCAACTAAGAACTCAGTGAGGAAACATAAAGTGTTTTTAGAAAGGACAGTAACAGTGGAGAGAATGGAGACTATGTCTCAATACTGACCAAGAGAGTTTCTATTAACTTTGTGGCCTTCAGTTACAGACCTCAACAATCTGAAAACACATATGTAACACATGATCGCAATGCATATTCTATCAAGTGAAGAGAGTGATGATCTTACTTAAAGCAAATATCCAATTAAACTCTCCCCTCTTCTCTTTTAAAAATTTTTAATTTGAGTTAAAAGATTATTTTACATGTCAATCCCAGTTCCGTCTCTCTCCCTTCCTCTTCTGCCCCCTCTCAACTAACACCCTAACTATCCCATACCCTTTCTGCTCCCCAGGGAGGGTTAGACTTCTGTACAGGGTCTTCAGAGTCTGTCATATCCTTTGGGATAGGGTGGGATAGGCCTGCGGCCTTGTGCCTAGGCTCAGGGAGTATCCTTCCATGTGGGTTCTCCCATCTTCTTACATTTTATAGGAAAATTTAAGACTTCACACAAATTTAAAAGGATGACCAGTGATTATTTTTCTATACATTTACATAAATAGGTAGATAAATAGACATAGATAGACAGATGATATGATAGATAATTAATAGATCATTAATAGATGATAGACATAGGTAGATAAGATGATAATAGATGATAGATGGTAGATATAGATAGATAGATAGATAGACAGACAGACAGACAGACAGACAGGAACATAGAAAGAAAGTTGATTTTCTTTATACCTTAAAGACTATCAATATCCTGCCCCCACTGCAGATCTTTAGCAGTAGCACTATATACAGCTACTATTATTTGAAAAAGGCTTTAGAAAATTGGGTCATTTTTTCCTCATATCTTCATTCTCTGTCCCATAAGAGTTGCACTGTGGATAATAAGAGTTCCAAGACACATTGACTTATTTAATGAGATACATTTGCTTCTCTCCTGTTATATGAATAGGAAATTTATCCTAACACTCTCTTTGATTCTGAACAAAATTCATCCAGACTCATTTTAGAGATAAAAATTCTTTTATAAGAAAGCAAACTATCAAATCAGAGGTTACTGTGGATTCCTTCCTTAGGGAGTGTGAACAGTTTTATTTTGCACACAAATTTTGTAACGTGGGAGCAAAGGAATGGCATTCTTTTAAATAGAAAATAAACGCTTATCAGAAATTGTTTGTTCCTTGTCTATGTCTGCGACTTAAATAGACTTAAAACATAAAGATAAAATTAATGTTCATTATATAATGTACCCCCAAGAAATGAACCCCAATTATTGTATTATAATTTATTTTTGTCCTAAGGGAAAAGGGATTTAATATTTTTTAAGATCTATGTCTTTGTGAATTTATGATTCTATAACAAAATCCTACTGCCTGAATAATTTATAGAGAGTAAAAAAAGGTATTTCTCAGAGGCCTGAAGCCTGAGAAATGAAAGATCAAAGTATTCGTAGTTTTTTTTTTTTCTTTTTTTTGTCTGGGAGAACTCAATCTTTGTTAAGATGGATCCTTGAAAACAGCATCTACACAAAGAGAGAAAGTATGTGTTCGCCAAAAGGAGGGACAAAGGTATGAACTTCCACCATATATTTTATTAGAGTTCCTAATATAATAAAATAAAAATAGTCATGTAGGAGATGCATGAGGATGGCACCACCTACTATCATGACATTGCCACCACTTGGGTATATATCCTTGACCTAGTTAGCTTTAATTGTCCCTTTGACACACACTAGAGTCACACGACAGGAGCATCTTGGTTGAGCAACTTACTGGAGCAGATAGCACTGTGAACATGTTTGTGGGGGATTTCTTGATTATTAGTTTATGTAGGAGGGGCACTCCACAGTGGAAAATGACTCCTGGGAAAGCGGTCCTGAACTGTATATAAAAAAAAAAAAGTTAGATATACATAAGTCTCTGTGTTAGACAAAGGCCAAGCCAAAGTTCCAGCTTCTTCATGATCCCTGCCTTGACTTTCCCTAGAGATGGATCTTGATTCAGAAATATAAATATAAACCAAGTTATTCCTTTAGTCCCCAAATTGCTTTTGGACAAAGTATTTTATCACAGAAAAAAAGAAATAGAGTCTAATTCCTAATATTATCATATTTTTCATTGAATTTCAGTACCTGTATTTTTAAACAGACACACTCAAGTCATAAAACCTTACATTTTAATAATGTTGCATAAGGCTGTTTCTATTAATGACTTAGGGCAAAGTAATATAAATATACAAAACAATAGTATAATTGAGGTATCTTAGATAAATTTGAAATTTACAACGAAAGCAGTAATAGCTATATGTGGTTATGAATATACAAAACACTTTTTATTAACAAAAAGAATAGTAACATTGCATGTTTGTGAATGATGTAAAAGGTACACAATTTGCTAGAAAACTATAATGGTAGAAGTCTTGGGTTCGTATAGTGGGACAAAGTAAAAACATTGCATCTCATTTGTTTAAATGGCATGGATACCTAGAGATGAGAAGTCCTACAGACAAATTTGCTGTTTCCAAGATGATCAGTTTCAGGAAAAAGTAATCAAATTTTATGCAAAGCCCCATTTTCAGTTCATGTTTTACAGTCTCTAGTGTTGTTCTGTCTTTCAATAGCAGGTAATTGGAAGAAGCAATATGCATTTTACAAATGTTTTTCCTTGGATTTCTGATAAGGTGACTCTTTGCAAAATAACATAAGCCAAAGCAGTTCTGAGTCACAGAAATCTCATGTAATTAAAGCCTCCAGCTGCATGCATTTTTAATACCAGAGACAACAGTGTAATTGACACATGCAATTCTGGATCACACTTCAGATTTGAAATTATTTTAGTCTGCTGAAGTGTGTTTAAGTGCACTAACCAGATATGCTTTCAGTAATTCGGCTTTTAATGACTATCCTTCACTTCAGAGCTACCTTTGATGTTAAAATAGTCCAAGAAATAATGTAATTTCCCCACATGCTGGTTGGGTTACAGTCAGATGTTTCTTAAATATTTCATGTTAGAACTCTTCCTGACCCCTACCACTGTGAGAATGTGAGGAGATTTTCCTAACAATAATTTTATATCATGTAGTTCACTGAATTAACTGGAATGATCAGGACCTCAACCAAAATTGATTGCTGAACCTAAAATAAGATCAAAGCAATGAATCAAAACTATATAGCAGATGTAAAAATACAAATTATAACTATAAGTTCAGAATAATTAATATTTGTAAAATTGCAGTGCTGAAGACCTTAGAAAATGTAAAACTCACCACATTAAAATGTAAAATATTAAATAGGTCTCTGGACCCAGAAAAGACACCTAATTCCTACTTATTAGCTGTGAAACTAAAAGGCACAGTACCACTGAGCTTTATTATCTAGTACGGCATCTAATTTCTCTGCACATTTCATCATCTGCATTAAATTTATTACCACTAAATGTTGAATGTTCCACCACACACACGAGTCAAGCAATTCCAGTCATCACTCTATCAACTCAGTCAAGGTCATACACTTTTTGCTTATCTTCTATATCTCCTTTTTTTAAGTATGAAACTATACCAAACAATATCACACAGGAATTTGACTTTATACTCAATAAATATTTTCTGAGATCCATCTGTTTTTCAAAGAATGTTAATGAATTCCCACATTGGAATACACATGAAGAGAGGATTCAAGGTTATCTTTGTCTCCAGAAACGCAAAGTGTGAAAAGAGTTCAACAGAGAGTTGCTGTGTTTAAAGTAAAACATAGATGCAAAAGAACAATAGTTATGGCAATATGGAGTTACAATCATGGCTTTCTTTTTCTTGATAGAGGAAGAAAACTTTTCAGGATAGCAGCAATATATGAATTGGGTTGTAGAATAATAAAGGAGGCATTGCCAACAACAAAAAAAAAATGTGTGTGGAAGCATACTCAGTACAGAACAGGGACAATCCTGAAAGCTACCATGTTAGACAGGAAAGGATGGGAATTCCTACTCCTTTGAAGATTTGTGGCTAGTGCTTGATTGCTCCCTGAGTCACAATTCTTCTAAAACATACAGCATATCCAAAATCTGGCCTTTGGAGGAGGTCATGATGTGAGGGCAACAGGACGTCTTTTGTATTCTTTAATATTTTTAATCTCAATGGTGGTAACAGGAAGTGAAAAACTATATGTGATACTTTTGTTCATAAGGACATTTTCCAGGCTAACAGTCACTGTCTTTGTTATCTCATAACTAATAACTATTAGTTAATATAGGGAACAAAATATAATTGTTCCAACTTTAATGATTTGAATAATGTGAAATAGCTTTCATCATAAAGTGTATGTACTATATATATATATATATATATATATATATATTTCTAATATATTTCTAATAAAGGTTTTGAATTAAACTATTTTCTCTCCAAGTTCAAGGTCTGCAGATTGATTTGCAGACCAGTCAAAGCCATTCAGTGAGACCTTGTGTCAAGAAAAAAGAGACTATATAAATAGGAAACACACACATTTATGGAACATGTATCTATGTATAATAGTTACACATGCATATATATATATATATAAGAAATCACTGAGTTAAATATATTAAACTTAAGGCAAAGGAAGCAGATAGGATATCTGCAGATCTTCACTTCTGTCATCTTTTCTGAAAATCCATCCCCCTTTCCAATCCCAGCTCTATAGCAGATGACCTACTATAGACACACAGATCTTCCCCTCTAATATCCATCCTGGTTCAGCATTTGATCTCAGGTCCCAACTCCAGCAGGAATTAGAAGGGAATCAAAGACCACTCCTACTTTTCTGAAAAACAAACAAAAATGTAGAAATAAGATGACTCCCAATGACATTGTGCTATGATCATGCCAGTGCCTTCTCGGCCATCATCAGGGAAGCTTCCTCCTGCAGCAGATGGGAATGAATACAGAGATCCACAGACAGAAATTATGCAAGAAAGAGAGATACCTGGCAATGCTCACCTCTAAAAGGGTTGTTTCCATCAAATCTCTATCTTCAGGGCTCAGAGAAACCCACAAAGAGTAGGTAGAAATAACCAAAAGAAATGGAGGATACCAAGTAAAGAAAGCCTTTGTCTTAATTTGGGTTTTCATAGATGTGATGAAACACCATGAGCAAAAAACACATTGGGAAGGAAAGTATTTGTTGGGCTTACATTTCCTTATTAACTAATTGTCCATTTTAGTGTCTGTAGAGGGAGAATTTACTTTGTCTAATCTGGGTAGCACTGGACAGGTTTTTTTCCACCCACTGGGTCCCACCATAGGAAATGGGGTCCAAGAATCCAGTTCATGAATCCAGGAAAATTCTTGGCCTCACTGCCAGGGGCCCCCAAACAGATCAACCCATACAGGTTCTGCAGTTGTCAATCCACAGTCAGTGAGCAATCAATAGCCTGGGTCAACTTTGGTTTTCCTCATCACAATCTTGACTAGCCCCTCACTCATATGATCCCCCCACTCTCTTCAATTGAACTCCAGGAGCTCTGCCCAGTGTTTGGCTGTGGCTCACTGTATCTATTTCCATCAGTTTCTGTATGTAGGTTTTATGATGACATTTAGGGTAGTCACTAATCAGATTAATGAGGCAGACCAGTTCAGGTGCCTTCTCCACTATTACTAGTAGTCTTAGCTGAGGTCATCCTTGTGAATTCCAGGGAATTTCCCTAGCAACAGGATTCTACCTAACTTCATAATGACTCCCTCTATCAAAATATCCCTAGAAGAAAAACCTTTGCTGTTTGAGGAAGAGATGTGTTTTGGCTTATTAAATAGTTTCCAATGTTTTATAACCACATGGCTCTGTATATATATGTATGTTTTCATGCATAAGTAAAATGCAAATAGAAGATACTGTGCAATATTTCATATATTTTTTTATCTTAAAGAAATATTTGGTTGTGAGCTTTAACCAACAATTGATTCAATTCCATGGTTCTAACACAGATGATTTACAAAACTTTTAAGAAATAGGTTGGCATTCTATGAAGAGTGGCACATTTTAAATTCACAGTTCACCTATAAATGCAGGGAATATACATTTTGGCTCGTGTCACATTGGTTAGACTACAAAGTTTGGTAATTTTATAAACCTTCTTTGCTTGATATGCAGATTTTAGTTGGATATAACAAGTGGTAATCATCACAAATCAAATTTACTTTTTCAGTGTTATACTGAAATGCTGTAGGTAAAGCACAGGAGAGTGATGCAATCTCTGATAGTATTCAAAAAGGGTGCTGAACAATGAATTGCTAATTGATGCTTTCAAAATTGTTTTGGAGTAACTGGTTTCTATTCAGGTAATTAACCCAGTTTTGTTGATATGTCAGATAATAGGTTGATCCCTACTGTAGTGCCACAAAGAGAATTAGCTCAATATAATGTATTTTACGTCTATCTCATGAAGAATAATTTCAGTTATCAGGCAGTCTCACCACTGGGACTGCCCAGATGTGAACTGAACAAGGATGACACCCATGGCCTTGTCAAACTAGACAAAGAAAAGCTCATGATGCCTCTCTTACTGAAATAATGATCCATGGCTGAGGAAAGCCGGAAATGGGACAGGTGGAGTTCTCAAGGAGAAGCACAACAATGGGTTGTCCAGTGCCAAAAGGTCAAACCCAGACCACATACATATAGATCTAATAATACATACTGAAAAGGCTATATTTATGAATATATGTGTATATATACATATATGTGAATGCAATAACAATTATGTTTTTTTTAAAAAGGCCCTGATCAAAAGGAAAGAAAAGGAGTGCTTGTGGGAGAGTTTAGAGAGATGAAGGGTAAGAAATGTTGTAATTAAAGTGTAACCTCAAAATTTTAAAGAAATCAACTTTTAATCAAGAGAAAAAAATATGTTCACATCTCCATAATTATAGTACAAGCTTGTGCTTTTTCAAAATATTGTGTTTTTCTACTACAGAAGAAAATCAGTCAACATTATTAACAAAATTACTAATGCCCATTTTATGTTAAAGTATAAAGGTTCTCTGTTTTGATTATATTAAAAAAGAAAATTCAAAGTGAATTATGCAACAATAGTGATTAATCTAAACTAAGGATTTGTTTTTAGGCAGAAAACACTGCCACTCTGGCTAATGCTTCTGATTGGAAAGGAAAACCTGTGTAAAGGACCTTGAGCTAAATGTAGGTCATACCACAATTTGAACATGCTGAATCTGTATAACTCCACCAAGCAACAGACAAGCTATTACAACGTTATTGTTTCAAGACATAAGCCTATTATGTTCTGTAAAAGAAGATACTGACATTTTGCTGCATTGGTTAAAAAGATTAACAGTTCATAAAGAACAGTACCAACTGTGCCAAATTAAATAGATTAAAATATGAAGGCTTAATGTTCTCTATGCCCTCTACTGTAAGTACACATACAGTGAGTTTAAATGGCCCCAGTGGCTCTGTTGGTAATGTACTAGCACGCTAGTTTGAAGAAACAATTTACATCTCTGGCACCTAACCATGGGAAAGTATTTTTACCTAAGCCACTAATATGTATGTGTGGAGGAGGTGAAACAGTGCAGGATGCTATATTTAGAAGAGTGATTACTTTCATTTTAGGTGGTCATGCCATTGCACGTTTTAGTAGATACAGGTAACTATTAAAGTATTTAATTAATATACTTGAACTTTTTTGTCCGTCTGTTTTGTGTGTATATGTCTATGTGGGGCACACAGAAGGTAGAGGACGTTATCGAGTCAAGTCTTTCCTTCCACTATGTGGGGTCTGACAATCAATCCACCTCAGTCTGTCAGACTGGAGGCAAACAACTTAGGCATTGACCATCTCACCAGCTAATAGTTAAAATAATTTGAACCTTTGTGCAAGTATGTGTTTTTAAAATTCATTAAGAATCTGAAATAGCATTTCTCCCACCTTCTGTTTTTCTTTTAAAATTTTCTTTTATTTGGTCACATATTTTCATTTGAAATATCTCCCTTTACATGAACACAAATCCATGGAATTATAAGTAGTTTTGTCTGTTTCAGCATCCATCATCTTATCACGTGACTAAAAACATACCACTACTAATATCAGAGGAAGAGTTTTGTCATGAATATTAGGCAATATTTTAAGGGTTATATATCATAATTTGTTACCATGTTGGAGCTATTCATTTAAAAATAATAATGCTTATGGCAATAGTAATCTAACCCCCCTTCCCCACACATAATCACATGATGCTGAGCATACAATTTAACATATTTTCTGGGTGCTGGAAAAAATACCTCACCTTGCTCAATCATTTATCTGTGCCACAGAGATGACAATCTGTCATCTTAATTGACCTTTATTTTTCTCTTCTAAGATGACAAAACTTGTCAGTATAAGAAGAGCACACTATCTCAAAAAACTTGCTGACCTGTCTTGGTGAACAACAGAAAGCATATAGGATTCAAAAGATGGCAAGCATCTTACCTACAAATGTGTCTGATTTCTATTTATTTTTTTTACGTTTTTATTTAAATTAGAAACAAGCTTCACTTACATGTCAATCCCAGTTCCCACACCCTCCCTCTTCCCCTGCCTCCACCAACCCCCTATACCATTCCCTTTCTGCTTTATAATGAGGGTGAGGCGTTCCATGAGGGATCTTAAAAGTCTGTCATATCATTTGGAGCAGGACTTAGACACTCCCCAGTATGACTAGACTCAGGGAGTATCCTTCTATGTGGAATGGGTTCCCAAAGTCCATTCATGTACTAGGGATAAAAACTGATTCGCTAGCAGAGGCCCTTTAGATTAACCAGATCTCCAAACTGATATCCTTGTTCAGGGGGTCTGGAACAGTCCTATGCTGGTTTCCCAGCTATCAGTCTGGGGTCCATGAGCTCCCCCTTGTTCAGGTCAGATGTTTCTGTGAGTTTCTTCAGCCTGATCCTGACCACTTTGCTCCTCACTCCTCTCTCTCCCTCTGCAACTGGGTTCCAGGATTCAGCTCAGTGTTTCGCTGTGGGTGTCTGCTTTTGCTTCAGTCAGCTTCTGGATGAAGGCTCTAGGATGGCATATAAGGTAGTCAACAATCTCATTATCGGAGAAGGGCATTTAAGGTAGCCTTTTGACAATTGCTTAGATTGTTAGTTGGGGTCAACCTTGTAGATCTTTGGACATTTCTCTAGTGCCAGATTTCTCTTTAAACCTATAATGGCTCCCTTTCTTATGATATCACTTTTGTTGCTTTCCTCTATTCTTCCCCTGACTCGATCTTTCTGCACTTTCTTGTCCTCCTCTCCCCTTATCTTCTCCCCTCCTCTTCCTTCCAACTCCTTCTCCCCTCCCCCATGCTCCCAATTAGCTCAGGAGATCTTGTCCCTTTCCTCTTCTCCAGGGGACCATGTATGTCTTTCTTAGGGTCCTTCTTGTTTCCTAGCTTCTCTGGTTGTGTGGATTGTAGGCTGGTAAACTTTGCTCTATGTGTAAAATCCATATATGAGTGAGTAATACCCTACAACGTGATTGGACAGCTCACAACAACCTATGATCCCAACTTCAGGGAATCTGATGCTTCTGGTCTAAGTGGACACCTCTACTCACGTGTATACACCAAAAAGACACACACAAAACACACACACACACACACACACACACACACACACACACACACACACATTTAAAAACAAAATAAATCACTAGTTAAGGACACATTAAAACAATTCACAGTATTATGGATAAATATCATTGACCAAGATTTGATATCCATACACTTTTTAGAGCTTTTAATGATTTTAATGATCAAAAGAAGATGCTAAAATATATTACTTCATTTATCAGGAAGGCAATTCAAGTCAAACCTAAAGTGAAATATTGCCAACCCATTAGAATGCCTGCATAGGAACCATTAAAACTAACAAATGTTGGTCAAGACACTAGTGGATAGGGACAAACGCTCAGAAGCCACTACAAAAAGATACATTAGCTTTGCCATTGTGGGAAATACCCATCCGTAACACTGCATTATACTTGCATAAAGAACATGACATCATCAAGTTGATGTCTGACATTTTCACTGCAAACACTGTTCCTAAGAGCCAAGTTTTGGGCTCAACCTAAGCATTTCTTAGTGGATGAATAGATAAGTCAAACACAGCAAAGAAGCACTATAAAAGGCCCTCCACACAGGAAAAACAATAGAAATGTTTGTTTGTGGCAAAGTGGATGTGGCAAGGGAAGATTGTATTGAACAGAATATTTCAAGAACATAAAGATCAAAGGGCCCTTCTTGTCTGTAGAAGCTTAAACAATAAATGTCTTAAAAGACAGTGTAGAATAATGGCTGCCAGAGATGGGGAAAGAGTGAGTCATACTGAAGACATGATGGATAACATGGACAAAGGGGGAAGTGAGTTCCAGAGTATCAAACGTTACCAAAGATTCCTAGAAAGGAGCTATAAAAGGGGATGTCGAATATTTCCCCCACAAAAAAAATGATAAATGGCAGAGGTGACATATACACTAATTACCTTGATCTAATAACTACACATTAAAAATGTGTCCTGAGATATCATATTACTCTCTTTATATATGTAAAATGTTACATGATTTAAAGATATTCTAAATATTTAAAAGAGAGCAGATGATTACCAAAAAGCTAGATATAAAATTAGAAAATTAATAACATATGACAGATTATAGATGGTTAGTGCTTTGCAAATGACTTTGAAAGATGTTTTTATTATCATGGGCTGATTTAGAATTACTCAGCTTCATGCTAATATGTTATTATAAATGACTGAAAAACTAAAGAATTTCTCTGTAGTGGTGAACTTGTAAATGTATATATTTCAAAGCAGAACAGACTTATCATAGCTTATTTTAAATAATTGGCCTTCAGATATGTTTATCTTTTATATAAATGAAATTCCTAATAATTTAACATTTTAAAACCATATTTCCTTTCATACAATGTACATTTTAGCTTTCTCTTAGAAAATATTGTAAAGTTAACAATTTTATAAGATGCTACTGTAAAAATAAAAGTGATATTGTTCACTATAAGATGAACAATGCTACAAGGTTATTTAAAAGCATTTTCATTTTTACAATTATAATGAGTAGTGACATGCATTGCATTAAATAAGTGTGCATGTGTGAACAATGATTGTGATTTGTAAAATCTGATTATTGGAATTGCATTTTTGAAAGTTTATTTGAAATTAAGTAACACACACATAAAACTACAACTATCAATATTAGTATTTAAATTGAATATTATGATAATTTTAATACTTTCTAAGACATATGTGAATATTCCTTCACAAAAGTTCTCAGTTGTTTTAAATTATTGCAGAGAGAATCCTATTTCTCTTTCAACTTGATGGATCATAAACAGTTATCTATGTAAGAACTACTGAGAATCAGTGTTGCAGTGACCCTGTGGTGCTGTCCCAGGAAGTTCCATAATGGAAGGTTAGAATGCAAAGAGATAATTTCTATCCATTAAGTCACATTCCTCTAAGCAGATGACTTGAATACATGTCATTTTGCCACTTTTAAAATGCACTATCCATATTCCTAGAAACAAAGAAGAAAAAGGTTTTCTACTCATTGAAAAACCTTCAAAATGCATATATCATATGATTCTTTATTGAGTTTACATTTTAATGAGTTACACTTTGAACAATTTTAGTATAAATGATAAATACACCACATGTACATGTCTATTCAAATTGAAAATCCAGATCAATAAAATTTGAAAGAAACTATTTGTGAGATATTCCCTGTGAGGACCATTGCAGCTTTATTTCTGGAGCAGGATTCATACTGGTACAGACATTCACATGCTTGTTGGTAAATGACACTGATGATCTCACAATAATCAGCTCGCTCAATGAAGCAAAATGCTTTCAGGTCGATAGGCCTCTGTGTGCCTCACCTGAAGCAAGTGATAAATTCTGTCCTCAAAGAGCATTTCCAATTTAATCTCCAGAATCCTGCAAATTAAGATCAAGTAGGTTTGTTCTTATTTGGCTAAACCAAAATTCATGAGTGAAGGAGAAATAAATGTACTTTTAGACATAAAAACAAATTTCTCACCCAGTGAATTCAATTTTACTAAAATAACCAATGAATAATTTTGTCAGGAAGACAGAAAATTATCAGAGAAAGAAACTGAATTCAAGGCAGATAAAAGAAGTTACTGAACATACAGGACATTGAAAAATTTTTTCACATTAATAACTTTGTATCTGAGTCACAGGCAATTAAGAAAAAGAAAAATAACACACAAAAGTGAAATATATAGCATTTGCATAAGCTGTGATTCAGTCTCCCAATTGAAACTGATGGTAAGGTCACTTGAAGAATAACATAGATATTAATGTATAAACACAGTGCAAGAAAGCAAAAATGTGACTCTGAGACTATTACATGAGTGTCCTGTCCTTCCAGACTCAGTAAGATTGAAAAATTTCATAGAATAATTCTTGTCACCTCACTTTCTCATGAACATATTAGGGAAAACAGTTTTTGCTGTTTGAGCCTTGGCTGTTGCAGATTCTTACTTTTGCTCAGCAATCTTCACATTCCTTTTACCAGTTCTGAGGTGAGTTGTTTTTGTGGTGCCCTTTTCTAACTTTATGAATTGTTTTCCTTAGTAGAAGAGATCACAGGTCTTACAAACACAATGCTTCATTCCAGCTGCTGCATTCCCTGCAGTGAAGAACTTGCTTTATCTTCCAGATCAGCAGGATAAATATGAATAGAACAGAACACATTGTATGAACAGTAGTGCCAGATAGCTATGTATTTCCAAAATGCTACACTTGAAAGACCTGTTTTGAATTTCTTTGTCTTAGCTTTAGTTACTTAATGTTCCATAACAAAATTAAAAATTCAGCTGGTAAAAAATACTTAATAAAAACATTGTAGATAAGAATGAAAATAAAAATACTGAAAATTACACAAAGGAGATTCCTCTTTTATTTCAGCAGTACCATGATGTGAAGAAGGTAGCTTTCTTTCCACAACATTGTGTCATGTGAACACATTGCCAATGTCTGAGCAAAACATAATCTTACCTGTGAATAACTTTCCTAATAATCTCTGATTTGCTAATTCATTGCTTATATTTTTAACTAACAGCAAGATGAATGGAAATAACCACAGCTTACATGAAAATTTAGTTCTTGAACAATTTGTGATTTGGTTTCTTGGAGAACTCAGAATTGTTTTTCAATTGAAATTGAATTAATTTTTCAGGTTAATATAAGTAGTGAAATTATTTTGTAATGTCATTTTCATTTGTAGATGGCATTGTATTTTGTTCTTTCTCATCATCCTCTCCCAGTATTCTCTACCCCATAACGTCTTGTGGTGAAACAGTTTTGCTTGAGTCAAATAAATTCCTCTAGGGAGGAGGAGAGGTTCAGGAGACTTAGGTAATCAAAAAATAATAATAAAATATAAAATTTCCTAAGAAATAAAGACTGAGTCCTTTGTGGAAACAGTGCTGTGTATAGTCCAAACATCCCCTGAAATTATGGATAGCAAGGGAAGGACTCCCCATAAAGAAAAGTGAGGCAACAGAATCACCCCCAAGCATGTGATTTGTCATTTATCTAGTTTGGAAGGTTAGATGGTTTCCAATCTCGATTCTCACACAAAAGTCCTAAAAGCAAGAGAAGTATATTGTTTAACAATTTTAGCAGTGAATGAATAATCTCTCACAGCCAAAATCAGTCAAGGCAAATGGTTTATGCTTCCTATATATTAAGCACCTTCTCATGTGGGAGGGAGTAAGCCAGAAGTGAAAATAACTCCTGCTAAAGATACTTGTGAGTACTCCCAATGAGGCTCAGTGTGCTCCCAAAGGGGACCTCTGAAAAGTAGGGTGTCTTGCTTTGAATTATTAGTGCTGTAATAAAATACACTAACCAAAGGACCTTAAGAGAGAAAGGATTTATTTGGCTCATAATTCCAGGTTACAAGTCAATTACTGTGGGGAAATTAAAGCCCCGGGACCTGAATCTACATCACATGCAAGGTCAAGAGCAGACAGAATGAACTCATGCATGCTATACTCAACTAACTTTATCTTCTGTAGCTCAGGAAATGGTGCTAACAACACCAATTGTATCATAATAAAACATAGGTCTTCTAACCATAATCAAAATGACACACAGTGACATGGCTATAGGAAAATCTTATGCAGACCAATTGATAACTAAAACTAATCTTCATATACTGTTTGATGGAAAGTGTTTCTGAGGAGAATTATACCATTAATCCACATCATAGTAGAAATATCAAGCAGAGGAACCCCAGTGGCAGCAAGAAAAATGGTAGGGTAGGAGTAATTATGGAAGTCAAGGGCAACAATCTGCAAGGTGAGGAGGACACAAAGGCATTTGAGATTAGTTCCTTTCAGGAAAGAATTTGTGGAAAGTTCAAAGTCATCACTCCCTATCTTCAAACTTCAACAAGGGAAATTTGAGAGAAATCAGATAAACGGAGGAGACAACACTTCTTATATCTGTTCCCACACAACAGACTATCAGCATATAGCCAAACTTAAACTCATATGGACATTAAGCTCAATTCATAGTTATGAGTGATAAACACCGAGCATCCATCCCAATTGTTGATTGTGTATTCTTTTGGTGATATTGACTATGGAAGAAGCAAAGAAATTCTCAAGACTTACCAGTTAGTGATATGACTGTGTCCAATTTTGTTTTAGAGGATAAAGAATTGTTTTCCCAACTGAAAACTGTGGAAGAGAGAAAGGAAGCAGATAATAGTCAGACACATTAAAGAACTTCACCTAATGTCTCTACGATACCTAGGTGGCATTTGCATGAAGGAATCATTGTCACATCTTTCAGAGTTGGCTAGGATGTAGTTCAAACTTTACACCAATTGATTTACTCTATAAAGACAGTGAAATGAGGAGGCAAACACTTATAGAAGTTTTTGTTTTCCATTTTATGTTTTTTTTTCTGTCCTCCGTATAACCATCTGGCAGCTATCCTGTGGCAATTACTGTAAAATTGAGTGGCTCTTATCCCAACAGTCATTGACACACACAATAGATATTTAGAAGAAAGAGAATCTCCAATCACAGGCAACACAGATGTCAGAAATGTAAAGTGGATGGACAGAGCGTTACTTCTTTATTCAGCTAAATTTCACAAGACAAACAACAGATTTGGATGGCAGCTTCTGAGTGCCTGATTAGTGTGAAACATACTTTCTTCACCTTCAGGGTCCTCTTGCTTGGGGCTGCATAACATTTTACCATATTGTGTCTACTGGAGACACAGAGAAGTACCCTGGCCTCTGTAATTCATTTCTGGTATGACACTCTAAATGTGATAACTACAAGTATCAGCAGACACTGCCAAGTCTCCCCCAAGCAGTAGTGTTACCCCTTTCCCACTTTTCATGAGAGTCGCCAATCAAAAGTAGTTACATGACATGAAATTCTTGGTTCTCCACCTAAGTGTAAAATACTTTATTTTCATTTAACTTTTCAAAACACCTTGGTAATCTGACACAAAGTGACAACTCTCAGTAAATGGTATCTGAAGAATATTGGAAATTAGACGTTGCTGTCAGAACTCTTCAAAGACACAAATTCATTCTGGAGCCATGGAGAGATGTGACATTTCCTGACTTACGATGAAAGCCTGGTGAGTGTTTATGCATGTCCAAACTCAGTGAGTTTATGCCATGTGTGGGATGCTCTGGATGTCAGTTGTATCTACATTCAGTTACTACATTTTTAAAAGACTGATTATATTTTTTACATCCCAACAATTTTCCCCTCCCTCCTATCCTCCTAGTCGTCCTCCCATTCCCCTGTGTACCACCTCCCATCCACTCCTCCTCAGCTTTTACTCATAAAAGGGCAGGCATCTCATGGATATCAACCAAACAAGGTTTATCAAGTTGCAGTGAGACTAAACACCTCCTCTTTTATTAAGGCTAGGCAAGTGACCTAGTATGAGGTCGCAAAAGCCTATAAAAGGGTCAGAAGACAGTATCTGCTCTCACAGTTAGGAGTCCTACAGTAGGACAAAGCTATCAACTCTAACATATATGCAGAGGATCTAGATCAGTCCCATGCAGCCTCCCTGATTGTAGTTTCAGTAACTGTGAGCCCCTATGAGGCCAGGTTGGTTGATTCTGTTGGTTTTCTTGTTGTGTTCTTGACACATCTACCTATTAAAAAGTTGAAACCAATCCTTCATTAAGTGCCATAAAGTTTACAAGACAAACCACCTCCATGAAATCATATCTTGCTCAAAATGTAATAAAACTTTTTCTGCGCTCTATGGCTAATACATTATAAAGAGTAGGAAAATGTTTTTAATGACAGCACAAAATTAATATGGTTAACTGTCTACTACCTCTCCTGGCTCAAGTAAAAGTCACTGTGAAAGACAGTTTTTTCAGCTATGAATAATTTTGTTACCTTTATAAGAAGCCATAACAAAATATTGGTTAATTAATATATTATTCTAGTAATATTAAGGGCAAACACATTTGCTTAGCATGTAAACTTTGTTGATTCCTTAAATTAACTTTAAAAAGTATCAGGAAACTTCCTCTATTTTAGCGATTCTTTTTGTTGATGGTGAGAAGAAAAGGGTCAGCCTTAATAGAGGCATTTTATCAATGAAGATTCTCCCTTCCCAATTAAGCTATTCTTAAGAAAATTTTTATTTTTGCTATAATAGGAATGAATGTTTTAAAAATAGTTGGGAGCAAAAGTAGTACAGGTATAATAGCACACTACTTTGATGCTGATGCACTTTCATCAATAAAAATAGACACTATTACATTGTGATAGATTATTTTTCAGAGAAACAAAACAAGCTCAAATTGTGAATTACAAATATTTTGAAGGATCCTTTTGTAGTGGAGTTAATATTCCAAAGAGGAAGAATATGAAACAGTGGCAAACAGGTTGTAGTACCAGCAATTTGGAATGCTAAAACACAAGGGCCACTTGAACTCAGGGGCTGGGGACCACTTTGGCAACAGAACAGCATTTCACCACAAAATGAATTAATGGAAATTTTAGCAAGGCTCCATCTTAAAACAAGTGAATGAACAGATAATTAAGCCTGTTGGAAGATTATGTAGCTTAAAATGTTATGCTATTCTACAGTCTCTATTATTTCAAGCAAGGTTGAGTATATTGTTATATGAAACAGCCCACAGTTAGATGATTCCTTGTATATCAATCATTAATCAAGAAAATGCCCCATGGACTGCCCACGGTCAGTCTTCCATGGTTACTTCAAATTGTGTCACATTTATGAAAATTAACCAGTACAATTTATCACTTGTCAACTTGACAAACAGATGCATTATTATTGTGGGCAGTAAAACAGTTCTGTGTTTGAGAACACTTGCTCTTCTTCCAGAGGACCAAGGTTCTGGCCTCCACAAGTATCAGGAATGTACTTGGGGCACATATATACTATCAGGCAAAACGCCCATACATATGATATATATATATATATGTGTATATATATATATATTATAAAATACTAAATACATCATTATTATACCATTAGCTTTCCTTTCCTTTTAATATAAGAAATCTCATGTTAACATCACAATACAAAACAATGTATAACTTTAAAAGTCCAACATTATTTTAAAATATCAAACATTTTTAAAACAGTCTTTTAAAAGTATTGTAAGTCTATTAAATTTTGACTCTTGTAAAATATCTAAACATTTAAATACTTTACCAGTTCTCTCCCACTGAGCCACAATCTGGAAACTATGGAGGACACAGGAGAATATGGTTTGCCAAATCAATTAAGCAGTGTTCATATGCGTTCACAGAGACTGAAGAGGAAAGCAGAGCCTGAAGGAGTCCACACAGGTCCTCTGCTTGTAAGTTATGGCTGTTAGATTGGTGTTTTTTTGGAACTCCTAAGAGTGGGAGTGGGTATGTCTCTGACTCTTTTGTTTGTTCTCGGTAATTTTTTACTCCTATTGGGTTGTCCAGCCTCAAGATGAGGAATTTTGCCTTGTCTCATTTGCCTTGCTTTTTCCTGTTTGGCTGTTGGTTCTTGCAGGCCATCTCTTTTTCTCAAGAAAAATGGAGAGAGAGTGGATCTTCGGGATCTGTGAGGCATGGAGGGAGTAGAAACAATGGTTGGGATGTATTGTATGAGAGAAGAATCTATTTTCAGAAAAACAAGCAATGTTTTCTTACTACCAAAGGTAAGAAACAGCATTTAAAAAAATCACATTTAAGCAAAAGCAAAGTCTAACAGTATATCCTGTCTTGTAGCTCAATGTCTGACATCTGGCAAGTATGATGTTTTGGGTTCCAAATGACTTGGGCAGATCTAATTCTCTTCTTCTGCCATCTGCAACACATAAAGCTTGCTCCAAAAGTTCAGCATACAACACCTAACAGATCCCCAGTAGGCAGGGTTTTCCTCTACAAATAAGGCTGTGCCTTCACCAATGGTCCCTGGTCCTTCTTCAAGGAATCTGACCCTCCCAAACAGTGCAAATAAAGCTGTAATTTCTCTCCATGATCCCTTCATTTCTGGTGTTTCCAGGGAAACTGAGGTTATACCTTCACCAATGACCTTTTACAGTACCAAGTCTCAGGTGCTTTATCATCTTTTCAATCCTGTAGCTTTTGTGCCACCAAAACCAATATTGTGTGGGAAGCACTTAAAGGTTACCATGCTTGGCTGCAAGAATGAGTTTCATCCCAGGACTGGTCTGGGTTACAGCTTCTGTTTTTTCTGACCCAGATAAATAGTTCCCAGAAGATCCCAGCTGACAGACATCCAATTCCAGGTAAAGCAAAGATTTCACTTTCACAGATTTCTAATCTAAATATCACATAAATGACCCTGGTCATTTTGCTTCCCTTTGAAACTTCACAAGCCCAGCATCCTTTATCTTCATTTCTTTCAACATTCTTATCTTCTAAGCTCTCATAGGACAGCCTATCATGCTATGGGCACGCAATGCCTTTTCCAGCCAAATACTCCAATTGCTTCAATAATCCACTCAGGAAACAATGTGGTCAGGCCCATCACAGCAACACCCCATACCCTGGTACTAACATGTCAATGAAAACTGCCTCATTGACAGGCCCACAGGTATATCTGATGGAGCCAATTCCTCAACTAAGGTCCATTCTTTGCAAATATATATAGGTTTCTGTGAAGTTGACAAAAATTAGCACAGAAATTAAATCTCCCAGGGCCTATCACTGTGTAATAAACTCTTTCCACATCAATGGTTCCTGAAAAGCCTCACCTAAAATTCCTACATTAAAATCCAGAAAATGACCATGGAACACCTAATAATTAAAGATGAACTGGAATTTTAGATACATTTTAAGTATTGTGTCAGCATAGTTCAGTATACAATAGGTCACTGTGTATCTGAATGGAGAAGTCATTTTCTACATAATACAGAGAACAGTGGTAAATAGCAGAGTGAAGGAGAAAATAGTTCCATGGAAAACTGTCATGACATGGCAACAAAGGCATATTATAGTGAGCTGAACTAACTCTCATTAAGCTGATACAAAATTGTGTCACCAGACAAAGGCATTGTTATAGTCAAAAACTCAGGCTTAAATTAGACAATCACCATTCACTCCTGTGACAAGGCTTAAAGCTTATTTAATAAATTTCCAATGAAATATTTATAAGTGGATACAAATTCTAATTAACCAAGAGACATTTTTACAAAGGGAAACTAATAACTAGTCTTCTCACCCACACGCTCCCTTTCACTGTTTAAAGAGCAATCACATGGAGCACATTTCTATTTGGAAAAATATAATAGATGTTTGGTAATACTACAACTGACATAATCTAATGAGGAAAATGAGCCATGGCCTTCTCCTTTTATTAGAGTAATTTGTAATCGTATTTGATGCTTCCTCATGTCAGATTTAAAAATATTTAATGCCAGTCTTTAAGACACACTGCATGAGAAATAAAATAACTAGGGGTTTGAAACATAGTTGGGAGGATATTATATAGCTTTTCATCACAAAACCACTGATTAATTGTGATCAATTCAGACTAAATATTATTTGTATGGTAGCATAATACATATAATTAGTAATAGTAAACTATAATAAGTATTATTATAATAGCATTAATTAATAAGTATTATTATAATAATATACTATTATTACAAACTGCAATGTTTATCAGTGGAGAATAAACCAAATTCAAGACAGAAAGCATGTTACTAAGGAGGGAAAATAATTTTTGCTTAACAGTTTTTCTCATATTTTCAAACTCATATGGAATGTTTTGTACATGAAATCAGCGTAAAACAAACCCTATGCATCATCTAACTGGGAAGTCTGCATTACTTCTGATATTTTGTCTTCCCCTGTCACTGGGAATCTAGGCCATGTTTCTGTATTTGGGTTGCTCATGTCTCAGCTTTGTTATAAGTGACCCCACTGGGCCAAACTAGATACTCATGTGCTGCCTCCCCAGTAATGGCCTCACAGACTACCTACCATCAGTCACATAGTTTTTGCCCTTAAATCTCTGGCCTCTTGAATTTACATCATGTTTCCTGTCTGTCCTGTCAGTGAAGCTGACAAAAACATCTTGATTTAAAGAATATTTTTACTCTGTGAGGTACTTCTTATAAAGAGTGACATGTATTTCTACAATTAGGGTTGCATGCAACGACCTTTCTGGGGGGGCTGTTGCTAAGAAAACTGAAAGAGACTAACAGAGTTGTTATCCTTTCGGTATACTGCTGTGATAACAACCATGGCCAAAAGCAACTTGCGAAGTGTTGAGATTATTTCATATTACTTTTTATAGTCCATCATGAACAGAAGTCTGAGCAGAAACTCAAGGCAGGAACCTGGAGATAGGACATAAGGCAGGGGCCAAAGAGGACAGGAGGATTATCACTGGCTTGGTCATCAATGTTATGTTATCAATCCTAGCAGGACCACCTGCCCAAGGATGAAACCACCCAGAATGGACTGGACTTTCCCAGATCAACCTGTAATAAAGAAAATGACCCACTGACTTTCTGTCCACCTGATGGGAGCACTTGCTCAATTAAGAGTCTTTCTTCCCAGATAACCCTAACCTGTATCAAGTTAGCAAAATCAAAACAAAACAAAAAAGGAACACAATTTTAACAAGCCACAAACAAGATAATCACCACAAGAATCAAGGTAATATCTCTCTGGAAAAATCAGAAGATATCCTATGCCAGGATAATTAAATTAGATATACCATGTGGACTATTTGTTGGTAAAAGCAGATATATTGCACTTTGGCAGCCATCATTATTAGTATTGTTATTTGTATTATTAATGCTAGGAGAGCATGTCCTAAAGAGGAAGAGAGAATGATCAGGGTTCATAAAGCCAAATATTACACATGAAATAATAATGTTACACTATGTTTCTGTAAATGACTTTCTGGTTTTAGACAGAGTACTTGCAATGAAGAAAGCAAGCATAAATCTGAAGGTCTATAAAGTTTTCAGTGTGCTATGGAAAGATGTTGGTGATTTATACTCCTGATGAAGCTAATACCATGTGAAAAGAGTCAGTGTATATTCTCAAGCTAGAGATAAGATTGATAAATAGTATTCACATAATTTTATTCAAGTATACTAATAATTTGCAAAAAATTGTGGGAAGCTAACAAGTTTCATAATAAATAATGAATCTAGTTTTTTTAGCTTTAAAGTTTATATTCTTTCCATTATCCCATGGCTTTCAACTCAAGACTATCTTCATAATCCCATAAGAGCAGGCAGAAGGCAGATTTCTAATTTCTCCAATTCTATAAAAAATTAATTCTTGGAAAGGTGGTCATAAAATTAAAGTTTCAGATAATCAACTGTGTTTGCAGGCTATTTCCCAAAGAATCCAACAATATGTACAATGAATGTGAATCCAGGTACAGCTATAAACCCAAAGAAAAATGATTCTTGGTGTGTGCACATGCAGAGAACATGTGCAACAGAGAAAGTTTCACAAAGGGAAAATGTAAACAACCTTGAAGCACAAATGGTAACTCCTCAATGGAAAAAAAATGAATTTTGGCAATCACAGAAGTAGATCTCAAACAAATAGTGTAGAAAGAATAACTTTCAATTATCAATAGGCCCATTCTCTCATTCTGTATTCAAAGGAAAGAGATGTAATTAAAAAAATTGATGGTTGTAACAGATAGCCCAAGTTGAAATCTGCTGGCCCAAGTCATCTATGCAGCATCACAATGTGTGAATTTCATGTTGAGAAAGCACATTTTGATGGGTGTTTAGGCAGGAGATTTGAGGTCAACTAAAAGGCTCCTCATTGCTGCTGCTGTGGTTATTCTTGTCAGAAGAAAAGACTATGAAGTAAACAAAAAAGAAGAGTGCACAGGGAAAATATTTAAGAATAAATTATATTGTGTAATGCATATAATAAATTCTATTTTAATATAGCCATCTGTACTACTGTTTTACTCTTCAAGCTTTGGTGAGAAGAAAGAACAATACTCAGAGTAGATGCAAGTTTGAGCACTTGTTAGGCTTGGAAGTGTGCACTAGGTAAACTTAAATAAAATTTATTCAACATGTTAACATTTATATTTAAAATAAATAGTATATAATAAACATGTTTTGATATAATTAAAATATATAATAAATAATAATTTTGTAACTCTAAGCTTCCAGTTTATTTACTGAGATAAAGCTTAATTTTTGTAATAGATAAGATTAGATCAGATCAACCAAATGGCTTAATGCGTGGTACTGGGAGATATCATTGATATTCAGTAGAAGCACCAATAATGCTATGATAGTACACTTGCAATGGAATGGTAGCCATCCCCCCAGAGTTCACAAGACCAAGAGTCATGTAGATAGAATTCTGAAATCTTCACATAATCATTGAAGTACCAAAGAAAATAGAGGAAACTCCGTCAGTGAACTGAAACTTCATCAGTGAACATGAAAATTGCATATAATATAGTTTTCTCATCTGTCATCATCACATTCATAAACATTATGGCCAGAAGGAAGAGTGAAGTACACATAAGATGTTCTTTGCTACTCATGACCATCATAAGCTCACACTTGCTATATGGTAAGCAAACTAAAGTATTTAAATAAATGTATATAGAACTATATAAAACAGACACATTTGTGTTCAAATGTACTTTGGTTAACAAACAGGGGGAGGGGAGTTCAAACTAGTCGGTTTATGTAAATGTCTTCTAATAATGTATCACTCTGAATTAACATTTTGCATTATCTTTGATGTGTATTTTTCATCTCAGGATCCAATTCTAAACTACTCAACTCAGAGCATGGGAAAGAGGTCCAGTGCAACGTCTAAACCCTGTAGAATAGTTCACTAAGATAACAAGTATCCCGAATATTTTTACGATTCATGTTTTCAAATGCATTGTCTATTGTCTACCTTAATAGAAAAAAATAAGTACTAAACACAGAACTTAGAACTTAACTCCCCTTTCAATCTTTAAAAAGTTTTAATATTAAGTGCATATTTTATAGGAATGTTGTGTTTGTAAAATCTCTAGTGAAAATAGGCTTAACTTTTCCTATGAAAGGGTAGAAAATGTATTAGTTTTCTTATAAACACATTGTAGCCAATTAAACTTATTTTTAACAACAAAAATATTTCACTAGATTTAAAAGTTGTCTCAGAACTAATATGACACTTTGAAACAAGCAATATATTTCCTTGGAAGTGTTTATAATGTAAATCACTACAAAATGATAACTTCAGTTTTTGGCAGATTTCTTTTTTTCCCCACTGAGAAAATTTTGATGCAACATTTTCATAACATACATCAGTATATTAAAACTGTGACTTAAAGTCTCAAAAAATAGATAAAAGTCAACGTACTCAAAGCTGGCTTTTCTTAGGGAGAAAGAAAGAAACATTGAAAATTAATATCCTATGCCTGACACAAAGGCAGGCCATTCAGCTGTCAGTCATTGTCCACTGCATAACTGAAATTACATGTGAACATCTTTCCGAATGTAATTTCTTGTTTCTTGCTGGACAAAGAAAATTTGATTGATTGCAATCATTTACCCTGCTAGACAAGAGAAGAATATGAACAGAAAAGTCATATGTATCATTTTTGGCTTCTATGTATAAAGCTAGGAGAAGCAAACTAAAATGGGAAGCCCCAAACTCCTTTCCAAGTGCACACACCAGCTGTGGATTCAGATTCCATGTTTCATCTTTCATTTTGAGGTACATTCCTTTGAAACCCAGAAAAACATATTTATAATTTCTAAAAGAATCATTTCATAGGTAAGAATTGAGAGAAATCCAAACATTGTTCTGTAGAGAAAAAAAATTACAATGTCCATGGTAATTGTCTGTGAATTGAACAAGAATATAGAGACATCAGTCCTATAAAACTTGTAATATAGCTTAGGGACTATTTAACCTTTACCACAAATCAAAAACTTTCTCATGGGAAATTAAAACATTTTATTCCATTATATTTTATTTCTCTTTGTTTCACAATTTTCCTGCACTCTGCCCACTGAATTTTTTTCTTTGGTGAAATGTAAAACAGGAGAGAATAAAGAATATAATTACAACGCAAAACAAACTGGAGAAAAATGGAGAATCAATTCCCTAAGTAGATCTATTTTAATGTAAATGAAGCTTAAGTCCATACCAACAAAAGATTTTCCAAAAAATTAGAAATAGATTGATTTTATTTTCTTGTTGATGAGTTCTACCAGATAAGCTGTAGAGCAAATAATAACAAATAGACAAGATGAAAAACAAACATAAGCAGAAGTAATTTTTATCCAGGCACTTTCTCTTTTCACTGCTGTAGATCATTTTATTTGAATTACTTCTGAGCACATCACTGGCAGCATGTAAAGAGAAGAAAACTGAAAGTTCTAAGTTATATTGAAAAATAACAAAGGGGAGATTCGGCAAGTTTCATGTCATGAATAATGTGATATTAACAACAAATTTTAAGACTACGTTGTTATACATGGTGTTGATTGTTAAATAATTTTGTGAATAGATTTGAACATTGTTTACAGGCAACATGTCTTTTATTTTCATTCTGACAGGCTAATGCTTCATATTGTACATTTATACAATATCAGTGAGAAATATAAAGAATAAGTTCTTAGAGGTTGACTGGGAAATGATGATTCTATCTGTTTGCTTCAAAATGCCTTGACGATTTCTGTGTTATAGAAAAGTGTGTGAACACCATTTGCTTCTTAAATGGATCCTTCTATGTAGGTGACCAGTGGTCATGTTATTCTGGAATAAGAGAAGGGATCACAACCAACAATGGCATAAGTCATTGTACATGAAGTTGATGTGTTTGATGTGTTTGTAACATGATTGCATTACTATGACTTTTTTATAATTTAATTGCTTTATTTTTGAGATTATAATATAATCATGACATTTATTCTTTCCCTTTCCTTCACCCAAATTCTCTTATATTTTCTTTTGAATTCCTGGCCTCTTTTTTCACTACTTATTGTAGTGTATGCATGTATGTATGTATGTATGTATGTATGTATGTATGTATGTATGTATTGGAGTTTCTTTTCCATGTATATTCTTAAATATATACATACAACCTTTTCAGTCTTTAAAATGTTAGAGGTATTCTTACAGGGATGATCATTTGGTATTTGATAATCAATTGAGGAAAACTATTTATCCAACTCTCAGCATTTCTTAGTTACCTGTAGTTATTTGTGTAGGGTTGAAGTATTCTGGGTTTTCCTATTTCCTCTTTACCATAACTATTGGTGTACTTGTTTGTTCATGTTTAGAAAGTCATGTTAGGGATACTTTATGTGTTTAGCTCTTGATATTTCTGGAGACACAAGCACACAGAAAATATTGATCCTCTGGCTTTTAAAATATTTCTGTCCCCCTTTCCAAAATAAACCCTGGTCTTTAGGTACAGAAGTTGGGTTTTGAATGTATCAGTTGGAACTAGAATCTATACTTTTATATTTTGATCAGTTATGGAGTTCTGTAATTTATCTTTGCTAAAAGAAGCATACTGGATAAAGGATGAGTACTACCCTTATCTGTGGATATAAGGAGAGATATTTAGCATGATATGGCTAGGGATTCTGTTGTTTAAGTGAAGTGGTGGTTGCTGATTCTCATCTAGACCCATGTCTGTACAAGCCCCAGATAATTGTGGATATAAGTGTCCAGTATAAGATAGGCTTTTCCTCTTTCTGAGAAGATACTAAATCCAAATGAGTGACACTACTGCATCTTAGAGTTACTGTGCCATACTGGCATTTGTTCACAGGTATCATATTTGAGTAGAGCAGTTGGTTGTTCCCCTCCTTTGGAATCTATTTTTTTAAATATTTTTATTGTTCAAATTAGGAACAAGCTTGTTTCACATGTCAATCTCATCTCCCTCTCCCTCCCCTCACCCACACACCTCCTGCCTCACCCCGACCTATCCCCCCACCCCATCCACCCTCCACTCCCCAGGCAGGGCAGGCCTCCACAGGGGCTCCCCAAAGTCCACCACATCATTTTCTATGATTTTGGTGAATATGTTTTCTGTATCTTTGAGCTGTATTTCTTCACCTTCTTCTCTACCTATAATTCTTAGGTTTGGCATTTTCACCATGTCCCATATTTCCTGGATATTTTGTGCTAAGGATTTGTTAGACTTGAGATTTTCTTTGGTCAACGACTGTATATCCTCTAACGAGTCTTCAACAACTGAGATTCTCTCTTTCATGTCTGGAATTCCATTTGTTATACTCACATCTTTAGTTCCTGATCATTTATCCAGTCTTTTTATTTCCAGCATCACATCATTCTGTGTTTTCTTTATTGTTTCTATTTCAGTTTTCATGCCTTGAACTGTTTTGAGTGCTTCCTTCATTGTTTGGTTGTTTTTTCTTAGCTTTCTTTGCATTCTTCAAGAGATTTGTTTACTTCTTGAATTCATTGGTTTGTCTTTTCCTCCATCTCATGTAATTTTTTGCTTGTTTTTTCTTCTATTTCTTTAAAGGATTTTCTTGTTTCCCCTTAAAAAGTCTCTAGCATCTTCCTAAGATAATTTTTGAGGTCCATCTCTTCTTCATGCTCCATGTTGAACTTTTCAAATCTTGCAGTTGTGGAGTCTCTAGATTCTGGTGGTGCCATATTGGTTTTTCTGTTGTTGAGTGTGTTCTTACTCTGTCTTCTTCCCATCCCTTCTTCCAGTGAGTGCAGGTGGGGTCTCTCCCTCTCTCAGGTGGCTGGTGGAGGGGTCAGCCTCTGGTGGCAGAAGGATCACAGAGGATGGTGGGTGGACAAGGGTGGGGTGTGTCCAGATTCAGGGTGGACCTTCTGTACTGGAGAGGTCCACTCTAGTCCAGGGAGGGATGTTTCAGGTAGAAGCGAGCAGGGGTTGAAGGGAGAGGTTTGGAGACAGAGCAGTGCCCCCATTTGAGGCTCAGGTACCTTCTGAGGCTAGGGCACCTGCTGCAGGACAGACGGCAGATTGTAGACAGGGGTGAGGTGTGTCAGGACTCAGGCTGGGCATTCCAGTCTCTCCTATAAATTTTTAAATGCAAACTAGTTCTTTCTGCATACAGTGGGCAATAGTTAGTCAGATAGAAATTAAGATTTCAAATAATTGTTTTCCTCTGTATAGAATAGTTTTGAGATGTTAGAGTTTTTTAAATGTTGCTAATTAATTACACTTTGGAGTTAGGTTTGTAAAGGATGTAAAGAATTGGCAATTATCTTTCTAAGTAAGATTGTTCAGGAAGTCATTTGATTAAACTGTAAGTATGTGAATTAAATTTATTTCATATTCAACTGTACAGTATATATTTATAAAAATCAAAGTGAATAATAAATACTTTCTACATGTTAAAATAGTATAACATCTAAATTTAAACTAATTGTAACAAGTAAGTCTTCCTAATTTCCCCCCCTCTTCTAAGTTAATGCAACATTTGTGGAAGCTCATCTAAAAAAGAAACTGATTTCTCCTTCTCTCAATAGCCATTGACAACCAGTAGCCCTCATCTGGAGGTAGGGCTCAATTTCCTTCTTCCACACTGGCATATCTATGGTAGTCTTTGTTGAATATTCAAACTCCCCTTTGAAACGTCAACAGGCCAGGTCCCCATTGTATGCACTTCTCTCAGTATTTTCATATTTCAAACCCCCACAGGGAAAAAAAAAACACTAATCTCAGAGCAATGCATGTCATTTCCAACTCAAGTTTCTGAATGCTTCCATAATCACCCTTCATACAACATTGTAAGGTCTAGCACAGCAATGCCATTTTGTGGGTCCTAATTTCTGCTCTAGTTTGGCTACCATTGTTTTGATGAACACCATAGCCAAAATCAATTCAATGACAAGACACAAGAAGTACAAACTTTGCATCACAGATATTGTTTAGGTGTTATGCTTTGCCTGAGAATGTTAAGAGATGAACTATGCCAAAAAATGTATCTACCTATTGGGCAATGTACTGCATGCCTTTAATTGCAGTGTTTGGGAAGAAGAGGAAAATGAATCTTTGAGTCTCAGGCCATCTTGGTCTACAGAGTGAGTTTCAATCCACCCAAAGTTTCAAAGAAAGAACCTGGTAAAAAATGTTGTAAAGAAGCATTTTCTAACATTACTCCTTGTAATTCCATAGGTAAAAGTCCAGACTTTCCTTTGTCCTAGTCATACATTTTTGAATACCTAAATCTTATGTTTATCCAGTCACATCATATTGTCAAATAATTGAAGTAATGTGCATAGATTTAAAATTTGGAAGCTACTTATTTCATGTTTTTTTCTCTCATCTCTTTATGTCACCTCACTTATATAATACTGTTAGCCCCAGAAGAATGTTTCTGACACAAGTAGGGAATATAAGCAAATCATGTGTTACAGTAATGACTTTTGGTACTTTATAAAATATTTAAGTGTGAACTATAATAATCAATTACCATTGATTTCATCATATCTTATGAAGTAGGATGAATATGGACTGTAGCTGGTATAAATTAATAGCATTTTAAATTTCAAAGGATTACTTTGCTGTATTATGATACATAATCCAAATTGTAAAATAGTCCATGGATGACAGTTAATGCCAGAAATCATACTGAAGTTGTTTGTTTCCACTCTGACTATATAATGGATCCATGTTAACTTCTTGAGCAAATTCAGAATAAAGGCTAGATTAAGTAAGGGTAAACTATGTAATTGCAGGTATTTCTAAGCAGTGCTGAAGAACAACTCTTAATACAACGCTAACTCATAATCTATGATATATTATGACTTTTAATTTTGTAAATTCTAAGACAAAACCTTCCAGAATGCACACAATCTCCACAGTCTGTTTTGTACATGATTTCATGAGTTTTTCTTATTGAAATATGTCACATGCTCAGCTCCTTATGAAATTGCAATTCCATTGAATATGCATTAATGCCAGCATTAATGATATTTATATCTATATATCATTATCACACGTATAAAAATGAATGGACAATAAACCAGTTACTCAGCCATATTTCCAATTTTCTGAGGGAGATTTTATCAGTTGATCTTATATTAATTGTTTCTTTTCTGGATGCATTTTTCTTCATTTAATAAGATCTCCTAAAATTATAATTTCAAAGGTGGACAAATATATAAAGGTGTTTTCCTTAGTCAAACAATTCCTTTTCAAAGCAGTACAGTCATTATTTCCTTCAATTTGAATATAAACTCTTGTTTTTCTCTCTATTCTTTTTCTTATTTATTTTTTAAGTTATCAGGAAATGCCTGCCCTTAATATATAGATTATCTATTCTACTATATTTTTAAAAAAAATTTAAAAAAATTTTAAAAAAATTAAAAAAAATTATGAACATGTATGCACATTAAATATATAATTATATTTTCAGAACTTTTGAATAATATGATTTTTCAATATTCCTTAAATATTTTTACCATCTCTATCTTGGCTTAATTTCAATACATTTATTTTTCTCAGAATAATCAAAAATGTATTATTTTTATTTAAAAGAAATTTATAAGCAAATCACAAATTACACATCTTTAGTTTCATTGTCAAAAGCAGGAGGCCAGCAGTGACAGACTAAAAAGCAACCAATCATTAGCTATGCCCAATTACTGAAAGATTGGTTATTAGTTTCCAGGTGCTTCTTTTTCTATAGATTTTTTAAATTTAAATTAGAAACAATTTTATTTTACATATCAATCCCAGTTCCCTCTCCCTCCCTCCCTCCACCAAACCCCCATCCCACCCCCCTTCTGCTCCCCCAGGGAGGATGAGCATTTCATGGGCAATCATCAAAGTCTGTCACATCATTTGGGGCAGGGCCTAGGCCCTGTTCAGAGTGTCTAGGCTGAGAGAGTATCCCTCTAAAGGGAAGGGGCTCCAGAGTCCATTAGTATACTAGAGATACATACTGTTTCACTACCCCATAGACTGCCCAGGCCTCTTAAATGACACCCAGGTTCAGGGGATGCGGTTCAGTCCTATGCTAATATGGAACACAAGGACTCAGAACTAGTTTGAAAATAAATGGTTTATTAGGAAGTACTCACGCAACGGAGCCAGTACTGTTCAGCAAGGCAGGAGAGAGAAAAGACAATGGCATGTGTGCACCCCTGATATTTAAAGGCTTGCTACATCACTCTGACTATGCCCAAGTGTGCATGGTCAGCATCACCTGTACCAGCCCCTAGGCAGGCGTGGTCAGCATTTCCCCTACTCTATGCTGGTTTCCCAGATTTCCAGTTTGTATCTCTTACAACTTTTCAGAGAAAATATAGTAACTAGAGTAACTTTTGTGGGGTTTTTAAACTACTGGTTGGAAATTACTTGAATCTCTCTATTAAAAACTGTATTTGACTTTGTTTTATTCTCAATTTTCTTATTTAAATTAGAAACAAGATTGTTTTACATGGCAATCCCAGTTCCCTACCTTTCCTCCTCCCCTGATCCCCACTAACACCCTATCTATGCCATACCCTTTCTGCTCCCCAGGGAGAGTGTAGCCTTCCATGGGGGGTGTCTTCAGAGTCTATCATATCTTTTAAGAAGGGCCTAGATCTTCCACCATGTGTCTAGGATGAGGGAGTATCCCTCTATGTGGAATGGGCTCCCAAAATTCATTCCTATGATAGGGATAAGTACTGATCTACCTAAAGAAGCTCCATAGATTTCTGAGGCCTCCTCATTGACACCCACATTCATGGGGGCTGGATCAGTCCCATGGTGGTTTCCCAGCTATAAGTCTGGGGACCAAGAGGTCCCCGTTGTTCAGGTCAGCTGTTTCTCTGGGATTCACCAGCCTAGTCTTGACCAATTTGCTCATCACTCCTTCTTCTCTGCAAATGGATTCCAGTTCAGTTCAGTGTTTAGTTGTGGGTATCTACTTCTACTTCAATCTGATGCTGGATGAAGGCTCTAGGATGGCATATAAATTAGTCATCAATCTCAAAATCAGGAGAGGGTATTTGAGATAACCTCTCCACTGTGAGAGTTGCTGTCATCCTTGTAGATATCTGGACATTTCCCTAGATCCTGATTTCTCTCTAAACCTATAATGACTCCCTCTCTTAGGGTATCTCTTATTCTGCTCTCCTCTATTCTTCCCCCTACACAACCTTCCTAAACCCTTATGTCCTCCTCATCCCTCCTCTTCTCCCCTTCTCATTCTCCTAGCTATCTCTCCCCTCCTTCCATGCTTCCAATTTGCTCAGGAGATCTTGTCCCTTTCTCTTTCTCCAGAGGACCACGTATGTCTCTCTTAGGGTCCTCCTTGTTTACTAGCTTCTCAGGCAATGTGGAACGTAGGCTGATACTCCTTTGCTCTATGTGTAAAATCCATATATCAGTGAGTGCATACCATATTTGTCTTTTTGTGACTGGGTTACCTTGCTCAGGATGGTTTCTAATAGTTCCATCCATTTGCCTGTGAATTTCAAGATTGCATTTTTTTTCTGTTGAGTAGTACTCCATTGTGGAAAATACCACATTTTTTCTATCTATTCTTCAGTTGAGGGGCATCTAGGTTGCTTCCAGGTTCTGGCTAACACAAATAATGCTGCTATGAACATAGTTAAACAGATGTCCTTGTTGCAGGAATGTGCTTCTTTTGTGTATATTTCTAAGAGTGGAATTGCTGGATCTTGTGGTAGACTGATTGCCATTTTCCTGAGGAATCATCACACTGATTTCCAAAGTGGCTGTATGAGTTGGCACTCCCACCAGCATGGGAGAAGTGTTCCCCTTTCTCCACATCCTCTCCAGCCTAAGATATCATTGGTGTTTTTGATTTTAACCATTCTGACAGGAGTAAGTTTGTATCTCAGTGTTGTTTTGAGTTGCATTTCCCTGATGGCTAAGGATGCTGAGCACTTTCTTATGTGCCTTTCAGCCATTTTAGATTCCTCTATTGAGAATTCTCTATTTAGTTCTGTACCCTACTTTTAATTGGATTATTTGATGTTTTGGAAACTAGCTTTTTGAGTTCATTGTAAATTTTGGAAATCAGCCCCTGTTGGATATTTATTTCCTTTTTTCTTTTAAGTAAATAAGTAGTTCTTTGCCGTAAATATATTTTGTCTTATAAATTCAGACAACAGTAAACAAGTGTAGCCTTTAGTTCAATTAGTTTTCTATTTTTATATACTAAACATCCTAGAGCTTTTCAATATTGTCTATTTCTTGACTTGTAAAATATGACTAATATGTTCTAGCAAAATAAGATTAAGTTTTGTGAAGAGAACAATTTGGAATTCTATCATATTAGCAATTGGACCTCAATAAACTCTGGCTAATCCATTCTGAAATTATACATCTTACAATTACAGTAACAAAATTTTGTGTCATGCCTTACTCTTAAAACACTGTTAGTTCTTTCTCTTCAATAGTTTTTATGATGATACCCAATAGCATAAAAAGCTAAGTTTTATTTCTTCCTCTCTTAATTTTACACATAATTTTTGAAGCATGGAACTCTCTTTAAACCAATGTGCACAGTAAACAAACATGTGAGCCCATTAAAGCACAGATAAGCAAAAGAGGCTTTGGAGTCAACCTGTGAACCATAGAAAATCTGCTTCAAAGCCATGACTCAACTAATGGTCTCATACTTCTGTCTTTTGAAAATGTCTTACTATAGACACACTTTGAATTGCCCCCATCACTTAGAGTATTTATGCAAGATGACACAAGGGAATTGGACAAATTGCTTCCTGGTCTCCCCTATTCACAATTCATTTCCTCCAGTGCCTCCTAAATAAATTTTATTTTTGGCTCACCAAATATGTATTATACAATGTTAACTATATTACATTTATCACTGAATAAAGCAGACTAAGTTTCTGCTCTTGTGTGCTACCATTATAAGGCAAAAGAAAAAATAATCAAATAAACTGGCAAGTCTACAGAAGTCCCTCAACAATGACTATTTTTCAGACCTCCTACTGTCATACCTTTGTAAATACCACACTAAACATTTTTTTTCTGACATTGGGACATGAATCTGCAATGATAAGAAAATATTTATACATCGATAATTTCAATGTTTGTGCTCTATCAAACTTAGTAATTTGTCATAAATTATATGTTGTAGCAATAAGAGATGAAGAGAAAAAATCTGAAAGAACAAAATTCTAGGTGTTTCTGTCTTAGGGTCCTTGAACAAAGGTGTTTTGTTTTGTTGAGTATTCACAATAGAGCTGCCTGAATACAATCTTTATTTGTGGATTTCCATCTTAATAAACCATTTATTTTCATGCACTGTACACACTATGATATAGAAGCTGTTTACACTTCTATTCTTATGCCACTAAATAGTAAATTGATCTATCAGTCATCCTGTTGGTAAAGATGCTTCTGTGAACCTGGAATTGAGGTTCTGTCTATTAGTCAAGAGGAAAGAATTCTCTAGAGTGAAATTACCCCCATCCCCACTGCTAAACAGAATAGACAAAGGTGATTTTTCAGATGAATGGTGCAGCTGGGACCTTTAGAGAATAATAGCACACAGGATATAGTAAATAGAGGTCTGAGCAATATTCCTCGGTGAGTACAGTGTGTAGAAGGCCAATTGAGTGTTCAAGCACCACCAATAAAATAAGCTTGTTTCATACTATAACTGTAGTGTGAGTATCTAGAACTTCAGAACAAAAATTGAATTTACAACAGAGTTACATCTGATTATAAGTTGAATATCATGCTTCTATTCCTGGCTAGGTTTTTAGGTCATTCCATATTAATGGTTTTGTAGCATGTTTAAATTGATATGGAACACATTTCAAAAAAAAACATGGTACCAATTTATCTCTTCATCAGAAAAAAATTTAAATTAATTTTAAATTAGAAAATAATTAAATTAGAAAATAATTAAATTAGAAAATAGAGGTGGAGAAGAATTTTAACGAAAAATTATGTAAGAGTGAAAAAACTTATGCACATGTACTTGAAATCATTCTAATTTCTATGCTGAGATGGTTTAGGCACAGTAGGTTTAAAAATTAAAATGCCCAAGGACTGAACACAGTCCACATACCTACAAAGTAAAACATCAAATGTAGAAGAGATCTCTACATGTAATGTATGCTGTCTATGTGAGATGTGTGTTACTTATGAGTTTAAGATTTGTTAGGTGTGTATATGTGAAGTATATATGTGAGATGTGTTTAAGACATGAGTATGGCACATGTGTGGAGATGTGTATTTGTGTTGTGTGTAAGTTATCTGCAAGATGCCTGCTAGTGACTTGAGTATATACAAAGTGTGTTGTATTGAGTGGAGAGAGTATGCACTGTCTTTGTAATACAGTCAGGTGTGAGTAGCTGGTAACTACTAATCATGAAACAATGAAGCAACACTAAATCTTCTATTATGAATGAAATAATTATTAAGATTATAGAAATACAGAAAACAGGAATAAAAATGATTAATTATCCACATCAATTTGTGATCTGTTTAAACTGTCAGATAAAAACTGAGTGATGATATATATATATATATATATATATATATATATATATCATGTTATCATGTTATCTTAACTGAAATATACATGTTATATTATCTTAACTGAAAGGGCATGGATATCTACTCAAAAGAGAAAAAACAGAAAGGAGAAAATAATCAAGAAATACAATATTTTATAGCAAGCAATCAAATGCCTTAATTTTTAATACCTTAGACTTCTCTCATTAATGATGCATCTCTTGTGTCTTTGTTCCTACATTTATACAGACTGGGGGAAATTTGAAAATGCTTTTTAATTGTTTTGCTTTCATTCAGTCTGGCTGGAGGCTCATTAATAGAAACTTAATAATACCCTACAACAAATCTAAACTGAGTTTACTCAGAGAGAAGACATAAAGCTTATTTGGTTACAAGTGAGTGTAATGAAAGCTCTGATGTTAAGGAAAGGATTTAATTTATAAGTAGTTAATTTCTAGAAGGGTAAGAGATATGATAGGAGCAGAAGTAATCAGCAGACACTTCTCTAGATGGATTTGCAACCAATGATCTCTTTCAGGGACACAGTATTCTAGTAAATTAGATTACAGGACAGAATTGTAAAGAATAAACTTCTCTGATAATAAAGTCCATAACAAAGCAAGGGATTAATTTCATGCTGACACAGGAAGGAATGAATCACTGATACACTAGAACTCTTCTCCCACATACATTTTTTTTAATTCATCAAGCTGGCAAAGCCTTGCATTTAAAGCACTCTGAGAGTCCTGCACAGAGCAGTTGTGAATCCTATGACTGCTGCATTCTGAGTACACTCACTAGCTTTTCATCTACTTGGAGGGAAGAAGGCAAAGTTGCTCATTTATTGACACATTTACTCATTTATACTGCTGAAAAGGATTAGTCAAGAGGTGCTGTTCAAGTACATGCCACACTGTGAAATAAAACTGCTTAGTTGACTGATTAAAAACAAACAAACAACAACAAAACAATTTGAGGGAACTTTTCCCTGGCAATCCATATTTTCTAGGCTTAATCTCCCTGGGAAGTGTTAACACAGATATGTGGAGATGCTAGAAAAAGTCAAGAAAAGGAGAAAAGGAGAGAAAGACACAGGGAGAGAAAGGAAAAGGAGAAAATGGGGAGAGGAGAGGGAGGAAGGAAGAAACCCAGAGAAGAAAGAAGTGAAATGATTTAAGGAAAGCTACAGAACTGAAAATCTCTCAAACAAAGGGCCCTTGACATTCTTCTTAATGGCCATCTGCTGTGTTTGTGTTTAGAATAAAACACTATTTATTACCACAGGCATTTTCTAAAATTTTAGGAAAGATCGGCACTTTTATTTTCTTCTAGATATCATGAGTGCATTAAAAATTCAACTATGAAAAAAATCATAGTTAAGAATATTCCCATGGAAATAAAGTTAGGGAGAAAAAAAAAACAATTCACATCTGTGTCACTGTGAGGTTTTTGATGCAGAAAAAATATCCAGTGTGTTTTGAAGAATTGAAGACTGAAAAATCTCCTTATTTAAGCAAGTGTATCTGGGACAGAGTTGAACAGTAATTTGACAAATGAGGAAATGCATATATAATGTTCTACAGGCATTGTTTATGAACGTATTCTTGTGTTCAGGAATCTTTATCTTTGATAGTATTTCTGCTTCATTATCATAGTTTACATTAAAATGGTCTTTAACCATTTTATAGACCATTTAAATATAAATTAATTATCACATTTCTATCCATTTAGAAATAATTACATGTTCACTATAGTAGTTATTAAGACAGTTTTTTTTAACTGATAATATATTTTATGAAGACAAATTGGTGAAGGTCCAACATTTTTAAGAAAATGAATATAACTAGGTTACGGATATACAGTACACAAAATCACTACACAGATTCACATGATATGAGTAAAACAGTTATTTTTATAATAATGTGACTCCATTTTAATATAAATGAAAACATTGTGTGGATCAGATATTCAACTTCCCAAGCTCTTGAATCCATTGTGAGTTTCAGCTACACATGTGGGATCTTTACAGTATCTCTAAATAGAATTGATAATCTTTTTCAAGTTTTTCTTGGGAGTCTTAGAAACATAGTTTTCCTTTGAGAATGTGACTCAGTCATTTGAAGTGATAGATATGTTAGCAGTACCTGAACTTACCAAGCCTATACTAGATTGTATACCAACAAAGGTTGGGGACAGCCATAAAGCCTAGCATGTTGGCTATATTTCCATTTCTATATTTGAATATATTCTTCTATTTAAAAGTTAGAATTAGTGAACCTGTATCAGAGATAAAAAGTTGGGTCATCTGTCTTATTATACTTCAAAAAGAAAAACACAAAACAAGATTTTTTAGATAGAGGTGATTTTATCAAATGCCATAATGGGAGGATTAACATGTCTATCAACCCTAACCATGAATGCTACTACTGAATCTTAATTTTCAAATGTAAAATTCCATTAAAATATTTTAGAGGAGACAGTAATAGCATTTCTCAAGTACACTACTAAATTCCTTTCATAATTACAATTTCTATGAACTTTTAAAAGGAAAATGCATTTCTGTTGTATGCATAGATCCAGTGGTCATAAAATTTCCAACTATAGTCCCTGATCTGAGCTTTGCCCCTAATAATACTAATGTTTGCAAAGAAAATTGAATGTGTAGACATCTATTTAGAAACATTACAGAGTGAGTAACTGGGTCACCATTTCAAAGTATCCTAAGACTAAATAAAGTTTAAATTCAAAATGGAAGAGCTATATTGTTTTTTTCATCCACTTCCTGGATCAGCACAATTCACATTATTGCCTTTAATGTCTTATTATAAAAAACAGCTAGATTCTCAAAGATGTGGGTATATTTAATTACACTTAGCTGATAATGGTATCTTGACAATCCTAAATTTAGTGATGTGGAAACAGATTATTGCAATGCTTTGTAGGCTTTCTTTTACTTTATTTTTCCCTATTTGTAGAGTGAAAGGCTGTTGTATCTAATTCATGAAGAAAAGTAAGCATTATTTCAAGGGAATGTGTTTTATTGATTATAGCAAAGAAGGAGGGGCAGGTTCAATTGGTTCACACTGCTAAGTCTGGACACAGATAAGACTTTGCTGAGGAAAAAAAATGAGTATGAGGTAATGCCATCATAAATAATTGCTTAAATCATCTTGGCACTATGAAATTCTGTAAAAGCAGAAAGCCATGTGAATACCAGAGCATGGGTGATAGCAGCTCTCAAGGTAATTGAGGGATTTCAATTGGAGAGTGGCTTTATGCACTATATGGCTTTAAATTCAAAGTGTAGAACCTACCAGTTAATAACTGCAGATCAAAGTAGCTCTACATTTTATTAGCTTTTATTATCTTTAGTTAATGCAGAATTAGAGGGTGATATAATTCCCCATCCCATTCTGAGCAGTAACACGCTTATAAGAGGGTGTTTATGACAAGTGACACACAGTTTTTAAATTTATTAGTTGTCTAAGTATTGCAATCTGAGTTGATCTATGTGTATGGAAAAAAAGAAGAATCTCAAAATTAATTTAATGTCAAACATTAAGATGTACAGTTTAAAGTACACGATTTATTCTTAAATGTTTGTTTTTGGAAGGCCCCATGATAAATGTGGAGGAGATAAAAAAAACCATCTTACATTATACAATTAACCAATTGTTTCTTTGATAGTGGAATGGGTATTTCCTTTCCATGTTCAATATGTCATTCCATAAGTGTGAAAGCAAAACTTTTTAAATTATTACATCACAAAGTGGTGATTTTTCTGAAGTACAATTTAGTAAAGAAACAATTACAATAATTTAGAAAAAGATGAAAATTAGAGATTCTAATGCATAAACTGTCAGATCTTCAACTATCACCAATGAAAAGATAAAGCTTTGGAATCTAAAATAAGTAAGAATACCTAAAATATCCTTTACACTGAATTTGTCAGATTATATTTTTCAAATAATTTTTATATAAAATATTTCCATTTCAAATGAAGGCATCTGCTTTTTCTCATTTTACTAAAATTCATGGAGTAGACAAGATACATTGAAATACAGAAGATTGTATGTATTAAATAGAATTATAAGCCTGATTAAAATGATTAATCTGAAAGGGCACAGATGTTCAATACTGGCAACAAATAAACTATTAGAATGAGAAAAGTACAAAAAATTCCTAAATTCTAAGTTCCTAAGTCTGAACATCGGCTTCATAGCATATGTAAAACTACTGGATGAGTATATTATTCTCACCAGCTGCCTATGAGTGATGAAATAGTTAAGGATACCACAAGACTCGAAGCATTGTGTAATATTCAACAAAAAGGAAAAATACTTGAAACAAGAGCAAATATCAATAACTGATAAAGATCAGTAACAGATATAAATGTGATTGGTGTAGGTCATGATAAAACATATTTCATTTGAAAATTTTATTCTAAAACACTTACATGCATTTAGAATGTAAAATACATGCCAGTGTATCTGCCTTCTACCTGTTTTGCTTAGTAGTTGTTAAGATCAGTGATTAGACCATATCTTTTGATTATTCTGGTAATGGTTGGAAGCATCCAAATTGGTCAAGGAAGCTATTAAATGGATGCAATGAAATCTAATTAAAGATTTCCTAATGAAAGACTCTAAAAGGCTGTGGAATAACTAAATGAGTCTCTGTCCTGGGTGCATACTCCTCTCCAGTAAGGAAACCCAGATTAGAATGAGCATTTAAAATGGGAAGGACAGTTCGTAGTATTTAAAGCATTAAACATTTAAGCAACACTTACTTTTAGTTATTTATGCACTAAAATTAGCATCTGGATTATACTGGTCCATATCCTACTTTTCAACAAGTGACTTTGTCACTATAAAACACAAACTTTAGGGGGTTGGGGAAACACACTCACTGGATGTTGAGGAGACTGATTTCATGTAAACTGGCAAGAAATCACACCATTTCTCTCCTTTTCAATAAATAATTTACTGCCACTATAAAAATCAAGTATTTTTGTAGGAAATTGAAAATTTAACTGTTAAATCACAAAAAATTTAAATAATCATATACAGAATTCAGAATTCCGTGCCAAAATTTATGTAGAGTATAAAAACCTCTAATATATCTTAGAAATAAATAGTATTAGTTTTTCGAAAGATGACTTTCTTTGCAAGGCAGTGATGGCATGGGCCTTCAATCCCAGCACTCGGGAAGCACAATCAGACAGATCTCTGTGGGTTCCAGACCAGCCTGGTCTACAGAATGAGTTCCAGGACAGACTCCAAAGCTACATAGAGAAACCCTGTCTCAAAAAAACAAACAAACAACAACAACAACAAAAAGATTTCCTTCCTAAAGCAAACTGGGTCCAAAGAAGAGTTTTTAAATTTTTTTTGCATCTCTGAATACCTCATTGCCAACAACGGGAATTGCATTTTTGTTTTGGAATTTTGGTAAAAGACATCCAAAATACTCCAAAGTAATGTAGGCTATTGTCACTTCCCTTGGCTTCTCCCTAGAACTTTGAGATGCTATTGATGAAGATATCATACATTTCTTACACAAGACCTAAGGAATCCAACTGATACTGATCTGGAAGCATCCTCCTTAGGGCTACTTCTTGTAATGACAGTAGGCACTATGCAAGCTGCCAAGGGAGAAAGTACACAATACTCCTACCCAGCTTACCTGTTTATAAGTTATAAGGAAATTTTATGATTCCAAAGACCCATCACTTTCTTTCTTTTAACTTCAGCCCAACAGAATGTGCTTTATATGAAGAAAGCCTGGCTATATATAGCACCACTTACTCCATTATTGATAGAATGATGTAATAGTATACTGGTAGTGCCTGATGTCAACAGCATTTTCACAAATTCATACCTGTCCTTTGTAGTTATGGTCATAGATAAAGATTCATATCGTTTTTTTTCAAACAACTAATGCACAGCTGTTCCTGTCTCATTCAGTAGAATTTACTAGACATTATGTTTTTCACTGTTATATTTACAGCTGGTACACCACTTTGTGTGAATGAACGGATATGAGAATGGCTTGTGGGTGGGACAAAAAAGGTAATTAAAATGCAAGCAAATTTGATAGACATTGATATGTAGATTCTTACTGCCTAAATGATCTCCCATTTTTATGTGGGTTTCCTTCACCAATGTTAGCAATGTGTTTTGTATAATATTTTTTTCTGCAAATTTTTAAATCTTATCATTGTCTGGTAATCCTTTAAAAATTATCTTTTAATGAACTCAATATTTTATACACAATCAATCATGTTTTCTCCAAATCAATTGCTAATACTTGGTATGAAAACACTTAAATGTAAATTTGTAATCTGTAACCACAATTCATTTTTGGAGTATCATCCCACTTACAAAATTCTAAAATGTTCCACTGGAGTCAGTTCTGAACAAACTTAAATTTGCTTAATTCAAAGAGGCTGAAAATGGAGACTTAGAGGAAGAACTAGAGTTGATCAATGGTAGTTGCAGCCACCTCTTGTGGCCTGAGATGCACCTATTCTCCTCTTCCTGTGGCTTTTCATTAATATTATACTGGGTTCAGCAACACTCAGACTTACTGCTAACAGGTTAACAGTCTCCTGCAGAGAAATAGCATCCATTCAGCTGTCAGGTCTATAGCAGCAGGTTGCAAGTTAAGTTATTGCAATCTTTCCAAACATCTTTTTTCTTCTTACCAAGCTACATGCAGGCAGCTGATATCCCTGAAAGAGAATACTTTCTGCATAGCAGAAGCAATCAGCTGGACATTCTCTCCAAGTGTTCAATTACATAGCAACATTCAAAATATCAGCAGATCCAATGCAGAAGATGCTAGGAGGGATTTCATGTGACACTGCAAATATCTGCAGATACATAAGCCATGCATTTTAAAGTGTAATAATGTTATTATATTGGGATTTGTATTTGTGTGGAAACTGAAATATATAATTATCATCTGACTGTTGACTGGAATATGAGAAAAAAATAAACACACTGTGGTTTGGTAAAAGCTTCCTTGAGAAAATATTATGTGAGTTGACAAGATCATTTCACTTATTCACTTACAATGGAATAAAATATTTCAACTCTGTCCTTCCATTAACATAGAAACTATCTTATTATTGTTATCTTAATTCAAATCTCTGCTTTGTACAAGGGAGAAATAGAAGACTCTTCACATTAGTCATATAATCCCATCACTAATTGTGATCAAACTGAAAGGTAAATTCCAATCTGTCCATTTCAGTCCCATGAATTTGTTTTCTGCATGCCCTTTAACTACCTCTAGTGCACAACCTCACTCCTATTTTTTTCCAAACAGAGTTTGTTTTATAAATTTTGAGCTCTCCAAAAACTAAATCTATATCTCGTTTACACTTCTGAGATAAAATAATTTGTTTCAGAATGCAGGAATTATCAGAAAATTAGGCATTGAGAGTAACCAAATTAAAGTTTGGTCCCTGTATTTCATCCAGACTATGAAGATATTTTCTCAGTTCCTTTTTTCTCCTCTATCAGGGACTGGAGGTCTTAACTGTGTATAAATTCTTTGTATCTGAAACTAGAAAAGAAGTTCAGCAGCATGCTGAGTAAACAATCATTTGATAGAATACTAGCATAAATACTTTCAAATTAAATTACCTAAACTGCCTTAATCTTTCCACTCTCAGTCCCCAGACTGTCTTTGAGAAAAGCACTTTGAGTATAACAATGCTCATAATATGCTTGTTATTACCAGTGCTAAAAATCCTTACAAGTAATGAAAGCTCACAGCGGTTCTGTTTGCTAGGAAATAATAGCATGAATTGAATATTTTATGTTTACATAAATATAAACTGTCTATTGTTATCACCAATTCCAATAAGAAAACAATTACAATAACTTCTTAAAGGGATTGCAAACCCTTAAAATATCTATGAAAGAATCATTATTTTAACATATTATTACTAAGACTAGTTTTTTTATTTCCTCTTAAAATAGATTCCATAGGAAACTTTATTTTATGTAATCTTGCAAACATTTGCAACTGTCTCTCAAAGAATTTTGAAAATTAAACAGAAATTGATAATGAGAATCCTAAAACCCCCCAAAATTAACAACCAAATTAATTCATTCTTTTTAAAATATGAAGGTTGATTTCTGCAATGGTGCCACTAACATCACAGAAAGACCTTAAAAAGATTGTACTCCCTAAAGCAACAAGAATATCATGCGGCTTGTCAAAATCAACTTTTCTTACAATTTGACAATTAAGCAGATCTTTAATCATCCAAAATTATTTATCCAAGAAAAAATAGATAATGGCAATCATTCCTAGCTCATCCTGTTAAGTTCCGTGTAGGTCTTAGAAATACCTCTTTCCGTTCTATTAACTCTTTTACTTCCATTGAGCACAAGCATTAGTATACTGAATTCATGTCCATTTCCTGTGTTAGCACAGGGGTTATTGGAACAATACTGTGCTGAGCAGGGCTTGCAGCTCTTCACCGGCCCTCGGAGGGCTGGACCTGCCCCTCACTGGATACCGGCCCCTGTACTCAGGATAGATGGCCTCGCCCCTTGCCATAGACACATGCCTCACCTGGGAAGCAAACTGGAACTAACCCTATGGCTGGGAACACAGGTGAATTGATTTTGAGGTCATGAGAGCAACAGAGCTGATCCCATCCCCAGCACTGCAGAGCAGCGAAAAGTAGACTTTGCTTCCCATCTGGGCAGCACACCACAGCTGACCCTGTTGTTGGTAAAGCAAGTGAACCGGCCCCAAAGGCATGAGAGCAATGGTGACCCTGTCCCCCCAGAGGCATGGGTAAGGGAAAGATGCCCTGACTCTACACCCCTGCTACCTCTGGCTAGAAAGAGCTGGCCCTGGGTCATGAGAGTGAGTGAACTAACCCTGCCCCTTACCAACTACAGCAAACACTGGAGAGTAGGCCCTCCACCCAACCTGAGCAGCACACTGGAGCTGACCCTTTTGTAGGGGGCCCAGGTGAGCCAGGCCTTCGGGCATGAGAGCAGGAGTGGGCATGAGAGCAGGAGTGCTGAACACCGCCCCCCATACTCCCTACAGCAACCAGAAGAGAGGGCCATGTACTTTGCCTGAACAAAACAGCTGGTGCTGGCTTACATGAGTGAGGAGGACCTGGATCTGAGGGCGAGGGAGCCGGAGAACTGATCCTGTTGTTGCTGCAGGCTGCATTGGGTGAGCTAGCCAAAGCAGTTCTAGAGAGATGTGGGAAAGCTTACAATGAGGGAAAGCTGGTGGGGCTGACCAACCCAGCTACCACCCAGGCCCAGAACCAGGCCTATGAGTTGGCCCACCCTAACATCCACTGAATCTGTGAACTATTGGAGCATGTGAAGGGGAAGAACCTACAGATCCGAAACAGCAGGGTCTCCATGGCACAGGACACAGTGAGAGCTCATTACTGGTGGTGTAACAGAAACCAGAGGCCTCTAGGCACCCAATGATTAGTGGCATAAACACTTGAGCAAGTAAACACAGACTAAAGGGTAAACTGTGTATCTCAATGGGCCATACTACAGCTTCTAAGACAAAAGGAATCCTCCTCCTCCTCCTTCGTCTCCATCTTCCTCCTCCTCCTCCTCCTCTTCCTCCTCCTCCTCCTCCTCTTCTTCTTTTTCTTCTTCTTCTTCATTTTTTTTAAAATTTTGTTTTGATTTAGGGAGAGGTTGCAAGGGCAGAGGGTAAATTGAAGTAGACAGAGAGAAAGGGGGATTCAGTGTGCCTGATATGAAATCCACAAAAAATCAATAGAAGTAAAAAAGAAAAAATTATAGAAATAATGAAAGGAAGGAAGGAAGGAAGGAAGGAAGGAAGGAAGGAAGGAAGAAGCAATAAAAAAATAAAAAAAAAAAAACCTTTCAGACAGCACCTAAAAGTCAGTGAGACAGCTAAACTCCTGGAATCTACTTGTAGAGAGGGAGGAGTGATGAGCAAAGGGGTCAAGACCAGGCTGGAGAAACCCACAGAAACAGCTGACCTGAACAAGGGGGAGCTCAAAGATTCCAGACTGACAGTTGGGAAACCAGAATAGGACTGATCCAGACCCCTGAATGTGAGTGTCAATGAGGTTGCCTGGGCAATCTATGGGGCCTCTGGCAATGGATCAGTATTTATCCCTAGTACACTAATGGACTTTGGGAGTTCATTCCACATAAAGGGATACTCTCTCAACCTAGACACACACACAGGGGAGGGCCTAGCCCCTGTTCCAAATTATATGACAGACTTTGAAGATCCCCATGGAAGGCCTCACCCTCCCTGGGGAGCTGAAAGGGGATAAGATAGGGGGGTTGGTGAGGCAGGGGAGGAGGGGATGTAGAGGAAACTGGGATTGGCATGTAAAACAACCTTGTTTTTAATTTAAATTTTTAAAAAATCTGAGAAAAAAAGGCAGTGAGAGCTTATGTTAGTTACCTGGGCCAAGTCAAATGCCATTCAATGCAAGTAGCTTTTTCCCATAGCATTAGTATTTGATAAAGAAAAAAATAAGAATAAATAAATACTAAATATAAGTAAAGAGTACAATATAATTAGCACGTCATCAGAAATCTGTGAGAAACACCAGGGACACAAATATTTGCATAATGGAAGACCTTGATAAGGAACAAGTCAAAGAAATAATATTTGAGCAAGAAGTGCCATAAAGTCCAAATCAGCATGAAATGGTTTGTCTTCTCATCTGAAAAGCTGAGCTCCAAGAAGTTTAATTTTATGAGCACATGCACACTTGCAACTTTATTTCTCTTACCTAAGAGATAACTATAGAAGCCAGTCACTTCGTTATTATATTTACATTTAATATGTAAAGTGCTATTTTATTAATATAAATAATAGAATGAAGACAATATAGATGACTAGAAGTATAAATACACAGACTATTAAACCTTAGTTACATGTTGCAGATTACTGTCAACAAAAATTTTAATTGGAATCTACAGGCCAATCACTAACTAAAGAACTCCAAAATTAGAACAGAAATGATAAGGAAATTAAAACTGTATACTATAAAATATTCAATTAACACAAAAAAAGAGACTGACAGAGAAGAAACACAGAACAAAAACAATTTAAGACATTAATATAAAAACAACGAAATGGAAGTTATAGTTATTACTCTAAATATTTATATTAAAAGCAAGAGGATCAGAGACAGACAAATCCCTGAGAGTTTGAGGCCAGCCTGGTCTACAGAGTGAGTTCCAGGACAGCCAGAGCTACACAGTGAAATCTTATTTTGGAAAAAAAAAATTAAGTAAATAAGCAAATGGATCAACTATATCAATCAGTCAATAGAGCTTTAAAGAATACAATTTTGAGTGATAAACATTATGTTATATACGATAGACACAAAGAATAATAAATTAAAACAATAAACTATTTGAAAATAATAAAAAGAGGACATAGAATCAAATCATTAAAAGAGGCAAAAGGAGACTGTTTTCTATTTTAACAAAATGGAAATAATCCAGTAATAATAATTATAGGGCTCAATAATACATTCTCTGTAGGGAGCTGCAGAAAACCGCACCCAAAAATGGTGCCGGTTTCCGCCCTCCGCCAGCCCGACGGCGAGTGCTCTCTGTGGTAAACAACTCCAAATTAGGCAAAGGTCATGTATCCTCTTAATTCTGCTTGGAGACAACCTATCCTGGCGCGCCACGTAGGGTTAGGTGATTGGTAGATGTAGACTATATCAGGCCCCGTCTCCCTCGGCCCAGGGCCGCCGCCGCCATTATACATTGTACAAAGCAAAGAGGTTCCTGATTAAACTGTGTTTGAAGAAGATTCCTCGGTGTGGCGTCTTTCTTGCTGGTCAAGGGTGGACGCCGCAAGTGGTGGCCCGTACGGGGAATCAGAACTTCTCACAGTCGGGGGTAAGTTCCCAAGGTAAGTGGAACTGTAAAGTCCGCGGCGAATGCGGAGATAGGTCTCAGGTAAAGGAGCACCAAGGTCCTCGGGAAAGAGGAGATAAAGTCTCCGGTAAAGGAGCACCAAAGCCCTCGGGAAAGAGGCAGTAAAGTCTCTGGAAAGGAGCAACACTGTTCGCGACAAAAGCGAACCGAAAGTAAAAAACCTCGCTTCTGCTTTAATTTGCAGAGTGAGAGTAAGTTAATGGACCCCGCTATTATAGTGGTGATTTGGCTGCTTTTTAACATCGCAGCCTCGGGCAATCTCACTGTGGATAGTTGGGATAAGCTTGGAGAAGATCTAGATTTTGCCTGGGCACAGGGAATGCTGAAGCCAGGGACGAGGCCTATTTGGAAAATGGTTCGCAGCTGTCTAGAGGATCAAAGATGCCGCAAGGCTGTAGAAAAGGGGCAGGAGACGTTAGAACAGCTGAAGGAAATAAATAGATGCAAGTCATGGGGCCTGTGCAGCGCGGTTTACCGTTGCTGTCAGCCCTACCCAATCATGAAGAACCTGATTTGTGATGTGTGCAGGATAGTGTTAGGTTTGCCTTTACTTTACCTTCTATTCTCCATACCATTATATGAGTGGGTGGTTTTACCCCAGGGTATGGCCAATAGCCCCACTATGTGTCAGCTTTTTGTGTGTCATGCTATTGCTCCTATTAGAGAGAAATACCCTGCTGTGAGATGTGTCCACTATATGGATGACATTCTCTTAACTAGTAAGGAGTTGAAATTGCTGCACTTAGCATATGGAGATTGCATTGGATATCCAATCTACCCTTAATGCTCAATTGAAAGGTGGCATTATGGTTTTGAATCAACACATTGATCTATTGCAGGAACAATTGGATACTTTATGGTAACTGGCACAGTTGGGATGTGAATGGAGAATGCCTGGTTTGTGTGTAACAGCTGTTTCCTATCAGAATTATTCCTTAGCAGCAAACATGTCTAAACAACCTTCATAGTATCTTCTAGGCAACTGGTCTGGGGATTTTGACAAGCTGATGCAGGAGCTGAGACTCTCCATAGTGCATGTGAATTCCACCAGGGTCGACATCTCGGTTGTGGAAGGACTGTCTGCGTGGATCACTCAAGCCATGAATCATCTGAAAGAGTGGGCAGGAATAGGTGCCCTGGGAGGAATGCTTATCCTAGTTAGCTTCATAGCGTTATGGTGTATCTGCAGGATGAGGGTCACACAGCAGAGAAGTAATACCATGATTGCACAAGCCTTTAGTTTAGTTAAGGAATGGGCTGGAGTAGGGGTTATGTTTTCCATGATGCTGCTAGCCATTTTTGTTTGCTTGTGGTGCCTATGCAGGATCAGGAAGTCGCAAAAATCCCAAGCTGCTATGTTGGTACAGGCCTTTGCTGCTGTGGAAGCAGGACAGTCCCCTCAAGCATGGTTATCCATGCTGACAGACAAATAGATGTCTGTCTCGCCCTTGCTGAGTGAGTGATGCGTATCTGAATCAGTCATGCTCAATGACGGGCACCTACCCTCATGCTGAGCGAATAAGCATACATGTGTTCCCTTCAACCTAAGACATGAGCCTGTGAGGGCGACACAGTGACTCTTTGACGGGTAAGATAGGGACACTGGGGTTGAACCTAAGACAGAGATGACTGAAATCTGACAACAGATAGATACTGCTACTCCTATAATATTAAAACAAAAAGGGGGAACTGTAGGGAGCTGCAGAAGACCGCACCCAAAAGATGGCGCCGGTTTCCGCCCTCCGCCAGCCCGACGGCGAGCGCTCTCTGTGGTAAACTACTCCAAAATAGGCAAAGGTCATGTATCCTCTTAATTCTGCTTGGAGACAACCTATCCTGGCGCGCCACGTAGGGTTAGGTGATTGGTAGATGTAGACTATATCAGGCCCCGTCTCCCTCGGCCCAGGGCCGCTGCCGCCATTATACATTGTACAAAGCAAAGAGGTTCCCGATTAAACTGTGTTTGAAGAAGATTCCTCGGTGTGGCGTCTTTCTTGCTGGTCAAGGGTGGACGCCGCAATTCTCAATAAACAGTAAGACAACAAAATGGAGAATCTGAAGACAAAAGAAACATGCACAAGACCAAATAAATACATAAACCCTCTGCTAACCACAGTGAAATATGCATTTTCTATAGTAAGCAGGGTGTTTTCCAAATAAAAATATACCATATCATGAAACAAGGCTGAACAAATTCCAGAGATTTAAAAATCTTATATTTTCCTCAAAAAAAGCTATTAAATAAAAAGGTAGTAATGAAGGAGACTTAACGAATATATTGCAATTAAGCAATACATTCTTATCATCTTTCTCAAGAAATAATTAGAATGGATACTATATAAAATCTAAATACAGGGATAATTAAAATATCATTTATTCCAACATTGAACATTAATAATAATAGAAAATTGAACATAGATTAAGCAGGTAGACTGCTTGTAAGATTAGAATGAAAGAGAGGACTGGAAAGATGGCTCGGTGTCTAAGAGCACTGACTGCTCTTTCAGAGGTCTTGAGTTCAATTCCCAGTACCACATGGTGGCTCACAACCATCTATTATGAGATCTGGTGACCTCTTTTGACTTGTAGACATACATGCTGGCAGAATACTGTATAAAAAATAAAGAGATCTTAGAATGAAAAAGAAACAAAATAACAAAAGCATTACAAGAAACTGTTAATTGAAAGTCCTGGAATAATAGGAATCATATGATCTGAAAAGTTCATATTTAAGAACATACACAAATATACAAATATACATACACATACAATAAATATTGATGAAAAAGAGGCCATGAGTGTGAAGTAGAATGAAAATGGAAAGAGTTGGAAGGAGAAAAGGCAAGTGAGAAATGTAATTAAAACACAATCTCAAAAATAAATAAAATAGAGTGAAAAAGCTAAAATATTTAAAACTACAAAAATGTCGAATAAAATTGAATGTTTTTTTTTCTATCTCTAACATGAAGAAAGAAACAAGAAATGACTCAAACTCCTAAATTTATTCATCAAAATGAGTAAAAAATAAGCTTGAGAAATGGCTTTGCAGTACAAGAATTTGTAGATTATCCTGTTTTCTTTTTGTTGTGGTGTTAAATAGCATGGCGATACAGACTTATAAGGAGTTTCTCTAGGCTAATGTTTGCAGATGTATAATCCATAACTGTGGGGAAGGCATGGTTTGGTGGTGGGAGCAGAAATATAGCTAGTCACATTTTTATCTGCACACGGGAATCTAAGAGATAAGAAACAGTAGAGTCAGGCTACAAATCCCCCAAACCCACCGTAAAATGTACTTCTTCCAGAAAGGCTCTACTTGTTAAAGGTTTCATAACCTCTCAAAATAAGATACCAACTGGGGAATAAGTGTTCAAACACATGGAACTTGGCAGGACTCTTTCACACTGGCAGCTCCACATTACTGTGAAACAAAAGTAGAGTTGGGTTCCCAGCACCCATGTAAGGGTCTCAGTAACACATGCAACTCCAAATTCACGGTATCTAGCCCATAATTCTTAAAAGTGACATTCTAAAACTTCAAAAAGAATGAATCTCTTGTCACACCTCAACTTCATATTAGAGATTACAGCCCTAACTTATGGACACTAAAAAAAAAGGATAAAAAGCATATGTGTTGAGAGACAAATTGTAAAAGAATTCTCTTCACTGTATGCCAGGTATATTATAGGTTAATTTGTGCTGCCTTATAAATAATGTGTACAAATGTCATAATGAAACTTTTACTATTAATGTACACCATTTAAATGAATGAGATAATTTAGCAAACACAAAACCCTAAGGAATTCACCAAAATGAGTCAAAATTTATAGAGCCAATATTTAATTTATTTTCTTGTTTCTATGATACATTGACAAGAGAAAGTTAAAAAAAACAATTAAACAAAAGCAACAACAACAACAAAAATAGGAAGGCTTTCTTCTGGCTGAAAGATCGGGACTAGATACAGTCCAGGAAGGCCAGGCAAAATGAACTTGAAACAAATGGTCCCAGTCAAGAAACGAAGAATTCCAGTGATCAGCTTCATTTCTCCAGTTTATACAGCACAAGCTATCCTGCATGGAAAGACTACCTTGCTACTTACTATCAAGACAGTCCTTCCTACATAACACAGTCTAGACAAACCTACACATCATCCCCAGAAATTATTTCTTAGGTGATCATTTCTTAGATACTGTGAAGTTGAGGACACCAAGAATATAGATAATTTATCAGTTTACAAAGGTTATAGGATACCAGGTCAATAAACAAGAATACACTGAGTTTCTGCATACAAGATATGATCAAGATTCAAAGGAGAATTTATTTGGAAAATAGAAGCAAATTAATCCATAGAATCACAACAAATAAGAACTTAGAAAACATTGATCAAAAGAAATTTGGCAATGGAACCAGTATTTATCTCTAGTGCACAAATGGGCTCCCAAAGCCAATGGGGAATGCTCTCTCAGCCTAGATACATGGGGGAGGGACAAGGTCCTGCTCCAAATGGTGCAACAGACATTGATGGGGGATTGGTGGGGGAAATGGGAGGACTGCAGGTGGGGGGGGGCGACTGGGATTGGTATGTAAAATAAAATTGCATTTAATTTAAAGAAACATTAATTTGAAAGAGAAGTGTCAATCTTCAGGTGATGAAATATTTTTTGAAAAGGCAAAGATATCTTAGACAGCTGGGTGTTGGTGGCACATGCCTTTAATCCCAGAACTCGGGAGGCAGAAGCAGGCAGATCTCTGTGAGTTTGAGACCACCCTGGTCTACAAGAGCTAGTTCCAGGACAGCCTCCAAAGACACAGAGAAACCCTGTCTTGAAAAACCAAAAAAATAAAATAAAATAAAAAGATATCTTAAACAAATGAGAATGAATTCAATTCTACATGGATGGAATATGAAAAGTGGTAATATACTCCAAATTAAATGACAGGCTTGATTTAACTGTGAAATCAGCTAGGGTGATAACCCAGAGAAATCAACAAGTGTATCCTAAAATTGATATGTAAATGAAGAGATACAAATAACTAAAAATATCTCAAAATAAGAGACCAAACTGGGAAGTTTCAGAGTTCCCAATTAAAAACACAGCTGGAATCATCATGCCAGTGTGGTATGGCATAGAAAATGTATGAATTCAAAAGAATTGAGAGTCAAGTAAATCCTCCCATTATAACACTAAACTGAATTTTGAGACGATTTCAAAGGGAGTGGTGAAATTCCTTTCATAATATGTTGGTATGAAAACAGGGCATACACATCTCAAAGAGAAAAACCAGACCTCTTCTTAGAATACTTTCAAAATGTACTGAAAAATTTGACTAAAGTTCTAAATTGGACACTATAAAAATTAAAAATATTGTGTTTTAAATAGGCCCATTCAATAAAGTGAAATAACAATACACAGAATAGCACCCAATTAAATAGAACTCAATTAGAGAGCAATTAACAAGATCCAATTAAAATTGGGTGAAACAATTTGCATAGATCTGTTCTAAAAATGTTCCAGTGGATGATGCACATTGTCAAACTATTCAAAATCATTATTAATGGAGAAATTTAAATCAAAACCACACAAAGGCATTATTTTATACTAGGATGGAAATAATAAAAGGTGGTTTGCTGCTTGGTTTCTGTCAACTTGGAAATGAGAATCACATGAACATCATATATCATACTCTCTATTAGGAGACACCTATTTCTGATTAATTTCTAGCTGCTATAAATTGAGATCCATTATCTATGAGTGCCTACCTGTTGCCTACATGTTCCACTAGTGAATTAAATGTCAAGAGCGTTAAACTTCTCATTAAGAGACCCCCTTCTTCCTGTCTACCCGAGTTCTCAAATAAAATTGATTTCATAGCTTCAGCATTTGCTCTTTCACTTTCATTGAACTGCCGTGGGTGAATAGTCAGATTCAATAGTATCCAAACCTAAAAAACAAGAAACCCCAACTTACTTGTCCATTAATCAATGTGCCATATATATGTGTATATATAAATATACAATATATACATTATATAAAATATAATTATATAATTATAATTATATAAATATAAATATACAATATACACATTGTATAAGATTTAATGAAATGTTACAGTAAAATAAGGATGATTCTTGCAAACATGTTAGGTGAAAATAACTCTAGATGTGGAAATCACTTATTAGATTATTACAGGTAAGAGTTCTAATTAAATAAAGCCACATGAAATACTTTTAAGTGCCTTTCAGGGTATAGATTTCAAATGAAAATAATGATGATTGTAATGAATTTAAAGCAACTTCTTAGATTTGATGAACATATTTTTATAGTAATAAAATTAGGCAATAGTAACTTGCATAAATTTATGAACATGTTAAATCAGTTTCCATTGTATGTATTATGAAAATGAATATTAGGATTTACAAACTATATGTATATGAAACTCATCTGTAACATGAAAAATAGTTTTAAATGTTTAATTTCTTGAGAATTTTTTTTACTTTTTGATTGTATTACCCACTAAATCCTCTGACTCCTCTCAGATTCACTCCCCCGACACACCCCAGGAACTCTCACATCCTCTTTTTCTCTTTAATATCACATCATGTCCAATTTGTGCTGCCTATATGCTCCTGCATGTGGAGCCATTTGGTGGAGCATGGTTCATTTACTAGGGGCTGCCCTAGAGAAAACTGATTCTCTTTGCTCTGGAAGCATCACCTGTTCATAACTCCTTAGTTAAGTTGGATTCTCATGAACTTCTTCCCCTTTCATGCTAGAAGGTTGACCAGCTGTATCTGCTATAAGGAATCACAGCTGCTATAAATTAATGAGTTCAGTAGCCTGTCATGCCAGAAGACAATTTTCCTTTCTCTACTCCCAGACATCTGGTTCTTATAATCTGTCTGTAACCTGTTTTGTAATGACCCCTGAACCTTAGGTGGAAAATGGTACAAGAATCACAATTGTGGCTTCTGGTAATTGTATTGACAGTTGCTCTCTGTACTTCTTTCAGTTGTTAGTTTCTTTGTTTACCACTACACATTGCTTAAGGAAACTACTCTGATGAGGTCTGAGAGCCAAATAAATCTACACATAGAGAGATATGAAGGTAGAGGGCAGTTTGGTACTATTTCCTTTTAGCAGAATAATAAATAGTATTAGCTCTTTCCTGAAGCTGTTAACTCCCCAACCGTAGGTTCTTGGCTTGTGTTTACAATACCAGATGTACATTTCCTCTTCTGTAGTGTGCCTTAAATTCAATAGGAAGTAGTTGGTAACCACATAAAAATAATGCCATGATTACACATAAGGACATATCACTCTAATTCAGTCAATTAAGGATATTTTATAGCAGCATTTTAAGAACACTATGGTATAATAGAGTAATGGTTCTCTATTGACCAAAGATATAGAAAGTAAAATGTGATAATTTTATACATGGGTCAATCAGTGCTTATTACAGTATAGTGAAATACATCATCAGACAAAGTATCCTACATGCTAAGGAAATCTAATTTCTTTGCCCACTTCCACCATTTTGATAGCTTTTATATTATACCAATGGTGTAAGAAAACTTCTGCTTCCCAACAATGAAACAATGAAACTTGTTCTCATTTGGAACAGGTTAAAGTATCCTGAAGTCATGCATTCCTGGGATCTGACTGTCCTGGCACCAAAAACAAACAAACAAACAAACAAAAGCTGGCATCCATCCTTGTGTTCTGATAATCTGTGACATTTAGATAATGGTTATTCTAGCCCTGATTTTTGTAATACCTGGCTGATTGCCAAGAGAACCAGCACACGGGGTTACCTAGCCTACATTTCTGTCATTGAACATAGATTTTCTCTGTGGATATTTGGTGTCTATTCTGCCCCAGTGCTGAAACTTGTGACTGCCTTGTCTCACAGCTTTAATTGGAGCTCTGTGCTTATCTGATTATGTCCTTTCTCCTCTCTGATCTATTTAAGAAGATCTATGGCCAAGATCAGTAATGATTTGATTCTCATTTCATGTATTTATCAAATTGAGTCACATTCACCCTGACCTTTTGAAACTAATGCAAAATAAGACTGAATAATTTCTCAAATCATGTAGAAATAGTGTTCAAATACCTATGTTATTAAAGATGAAAGATGTCTGATATCCTCAATTTGAAATCTACAAAAAGGAAGTAATAATGTTATAAGTGACAAAGTTAAGTCAGGTGTGCTAGCCACACCTGTCATCCTAGCAGCCACCCAATAGAGAGGCAGGAGGACCACAGTTCAAATACATAGCCATTTTCAGGACAAACTGGACTTTGTGAAACATTGTCTCAAAATGGAGGAAGAGAAGAGGAGAAGATAGGAGAGGAAAGGAGAGGGAGGAGAGAATAGAGGAGAGGGGAAGGGAAAGGAAGTCAAGGGAAAGGGAAGAGAGAGGGCAGGGGAGAGGGAGGGGAGGGATAAAGAGAGAGACCCAGAGAGAATTAACTAATTCTTTAATTTTTTTTAGTTTTTTTTTCCAAGACAGGGTTTCTCTGTGTAGCTTTGGAGCCTATCCTGGCACTCGCTCTGGAGACCAGGCTGGCCTCGATCTCATAGAGATCCGCCTGCCTCTGCCTACCAAGTGCTGGTATTAAAGGCTTGCACCTTTATTTTTTAATTAACTGTTTTTGAACTAATGTTTTTTTTTTTCTTTCTGAGTACTTACTACATATGTAAAACACAAATTCTTTGTCTTTAAATTCTTCACAACTTTAAAAATAGCTTTAGCCTTCAGTTACTTCATCTGGATCTACAAAGAAAATGTGATTTCATGTTCATATCTAAATTGGACTTGCATCTAAAAACACAAAAATCTGTATCTTATTTATTTTCTATTATTATTTCAATCTGTGAAAAGTTATTTTTACAATATGATTCCAAACACATATGTGCTTACAGCATTAATCAAATTATCAAAATATATACAGACATTCACATTTAAATATTATTTTGAACCACAAAACTTAAACTAGGAAAGCTAATAATATTAGGAAATATTTATGAAACTATTTGTGTCTTTTTTTTTCTTCTAACTGATATTCTAATGAAAACATAGTCTATCTGTGTCAAAAATACTTGTTTTTTTTTTAATAAGCACATAGGTTCTCTAATTCTTTCCACACTATATCTTCACAACATGAAGTTGTAGTGTAACACACACTCATTACAATTTAATTGTTACACTTGCATTAACCAAAATATCAGTGCATGAGGAAGAGATAACATAAAAGATGGTTATGAAAGGAGAAGCTATTTTCTGATGCGTGATAAAGCAATAAGGGCCTTTTTGTTTGCTTGGCTCCCTTCATGTTTAATTACACAAATTAAACATTACAAATTTGAAAAAGTCGAACAGTCTGAAACATTTGCATATCAAAATAAGACCAAACACCCCCACACACACACAGAAAAAAATTCATCTAAGAGTAAGCTGTTGAAACAAAGTCAACCTGGAAGAGTGTGTAAAATTACCTTTAGGCTGTATATAAAATGGGTGCAGCTGTACTGAAACTTTATGACTAAAAAAACAAAATTCACTGTTTTTAAAAACTTAAATAATATCTCAATCCCCTATGGAGATTCAGCAATAGTTATATCTAAATAACCTCCCAGCTTCCAAGTGACCTAAACTTAGTTTTATATTTACATACCAACTTTGCCTTAGGCAGAAAAAAAATTGTAAGTTAAATAAGATTAGAATTAGTATCCAGAATATAGTGGTTAATAGTTAAAACAAAATCAATGACTTGTCTATGCTTATTAAATTATACTTAACATTAAGTCAAAAATAACAAAAGCACTAGATGATATAATGGAAAATTACATGCATATATATTGTATAAATAGTATATTCTTTGCATTTGCATTTATGAAATAGGCAGTCACTTTACAGTCCAAGCTGGACTTGCACTAATGCTCTTTTGTCTCTGTCTTCCTCTTATTTGGAAATTATATGTGTGCTACACTCCCAACCACTGAAGAATGTTTGAAGTTTGGAGAATATTACTTCCTTTAAAGCAAGCAATCACATGCATCTGAAAGCCAGTTTGTCTTTCCTACTGAATATCAGTTGCAGCAATCATCTGATAAAATTGATGTAAACAATCCATTATTTCTAGCATTTATTCCTTAAAACTTGTTTTTCCTTGATCTCAAGTAAGAGCCTATTCTTTTTTCTTTGGGATGTGAATGCTACATCTTCTATTTTACCTGGACATCTTTCCTTACTTACAAGTCAATCTGTGTGAACAAGATGCATTTTCTTTTCCCCAATCAATATTACCTTCAGAGTTTCCTTTTCTATCTCCCTGTGAACTTTTGTCTCTCTTCGAAGACACCAAAATCAATCCATGAGGAAGATCCATTACCCTTTTTGAGAGTCAATCTGTCTGTTTCCTCCATACTGCATGTTTTATTTGGCACATATAGTATTTTTAATTAGGAATTTGTTCATTGCTTTTGTTTTTATAAGCTTATCACTAACATGATATTCTTAATAAATCTTTCTTTCATTGATTTGTTTCCTTTTTTCAGAAAAATGCTTCATATGACAGAAGTTGGTAGGACTATTTAACTATGTGCTTTTGCACAAATTTGTAAAAGTTGTATCCAGATTAATGTTGGGTAGTTCTTTAAAAATTTTTATTGTTTGAGACTTTTCTTTTTTCTTTCATTTTTTGTTAAAAACACTTCACTAGAAAACAAAAGTTTTCTAAGTGATAAATTCTAACACAGATGGGAGAAAGGTTCAGGAAGCCCCACCCTTTGAGGCTATCAGCAATTGATGAATTCCTGAGGAGGAAGAGTACATTTTTTAGTGGCAGTGTCCCTGATAGATGCTTCATTCTTCATTGGATGGTCCTATGCCAATGCACATATAAGCAACACTAATTGAACTCAAGGAGTTGTTTTAAAAAGATAGCATGGGGTTGGAACAGTCTGTGAGAAGGTAGAATAGGGGAGGGTATGATCAAAATACATTCTTTTATTTATTTTTTCTTTTTTTAATTTAAATTAGAAACAAACATGTTTTACATGTCAATCCCAGTTCCCTCTCCCTCCCCTCCTCCCCTGTCCCCCAACTACTCCCTATCCAATCCCCTTTCTGCTCCCCAGAGAGGATGAGGCCTTGCATGGGGAGATCTTCAAAGTCTGTCATCATTTGGAACAGCGTGTGTTTAGGCTGAGAGAGTATCCCTCTATATGGAATGGGCTCCCAAAGTCCATTCGTATACTAGGAATAAATACTAATCCACTGCCAGAGGCTGCATAGATTGCCCAAGCCTCCTCAATGACACCTAGGTTGAAGGGTCCTATGCTGCTTTCTCAGCTGTCAGTCTGGGGTCCATGAGCTCTCCATTGTTCAGGTCAACTGTTTCTGTGGGTTTCTCCAGCCTGGTCACCAGTCCTCCCTCTCTACAACTGGACTCCAGGAGTTCAGGTTGGTGTTTTGCTGTGGGTGTCTGCTTCTGCTTCCTTCAGCAGAGGGCTCTAGGATGGCATATAAGGTAGTCAAAAATCTCATTATTGGGGAAGGGCTATTAAGGTAGCCTCTCCACTACTGCTTAGATTGTTAGTTGGAATCTTCCTTGTAGATCTTTGGATATTTCCCTAGTGCCAGATTTCTCTTTAAACCTATAATGGCTTCATCTAATATGGTATGTCTTTTCTTGCTCTCTTCTATTCTTCTCCTAATTAAATCTCCCTGCTCTTTCATGTCCTCTTCTCCTCTTCTCTTTCTACTAACTCCTTCTCCCCTCACCCATGCTCTCAATTTGTCCTTTCCCCTTCTCCAGGGGACCATGTATATTTCTCTTAGTATCCTCCTTGTTTCCTAGCTTCTCTGGAGGTATGGAATGGAGGCTGGTAATCCTTTGCTCTATGTGTAAAATCCATATATGAGTGAGTACATAACATGTTTGTGTTTTTGTCACTGGGTTTTGTCACCTTACTCAGGATGGTTTTTCTAGTTCCATCCATTTGCCTGCAAATGTCAAGATTCCATTGTTGTTCATTTTTTTCCACTGAGTAGTACTCCATTGTGTAAATATACTACATTTTCTTTATCCATTCTTCAGTTAAGGGGAATCTAGGTTCAAAATACTATATATGTATATATATATATATATATATATATAATATATATATATTTCTCCATATATATGGAATTAACAAAGAATAGATAAACAAGGCACAGGGAAGAGAATTTGAGACAAGGAATAGATGAGTCTCTCTTACTTCTGTCTGCTCTTGGGCTCTTTTCCTTCTGTTTATTTCCCCTAATTCTGTTATGTTAGTTTTTGTTCATTTGTTTTATCTTTTATGTTATATTGTATTTATTATATTTCTATTACTCAGATTACTGCCTGTTTTCTAATGAGAGCCACAAAGTGGTTCATCTGAATGATAGAAAATTTGGAAAGAACTTAAGGGAGTAGAGGGAGAGAAAACAGCAATCAGGATATATTATGTGAGATAAATGTCTACTTAATAAAAGGAGGAAAAAAGAGAGAGAATTTGCTACACACCCATCATTTGCGTGAATTTCTGGTTAATAACCCTGCCCCCCTGCTCCAGATCTCCTACATCCCATGTATTGTTACTATATACTTGTGGGCCAGTGAAGTTTTGTTCCTAAGTTAGGCAAGCTTGACATCTTTGCTCTAGCCAATTTTACAACTGAACTAAGGCTTTTGAAATTTACCACCGAGTCTTTCAGTAATGTTTTCTTTTGGTGACAATCTAAGCTTTGTTTTACAGAAAGTGTCCAACAAAGATATCCATGTGGTGATATATTGTTTATGATTTATTAAAGCCACTGGATATCAAAATAGCAAAGTAGCCATAATAGTTAGCTATAGAAGCTAGAAGATGGTGGTTCACATGTTTAATCCCAAGACTCAGGATTAAGAGGTAGAAGTATCTCTGTAAGCTCAAGGTCACACTGACTACATGAAATTTCCCAAAAGAAAAAGCTCACACAAAGGTGCTCTCAGCACCTGGGATCACACGCCTTTAATCCCAGCACTGAGGAGGTGGAGACAGCAGGATATGGCTGGGTGGAGAAAGGAATAAAAGGAGGAGGAAATAGGAACACATCCTCAGAGCCTTTTGGCTCTGAGGATGTGTGGAGAGAGGATTGCCATTTTAGCTGGGTAGAGGAAAGGCTTGGGTGTTTTCCTTGGGTGATCTTCAGCTTGAATCTTGAACCCCAATATCTGTCTCTGGGTCTTTTATTTATCATGTTACATATCCATTATGTAGCATTGCTTGTGGGAGAAATTCATCAATAGAAGCATCTGGCTTCACTGCTCAGATGACTGACCTAACCTTCCATGCCAAATTAGTGCTGGCTATGACTGTGTACCAGATTGCCACTCAACTCACATTATTTCAAGTTTGCTAAGCTGAAAGAAAGATTGATCATTATAGCAGTAAGAAGATGAAAGAACTCATGTCCAGCAAAAGCTGAGATGATGCCATTGTTGGTACTTTTCCAAATAAGATCATGTATGTGGAGAATTTCTTTGTCTGTGCTCGTCCAGAAGGCATTTGCAGCTTGAACTAAGCAGTAGATACAAGTACTAAGTGAGCTCTGTTAGGTGCAGTCTGAATAGAGGAATGTAGGGCCTGGAGAAAGGCTCAGCAGGTAAGGTTGCTTGTGCTCTTCTAGATAACCTGAATAGGTCCCAGTCTCCATGCCAGCAGTTATATACAGCTAACTATAACTCCAGGGGTTCAGACACCTTCTTCTGGCCTTTCCGGGCATTCACACATGACATAAACTCATAGATACAAATAAATGAAAATGAAAATAAATTGTAAAAAACTAAATTTGAATATATCATAATGGAATACGGGTAGTGGCATGAATACAAATTTTCAAAAATATAAATAATGTAAAAATGAGGGTATGAAAAGCCTACTAATGATATTATTTTTGAATGCACAAAAATAAAGGAGTAATGATGTGAAGAAAAAATGAGAAATAAGGCACACGGAAAGTCAAAATAAATGAAAACAGTAATAGATGTAATGTAAGGAATTGTTAGAAGTGTACATTTTTAACGTCCCATAAATAAAACATGTTGTAAGAATGAAATGACAACTTGAACAAGAGTCAACTGCATGTAGTCTATATAATATTCATTTAAGGTTTTTAAGACTTACTTTGGTTGATAGTAAAAGGATAGAACAATATTCTATGCAAACTGCACCCAAGACAAAGCAAAGTTGTCCATATCTACATAAAAAACCCTGAGATTTGATATCAAAAAGTGCTGTGATAAAGAAGCATATTTTGTAATTATAAAAGAATTAAGTCTTCAAGAAAAAAGTTATGATTAGAAATCCATGTGAACCACACACCCAGGCTACAAGTCAAAACTAACAGAATTCAGGGGAGAACCAGAGAGCTATAACACAGTAGTAGAATGTTGTAACTTACTTTTAGTAACCATTACGAGTATTAACAGTAAATTAACATGAACATTAGAGGTTTGAGATCTAGAACATAGGTATGGAAGATGAACACCAAACAATAGAACACAGACAGAGTTTTTCTAACAGCTCTTTCATTTGTCCAAGTAATAAATTCCAATAAATTTAAAGACTGAAATAATACAAATTCTATTTTTCAGGCAGAGTGGAACAATATTATAATACCATAAGAAAACAGCAAACTGCAAAAAATATGTAGAAACTAAACATCACAGCTTCAAAGAAACAATGAGTCATGTAAGAAATCACACAGAAATTAGTTTAAAATGGACCTTAAATTCTAGTGAAAATGAAAATATGATGTTCTGAAAATTTTGAGCATTAACCAAAGTAAGTATTGGTAAGAGATAAATTTATAGCTTTAAATCTCTATTTTTTGAGAAAGAAGACAGAACTAAACACAAAATTTAGCATTATAACTTTGGAATTAGTAAAAATTTAACAGAGTGTAGAGGTGAAATAAGGGAGGAAGGATATTAGGGCAGACATAAACCGAACAGTGCAAAACATTATAGAAAAAGAGTCATTGAAACCAAGGATTTGCTTTTTGAAAGAAATAAATAAAACTGGCAAACTGTTAGGTACACTGACTAACTGAATAAGAAGACTCAAATAACTAAAAACAGCAAGTAAAAATTCCTTGTTGTAGAGAGTCATGAGCAAATAAGAAACAACCAAACAATTGTACATCTAAGTGACAGGTGACATCATTAATTGACAGAAGAATGCCAGTTGAAACCATACAGGGAGCTGATTTCACACACATTATGATGAACTCTTTAAAACAAAGAGAAGTCAGTGTTGGGAAGGTCAGAGGTTCAGGATTCTGTGCACAACTATACTTGTGTGACCACTACCGGACATGCCATGATGCTCGCCTGTGCACCAGTACACTTGTGTGGGCACTATGGGAAGTGTTAAGGTGTTTCCTGTGCAGCACTACACTTGTGTGGCCACAATGGGACTTGCAATGATTCTTCCTTGGTGTACTGGACCTAGAAATTACACTTTTGTCTATTCAAACATATATCTGAACAGACACATATCTGCACACGATAACATTATTTACCATAATCAAAAAATGAAGGATACTGAAAGTTCACGTAGAGATGAATATATGATTAAGCTGTATAGGGAGAGGGGAATGTTATTCAACATTGAAAAGAAAGATATGACTATGGCAAAAAGTAGATAATGGATTAAATATGAAATTACATTAAATGACATAAAGAATGCACAAACATTAAACATCTCCCCTAGTCATGTACCAAGAGTATTTAAACCCATGCAGGTATACCACAAATGGAAATTTCCACAACCCAGGAAAGAGAAGAATAGGAAACTATTATCTAAAGAAAGACTAAATATTACTCTCTAAATATTAGTGTGGTTTCAAACCATAAGGAATATATTTGTGCACTGCGTTGTACATGCAAAAAAGTGTAAAATGGTATAAATTTCCATAATATTTGACCACAATAAAACAAATATAGATTCCAAAGAACAGACCATACAATTTAACTATTATTTTACTTGCCTTTGCCTTTATTAGATACATTCTTGAATAATTAATATTGCATAAAAATAAAAAGGACATGTTAAAAATGGAGATACCTCTAGCAAAAATTTAATCCCAATGATAACTTGTTCACTGGCTTTAGGGCATTTTCATTATCATAATAAATTGTATAATCATTATATAATTATCTATAATTATAATATCATATAACTATAATTATAACTAAATGAACATCTCCTAAGCAACTACAATGTGCTAGGGGCTACATATAACGAAAAGATATTTTATTTTATTGGCTTTGTCCCATTCCTATTTTGGCAGGGATCTCTGCTTTCTTATATTTAGATGCCAAAAAAAAAAAATTCCTCCTTGAGTGTAAACTTTCTTTAGTATTTTCCTTTTCTTTACCTCATTTATAAACCTTGTAAAATTTCCAAATTAGTTTAAAGTATTCTGTATAAAAAGAATTCAGACTATCACATTAGTTTTTATTTGACTAAATATATCACTATTTATGTTTGTGAGATGGAGAAAAGATGTTCTATTATGCAGATTTGATAGTCCATAAGAAGTGAAGAAATACAAAATCTTGACTGTGAACAGGAGTTTCAAAACATATATAATGTGCTTTAAGTGTAAAGAGGAATGGAGACACATTATTACCTGCAGAACCTAAAGTTTGATCACAGAATTCAATGACCTTGAGTCAAAGAGAAGTAAACCAATTCTTACATATAAATGTAACTGATTTAAAGCTCATTTTGCTCAAGTCCTATCCAACCTTCATGGAGCCATAGTGATTTCAGCTCGCTACTTCATTTACTTCCTTGAAAAATAATCCATGAGAACTAGAAAACAAACCTAAGAAGTCATGAAGGAAAAATTTCTCAATGCAACTTCAGAAGAAGGACTACTTTTTTAAATTGAATTAGAAACAAGATTGTTTACATGTCAATCCCAGTTCCCACTCCCTCCCCTCCTCCCCTCTTACCACCCCCCCCAACTAAAACCCTACTTATCACATAACCTCTCTGCTCTCCAAAGAGGGTGAGGCCTTCCATAAGGGGTCATCAGAATCTATCATATCCTATGGGATAGGGCCTAGGCCCACCCCAATGTGTGTTGGCTCAGGGAGTATCCCTGTATGTGGATTGGGCTCCCAAAGTCCACACCTGTGCTAGGGAAAAGTACTAAACTACTACAAGAGGTCCCATAGATTTCTGAGATCTCACTGAAACCCAAATTCCTGGGGTCTGGATCAGCCCCATGGTGGTATCCCAGCTATCATTCTGGAGACCAAGAGCTCCCCATTGTTCAGGTCATCTGTTTCTGTGGGTTTCATCAGCCTGGTCTGGACACCTTTGTCCATCACTCATTCTCTGCAACTGGATTCCAGTTCAGTTCAGTGATTAGTGGTTGGTGTCTGCTTCTACTTCTACCAGCTGCTGGATGAAGGCTATAGGATGGCATATAAGACAGTCATCAATCTCATTATCAGGGGAGGGCATTTAAGGTAGCCTCTCCTCTGTTGCTTAGATTGTTAGTTGGTGTCATCATTGTAGATCTCCAGGCCTTTCCCTAGTGACTGATTTCTCTGTAAACCTTAAATGTCTCCCTCTATTATGGTATCTCCTTTCTTGTTTTCTTCTGTTCTACCCCCGACTCAAACTTTCTGCTCCCTCATGTCCTCCTTACCCCTCCTCTTCTCCCCTTCTCATTCTCCTAGCTCCCTCCCCTCTCCTTCATTGCTCCCAATTTGCTCAGGAGATCTTGTCCCTTTCTGCTTCTCCAGGGTACCATTTATGTCTCCCTTAGTGTCCGCCTTGTTTACTAGCTTCTCTGATAGTGTGGATTGTAGGCTGGTATTCCTTTACTCTATGTCTAAAATCCACATATGAGTGAGTACATACCACATTTGTCTTTTTGTGATTGGGTTACCTTGCTCAGAATGGTTTCTTCTAGTTCCATCCATTTTCTTGCAAATTTCAATATTCCATTATTTTTTTCTGCTGAGTAGTACTCCATTATGTAAATGTACCACATTTTCTCTATCCATTCTTCAGTTGAGGGGCATCAAGGTTGCTTCCAGGTTCTGGCTATTACAAATAGTGCTGCTATGAACATCGTTGAACAAATGTCCTTGTTTTATGAATGCCCATCTTTTGGGTGTATGCCTAAGACTTCTTATCTAATACAATTCAAAGCAGAAAAGGTATATAAATATTCAACAACCTGGCTAGGTAACATAAAAATGAATCTTATCACTGGTAAAAAGAACCCATTAAAATACTTAGGGACTTGAAGACAGTGTTACTCAAAAAATAAAATAAAATGTATGTCCTTGTTCCAAATATGAGCAACTGAAAAATGTTATATAATATAAAACAACTATAAGGAAACTCAGAATTATATCTGGAAATCTGTGAGACAGAGACAATGAGTAGGCAAGTGTTTATTTTAATAACAGAGAATAAATTGTGTAGTAGAAATATTTATATTTATGTCAACAATCTCTGCATTAGTAAAAACTGAGCTATTTACAAAACATAAAGCAGAAAAATTAGCTAAGGAAGGAATTCATGGTCTTTGTGAAAATGTGCTGTTTTCTTATTATGAAGCAATAGCTTGTCAGCCTTTTGGCAGAGGTCAAGTTGAGAGGATGAACAGGCCCACATTTAACTCTTGGCTTATTTAAATTATGTAGACAATGAAATGCTCCTAACTCATTTTTATCTTTTATTCAGTGGAGGATATATCAGTTTCATCAATAATTTTCTACACACAAGTGTTACCTAATGAGCACATGTTTAGTGAACACATTTCTGGATAGCATAGAGCCAATAGCAATAGGGAAAACTTTCCATTTGTTGATAACACCATTCTTGTCAGTCCTTGAACTTGAAATTATTTTTTATTCCAGCATGCATATCCTCAAAACAAATAAGGAGTTAAAAGTCCTTCAAGTTTTTTTGTGTGTGAAGAGAGATGCCAGCAGTTTCTTGCTATAAAATGTCTATGGTTTACTCTACTACCACCTTGCAATAGAAAAAAAATATAATGAGAACCAATGTTTCTTACTAGAACACAGACACATCCAAAACATCCCATGAAAGCGAACCTTGGTGAGACATAGCTTGCCATTTCTAAAACTCCCTGAGCTTGCCTGCAAGTTCTGGATCCTCAGAGTTCAAAGGAATTCACATCAGAAAACGTGTTTTAACTGGGTATCTTAAATGTTCATTTCTGAAAAAAAAAAAACCTGACACAATGAAGTAAAACTAAAAAGCGTATATCACCATTTTGTTAGCATTTAAACATTTGCTCAATATTAGCACAGGTTCTCCTTTTTTACTTTGTTTTTCTTGCCTGGTTAATTTCTCACATTTTCTCAACTATGTACTTTAGAATGATTCAAGTGTGTTTAATTTTGTAAATTTGTTGCAAGCTTGGAAACAAAGTCCTGGGATTTGAGTACACGCCATTAAAGAAGCAGGCGCTATTGAGCTAAATGCCTAAAATATGACAGTTTGAAATAGCAAATAACTGAAGATAACCAATTTTGCAAAGCAGCATACAGTAACTACCATAAAAAATAAGCCACATCTAAGTTTCTGTCTTGTGATGTGTATGAAGCCTCCAGTGTGTGTGTGTGTGTGTGTGTGTGTGTGTGTGTGTGTGTGTGTGTGTGTGTGTGTGTGTATACTCCTGCTATGCTATGCCAGTATTGCATTGAGATAATTCCTGCAAACATTATTGTGCTCCATGAGTCTTTGAATTTGTTCCAATACAATGGAAAACAATCCTTCAAAGAATCTCACTCTGCTTTTTAATTAAATGCATCTCTTTTTTTCTCTTTTTACTTCCCATTAAATCAAGCTCTAATATTTAATTTCTTCCCTTTTATGTCCTCTCTATAGAGGACATAAATTTATTTATTCAACCATACAATATAAGGGGTGTATTAAAATATTTCACTGCATATATTTCAAAGTTAAATGTTTATTTAATGCTACAGTGCTTGGCATATAGTTGGTTTGTACATCTTGGAAATTACTGCCTTTGTTTCTTTTTCAATGTCTTAGCTCTGCTAGCCTAATAATAACACAGAAGAGAAGAAATAAAACAGTTCTGAAAGAGAAAATAAGTAAACAGCAGGGGCTCCCCTTGAGAAAAGGACACCATTAAAGACTGCAAAAACACTTTTATTTCCTCAGTGATGGGGTTCGGTGTGCATTTCTGCCCAGGGCTGGCGAATGTTAGGTCAGTGATACTTGTTTTCATTAGGAAGCTAAACTCGGTTCTGTGATGTGTGTTAGAGCATTGATATTGTTTCATACGTTTCCTTTGAAGACAGCTTTAGGTCCTACATCTGAGTTAATAGATTCTGTAGGTCAGAAATCAGATGCTCTGGCAATTTTAATAATTCTGGGATGATGATTTTGTGTGAGCAATAATCCATGAGGAGACAGAGCATCGGAATACAGGAATTGTGAAAAGCATTGCAGTGCATGGCATGAAGTCTGCGCACCCCATAATGATGAACAATGCCTCAAGAAAAGTATAACAAGTCTGTAAACTAGGGGCCATTGACTTAATTACCATGCCAAGGTGACTTTAGCAAACATGTTTGAGGTGTCTCGGGTAAAAATAGATTGATAAAATTTGTTCTTAAAAATGAGTAGGAGTGAAAAAAGTAATATCAAGAAAATGGGAGGCAACAGGAAAAAAACAATAAAAAACAAAAATAAACAATAAGCAATAAATAAAACAATGCATTTTCTACCCATAGCTGCACAGCACATACTACCTGGCCTTCAGATGCTTCATAGCTGCATATATCAGCTAGCCTTCAGGATGCATATAAACTCATCTAGGCCCAAGTCTATTGTTACTTAGATAGGAGCCATTCACCACCAGAGGTCAGGGCATCCTGTATCTGTTAAACTAGTATCTTAAAGACAAGAGGAGTGATTCGTGCTCTCTGAACCCATGGCAAGATAGAATGGGCTCCCTTATACAGGTCCTGACACTTCAGTGGACCTATAACATCCAATGAGGTAGGAACAGTAATTAAATATTTCTCAACTAAAATGACCCAGTCCCTGGTAGATTCAATGAGGAGTTCTATGAGATCATGATAGGAAAACTAACAAAAACAATGGAACAAAAAAAAACAAAGGAATATATCCAAATTATTTTTGTATAGCTAGTATTGCCTTGACACCAAAATCCAATAAACACTCAACAGAAAAATGATGAAAATTTCACACCAATATCTTTGATGGTCATAGCCAATTTAAAAAAAAAGAAAAAGAAATTGAAGAAAACATGACATCACCCATGATGTCTCTGCCACTTTTGCACCAATAGGCATGTCCTGCCAGAACTATCATTATTGCAGCTCACAGAGTTCACAGTGGGTTCAAATTGATTACTACTTTTATATTTCAGTAGCATGAATAGAATCTTCCAGCACTGTGAAAACTAGCAAAAAGACATGTAGTTTTTATGTGAGTATTGGCCTGATATCTGTATGTTCCTTGATTCAAATATCTAGTGTCTTCAGCAATAGGAATGTACAATAATGTTCTGGAGGGTAAGCAAGAACAATGGCAATATCCTGTAACATTTTGCATCTGTGGGAGCCCACTGGCAAGCATTCAAGAAGAAGCCCATTCTTGACAATTGTCTTTTTAACTATTAGCTTGTGATGTCTAATAGGAGCACTAATGTCCTGTTATGGAATAACTGCATTTTTTCTCTTTCTCTGTCTCCCTGCTTCCTCTGAAGGGACACTAGCCTACTCAAGCATGTGGCTCTGGCAGGCCTTGTGTTGTTCCCCTATTCCTTCTACCTTGCTAAAAAAAAAAACATTAGATCACAATCCTAAAAATAGCCATCAAGGTCATTCTCTTATTTGGCCACTTCCTCTTCCTGAGGTTGACTACCAAAGTTCATCAATCAGAAGCCCCCTTTGGTTTGCCTAGTTAATATGACCAATTAAAATTAAACATCTCATCCTACATGGGACTTACCCCTTTACCTTTATTAACCACCATTTACCTATGAGACACATCTGTCTCCTCTCCATCCAAGGGCAGGCCTTTGTCACCTGGAACAAATAACACTTCCTTCTTTCACTTTCCCCTTCTCCCTAGTCCTCTATATCCTTTATCACAGCATCCTAGCCCATTCTAACACAGACCCCCCTTTCTTTTCTTCTTACACCTGCAAGGTCATTTGCTATTGGTTTCTGCCCCAGTCAGTAAAATTTTACTTTTCTTGCCCACTTACCAAAGATCTCTCTGTGAAAAGGGGTGTTGAGGTCTGGTTTGTGCCTAAATCTGGGGTCTGGTCTGGGAGAAAGTCCCCACCATTTGGGGCCTCCATTATTCAGTCTCTCTCTCTCTCTCTCTCTCTCTCTCTCTCTCTCTCTCTCTCTCTCTCTCTCTCTCTCTTTCTCTCTCTCTCTCTCTCTCTCACACACACACACAAAGTTTCCACATCATTTTCTCAAAAGGCTTCAATAATGGTTATACCTTCCCATATTTCTTCTTCTATCCTACCTTCCTATACCCTATCTCAGTTTCTTTATTCCCATTTAACCCTTTAACACTGTGTTTGATCTCCATTTCTTACACCAGCTCCCTATGGCCCCTGACAAGTGTCCTAAACCATATGATACACCGATGAAACACACATATCCAAACATTCAAAGCTATCTCCCAAACATGAGAGAAAGCATGCCATTTTTATAAATTTATGTTTGATTATCTCACCCTGAATGATTGTTTCCAATTACTCCCACATTATTGTGAAATCCATAATTTCTCTTTATCAACAGATGAATAATATTCCACTGTTTAAATACGTTATATTTTCATTAGTTATTCATCAGTTCATAGACATTAAATCTGTTTCCATTTCCTTGATATTGTGATTAGAGCAGCAATAAACATAGTTAAGTAGTTACCCCTATAGTGGACTATTGAGTCATTTATACATTCCAAGAGTGGTATAGCTGGATTGTGTAGAATATCGATTTCTAGCTCTTTTGAGAAACCTCCAAGCTGATTTCCACAGTGAAAAACCCAGTTTGTAAATAAGTGTCCCCCTCTCTTTAATCTGCTCCAACATTCATTATCATTTGTTTATTTGTTTTTGTTTTGAAGCTTAGCTATCCCAACAGTGGTAAAATGAAACCTCAAATTAGTTTTAACCTAGTTTTAAGTGTCTAAATGGGACCTAATTATATTATCACAGTTCCAGTATTATTCCAGGGAAAGAAAATAGATAAAGAGTACATTTCTGTTTTTTAAATCACTTAAAAAGAAATTCATATTGTCCATGATATTAAATTCCAAGAGAGAAAAGGAAAAACTAAGTATCCAAATATGCATCATTAAGCCATATTTCTCTTCTTTTGTTTTAGAAATGGCCTTCTACATGGCCATCTTATGTTCATCAAATTTTGATAAAAGGAATGTCTCTATTTACTCATTTAATGCCTCCCTAAATAGGATAAATATGACAAATAAAACACACAGTTAGTTCAGTAAATTCATTGTGTGTAGGATGTAAAGTGACAGAATAGGAGGTGAGATCAGAGTGGGTAGTGTATGAAACAACAGAGGGAAATTTCAAGTCAATTTTACAGATAGGACAAAGTAACAATCCAATATTAATATATTTTATATATTCTATTTTTATTTTATGATCCACTGGGGCCCATGTATGATCAGAGTGAATGGTATATTTATGCCCATTGCATAAAGCATGAAACATAATTTTGTCTCTTAGAATTATTGTACAAATTTATAGCCGCATGTCTTATTTTATGACATATTTTCAGTCATGTCTATGATTTATTTGAAGGTTGGTCTACCATATAACATCAAATTATATCATTGTTCCTATGAGGAAATATAAATTTTTATAACAATCTGCTCTGCATTAAGGTTCCTGTGAACACAGTGTAGTAACAAAGTGAGACCTACTCATACTTGTTTTATGAACCCTACTTGCCTGAGATTTATGACTAAGGGAAAACACACTTTGCAAATATGTAATAATTTATGTGAATTAGACTTTAAAACATACGGTAAATACAGTTTTCTTAATCTCCATCTTTAAGATACTGCTTCAGGATAGCCTCTAGGAATTAAACTCCATTCTGTGTTCCCTTCTGACTGGTAACTTGTTATGAAAAGATAATATCTGCCTTAGTCCCTGAGCATGTTAGTGTAGTTTTCCTGTTAATCATCTGTGTCATTAGATTATAATACCCCACTCTTAGCATTAATGGGATGCATCATATTGCTTCTAGTGAACACATTGCTTTCACAATGTCATGCATAGAGTAAAAATGATGCTTCATTAATACAGACATATTTACAGGTGGGGTTTCTGAATTCAGGGCACTATCATACTATACCTAGGCAACAAGGTGACTAAACACATGACTGAGACACATGCTGTGTTTTAGCTTGTATTCTAATGCTGTGGTAAAAGCAGATGGAGGGAAAGGGTTTATGTAGTTACACTTCTATGTCACAGTCCATCATTGAAGGAAACCAGAGCAAGGTAGGAACCTGACAGCAGGAACTGAAGGAAAGAGCAGGGAAGAATGCTATTTACTGGCTTGATTGCTCTTTCTTCATTATGTAGAAATAGGCACCGGCCACACAGCAAGGTGTTGGACAAAGCAGCCCTCGAAAGTTCCCTGTCCTTTGCTATTTCAGCCACTATATGACAGTTTGAGATACATTTTATGCAGCAACCAGGATTAGATTAGGTTTGGCAAATTAGTAGAATATGTGCCTAAAATATGTGACATTGGTGGCAAGTTTACAGGCATCTCTCCTGAGAAAATTGGTACTAAGGTACAAAGAAGCCAGAAAATTAAATTAGTGAAAATTTGAAAGAGGTCAAAGGTTGTTAGAAGGCTAAGAGGCTTCCTGATATGTCTGAACATTGTCCCTGCTAACACTGTTATCTGCAAAACTAGAAAATGAAAAAGGTGGTCACTAAACTCGATGACATTGTTAAGAAGGTTTTCAAATAGAATATTCAAAGTGCCACCTGGCATCTTCTCATCACCCAAGACAAAATGTCAAAGAAGAGCAAAGACATAAAGAAGTGTTTAAATTGCAAAATGGTCTGGAATATTGAGTTGTAAAATACAGGATTCTTCTTTTCCAGACTGTCCTCAAGACTATATATTCACTTACCAAATAGCAAGCTTTGCAGTTACAATGTCCCCACATTAGACCATAAAAATTATAAGGGGGTTATTCATAAAATATTATAGAAAGATTGAAATCCTAAATATTCTTCTGAAAATGCCTTTAAGGTCATCTTCATAAGATAGTCAGACTATGAATCTTAAAGGTATTTTTTTACCCAATGGTTTATAATTTTAGGAAGGAAAGTAATGCTGATAGCTATGGTTTTGTTGAATGGCATTCATTTTATAACTATATGTTAAGCATATGTTATTATGTACTACATATATAAATTGCATGCATTTATAATTGTTGATTTAACCTAGAACACTGTGCTATATTTATAGACAGCAATGTAAATGCAAATGAAAATTTCTATAAACATGAATGAAAACATATACTTGAATTGAGTCAAATTAGATAACATTAAAATAAATCATATCAAAATATAAATAGCTTCTCCAAAAACCCTGCTCAATGTTTGAGATGCCCACTGTATGTTCATGTACCTTGGCCATGGTAGAAGGGGGAAGACACCAATGTAATTAATTTATTAAAATCTGGAAGAAGCCTAGAATACCTCTGATTATTCAAATCAATTTCTCTTCCTTCCCTGCAATTTAAGAAAATGGATTTGATCACTTCACCCTTCCTTTTTTCTCTTACTTTAAATGAAGACTGTAATAATATTATAAGTGTTTGAGAGTTCAAAGAAAGTTCTTTAAAAACACATTCCTGGTAACAAACAATGACAGGAATCACTAAATAATTTTAATCAATCTTATTTATATATATAAGTGATTCATTATTCACCAGTTGTAATAATAACCCTAAAAATATCCTGAGTTCATGACTTTGATTCTTTTCTCATCAGCTAGATATAGTTGTCAAGGAAATTTTCTTTTTTATTTCTCTTTTCTAGTTGTAGCATTCAAAAATATCTTGCAGGTTCATGTTAGCACTGGAATAATACTGGAACTCTGATAATATAATTGCATCCTATTTTCTTTCCCCTCAATACTTTGAAGACTGCAATCCATTGTGATGACTTTGTCTTGTTAGTATGTGGAAGATAAACATAAACCTAAATTGTACTGCTAATAAAATAAATTTATTGATGTATTCATCAAAGATATTATAGATTAGTCCTTGAGACTCACAAACTTAATACGATATCATGTATAATAATTATTTTAAAACAGTGGCCTTATAAAATGCCTACTAACAGCCCACATTTCAATTAATTTAGTGGTATTCCTTGTATTCACCTACAAGGGTACCATTGGGTTTTATTTCTCCAAATATAACTTTGAGATAATAGTCTTTAATTTAGCAGAGAAAAATTAGTCCTACTCACTGTACTGTTCTTGTTTCATTATTTCTATTCAGATAAGGGTGTGGCTATGATGTTAGCTGACCTATGATTTTGAAAATGTCAGTATTGATTCACCAGCATCTTGTCATTTGACTATGTTGGCTTCTAAAGGATAATGCAGAATTAGGAATAATTATTTATGTTATGTTTTTCTTGCAAATTTAATGAAATTAATCTTTCATTTCTTTATCTGATTTTTGTCAATATGTTGTCATTATATTATTTATCATTTCTTCTTTTGAAGGTTTTATTGTTTTCTTGTTATCTTTGTCATTTGTTTTCTATATTTTAGCATTTTCTGCATCCCATTAGGCTCTGAGAATAGGAATTTTGTGATAATGTTTTAGATTGAAATTTTTCCACAATAGTGTATAGTTGACCAATAACTTAATTGTGGATCAATATCTTTAGAGGAATACTTAAATGAGATACAAGGAGCCCAAAATAACACAGGAATTCTCAAGAGGAAGTCAGGAAACCTGAAAGAAAATATGATAATTGATACAAAACAGAAAAATGCAGGACGTTGTTGTAATAAAATGAATAGGAAGAAAGGTGAGAACAGTATGTTAAAATAAGACTTATGTATTTATTGTCTAATTATAAAATGATTATGTTGGTGATAGATAAACATAGCTTTCTTTTGTGTGTCTCTGTGTGTACTTGCACATATATATGCTTGTACATGGAGTTCAAAGGCCAATCTCTGGTGCCAATATGCAAGAGCCATCCTCCTTACTTATTGGGAACTGAGACTCACAAATAGCAAAGACTGACTGTTCTGAAAACCTCAGGAATAGTACTATCTCTGTTGTCCCAATGAAGGGAATATTAAGTATATGCCATAGGCTTTTTACATGGGTGCTGGAAATGGGAGTTAGGTCTTGATGCTTTTATGGCAATCAGTTTGCCTACTGAGATACTTTTCCACCCACAAATAATCTTAACATTTTAGTGACTGAATATACAAAAGAACTTTATTTTCAAAGCCCAATTTGATCCTTTCTAAGCTACTTTCTCACTGGTGTGATAAAACACCCTGACAAAAGCAACCTAAGGGAGAAAGGTTCAATTTTACTCACAATTTGAGGGATACTGTCTATTAGGGCACTGAGGACATGCAGGTAAGGAAGATTGACAGAATCAGTAAGCAGAAAGCAGATATGACATGGGACCAAGCTCTGAAGCCTAAAGCCTACCACACCAATGACATAGTTTCTGAAATGAAGTTCTACTTCTTATGAAATTCTTCCTGAAATGAAACTCTACTTATTTTTATTTAAATTAGAAACAATCTTATTTTATATATCAATCCCAGTTCCTTCTCCTTCCCATCCTCCCATTCCCCCTACCAATCCCCATCCCCTCCCTCTTCTGCTCCATAGAAAAGGTGAGACTTCCATGGGTGATCTTTAAAGTCAGTCATATTATTTGGGGCAGGAACTAGGCCTTTCCCCGTGTGTCTAGACTGAGAGAGTATCCCTCTTTGGGGAATGGGCTCCCAAAGTCCCAGAACTTTTGATAAAGATTGTATACATAGGGTGAATGAGCATAGGTCTTTTCAAACTGAAATTAGTAACCTCTATGCAATGTATGGGCATCTTGAAGTATGGTTGGAAAAGAGAATTGAAATATTAAATATCCAATACTACAAATAACAAATAATATTTATACACAAAAATTATCAAAGGAAAGAATGTCTAATGAAAAACAAAGAAGAAATCATGTGTTACAAGTTCAATGTTGCCACAATAAGTTCTTACTACATATTTGATTTAATTTGATTAGTTTTTTGGGAAACAGAACATTTTATTTGATATTAAAACAAGTATAAACAAATGCCACCCAAAAACTATATGAATTGTGAACGAAAATATTTAATATTAGGAGATAATTTCTAAAATGGTTTCATAACTGATATTTAGTAGCAGTACTATGAAAAGTGGCAACTCACAGAACCAAGTGGTAAGCCTGGGGAACCAGCATTGGACTGAATTAAGCCTCCTGAATGTGGATATCAGTTAGGGGAGATCTGTGCAGTCTATGGGACCTCTGACAGTGCACAAATGGACTTTGGGACCCCATTATCCATGGAGGGCTACTCTCTCGACCTAGATACACAAGGGAGGCCTAGGTCCTACCCCAGATGATATGACAGACTTTGATGATCCCCCCATGGAAGGCCTCACCCTCCCTGGGGAATATACAGGGGCTTAGGATGAGGGGATCAGTAGGGGGTATGGGAGGATGGAAGGGAGACGGAACTGGGATTTATGTGTAAAATAAGATTGTTTCTAAATTAAATAAAAAAGTTTCCAAAAATACTAAAAAATCCAAAGCCTAAGATTACTTTTAATACTGGATCTACTTTCCTAGGCTTTTCATTTTAGGAAATGACAGTCTTCAGGAATATAGATTCAAAGTAGATTTTTATGTCATGTTTCAATTCATTGTATTTGAAATTACAGCAATTCATCTGTGACACCTAATCAGCAATGAAACAGGGATGGCTGTTTCCCGTAGATCACTACTGTAACTGCATTTACATTTAGTTTATCCACATAGTCTTGTCAGCTGTCTAATCAATTTAGTTTTTCTATTGATATTGTGTATTGCCAGGAGTCAGAGATTTAAGGTCTTTTACCACCAATGTACCTCTTCTAAGTTTTGGGATTAGGTGACATTGCAAAAACATCATGATTAATCAAACTATTAATGCTCTTTCACAATTTAGTTCATCAACTAACTAAAAGAACAAACTTTAGGTGAATTTACCAAAGCATGTGAAAGCTTCATAACTAGACTATTGTTTTTTTATAACCATTCATACTTAGTTAATGCATACAGTCACTCCCTTTATTTCTGCTCATGGACTGTTCCACCCTTTGAGTATAAGGATTATGTTCTAGTCCCATTTTACAATTCAGACACAGAAATGGTTTTTTCTTTATTTTGTTCTTGTTTTTCTAAAACAAGTTCTCATAGCTCAGGCTGTCATCACACTCACTATTGTAAGAGAGGTTGATCATGAAATGTGGATCTTCCTGTCTAAAACCCCTGAGTGCTGGAGCTGCAGGGAATATGTTAACTCTTTCTGACATGTTTTTATATATGAAATTAATTTCATGAATCAGAAGACTGTGCTATGTCCTCTTTTCTTCAACTAATGTAATACAGTGCTGATAATGGGATGTAACATGGAACAAGTTGTCAAGCAATGCCTAACTATCTGAGAGGCAGTACATATATAAGTAATGCCCATGATTCACTCTAAATACACAAGTGATGGAGTGCTCCTGTATGATGTATTAAAGCAAATGGCCATTGAATATCTACAAAACAGCAATGTGAGGTGTCAACAACAAGATGGAAAACCTTCATTTTTCAACATAAAGAAATTGAATTATATTAAATCAAATTCCTTACAAAGATAGAAAATACCACAATAAAGCAGAATATTTAAGTAAAGATAAATATCAGTTCTATTTCTGGGTTAAAGCTATAGTGGTTCTGCTGGTTAATCATCAGACTCTACCCAGCATGCTCAGCTTTTCTTCACCTCCCTCGAAACCGGAAGGATAATCAGGTATGTCTGTCTGTCTGCTGGATTTCAGCTGTGAGGAAACACACGTGAAGTGACCTCTTCTATTTGAATCCAGCCATCCATTTAAATCTCTCATTGGCATGTTGCCTTGTTGAAGAATCAAGGAGGCTGCCTCATAGCAGCTCAGTGAGATGGCCAGTACTTTCTGGCTCTAGCTTGTTAGTCAGATATTTACAAATATGTATGAATCAGGTTGTTCAGAGAAGTAAAACCAATAGAAAATAAATATCCCAGAGGATATTTATAATGGGTTTGATGCCCACAACTATGGAAGCCAAGAAGTTCTATGGTGTCCATTCAGGAAGCTAAACAACCAAAAACAAACACTGGTGAGCTTCAGACTGAAGCCAAACAAATTTGTGGATTCAGTCATGACATGGTACTTGCCATCCAGAGCCTAAGAACCAGGAGCTCTGAGCTCCTAGTGCATGAAAAAAAGTACAAACATATATGCAGAGATACCATCATTTTACTGTGTTTCACCCCTTCCTACCCTGGCGATGTCATATTGTCTCTATTCAGTCTGCTAATTTAGATTCCAATCTAAAGCACACTCAGTAATAAGTTTCCTTCATTATATAAGCATCCCTTAGGCCATTCAAGCTGGTGTACAAATTTCATCATCAAAAAATAAAACTACCATTTCTATAGACTATAACAGCTAATCCGATGAGGTTATATGGAGGGTACATGCACATAGAAGAGGCTGTCTATCCCTTGTCAGCCAAATCACCCTGATAATTCACCTAACAAGATACACTAATGTGCTTGTGTTTTCAGTGTTCTGAGTCAACTATACATGTAAAACACCTATCCGCAATTCTTCTTTAGAGGGAATCTCACCAATAGGGTGACTTGAATATGTGTGTGTGTGTGTGTGTGTGTGTGTGTGTGTGTGTGTGTGTGTGTAAATTAAACAATTAAACTTTACAATTTAGGAAATTAAAGGTGATAGTGGTACTTGTGGAAATGTGAAACAATAAGGTTTCTGTCTGCTAGTAGTCTAAATACAGAATGAAAGGTGGAAAGTCTTCTATGTATTAGTGTAGTTATTTGGGACATGAAAATTCAGTGAAAATAAAATGAAAATCAGATGCCTGAAGAAGTTTGTGGGTTCATTGAGATGCTATGCTCTGTTTTAGCTGCAGGGAGCCTGATGTTAAGTAAACACATAACATTAACCATAATAATTCAATGAATTGTAAACTCTTTTGTCTATTTAAATTTCAGATGATAATCTCCGAATCAGATTTTTAAAAACAAATGATACAATATAATCTTAAACTTCTATTTTTAGCACAGAATTAAGCTTATTGTAATACTAAATCAAGATATAAATTGTGGGGTACTTAAGACATTAATAAAAATAGAAATACCAACTTTTAAAGAAAAGTTACTTGCTTTAAGGAAAAAATAATGCTAGTAAGAGTTAAGTACCAAATATTTAGATGACAGAAGATTTAAAATATTTGGAAAAATAATTTAAAATGTGAATATTGAAAATACATGACTATGTTTCCACTATAATTCCAAAATATAAATGAGATCATTAATAAGTTGTGAGTAATTTAGAAAACTTACAAATAGATGACTACAAAAGAACAAACATTTGTTTAAACGTCTTTCAGGTGTTCTTTGTTGTGAATGGCTGCTGGTGGTACATGCCAACACTTGATCTCTCTCTAAAGTTGGGAAAATGTTTAATTTACTTTCAAATCAACTCCCTTCAGGATAGCTGTTTATCTCCTGTTTCCTTTCCCCCAAAGATAACTCAAATTTTGTAACTATTTTTGCTAGATTACACATCTCCTTAGGCATTGCTTGTTTATTTCTAAATGGTCTTTCTCTAAGGTGATGTATGGAACATTTGCTTTCTCTATAATAAAGAAAAACTATGTTTTATTAATGAACACTTCATGTTAGCATGCAAAAGCTACACATACACACACACAAAATAATTGAATTCTGAAAATTATAAACAAAAACATTTTTGTGATTTAATGTGAATCTATACTCCTTCATTTTTAAAGTCTATTATTCCATTCTTTACTAAATGCTAACATTATGTTTTCAAATTCATGTTTGTACTACAGTACACAGCACTCCACAGATATAATAGTTCATTCACAAAGACACTTGTGAAGACCACATCCAAAATTGTTTTATTTTCCACATTTTGTGTGAGTGTGTGTGTGTGGGGGGTGATATAAAGGGTATCTCTCATGCCCTGTTATAGCATTCTCCACTTTATTCTCTTCAAACAGGTTCTCTCACTTAACCTAAAGCTAGTTGACACAAAATAAGTACCAAAGATCCTTCTGTGTACTCTCCACTACCATTATCCCCAAAGTACTAGGGTCATGGGCATGCAATTCACCCACACCATTGTAAGTGGGTATTGGAGTCAGAAATCAAGTTTGCAATTTGTACAGTAAGCTCCCTACCCATTGTGCTATCTTTCTTGGCCCCTGAAAATGGCTTTATGTTTATAAGTATAGGGGCAAATGACAACTAAAAATGCAGTTTATTACCAACGTTACTGCTAAACATGATCAAATCATATCTACAGATTATTTCAACTCATATAAAACCATCCTCATTAATCTGTAAAGAACATCCTCTTAATTATTACAATTTAAACAACACAAAAGTAATATTATTAAAAGATAAAAGCATACTTAATTTTTGAGTAAGTGATTTGATCCTTTTTAAAATAATTATTTCCTGGTGTACTACATGTATTCTTTCAAAATGAAATAAAATGTAATGATATGTGCTCTGTGACACATAGGATTCCATGCTAGGATGGCTATTATGTACTGAATGGTTGAGTTGCAAATAACCTAAGTACACGTCTGAGTTTCCTAACTTGTCTCCCCTTAAATTGTCATGCATATGAACTTTACCCTGGGTTCTTCTATCCCACAAATCGATTTAAAGTTAACATTTCAGGTAAATGTGAGGAGATTTCATATTAAATTATAGCCTATATTAATATTTTTATTTTTTTAAGTGTGTGTGTGTGTGTGTATGTCTCTGTGTCTGTCTGTCTCTGCAGTTATATGCGAGTGCAGATGCTATGGAGGCCAGAAGGTGACATTATGTCCCCTAAACCTGAAGTGAATAATAGCTCTAAGCCAGTTCTTCAAGTCTTGTGCATCAACATCAAGTGTTCTGAAGAGTTGAGACACTGCTGCAGCCCCTTACTATTATCTTTTCATTTTCATTATTTCAGTCATTTATCTATTACCTAATTCTCAATAGGTCTCCCTTGTTTAGATATTAAAATATGGTCTCAGCATATTCTGTTATTCCTTACTTACAAATGTACTTCAATTTTAATAGGCCTCTCATAGATATCTCAAAAAATATGAGCAAATCTTATGAGATATAGAAAGATTCACTATAAGCATGGTTGAGAGATTTTAGAGAACAAACACTCATAAGGTCCGGAAGATGTAGCCTGGAATAGGCAGGCTCATTCTTCAAAAGCATTCTGCATTATTTTAGGTATGTAATGGGAAGGGCATCACGGGAAATCTCTGAAATACCTCCTAGTATTTCTTTCTCCCACTGTCTAACTTAGCCTTCATCTTGTGAAAACAGATGACTTGAAATATCCCCAGTTTCTTCTTCTGAAAAAAAATCTCCCATTTTCTATAGCACAGACAGTCTGCAAATTTCCCCCATCTTCCTATTGTCTTTGAGGCATCTCTATACCATTTTATTTACCTACAGCAGTTTAAGATAGCCTCCCCAAAACAAGAATGATTGGTTGCATTAAAGTTTCTTCTACCTGGTAACTAAGTTCATTGAACCAAGTTCCACCTCCTGGAAAGTACTAGGCTATGGACACATGCTGCTACACTCTTCCCAACTTTGTGAAAACTACCAGTCCAGCTACTAATTGTCATTCCTTATGTCTGACCTCATCAGAATGCCATTTTCCACTCACAGCTCTGTCAGCATTGTGTTCACAATTTGCATTTTCTTTTCCTGGCAGATGCCAGAGTCTCTTCTGTTTTCTGAATTCTCAGAAAAATCATCCCTATCTTGTATTCATGGCAAAGCAGACTTGTCCATTATTTACTTTAAAAGTCATCTGCCCACAATGTATTGCCAGTTCAAAAGCTAATCAAGTAAAATAAAGTGTTTGTAAACAGTGGTTGCTTCAATGAGAAAGTCAGGCATAGTCTCACACATTTGAACATTTGATCTCAAATCCTGGTGCCCTTCGTGGAGATTAAAGAACCTGCAGGGGATGCAGCCTTGCTAATCAAACTACTGAATAGAAAGTGTATTTTTGAACATCATAGCCTTGTTTTAGCTACAAGGAATCTAATGTTCTACTTCTATTTGGATAACCCCATTTGTCCTAGAAGTTGAAGATGTGATCTTCCAGCTTCCTGCTCCAGCTGCCAATTTCCATGCCTTATGGACTGGAGCAATAAATTCTTTCAAAAGTTCTTTGTCATATGGTATTGCATTGCATCAACAAAAGTAAGTGATATATAAATCAGCAGTCCCACCTAATATTATTAATTTTCTATGGTTAAAATTTCCTCTGGCTAAAACTGACTAACCATTGAAGAATAGAAAAATATTTTACTGGGGTTTCTGGAAACTGTAAAATCACAGAGCATATACAAAAATACCAGAGTTAAGTTACACCATTAGACCAAATGGAGTTATTTGACATTAGAACTATTTCCACCTGATGATCACAGTCTATATAATGATACTCGTATGTATACTTTTAGGGATGACCATCTGATTTTGTAAAACCAATGAGTGTGCTTTTCCTAAGGGAAGACTACTCCTCTAGCTCTCAGAATTCCTTGGTGGACTGTAGCTTTTTTATTTCTTTTTAATTGGAAATAGATTATTTTCTTATACAATACATCCCATTCACAGTTTCCCCTCCCTACACTCCTCCTAGCCCCCTGCTTCCCTCTCCCTCATATACATCTGATTCCTCTTCAGAAAAGAGCAGGCCTCTAAGAGAAGACAGCCAAACTGGACAAAACAGGGTGCACTATGACAAGGTGAAAGACAAGATTATGCAATTAGAGGGAAAGAGGTCTCAAGAGAAGTCAAACGAGTCAGAGACACACCTACTTCCACTGTTAGGAGACTTACAACACCCCCCCCCATGTTAACAGCTATAACATAAATTGAGATGAGCTGAGACAGACCAGGAGCTCACCATTTCAGTCTCTGTGAACCCGGGTGAGCACTGCTTACTTCACTTTATGGGCCGTGTTCTCCTGGTATCCTCCATTCACTGTGACTCCTACAGCCTTTCCGCTCTTTTCTTCCCCATGATTTCTTATCTCCAAAGGGAGGGACCTCCAGGTGGAGAACTCCAAATTAGACTCTCTTTCTGCATAATGTCTGTCTGTGGGTCTCTGCACCCACTCTCTCTGATGAAAATGATGGCGATTGGACAAGGCATTGATCTATGAGTGTAACAGAATATCATTAGGAATCATTTCATTTATTAAAAAAAAAAACACAAGAACAAAAAGAGTCATTTGGATTCTCCCCTAGGTCTCTGTACTATCTAGTCTTCCATTTCTGGCTTTCCAAGCATTGATGGGCATGGGCTCCCTCTTGTATATTTTAAAACTAGGTTTGCTACACACTCACAGTTGTGCCTTACAAACTAACTAAACCAGTCTCCCTTTGCTCACAGATGGATAAGGAATAGGACTTCTGGACAGTGTGATTCCCTTTTCAAACAATTAATAATACAATGAACCATATCCACAGGCTTGGGTACTTTTAGAAAACTGATTTAATGGTGAAAAATAAAATCCAGGAGCTCTATTACTACCACAGGAGAATGTTAGATCCTTGAAGCCCCTCCCACCCACACACACCATACAATAGGACCTTTGTTTTTGGATCAGTTCTTCTATTCATATCCTATTTCTTTGTTATACCAGATACTCTTGGAAAGAGAGCTGCATCAGTCACACGAATATCAGTGGTGCATAAAAAAGTTTGAATTACATCAATTTTTTTAAATCACCTAAGCCTATTCCCTTGTTAAAAACAACCATTATGAACATAAATTGTCACTAAGTTTCATAGGTACAATTCCTATCCAATCTAGTTTATTATGACGAGTGTAAGTTAATTTCTTTGACTGCATAGCTTAAGTGTTATAATTGAACATTTTCATTTATTTCAGTTTTAGGATTATTCATGTCTCACATGTCTTTTAAAACACAAGTCTCTCAGGATGCTATATTATTTTATTTCAAATATTAGTTACAAACAGAAGAAAGTCCTCAAATGCATCTCTCCATTAATAAGACTTCATGGTCATATTCAATTAATATTTTTAATTCTTCATGTACTTCTATATTAAAACTTGCCTTAAAGCCTCTTATTTAGCATTTGATTAATTTTGTGTTAATAATAGTAGAGAATAGTCCCCTGTGCCCAATTATTCCTTCATCATTTTTAACTTTCAAATTGGGGTTTTTATGTATTTAATATTTGGAATGTGTAAAGAACAGTGATCTTAGAAATAAAAAGGCTAGAAATTTTTTTAAAAAAGAAACACATCTCTTTTGAGAAGAAAGAAGATAATATGTAAGAAACACAGGCATTGTACATGAAGTGCATACAAAAGGTAGATTTAGCCCACAAACCATAGACTTGAAAGGACTAACATTGTAGAGCATTTTTTTTCAATAATCAGGCATGACTTTGCACATGATCTCGTAAGGTAATATCCTAAGACATTTTCTAAAGTATGAGTTTTTTATCTGTTCCTTCTTTTCAGTGGTGGAGAGGCCACTTCAGATTTCTAAACTGTTCACCTTTTTTCTTACACTGAGGTGAAATGGAAGCATACTATAGAATGTACTAGATATGATATTTAACGTTGATATTCCACTTCACAGGATCTAAGTTCACCGAAGAAACAAGTCTCTGATTTTGTATGTGAAGAATTGTCTTAATTGGATCAAGTGATATTGAAAGAACTACCCTAAACCTGGATTGTATTATCCTCTGGGTTTAGGGCCAGCACTACATAAGTAGGAAGAAACTAGCCAAGCATGGTCATTTCTGCAACATTTTCTGCTTCTTGCCTTTGTGTGTAATATGGTCAGCTGCCTGAAGTTCCTGTCACTCTGATACCCCCACTATGATGAAACTGTGGGCAAAAGTAAATCCTTCCGTCCTTAAGTTGCTTCTGTAGGCTTATTTTACCTTAACAACAAGAAAAGTAACTAAGACACCAGGCATGCTCAGCTGTGCTTTCCAGTTTCTAAATAGAGCCATGAGGTCAATTTTTCAATGATTTCCTATTCTGTCAGGGTATTTTCCAGGTGAAACCTGATTTTCTGAGTGGATATTGTCCCATATTTTGTTAATCCTCACATTTAACATACACTTCAAATCATTCTCCCTTTAAATCAGTTGTTGAATGCTGTTTAGTATAAGATTGATTGGGGTCAACTACTTGGAAGTATATGTAATTACCTCTCTTTTCAGTTTGTAGAGTGTGTTAGAAATTTTGCAAGACTACAAAATTAGAGGCAGAAATAGAGGTTTATAGGTAATTAGCCTGCTCTCAGAAACAAGGTTTTTAAGGAAACAATGGAAGCAAGGCTAGGTGTGAGGGTTGAATAGCAATGGCCTTGAAATAGATAACTCTGCTGATGAACAAATTGGCATAAGTGGCTTTCTGGAGTTTCCTGAACTGAGGCCAGAGTTATCTGCCCTTTTTTCTGTAGAAGTGGGAAGCTTAACCTCTAGACATTTAAGCTAGGGTAAGTCATGGGAATATTCAGAATTCAACATGGCTCCCTTTAGAAATAATCATGCTTTAGCCTTGAAAGGTTGTTCTGGTATTGTTCTGGAAATTTCTCTAGAGGTCTTGTACTCTTACTGAGAAACTTTCCTCTTCCTATGTTAATGTAGGCATCTTTCTTAAGCAGCTGTCTCTCTCTTCATAATTCTTCAAACAAATTACAACCTGGCCACAGTTTCCCCTCCTTCCTCTCCTGTCAGTCCCTCCCCCACTCACTTCTGTTGCCTTCCTCCCAATCCACTCCCCATTCTCCCTTTCAGTTTAATAATAGGCAGGTCTCTCTTGAGTATCAACAAAACACTGGCATATCAGGTTGCAGCAAGACTAAGCACCTACCCACATATCATGGATGAAAGACCCAGTTTGAGGATTAGGGGCCCAAAAGCCAATAAAAAACCTGAAGACAGCCCCCATTCCCACTGCTAGCAGTTATGTCTTTTACACTCAAAAATGTTCTCACTAGCCTGAGACCCAGGCAGCTGCTCTAAGCCAGCCAGCCAATGGAACCAGGCATAAAAGATGCCATGTCCACCACTTATTCCTTCCTTGAGTGGAAATGGAGGAGTGGGTTAGGAGAAGAGGAGGAAATACTGTCAAGGGAGGAGGAGTATTACTGGGAGGGGAGAAGGCAGGGGAAACCATGATTGGGATGTAATACATTAGAGAAAAATAAATTTTTAATTTAAATTTTTTTCCTTGGTCCTTTCATCTTGGTGGGTTACTAGACAACTGATAGAGAAAGAAGTAAGCATTTATAAAGTGACAATGGTACAATATCTAAGGTAGTACTTCCAAAGTCCATAAAATGAAGATGGGAGCAATGTATTTTGTTTGTTATTTTAAAAGACAAAAAGCACCTTTGCCTAAGTGATTAAAGTCTGGGATGGAAACTCAGGAAAGACTTTTCACAATATAAAATGTGCATATAATATCTGTGGTGGCTAGTCCCCATTGTTATTTTCATGACACTCATGGAAACACAACTATGAATGTTTAATGCAATGTTTCTAAAAAAGGTTTCAATGAGCAAGAAAGAACTGTCCCAAATGTAGACGGTATTAGCCCATGGGCCCAGAATATAATAAAAATGGAAAAAGTGGCCTCTTTTTTTGGCTTTTTTTCAAGACAGGGTTTCACTGTGGCTTTGGCGCCTATCCTGGCACTCGCTCTGGAGACCAGGCTGGCCTGGAACTCACAGAGATCTGCCTGCATCTGCTGCCCCCCCCCCAGTGCTGGGATTAAAGGCGTGTGCCACCAACGCCCAGCAAAAGTCGCTTCTTAAAAGTTACTTAGCATTGTAAGTTGAGATCAGTGAGCATTAATTCCAATGTAGTAACTTCCTGAGTGCTTAGCTGAACTTATGGGTCACATGCACATCAAGCCAGTTCTGCTTCATTATACAGTCTGAAGTGCATTGTCTTCAGCTCCACTGTGTGTATTAGTAAATGCAAAAAAATGATGAAACTGAGCACATCAAAGTAGTGTCTAGCACATTACACCCTCATGGTTTCCGAGTATCTGTTCATACCACTTGCTTCTTGTCTCTCTCCTGCTTGGCCCAACCTCTCTATATGCTAGTATCTGGGGGTTCATACTTAGTTCTCTTGTCTGTCTATTTTCAATGACCTGCTAAGCTCATATGGGTTCTTCATTCTTAATGTGGTGTGACTGGAGATTTCTACATTTGTTCCTTTTGTACACAATTTTTTCTCTTTAGTTATAAAAATGAATCTCTGAATTCCTATTTGGCATCTCAGTCTGGATAAAAATCCCAGTGATAACTTAGCAAAGACAGAGTAAGCTGAATTGTTGAGATTCTCTCCAATAAAAACAAGACTAAGAAATGAAAGCGAATCCATCTGTAGCTTTTCATCTCAGTAGACAGTACCTCAAACCCCCTAATTTCAGAAGACAAAGCTTAGAGCCCATTTCTCTCAGAAGTCAGATCTCGACAAAGAGAAAATCAAGTTCCCTGATCTACCTGCAGTGTCTGCTAACAGTCATTAAATCCTCTTTGAATACCCTGCCCATAGCCATTATTATCAATTACAAGTATTACTGTAGCATTTTCTAAAGTTTCCCCCTGCACTTCATCCGTATAGATATCAATTGTATCTGTTGCAGTATTTTTAATAAAAGAGCTTGAATTCCTCTGATTTCAGTTTTTAAGTCTCAATTTTAAGAAGAATAAGGGGCCAAATACTTACAATGACCCAACAGTGTGGGTTTCTTCTTTTTTTCTTCCCATTGAGTCCATTTTGTGTTATTCAACTAATCTTGAGATTGCCGCTTCCCTAGCATGTACCTGACTTCCTAGAACGATCCACACCATTAAACACAACTAACTATCCCACTCCCAGCAATTAGCAAATGCAAACAGCACCCTAGTAGTATATTTCTATGCCAATTTACCCGCTCCATGGCAGGCTGTATTTGATTGTGTATTCATGAACTTTGTGCATGCTGTCACAGTCACTGTCAGTTCTGACATGCAACTGCCTTGTGGTGTCCAGAAAACACTACTTCCTGAAGTCATCCAGTACCTCAGGTTCCTATAATCTTTGAACTCACACTTCCTTTAAGTTCTCTGAGACATGAGAGTGTTATACGGAAGTCCTGTTCAGGGCTGAGGAGGCTACAGTCTTCTATTCTCACAACATGTTAAAGATGCAAGATTTGTATTTTGTCCACTGATGGCACAAACTAAATTGTTTGAACCAACTACAACACAACAGGAAGAGCAGTTAGTGTTATGTGCAAATGCATTTAACTGTGAGACAAGTTCATAAATATTTTCAACAACAATTTTGTAAAGGATTATTCTTTGACACAAATATTTCAACATTTTTTGATATATTTAAAATATAATACCTTCAGTGTTATGACAATGACTTACAACTTTCACTTTTACACTTATAAGTCTATGAATTTCTAGAGTCCTGAAATGGTCTATTTAAACTTCAAATTTTAGTTTTTCATATTATGCATTTTCTAGAAACATCACAGAATGTTTATCCATAGGCCACTTATTATAAAGAAATAATTATTTTCATTACAGTAAAAAGAAGCTCTTTAATAGAGAACATTTCGAGAGAACAACAGTTAATTACACAGTAAGCGGTCCAGCATAGGGCTTCCTCCTGGCTATGTCTGGCATAACTGTGATTAATGCTTAATAAACAAGAAAATATTGTATGGAATGCATTGCCTTTCATTACAGGACTACATTTAAAAATATAGTAGGTAAATATATTCTAATTTTATCAAATAATTTCATAAACAAAATAAATTAATTTTTATGTCTGAAGATTGTATTATTAATTTGCATTCTTAGTAAAACTACTGTCCTTCTGACATTCAATGTTCCCATAATAAATAGGTTTGGTATGAATTAATGGATGAATTGAATGGCAACAGAAACTTGGCAGAAATAACAAAACCTTAAAAGCTGTTCTATGTTCAAATATACATGGCAAACATGCTGCTGTTTATGAAGATTAATAAAAATCCACCGAAGAATTTTTAAGAATATCACTCTTACCATTGTAAACTGGATATTTATAGAGAAAGATAATCTGGAAAATGATGCAATGGTACTACAAGGATACTGACTATTTGAGTTGTTAAGCACAGGAATGGTGACGGAAAGATCTACACTGGAAATACATTGGTCTTTATTAGAAGTGAAGAGGTTTTGCAAGCATGTTCTAAAACATTGGTATGTAGTAAGAGATGAAAGGCAACCATGGTGAGGGCATGGAAGAGTGAAGCAGAGGATAATGTTGTCAATTTTATTGAAGTGTTTAAAGTTGGTCTAAGTGAAGATATAGAAAACCTGACTCAGATGTCTTGTCTGAGGCAGGTATTTTCAAGAAAAGTAATAAAATGTGGGGATATATATCTACACTTCCCTCTGCCTCACCCTGAGCCTATCATCTATGTAACAGTGACTTCTGTTGATAGGACATATATATATATATATATATATATATATATATATATATATATATATATATCACTGCATTTCTTCAGGCACATGGTTCTGTACTAGGAATGCAATATAGGAATGACTTATAGTAATAGTACATGAGTTTCAAAAAATTTTCAAATTCACAATTCTTCCTTCACTTTGTTTCAGTTTGCCTTTTTCTTCAGATTAATCTAGAGCCGTGAAGTAAAATAAAGTAGAAAGATGTTTTCTCATTTTGTTCTTCTACCCTTTGGTCATAGGGAGAACAGCATTTTTCTTTGGCAGATGCATGATCCAAAATGCCACCTATGCTGTCAAGACAAGGCATTCTACAGCTGCCCAACATTCAGGGACCAGACACTTAGATGATCTAGTCTCTAAAAGCATAAAGCAAAAATTTTTACTTTTATAAATTATCTATTTTAATATATTCTTTTATTGTAGCACAAACAAACTCTGATAGTGAGTCAAAATGTTATTTTCCATGATTGAGGGGAGCTACAAAGTGAAAATCATTTCCCCTCTTCTCTATCTATTGAGTATATTTGACACGTCCCAGTCTTCTCCCAGGTGCCCTGGTTCTTAAAAGATCTGCAAAAGTAAAATCTCAGATCTAATGGAGAAAACCATCAAAATACATAGCTTTTGAGACTTACAAATTTCCTGTTAATGGTTTTTCTTCTCAGAACCATTTTATACAGGTAATGTTGGTTCTTTCCTCTTGAGTTCTTGTATATTAGCATATATAACCATCTATTTATCATAAATTTCATATTATTAAGATGCTGCAAATTAAATTTGAACAGAAGAAATTCACTTCAATTTTTCCTTTGCGATGAGGGGTCAAAATCATCATAAGCATTCCCAAGGTTTGTCCTTATCAAAAAATGTATCCACACTACACAAGATAATATTGCACGTATGGTGCATCTGTTAGTAGTCATAGTTTAAATCTGTGTAGGGATTTTATAAGAATCTTGGGACATAGTGATTAGAACTGTGACATTAGCATTAGAGGTGCCAGAGTAGTTTCAAATCTAGTGTTTGAAAATAATCTGACTAAAAGCCACATTATTTTATTTGTGTATTGTGTCTAGCAGTAAAAGGTGTGTGTGTGTGTGTGTGTGTGTGTGTGTGTGTGTGTGTGTGTGTGTGTGTGTTCTCGTGCTCTTGCACATGTCTGCAAGTACCCAAGTGGTCGGAAGAGAGTATCCAAATCTTTGGAGCTGAAATTATAGGTACCTGAGAGTGACCTGATATGGGTGCTAGGATCTAAACTGTGTTCTTGTGATAGAACACCAAGCACACCTAACTGATGAGCTGTATCCACAAGCTATGATTCATAGCATTTTGACATTCAAATGAAGCATCACACTTTAGACATTCTTAGATGTGCAAGAGTAATATGTCATAATATAAACTGCAAATGCAAATTTTTCAAAAGCCAATATAAAAATGCATGTTAGAAGTTGTAAATTCTACCTCTGTGCACACAGTAAATATATTAATTCATATGGCAAAGGAAGAAACTCCACTTTCAATAAAATATGTACACATACACCTTACAACTACATTCTTTTCTTTTCTTTTCTTTTTTTCTTTTTTTTTTTTTTTTTTTGGTTTTTGGTTTTTCGAGGTACGGTTTCTCTGTGGCTTTGGATGCTGTCCTGGAACTAGCTCTTGTAGACCAGGCTCGTTTCGAACTCACAGAGATCCATCTGCCTCTGCCTCCCAAGTTCTAGGATTAAAGGTGTGTGCCACCAACACCCAGCAATCCTACAACTTCTTAAATCCAACTTTGACTTTATCAAACTTTATGTTTTCAGTGATCATCAAGCATTTTGCAAAATAAAATCTCAAGAGATGTTAAGTTTTAAAAATAATCATGTGGGCTGGAAATTTACAGTTAAGAGTGGTTGCTGCTTTTCCAGAAGACCTGTGTTTGATTCACAGTACACAGGTTTAGCAGTTCACAAGCACCTGTAACTCTAGCTTCATGGTCTCTGACATTCTTAACTGATCACTGTACTCACTTGTACATATAGCACATACACACATACATTAATTTTTTTAATTTAAAAAATGTTTTAAGAGTAAACACATCATGAAAAAATTTAACACGTATCTCAGAGTCAACCACTAAGCCAATGTTTGTTACATCAAAACCAGCATGTGAAGCTGGGCATTGGTGGTGCTCGCCTTTAATCCCAGCATTTGGGAGGCAGAGGCAGGCAGATCTCTGTGAGTTCAAGGCCAGCCTGGTCTCCAGAGCGAGTGCTTGGATAGGCTCCAAAGCTACACAGAGAAACCCTGTCTTGAAAAACCAAAAAAGAAAAAAAATTAAAAAAACAGTCTGTGTATGGCATGACTTTAAAAGCTGGGGCTGTCTACTAGGTCATAACATAATTTAATTCTTATTTCTCAGAGCATGTGCTGTGAGTCAATACCTTTGGGACCTGTGGCATACAAAATACTCAGAAAATGAACCTAATCCAACCCTATTGATTCAGGATATTCATTTTAATAGGATCTAAGATAGGGATCAAACAATAGCAAGGCTTAAGAAACTGTTCGAAGATTTTATTAAAAAGACATTCAGTGAACAATGACAGAATACTGTATTGGGATTGTTGGACAAGAACCAACTTGGAGATTAGGACAAAGTCCTGGCATTGAGATAAAATGACAGGGAATCAATGGTCATGTCTAATAAGGAAGCCAAAACAAATGAGCCCATGCCTCTAACAGCTTTCAAAGAGATATGATATTACAAGTTCTAGTTGTTGAAGTTAAGGCACACAGAGAAGAGACAACCATGGAAATACTATATATCTCAAGAGTTGTCAGAATTAATCCACATACTTAAGAAATACAGGTTAATTATAAAGCAATTCAATCAAAGGTATAAGATGGAAGATATTAAATCAAGATATAAGAGTTTGCTACACAAGTGTATGTACATCTACAAGAAAATAAAATATGAAAAGGACAGAGTACACATGCAGAAACTCCTCCCACTGTTTAGAGAATATATTAACATCACTGATTAGTCCTCAGTTAACTTCATGGATGAGTATGTGAGAGCTCAGCTACTGAAGTATATAAGGTTCAGTGCCAGTTGCTACTGAACATGGGTTTGGCTACTCTAGAAAGTTGCTAGAAGAGTACCAGGCCAGTATTCTTCCTGTGCTCTTGTCAGGCAGTATCTCTGGCCATGTTCAGTCTATCAGTGAGGTTTGCTCACACATAGTACAGATGGGGCTGTTTTATGCAGCTTAGGCTATCACTGGGAATGGTAAGGGCAATTTTGAGTTTTTGAAATTATAAAGACTACAAGCAGCATCTCAAAGGCTCAGAACAATTTACTTATGAACTATTTTTCTTAATTTTATTGCTCTTAGTACAATATTTTTTTCTGGAGCTAGTTAATCATTTAAGTGACTCCTTATCTCAGCTCAAATTAAAGTTGCTGTCTTGCCATGGACTGTACTTAATCTTAAGGTCAAATGGATTTCAAAGTATTACATAAGGCATGTCTTCTTAATCCCGAATTAGAGGCTATGGGGATAGTTCAGTGGTTAAGGGCACAATTTCTTTAGTAAAACTGTGTCAATATTATAAGTGTCTATGATTGGGAGAAAGATATGAAATGAAGATGAAAATACAATTGGGGAATACTTTGTTCAATAGTAACTAATATCCTCATATCTCAAATAGGATTCAAAGTTTGTTTTAACTAAATGTTATTCCAAAGGAGCCCAGTATCTAACATGAGTCTTTCATTGTATGAGTAGAATTTATTATGAAGACAGAGAGCCACAGGTGCATTCAGGGGATAGAGCTTACTTTGTTTTCATTAATTGGAAAAGGTCATTCAGAGAGAGCAAGTGCTGAGATCAAATCTTGCCCTAAAAACTGGCTTTTGCTGTTTTGCACTGTGGTTGCAATGGGAAAAATATACGCTGTGATACAGCATTCTTGCAGAAGCAAATTGACTTGTTAGGATTTGGAAGGAATCCTAGCTCAGAAAACATCTTTAAAGAGTCAACACATTATTTATTTATTTATTTTCCTCAGGCTTCCAAAGCAGCAAAGTTCCTGCTGAGGAATAAGTCAGATGAGAGCTATCACATCAGGGTGGTGCCAGTGCTGAAAGCCAGAGGAAAGCTGCCAAAAGAGCTGAATTTTCATAAAATTCCAGATGCATAATTCATGTATCTGAATGACTATAATGGTGTTTTTTTCATATTTTCAGTAAACTGCTAGTATTCAGTATTGTTAAACCATTTAGAAAATTAAATCTTATTTAAAGAGAAAAGGACTTTAGATAAAATAATCAACTATGTTCAATGCAAATTTTAGAAAGATGTTTGTGATTTTCTTCATTGTGAAGCATTTTACAGTATGATAAGTAAACACTTTTGTACCTACAGAATATCAATGAGAAACCATACACAAGCCTGTCTTATTCTTGAAAAGAAAGTCGAAGGAAATAGAACAAAGCTAGATCCATGTGTATACATAAAGACTTTCCTCTCTATACTTGTCACTGGGGATAAGTTAAAAAATCTATTTTGACATGAGTTCTATTCCAATTAAATAACCCCTTCATTTGACCTATTTGTCCTAAATATTTAGATAATTACATACATTTAAAGTACATTAATAATGAATCAAATTATAGTCAGGATGATTTGCCTAAAGAAAACACTTGCAGTAAAAAAAAATTAGAAGTAACATTTGGTGGAGTTTCTAAGGGCTGGGGTGATAGCTCAGTGGATAAAGTACACACCTGAGTTTGTATTTCCAGAATAAAAGTATTATGTACGTAGAAGCAGGTGCTAGTGACCCCAATGCTAACAGGCATATTTCAGGGGCTCACTAGTCAGCCAAACTAGCTGAAATAGCAAATCTAGGTTCACTTAGAATTCATGTGCCAAAAATGAGGTAAAGAGATATATAGAAAGCTTCATTAAATCCATCTTTAACAAGAACAGACTTGTACAAACACACTAATAAACCCATACGTAGCTGGGTGGTGGTGGTACATGCCTTTAATACCAGCACTCTGGAGGCAGAGGCAGGCAGATCTCTGAGCTCTGAGACCAGCCTCCAGGTCTACAAGAGATAGTTCCAGGATAGCCTCCAAAGCCACAGAGAAACTCGTCTTGAAACACCCCCCCAAAAATAAATAAAACCATATATAATACACACACACACACACACACACACACACACACACACACACACACACACACCAGAAACAGATATTTCTTCCTGTCAGGAGGAAGAGAGTGTGTAAGACTCAGATGGCTAATGAAAGTAAACAGGATCAAAAAGTTATTGTCTTAGGGTTTCATTCTGGAGTAAAACATTCCACCCTGGAGGGAGGCTCAGTGAGATAATGTTGTGGGCTATTTGTACACTGTGTGAAGATATATTGCTCTGATTGGTTTAATAAAGAGCTGAATTGCCAATAGCTAAGCCAGAAGGATGGGCAGGATTTACAGGGAACCAGAGAAAGAGGAGGAGATTATCAAGGCACAAAAGAGACACAAGAATACTTGAGGGGTTTGGTCATACAAAATGAAAAAAAGGAAAAGGGCCACATGTTAAAATGCAGATTAATAATGGGTTAATTTAAGTTATAATAGATAGTGGTAAAAGACTAAGCTGTAGGAAGAACTTTCATAATTATTAAGTCTCAGTGTTATTATTTGGCAGATGGCTGGCAGAGCATAAAAAAGCATATTACAAGATTCAGAAAATAGACAACACACAAGTATCAGGAATTCCCTAAGACTTGTTAGATTTACAAGGTTCTCCTTCCACATGAGTCTTTAACCTATCGTAGTGCTTTCAAGTCAGGCAGAAAGCTCCAGAAATGCAAATTTCCTGACCTATCACCAAACTGTTGTCAGCTTTTTGGTAATTTGCCTGCCTTTGAGACACTGTGCTCCGAAAAGTTATCTTTCACTGATAACTAAGTAACCCTAATAAACTCATTGATTCACCAACTTGGATTTTAGTAGAATCACTGCTTTGATATGTTTTCAGTTCTCTATATGGGGGTAAGTAGATATTTATGTCACACTCCCCCCTAGGAAATTTTGCACACCACAGAAACTTAGGAATCTTCAAACACCTGGAATACTCACAGAGGTAAAGATTTATAGGCCTCCTTACTAAGTTTATCTAAGCAGTAAACATTTGCTGGGAGATGAGGAGATACTCAAATGTGGGTCTGCCTGCATATTAGACAGAGAAATTTTAAGATACATATGAATAATTGCCTATATAATTATGAGTGCTTCTGTAATGCAATCTGCCTTAGATTCTACTCCTTTAAGCTTCTGTTCACACTCATTACCAATACATATGTAACTCCAATAAATTCATTAGTTGACCAAGGTAGAGTAGGTAAATACTTTCTTCTGACTGTCATTGGCAAATAGACATTTGTTCACATCTTCTCAGAAAATTCCCTCACTGTACATACCATAAACTCTGTCCCTCATAGAAAGAAATTATATTTCTAATACAGACCAAGTTAAATGAGTAGTACATCTACATACTAAGGAATGATAAAGGCTGCCAGCACAGTGTCAAAAAACAAACAGAAACAATTCTCTCATATTAACCAAAAGAACAAAAAAATCTGTTTGCTGGTTTGAGAATTCTGGCAACAGTTATAACTGGGAGACTGTAATATTTTATTGTTTGAGCTACCCAATTTTAAGTCATAATTTATGTTAAACCAAGAAAATATGCAACTTAAATCATAAACAACTTAACAATACCTCTAATATAGTTGAATCTGTAATTCCAGTGACTTGGTAGTGTGAAAAATTCCCAACCTAATAACTTTTATTTTGACAACATTCCCAACTTTAAATTTATAATCTTTATTGTCTAAATGCATGTGGGTTTTCTTTATGCCTTTTTAACGTTTGTAAACAGGTTGTGTCATGTGTTTGTGCATAACTGCTTTATCACCCAAGAAATCTTAGAGAAAAATAATATATCTTCCAATTTTAATGGGCAACTTTGTGCACAGAACAAAAGGTGCACTGATTATAAAGTTTAGATTTAAATATCTCTGAAAATGTAATTAACTTAAATTTTCTTCTTAACTTTAAATTTACACAATTATCTGCATATGCTTTTATTATGATTACAACAACGTGCTCACCTGCAAAAAGTAGAGTAAAAGCATACAGATGTAGCCATAAGTCTTTACTCTATCCACCAAGCCCTGCCACCACGTGGACAACCAGATTAACACACAAAGTCTTATATTACTTTATAATGTTGCTGGCCAATTGACTAGGATTTCTTATACACTAGCTCAGTCTTAATTATCATAAATATATATATTTTATAAGAATTTTCTTATCGAAGATACCTTCCACTGGCGTCCTCTTCTCAGGATCACATGGCGGCTTCAGAGCAAAGAGCAGGAGGGAGAGGAAGAGAAAGAGAGAGACATACTGTTTGTCCCTGCTTATACATGATTCTGCCTGCTATGTCACTTCCTGCCTATATCACAAGACTTCTTTTTACTACATTTCACAGAATCCTCCTCGACTCCTAGTCCTGCCTAAGTTACTGCCTCATTGACCAAACAGTGCTTTATCCAAAAATCAATAAGATAAACATACACAGAAGGACATTCCCCATCTTACAGATTACTGTAAAATATACTTCTTTTCCCTTAGTTGAAAGTGCTACTTGTAAACCTAAATTGCAATTACTTAACAAGTTTTGTTTTTTTATTTTTTTGGGGGCGCTTGAAATTCTAGTATGATATTCTGGAGCAGTTGTATTTTACTAATCAAACATTTTTGCATGATGTGTCTACTATTCAGCCTGTGATCTAGCTGTAAGTTGTCACTGCAGCTCTGTTTATTATTTATTTAATTTTTCCTCAAGGACTCTATGTACCAATTCTCTAAAGCTAGTTATTGGGCATGCCATCCATCTGCCTTTCTCTGGTGATTTTCTGTGTGCTGTCCTTTAGTGCCATTTTGCAGCTTCTGACAGCTCCCAGAGGCCTTATAATCTGCTCTATAAAGCCATCTTCCTTATGTCCCACCCTGGTGCTTCCTGCATCACTACATGCTTCACTGGCCTGAAGCTCATTGGTGTATTGCCTCTCTCTCAGTCTGTGCTAATGGCCAGCAGCCCACTTGTAATTAGTACAGGCATGCACAAATATTGTTCTCATTACTAAGATATGGTTGGGAAAAATAGGATTGGAGAGAGATTTATTTTTAATGACCTTCCAAGATGCATAAAACAATTTAGAGAACAAAATAAACTTACATCTAAGATTGATTGATTGTCAGATGTGTTGTCAATGTTCTGAATCAAGAAATGTTATTTCTTCTGACTTAAGATAAAATCAGGAAAACTGTTTGCAATAACAATTCAATTATTGTATCTCTGGTAAGAAGAGATATGATTCTCTGATTCACAAAAAATAGAAAGACTTGGTATTCTGTGTGTTGCAATAATGAAAAAAGTAAACAGCTTTTACATAAAGAGGCTTGACATAAAGAAGGATGTCTATTTAATGCTGACTGTAAAATATTTAAGCTATTAGTGCAAAGTGATGAGGACTGAGAGGTGGCATGCTTATGTTCATTCTTTTGCTTCCTTTTGGTTGTGGATAAATAGTAGTACAATTACTTAAGATTGTATTGATATCCACTTAAGTTCTACAATGGAAACATATTGTAAATGTTTTAAAATGTGTTTTCCTATTCTATTCATATATCTTTGTTATAATGTTAAAGTCACTCCCTTGAATTTTGTGTTTTCTGGAATATCAAAATAAAATGTAGAATGTTATAGATAAAAAATAAAGTAGCATACAGTATTTTGTTTCTTTCTTGGTATTGAAATCCTTAAGGTGTGTTTATATCAAGTAATGATAATATTTTGGGAAGTTTTTTCTCTTGACCAATCAAAAATATTTCATCATCTGAGGTTACAGTGAAGTATTACTTGTTGTTTCAATTATTCCAACTTCTCTGTGACAGTTATATATCCACACCCTTTTGTTACCTGAACTTACAATATTTTTTCATTGAGATACAGGTTTCTTTTTCTATCATTATTCTGAGTTTCTCCTAGTAACTTGCTTTGTCCAATGATGGAAAGCAGATATAATATATACCAGTAACTGTCCATGTGCCTGCATAGTTTTGTCTGCCCTCTGGGAGATTTCATCTGCCCCCAATAGAAAGGCATAGCTCAGTTTGCCATTAATTCCAAAGTGAGTCAATGTAGAAGGGACCTTGGCCTGACCTGCATTCTGAATTAAAACTACATCATCTGACCTGTAGACCTATGAAGGAGAAATATTTCACAATGCAAGTCTCTGACATATTGGAAATGTTTGTTTCACACCATTACTGAAGCAGAAATCTGACTTCTACATTAATCATGACACTATTGCTCTCCTAGGCGATGGCTGCTTTAGAAATAAACATGTAAAACTAATCTTCTCTGTAAGAGACAGGAGCACTGTGGATGAGTTCACAGAAACCTTTCCCTTGGGGATAAACAAACGGTTAACTTTAGAAAAACATTTCCTTCCATTGTGCCTGAACAGATATCCGGTTTGTTGCCATGCACAGGTATTACAGTAGCTAGGTTCAGATATGAGAAGTATAAAGCACTTATATAATTTCAGATACTTTTATACTGCTGAATGGACCAAAGTTTTTACTGTTTCTTGAGAAAATCAAACATGAACGTTGCATAAACACAACAGGTAACCCTCTCTTCCCCATCCAACTACTCCCATACCCCATCCTCTTCCCAAATTCATGACTTTTTCATCTTTAATTATTATTGTTACATATATGTGTATATACAATCTGAGTCCAGTTAGCATTGCTCCATTTATGTACTTGTGTCCAAGCTTTCCACTTGATATTGGACAACCTATGTGAGAATTCATCTCTATGGCAAATGATTTTTCCCCAGTCCTATTCTGGTTTTGGTTGTTTTGTCAACTTGACTCAAGCTAGGGATATTTGGGAAGAAGAATTACTTTATTTTTTTTAGTAATTGGAATGTATTACCTGATTATTAATATTTTTGCTTGTAATAATTATTTTTATTTTACAAAATTATAATTTCACATGTTAATTCCTTCTCCCTCTCCCCCCTCCTCTCATATCCCCTCCTGCCCCCTTCCCTCCTCCACTCCACTCCCCATAGAGGGTAGGGCCCTCCATGGAGGCTCCCCAAATTCTACAACATCATCCTGGGCCGGGCCTATGCCCTCCCTCATTTGTCCAGGCCAAGGGAGTATCCCTTAACGTGGGATGGGCTCTCAAAGTCCCTTCTTAAACCAGAGAAAAATACTGATCCACTACCAGAAGCCCCATAGGATGCCAAGACCTCCTTGTTGACATCTACTTTCAGGGGTCTGGATCAGTCCCGTGATGGCCTCCCAGACAGCAGACTGGGGGCCATGTGCTCCCCTTGTTCAGGTCAGCTGTTTTTGTGGGATTCACCAGCCTGGTCCCAACCCCCTTGTTCTTCATTTCTCCCTCTCTGCAACTAGGTTCCAGAGTTCAGTTCAGTGTATAGCTGTTGGTGTCTACCTCTGCTTCCATCACCCACTGGATGAGGGCTCTAGGATGGCATATAAAGTAGTTAACAGTCTCATTATAGGGGAAGGGTATTTAGGTTATCCTCTCCACCATTGCCTAGATTTTCAGTAGGTGTCATCCTTGTAGATCTCTGGAAAACTCCCTAGTGCAAGATCCCTCCTAGGACCTATAATTGTTCCCTCTGTCATGATATCTCTCATCCTGCTCTCCTCTAATCTTCCCCAAACTCAACACCCACAGCTAAACCTTTAACTGAACTGAAATCCAGATGCACAGAAGGAAGACTGATGAGCAAAGGGGTCCAAACCCCTTGAATGTGGTTGTCAGTGAATAGGCCTTGGAAATCTATGGGGCCTCTTATAGTGGATCAGTACTTATCCCAAGCATAGGAATGGACTTTGGGTGCCCATCCCACAAGGAGGGATACTCCCTGAGCCTAGACACAAGTGGTGGCCTAGGCACTATCCCAAAGCATGTGACAGACTTTGAAGACTTATGGAAGGCCTCACCCTTCCTGGGGAGCAGAAAGGGTATGGGATGGTTGTTAGTTGCAGGGGCAGGGGAGGAGGGGAGGGAGACGGGCCTGGGATTGACATGTAAAATATTGTCTTTCTAAGAAGAAAAGAAAACAAAAGAAGAGAAATTGGGAGAGACCCTTGAACATATTGGTACAGGAGACTGCTTCCTGAATATGAAACCAGTAGCACAGACATTGAGATCCACAATTAATAAATGGGTCCTCCTAAAACTGAGAAGTTTCTGTAAGGCAAAGGGCACAGTAAGACAAAATGACAGCACACAGAATGGGAAAAGATCTTCACCAACCCCACATCTGACAGAGGGCTGATTTCCAAAATATACAAGGAGCTCAAGAAGCTAGCCACCAAAACACCAATCAATGAAATTAAAAAGTAGGGCACAGAACTAAATAGAGAATTCTCAACAGAAGAATCTAAAATGGCTGAAAGACATTTAAGAAAGTGCTCAAAATCCTTAGCCATCAAAGAAATGCAACTCAAAACAACTCTGAGATACCATCTTACACCAGCCAGAATGGCTAAAATCAAAAACACCAATGACAATCTATGCTGGAGAGGATGTGGAGAAAATAGAACACTCCTCCATTGCTGGTGGGAGTGCAAACTTGTAAGACCACTTTGGAAATCAGTATGGTGGTTGCTCAGGAAAATGGGAATCAGTCAACCTCAAGATCCAGCCATTCCTCTCTTGGGCATATACTCAAATAATGCACGTTCATACAACAAGGACATATGTTCAACAATGTTCATAGCAGCATTGTACATAATACCCAGAACCTGGAAGCAACCTAGATGCCCCTCAACTGAAGAATGGATAGAGAAAATGTGGTACATTTCCACAGTGGTTTACTACTCAGCAGAAAAAAGCAATGGAATCTTGAAATTTGCAGGCAAATGGATGGAACTAGAAGAAACTATCTTGAATGAGGTAACCCAGTCACAAAAAGACAAACATGGCATGTACTCACTCATATATGAATTTTAGACATAGAACAAAGGATTACCATCCTACAATACTCTTTACCAAAGGAACTAGGAAACAAGAAGGAATCTAAGAGAAAAATGCATGGTCCCCAGTGAATGGGAAGGGCCACCATGATTTCCTAAGCTAATTCAGAGCATGAGGGTATGGGAGAGGGAGCTGGCAGAATGTGAGGAGGAGAAGAGGAGGGGAGAGGTGGAAATGGAGGAGCAGAAGAATCACTTTAATTGAGAAGATTCCTCCATCAGTGTACCTGAAAGCAAGACTGCATGACATTTCTTTATTTCCTTCTGTTCCTGTCTTCTGTTTCTGCCTTAGTTTCTGTCAATGCCTATAAACTAAATAATCCATTCACTCCCCAAGGTGATTTTGGTGTCTTATCATAGCAATAGAAGAAAACAAATATACACTTTCAGTGGAAATTGATCACCTATAGTCATCTAAAGGTATGACTATGTGCAATTTCTCCCATTTAAATCCCAACTGGAGTTGTTGCTATACCAGTCTTGTTCAGTCCCTATATTGTTAGTATTTTATGAGTGTACTTTCCCTGTCCCATCTAGCCGACAGATATTATGGCCCTCAACATCTTTACATCTTTCTCTCCACTCTTCCATGATTTTCTCTGCTACTTAGGTGTAAGGGTTGCATTCATTGGAGTTGAGCATCCATAGTCACTTATATTCACTGCATTCTGACCAGTTGCAGAACACTGTAGTAATCTCCACCATTAGTGAAAAGAAATTTCTTTGATTAGATGTGGGAAGCACACTTTTATTTTGCATAAGGATAAGTCTGGAAGGTCCTTAATTGAGCTACTTGAAACTGAAAGTTGTTGATTGATGCAATGATGAAATACTTTTATGCATATATTACCTAACCAATGAAATTTTATTTTAAAGCTATGAGGTCTTGATAAGGAACTGAAACACTAATAATTATTTTATGCTTTACAAACTATATTGCTTCTATTCCAAATATGTGAATAGGTAATCATAAAAGACCGAGAGCAAATGCTGTAACTATGTTCCGAATTTTATTAACTAAACAAAATAGTCATAGTTAGCCTATGGGCTATAACTTGATGACCCTGAACTACAGCATAACTTAAGATATCTGATAATAATATTTAGATAGATATTCTCTCTTGGGATTTGGCATAAGACACAGCTGGCATTGGGGATCCTATGGAGAAGAGAAAAGAATACACTGAAAGTCACTGAAAGAGTTGGCTAATCCACATGAACAACATGGAAAAGATCCCTATCTCATAATGCATGAGATTCTAGCACAATTTATCATCTTTTGCTGGGGATGCAATTCCACAGAACCATGCTACCTTTCCTCTTTCTCACAAATTGCCAAGGTAGTAGCAAAGCACCAGCCAAGGGTTCCTGTGCACACCTTCCAGTTTGCATAAGGAACTCCTATTCATCTTACTCCACATTAAAAACAACATAAAAATTCCAAGGCAGTACTGAGTACTCATCTCTAAAAATATTTTTGAACATACTGAGAATCATTATTCACCATATTAAATAAAGCTTTCTTTATGAAGGAATAACAGATCAAAATATGACAACATTATGTTTTGTAAAATTTGAAAAGTCATGAAAAACATAAGAAATCACAAAGGAGATTGGCAATTTTTTCAACTACATTAATAATAAAATATACAAATTAAGATGAGACTGAGATACACTTCTATATTTGATAAACTGTTAGAATTTTAAAAGACCCAAAATGTAAATATTTGAATTTGATTAAAGAAAAGAAAATACTAGTTGGAATTCCTAAACCTTTTATGGAAGGTATAAGTTGATACAATAATATTAGAACTCTTCATGACCAGACACTCTATTACAAACAATTACCAGTGCTATATTTATTCCCTATGAAGTAGAAATTGTATTTTTACATCTGAAATGGAAAACCTACACCTAGAAGACCAAATAAAGTGTGGTTCAATTTCTGCATTGAGTAAAAGTAACTAAAACTCATAGGGTTTTTTGTAGTAATATATATATATATATATATATATATATATATATGTGTGTGTGTGTGTGTGTGTGTGTGTGTGTGTGTGTTTCAGTAACATACAAGATTACAACATAAAATTCAAGACACTTATTATATTTTCTGTGAGCAAAGGACTGAACATATAAGCAACCACAATAGTTCTATTTCTTTCAACATTATTTTTTCATATTCTTTAAAATGTGTTCAGATACATAAAAGTAAATGTTTGTGTATATATAAAACTTTCCTATTATCTTTTGTGACTAATATCTAATACAAATAATGATGAAAAAATAAAAAAACAAGAAACCCAAATTAAGTATTGGGAATGTTTGGAGAATTATAGATTCATAGGTTTTGAAAGAATATCTGTTTGTAAGATAGTTAAAATTTAACTTTTCTTATTTCCCAATTCTAACAGGTCACTTTAAAACATTTTAAATCAATAGGTTGGACATTAAGCAATATCTTGTCCCTTTTAAATATATGTGAATATCTTGAAAACTTAAAAGCTAGCAAATAAATATCTGGGAAACCAAAATGAAAGACAGTTTGAATTTTACCAGATAACACTCAAAATTTCCAAATCCCTTCATTCACTTTCTCTATTGCCCAGTTTAAACTTAATCATCTCCTGCCAGCATGATATTTATTAACAAAATATTTTCTCTCCATTTAAAGCCAAACAAAGAGGGGAAGCAAGCTGTGACCAAGAGCAAAGCCAAAGTTTAAAATAGTTCAGATTTAATTCAAGACAATCCCCTATGATGGCAGATGAATAATTTTGTGTGCTAGACCATCCTAGATACATTTTTTGACCAAGTTGAGTTCTAGGCAGTTATTCAGCCTGAAAACACTATTATTATCATAGGCATTGCTCTTCTTCAATGCCAGGTAGCACTGAGCATTCACAACTTACTCCTTTCTTCTTTTATTTTCAGATCACAATAGAAAGAATCATTTAGAAAATTGAAAGAAAATCTCCCTTGCCCTCAACCATCAATTAAGCTATATTCAAACCAAATCATTGACTTTCTTTATCTAGAGTTTTGTCTTAAAGAGGAAACATTTAATTTGAATTTTTTCCTCATTCACTTATCATTCCTAGGGCTTCTTGACATTGACATAGTGGCAACATTTGTTCTCTGTTTTGTTTAGTTTGCTTTGCTGTCAACCAATCCTCTCTTTTCTCATTAGGTTTGTCACTTTTGTTGTTTTGTAATGACATTTGCAAGAAACTGCTATGTCACAGGGCTCCTCAAATACTCTAGGGTGACTTTTCATATGTGTTTGCTCAGAAGCTCTGCTTTAGTGTTCTTTGTTCAGCCTTAATTTAAGAGACACCAGAGGAGAATAGACATGTTGGTGCATTCTGCTGCTTGAGTATATAATACTGTTAACCACCAAGAGTTGGGGGAGGCATATTTTAGCCATAAAAGTCTGAAATTCAGAGTTCTAGCAGAAATCGAATGTCTGAACATCAACTAGAGTCATGTGTCTATTTAAAGCTTACCTGTACCCCATATGGTTTTCTGGGAAAAGAAATGTTATCTAACAGCCTTACCTATTCCTATTTGACCCTGATGCATAGTTACAGCAAGGACTGGCAGAATTCTGAAATTCCTTTTAGCGTTTGATTATACACCATCTCCCTTTCCAATGGGGCTCATACAGAGAGTCCTCACAGATTGTAATTGCCATCTTCACTATAATTGTAACGGAAACTATACTGAGCAACATTATCATCATCTAACCTTTATTGAATGCATGATTCACGAAAGTGGCAGGAATTGTGCTACAGAAATCGCATGTACTAAAATGATCTGATACTTCTGTGTTTCTCTTTCCCACATTTCTTCTCATCCATGATACCTTCCTTTCTTTTCCTCTTCTCTCCAGTCTTCCTACAATTAAACCTAGGCTAGATTTGATTCAGATACCCCAAAGGCAATGCAGGTCCGTTTTTATTATTCCCATCTGTGTATCTTTAGCTTTTTAAAAATCTAACAATGGGAAGTGTTTAATTTTATGACATTGATAAGATTGTTACTAAATTTTAAGACCAATTTAGAAAGAAATATCTGTGGAAAAGGTGAAAGATGACCTGAGTAAAAAATATAAAAGAGACAACTATTGCTGTTCTTATTTCCACTTTTAAAAAATATATTAATTTTCTAATATTCCTACATCTCTCTTATCTATCAAAATTGTATCAGGCAATTTATGCCAGAATCACTCCTCCCTCCCTAAAATAACAATTGGCTTATATTGGAAAGGGAATTCTATAAAATGAAATCTGACCCAGTTAAAACCTGTATATGCTTGGTGGTACAGCTTAGAGCAGATAGTTAATCAAAGACTACCTCTTTGTTTAAACTGCCATACTAGCATGTGACCTGCATCTTTGAGGACATTTCAAAGTTCAGATTAAATGCTAGAGCCTCAGTTTTTATATTTTCACAGTAGAACAAAAAGTTGAAAGATGAGAGCTATGTAATTGTTTCACTAACCTTGTTTGAATGTGTCATCCTCAGAATTTAACCTGACAAATTTAGTTCTCATTGCTATGCATTTTCTCTTACCTAAGGAAAAAAATTATACCAAAGGAAAAAAAGCAGATTATAAAGGGTTTTTAAAAATGCTCTCCTCTGATAATGAGATTGATGACTGTCTTATATGCCATCCTAAAGCTGGTGAAAGTAGAAGCAGACACCCACAACTAATCACTGAACTGAATTGGAATTCAGTTGCAGAGAAGGATGAGTGAAAAGCAAACTGGAACAGACCAGGCTGGTAAAACCCACAGAAACAGCTGACCTGAAGATCGGGGAACTCTTGCTCCCCAGACTGATAGATGGAATACCAGCATGGGACTGATCCAGACCCCAGGAACATGGGTTTCTGTGAGGAAACCTCGGAATTCTACGGGACCTCCTGTAGTAGTTCAGTACTTATCCCTAGCATAGGTGTGGACTTTGGCAGCCAATTCCACATAGAGGAATACTCCCTGAGCCAAGACACAGGGGGCTGGGCCCAGGCCCTATCCCAAAGGATACAATAGACTCTGATGACACCCTATGGAAGACCTCACCATCCAGGGAGAGCAAAAAGGATATGTAATAGTTTTAGTTGGTGGGGTGGTAGGGGAGGATGGCAAGGTGAAGGGAACTGGGATTGTCATGTAAAACAATCCTGTTTGTAATTCAAATAAAAAAGTTGATAAAATAGGTATTCTTAGAGTCTGGGTGCTGCTCTGGACCCAACTCCCACCATCACCCCTTCATCTGGTCTTCCGAGGCCTGCTCCTCCACAAGAGTTGACCAACCCAGGCAGGAAGGCCCAGCCTGAGTCTAGCCACACCCCACCCTTGGACCCCCTCTGCCCTCCACCTTCTGCTTGAGTGAGGAGAATACCAGGAAATGCCAGGCCATCCAGTGTTGTAGACACTGAGGTCTTGGCCAACATATAACACCAGGAGACTAGAGGAGATGGAAAGACCCCACCTGTACCCACTGGAAAGGGGATAGGAAGAAGACCATATAAGAACATACTCAACCATAAGACTAATATAACACCAGAATCTAGGAACTCCACATGAGCAAGATCTGAAAAGCCCAACCAGAAGAAGAAAAAGAGACAGTTCTTAAAAACTATCTTATGAAGATGATGGAGACCCTTAAAGAAGAAATGAGAAAATCTCTTAAAGAAATATTAGAAAAAAACAAACAAAAAAAACATTAAATGGAGGAAAAGACAAACCAAAAAATTCAAGAAATAAACATATCTCTTAAAGAGTCTAAAGAAAGCCAAGAAAAAACAACCAAACAAGTGAAGGAAACAATTCAAACAGTTTAAGATTGGAAAGCCGAAATAGAAACAATAAAGAAAACACAGAATGAAGGGATGCTGGAAATAGAAAAGCTGGGTGAATGATCAGGAACTACATATTTAAGTATAACCAACAGAATAAAAGAAATGGAAGAGAGACTCTCAGGTGTTGAAGACTCACTAGAAGATATACATTCATCAACCAAAGAAAATCTCAAGTTCCACAAATCCCTAACATAAAATATCCAGGAAATACTGGACACCTTGAAAAAAACAAACCTAAGAATAACAGGTATAGAAGGAGGTGAAGAAATACAGCTCAAATTTACAGAAAATATATTCATCAAAATCAAAGAAGAAAACTTCTCCAACCTAAAGAAGGATATGCCTATGAAAGTACAAGAAGCTTACCAAACACCAAATAGACTGGACCACAAAAAGAAGTCCCCTCACCACATAATAATCAAAACAGCAACAACACATACAGAATAAAAAAAGAATATTAAGAGCAGAAAAGGAAAAAGGCAAAGTAACATATAAAGGCAGACCTATCTGAATTACACCAAACTTCTCAGTGGAAACTCTGACAGCCAGAGAAGGTCCTGGATAGATATTCTATAAACACTAAGGGACATGGATACCAGCCCAGACTACTGTATCCAGCAAAGATTTCAATCACTGTAGAAGGAGAAAACAAGATATTCCATGACAAAAACCAGATTTAAACAATACGTATCCACAAACCCAGCCCTACAGAAAGTTCTGGAAGGAAAACTCCAACCCAATGAAGATAACTACACTCACAAAAACATAGGCAATAGATAATCCCACTTTACCAAACACCAAAAGAAAAAAGTTGGGAAATCCACACATAATAACACCAACAACAACAAATCTTTTTTTTTTTTTTAATATGGAACCCTTCACGAATTTGTGTGTCATCCTTGCGCAGGGGCCACGCTAATCTTCTCTGTATCGTTCCAATTTTATTATGTGTGCTGCCGAAGCGACAACAATGAATGGTCATTAATACCCCTAATGTCAATTGTCTTAACTTGCCTATAAAAAGATACAGGCTAACAGAATGGATATGAAGACAGAATCCAATTTTCTGATGCATAAAAGAAATACATCTCAATGTCAAAGACAGACTTTACCTCAGAATAAAGTGTTGGGAAAAGATTTTTCAATCAAATTAACCCAAGAAACAAGTTGGTGTAGCAATCCTAATATCTAACAAATTACAGTTCAAACTAAAATCATTCAAAAGAGATGAAGAAGGTCATTTCATATTCATCACAGGAAAAGTCCATCAAGATGAAGTCTCCATTCTGAACATTTATGCCCCAAATACAAAAGCACCCACATTTGTAAAAGAAACAGTACTAAAGCTCAAATCACACATAAAACCTCATATACTTATAGTTGGAGAGTTCAACATCCAGCTCTCACTACTAGACAGGACCACCAGACAGAATCATTACAAAGAAACAAAGGAACTAACAGAAGCTAAGACCCAATTGGGAATAACAGACATCTATAGAGCATTTCATCCAAACACAAAAGAACATACCTTCTTCTCAGCACCACATGGAACCTTCTCTAAAATTGAACACATACTTGGCAACATAGGTGACCAGCACAGATACAAAAAAAAAAAAAAAAAATGGAATACCTCCTTATCTATTTTTTATTAGAAACAAGCTTGTTTTTTACATGTCAATCCCAGTTCCCTCTCCCTCCCCTCCTCCCCTGGCACCCACCCCCCATCTCAAACACTTTCTGCTCCCCGGGGAGGGTGAGGCCTTCCATGGGGATCTTTAATTTGTGTGATATCATTTGGAGCAGGGTCTGGACCCTTTCCAGTGTGTCTAGGCTGAGAGAGTATCCTTCTATGTGGAGAGGGCTCTCAAAGTCCATTCATATACGATTCATATACTGATCCACTACCAGAGGCACCATTGATTGCCCAGATCTCTCAGATTCGCTCTGGCGGTCTGAAATTGTCCTATGGTGGTTTCCCAGATATAAGTCTGGGGTCCATGAGCAACCTCTTGTTCAGGTCAACTGTCCCTGAGGAGAGAAGGGGAGAAGGAGAGGGTGGAGGAGAACAGGAAGGACTGAGGCAGGGGAGGAATAGCGGAGGGCAAGAAAGGAGATGCCTTGACCAATGAAGACAGTACAGCTTTGGAGAGAGGTCTGGCACAATGAAAGTGTTAGGGGATCCACAGGGATGATCCCAAATAAGAATCTAGGCAGTGATGAAGATGCTGCCTTTGATACCCTTCCCTTATAATGAGATCGATGACTACCTTGGTTACTATTTCTACAGCCTTCACTCAGTAGTTGATCGAAGCAGACATCTAAACACTGAGGCACCCACAGCTGAACACTGAGCCATTCTCCTGGAATCCAATGGAGGAAAGGGAGGAGGGATGAGCAAAGGAGCCAAAACAGTGCTGGAGAAACCCACAGAAACAGTTGACCTGTCCTAGTGAGAGCATGGGACCCTAGTAGTAAATCTGGGCTACCAGCATTGTACCGAAGCAAACCCTCTGAATGTGGGGGCCAGCAAGGAGGCCAAGACAGTCTATGGGACATCTAACTATGGAGCCAGTGTTTATCTCTAGAGCACAAATGGACTTTGGAAGCCCATTCCCTACAGAGGGATTCTATTGCAGCCCAGATACAGGAAAGGAGGGCCTGGGTCCTCCCCCAAATGATGTAAAAGATTTTTATGGTCCCCTGTGGAGTCTCACTATCCCTGGGGAGGGGGTGGGGTACGTTTGGGGGGCTGTTGGGGAGCATGGGAGAATGGGAGGTCAAGGAAATGGGTGGGATGTACATGTAAATAAAGTACTTCTAAAATAAAAATATATGCATTTTTTTAAATTGAGGTATTGTGTTGATAGTGTATATACCCATTTGGCAAAAAGGAATGATATTATAGACATTAGGAGGACAATTTGTACTCTCTAAAGTATCCCCTAAAATAGCACTGCAATATACTGTGTTTACATAACTGGGTGTTTGCAATTCTGGGAAAAACACTTCCAGCCTTCATCTATGCATCCATGAAAGACTATTGTAACCTATGGAGGTTGTATTTTAATTTCTTGGATTCAGCTGCCTAAAGAGGAGAACAAAACAAGTTCCTTCTGAAGGTTGCTCTTAGGATAACATGCCCATGTGAGCAAAGCACTAATCACTCCTCTAAAGTGATGCACACTTTTTATTACTGTAACAAAGGTAGTGCTTAAGCAGTCTTTGTTCATAGAGTTTTCTGTAGCTCTCACCTTACCTCCTGCTTTCTTTCATATAATGCTAGAGGGTAACTTTTCTGAATTCAGAATTCTTTAATTAATTATAGATAAGGTTATAAAGACATCTATTAAATCACACTTCATTCATTTGCATTACCTCTAACTCAAAATTTACACAACAATGAAAGATGAAGATGTTTAAGAATCCCATTATGTGTTAATGTTTCTATCCAGTAGCTTTTTCTTAGAAAGAATCTAGCAGGAAGTCTCCTAAAAGGCCTTTTGAGGTAAAGTCTGTCATTCTGGTCAATATATTCTGTGTTTATTTAAGTCTTTGCAAGATCTGAAAACCTTTATTAGTACAAGGCAAGGAAATTAGTCTCTCAAGTTGCCTTTCATCAGTAAAAATCTACAATTTCCAATGTCAAATGACATAGAATAAGAGCAAAGGCTTGAATTCTTCAGAAAGTAGACATATATAGCAAAGTAGTTCAATCAGCCAAGTGTTGGCCTCACACTGAATTTGAACAACAAAATCCTTTCAGTGTTGAAATATTCTCTGTCAATGATACAGCTTTGATAAACAGCATATTTTACTTCTATTTTACTTCTAGATATCATTAGCAATAGCTCTATAAATCTTTCCAGTTTGTTGCTTATTGGCTTTTTTTCCTAATATACTTAGGAAACTCTACTAGGCTTCAAACAGTACTTGGATGCCTTTTATTGCAGTGTGTGTGTGTGTGTGTGTGTGTGTGTATGTGTGTGATGTTTTATTTCATTTGATAAATCTACCTATAAATCAAAAGATTTTATTCTCTATCCCTGTATTTCATAAGGAAAATTAATGTATAATTATCCAGTACCATAACAATAAAAACTAAAATTGATTGAAAAATCTGTAAATGTCAAAAATCAATAGGTAAAATATCTAGTATTAAAGAAGATTTATCTGATGCCATGCTTTAAACACTGGCATTTTTGGAGAATTTTCTTTCAAAATCATTCTCTTCTCTATATTCCATTGTTTAGTATCTCCCTATGCAATATGTCACACGGTGTTTGGTCATTTAACAACTACTCCTTTATCTGGAGGGGCATTGAGAAGCATGGAAGCACATATTGGCAAAATAGGAAATAGCCTGGTAGAGTGACGTGCACCAAGCATCCACAGAGAGATGCTCCCTGGAAGCAGAATCTACTACTAATAGCAATGCTTGGTGAGAAATAATGTGCCCTGTGGATCATCACCTTCATAATCTTCACCCCTTGCCTTCTTTGCCATCTGCTTCAAAAGTCTATTCACCAGCCAGTCTTCTTGCTGTCTTTGCTGTAACAGCAGCTTTAAATTGTGGTGAGCCAGGTGGTTGCACTAAGATAATGCCACGCACGTTCACACAACAATAGTAGAATCAGGCATGATAGGAAATTATGGATAGACCAATTTGTCACAGCTCACTACAATAGTCCCAGACTGGCTCTTAAGCAGCAGGACTGACATAATCAAGATGCTACTTCTTGTGGGCCAAGTAAGCAGAATTTACTGAATAACATCAACAATTTTTGTTGTACCTAATTTTGTTATAATTGCCTAGATTTCAGATATAGTCTGTCATTTGGAAACGTATTCGATATGGTCAAATATTGAAGGTAAGTTTCAAGGACAACAAATGAGTGTTTTAAACCTGGGAAATTTCTAAAGCATTGCCTAACCTAACCTTATATGTTATGTAAAACAGTGTTCTCCACATTTTATATTCAAGATTCAATGATTTTATCTGTTCAACAAAATTCCTAATAAGGAATTTAAAAACACATTAATACAACAATTGATATAATATAAATACCATTTCAAATATTTTAATAGGACTATTAATTCTATATAGTATTTGATAGCATAATCTATTTCAAGTAGGATATCAGTAGTACAGATTATCTCTCATATAACACAACTAAAATCACCATACTTTTCTTACTGCATTCTTGTTTATCAAAACTATCCTTAAAATAGGGTTGCTATATTTTTTGGTTGTGAGCCTAGCCTTTAAAGGCTGAGACATTTAGGATGGAGGGAGAGAGTACTGGGAAAGACATCTAGAATTGGGGGAATCTCTGGGATGAGATCGAAATATAGTGCAATGGAAACTCCCAGGAATCTATGCAGACAACCCCAGCTAAGACTCCTAGCAAGGGGTAATATGGAACCTGAACCACCCATCTTCTGTAACCAGGCAAGACTTCCAGTGGAGGGACTGGGACCCTAACACAGCCACATATCCAATGACCCACAATTTGCCTTGACTAGCCAACTAATGACTGGTCCCATCTTGAGGCCCATACAATTAGAGAGAACCCATCCCCAACGCTGCCTGGAAGGCCAGGACTCAGAAGCTAAACAGCCCAAAGACCTAAGATAGAACAACACATGATTGGCAAAAAAGAAAAAAAAAAATCAATGAAATTATTCCTAATGATACTCTGCTATGTGCATATATTGTTGCTTAGTTTAATTTGTCATCAGAAGGGCTTCACCCAGAAACTGATGGAAATATATGTAAAGACCCACAGCTAAACATTAAGCAGATCTCAGAGAATCCAGTAGGAGGAAGAAGGTTGGGGCCAGACTGTTCAAGAACCTCACAGAATCAATTAACCTGGGCTCACAGGAGCTCACAGAGGTAGAACGGCCAACCAGAAAGCTTGCATGGGACTGACCTAGGCCCTCTGCATATATATGACTATTGTGCACCTTGATCTTCTTGGGTGGCTCCTAACAATTGGGGCAGGGCCTGTCTCTGACTCTGTTACCTGTTTTTTGGACCATTTCCTTCTACTGGGTTGCCTTGTCCAGCCTTAATAAGAGAAAATGTACCTAGTCTTACTGAAATTTGATATGACATTTCTGAATGATTATACATGGGAGGTCTGTCCTTTTCTGAAGAGAAAGGAAGAGGAGTGGATTTGTAGGGAAAGAAGGGAAGATGGGGGGAGGAATAGAAGGAGAGGTGACAGGAAGGGTAAAATATGAGAAGGTAGGAAAAATAAATTAATAAAGTAATCAGTAAAAAGATATATGTCTAACACCACAGATAGCCTCTGTCTCACTTGTAACATGAAGGTACTCACCATTAACTCATGTATCTATCAATTAAATTAAAGATATTTTGGCTTTTAAATATTTAATAAGACTGACATGTAACTTTTGCATGTGCTATACTTTGAGAGATACAACTTTAAAATGTTTCCATGTAACGTTACAAAAATACAATAGAGATATAATGCTAAATATAAATGACCAGAAATAAGGATTTTGAAGGATGGAAGGCAGTATTCATAGGCAGCTAGTTGTGAGCTTCAGGGTGTCAGTAAACCATTCAGAGTAAAGTGGCCTTTAAATCAAATCCACCTCTCACAATATGATTTATTCCAAAGTAATATGTCAAAGTAACTATTTTCTCTTTTGGTGCTATTCCTGATTATCTCTCAAAACATCCTGATCTATTTTACACCAAATGGGATACTGAACCAAGACCATTTCTCAGGTACTACTGATGCTAACATTTAGGAAATTTGGATATTGGGAGTTCACAGATCTCTGTCTTTATTTAGTGCCTATTTTCTGTATGACCATTTAAAAAAAAAACAGTCAATAAATCCACTCCTGAATTTCTTTGAGCATATATGGGTGGACAGTATTCTGTTTGCCCTGGTCTAGATAAGATCTGAGAGAGCTTTGTGCATATTTTCTTGAACTGCTTAAAGAAATACCTTATTGAATGAAGTTAAGGTCATTAAGACTTTCTTGGACAAGGTCTCTGTGGTCTCTATGATATTATACTTGGGTAAATAACCATACTTGGAGAGTATAATCAGCTTTCTCAATTATATTAGATTTAATTTGCAGTTATCAACCACAGATACAACAGTGAAAGCCACCACTAGCCAATTATGATTTATGGCTGCCATCAGTACAGAACTAGTCAAAATATATCTAGGAGCTCTAATTGGCCTTATTATTTATTAAGACAGTTTCATCAAGACTTATACACACCTGCCAAACTACTGCCTGTGGCAAGAGCAAAAGTCAACCAGAAATGACTATTATATTTTTTAGGTTACTTGTTTGCTTAAAATTATTGAGCCCCCCAAAATATCCCAGGAAGGCTAAAATGTAGTGTAATGGTTGGTTTTAATGGTGGAGAAAATTACAATTCAGACCTCCTTACTAGTACAAATATTAATAATAATTCCAATTATTTCCAGTTATTCTCACAAACATAGAAGGTGAAATTGGCAGGTATGGTTAATAAAAAGAACATTTTTTTTCTGAAGTAGAAGACCTGAGGTATTTGTAACCCACCAACAATATGACCTTAACAACCCATACCCAAAGCCCTAGATTTGGCTTGCCAATCTACAGAAATGGGAGTAGTATTGATCAATCTTTATCTCACAGGATGTGTGTAAGGGTTCACTGAAGTTTATAAGAATATTCATATGTAAACACAAGAGCCCAGTTGACATGAACAGCTACAGATTATTTTAACAAAATTGCAAATCTAGTTGTTTTTCCTACACATTTGTTTCCAATCTCCCTTGCATATTGAGATGGTACATGAACAGTTTCCTTCTTCCTTGCTATATCATGACTGTTTTTTTTTTCTGCAGAAAATAAGAAGATACTCAGATGACCAAGAATAATAACCAACTTCATGCTTTTCTGTTACTTTGCAGATAATATAAAAGAAAACATACATCCGAGGCTTGCGCTTGACCAGCTTTGAGTGAGAAGCAAGAGAGATGTATTTGCTAGTGATGGATCCAAGGATCCAGAGATTAACAATCTATGTTGATAAGAAACTCAAAGTGGGCATCGAGTTACACAGGCCAGAGTGTACTTTATGATGAAGACATTCTTGATGCAGCATTAGAAGGAAAAGTCAGTGTCCCTTTTTTATGGAAGTTATGTTCAATCCATAAATTTACTTTAAAGGATAATACGAATAGTGAAGGAAAAGATAAATTTCTTATCATTGCTTGTTGCTTCTATCACTAGACCTTGCCCTTCAACAATCTCTACAAGAGTAATATAAAATTAAAACATAAAACAAAGCTCTAATTTGAATGGACCCTAATCTTGCTGATGGGTATTTCTGGGTACCACTCTTCCTCCATACTCCTTCTAAACCACAGTGAGGATGAACAACAGAGGGAATGATAAAATAAACTTACCATAAAGTCAACATGGAGCTGCAGGCTTCTCATTCTCAAATAAAGCAAATCATCTCTGTCTTTCTATGTTTATGGGAGTGTGTGCGCGCATACTCAGATGCATGAAAACAGATCCTTTTCTGATATCTATTGCTTTTATCTAAAATTCTTATTATGTCTATCAGTTAAGAGAATTGGGAAAAAAACTAGGAAAGAAAGAGTGACTCCCCTTAGGGAGCTGACAACATAATAGAATACTGTTTGTATCACAAAGTTGAATTTACTCCCTGGTGGTATGTTAGAAAGCTGTATTCACCAGGGCAATAAGGAAGCCCCAACTCAGCATAGGGGCAAGTATCTCTTTCTAATTGATTAATAACATTTTCTGTGGTATGAAAGAAAGATAATTTGAATCTTTAGATATTAAAAAGGTAAACCTCTGTTGCACTATTTCATATAATGATGCTTATAATATTTGCTTCCACATTGTAAAGATGATTTCATGATTAGAAGTATTATATAAAGAAAAATTGTAGTTTGGAATGATGCAACTTAGAAAGGGAACTTTGTATTACCTAGAGTAACAATATAGCATGAAAACATTGTAGCTATTGTTGTTTTATGTTTCTTTGTTTGACAAGTAACATATTTAGTTTATGCTTAAAATAATTATATATAAGGATAGATAGGCTCATGGAAGAGAGGTTACAATTTTTTATTTGTAATTTATTTTTCATTTTACATACCAACCCCAGATCACCCTGCATCCCCTTCTCCTAAGCTCCTTACTTCCCCCCTTCCCACTCCTTATGGGAAGCCAAGAAAGCTAAGCCTTCCCCGCTCTATCAAGACTGAGCAAGGTATCCCAGCATAGGGAATGGACTCCAAAAGGCTAGTTCATGCACCTGGGATAGGTCCTAATCGAACTGTTATGGGGTCCCCCAAACAGATCAAGTCACATAACGGTCACCCACATTTGGAGGGCATAGTTCTGTCTTATGCAGGTTTCTCAGCTCTCAGTCCATAGTTCCGGAGCTCCTACAAGCTAGGGTCACTGTCCCTGTGGTTTTTCCCATCATGCTCATGACCCCCATGTTCCTCCCTCTCTTCAACTGAAGTACATGCAGGAGCACAGCCCAGGGCTTAGTTTTGGGTCACTGAATCTGCTTTCATCAGTTACTGAATGTAGGTTCTTAGCTTCTGTGGGATAATAGTCACTTGAAATTGCTATAATTTTTCATACTGACTCTCTATGCCAAAATGAAAATAAAATATGTTTCTTACAAATGACATCCATGTTACCCGGGATTCCTTAGAAACCAATTATTTGGTGATTCCTTCAAATGCTCTGTTTTTAACACATTTATGTTTTAATTCACTTTAAGAATAGGAAAGCAGGAGTATAGGCAGACTCAGAGTATCCACGAGGGTTTGACTGACCTAAAATAATAACAAGATGGCCAGGCCAAACCAGCATTGCCTGAATGTGCCTCAGATATCTTTCCTGAGTGTCAATAATTACTAGTCTCCTTCAAGGGACCTCTCTTTTCACAGTTATATATTATCATTATTGCTATTACTATTATTATTATTATTATTATTATTATAACAAGTTTTCTATTTGCTTTTTTGAGAATTTTATCTATGCATATGTTGTATTTTGATCATGTGCATTCCCAAGCCCATGTGCTAACTCTGAGTTCCTATACCTTACAAACTTAATTTTCTTTCATTTTTCAGAATCCATTCTGTTCACTTTGTACTACCTCTATACTCTTAGGTGTGGGGCCACCTACTGGGTCATGGCCACCCTAACAGGGGCCACATCTTAATAATCTTCCTCTGACAAAATCGATCAACTATTCCTAGTTTCTCAGCAGCAGGAAGTGGGGGTGGGGCTGATGAAGGCCTCCCACCTTTCCATGTTGTAATGTTGACATGCTGGCTTGCTGTTGTGTAGGTCTTATGCAGACAACCACAAGTGTTCTGGGATCATGGTTGTAGTGGTCCTGCCATATCCAGAAGACACTGCTGGCCTCTAGTGCTTCTCAATCTCTGGCTATTTCAAACAATCTCCCCATCCCCTCTTCTTTGATACTCTCAGAGGCCCAGGACCAATCAAAGTGTGATATAGATGTCTCAGTTGTGGCTGAGCACCCAAACAGACACTTATTTCTCTATACTTTGACCATTCTTGAAGTTTTTAAAGGTCTAACAACTACTCTCCTTCATCTTATTTATTTAGCATCTGCATCTCCTAGAAGTAGCAGAGCTTTTAACTTTTGGATGATTCCTTCTTTCTTTTTTCCTTTCTTTCTTTCTTTCTTCCTTCCTTCCTTTCTGTCTCTCTTCTTTTGTCTTGCTACAAGTTTATTTTGGTGAGGTTTTCTATTGCTGTGGTAAACACTGTGTGTGCCCTAAAGCAATCTAGAAATGAAAGATGGGTTTACTTAGCATATTATTTCCACATCATAGACTACCATGTAAGCAAGTAAGGGCAGGAACCTGAAGGCAGGAGCTTAGGCACAGGCTATGAAATGGTGATGCTTTCTGGCTTGTTCATCATGGTTTGCTGAGACTGTTTTCTTATAGAAACTATGACCAACCGCCCTAGATAGTACCAGTCCAAATGGGATGGACTTCTGCTATCAATCACTCATTAAGAAAATGTTCTGCAGGCTTTTCTACAGTATAGTCTTTGGCAACATTTTTCTTAATTGAGGCTCCCTTCTTTCTGGCAATTCTAGTTTGTGCCAGGTTGACATAAAACTAGTCAGTACAAAGTACCACGATATACATAAAATAGTACATAGTAGCCCGAAACTGTTAGAACCATAGGAATGTATTAAAAGTAAAAACGGTCAGTCATATCTAATTCTGAAAAGAAGTTAAAGTGAGGATCAAATGCACAAAGGTCATTGCAGACATCAGTGGAATGAGAGCTGCCACCTAGCGGAATGAGAGGGATAACTCCAGAATGGCAAGGATTGAAGGGCCTAAGGGTAGTACTGAAGCCAGTACTAATAGTGAAGACGGTTAAAAATAGAGAATGAGGGAACTGATGGCCCAGAAGCACCAAAAGAGGTAAAATTCATTATCAAAGCAACCTTCATACCTAAAGGTCCAAGCATTTGAAAGAATATATTTTAAAGGGATTAATAAGCACTAGGATTTGTAAGGAGAGAAGAAACAGCGTTTGGTAGAAAAGTGTTTGAAGGTGTGTAACTTTTGTTTATGCTGCATTTGTTTAACTCTGTGAAGATGTGTTACTGTACTTATCTAAAATGCCTGGTGGTCCTAATAAAGAGCTGACTGGCCACAAGTGAGGCAGGAGCAAGAATAGGTGGGGCTGACAGGCAGAGAGTATAAATGAAGAAGAAAGGAGGAAAGGGGCAAGCCAGAAAACAAGGAGAGGAGGACAGTAGGGGCCAGCCACCCATCCAGCCATGGAGTAAGAAGGAAAGTAAGATAAACAGAAATAAGGAAAAGGTAGACAGGATAATTTAGATTAAGAAAAGCTTAATAGAAACAAGCCAAACTAAGGCTGAGCATTCATAATTAAGAATAAACCTCCCTGTGTTGTTTCTTTGGGTGCTAGGTGACAGGCCTCACCCATAAAGAACCAAAGAATAAACAACAACACACAGTAAAAGAGAGAGAGGGAGAGACACACACATACACACATACACACACACACACACAAAGAGAGAGAGAGAGAGAGAGAGAGAGAGAGAGAGAGAAAGAGAGAGAGAGAGAGAAAGGACAGAAGAGAGACACAAACACACATAATTAATAAATGTATTATTGAAGTATATTTCCAAAACAAAATGAAGAGGGGAGGGAAGAGAGAAATGCTAAGAAGAGACAAAACAAGGACTACACAATTGACATTGTAGTCCAATTTGAAACTGGTTGCTTAGATAAAGCAAAGCTATAACTAAAAACTTAGAGAAATACCTTCTTGCACAGTAATTTATGTTGAAAATTAGAGGTAAGGACATTGACTAGTAAATGGATTATTCAGTCATTCAACCTTCCTGATGTTCCAAAGGGCACATTCATCTGTATGGGCTATGATGTAATTCCTCAATGCAGCATTTTCCTAGCCTGAACTATACATGGAATTGAACATTCATGTCTCCAAAACAAAATAAAACACAACATGTACCTATTTTTTTATGTTAGTCTAGCTGACTCTCAATCTTATTTATAATCTGGCAATCAAAACAGAGGAGGGGAGGAAGAGCAATAAGTAGAGTCCCATTTTTATCCCCATAGTAAATATTGTATCTGTTTTTCTGTCTGGAACTACACTTGGACATCATATCACCAGTTGAGACCAGCATAAGGTAAAAGCACGCTAAGTAGACCTACCTACAAAACATCCTGCTTATTCACACAGAACACTGTAAAGCATTAGTCACCTGCCACTATGAATGTAAGGCTGAGGGAACCAGAGTTCATTGCTACTGTACAGGGTCAGTATATACCACTTCTAGCCAAGGAAAGAAATAAGATTCAAAATTCTAAGTACAGTTTATGCTAGTGATGATACTTAATTTCCCATCAACGTATTTTTAGAAAAGAACGTATTCTTTTTAGAAATGATAATACATTTGAAAATATCTATATGATTTCTTTGTGTCCTGAAAGAGAGAATTTAAAAAGGGTCCTTATATAATAGATGTCAATTTCTTACAGAGAACTAGTTGAGATACAAATTCTAAAAGCCAGTTTGAGATTCTCCAAATAAAATTTTCCAATCAGATATCCTGAGACTTTTCTGTTTTAAAGGGGGAAACAGGACTTTATTATAATGTGGGTTTGTAATATAGGATTCTTTTGACCATATCATGTCGTCACTTTTTTGAGTTTTCAAGATTTGTTTTACCATTTGCCTCATTGTGATAATAAGGAACAAGTAAACATTTCAAGCTAGGTGCAAACCTCATCTGGAGTTGTGCTCCTCTGTCCAACTTGGAAGCTATGGGTTTGTAACAGAGCTTAGGGGTAATGAGGTCCCTTGGTTTCCAGTCTCCTGTAGGATAGGGCTTAGATAATCCCCTAGCCATAAACTTGCCTCCTGTCTTCATATGATGCTCCATTTGGAATATTGTTTCAGCTACGACTCAAACAAAATTGAAACCTAAGAACCTGGGGAGTTTTCCTTCACTTAAATAGAAATTGTGTTTCCTAGGACTTTTGCAAGTGTCTGTACAGTTTCTTGGCTGGGGAAACAGTGAGCTGCTAACTAGATGTCAGCAGTTAGTTGCTTTCCAGATCATTATTTGGTGGGCCCAATGCGTACCTCAAGATAAACACCATATGTTATGCCAAAAAAATCCATTCTCTGTTGATTTAAATGGTTCTGAAATGTCTATAAATAAATAAATTTTCAAGGTTAAAAAATAATAAATGTTGTTTTTGTACAATGTGAAGATGACACTTTGCTAAGGCACCTTCTGATTGGTTTAATAAAGAGAGGAATAACAAATAGCTAGGAACAAAGATGATAAACGGGACTTGAGGACACAGAGAAAAACTCAAGAAACTGATATAGGTGTAGGGATTTAACCAGCAAAACATGGAGATAGTTGGACATGCAGAATGGAGTAGTTCTAAAGAGACACATGGCAGATGTAGAACAATAGAAACTGATCAATTTAAGTTATAAGAGTTAGTGGGACAAACCTAAGCTAAGGCAAAGCTATCATAATTAACTCTCTGTGTCATTATTTTGAATCTGGTGGTATAAAGAAAATCAGACTACATTTAAGTGTCTCTACTAATGTCTGGAAAGTACAATTTTAAAAAATTGTTCTTGGCCTTCATTAGAGAAAACAATAAAAAAATGAAGAAAGTGGGTAGAAAGAAATTTGAACTCTGATATTGTACTGACAAGAATATCACATGTGTTCATCTTCAATGCTATATTCAGATCATGTCTGGGCTTGAATTTTCAACTGGACATATGAAATCCACACAGAAGCAGCACCATAGGCCTGTTGATAGTCTGCTCTTAGATGACAGTTGGTCTATGTGATTAGTTAGGACCATTCCTACTGGACACCATGAAAGTACTAGAACCACAGAAAAGCTACCCAGTTGTGGCAGATGAACAGACAGCACAGCCTTATTGTAGAGCCAAAGGTAACAGACAAGGGATGGGCCTAGGAGTCTGAATGGCTGGAAGCAATTTTAGAATCTAGAAAACCCCAGGAGGAAAGAATGGAGCAAAATAATAACAATGGAAAATGAATTTCATTTCATTTTCAAGGCAGAGTCCAGGAATCTTAAATTTCAGTTTATTTTAAAGAAAAATATTTGAATATTGTGAGAAGCAGTTCTAGACATTTACAAAAGAAAAAACATACAAAGTGGAAAATCCAATGTCCTTTAGCAAAATATAAAATATTCTACTCTCTCATAGGAGACTGAAGATACTAACGGGAATATTTCTAGAAGATATTTCAACCATGACTCTCATTCAGTAGTTTTGGAAGGAAATTGACCTGAAAACTTAGAAAATAAGTTATTAGTAATAGGTTATGTGACAAGTAATTAAGACCCTTAAACAGAAATTAGCATTATGGCTGAGCAAATAACTCTGGAATACAGTATAAATTTTGTAAGCCATTAAACCTAGGTGAAGAGCTGCATGTTGCTCTCAAGAAGGGAGAAACATTCTTTTAGGGATAATCCCTAACAGGTTATCCAGTCCCAAATAATAATCCCTAATACCTATGAGTAATAACTAAAATTAACCCAGGAGGAGGGTACGTGTGTCTGTGTGTGTGCGCGTGTGTGTGTGTGTGTGTGTGTGTGTGTGTGTGGTGTGTGTGTGTGTAAGAGGTTATTAATTTGCAAAGGAAAAGGAAGAACACATAATGGGTTTAACACTGAGGATTATACATGATGTAGATATAGTATTCATATATAAATCTCCAAGTCAAATTAAAGAATATATAATGATAACAGAAATCACTAGTAGACATAAACATTTTATAGAAAATATACCAAATCACATCTTCATTTGTATCAAGTAATCTTGTTACTTCAAGTTCAATGAAAACAGTGGTAGGGGCCTGTTAGCAAATAGGAGCAATTTGAACTTAATGCCACAAAACCATTTTGTGACAGTCAAGAATGAGTTCTTGTACCAACACTAGAACTTTCTTCTATAGACTTCTCATTTACAATCAATGCAACTAATCACTTTGCCTTTCTGAAGATCTTGTTTTTTATAAAATGACTTTACTTTTGTTTTCCTAGCAGACTGATTCAGAGTCAACTTCACTGTTTTATTTTTCTCCTGCTTTGATTTGCCTCAACTATGAATTGTTTGTTTTAACCTTTGATTGTTCCTGCCATAACTCCATTTAGCTTCATATGCAGTATCTCTGCAATGTTATCTAATGTGCTTATGAAAACTGATAAATTTGAAAAGGTGCTTATTTTCCAATCATCTATCTTCCAAGATTGTCCATTTTTTCCAACAGAGCATTACATTTATTGATTCTTAAAAAGCACAGATCCATTACAGAGAGTGTTCTTGCCCAAATAAGTCCTGATGTTATAATTCCAAGATGCAAACAGGGGGATGTCAATAAGAAATATAAAATAATATATTATGATAGTACCCTTTAAGCATGTAGCTTTTTTGGCAATGCATGTGATATACCAACCTAAAATAAAGTAGCTTCGAAAATTAGATTAACTGCACATTGTGGAATATGTTATTATTCTCTGATTTAATCCACCCAAGAAAATAATTGTTCTGTCTGATTCTCAAACAGAATCTTTTGCTAACGTATCAATTTCTCTCTGACATAAATGTCTTAAAAAAGAAATATGTGGTAGTTATGTTCCTGGAAATTTTTTGTCCATTTTTACATATTATACATCCTATAGATTATATTAGAACATATATAGAAATTTAAAGGAAGAAAAATTTTAAAGTCTAAACTCCTTGATTCTGTTACCTGCTGGATTCCCTCAATGAAATCCACAAGGAGGTATTTGTCATAGCATTCCCATTTGTAGCCTCATTTCAAATCTTTGCTGTATTTCCACATCTCCCACTTCCACATTAATGTCAAATACCAGCATCTTTAATGCGACTACAGTAATGTTGTGAGCTCTTCTGTCACTTGACTCCCAACCATTAGTTAAATAACAGGCAACCTATGTAACCCTTAATCTGTGCTGTGCACACTTTAGGATACTTTATGCATATGGATTCCATTAAAGGATCATGTGGTAAGTGCTACTAGAATCCCTGAAGAGCTGGCATGTGCATTCATGCAGAGAGCAATTGTTTCTATTCTACTCAAAGCAGGGAGAATGATCTTTTTGAATTGCAAAGCAGAGCACTGGTCTGCTTGACAGTTCCCGAACAGTGTCAGGTCTTACTCTAAAATCCAGTCTGTGCCCTGCTTCACAAAGCTCTACATCATCTTGCTTTTGCTTATGAATCATCTTGCTTTTATTCTTCTTGTCCATTTCAGTTAAGTCACAGAGAATGCTATAGCAGCCCAGTCTATAAAAGCCCACTGCCCTTGTCATTCACTGCTTGGAGTCTATGTCTTTGCCCAGTCTCCCTCTATGGTGCTATTTATCACAAGAACTCAGTTTTATTTTCACATAAAATAAAGCTTCATTTATCCTCTCCTTTTCCATATACTATTTGTTATTTTTGTTCTATTCACATATAGATATGTGGCACAAATTTGGCATGCTATAAATTCCTAGCAAATAGAAATCTATCAAATGAACAGTGTTCTATATTTTCTCGTCTATGTTGTTTTCCTTGATTATGATTTTTCTGTTCTGACAATATCTAAACCAGGATCTGTATATGTTCAGAGTAAGTCTGTGTCTGACCTGCCTGGCTTTCTTCCACAATAACTAATAATTTTTCTAACTGTGAAAATAATGGACAGCTCGAGAAATGCAAGCAACTTGAGTGTTAATGATGTGCAGTGAGAATGAAGGTTCATTAATCTACAGAGAAGTTTCAGACGGATATGTGACTGGTACTCTAACTAGATCATGGAACAGAATTAGATTTTAAGAACTTACAATAGTCACCATCGACAATCTATGAATGAAAACAACATACAATTAAGTTGATCTATATTTGATTAATAACAAAATTTGGATCACATAGTACCTAGACAGAATAATATAGTAATATATTGATGAAGTATTTTTACTATGGTTTTAAATTAAAATTTTACTCATTAAAAATTAAAATATATGGAAATGATATTTGCCAAATTTAGAAAAAAATTCAGTGAAATTAAATTTCAGAATTCCATGAACAGAATTTTAGTGATGTAATTTTAGGATGGGTTTAATTTAAGGAAGGGTGATGATAAAGTTATCTCTAAACCCTACAAAGAATGTGTAATATAAATTATGTGTTACTTTTAGCTTTTTGTAATTGTTTCATACACTATTTTGTATGAAGACTTGTCTCACTGTGAATGTTAGAGATTTTACTATATTTTCAAAGGACATGATTAACTGAAATGATTTGGTGCTCTATAACTGCCATAAGTTTTAAAGGGATTTTCAATTGTGAGAGCCACTTTAGTGACATTAAAATGATAGAAACATTAAAAAGATGGAAAAAAGTAGAAATTAAACTTAGAGATCAATGGAAAGTTGTAGATTATTTAATTTGATTAACCATCTATATGAGGTAATTAGTGAAAATAAAAATAAGGTTACTTAGTTGATATTTAATTTCAAGTTGGTATTTTGTGTTTGGAAATTAAGCCCTGTGAGGGAAAAGATCAATGCTGACATAGATATCTGTAATACATAAATCAATTTAATGAATAAAATGATCCAATATGGTGTACTCAGGAGTACTTATGTGCTATGAGGACACACCTACCTTTGTATGTTTGTAAATTAGGAAATTTATTTTTAATTTTAAGTAATCAATAAAATTTCATACTCACACATATACATACACATATATTATATATTCACATTTCAGAAAGTAATGCTCTAATAAAAAACATGTAATAGTTACAGGAATTGCTGCATTAATCAATCAACAAGATAAAATGTTTAAAGTTTTAAATAAGAATTTATGAAACACAGTCATCAATACACTCCACAAAACAATTGTGAACACTGTTTTCAATATTGGCCATTTCTGTATTGTGCAAAGGACAATTCAGAGCAATGGATTTATGAAAAACATGAGAGGGGAATTAATTTTTATGATGATGTTCATTATCAACTGGTTAACAGTCGTCACTCTAAGCCAGAGGCTGGTAAACTGAAATTCTTCTCCAAATCAGTCCCATGTCTTTTACCATATGATCCTTGGCATAAGACTGGGATTAGTTTGTTTTGTGATCTCATGTGTTTATCATGTTTAAATGAAATAAACGAAGGGGAAGGAGGCATAAATGTTCAATAAAAATCAGATAATATGCAACAGAAAATACTTTGGTGCTTCAAAACATATAATATATATGGTCCTTCCATAAAGACCTCAGATGTTCTAAGAATTTTATTAAAAGAATATTTAACTTTACACAAGATAAGAAAAGCAATAAATCTATCAGATTTCATATATGCAAATTTATATTTATATCTTGAAGAATGATACACATAGAAGTTACTATATATTTTAGTATATAATAAATGAAAAGCTGATTCATTACTTATAAACTTAATGTTGCTTGACAGGATTTGAGTAACTTGCAACTGAAAACAATGATTTAGTAAGAAAAACAATATTTCAAAGGCCATTACAAAGTTTACTAAACAGAAGAGATGGCATATAAAGTCTCATTGAGTCTTACATAAGGAAGAACATTATTTGAGAACAGTTTTAAAGATTAAATCATATTTGTTACTCTTATTTGGAGAAAAATATATGCCTATTGTAGTGTTAACATTGACAGTAAAATGAGAAGATGTAAGCAAAGACTTTCCTTCCTGCCACCAATTGTCTTCTGAGTTCTCAGTAAGATCACTTTCATCTTGATTCCTCTGGCCTTTGCCCTTAAATTAAAGATGCCATGCTGGACCTCAAGAGGAAAAACTCCAAATAAAGTTGATTTTCCCAGCTTTCCTTTAAAGGTATTAAGGACAAAATCTCCCTCATTGTTAGAAATAGTATGTGCAAAGCAGTGTCTCAAAACTTCTGTTCTTGTTCTTCTATCTCTCTCTCTGTGGCCTCTCTACTAATCCAGTCCCCATCTTTTGCACATCCCTGTACATTCTTCATGGGCCCCTGAGAAACTCATGGACTCATTAAAAACATATTTCAAATGGGTCTCTACATTTCTTGCCTGGGTCTAAATCAACCTGATTTCCCTGCAGATCTTCTTCCCTATGAAGTGTTTCAGGGATGGCTGCTTCTCTTGGTGATAGATTGACTTTCCTTCTAAGCTCCATTTATCAGGAGTCCTAATTGTAGAAAAATTTCCAAATACAGGAAAAATACACAAAAGTTCTACTATGTACTACTGCATCCCTAATCTCCTTTTTTTGTAATGATCAGACCAACTGGCCCTCATTTCTTAACTAGGAATTAAGTAATTATTCAGACTACCCCCATCATTCACGTAATTATGTATTTTGTCATTGCTGGAATACATCCTTGGACTCTAACTTACTTCAACATATCCCAGAAAAGCATTTCCTTCTATTGTAACTCACCCAGAAAATACTCTATTCATATCTTTATCAATAACTAAATTTTATGAGATACCAAAATCTCATCTAGACAAAACAATCACGATTTCAGTCTGTAATTTTCCTGGAAGTCCCTCATTTTTTTCCCATTAAGTAAGAGAGTGAGTGAACCATCCAATTTTTTTCACCAGAATTTTTCTGATAGAGTTCCGACCCTTTTTTCCACTGTTGGTCTCTCCTTCCTTAACTTACTTTTCTTCTTAACTGATTTATACTTTCTAGCTTTACCTCTCTCTCCCAATGTTATTTTTACCTCCCACCCTGGCTAACTCTCTGGTTAGGGACAGTTTTCTATTTTGCCCCATTACCCATATGGCCAGCTAAAATTAGAGGAAATTAGGATTCATGCTGACAGGCATTGATACAGAGTTGAGTTTAAAATTATCCATTAAGACTATAGCACTGCTTTCTCTTGCTCTGATCCCTGCTTTTATCCAGACTGCTTCATGGTTTCTGCTTTCATCACAAATTTGTCATGCTGAGCCTATGTTCTCTTGTTCTACTACTGATATTTTTATTGCACATTTCCACTGTGTCTTCAATCAAATACTTTATTTTCCTTAGAATAATATCAGACAAACATCCATTGTGCCCATTTGAACATAACACACAACATTTATTGCTATTTCTTCCCAGATAAAGAATTTACCCCTAATTGCTGTCTCCCACATAGTTAACTTTTGATATTCCTTTTGAGATTTTCTAGCCAACATTCGAATATGGCCCACTTGCCCCATTTAAGAAATAAAAATTTGGCCTCATTGCTTATCAGAGTTGCTGCTGAAACCAGCATCCATTTTTGTTAACTGTAGCAATCTTCAGTACAAGAAAACAAAACAGAAACAGGAATCCCCACACACTTTCTCCCTGAAGCTTCCTTGGCAGGCAGAACTGGATCAGGACCATCACATTCAACCTCCTCCTCTCAAGCACCTCCATGGACTGTGTTAAATAAACACATGCCAAATAGTTTCTGCCCTCCTTTAGTTTTCCACCAGAAATAGTGGTTTCTCCTTTCTAATCTGTTCCCCAATTTAAGAACTATAAATTTGAGAGTATTCTGGGCCTGCTATTACTTCCAGTATATATCTACAGATTGAACATTTAAAAATATAATTTCAATACATATTTAATGAGTGAATAAGAGGATAAATTAATGTGAAATTTTGTGAGAATTAATCAAAGAGCCTTTTGTATGTCTTTGTCTTAAGTTAAGATCCTCCAGAAGAAAGGCTAGTTCAATAATTTCTGTGCCAGTGATTCAGAAATAGAAACTTGGAAGTCAATAATCATAATATGTATGATCTCAATATTCAATTTTAAATAATGTCTAATCAAATATGAAACTATCTCTCTGAAATTTCCTTGTGGAAGTACAGATCTTTTCCTCCAGCAAGTAATATCTAACAATAAAACAAATGAATGTGTCTAACTTACATTCTTCTCTGAGTAAGTGGCACTGACACCACCTTTGATGTAGGCTAACTAGATTGGATCCAGTCTTCTAATTCTAAATCAAACTGCACAAATGGAAGCCAAATCCAATCTCATCTTTGAGTATCCATAACTTACACTATCTCGTAGCGTAAGACAGTTTTGATTCTCTCTTGCTAGGTCTATATAGATGAGTATTCCTTAGTGAACACTAATTTTTACAAGGTCTTTTCTTAGACCTCTTAATTCTGTACCCTATATATGAAAGATGTCCTTGATCAAAATTTCCTCACTTTCGAAATAATGTCTAAATTCTCAGTAGGAAGTTATAGGAACTGTGGCTTGTCCCTAAATTCCATTGAAAGACTTCTCATTCCGAGCATATTAGACAATTGGTTTTTGTCACATCATGCTTATTTCCATCCTGTATTTTGCATTGGAAACTTTTCCAATCTGAGGAGTAGCAAGGCTCTAATGGAGAGCCCCTAACCCATAATTCACACAGATGGCTCTAATTAAACACATTGGGTCTCAAAACAAAGCAAAAGCACATGCATGCTGAAAAATAACATATACGGAAGAAAGGATAGGGGATAGATAGGGGCAATAAGAAAAGATGTGTGACAGTAATAATCAGAATTTGTTATACATATCTATAAAACAGTCAAAGAATAAATATAGTGAAGTTTTAAAATCAAAAATAATAATAAACCCAAACTCCCTGTGTTCTGTGATATCTGTTGTAATGGTTTCATGGTTTTGTTTCTGTTTCTTTGTTCAGACTTTCTTCTATTAACCAGACTGGGCTCAAAATTACCATGTAGCTGAGACTGACTAAGAGAATGTATTGACTCTCATGTTCCCAAACGCTAAGATTGTAACTGTTACCTACCACATCCAGCTTTCTAAAATTCTTTAAGTATTACACATGTGTTTATGTCACATGTATCATATAAAACGTGAATAGCTATTTCTCTAAAGATGTGTATTACTCATCCAGGGTAATTGATATTTGCAACTACTTTTCATGAGAAAATTTCTAAGAAACAGTCAAGCCTAAATACAAAGTTGATACTTTTATCACAAGTAGTTTGCCCATTTATTATTCTTTTCACATCTTGGAGAGAGCAGCTTTCATTGACTGAGATAGCTGCTCTTCCTGCTTTCAATCACATTTTTCTTAGATGAAGAGTGACTAGCCTAATTTATTTCATGCTCCATTCTGTTTTGAGTTATCCCTGCTTCAGAGATCTTGTAGTTCACTCTGATATTCAGGCTATATCCAAAGACTCTATATCCAAGTGGAGAAATGGTGGCACACGCCTTTACTCCCACCATTGCCTGGTCTATAGACTGAGTTCCGGACTACACAAAGAAACCCTGACTGGAAAAGAACCAAAGATGAAATACCTCTCTGTTAATATGCCTATATTAAGAAAACCATTCATCTCAGGATCGAATTCCAAAACAGCCTCTTGTTCTGGTGGTTATATTTTGGTTCTTATGTGTTAACTTAATGATCCCTGTATGAATAAAAAATATGAATGTGAAACCTGCACAAATTTTGTGCATAGGCCGAGACATTTTGTATGAGTGAAACTTATATTAATCCACAGAGATGTCATTCTGTGGGTACAAGATTCATCACTTTGGGTATTGGCATTAGCTGCTAAAACTTATAGTTACAAAAGCTAAGAGCATGGGTCTCCCAGAGAAATCCCTGTGTTTCACAAGTAAATGACCATTTCTTATACTCACACCTGAAAGTTGTGTCACATGCCAAGCTGAGGAAGTTAGGAGTCCAAGTACATGCTGGATTTACTGTCCATATATATTTATATGGAACTGTCTTGAAATTTGTAAGCAAAGTTTTACTAAATAAAAACCTTTTTCAAGGCTTTGAAAAAGCCTTTTTCAAAGTTAGGATGGGGAGAGGGCACTAGGGAGGAACTTGGCTGAAGGTAGCAGTAAATGGATAAGATCAAGATTTCCAGAGATCTACAAGGTTGACCCCACCAAAAACCAAACAATAATCTAGAGGCTACCTTAAATGGCCTTCCCCTATAATGAGATTGATGACTACCTTATATGTCATCCTAGAGCCTTTATCAGTAGCTGATGGAAGTAGAAGCAGACACCCACAGCTAAACATTGAGCTGAACTCTGGAATCCAGTTACAAAGAGGGAGGAGTGATGAGCAAAGGGGTAAAGACCAGAGTGGACAGACCCAAAGAGACAGCTGACCTGAACAAGAGGGAGCTCATGGACCCCAGACTGATAGCTGGGAAATCAGCATAGGACACCCACTGAAAGTGGTGTTAGGAGGCCTGGGCAATCTATGCGGCCTCTAGTAGTCGATCAGTATTTATGCCTAATACAAGATTCTACTTTGGGAACCCACTCCATATACAGGGATGCTCTCTCAGCCTAGACACACAGGGGAGGATCTAGGCCCTGATCCAAATGATGTGACAAACTTTGAAGATGCCCCATGGAAGGCTTCACCCTCCCTGGGGAGCAGATGGGGGATGGGACAGGGGTCCATGAGGGGCAGGGGAGGAGTGGAGGGAAAGGGAACTGGAATTGACATGTAAAACAAGCTTGTTCCTAATTTAAATAAAAAATTTCTTAAGATAAAAGAAAGATATGTTATATACATGTGTGAAATTTTCCAAGAATAAGTAAAAATATTTGTCACAGAAAAATGTATAACTTTAGAAAGCTTATGTTTAAAATGAAAGCTATATTTGGTCCCAGTAAAAAGTAAATAGTGAGAGTATTTACCTTTTCACTGTTTTACAGTGAGGTGGGCATGTCTTTGCAAGACAGTAGGCCACAGTATTTAAGTACTGGGAAGAAAATATCCAACTTTAAGTTATAGTAACAGCAGTTTTAACTGTAAGTTAGAACAAACTCTTTTTTTTTTTTTTAGTTCTAGTTAGGGAACAAGCTTATTTCAAGTCCCTTCTCCCTCTCCCTCCCCTCACCCCCAACCTTCCTCCCCCACCCCCAGCACACCCTCCACCCCATCCACCCACCACTCCCCAGGCAGGGTAGGGCCCTCAAGGGGGGCTCTGCAAAGTCCACCGAATCTTGCTGTGCTGGTCCTGGGCCCTTCCCCAGGTGTCCAAGGCCAGAGTGTAACCCTTCACGTGGGATGGGCTCTCAAAGTCCCTTCTTGCACCAGAGAAAAATACTAATCCACTACCAGAGGCTCCCTGGAGTGCAGAGGCCTCCTTATTGACATCCATATTCAGGGGTATGGATCAGTCTTGTACTGGCCTCCCAGACAGCATCTGGGGTCCATGTGCTCTCCCTTAGAACAAACTCTTAAAGCATCTGTATTTTCTTTTCCAGTCTGTAAAGGGATATTAATTCTTATGGCTGCTTTGAGGGAAGTGAATTAAGCTACATGTGATCTGAAAAGTATCTCTGACAAATAGAACAGCATAATGCTGGCTATTACTATTTTATTTTTGCCGTAGGGAAATTCTCATGTTGTAGTTTAAGTGGTTTGCTTCAAGAAAAATGACTCCATTCTAGAATTGTACAGAGCTGCTGTTCTGCTTGGGAATGATGCTCAGAATTTGTCATCGGGGTCAATTGGTAAAAACATTGAAGAAACAGCTTGAATTCGAGGAGCTATAGAAGTCTTTGAATCCCCATTTTACAAACTGCTTTGGTTTCACTTTCAGTTTTCTAATTCTATCCATTCCACCCACAGACTAAGTTCTCATAGGTCAAAAGTATATTCTAATCTGAAAGAGAGCAGTGATCTTATGGAAATAAACGTCTCTAGTTCTGTTTAGGCTGAAGAAATATTTGAAAGAGCATCACTGCAACTAGACCAAAAAGTTCATTGCATGCAGCTATTAAAGGACAGTAGGAAAAGTAATCAGTATACGCTGAATTACAAATGGGAAAAAATCCCTCATCTGTAAATTTAGAGGCAGAGAATATTTGTCCATGTCTCAGAATAGGTGCACTAACAAGAGCAAGAACATAGCATCAGTCAAGCCATTGAGGATAGTATAAGATAACAGGCCGTGTTGAAATCCTGGAAAAATAAAAACACAAAAGAAAATATTAACCTTCAGAGTAGCAGAAACAATCAAACAAAGGTTCAAATTAAGGCCTCTATTTGCTAATCTTGTCAAGTTGACACCTTTGTGAAGAAGGAAACTCAAGTGAGGAACTACCTGTATCAGGATGGCCTCACAGACATTTCCTTGAATAATAATTGAGAAGGATTCCCTAGCCCTCTATGAGAAGTGGCTTGCCAGGACAGGCTGGCCTGAGTTGTATAAAAAAGGTAGATGAGGGGTGGGAGGAAGAACTGTGGTTGAAACGTAAAATGAAATCAGATTTTTTTTAAATGGGAAAAAAGAAAGGTAGATGAGCAAACTGGAGTGAGCAAGCTATTCAGTGGTATTCTTTGGTCTCTGCTTCAGTTCCTGCCTCCAGGTTGCTGCTTTGAGTTCCTGCCCTGACTTCTTTCAGTGATGGATGAAGATGATCTGGGTGGGCAATCCAAATGAATTCTTCCTTCTCTCAACCCTAGAGTTTTCTGGGAAGACAAACCTCAATTAACAAAATACCTCATTAAAATTGGCCTGTAAGCATGTCTGTTGATACTTTCTTTATTAAAGACTGACATGGGAGGGCCCAGCTCTGTGGAAATGGTGCCACTTCCAGGCAAGTGGGTCTGACCTGTATAAGAAAGCACATGAAATAAGAAATCTCCCAATCTCAATGGAAGCAAAAAAGGAAGCAGCATTCTTCCGTACTTCAGTTCCTGAATTGTTTCCCTACCCTGGTATTATAAAGTAAGATAAAACCTTTTCCATCCAAGTTGCTTTTGGCCATAGTGTTTTATCACAGAAATAGAAATCCTAACAACGATATGTCTCAAGTTGGATTTGTTCAGTGTTTTGAAACACCAACAGAGAAACAAATTAATTAAAAGGAAATTCTAGAGTGGAGTAAAAGGAAAATCATTGGCATAATGCTTAACAAACATTAAAGAATATGTGTACATATATTTAAATATTTGTGGATATAGTAACTTACCACATATGTATTAAAAAGGTTCAATGTATCTCTGATAGAGAGAAGAGAATGAGGAAGGATACATTGATATTAGGCAAGTATTCCAGGATAACTGAGTGAAATATTGAATGATGGTTTCAGACTCTTGAAAGGATGCAGATGTATGAATGATACCTTATTATTGAGCTTCATGATCATACTGAGGAGTACAATTTCTAAGCACAATGACATAATCACAAAGAGGAGAGAAATGTCAAGTTGTAAAATAAATTTGAATAGCAATTTAAAAACCAAAACCCCCACTGTCTCTGCTCTCTTCACACATCAGAACTGAATTAACAGCAAAAAAAAGGTAAAACTAATCCCAAAGTCAAAGGATGAAAATGTTTGTTGTTCTAAGAAGAATGCAAAAGAGAATAAGGAAATATTTCTAAAAGACTAGAAGTGTAATGCAAACAAAGCCAACATGTGTGGGACACAACCAATCCTGGTCTTAGAGATGCTATAAGAAAAAATAAACCAAAACCTCTTTAGAGTGAAGAAAAGGAAAATAAATAAAACATTGGTGGGATAGAGAAAAGGACTATTTTCTTCTGAAATTTAAGAAGAGGCAAAGTTTATACGTGGAGATTTAAGTATAAAGGACTAGTTCACATTGCCGGGAATGGTTTCATAGTTAGATGAGATAACATTTCAGTTGTAATTTACTTAAATATAGATTTTTAGATACACCACAATATAAACTTTAAAGAGGTACCTTGCATGGTTTGTGGCACAGAAGAATTGGAAAGTGGAAAGCCTGTGGTCATCTTGAGATACATGAAGAGATGAAAGATCCTGGTTTAAAAAAAAAATGCAACAAAGAAATCAAGAATGTGTATGTGTGAGAGAGAAAGGAAAGACATAGGAAGGAAGGAGGGTGGGGAGGGAGGAGCAGGGAGGGAAAAGGAAGGAGGAAATGAAGGAAGAATGGAAGGGAAGGGAGGGTAGAAGGAACAAAGGAAGGAGGAGAGGGAAGAAAGGAAGGAAGGAAGGGAGGAGGTGAGGGAAAGGAGGAAGGAAAGATAATTGTAATTTTCACTTATTATATATAAAAATAAGTTTTAATTTTAAAATAATACAGGTTATTATAAAGAAAATATGTGTAGCATTTTCATGGTTATTTAATTAAATAAGGTGAACTTCTAAACATCTAAAGAGTAGAGCATATGTAAGTATGAAACCATCTTTGTTTACTAAGTGCTTATATTGAGGTTTAGTCAATTTATCCTTTGATTCCATTATGTTTCTGTCATCACTAAAACTCTTTTGGAAGAGATACTCAGTGTAGCCCCAATCTTCTGACTGCTTAGGAACTGCATACATTCCCTTTGTAGGCAGACCACAACGCTAAGATTGGAAGGAAGTTTCTTCTAAAGTACATGTTTGTAGCAATGACCCATCTTATCAACAGGTAGGACCATTGAGTTGGACCTGTAGATTATTGTTCTTCAAACTGTAATATAACAGCTTTAACATTCCATTTTGTCTAGTTCTAGGAGTCATGAGTTCACTGGACATGTGGCTGGAACAGAGATACACGGCTGGTTTTCAGTCAGCTTCAGAGTGGTTGCAAAGACTATTATGAGTCATTATTAACACATTTCAGAACATATGACAGAGTACAACACACAGAGGTATGGGAAGATCAAGCCATGGAAATGATGCTTGGTGTGGATATAGCATCCATAGCCTGACAGAAGGATGAACTTTGGGCTGACCTTTCTCACTCAAGGAAGACTGTGTGCAGGAGCTGACCATAGTTAAAAAAGGAAGTAAAAGAAAAATCATATTAAGGGAGAATTAATGCAACTATGGAAGGTGAAGGAAAGCCCTTTGTACTTGCTTCCTCTTCTTTCATTTCATATCCAGGGGACAAAGTGTGACACTCACTTTCTCCTTCTGTTTAATTCTCATCACTAATTATCTTCACTTGTTCAAACACTGTATTTTTGTCCCTTCAGATCCCTGTAAATTCTGTACATGAAGTATCAAAGCATTCAAAATGAAAATAAGGCTTATGTCCAGTTATTCGGGTTTCTTTCAACCACAGAGTTGGGAGAATCATATAGTTTGTTTTCTAAAAATGCTACTGCCATTTATGAACAAAGAATACTGAATATGATATATATGATGACACCGAAAATTGCACAAAAGATCTATTAGTCAAGAAATGCTCAAAAATGAGTGCATTGGGAGACATAATTAGATTTTCTGGGCTTGTAAATCCCAGTGAGACACTAGACGAGGGAAGCAAAATGAAAAGGAAAAAGAATACAAGGTGAGCAGTAAGAGATACTGAGATACTATGGCAGATTAGGAACCACTGTTTCTTTCTCTTTTTTTGTCCTTTGTGCATACAATTCAACAAACCATCACTTCAGTTCTCTGTTTCAATAATTTCACACACCAGTTCATAAATATACCTGTTGAGTGAGACAGTTTGACATTCCTTAATAGGATTCTACTATTTTATAACTTTTTTGTCTTCTCATATCACTTTCAAATGACAGTCTACTAATAATGCAAATTTGATTAAGTAAGAACATGTGCCATATGGAGTAATTGACAATGTTTGCAATATTGATGAGGAACCTCAATCCAATCAATGTAGTGTGTTTACTAATTCCCTGCAGGCCTCCAACAACCAAAGGAGAAATAAGACTTTTAACAAGCTAGGAACAGTTAATAAGTCATTCCTCTGTGTTTTCATTATTTTCTTAAAGCATATGTACTCACAAATTTACATTACAATATGAGGTATATTTTTCTTTATTTTAAATAAAATCCCAGTCTATAAAATTGTGTATTTTATGAAATTTTCATGCATTCAGAAAATAATTATTTCATATGTCATCTTTCGATGAATGCCTTAGAAAATCATTTTCATATTATTTTCTTGAGCATAAGTTGAACTCATGCTAAATTGGATATATACAGATTGGGATTGTCTCCTCTGGCCTTTTAAGAATTCCAATTCATTACAACATCCCTATTCTTCTATATTCAAAGCTCTGTCCACACCGTTACATAATTGTGGTACATTCCACATTCTACTATCAGTAACCCTTGATCTCACATGCAGTCTTCAAAATTGAAGTTTGAAACTTAGAATAAAAGGAAAAATCTTAGTGTAAGTAATTGTTAATGAAATTCAAGGCAATCTAAGTTCTTGGGAGCATTCTTTACTTTCAACTGCTGTGTTTAAAAAGAGTGCTTTCCCCACAGCTAGTAGTTAGAATTTCATCATAAAATACTCCCGTAAAAACTATTTAATTTTTCTACCATGGGGAGGGAGGGTTTGATCTCTTATTAAACATTTTATAGAAAAGTCTAAAAGTGCTTTCAATTATTTATTGAATTGAAATCCAGGCCTTGGAAATTGCTGGCATACACACGCACACACACACACAATATTATCAGCCCATTGAGAACCATTAGGTTGTAAAGCGCTGCTGTAGCAACATCTCTAGTACAGCTGCTGGAGCTCATGCAACTTTTACTGCAGTTATAAAGTCATTTATTACATTTCCTTTATGATGCTAATGCATTGTGGTCTCTTCCTTTATTGATTCCACTGTGATAAAGACCGAAATGTATGATATTGTGTGTGTACTGCGGGGAGTGCATATGCACACAGAGGCAGAAATCCTAAGAGCCTGTTGCATTAAAAGTCACTTAAACTTAAAAGGTCCATAAAAATATTAATAAAGGCTATCAAAAAAGACATTTTTGTAGTGCATTTCAGTCATGTTGCTTCATTGTTCCCTGTAGAATTAGTTTCAAGTTATTCTTTATTAAAACACAGAAAAGATAGCAGGAGCGTCTGGTTTATTTTTCTTAATTACAATCATATCTTGTGGCAACACAATTTGCAACTCACTGAGAGCAAAGGTAACTATATTACTTCCAAATAATCAAGTAAAAAGAAGCAGTCATTACAAGGTAATGCCCACAGACCCAAAAGGAATCCATAATTGATAATTAGACATCTTGTTCAGATTGTCTAAACCTAACTTTCCCTATTAATACAATTGTCAATAAGGAGAATGACATTTTCTGTAGAGAAAAAAATCAATTATTTGAATCAGCTGCTACTTCTGTGAATGCTTATGGACAGTTGATGCCTACACCACAGGATCACCTCAGGAAATTCATCCCCAACTGAGGTCACTGGGTGGTTCCTTGTAATATGTATTAGAGCTGAAGCTGCTCACTAATCTTCATTTTCTACATGCTTCCTGTCTTTTACAAGGGGATGCAGTTGTGGAATGTGATGACAAGATGCTCTAAGAATAAGCAAAAGCGTGAAAAGCAATTTTCTTTGGCATCAGTTCTTGAGTGGGACCCTCAGTTCACAAATTTTATGGTATTTAATTTTCCCCAGAGAAGAGTTAAAATCAATATGTAGGTAACATTTAAGAAAAAGCTTTTTCCTCGTGTAATCTGAAGGTGTAACAAAGGTAATCCTGCATTCAAATTTTATCTTTCTTCATTAAATACATTTATATCAATGATGCACACATTTTTTACATTGTCACACCGGTGAATGAGCAACTTTTAGTAATGGACCTAATTAGGAATCTACCACAAAAATAACCCAAAATGTAGCACAATTTTGGCGTTTAATGTGCACTTAGGAGGTATATCTTCTTCTATCATTTTTCTGGGAAATAGATTTTGTTATAGTGAGTGTTGTTTTAAATCTAACTGCATACTGAATACATCATTTTTTTGTCAACCTGTTTTCAGGCTCGGCAACTACCATTCATCTTTGATCCTATACATCTGACATATGCCTATATAAGAGAAGTGTACATTGTGTTTCTGTAGTTATTTTATAATACCTAGTTTGATATCCTCAAAGTTTATCCATTTTGTTGTTGGAAGTTTTCCTCTGTCAACATTCACACTCAGACCCATAGAAGCTTTGCTATGTATCTGAGCCTCAGCTGGTAAAGACCTTGCCACTACTGTGGATCTGAGGTATTGGTTCTTGACATGCCTGTACCTATGTCAAACAATGCATGTTCATTGACTTGGAACTTCACTAGCTCCCTGCACCCATGAAAGCTTGGTATAATTAAGCTACTAAGTCACATGATACTTGTAGGCTATTTTTGTTTGGGAGCAGTCTTATTCATGGCTTTGACATACAGTGATTTGCTCAGTTTCTTGATTCCTGCTGGATTGACAAACTATAGGTTAAAATGTATTTTAGAATCAGGAACTGTGTGGCTTCTACCATCATTCTGCTGGGAGAACTGATGTATTTATGGTTTTGTAATTCCCAGTAAGCTTTTGAATCTTTTTTTCTGTTATTACTAAAAATTCTATAGGAAATTTGTCCAAGATTAAGGAAAAACTATAGATTAATTTGAGTAAAATGTTTTAAAATGTCTTCAAATCCATTCCAATGGAATCCTATATCTCAGTGTATACTGTAATTAAATTTTATCAAGCTTGTCTGTACAATGTCTTTTTTGTCATATATTAATATTAATATCACTACAGTAATAAGAAAGACAAATAAAATTCCTCTACCATAAACACAATTTGCATAAAATAAACACAAAAGTAAAACAACATATTTTCATGTTCTATCCTTTATTGCAATTATTTCAGATAAAAATAGTAAACTAGTGAGACAAAAAAGCCCAGAGCCTGGTGCACACTGCACAAGTACTTTTTCATTTACCTCTTTGTTTTCAACCACAAGCATATTCTAACAGAAGATACAGTAGAACTTACAATGCCATGTAAAAAGCCCTGGCATTTGTAAGGATTCTCTACAGGAATAGAATTTCCTGAATGAATATATATTTTAAAAAGTATTAATTAGATTTGTCTTAGACAATTCCAGAGAGGATTCTATCACTGGTTGTCTGTACACTGGAAAGCTGTGGACCTGGATGTTTCCCAGCCAACGAAGCTGGAGACCTCTGCTGTCTCAAGATTGCAATAAAGGCCCAGGGGATTCCTTATGAATACTTATCTACTTTCAAAAGCCATGAATCTTACTTCAGCAAAAAAGGGCTGCAATAGTGGCAGCCACAGGACAATCATACTCAACAGCAAGGAATCAAAGCAAGCAGATAAATAGTAACGGCTCTTCCATTGGACCTCCTTGCATCTGGGTCACTGCTGGAAGGTATCACCCTGTTTGCATGAGGATCTGGTCCTCAGTCAAACTTCCCAGGAAATTCCCTTCCAGACAAACCTAGAAGCATTTCTTAGTTTAATTTCCACTGAAGATGACAACTGGCACTGTCACAGCCCCTAATTACTGTGTTCATTAGTCAATTTTATGAAACAGTAGTGATAAACCAGTCATAGCTGTTTACCAAACAGTAGTGATAAACCATCATAGCTGTTTACCATCTATTCATGTATTACTGTTAAACAGTGTATTCAAATGCTAATGATGTTATTTTCAACCTTTGTCTGTGTTATATTTTTCTTATATAAAAACACAACTAAGGAAACTAAGAACAGGTATTGCTTAATATAATATGTAATTTATAAACCTAAGTATGTCCTTTACATAATAGTTGAACCATAGTTTTATATCATTGGCTTTCAACCTTCATTTAGTTTCCAACTGTGTGGAAAATTGGTTTATTTCATGTCTAAAATTATTTGAAGAGAAATAGCACAACAGATAATAGCTATCTTAACAAATTTTAAATGATGTTTAAAAATTATAAATGAATATTGCTTACATCTTAAGATATAATAATTATCCCAGTAATCAAAAAGTTTTATTAACTCCAAAAATTTCATTATAGCATTTTGCTGTAAGGATCATTTTATTTATTCTCTAAATCACTGTCATGTCCCACATGAAGGGATAATATTTTTCTTCTGTCAAATATCCAAGCACAAGAAAATAGGTCTAAGTTCATAACTGTCTATCCTAAAACTGTTTTATTTAGTCTTGTGAACTCCATTATTTTTATTTGTACAATAATTATTTTTATAGCTGTTTATATAAGTTATAAATGCTTATACATTTGTTTGTTAATTTGTTTTTTGCCTTTTTGCTGTAAAGTTTAAATGACTGTACCTGATGTAGAAAGAACATTCGATTTAAGGTTCTGCCTGGCTAATGCATCCTTATGAATCAATATTGTCTGCATTAATTGAAAGATAAAGCAATGGTTATTCATAGTATTTAAATTTTAATGTATGGTCTATAGGAAAAGTTGTGAATTGTAGTTAAATGCATATTGATATAATGAATACTATCAAGCTATAGCTAATATATATTTACCAACAACTCAAGGGTATTTCATTAGCTTTCAAAGAACACTAATTTATTATCACTGACTTTGTGGATCATATAAATGCCAATTGAATGCATTGTGCTTGAATAAAACAGATAAATCTCCCAGAACATATAAATGCACATATTTATAAATTTAGTCTCTCTGTTTAAGAAACATTCAGTTTACAAAAGAGCAATATTTACCAAAGAATTCTAAAACTATCAAGAGCATTACAGATATTACTAATACTACTTTTATAACCAGTGTCATATACTTATCTTTTCTTCTATAATGTCATTGTTCATATTTTTCAAAACAATAGATGAGTCATTGTACTTTCACCTAACCCAAATTTTCATTACTAAGGAATGAAGAATGCTATTTCATCATTCTCATCGGAATCTGCTTAGATTTAGACTTAACCTAATACAAACCTGTGACTGAGCCTGTAATTCTGGTCCTTGTTTTCGCCAGAGGACATTAAGATGTGTTAAAGCTTGATAGGTAGGCCAGGAATACAGCACATAGAACTACAGAAACAGACCAGACTTGGGCTGATAATTTGAGGATTACCTGATAGGGGTTGAGCCTTGTGGCAATACAAAGATTGATAGAAATTGGTTAATAATTAAGACAGAGCTAGCCAATAAGAAGCCCTGGTCTTCTGGAACCCAGTTGCAGTGAGGGAGGAATGAAGATCAAATGGGTCAGTACTAGGCCGGTGAAACCCATAGAAACAGCTGGACTGAACAAGGGGAGCACATGGACCTCAGACTGCTGTCTAGGAGGCCAGCACAGAACTGATCCAGACCCCTGAACATGGATGTCAATGAGGAGGCCTCCGCACTCTATGGGGCCCTATGTAGTGGATCAGTATTTTTCCCTGGTATAAGAAGGGATTTTGAGAGCCCATCCCATATGAAGGGATGCTCTCTTGGCCTGGACACATGGGGAAGGGCCTAGGCCCGGCCCAGGATGATGTGGTGAACTTTGGGGAGCCCGGGTTGAGGGCCCTACCCTGCCTGGGGAGTAGAGGGGGGATGGGGAGTTGTGAAGGGTTAAGGGAGAGGGTTGGGGCTGAGGGGAGGGAGAGGGAGAAGGGATTGACATGTGAAGTAAGCTTGTTCTTAATGTGAATTAATTAAAAAAAAAGAAAAAAAGGCCTAGTCATCAGCCAACAGATTAACAATAATCATAAGTATTTGTGGGTTTATTTGGGGCTGAGAAGGGCAGCAGGACCAAACTGGGCCATATTTTCCTGTAACAATTATTTAAAAGACTGAATGTAAATTTTATAGGAAATTAACTTATAGAAGCAAATAAAAGCAGGCATTGATTCAGAAGTAGCTATAGTTTTTAACTTTATTTTTATATTTGAGGATATAAGGAAAAATAATCTTCCTTAGAAAAGAGCACACTAATTGGTTATCAAATACAAAATTGAAGTAGTTGAATTTTTGCAGACATCTTTCCTGTTAAAAAATTTTAAGTTTGCAGAAATATCCTAATACAAATATTCAACTTTGCATATGAATTGCTTATGTTAATGAATATGGGTAAGAAATGCATGTAGGAACACATACAGAAAAAAGGGACTCTTGTTGGGTAATCCTATTTCTAGAAGGCTGGGGAAAATTAAGGAATGGCAACACATAACTTAATCCTAGTTGAAGTGATAGTGAAACCCAGTCTTTCTCATTATTTATAGAAATCCCCCCTGCTCTTAACTACATTAAATTTTTAAGTTGTGTTTTTTAAATGGAATCATCTGTCAATTTATCCATATGCTTCTTAGCAGATATATAGATTTGCTAGGAGTTGTTTACACAGACATAACTCTGTGATGTGCTTCGTTATCAAGTGCAAGTCCTGAGTATTTCATATGCCTTCTCCATTTAAAACAGGGTACCAATATACTTGTTATAGGATGATAGAGTAGAATAAGTTAACTGAAGACATAAAAGTTCAATGCATTTCCACAATAAGTAGTTGAAAACCACCGAAGATTAAACCTCTGTATGAGAGTAATTTCAAAAGCAGATGGCTCCACACAACTTTCATAGTCCTTCAATTTCTTTATTGCAAATAAAATACTTGCTTGAATTGGTAAAACAAAAGTAGATCACATCTTTTTCAACAGTACAAATTTTTAATAAGGATGCTGCAACAGGCTTTAAGTGATCTGACACAGTTTTTAAAACTTCTCACATGTCATTTTATGTCGTTATTCACAATAATATGCCCCAGTTATCAGGTACCAAGTATTGTGTCTACAGAGAGGATTCATCATTGAAGAATAAGGCCAAGCCTTGGGATATTTTCAGGAAAATGGGATTCATTCTGAAATGAAAAGAAGCATAAAGCACAGTGGGTATAATTGAAATTAAAATTAGCTGCTGTTATCCAAGAGAAAACAAAAACTACTGCTTTATAAAACTTTTGATTAGGTCACTGTTGCATTAGTTTTAGAAATTCATAAAGATAGTTAATTCTCTGTCTGATCTACAAAACGAAAGCTTTGTAATCACAGTCTACCAAGTAGTTTTAAGTCCGTACTCAAATAATATTTTGAACCTAACTTCATGTGGGGTCGTATTCTAGTGGTTGCATTGGAAATGTTCTTCCTCTTTTTTTTTTCAGAGGTCCATGAAACCAGAGACTGGATCTTTCCTTTTTTGTAACCATAGCACTTGGCCCAATGCTAATTGTGATTTTATCATTAACCAATGAATAAATAATTAATGGAATAAATAATAAATGGAATATTATATTAAGCTTCTGATTCAAATATACACATAAAGATAACCATGGGAATAATAGGATACAGTATAAATCCCAAGTCAAGACTTTATTTTTATAATGTCAACCTTGAAAAATTGAAGGAAAGGAAAACATTTATTTTAAATCAGATTTTAGGAAGTAAATAAATGAGACATAATGAACACAGCTATTTTATGTGAAAATGGTTTCATGATTTTGACACACAAGAAAAGCATGAACATACACACATACACAAAAACACTCACCATAAACTGAACTTCAAAAATTACAAACATACAACAGAGAAATGAAAGGGCAACTCATGGCATTTGAGAAAATACTTACAGACCGTATTTCTTTCGACAGTTTCAGACTGTATATAAGGCATTTTAAACTTCCTCAAGCCTTATTATCTGTCTCATTCTGCTTCCTCCTTTCTCTGAAACCTGTCTTCCTTATTAACCTAATGGCTTTTTGTGTATGACCCACTAAGTTCAACGGGCAGCCTATATGAGAGTGAGGAGGATGTTCTTCCACTGCAGCATGGACGGTTTGTCAGTGGTTACTGATAAACTACAGAAAGGAAAGATTTGAAGTTCCCAATCTTATGCAATGACAAAAGTTGCAGTGTGTTATGATACCCTCAACCCTGTGGCATCTGAAAGAAAGACCCCATTTCCAACCCTTCTCCCCACTCTCCAGGACACAGAATTCTTTGCTCCCTTCTGCGATGTGCCTTAAACCTTTGGGGAACAGTTTTCAATTTAGGGATGAGCTCCCCACGGTGGCTTAGTGCACATTGAATAGTTCTTTCTGTTAACTACTGCCCAATGCAAAAAGATTTTCTAATGAATGCTGGGGAATTCACTAATCCATACTTATTAAGGTACATATATGGAAGGCAGTTTGATATTGTCCCCATTTAGGACACCAATAATAGTATGTTCTCTCCTAGCACATCTGCAACCAGAGATTCTTGGTCAGGTTTACAGTACCAGATATGAGTTCTCGCCTATAGATTGGCCTTGAATCCAATCAGAAAGTCACTTTGCACCAGTGGGATTATTTTTCGGGTAGAATAACACTGTAGCTAACAGTGTTCACAGCTTGGTAATACTGTTAATAACTTTTCTTCTCCAACATACTGCAAAGCACCTTCCAGAACTATGAAAGCCAGGACAAAGGAAGCTTCCATGTCAGTAGCCGCTTGAGATTTTTAAGTCGTGTGACTAAAGTGTGTGGTATCTACAGCAACAGGATCTTATAAGAAATGCTACTGAAAGAAATACGAAATTATAGAGAAGATACCAGAGGTACTATTATGCTATTAAGATATTATTTCCTACTGATACTATTTTTATAAGTTTTGTATATGCCACATATGGCTCATAGTTGATTCCACTAATTTTGATTCCATTCCAAAGGACAAGATGATCGAAAATAAATATAGTTGTTAGAGGAGAGAGTTTCAAGATAGAGTAGGTATTTATTTATGTATTCCTAATGAATGATACTTGGAAAACTCCTCAAATATGTTTCATAGAAGGAATGACCAAGCCAACTCAGTAGGTAAGCTGATCAAAGAAAGCAGAAACCCAAGCAAATTGCTGGGTTCCTCCCACTCATATAAATGAAAGGAACTACTGTATAAATGTAAACACAGAAACCTATAACATTGTAGGTTACACGCAGTTTTGGAAATTGCATAATTGTATGACATCTAACACCTAATTTGTTTTAAGAAAATACTCCTTAGACATCAAATTACCTTATAATTCTGCTTCAACAATGCCATATAATAGCTCAAATATATAAGTGAAGCAAAGCATTCTTTATATACACAGAAAAGACATCTGATCAATTATCTCATTTACTATATATATAAACTATATCATATTAAAGAACACATTCTAAAATTAACGAACAATGTTTATTTTATGGACAAATAAATATTGAAAGATTCATTTGGTGTGTCAATTATGAGGTCAGAAACAGAGGGCAAAAATTATTCTCTTAGCCAGAAATTTGGAACTTTTTGATATTCATATTGAAAAGTTAATTGATTTGAAGAGCACAGGGTGAATGTGGCCTTTGTATTACTCATTTCATCCATTTCTTGTACTATACATTTTCCTCAGGACCATAAGCCCATAAATAATGACACAGAGATTTACTATTAATTATGAGTTTGGCCTTTAGCTTAGACTTATCTCAAATAGCTCTCATAACTTAAATTAACCCATTTATATTAATCTATATTCTGCCATGTGGCATTATCTCTCTTTCATCTTGCACCTCCTGTTTCTTCTTTGTGTCTTGCCTGTGACTCTGCCTGCTTTACTCCCACAGTTCTCTCTCTGCCCTGAAACCCTGCCTATACCCCCTACCTGTTCAGTTGTTGGCTGCATTGGCTGTTCAGGTTTTTTCTTACACCAGTCACACCAATTTCTTCACACAGTGTATAAATATCCCACAACAATCCCCATGATATAATTCTTTGTTTTGTAATTGTTGTAGGATACAGGATGTTAAACTTGACACACCAGCATCTTGATGCTATCACAGCCTTGATTTTGTCAGTTTTTGCTGCTACTTCATTAAGTCACTATTCTCACCTCTTGTCTCCTCACACTTTTTCGTTCCTCTCTTCCACAGGGTCTCACTGAAGCATCTTGTTGGTCATACCATATGCTCCTGCTCTTCCTATGCTTCATTTCCAGTTCCTTTGAACTTTCTCTGGGAATCCAACTGCTGATCCCAGAATTTTTTAATGAAGCCTTTGTGCTCATATGCTTGCATGCAATCGTCCATTGCACATAACTCAGTTTGAAGTTATATTTTGCTTGTATGGCTATCATGCTAATTTTGTCTTCTAGAAGAGGCACAAACAGTATGATCCTGTACCTTCCTGGTTACTAATAAGAACTTTATTGAGTTCATCTTGAGCTTTCCTTTAATGTCAGTTGGTAAATGCACTGATAAATCAATTAAAATGCAGTTGTTCACAGAGAACTACCAATTTTGTAAGCTTAAAGCTGGATTTTTTCCTATATGGAAACTATTGACAATGAACAAAATCCTGCTGTCAGAACATCATCATAATAGAAAGTATAATGAAAAATGGAGAAGATATTAGCCATTGGGAGACATGAATATCATTAACTACAACTTCTAAGATTTCAGTTTGGAAACTCTCTGGTTAGAATGGTAAAAGGAAATGACTCATAATGTATGTGAGGAGAAGAAAGATAGCAAATAATGAAAGCAGTAGCAAACATAAGGATGAGTTACAGCGTATGCCAATAAAAGGACAAGAAAAGACCTTGTATGAGTTTTAAATATTTTTCTATGGGTTTCAAATATTTTCTCTTTCTTTCTTTCTTTCTTTCTTTCTTTCTTCTTATTTCCATCTTTAAGACCTTATCTCTATTTATTGTGTTGAACCCAATATTTTAGCAATCTGAAAGAACTCCACTACAAGCTAAGAGGTGCACTGAGAGCTCTCCTTGGAGGAGGATATTCACATCTTATCCACTAAATGTATCATTTTTCTCCTCGCCTCTAAGCACTTTAGACCTAGCTTACTTAGAGCTGTTGGTTTAAATTGGCTTTCAAGGTAGTAGCATCATGTGGCGATGATTACTTTTATTTTGTGGTGGAAAAGCAACTTGTTAATTAAATTAACTGCCCTTCTCACCCCTTTTTCATAGAATTGTTAATGGACATAGATGGTTTACAACAGTCCACCTGATAGCACAGCATCTAGGATAATGACTCTTTTTAAAGGAAGTAGGGATGGCGTGCAGCTGAAATGGGCAGTGCATAATGAGACAAGAGCTAAGTGGGAATGCTAAGACCAGGGATGGCTGCACCCTGCAGGTCAGAGAAAGTTCTTTTTCTTTTTTTAAGTGATTTTCTTTTCTTGGTGGAATATTCTTGACTATTTGAATAAATCCTGTTGACTTAAGTAAAATGTTCTTCTATGAGTGATCTTGCAAAGGTCAGGCTTTCAAAGCAACCATGACGCCTTCAACTATTTAACTTCCCAGGATTGTTAGAGAAGGCACCTAAAGCCAGGACTGCATTTTCCATTCCTTAGGCAAACCAAGATACCTTTGAAAAGTCTTCACTCATTGTCACCCAGAAGAATGAATGCTTTACTCTCACTCCTTCCCTCAAAGTGGAAGAAACATCACACAACATGGACATACTGGGAACATGAAAAGATAATGTGCAAATATGGGAGTTTAAACGTTCTGCTTCTAAAAGATGGGTGTTTATTTTCTTGGAATCTAAGCTAGTATATTACACAGATATTTTAGAGACAATTCTGTTTTTGAAAGTTTACGGTTTGTTATTCTTTTCCAAAGAATGTACATTATCCACATTTTGTTGTGTGTTGGAATCATAATTCCTGGGTTTTCAAGTGGGTAAATATGTGTGACTCTAATAAGTTATTTATATCTGTCAACTCCTAATACACATTGCTTGCAACTGCACTAGGATGCCTCCTGACAAGTACTTACTCTGTCATCTTTTGCAGAAAGTATCCTGTGCTTTTCTTTGTGATATTCCTGCCTTCGACTGCAGGAGTCCTTTTCTATCATGTGGCTTCCATAATCCATGTGACCTCATTAGGACTACATGAGTTAACGTGAAGTACTTCCCCCATGAGCTGATGCAGATTGAGAATTCAATATAAAATTATTCATTATCACTATTCCAGAAGTCAGAATATGCATGTGAACACTATGACAAGAACACTGCATTCTTGGGTGGTGGGGCTGGAAGGAAGAGCTTTTTAAACCCATTTGAAAAGATTTACTTATATTTGACCTAGAAAAAAAAGTAGAGACTGTTACTTGTGGATTCTGTATTTACGAATTCAATCGATTGTTAATGTTTATTTGTGACAGCAAAATCTGCTGAACTTTCACATTCTTTCACAAACATGCATAGAGTGGAGAAATATTTGACTTTCTTGACAGGTATATTTCCAGCTGAGGTCAAAAGAGAGACAAATGACCACCTATTTTTAGCTCACACTTTAAATGCACATTCTTTGACAAATGACAAGCTTTTAACACCACGTATTTCTCATCCATGATTTTTACATGAAGTTATATGGTTTCCTTGTCCCCCAAGCACAGACTGATTTGTTGGCTACTCTAAGAACAAGAAGATTGTGGCATTCCTCACAGAGAAAATATACTGGTAAACATCATTAAAGTTTATATTGCAATGTTTTATTTATTAATTTAATGTCAGACTCAACTATATATTAAATATGCTATCTTCAAGCCAAAATACTCATAAAACAAGGTACATACTAATCAGCCAATAAAATGCTGTGACAGTCTAAAGGATCACAATAACCCAACAGTATTTCCCTTAGGAGTCAATGCTCAGTATTCAAGGATGCTTTCTTTGTAAACCACAATTTTATAGGATATAAATACCAGAGATAACTACAAATGACTCTTGTAGATATGGAAGATTATGTTTTAAAATGATTAAATTACTTAATGCTTCCTTAGGGAAGTAAACAAATATTTAGAAAAGTAGGTTAGAATAAAAATAAGAAAGATTTTGTTTGTAGCATATGCATGTTGGCAATGACAGTGACAAGCTAAATGTGCAGGAGTAAAGTATTTTCCATACCAGATTAGACAAAACGCTTATTAAAGAAAAGCCAGAAAGGCAATGAGAGAGAGAGAGAGAGAGAGAGAGAGAGAGAGAGAGAGAGAGAGGGGCAGAGAGAGAGAAGCACAGAGACAGGCACACAGAGAGATCTCCCTTCCCGTAGTATGGAAAGAGTAAGAGTTATTTTATAACAAGTGATGGTCTTATGCAATATAACATTTGTGTGGAGTCCATATTTGACAGATTAGTGGACATATTACCATGATTTAATTAGTAAATTGTTTATCATAAATATCTTTCTGAAGACTGGTTACCATTAGAATCTGGATATTTGTATAGTACATCAGATATTACTAGAGTCAGACTCCAAGCAGACATGGATTAATTATTAAAGTGTGGAAATTTGTGTTCATTTTTTCTTTTCTTTGTCTTCTTGCTTCCTTTCTTTAAATATTTATCACTATAGTGTATAATAACTTAATTGAATATTTTGGTGATTTTTGTTTATGTTAATTATATAGACAACACACCTCTCTAATGTGGGAAAATACCAATATGGAGCCAGGTAGAAATACATGGGATTTTAATAGGGAAAAATCCTTACTTGCAGAGCAACCTAGCCAGCCAGTGGGCAGCAGTCTGTACAGCAAGCCGCAAGCAAAACCAAAACCAAAACCAGCCACCTGAATGTCCCTCACTCTACATCACCCTGACCACGCCCTCGCAGGAGTGGTCAGGCATACCTGTATCCAGCCCCTAACCAGGCATGGCTAGGCATTCCCTACACCTCTCCCTACATGAAACTAGAGAAGGCTTCATATAGAAATTCTTATAAGATAAAAAAATCTCAGTCCCAGCACTTGGGAGGCAGAGGCAGGTAGATCTCTGTGAGTTCAAGGCCAGCCTGATCTCCAGAGCAAGTGCCAGGATAGGCTCCAAAAGCTACACAGAGAAACCCTGTCTTGAAAAAGAAAAACAAAACAAAACAAAAAACATCTCAGAGATGGAAAAAAATCAAAACTAAAAATTCAAATCAAAGATTACTTGAAAGTGAAGGAGAGATCAGTTACCAAGGCACACAGAATCTTGAATGAAACTGGAAAGTTAGGATAATAACCTAAATAAAGCTGATGGTGGTTAAGAATGGACCCTGTCGTATAATATTCTATTGCTGTGAAGAGACACCATAACAAAGGCAACTCTTATAAAAAGAAATCAATTAATTGGGGGCTTTATAACTCTTATAAAGAAAGCAATTCATTTCAGAGGTAAGTCCATTATTATCATGGCTAGGAGAATGATGGTACACAGGTAGGCATGGTCCTGGGGGCCATTCTTTTTCAAACCACTGTAGCCCCCTTAGGCTCAGATGTGTATGTAGTGGAATATTATTTTAAGGTGGGTGACTTTTGTTTATGCTGCATTTGTTTAAGTCAGTGAAGCTGTGATTCCTTGCTTGTCTAAAACACCTGATGGTATAATAAAGAGCTGAATGGACAGTAGCATGGCAGGAGCAAGGATAGCAAGGATAGGTGGGGCTGGCAAGAAGATGGTATAAATAAGAGAAACAAAAAAAGGGAGGAGAGTAGGAGAACGAGGAGAGGAGGACAGGAGCTAGCCACCCAGCCATCCAGCTACACAGCAATCCAGAGTAAGAATAAGATTTACAGAAATAAGAAAACAGGAAAATCCCAGAGACAAAAGGTAAATGGGATGAATTAAGTTAAGAAAATCTTGCTAGAAACAAGCCAAGCTAAGGCTGGGCATTCAGAACTAAGAATAAGCCTCCATGTGTGATTCATTTGAGAGCTGTGTGGCAGGACCCCTAAAAGAGCCAAAAAAGCAAAAAGAGAAAAAAAACATCTTAACTGCATGTGTGAATAATTGTTTCCAAGTTTTTGGAACTGTTTGGGAAGAATTAAGAGGTGTGTCATTGTTAGAGTAGGTGTGTCATTGGAGGGTGAGCTTTGAAGTCCCAAAAGCTCATGCACCCATTCACAGTTCTCTCTCTCTCTCTCTCTCTCTCTCTCTCTCTCTCTCTCTCTCTCTCTCTCTCTCTCTCCTGCTCATGGACCACAGGCTAGATCTCAGCTATTGTTCCAGTGTCATCAGTGTGTGCCTGCCTGCCATCCACTTCCCAACAAGATGGCCATGGACTCTGCAACAATGACTCCAAAATAATGTTTTATTTTATGAATTGCCTTTGCCAAAGTGCATCTTCACAGAAATAGAAAAATAACTGAGGCAAATGGTAGACAGAAATCTTCCATAAAAATATCATGGCAGATCCTGAATATGTTGCACTAAAACCAAAGGAATCTGGCTTCACATGAAATGCATGAATGCAGATAATATAGCACAAGGTAAAAGGCTCCAGAATGTGCCTTATGATTTACTTATATTAAGAATCCCAGTTCTCTGTCCAATTGTAAACTAAACTTAAGGTCAAAATTGATTATTGTAGTTTTTCTTTTTCTTCTATAGTCACACAACTCACAATATCATATTTTAGAACTTGAACCCCAATATTCATTTGTTGAATTTATCAATAAGTTTTACTAACTGAATCTAATCTTCAAACCAGTTTTTCCCATTCAGTTACTTGGCTTGCCATTCTTCTATTGGGCTGATGCTATTTTGCATGGTGCTTCTTGTCTGTGTTTATTGAGGCTCTATGAAATCCTATCAAAATGGCTATCTATGATCACTGCAAATTTATCACACAGAGAAGAACAAAGCATTATGTGTCCATACTGAAACAAGTGTTGTACATTAACAAGAAGAGTCTTTCTATGAGGACAATTGAGCACATAGTTATTTGTCAAAAATATGTATCTTTCAGGTTGTAAAAATAGTCTAGACTTTCAGATGAACCTTAAATATGTCTACATCAAATAATAAATCTAATTATATTTCCCACAGAAGGAAAATCTCCAAACCCAAGAATTCCAAAATATGCAGTTTAACTACACAGACTGAAAGCGGTATTGATAACAGTGCCTGTCTAAAAGGCAGCCAGTTAAGAAATTTCAAAGTCTCTGGCACAGAAAACTCTAAATTACATATTCTACAAAACCCCTAGGGTCATCAGGTTTTTTAATAACTCACTCTTCAATAATTTCTAATAAAATCTAGTCATTGCTGTAATTTTGTGTGTCATTATTTAAAATTCATAGTGTAAAATTGCAAGGATATTTTAAAAGTAGAATTAGAACTAAAAATACCACACCCAACAAAATGTAATCTTTAACAGAAGTCCAAATGAGATGTAGTCAAACCACTTTGAGTTTTCTGACTTTCCTCATACTGTCAGTACTAATCCACCACCCCTTGATGATAAAAAGTGTTGGAGAGAGTAGGTCTACAAGGAACATATCTAAACATAATAAGGACAATTTACAGTTAGATATAGTCAACATTTAATTAAATGGAGACAAACTAAAAGCAATCAGGAATAAGACAAGGCTGTCCACTGTCTCCATGTCTATTCAGTTAAGTGTATGCTCATGAAGAACAGCCTTCTAAATACACTAAAAAGAGAATGAAGGAAATGATGGATATTTTCCACTACATCTGGAATTTCTTTTTTAAATAAATATTTATTTAAATTAGTCACAATCTAATTTTACATACCAATCCCAGTACCCTCTCTCTTCCATCCTCCATGGCCCCCACCTACTGCTATAGACTCCCTGGAAAGGGTGAGGTCTCCCATGAAGGATCATCAAAATCTCTTACATAATTTTAGGCAGGACCTAGGCTCTCCCCATGTATCTAGGCTGAGAGAGTATCCCTCCATAGGGAATGGGCTCCCAAAATCCATTCATCCATTAGGGATAAATACTGCTTCCACTACCAGAGGCACCATATAATGCCCAGGCCTCCCAACTGACACATACTTTCAGAAGGCCTGGTATTTCTGTAACAAAGGAAAAGGTTGTCTTCAGCTTGTAACATGATTACTTCTCTAGAGTGGTATGATACTTTGCAGGTTGTTTGGTTCATTAATTTTCTCATTAGTCACATATTGTACCTCAGTAAGAGGTGGGCACTTTCTGAAGTGTGGGGAAGGGGTCAAGTAAATGGTTCACAGACACCCAAAAGGAAAAGTATGCCATTCTAACAAACCATTTTACTGTTGCTGTTGTTTTTTTAAAAAAGAATCATCTCCAGTGTTTCAGTTGCCCAGCTGAACATCAATCAATGAGTGAAGCAAGGATGGGAGATACTCTATCAGCCAGCATTCCTCCCAGTTTGGCACATGCAATTTATCTTCTAATCCTAAATACATTTTAGATTACGCTATTTCTTTACTACCTCCCTGTAGGCACAACTCTGGAAAATGTTGTGTGACTTAGACATGCAGTCTGTCCTACATTTTGGGGACAATTTATCTTGTATATTTTGGATTAATTTTATTTGGAAAATACTGGGAGTTATGACCTATGGACTGTATAGACTAGATTAAATGAGAAAATATATGAAAATACTTAGTATACTTCAGTCAACACATATCAGTTGTATACTTATGACAACGAAGTTAATACTGGTGTTGCCAAAGTACTGAGCAGTGGATGGGTTTTATGTTTTTTTCATTAATAGTTTATGAATTTCATTGTAGTTCTCATTTCATACAAAAATGAGAGAAAGTTAAAAGACAGGCATGGTATGTACTCACTCATATGTAGATTTTAGACATAGAGTAAAGGATTGCCAGCCTGCAGTCCATGCTGCCAGAGAGGCTGGTAAACAAGGAGGACCCTAAGAGAGACATACATGGTCCCATAGAGAAGGGGAAAGGGACAAGATCTCCTGAGAAAATTGGGAGCATGAGGGGAGGGGAGAGGGAACTAGGAGAATGAGAAGGGGAGAAGAAGAAGGGTGAGGAAGATATGATGTGGCCGAGAGGTTGAGTTGGGGAAAGAACAGAAGAGAGCAAAATAAGAGATAATATAATAGAGGGAGACATTATAGGTTTAAAGAGAAATCAGGCACTAGGAAAATGTCTGTAGAGCTACAAAGATGACACCAACTAACAAACTAAGCAAGAGAGGAGAGGCTACCCTTTCCTGATAATGAGATTGATGGCTAATTAATATGCCATATTATAGCCTTCATCCAGCAGCTGGTGAAAGTAGAAACAGACGTGCACAGCTAAACCTTGAACTGAAATGAAATCCAGTTTCAGAGAAGGAGGACTGCTGAGCAAAGGGGTCCATACCAGGCTGATGAAACCCATAGAAAGAGCTGACCTGAACAAGAGAGAGCTCTTGGTTCCCAGACTGATAACTGGGAAACCAGCATGGGACTGATCCAGACCCCAAGAATTTGGGTGTCAGTGAAGAGACCTTGGAAATCTATGGGACCTCTTATAGTGGATCAGTACTTATCCCTAGCATAGGAATGGATTTTGGGAACCCATCCCACATGGAGGGATACTCCCTGAGCCTAGATACAAGGGGATTGGCCTAGACCCTATCTCAAAGAATATGACAGACTTTGAAGACCTCCTATGGAAGGCCTCAACCCCCTGGGGAGCAGAACGTAAGGGACACGCAGGGTGTTAGTTGGGAGGGGGAAGCGCAGGAGAAGAGGGAGAGCAACCTGGGATTGACATGTAAAATAATTTTCTTTCTAAAAAAAGAAAAAATAAAATTTCCATATATTTTGTTTCTGTAAGTGTATATTCGTGTTATACCAATGTTTCCATACAGAGTAGTACACTGTGGATGAACTTTCACAAACTTCTCATGTAGTCGTATTCATGTTATACTGTGCTTGGGGACTATTTTTACTGCTCTAATATGTAGGGGAAGCTGTAGCCACGCCTACTTAGGGGCTGGATACAGGTGTGTCTGAACATGCCTGCAAGGGTGTGGTCAGGGTGATGTAGAGGAAGAGTTGGTCAGGTTGCTAGGCAGTTTCAGTTTTGCTTTTCCACTTGCTCTACAGACTGCTGCCACACCAGCTGGCTAGGTCGCTCTGTAAGTAAGGCTTTTCCCTATGAAATACCCTTATATTTCTACCTGACTTCGTATTGGTAATTTCCCACTATACTAATATACCTCTGTTCTTCCTCTGTTCATACACCAATAGCCATTTCTTAACATAGCCAATTAATTATTTGGTTTGTGGTAAATATAGTTGTAAAATACTTTGTCTAGCTAAAGCATTGACTTTGATATATACAATTGCACATAACTGTTGGTTTGAATGAGAAATGCATTCCATAGACATATATTTGACCCTTAGTCCTCTTTTGGTGATACTACTTAGGCAAGTTATAGAACAATTAGGTACAATTAGGCTAAAGAACATCAGTGACGCATTGGCTTTCAGATTGTACAGTCTTTCCACACTTACAGTTTGCTCTCTCTGCTTCATGTTTCTAGTCAATGTTGTAATCTCTCAACTTCTTGCTCAGGCAGCCAGCTGTCAAGCCTCATCTAACACTATGGATATTCCTTCTGAAATCAGATCAATCAATCTCTTTGTGGTATAAAATAGAAGAAAATGAGGTGTATTCTGAATTGTAATCAGGGTGAAAAAGAATGCATTTTGCAAAGTAAACAAAGAACAAGATGAGGACATAAATGTGCCATATCTTCCCAGCAACACTTTGAGCCTCATGGAGCACAAGAGTTAGAGTTGAGATTTAAGTTTTTCTGCAGTCAAAGAAAACACTATCAAAAACTCCCCACATTGAGCATTTTACTTTCATGCTTGTGTTTTCAGGTAGATAGAAATTGACCTAATCAATCTATAGGTCTATAGACATATTGGTGATATCATGAATAGAAGAAAGACAAGATTCTACAATGTTAGCAAGGCCATTATTCTAGTATGCTTTCTATGTTGTAGGTGTGTTCTGGTTCCTATCAGAGAACTCATTGAAAGACAGCAATACACACCATCCCAACTCAGAGTTGCCCTGTCATCCTTGCTTAGTCTTCACTAAATTGTCATTTTCCTTATCATAGGTTACCTGTTTTCCAACTGATCTATTATTAACTAAAAATATTTTCAGTGCTCTCCAATCTCCAATTCCAACACTCCATACATATTTTTCTATCTTCATTAGAGCCTCTTTCCATAAGGTGAGCTTATATTATTATAGAATATTATAATATATATTACAGATTACCTTCAACTTTTAAAGAAAAAATGTCATCCTAACATTTTCAATATTAGACTTATAAAGAGGAATAAAAGAAGAATACCATACTAATTATAAGAAATATCAAGTAAATGGCACTGGAATTGAAGTGTGAATGACTCTTGGCAAGAAGCCATCACTGAACAGCTGAGAGCTCATCACATACCAGTGGCCACCCACTCACAAAGAGCAATACTGCTCACCCTGCAGATGCCCTTGGAATTTCACAGCTAGTTATCAAGCCCTCAAAGACTCTACAGTGCCAATCCTCTTTTAGCATATCTTGAAATTTAAAATTCTATTTATATACATTGAAGATCTGAAAAGTTGCAGTTCTTTTTTTTATCAACTTGAGAATGTGTTTGATAAATAGAACCATTGTAAAGTCTTTGACACTATAAACTGAAGGTGTCCTTCCTGCATATGGAACCCCATTCTGTAGCTGAGCATTAGAGGGAAAAGAGACAATTTCCTACATTAGAGGGAAAATAGAAGTACTTCAAAGTCATTTAATTGATTTGTTAAACATAGATTCTTGAGGAAATTAAAGAGCACATTCCAACGTTATGAAAATTTGTAGAGATAATGTCTAAATTTTCATTTGAGGTCAGAATGATATTCAGATATCATTATGAAAAGAAGAATGTGAGGATTCGAGACACCACAGGACTATACAATTGTGTCTGTTGCTTTAAACTGCAATGTTCTTTGTGGTCAAGTCAATACCTTTGCTCGTGAATGTCTTTTGGGATTTGACATTTTCCACTACATTTTGAGAGTAAGCTCTGCTAAGGTTGTAAATAGTTTTTCACAGTGGCATCCTCTGCTTTGTATTTAATGTGTGTATTTATGCACAGAGCTGTGTGAACCCTTTTGCTTTAAACTAATTTGAATGAGTTCTAACTTTCAATGTCTTACTAATGTCTGTGTTTTGGTGAAGCACAGAGTACTGTTGATGTTGTAAGTACTTACAAGCACTTTATTCAAAGATATTTTTAACACATGTTTATAATTACTCACAAGTTCAAATGTGTCTCGAAAAAATATAACTTGAAATCATTTTGTTTACACAAGACACATGGGAGTCCTTATGTGCCTTTCTCAGGATGGAACACACATGTTTTCAGAGATTAGATGTGTGAATAGGATATTTTAAATTTTAAAAAGCAAACATTCACAGAAAATAAAGTGTATACACTTTCTCTACAGCTCACATGGCTTAGAACACAGTGATTTTAGAAAATGTTTATTGCATACTCATTTTACACTGGATACTAAATTAGATAATATGAAGAGCAAAGAAGTAAAAGTACATTGTCTCACAGGAACTCAAATTAAGTAAGAAATGTACTCATACAAAGTTTTAATAATTAATATTACCAGGAAAATAAGAATAGATAGATACAGAGAATATATGCCAAATTGGAAATACTTATTAGACTCTAAACACAATATCCTCCAATTTTCCAAAATCTATTTTTTAAATGATTATCATTCTCCTGGAATATGTCCATCTTTCATAATCACCTGTTAATCCTCTACTCACTCATCATTATTTTCCCTTAATAATCATGAAGTCCACACAAAAAGTAAAATTTTCATTTTTATGTTCATTTAAAAAGTTAAACTTTGCAACAATAACCCCAAAGGTAACACAAGCCAAACCTGAAGCCTTGGTCTGGGAAGTTTCTGTCTGCAGGGGAGATGGTTAATGCAATGACTAATAATTAATCAGTATATTGAAATAAAGTGATAGTTTACTGGACAGCTCTAAGTCTGACACTATATAACTCCCCCAAGACTTGGGTAACATTATGAAAAATTGTGAAGAAAAAGTGTAAGGCCTAGATAAGGGGGAGGAGTGCTGCTAAATGTTGCTTCTAGACATGATGTGGCAGGTACATCTATCAGCTCACAGTAGTAGAGGCACCTGAAAAAGATCTACACAAAACCAGGCCCATCAGCATCCTATCATACATGGGGAAGGGCCTTATTGGTCTACCACATCTCCCCAAAGATAAATTAAAAGTATCAGGAAGGGAGTCAGTTTTCAGTGGTGTAGCCACATTACTGCTACTCAAGTAAATGTTTCCTCACCCTTGCTCATGCAAGTAATCTTAATTAAATACAACAGGGTACACACAAACACATACAAACATGAGAGATGTAAGAAGAGGATGGGTATTTACTACTATAGAGGCAGGGGGATCTGGAAGAATGGAGCCAATAAATGGGGCCAAAGTTTCATACAATAGCCAACTTTCTTCAGAGCATCAGACAGTTTATATTCTGAGGCTTAGAGGAGTCACATCAGTAAAGAGTACACTAGGGGAAGACATCTAAGGTAAAACTTTTTTCTGTAGAGGCATATAAGCAAATAACAATAGCCAGTTGAATACATGGAAGCAAACTCACTCCTATCTGTTACCCATGATAAGTACATGAGAACATAATCCAAGAGCAGTTCCATGTAATTTGAGAAACTGAGGTCACAAGACTATTTGTCTTGGTTTCTTGGGGTTTTCTCACAAACACTCAGAAATCTCATAGGGCTCCATTCTTGGACTGTGTTCTAACAGAAAGACTTGGGAAGAAGAAATTTGATGAAAAAGGGAAAAGAATGATACAGGGTAACTGGAAGGGATGCTTTGATTAAAGAGCATTATATATGAAGGTATGAAGCTATGAAAAAATATTTTTTCTCCATTTTTATTTAAATTAGAAACAAGATTATTTTACATGTAAATCCCAGTTCCCTCTCCTTCCACTCCTTCCTCCTCTGCCCCCCACTAACACCCTACCTATCCCATACCTTTTCTGCTCCCCAGGGCGGGTGAGGCCTTCCTCAGAGTCTGTCATATTCTTTCGGATAGGGACATAAAATAAAAATGAAAGCACTCTGCCATGGCCCTGGCTTGTATCAGTTCCATGCTACAGAGGCCATCTATTCTGGACTGATGTCCTTGGGGGCTCTGATTGTAGTCATCCAAACAACCACAGGTCCATCCTGAGTGGGGGTGGGTGGACCTGGAAACTTCTAGCTACCCAGGGTCGATAAAGATCAGATACAGGCATCTTGTCATTTCAGGAGGGCTCTCAGTTTGTGCTGGAAAGTGGAGTCTCTGGTTTATTCTAGCATCTTCCTAAATCACTTTCCAACAGTCAGGGTGACTGCAAAGAGCATCTACTACCAAATCATTCTTTTAACCTTAGTGGCACATCTAAACAGACTCTAGGCACATAGACAAAGCCCTCAGCACAGGGCCTAGGCCTGTTCTAATACAAACTAGAAGACATTCTCCCCTGAGGCCATGCCATCTGGCAACAATTAGACAGCATCTGCAATACAATGGAGATTCAGACTCCAGAAAAATGGGGCAGAGATTTGTACCCCAAGAAACTTTATAATAGATAATTTTGGTCCCCGACAGCACTCCAAGAACCTGGGATTCAGAAAGATGTTGGAACAACAATATTATAGTTATACTAGTTGGAGCACATGGTCTATTGATCCCTTATGATTCCAGGTTGACTCATCAGTTGTTTCTCACAGATATTTTTTCAATCACAGCAAATAAAATATTTCACTTGGAAGTAGCATGAAATTGATATATTTTGTAATGCTCACATTTATGAAGTGAAAAAGTGTTAGCTCAGTGGTTAAAAGCATGTTTTGCTCTTTCAGAGGACATAGGTTCAATTCCCATCACCCACATGGTAACTCACAACCATAAGTGTGTGTGGTTCTTGAGTAGCCAATGCCTTCACCTGGAATCCAGTAGCACCAGGCATTCACACAGAGCACACACATACATGCAGGCAAAACACCCATAAACAGAAAATACAAATAAATAAAACATAAAGAAAGTAAGAAGTGAAGATAAGATTATCAGTTGGTAGATTCAGTACCTCGGCAGGAGATGGTCCATATCTTGAAGACCCTATGTGCTAATATTTTGGGAATGATTTTCGGATGTGATTTAATCTATGAGGATGCTACTTTTTCCAGGAATGAGATTCTATTGTATATGTTCAAAACAAAAATATTTACTACTGTAATAAAACCAGTTTTTTTTAAAACATAATTGGATCTAGGTCAAGGTTCCAATTTGCTTTCTGTAGCTGTGCTAAGCACCATGACCAAATGCAACTTGGGGAGTAAAGGACTTCCTTTAGCATACAGGTTACAGACCATCATTGTGGGAAGCCAAGGCAGACTCAAGGCAGGCACTTGAAGAATGCCTGTATATTCTATGTATAAAACTATTTTCACATTGCACTATTTTGTTTGGTCATATTCATAGAAAGTTGTATAATTGACAGAAAAGATTACATGTTTATTATGAATATATGTTTTAACGAGTCCAGAGAACATCTTAAATGCATATATTATAACTGTGTATGTATATGTGCTCAAATTGAATGTATGGGTGTTATGTACATATGTGTGCCCATAAGTTCTCAAGCCAAAAGTACACCTCAGATGTCAAGCCACAGAAAGTTCCCACTTTCTTTATTAAGACAGTGCCTCTCACTGACCTGAAGCTTGCCAAGCCAGCTAGGATTCCTGGCTTGTAAGCTCCATGTATCTTTCTGTCTCCTCCTTTTCTATTGCTCTGATTGCATGACTGTGTCAACATAGTTGTCTTTTTACATGTTTTCTGGAGGCTGAACAGAGATCCTTATACCTACAAGGCAAGCATTTTACTCGCTGAGTTGATTCACCAGACATAAAGCAATATTTTTAGGAGAAAGTTATCAAGTGGCATATGGTTCCAAGGTCTTTCTTGATGAAGGAAGTCAATAAAAAGATGTCCCTGTGGGCTTCATCTGTCTATAAATACTTAATACATGTAGCTTGATGGTAGTAATCTTCTTTCGAGTGTCTTACTAATCTAAGCAATTCTTGCTAAAATCGGGATTGATGTAATTTTTCCTCAAACATTCCTGCAAAGGAAATATATATTACTATAGTTCTAATGTTATTTCTACACACTTTAATGTAGTGCTCAACACACTGGTGCATATTCACAATTCATACCAGACTACAGTGATTATGATCCATTTTTATAACAATGGAGGAGACATTTAAGCTTTTCATGAATGCTTCCCCTGACTAAGTGTTGGCCTAACCAGAGACATATCAGTTTTTCAACAATATGTTCAACTTTATAGCTCTTCATTAATCTATGTTCATTTTCAAAATATAATTATTTAAATTCATCTCACCTATAAAATGACCCAGCATTCATTCTATGAATTCATTCTGCAGGTCAATCTCCCATAACCACTGGTTTTTGAGGCAGATAATGTGACAATTATTCCACCTATGAATTCATGATGTGTATGCTTCTACAGTGACACTGAAGGTCTTGACACTGTGACACACTCTTCCACATCACTAAGGATTCTGCATGCCACATACTGACAGTGGCTTCTACTGCGTGAAGGAAATGTCCTGCCATTTCAATTAGTAAAACAGATGACACCTAGCTGACATTTTAGTAAACACTTAGTACAGTTTGAAATAGAATAAATTTCATGTCTCTCTGATTTATACCCCTAAATAAACATCGTGAAAGAGAAACTTCCAAAAGATAGTACTTCTGTAGGTATTTCTTGCCTCGGTTGTCTGAAGAATGTTACATAATGTGTGATCATTTATTGCTTGGGAGCTTTTGAGAATAAACATCTGTGCACCTATATTTATTGTCCTGTGTTTTAGGGAAGCTATCTGAGCTGAGGACATTGACATCACTAACTTGTCATTTCATTGACTTATTTGCAACATGCAAGTCTTGCTATGACTTCTCATCAGGCTTCTCATCTCCATGATTTTTACAAGTACACTTTCTTTGTTAAAAAGCAGACTGTGGGGGGCTGGAGAGATGGCTCAGCACTTAAGAGCACTGACTGTTCTTCCAGAGGTCCTGAGTTCAGTTCTCAGTAACCACATGGTGGCTCACCACCACCTTGAATGAGATCTGGTACCCTCTGCTGGCATGTAGGCAGATGACTGTATAGAATGCATACATAATAAATAAATAAAAATCTTTAAAAAAAAAAGCAGACTGTGTGGATGTCGTGGTTGAAACTATAGATTTCCTTTGATTTGGGGAGATACATAACATATTTAATGTTTGTAACCTTTCTTCAAGTCAGGCCTTATGTAATGTGACTGTCTCACTACCTTGGTGCCACCAATTTTAGACAGTCCGTATTCTTTCTCTTTCTTAGATTCTACACACATATCCCTAAATTAATAATCTTATCACATTTCCATCATCAACCCATCAGGCTTTTGCCCAGTAAACTATCTTTTAGCCATGGCTTTTTAAATTTTCTTAGTTTTTTTAAACAAAAATTACAATTTCAGACAGACAGATTTCTTTGTTACAATACTCTATATGAAATATATCCATGAGGCATATCAGTGTCTAAATAATTAGTGGTTACTTTTCCACTTATCAAAATGTCTGTACATAATAGAAGCGTCAAGAGTATATATACTTGCAGAGGGATGACAAAATGGACAGCTGTGGAGAAACACTAAAGAGGTTTAATGAAAAGGATTTGGTGATGACTGAATATAATGCAAGAGAAATCCTTCTACCAGTATAGACTACCAACTGAATAAAGGAACATGAGTTTCTGTTGGTTTTACTTTTAAAATGAAATTCATGTTTCTCATTGTAGTCACATATGTACTTAAAAATATTTTGTACTGTTACTTTGAAATATGAGTGCTTCTATTGTTTTGAAATATTTTGAGTCAGAAAGCTATTTTGCTTGCTTTCATATAAGATAGTATTTTTCCTTAAAATTTTATGTAATCTGTTTTAATTTTTAGACAAACAATAACTTCATTTTATTATATATTGTTTGGAACTGCAGGCCTCTTTACAATGTATATACAATTGTAAATATACATTTTGAGGTAAGATACAATAAATAAAGGCTTTTCTTAAAATAGGTTTCTTTTTGGGCTGAAGAAGGTACTCTGTAAAAACCCTATGTGCTCTTAATGTGTTGTATTTTTAATATCTTGTTTCTCTAGAATTTTTTCAATGTTTCAAGAATCTATCCTTAAATGTACTTATTATGAAGACACCTAATACAGGAAATGTTGGGGGATGATCAGAAATGTCAGAATTATGGCTTCCTTAAAGCACCACTTACATGAACATTGGTGACTTATGTCTTGCAGTGAGTTGTAAGTGACAAATTTTGAGCAGCCATCAAAGGGATTCCTATGAGTTATAGCCCTTATATTTAGTTGAAGTTATCTGGAAATTTTGGGAGTTTGGGCAGTTTTCCTAATTTCACTGCAGCAATGGACTGGATTTGATTGAACTACAGCAGTACTCTTTGAGATTTACATCCTTGTATAGACTTTAATATCATCTCTATTGTCACATAGTCATTGTCTTTAGTTCCAACTGTATGGCCTTGCTAAGTCCTGTACATACCAGGAAGTACTGGGCTTCTTTCAGCACAATATGAATTTCTTAGATGCATTTGCATGACATTAAAGAAAGGACTGAACTGAAATCCACTTGCAGAGAAGGAGGACTGATGAGCAAAGGGGTCCATACCAGGCTGGTGAAACCCACAGTAACAGCTGACACTAACAAGGGAGGGATCTTGGTTCCCAGAATGGTAACTGGGAAACCAGCATGGGATTGATCCAGACCCCCTGAATGTGGGTGTCAGTGAGGAGACCTTGGAAATCTATGGGGACCCTTGTAGTAGATCAGTACTTATCCCTAGCATAGGAATGAACTTTGGGAGCCCATCCCACATGGAGGGATACTCCCTGAGCCTAGATACAAGGGGGTTAACCTAGGCCCTCTTCCAAAGAATAAGACAGATTTTGAAGACACCCCTATGGAAGGCCTTACCCTCGCTGGGGAGCAGAAAGGGTATGGGATATGTAGGGTTTAGTTGGGAGGGGGCAGAGGAGGAGGGGATGGAGAGGGACCTGGGATTGACATGTAAAATAAGTTTTTTTTAATTAAAACTAAAAAAAAAAAAAAGAAAGGCTCTGAGGCTGTTTTGGGTTCCTATTCAATCAAAGTGTCAGGTGCCCCTTTCTAGCCCACCTTCCTCTGCCTTTTGCAGTGCAGAGTATGGAATAACTGCTCTCTCCCAGTAGAAGAAAACAGGGACAACAGTTAATTCCAGCTCTCAAAGCCTGAATATTTTATTCTAGACACACTCAGGCCTACAAACCAGACATACTTTTAAATCCCACCAGATTCTCTTTCTGACCCACAATCTCCTATAGTTTCACTTTCTTTTCTTTGCATGCAGAGATAGGTTTCATTGTACACTTGTCCAAATCTCCCTTTATTTTCTTTTGAAATTTAAAACCTCAAATTTTGTTCTCACTGTTTTTTTTTAGGATTCTTGGACAAAACTATTTGAACAGAAGCCCAAAATAAGAGAGATGCTTACATAACAGAAAATGTAAGGGAACGAGTATTAGGTAATACTGATGATATTACAAAGCATGTTGATAGGAAAATTTCACTCTAGTTTTTCTTTATATTGCTTCTTAGAGTTTTTGTCCCATTTTTATTGATTTTTCTGTGTATTAACATTTTCATCTTAGAAGAAAACTAAAAATAGTTTGGAAGAAACCACTGTGGTGATTTATTGTTTATGAGCAAATAAAGCTGTTCTGAAGATCAGAATGCAAAGCTAGCCACAGCCATAGAGACCAGGCAGAGGTGGTACAAACCTCTAATCCCAGCAGCCACACTAGTTAGCCATAAAAGCTGGCCAGTGGTGCGTGCCTTTAATTGAAGTACTAGGGAGGTATATGAGATAGGATCATGGTCTCAGAGCTGGCAATTGGTCTCCAGCCACATTGAGGACAGGATTGCCCCAGCCTTGACAGAGGTGAGAGCTGTCTGGTGATTTGGCTGTTTTGCTTCTTTGATCATCAGTTTTAACCTCAATATCTGTCTCTGGGTTTTTATTATTCATGGTACATGGTACATATATAAAACTATTAGAATATGTAAACATGTCTGGTAAAATATCCCATAAATACTGAGTCATACATATTTAAGAAAATTTCTTTGAACAAACTCTGCTATGAATCATATCTTTATCCAATCTCTCATCTGGACAATGGTTTAACTGATGAAACCAAAAGTGTCAAGAAGTTTGCTCTGTAGTAATTAGCAAACAGGAGAACATTCTGTGATGTCTGGATTGAAAAGTTGACCTTTATAGCTACTCCGTCCTCAATAAATTTTCTGAAATATCAAAACTACTGAATTACATTATTTCTATGTAACTTTTCTACATTGGAATGATTTCCATAACATTTGATAGAAAAAACTAAGAAATAAGATAAATCATTCACACTGAACTCTTGTAAAAGACTGGGTTGGAATTAGGCAGAAAGAGGCCAAAACCATTTGCCTTTTGACTTAGGTTGTTTTCCTGCAATGTCTATAAGAAGACATTGATAAATTGTGCTTGATCCCACAAATTGTCTGTGTACAGGAAAGCGAATTCTAAGACTCACATGAAACATCTTTCTCAGTTCAAGGGCAAATATGCACAAAACCACAGTTTGCTTCCTCTGAATATGTCTACATCAACAACCAGAAAACGATCCTTCACTGAGTCAGAAAACACACATTTGAAAGGATATAATAAAAATGTAACTTCAAGTGATTAAATTTCCCAAAACATTCAAATTCAGATTTGTGTGACATATTCATCAAACATGGTTAGGTACCATATAGTTTCATTTTCGTTACAAGTAGTTATGTCTCTAGAAGCCTATTGTCTTGAAAGAATATGCAGAAAACCTGGAAAAATGTAAACAATTATATAAATACAAAAATGGTTATTTTTCTCTTATAAAACACAATAATTTGTCTTCTTTTAAAAGTAATTTTGATAATAATGCATAAAATTTTATGTTTATTGAAATTGTGTCAACATTATGCATGTAATTAGATTTAGTACAGTCTAAGTCTTGTATACCCCCAAAACAGTATACTGATATCTTAACCCCCACACTACTGAGATTTGGTATCTTTCAGAGGTGATTAGGTCATGAGATAGGTGTCTTGTGAGTGGAAACTCTACTCAAAAGAAGCATTGAAATTAGGAATGACATTTTCTATCACTGAATCTTTACAGAATAGCCTATGATCAGTGCATAGACTTTAATGCCATCTTTATTTTCACATAGTCATTGTCTTTAGTTCTAACTGTATGACATTGCAAAGTCTTGTATGTACCAGGAAGTACTGGGCTTCTTACAGCACAATATGAATTTCTTAGTGGGAGAAACACATTTTGAATTTTATAAGGTTGTTGCTTTCCTCCCTAGTTGGATATTTTTCCCCTGTGAAGTAAAAATATAAATTAACAGGTAACATTTCTTTATTGAAATGTGTGTGTGTGTGTGTGTGTGTGTGTGTGTGTAAACACAACCCAAGTTCAGATTAATGGATTTGACTTATGTTGTAAGCAAAAGTAAATAATCAAAATATATCCTAGTTTTTGTCCTAATAATTAGTGGCATTAGTGTTGAGTGTTATTTTGTTATTTTTCTCTGTGTCCCCTATATTACAATTCTTCCCCTAAAAATTATTGAGCTGTTATTTTAATAAATAAAGAACACAAAATGAAGAGGGAAAAGTTTGAATTGTGTTTCTAGTTTGTTGCCCCATGAGACTTGGAGAAACATGATGCAACTGAATGTAATCCATCAGATTCTGCTAAGTATTACTAAGGGGTAAAATTGTGCAGTGAGTGATTAACTGATTATTGTGGTGATATCTTGCTTATACAAATAAAGCCTGTCTGTGGGTCAGAGACTGGAGCTTGCTATCTAACCATAGAGGTCTGGACATCTTTACAGATAGACAGGAAGTGAGCTAGCTGGGTAGTAACAGGATATAAGCAGGGAAAAACATGAACTCACCCTCTTATCTGCTAAGACATGGAGGTAAGGTGTGCTGTGGCTTGCTCCTTTTCTCTGATCTCTCAGCATTTTCTCTTAATCAGATTCTGAGTTTTTATTATCTAGACCAATTAGGAACTTTACTTACAGATTATTTCTTTGGTTTATCTTTATGTCATTGAAATTACTGGATATACAGAAACAGCTCACCTGAACAAGGGTTTCTCATGTAACCCAGAATGATAACCTGGGAAACCAGCATAAGACTGTTTTAGACCCCCTGAAGGAGAAAGTCAGTTTGGAGGTCTGGACAATCTATGGTAGTGGATCAGTATTTACCCCTTGTACACAAATTAACTTTGGGAGCCCTCTCCATATAGAAGAATACACCCTCAGCCTAGACATACTGGATAGTGTCTAGGCCCTGCTCCAAATGATATGACAGACTTTAATATCCCTCATGGAAGGTCTCACCCTTCCTGGGGAGCAGAAAGGGATTGGGATATGGTGGCCTATGCGGGGCAGGGGAGGATAGGAGGGAGGGGGAACTGAGAATGACATGTAAAAGAAGCTTGTTTCTAATTTAAATAAAAAAGAAATTAATGGATACATTAATTATTCAATCACAAATTTATTAAAACTAATGACTTCTTTTTTCTTAGTTAAAAACTACTGTGTGTAACATGTCTACCCAGAGAGATATCATTCTACAAATAATATGAAATAATTTAACTTGGGTATATTCAATATGAAATTATGCCAAGAAGTTAGAATAAGTTTGAGACTACAAGTAAGGCACATTTTACAAGAAGTATTGATAATTTCTTAATTTACAAATTTAGATGGTAGTTGAAATCATTTGAGACTTTATTTTGCTTCTCTGTTTTTTGTGTGTCTTTTTCAATTATATAATGTTCTGTTACAAATTATGAAATGCAATTTTTAATTATTTCAAGAATTTCATTTAAAAGTTGTCATTATATCTAACCACATGTATCTTGTATTCTGTTTGGTTGGTTTCTGTTGGTTTTGCTATGACAATTTTATATATACATATACGGCAGTACTTTCTTACCCATCCTTTCTCCTATCACTGACAAGCCTCCCCCATCATCCCTATAGATTGCTCCTCCATGTTCTTTGTTTTGTTTTTTTCACACTGAGTTTCTCCAGGACCATTTGTATTACCATGAATATAGAACTAGCCAATAAAACTGAGTGGGCTCCTTAGTGGTTATACACATCTGTAGCTGAACTGCCAACCAGAGAGCTTGCATGGGACTGACTTAGACCCTCTGCACATATGTGACAGTTATGTAGCTTGGTCTTGTAGTGGGACTCCTAAGAGTGGTAACAGAGGCTGTCTCTAACTCTGTTACCTGCTTTTGGGATCCTTTCTTCATACTGGGTTGCCTGGTCTAACCTTAATAAGGGAGGCTGTGTCTAGTCTTACTGAAACTTGGCATGCCATTACTGACTGATACACATGGGATGCCTACCTTTTCTGAAGATAAAGGAGGAATGGATTGGGGGGGGACTGGAAGGAGAGGAGGGAGGAAGGTTAAAATGTGATCGGGCTGGGGAATGATTAATTAATCAATCAATTAAAATAAATAAATAAATTGACTGCCAAAAGTCCCTCAAATATGAACTTTATTAAGTTGTAGAGACTTGAGTTTTAAGACCCTGAATGTTCGACTGTTTATCTTAGACTGTGAAGCCTCCAGAACTGCATTAAATTTCTACTATCTACAAATTGTCAAATATAATTTATACTGAATATGTATTCTTCCATTGATTTTACTCACATACCTTGTATTTATGGCAGTGGAGTCATTTGACAGAGTTATGAGTCACTCCTGACAATGTGACCTAGTGGATATAATTAACACTCATCCTAATAGGTATCATGAGCACAAAGTGCCCTGAGCTTTCAAATCCTTACTGGGTTAAAAATAGGAAAACATTGAGTCTGAAAGTTAATGGTGTTTAAGCCAAGTGTTATTCCCTCTTTTGTGCTTCTCAATATTTATATATTGTTTTCACTTTTCTATACCTTTCATTAAATAGTTGTACTTTTGAAAGCTTGGCTAATATGTGTATTAATCTCTAGATAATCTTCAGCATTGCACTCTGTTAATGTTTCACTCTGTTGAAAATTATAAATAACAAGGGTTTATCTGCAATCAATTTAGAGTCTTCTAAAAGAAATTTCATAGGACTGTTTGAATGAAAATTTATTTTCTTTGAAATAGAATAAGAGAGAGCAATGTGGGTGTGATTCATGGGAGGAAAAAGGAAACTGATATAATTACAATTTAATTTCAGAAAATGAAAATTTAAGAAGATTTTGATTGGACATTTTTATCTATTTTGTTTAGAAATGATGTGTGATTATGGTAAAAAATTACAAATGAAGAATAATTGAGTGGGATAAAGGCTTTTTTTTTTCCTTCTAATGTAAAACAACTCTACAAATGACTAAACCAGATCCCAAGTGGCATTGCTATGCTGTCAGCAAACCCATATTTCTTTACCACTCTTCCTACTATACTAATATCTGGCTGTTGAATAAAAATGTCCCCAAGAATACCTTCAAGTTTTGAGGAAGAGTGCAAACTTTCTACTTATACATATCTGATTTAGATAGCCCAAAGAAGAAAGGGTAAAAGCAAGAGAGGTCTGACTGGATCAGGAATTTGAGGAATCTCCTGAGAACCCCACCTTTAAGCAGACAGAGAGCAAATCTCCTTCTCTTCCTTTCTCTATGGAAAACCTACTTGGATCTTCTTTCAAGAAAGGATGAAGTATGGAAGTAGTTAGGTCAACTTTTGAGAAAAAATAGATACATGAATTGTCAGGATTCTGTTACTAAAAATATGGAGAAAGAAAGCATAGTGACAAGGTAACAGCAATCTTAGTTTTCATTAACATTGGTTAATCTATCAAAAATGAATTAACTCCAGGGTTTACTGCACATTAAGCAACTATTATGTTAGATTTTGCTATATTCTAATTAATTCTTTTCTAGTTAAAAAGTCAGTATGTTCCTTCTCTTTACTATGATTCCTTTTTATAAGTTTTAAAATTCATAACCACATACTTCCCTTGAAGAATTGGCTTCAAACACAGCCATAGGAAATACTTTCATGCATTCATTCAGTTTCTTTCCCAGGAACTCAATTATGCCTGAAAGAATGTTATCAACCCAGTTTTATTTTATTGCTTAATGAATTATCCTCTGATCTCTACTTTTTACATTTTATATGTATTTTTTCTTGTGTGTAATCCCAATACAATATGCTTGCTTCATGTTAACTTTTCATTGATTCTCAGATATGCAACATGATTTTAATTTTACTAAGATATTTCACAAAACTTATTTAGCATTCATTATTAGGTTCACAGTATCTTTTAAGTAAAAGATTACTCAGTATCTTTTAAGTTTTAAGATGGGGATACTTTGTCTCTGAACAATTCTTTTCAGTGTAAATGTTGTTTAATAAACATATTTTCTGAGTTCTTTCACATATAGCAATTATTCAAGAAAAGGAGACCATAATTTGGGAGAAAGCAATAAGGAGGTGTATGTGGGAGAGATAGGAGAAAGCTAGGGGAAGGGATAAATTAAAAAATAAATAATAAATATTTCCTGCCCCTTACTAAATAGTTGCTTACAAATAAAAATAATCTAGCTGAATACTTTCATTCCTTAATTTTTCTAAGTATTATTTCATTTCTTCAAAAATTAATGTTGCACAAAAGACTAACATTTGTTTTGGATAATTTTGTTTTACACTGAATATTGACGGTGATAAATTTTATTTGTTCCCGTATTCATTAATTATTTGAAGATTAGACTGGGTATTGTTCAAACAAAAGTGTGAACTCTAAAAAACATCTTCAGCTTTCGTTCTGTAGTTGCTTTTAAACTCTACTATAGGAATTAGTTTCCTGTCGCCATCCATACCAATAAGAAACTTGCCAGACTTGTTCAGATATGTCACCGAATGACATCACTTGTAGAAATGCTGACACTGTCAACAAATTAAATTGAACTGGACATCACTGTGTTAAATAAATCTGGATCAGAAAAGAATGGAACAGAACAGAACAGAATAGAATCTAAAATAAAATTAGCTCATTCAATATTAAAATGGAATAGTGGTTAAGAAGGGTAGAGTACGGGAGGGACAGAAACAGTACAATGAACATATATTGTGTTATGGTAAGGACAGGAAGTTATATTTTGGAGTGGCACAGTAAGTTTGCCACAGAAGCTAAAAGGAAGAATTTTGAAAGCTTAATCATAAATAATGAATCTCTGAGGAAATGTATATATTTAAAGTGACTTAAGATTTAGCATATATATATATATATATATATATATATATATATATATATATATTTGCACAATATATTGAAACTCTGGGTACCATCATATTAATGTGGAATTTTGTGTTTCATGTTCCAATTAAAAATTTTAAAATGTTATCATTATTTTTCTTTCTCTCCAATTTTGTTTAAATTAGAAACAAGTTTATTTTACATGTCAATCCCAATTCCCTCTGCCTCCCCTCCTCTCCTGTCCCCCCTCCAACTAACACCCTACCTATCCTATACACTTTCTGAACTCCAGGGAGGGGGAGGCCTTCTATAGGGGGTCTTCAGTGTCTGTCATATCCTATGGGATAGGGCCTGGGCCCACCACTTTGTGTCTAGGCTCAGGGAGTATCCCTCTATGTGGAATGTGCTCCCAAAGTCTATTCCTATACTAGGGATAAGTACTGATATGCTATAAAAGGCCCAATAGATTTCAAAGTCCTCCTCACTGACACCCACATTCATGGGGTCTGGATCAGTCCCATGCTGATTTCCCAGCTATCAGTTTGGTAACTAAGAGTTCCCCCTTGTTCAGGTAGTGTTTCTGTGGGTTTCAACAGCCAGGTCTTGATCCCTGTGCTCAAAACTCCTGCTTCTCTGCAACTGGATTTCATTTCCATTCAGTGTTTAGCTGTGGATGTCAGCTTCCACTTCCACCAGCTGCTGGGTGAAGGCAATAGGTTGGCATATAAGTCGGTCATCAATCTCATTATCAGGAGAGGGCATTTAAGGTAGATTCTCCTCAGTAGCTTAGATTGTTAGTTGGTGTCATCTTTGTAGATCTACAGATGTTTCCCTAGAGCCTGATTTCTCTTTAAACCTATAATAGCTCCCTGTATTATGGTATCTTTTACCTTGCTCTCCTCTATTCTCCCAGATCAACTTCCTGCTCCCTCATGTCCTCCTCTCCCCTCCTCTACTACCCTTCTCATTCTCCTAGCTCCCTCCCCCCCTCCATGCTCCCAATTTGCTGAGGAGAACTTGTCCCTTTCCCTTTCTCTAGGGGACCATATATGTCTCTCTTAGGGTCTTCCTTGTTTAATAGCTTCTCTGGCAGTGTGGATTGTAGGCTGGTAATCCTTTTCTCTATGTCTAAAATCCACATGTGAGTGAGTACGTACCATGTTTGTCTTTTTGTGATTGGGTTACCTCACTCAGAATGGTTTCTTCTAGTTCTATCAATTTTTCTGCAAATTTCAAAGATTCCATTGTTATTTTCTTCTGAGTAGTACTCCATTGTGTAAATGTACCACATTTTCTCTATCCATTCTTCAGTTGAAGGGCATCTAGGATGTTTGCAAGTTCTGGCTATTACAAACAGTGCTGCTATGAACATCATTGAACAGATGTCCTTGTTGTATGAATGTGCTTCTAAATGGAGAGAAACTCAATGCAATTCCTCTAAAATCTGGGACAAGACAAGGCTGTCCACTCTATCCATACCTCTTCATTATTGCTCTTGATGTTCTAGCTAGAGCAGTAAGACAACAAAAGGAGCTCAAGGGATACAAATCAGAAAGGAAGAAGTCAAACTTTCACTATTTGCAGATGATATGATAGTATACATAAGTGACCCAAAAATCTCTACCAGGGAACTTCTACAGCTAATAAACACCTTCAGCAACCTGGCAGGATCTAAGATTAACTCAAAAAAAATCTGTACCTCTACTATATAAAGATAAAAAAAAATGGCCTGAGAAAGAAATCAGAGAAACATCACCCTTTACAATTGCCACAAACAACATAAAATACCATGGGGTAATGCTAACCAAAAATGTGAAAGAACTATACCATGAGAATTTTGAGTCTCTAAAAAAAGAAATTAAAGAAGATACCAGAAAGTGGAAGGATCTCCCATGTTCTTGGATAGGTAGGATCAACATAATAAAAGTGGCAATCTTGCCAAAAGCAATCTACAGATTCAATGCAATCCCCATCAAAATCCCAACACAACTCTTCACACAGCTTGAAAGAACAATTCTCAACTTTATATGGAAAAACAAAAGACCCAGGATAGCCAAAACAGCCCTATACAATAAAGGAACTCTGGAGGCATCACCATCCCTGACTTCAAGCTCTATTACAAAGCTATAGTCCTGAAAAAAGCTTGGTATTGGCACAAAAATAGACAGGTAGACCAATGGAATCAAGTTGAAAACTCTAATATTAACCACATACCTATGAACACCTGATTTTTGACAAAGAGGCTAAATTTATATGATGGAATAAAGCAAGCATCTTCAACAAATGGTGCTGGCATACCTGGATGCTGGCATGTAAAAGACTGAAGATAGATCCATGCCTATCGCCATGTACAAAACTTAAGTCAAAATGGATCAAAGACTTCAACATAAATCTAGCCACACTGAACCTATTAGAAAACAAAGTGGGAAACACCCTTTAATTAGTTGGTACAGGAGACCAATTCCTGAACATTACACAAGTAGCACAGACAATGAGATCAATAATTGATAAATGGGACCTCCTGAAACTGTAAGGCAAAGGACACAGTCAGCAAGACAAAATGGCAGCCCACAGACACAGACTGGGAACAGATATTCAGAGTCCTATTTCCAAAATATACAAAAACTCAAGAAGCTATTCTCCAAAATACCAAACAATCCAATAAATATTGGGGTAGAGAACTAAATAGACAACTCTCAATAGTGGCTGCAAAACAAGAAAGTGTTCAACATCCTTAGCCATCAGGGAAATGGAAATCAAAACAACTATGAGATACCATCTTACTCCTGTCAGAATGGCTAAACTCAAAAACACTAATGACAGTTTTATGCTGAAGAGTATGTGGAGAAAGAGAATGGGAGTGCCAACTCGTACAGCCACTTTGGAAATCAGTATGGCGACTCCTCAGGAAAACGGGAATCAGTCTACCACAAATTCTAGCAATTCCACTCTTAGGCATATACCCAAATATTATCATTATTTAGTATGAGAAACTTCTGTTGTTCTGTTTAAATTCATTACACAGAATTCATCCTAAAGAGTTTGACTATGCTGGATACCCTTTGAAGTATTAATTCCTTCTATGTTACTCTGATGTACAGGACAAAACCACTAAAACATACTGAAAGAATTTGACTTTGTGTGGTGTTATAGTGTATCACTGTGTATGGAGCTGTTGACACAAATTGTTTTCAAATATAGAGACAGGAAGAAACTTTCTTGGAGCATATATTTGTAATTATTAGGTGAAAATATATTTTACCATGTGAAATTAACATCATTAAGCCAATACTCAGACTGAAAAGAGAAAGGCTAAATTTACTCCTACATGTTTGAAAACAACCTACAGGGGAATGGGAATGTTATCCAGAACACATTCTGTATCTTTTCCCAACTTACTTTCAGTATATTCATTCTTCTAAATGGCAACAGGGTGAATGTAGACACTAGAATCAAGGCCTAGCTCAAATTATTCACTTATAAAATGGGAAAAACACAGTTTTACTGAGTTATTGTAAGAAGTGAAACTTGGATGATGTATGAAGAAGAGTACTGGTCATGGAGACTGTAGCAACATTTGCTACTATACTAATTAAGATGCCACCCCATATCAATCCATTCACCTATTAACTTCCATCATATTTATCATCACAGTCTTATTTGCATTTACTTGTACCTTCTTACAATTAGGAGAAACCACCATGGTTAGCTAAGCAGATGGAATCCTGAACCAGAAATATACATATTCTCTGAAGTACACCAGGAATTCAGGCTCTCCTCTTCCATTTCATCAAAGAAGTAGAACCCTTTGCTCATTAGTTTTCCCAGTGTATTTGTCAAGGCTTCTGCTAGTTGCTTATTAGTGAAACTGGGCTATGAACAGCTTGAGGGAAGAGATCATGACATCTTCAAAATTTGGCAGATTTGATGAAGTCCCTGAAACCTTAAAACAACAACTACAATTTTTCATCAAACATAACTTATCAAAAACAAATGAAAAAAGAGAGAATCTATGTGATTAGCATCAAGCTTTATTGTCACTCTTTAGAATCTAAATTTTAAAATCTGAAGCTCATAAAAAGGAGAGTGAGCAAAATAGCACACTGAACTTGTGAAAACATGTTCTATTCTTTTACAATCTAAAAGTAAGGATAGCAAACAGATTTTATTTTTCTTCAAGCACACAAAATTTAAAAGCTATGAAGAGCGTGGCAAATATGTTTTGATTCAACAGATGCATAGCTTTTCAAATTTTGCTGATTAAAGAAATTAACATAATGAAATGTGCATTCCATTTTGATTTTTGCATTTTCTTGCAAATGGTAAGAGAACGTAATGTCCCTTCTAGCCTCTTCAGGTATTCCTAAATGAAGATTTTTATCTTAATGTATTCTTGTTTCCTAACAAGGATCATAGCAGACTAGGTCAAAGTCTGTATTGTGTTATTAAGGTAGATATATGGCTTCCTTTATGCATGCTAATCTTCATGGAATTACAGAGTGAACACTTAAAGTTACAGTTCTTCATGCCACAAATAAACATGAAACCCCACCCCCCAATATTTCAAAGTCTAAATATTACATGATGAAACTGGCATGAAGTGACATTTGCTGTTGAAATTATCAAATGCTGAGATTGCTAAAATTAATTCAAATTTTTGTTAGTTTCTCAAAGTATATAAATTAATAACTCACAATGTTTGATTTTGAATATTTATAAAATTCAGTTACTAAAAGTAAACAAATTGAACAAAAAGGGATTGAAATGTAATCTAAATTTTTGAATTACATTTAATGAGTAGATATAGCTACTGATTTTGTTGAGCTATTAAATGAAATTATCAGCTAAATTGCAAGCATAATAAATTTATATATGTACTCATAGAACTTTGTCAGAACATTTTTATTTTCAAATGCTCAATATCACGGAAATATATCAGAAAACAGTTACTAAATTGATCATACAAAATAAGCAAATATACAAAAATAATGATATATCCAGTGTTAGTAAAGAAATATGAGAAATAAAGGATAATTGATGGTGTCATTGACCCCTAGTGCAGTTTCTTGGAAAGCAATACTGTAACATGTTAGGAGACATTTAGGAATCCAGTGAATAATTTCAATAAAGATGTGCCACCTCATCGTTATGTAAAATACCTGATTCTTACTTAAAGGACATTTACTAAAAACTTAAACAAAATTCTAGAGATATTAATTACCTATAGTTTATACTATAAAGTCATGTTTTCTTGCATAAAGTATAACTGAATGTATTATTTGACGTTAGTACTCATGAAAATTTACCATGACCAAATCATGTGTAAGGAAAGGATCTCATGCAAAGGCATTTATTACAGCATTATTTATGATAAAGGAGGAATTTTGTATATCTACATGTATTGTCTTTATACCAGGACCTAGAAAAGAAATTGATATTTTGAAATAATTTAATATTACCTAATGGGAGAAAGGAATGTCCTAACTTCCTCCAAAGATGTGTAGTGATGTGAAAGATTAAGTCAAATAACCCTCCCACCCAAGTTGCTTTTGTTCATGGTATTTAATCACAGCAACAATAACCATAACTAATACAGCCATATTGGTGAGATTTCATGAGTGTGGCCTCCCTGTCATATGTCGGAGAGGTACTCTCACAGCAGACTGTGTCTTTCATTGAATGGGAAAATTACTGTTTCTATTAATAGGCAAGCCCCAGGAATCTTCTTATCCCCTCCCTTGCAATGGGATTACAGGTTTATGCCATGATGCCTGGCTTTTTATAGATGTTTGTGGGATAAAACTCAGGTTCTAAGGCTCTCATGCCAAGCATCATCTTTTGCACAATAGAGTGGACCCAAAAAAAAGTCCCTTTGTCACATAATAATTAAAACACCAAACATAGAGATTAAAGAAAGAAAAAGGCCAAGCAGAGATGGGGAAAGAAACAAGATCTCCAGAGCAAATTTGGAGCATGGGGGAAGGAAGAAGGAGTTAGGCGAAAGAGAAGGGGAACAGAGGAGGGGAGAGGAGGACATGAGGGAGCAGGAAGATTGAGTCAGGGGGAAGAACAGACGAGAGTAAAAAACAGAAACCATAATAGAGGGAGCCATTACAAGTTTGAAGAGAAATCTGGCACGAGGGAAATATCCAGAGATATATAAGGGTGACACCAACTAACAATCTCAGCAATAGTGGAGAGGCTACCTTAAGTGCCCTTCCCCTATAATGAGATCGATGACTACCTTATATGCCATCCTAGTAGGGCCTTCATACAGTAGCTGATGGAAGCAGAAGCAGATACCCACAGTTAAACACTGAGCCAAAATCCCGGAATCCAGTTGCAGAGAGGGAGGAGTGATGAGTAAAGGGCTCAAGACCAGGCTGGAGAAACCCACAGAGATAGCTGACCAGAACAAGGGGGAGCTCATGGATCCCAGACTGATAGCTGGGGAAACCAGCATAGGACTGATCCAGACCCCCTGAATATGAGTATCAGTTAGGAGTCCTGAGCAATCTATAGGATCAGTATTTATCCCTAGTATATGAATGGACTTGGGAGCCCACTCCACACAGAGGGATACTCTCTCAGCATAGACACACTGAGAAGGGCCTAGGCCCCAGGCCAAATAATATGACAAACTTTGAAGATCCCCTATGGAAGGCTTCACCCTCCCTGGGGAGCAGAAAAGGGGTAGGATAGGGGTCTTTGTGTGGCAGGGGAGGGAGAGGGAACTGGGATTGACATGTAATACAATCTTGTTTCTAATTTAAATTTAAAAATCACAAAAAAAGAAATAGGGAAATGTGTAAATATATGTAAAGGCTGTGGCAGGACTACTGGATCTAAAACATGTGCTTTGTAAGCATGTAGCTTGGTCTGTTTGGGAGGTGCTTCAGAGTAGGATCAGCATCTAGCCCTGGTGTATGAGCTGACTTGTTGGAGCCCATTCCCTATGAGAGGATGCCTTGCTCAGCCTTGATGCAGGGGAAAGGTGCTTGGTTCTAATTTACCTTTATTTGCCAGGTTTTGTTGATTCCCCATGGGATTCCTTACCCTTTCTCAGGGGTGGGTTGGGTAGAGGAATGGGGTGTGGGGGACGCAGGGTTAGTATGTAAAATGAATAAATACATTAAAATAAAAAATGGATAAATAGGCAAATGAGTAAATAAATAAAAGCTAATTAGAACAGTGGTATCTCTAGTGATTGAAAGAGACTGAGCACTCTGAGAAAGGTGACAGTGTTATTTGGGCATTTACAGCAGAGCTAATAAAAAGCCTAATCTGATTGTGTTCTCCAATGCTGTTTTTCTTTGGAACCTGTAGCAGAAGGGAGGAAACTTATCATCCCTCAGTCACTAGGGACATAGTGGTTGCGGGGGATCAAAGTTTTCGGCAATAGATTTTATGAGTTAACTTATAATTTAAGGGTTTTACTGTGCTGGAAAACTGAAAAAAAATAAGAAAACATGTCAGAAATTTGAAAAATGTGAAAACGCAAAAGGAGTGGTTCTATTCCCACCCCTCTCTTTAACTTAAATAGGGTTCTAGAGTCAGACCCTGCAGCCTGAGTTAGTGGCAACAGTAGCTTGTTTATTCCACATAAAATGCTAAGGTCTTTCTTTAGGTAGCTTCTCTTTGTTGTACCTCATTTACCAAAGGATTTCCTGGTAATCTGGATAACTGGTGTGTCTACTTCATGAGTTACCTAAATAACTGAATACAATGTTAAAGGATGGTGGCATGCGATGATACATTCGTATGTTCACAGATGAACCTAAGAAATAGGATGTAGTTTCTTTGTTAAAGGCAGTTAAATCTTATGCTTTTTTAAAAATCTTTGACTTTGTTTCAAATATGATCTTTGAACATCCTGTTCCCCAATAAAATTGGTCAATAAAGTGCTTTTTGAAGCTGAAAAAAAAGAAAGAAAATTAGAACAGACATGTCTCGATTGGGTAATTTCAGCTCTCTCTCATTAAATATACTTGGAAAATGCTGTGTATTGAGTAAAGATTGAGAATAAATACTAGCTAATGTTTCGATCTTTGTATCATTGTCAGGAAAATCTATGATTCTAACTAAGCAATGACTTGAATGCGTTGGCGAATTATTCAGCTCATGGTTCTCTGTAGAGTATAAAGCTGGAGTCACCTGAATGTGAAAAATTTTAACTTAAAATCTTCATAAAACTGTCAAACTACAGTCATTTGTTCATCAGTCTAGAGCAAGTTAAGCTATGATTTTTATATAACTATTAAAATTATTAACTTTGACTAACAAATGTTTTAAAACACTCAATTTTTAAAAGGTTTTAGGGAGAACATGTCTAAAATGCATAGGTGGACTTATTGCCACAATATAACTAGGTCTAAAATGAAAAACAAATAAGTGTATCCCAAATTTGATACATGTGTAATTATAAATCACACCAAAACTATGAAATTTTATAGCAGAAAATTGAACAACTTTGAATTGTCGTTTGAATCACTGTGTTTGTCAAATAGCAACTAAAAACAGTTATACTCCCCAAAACAAATGCAGAACATTAACCACAACCTAACAGTTCAATGAAATGTGTGTATGCTAGCAAGAAGGAAAAAAATAAAGGCCGTTTATCCATAGTAAAAGGATCCATGAAGAAAAAAAGTGTCAATCATACAACAGAATACCAACAGTAGTAATTCAATTGTTCGTAAGATTCATCTCTAGATCATGAGTTCTCTGTCTTCCTCTGTTTTCCTTCATCTTTTCATTTGTAGTTTATTTACCAGGTAATAATAATAATAATAATAATAATAATAATAATAATAATAATTTAGAAAATGGTAGGTTTTTTGTGGTTCTGTATTTTTCCTTTTTTAAATTTAAATTAGAAACAAGCTCATTTTACATGGCAATCTCAGTTCCATCTCCCTTCCCTCTTCCCTTGCCCCCCACTGACACCCTATCCCATCCCCTTTCTGCTCCCCAGGAAGGGCGAGGCCTTCCATGGGGTATCTTCAAAGTCTGTCATATCATTTGGAGCAGGGCCTAGACCTCCCCTGGGTGTCTACCTTAGCCTAGCAAATGCTAGGTTTAAACTGCTTTGGCATCCTACTAAGGAAAAAATCCAAGCACTTTGTGATGAAGACAACTTCACTTACAAAAATATGGTTGGTTGTACTCCCAGCTCTGTCTTCTTAAGACTAGGGGTGGTGATATGAGGAAATGGACCAAATAACACAATCTGCTTTATTATATCACCTGTGTGTAAACTTACACACAGACCAGGACTTAGGTGACTTTTTACTTAAGGATGTTCAGAAACCTTTTACTAGTTATTCTAGAGAGATGATTTTCATTCCTCCCTTTGTGGGTGTAGAAAGCTACCAAATAATTCAATGATGATTGAGCTTTACCAAAATGTCATTTTTTAAAATGAAACTAAAATGGATATGCACTGACCCATAGCACTTACACAACATAATTTTGACTTGGTTTGCCTGCATTTCTGAATGATTAACCCAATAATAGACAGAAAAATTTGAACTCCAGGAGTTTCTGTAGTGTAGCCAGACCCTGGTACTGAAGCAATACTATGTACTGCTTAACTCTCCTAGGAAACAGCTGTTCAAAATTGGTGATGCAGAACAGCCAAGCAGTTTAGGATAAATACAAAATGAAGTAGTGGTCATAAGAGTATGAGTTCATCGTACATCCTCAAAGTCAAGTGGGCATCAACAAACCCTACTGACAGATTGATGTCAACAGTTTGAGTGACATATATGTCAATATGCATTTGAGGGACTAAGCTTCTCCAAGTAATCATACATTACAAAGACACCCTTATGTGCATTTGATATGCAATGTAAAACACTTGCCAGTTATACAGAAATCATTTAAGCTGAAGAGACCATACAGCAGTAGCAACAATCATCCTTTTAAAATTAAACAAATTCAGCAACCACACAGATTTGAAAATGTCAACGTCTGTTTGTTGACTGGAAGTTCTGATGAGTTTAAGTAGTATGAAACCAGAAGCAGAAATTTTAGAATACATGTGGAATCACATATCCTTATAAACCAGAGGTCCTTATGATTATACTAATCATTCTAACCTCAAAGTAAACCCAATATTTTGATGATTTACTGGGTGACTTCAAAATTAGAATGATCTGAGTCTCAATATACATTGTTCTGATCTGACTGTCACACATTAGCTCTCAGAGAATGAGCCATTAAAACTCATGATGATACACCAATATTGCGATCCTTCAGTTACAAAACAAAAGCAGGCACATGGAGCACAATAATCTGTACCCTAGCCCTGTAAAAGGTGTACTAGCATGTTAAAACACATATTAGCAAGAGATAAGCTTTCTGTTAAGTGGGGGAAGAGGAAAAAGTCATGTAATTATTAGAAAATGTGTTTTTGAAATGTTTTATTCCTCCAATTTCTATCACAGCCATTGTTACAAAGTGCCACTTTTATGTGATAGGTCAGGAGGCCTGAGATTGGTAGGGGGTCATATTTTAGTTCACTTGTTAGCATAAAATAGGAATTATGACTTCTAAAACATCTTCCAAATGGAATATAGTAAAAACACATAGTACTAGAAAGTCATTATAAACTCAAGTTATGGATGTTTTAGGTGGTGAACTATTATAATTAAAATAACATACACTAAGCCACTTGACAAAAAAAAAGAGCAACTAGTCCATAAAACCTACTGAGCAAATAAAAAAAGGTAAAAAGGCCAGAGCAGAATAGAGTAATAAAAGGCTTTTAGTACCAAGACATTGACTGAAGTCCATTAAGAATTGGAAATGATACTGAAACTATGTTTGTTGAGCTAAATGCTATGAAATATTCCACAAAAGTACAAGAGTACAAGCTCAAGAGAAAAAGCTAAAATAAATTACCATCAATGCAGAAGATATATTAATTCATAGCAATCACTGATTAAAATAAGTATTTTCCAGCCATAAAAATTTTCCACAGATGTACTGAAGTGTATAGTTAAAGATGTGGATTTATATGCACAATAAAAATGACATGAAATACATGTTGGTGATAAATGATAGGGGAAGGCTTATTCTATGTACCATGAAATATACCAAACTGTTTAAATATGGACAATATGTGCCTTATTTAATGTGTGCCTGACCAGAGAAGAGAGGTTTTTAAAAATCATTGAAGTTAAAAGTAATTTTCAGATCAAAGTAACTGATTTCAAAGACAATGTGATAAGCAATGACAGTCATTTTAATTAACATCAAACAGCAAGGAGTAAGCAACATTACCAGCTTTCAAGGTTCTGTTTCTGTCTAGCACTACACAAATGATCTCTCAGTCTGTTTTGATCTGATAAATGAGATCTAGATGAATAAGTGAAGAAAATTTCATCTCCTTTCTATAAAAAAATAAGCTTACACAATATGAAAAAAGCATTTAAAAAAAGTGATCCCACCAAGAGGTGACATAACATGGGAGATTTTAACAACTGCAACCTATGTCCATCTTACCCTGAAAATATGCCACTACATACAGCAATGAGATGAGTATACATCCATAGCTTCAAAGCCAAGCCTCTGGCACTTGCTTCCAAACATAATATTGTTTTTAAGCCATTATTGTACTGAAAGATAGGGCAGTCTTCAGCTATACCATAACTCTAATAAGCATAGCTGCCAAGTCCATTGAAAAGTATCAAGTATTATGCATTAAATTACAATGGTGAAACCTGGGACACCTATCCATTTTGTGTGCCTAAAGGATGTGAATGAAAAGAATCTAAAGCTAGAAGTGTCCATAAACACTGCCAATAAAATACTATGACCCCAAATAAAGATAGAAACACATATGTGCTCTGTTTACCCCACTGTGGTTCACAAATTTTTCCTCTCTAGAATATTGCCAGCCACCCATACAAGTATGTCAAGTCAGCTCAATGTTGGAGGAAATTTCAATATATATTCAGTTAAGCTGGAAATTAAATGAGCTGAAAACCATATGTGTATGGAAGACTGAGAATTAGGCTCAGGTCATAAGCCAAGAATGGTAGTAGTTAAATAATGTTAAAAAGGTAAACTTGGCCCAGGATGATGTGGTAGATTTTGGGGAGCCCCTTTTGAGGGCCTTACCCTGTCTGGGGAGTGGAAGGGGGATGGCTAGGGGCAGGTGGGATGTTGGGGGGAGGGGAGGGAGCAGGAGAAGGGATTGACATCTGAACCAAGCTTGTTCCTAATTTGAACTAATAAAATAAAATAAAAAAAGGTAAACTTGGCTATACGGAGTACTACTCAGCCAGAAAAAAAAAACAATGGAGGGGGGAATCGACAAGATATCCTGAACAAATTGGGAGTATGGGGGAGGGAAGAAGTTAGGAGAAAGAGAAGGGGAATAGAGGAGGGGAGATAAGGACATGAGGGAACAGGAATATTGATTCAGGGTGAAGAATATAGAAGAGCAAGAAAAGAGAGCATAACAGAGGGAGCCATTATAGGTTTAAAGAGAAATCTGGCATGAGGGAAATATCCAGAGATCTACAAAGATGATACCAACTAACAATCTCAGCAATAGTGGAGAGGCTACCTTAAGTGCCCTTCCCCTATAATGAGATTGATGACTACCTTATATGCCATACTATTGCTTTCATGCAGTAGCTGATGGAAGCAGAAGCAGACACCCACAGCTAAACACTGAGCTATACTCCTGGAATCCAGTAGCAAAAAGAGGGGTGTGATGAGCAAAGGGGTCAAGACCAGGCTGAAGAAACCCACAGAAACAGCTGATCTGAACCACGGAGAGCTCATCTACAGCAGACTGATAGCTGGGAAACCAGCATAGAACCTACTCAGACACTCCAAATGTGGGTGTCAGTTAGGAGACCTGGGTAATCTATGGGGCATCTGGTAGTGGATTAGTATTTATTCCTAGTATACAAATGGTCCCTAGAAGATATATACAATAAATATCCAATAGTTGAAAGTTATTGTCAATTAAATTTCAAGAGCTCACATCATCTTAGGGACTGAAAATTTCACTTAGGTAGGAAAATAATATCCTCACTGCCATACAGGTAGTTAAGCACACAGCTATGTATGTGTTAACATGTATATGCCTTAACTGTCTACTTTCAGTCCATTGTTTAATGAACTATTGCACCAAACCAGAAAGACTACTCTTTGCCATCGTTACTTTACTAATCATTTCCTTCCTGTTATATATGCAGAGACAAACTAGGAAGAGAGATAATACGTTCACAAAACTGCTCATGACTTCCCTTTATGTCCCAATAGATACCAGTGGGTACCATAGCCATGTATGTGAGTCTCTGTGTTATAGTGAAAGGAAAATCTCCAAACATTTCAGAAAGCTGCATAATACAAGTGCTCGGCTGACAACACAGAAACAAGCTGGCAATTCTAAGAAGGCTTTAACAATCCTTGCTAGCTCTTGGTTCCACCATGTGTAACCCTTCCCCTGTAAGTTGTGCCTGAGAGAACATACTAATTTCGCTCTACCAATTTAGCTTTGATAGACTGAGGTTTTGCAGAAATAATCAAGATTCCTAAATTCATTAATCATATTGAAAATTATCATTCCCCAGCTGGGAGGAGCCTAATAAAGCGAACATTTAAAAAGGGGTGGGCACTTCCTAAAGGATGAGAGGCATGAGGCTTGATAGGAATTCTGCTGCTGAATTAGAGAAACAAGGATTTGAGATTCTCTTCTAGGAGCCAAGAATGCTTTTCGGCTACCAGCTACCAAGAAGAGTTCTCAGTCATGCAGCTGCTAGGAAGTTAACTCTGCTAATAAGTCTGAAAATGAAACAGCAAGTTTCCAGAAACAGCAGGACTGTAACCCTATAGGAGACGATGGTCTATTGGATCTCTCTGAAACCCTGAACAGATAACAATCATGCCCCGTGAAGACTTCTCACCTAGAGAACAGTAAGACACTAAGAGTTTTATTGTAAACTATTGCCATTGTGAAAATTTGTTTCACAGCAGTAAAAATGTATACATATATATATATATATATATATATATATATATATGTATATATATATGAATTACTTCCCCCCCCCGTCTCAGAAAATTAATCAAATACCCCCTGCATAGAGACAGATATGATATGGTCCAGGTGGTATATTAAAGTATAGTCTACTTCTTAATGAAAATGAAATATATATTAATAAACTGTGTTATATATTGTGTTCCACAGTTGGGATAACACTACCTGGAACCTTCCACAACTCTACTCAACATGTTGATACTTAATATGTTGGCACTGAATTAAGAGTCACTCAGGCAGAAAGAAACCAATATAATCCCCTGAAAATGCCAGCCTGGGGAAGAACAAAGCAGAATTAACAATGTCTTTGGTGACTAACTCTTGGTATACCACTGGGCTGGGCCTCAGTAGCATTTGACCATAGGTCTTCAGTCACTTTAGAACCATAGCTTCCTACCCTATAGCAGGAACATACTTCAAAGACGCCATAGAAGTTCAGCACAGCAAAAACACACTTAGCAAGATATTGAGATGTACTTACTATTAGCATTAAAGACAATAAAGACATATCCTTCCAACATGCATTTCATATTATAGCAACATATGTTAACTGACTGCTTTGACTAGAGACAGTGTTACGATGAGGTAAAGACATACATGAAAGCCTAGGCAATAATAAATGTCTTAGCATTTTGGTTATGGTTTTCAGTATATCAAGATTAAGGTAGTAATTTAGGAGATGGGGGCAGGATTAAATGAGTACAAAAGCCCTGAAATAAAACACAAAGTGTGAAAAATCTTTGTGTTTCATGCCAGTGTTCACCACAAATGAAAGTGTCAGTGTGATAGACAGAATGATTTTTCTGAGGCTTTCTGTCAACTTGATATTAGTGAGCCCAGTTCTTATGGAGTGGGCTCCCGAATGCAGCAGTCATGGAAGCAGGGACAAAGACTGCATACATATGTACACAGCATTATTTCCTTGCTGCAGGGATAATGGCTACAGTCACTCTGGAAAATACAATCCCGGGATTGTATCCTGGTAATATTGGTAGATATGGGTATCTCGAGTTTCTATGGCTGTGGTGGCAAACCATTGGATTAAGGAGGCTGGGGAGCCTCTGTCCATTCTCCTGTGCTGCTGTTCTTGTTGACAATAGGAGTGACAAAAACAAAATATTTGTGACTTGTTGGATCAAACTCTTTAAAGGTAAAATTCATCCCTCTCTCTCTCTCTCTCTCTCTCTCTCTCTCTCTCTCTCTCTCTCTCTCTCTCTCTCTAGCAAGCACAAACATTGCTAACATGAGGGCCAAACGGGATATAATGTCAATTATATTCCCAGAAGTGTCTGAAACAACAGATACTTGCATTTATTTTATTCTCTCCCTATGAAAAACCTTGACTGGACACCACCTTGCAGATGTGTTTACTCCATACACTGTTCAGGTACGTGAGCAATGACAATGGAAGTAAAGTGTGGGCATCTTAGAAATCCCTTCTCTTATCCCTTTGTCCCAGCTCTAGTTTCAGCCATACCCCAAATGCCTCACAGCTTCATGCAAACTGACATTCTGAGATCATTTCCCCACAACTGTCTTTCCAATTTCTTTTATATTTCTGTCATAGATTCTTTTACTGTGTCTAAGATTCTAGCAGACTAGGTCTACAAGGCTGCAGGCCTGAACAAGTAATAAACAGCACGAGGAAAACTCAACCAACGAAGGGTGATAGCTAGTGGAAAGATGCTGCAGCCTGCAGACAATCCTGAGAATAATTTTATATGCTTTTCTGATATCCCTGTAAAATCCAGTTCCTGTTAGCAACAACCTTGATAACATGCAATGAATCCCTGCTTCATTTCCCTTATTTACTTAATATATGAAAATAAACAAACACAACAACCCATTGTCTCAAAATGCACTGTCAGAAATTCTACTATGATGCTAAGCCTAGTTATTGATTCATACATATTTATCATTCATAACATTTTATTGTTGAGCCAGTACTGTATACATGTATATGATCTGTATAAATAACAAGATTGCTAAAGAGCTATGGTTTTAATCACAGATTATATAAAAGTTTATGCTAAAATGCATCTGCCCATTAGAAGTGTTAAAGTATACAATTATCCATCTGCTGAGCTGACATTTGTCAGCCTGACATTTAATACTGTCACGAAGGCAAACAGGCCTACCGAGCCTTGCCTAGGATATCAAAGGAAGGTGTCTCCAGGTGGAAACTTTTTAATTAAAGTTTGATTTAATGAAAATTGTGAATCACAAAACAACTGCTTCATATCAAATAAGTAGGTAGACTATAAATAAAATCTGCAAAGTCCTAAAATGAGAGTGTTCAATCATCTTCATGTTTATAATAACATGTAAGCACGGGTTTCAGATTCATTCATTATAAGCAATATTCTTTCTAATTATTCCCTTTTGTAATTTCTAAACAGGGCAATTTTCTTTGTGAGATACAGATGTGTTTTGTTTCTGCTGTTGTCTTTGATTTTAGATTCCTCACCTTTAATCTGCCTGTATTAATAGTTGAGAGAATATTGGCTAACACTCTGAGAGCCCATATTATATAAGCTTATAACATGTTCCCATGTTTAACTAAGGTAAATACACAATAATTTGTTGTTTTATTCAGAAAAGAATTATTGTAAGTGATCAACCTCCTCATTCTATTTCACTTGTGTAAGATAACACAAGTATAAAACCATGTCACTCCGATTCTAAACAACACATCCCTAATGACTGCACTGGAGTTCTGGTTGATATACTAAGTTATATTTTTAGGTGTAATTAAGGGAGCTCATAGAATATTGATGTCTTATATATTAACAATAACCAAAGTTAGTTAGTCAGTCTGACAGTCAGTTTGTTTTGGTGTTGCCCTTGCTGTCCTGGTACTCAATATAACAGACTAGGCTGCCCTGCTGCCTGTACATCCCAAGTGCTGACATTAAAGGTATGTGCCACCACACCTAGTTACTCATTATGGAAAACAGAATATAAAAGAGATGTAAAAACAAATTGCTTTGACTTACTATAGAAAGAGGAATGTGCATTCTCAAAAGAAATAAGAAAAGCATTATTTCAAGTGAATGAAAAGTTGAGGACTCTTTGAAATTCGCAACATCTCAGGGCTGCAGAGATAGCTCAGTGGTTAATAGTGCTGAGTGCTGTTCTAGAGGACCCAAGATCAGCTACCAATGGCCATATTTTTACATTAGTTTTCCTTTTTATTAATACATTAAAATTATCATTGATTTAAATATTAATGGGGTATTTTATAATAATGTCATGGGTAAGCTTTGGATCATCCTTCTTTGTTATAGTACGCTCATCTCCTGAAACACTATCTCCCTAGATCCTGAAATGAACCCTTCATGATGCTTCCATTCATTCAGCATTTGGAGAAACACTACAGTGAGCACTGATTGTGCTCTTATCACACTGTTTCAGAACATCCATTGTTCCATAAGTCCCAAGTCTCAGCTTCTAGATGTCCCTGGTTGATGGGAAAACCATTCCATCTCCAATTCTTTCTAAAACTCATTACATTTAATGTACAGATAAGATCATGTGGACTTACTATTCTCTGACTGAAATAATTTCCAGTTCCACCCATATTATCACAACTGAAAAGACTTTGTGTCTTTCACATCATGCATCCCCATCACATTCATTTCCCTGTCACTTCACATCCACCCTCTGCCCTTGCAACCTCCTCTCCTAACAGAGAAGAGAGAAGCAAAAAAGAAAAAAAATCTCATCATGTCAGCTTTAGTGTCATATTGTGAGTCACACAGTAAATTCTTTTATTCATTATAACTTCACTTGCAAGTGTTCACTGAAGAGCCATTGGTCTGGTTCAAGGCCTCTGCTTTCTGCTACACTAGCAATACCCGGGCTTCACTGGAAATTTTCTTGGTTATTCGGATGTAGCTGTTTGTTGTGGAGATCGCACAGCTTTGTGTCTGAAGAACCAATTCCTTCATCTGCTCCAGCAGATTACACCTGGGGTGGATGTTGAGGTGGGCCAACACACCTGGGTTCTGGGCCTGGGTATTTACAGGGTTGGTCAGCCCACCATCTTTCCTTGTCCTTACCACCAGGGTGACCCATCCTGCATTGTCCTGGTAAGTTCACCCCTTGCAGCATGAGTAAGGGGCTGGGCCTGTTCTCCTGCTTTTAAGTTCTCAAGGTCTGATCTCCCACACCTACACCTTCAGGGCCAGCTCTACTGTGTTGCCCAGGCCTGGTGTAAGTGCCACACTCTTGGGTGCTGCCACTGATGAGGGGCAGGGGCAGCTTTCCCACTCTTATGACCTCATGACTAGCTCTCTCATCTGCCTCAGGCTTGATGGGCAAGGGTAGAATGTCATGTCTCCCCTACCCATGAGGCCACGTAACTGATGAGTAATGGTCACAGCTCTCCCCTGCTCACAATTACAGGCCTGGATCACCTATATCTCTGCCAACAGCATTGGCTCTATTGTCCCAGTACCCACATTGAGGCAGTTCACAATCACCTGTAACTCAAGCTCCAGGCATCTGATGCCTCTGGCCTCTGTAGACAAATAAGCTTATGCTTTCACATGCATGTGCATATGCACAAAACCACACAAGCATAGGCCCCCTACACAATTTGAAACAATAATAATAAAATCTCCAGTGTGTTAAATAAATTTAGTATAGTCTACTGAAATTAATTTCTAGAAATATAGACCCAGAAACATATCTATCATATAAGATATGACGCTTTGTGAATATGTTATTCTAGGAAATGATAGGTTTTTAAAAATCAAAGCAGATAAACATTTTAAATTGATTGAGTGTGTTTAAATATGATTAAATATCCATTTCTTATTGCATAATTCACTAAGAACATTCTTCTAATTCTTCAAAATAAATGAGTGATTTCTCTACTAAATTGTAATTTAGTCCACATTTTACCTAAATTACATTAGCCACACTAATTGCTCACTCTAATAGTACCTTCATAGACTAAAGAAACTACAGTGCCAGGGGGAGTCAATGCATAATTCTTGAGATCATAACCCAGAATAATTTCATTTTTAAAAGCTTGATACATAAAAGAATTGTTTCAGTGTGTCCTCCCAAACTTGAATTGTCATCTTCAGTGTAGAGACAGTTCACATGAAAAGATATTGTTCTTGACATGATCATTATCCAAAGGTTTAACTTTGCAGGGAAGATGAGAAAACCTACGACATGCTTCTTTGACTCACAGTAGTTCTTCATTTTAGTTTTCCTGTTATGTATTTTATTTAACCTTACAAATGTGAATGTCAGTTTTCTGGGAGGAAGCTGGTGGCAAGGTCGTTAGACTGCTGGATGGATTTAATGTGGGCCTCCAGGAAATATGCAAGCCTCACATGTGTTTAAGTCAGACTCTTCAGCTTGAACAAATTGCTTGCTACATAGAGGAAAGTCCGAGTTCTGTCTTGGGCTGTTAAATCCATATTATCCCACTGACTGTCATATAAATCACAATTCTTCAAACATAACTTCCATGTAAATTTAAATGAAATAAAGTTAAACAGTTAATCTTTTATAATAATTTATTTCTAAGCTATAAGCATTTATAAGTTTATTCAATATAATTGAACTAAAAGAAATAACAGCAAATTATCTGACCTTTGTTACAATTATAATACACAGCTTGTGTTACTGAAAAGAAAAGTCTATCCAACATTTTAAAATATTTTAATTAAATTCATTATTTCATATGTGAGTACTTTAACTTATTTCCACCACTTTTTATCATCCCTCCAATTTCGCTCCTATCCTCCCACACTTCCTGTCAAATTCAAGACCTCTCATATATAATTAAATTATATATTTATTTTAAATCTATTAAATCTATATTAAATCTATATCCACACATCTACATGTGTGTATATACAATAATATACACATGTGCAACCTACTGAGCCCATTTAGTATTATTCTTCTGTACCTGTGATTAGAGCTAGGAATTGAATAACATATCAAGGTAGTAGCCCCTGATGAAACTGATTCTCTCTCCCTCAGTAGCCACTGAGTGTCCATAACTCTTCATCTGTGGGTAAGAACTTCTGAAATTTCTTCCTTTCACATTGGCACATTGACAGACGTGATCATTATGCTTCTCTTGGTTAGACACCTATATTGTTGAAATTTCATGAGTACAGTGTTCCTGTCAAAGCAATAAGAATTCCCAGATAGATTTCCCCATTGCTGTGTAAATGCCCACTGAAGGCATTTACCATCTTGGGCAGACAGTCCTGGGCTGGGTTTTATAGGAGCATTATTCAGGGTAACAAGCCAAAAACCATCATTTCTGTGTGGTTTCTGCTATTGTTCCTGTTTCAGTTCCTGCCCTGACTTTCCTCCATAATGGACTGTGACTTGGAAGGGTAAGACACCCCTTCCCCAAAAAAAACCCTTTGACCCTTAAGTTGATTTTAGTCACACTGTTTATCACTACAGAAAGAAGACACTATAGTATATATGCAGCACAATAAAAATATATCGAAACACTTTAAATTCTTTTTAAAGATAATCAATTCATGAGGTTATTATCATGCAGATTTGATAGTAGAGAAAGTGAAGGGAAACAAGGGAGAACTGAGCTTCTAGCCCACTCACACCACTCTGAAGCAAAACATGGAATGCGTGGATGATTTAAAAGCAGTTCAGTCTGCATTCCAAAAGAAAACCATTTAATCGTTTTCATTCTGTGCAAGTATATAGAGAGTGTTTGGCTTGACCTTGCATTTAACATATTTCTAGCAAATTATGTTTTGTATATTTTATAGTAATAACACCTGCCAACCTTTGGGAAAAAAATCAAGGTTGCTAAATATTCATGCTGAAAACATGTTGTTTTATTCTGTTGTTTCTGTAAATGAAAGTTGTGAGTAGCTTCCATTTCCAATTATAAAAGGGCACAAGGTGAGGAACAGACGTAGCCTTGGCTTGACAATGAGTGGGTGGCAGTATAAGGAGCTCTGTGTGTGCCTGCTGCGTCTCCTCAGGAAAGATATTTGACATCTTTAAATCTGTTACTGGCTTATTCACTTTAGTATCCCCTGGTAACTTTCGAGGATGATCGTTTGCATCAAGGGAGATGGCAAGTCTGAAAGAATGCCCTTCAAATGCTAAGCATAATTTCACTGCATTGTTTTAGTTGAGCAAGGCATGTTCTTACCTTCATTTTGTTTTCCTTATCTTCACTAATTCCCCACTGTTTGATCTGAAAAGTGAAATGTTTGTACAACGAATTCATGATCTATCAGCTCCACCTCTCAAGCTCCGAAGCTGTGGGTCACATGTTCATCTGAAGTAACATCTGTAGGGAAGAGATGGAGAGACCCTTTCTGTGATTCCCAGTGAAGCAAATACATTTATTGTGTAATTGGATTTTCTGCTTTTTTCAAACAAAGGCTACTAAGAGATATAATGCAAGCTCTGTATAGCATTTACACATATACTGCCAATTATTCAGTATGTACATATAGTATACACTATAATACTACATATTGTATACTAGATTATAGTATTAAGGAAAAAACAAATTATTTTCAATAATTAGCTTCAGGATGATGTTAATTAAATATTCACTAAATCCTTTCTGTATTTATACAGTAATTCAAAAGCTCTATATTAAATCATTCAAAGTTATAGTTTAACTGAAGTTTGACACAACTGTGAAAAAATCAAGTGATTCATTCTGTCCACCTCCCCAGGGTTTCTCCTGTTTCTCTCTATCTAAAGCAATTCTTCAGAATAACAACAAAATATTTTCATAACTTGCCATTTAGTAAATCCTAGAATCATATAGGCAGTATTTTGTCATTTATACACACAGTAAAGCATATAGTTGCTTGGCCTTTTTATCTCCCAATGTTAAACATAGATGACATTTCTTTAATTCCATAATTGATAAAGAAGTAAAGTAACATATGAGCATGTAGTGAAGAAACAGAAATGATCATGCTGGAAATCAAATGAGAATTAAATTTAAATGGTGCCCCAGCAGAAATAGATTGTGAGAGCATTGGCACATGTCTGTCATTGAAGGAACCATTCATGCACAGCCAGAGGACTTTTTGTAAAGGATAACCTTTGGCCTAAATTAGGCGATGATGAGCTCCAATGGGCAAAGATGTGAGGGAAATAAGTATGATAGAGGAATTCAGATATTTAGAGGAATTCAGATATTTACAGCATTAAGTCAAGGGGGCAAAAGCCGATGCAAACTTAGAGGGTAGCAGAACAATGAGTGTAGTGTCAGAGGTTCCTGGTTCTGTACTGGAGGCAACATAGTGTGGACAGGCCAATAATGTTTGAAGGGGATCTTGGTAGATTTCATTAAAAAAATATTGAAACTTAATGTTTCAAGTTACAGTATAAATAATTTAGTTTTAGCAATTTTTACTTTCCATATATTCCTAAATGACAGTAAGAAAGTATTTCACATGTTCACCAAATTTTATGAAGCTCCAGAAACAGCCACGATAATTTCCCACTGATTATTAAGTGTCATTTTTCACAGCTCTCATTTATATGGTATTGTTCATGAATTAAAGTGCAATACAAATGACGGATAGAATGAAGTCCACAAAGTCCTTAGAAATAACAAGGTTCTTCCAGGGAGGGGCAAATCATGAGGTTCTGGTCACTTAGGATGAATGTTCATGTCAATTCAGTTCCAATTATTTGTTATGTAGTACCCTCATGTAGATTAACTCCCAATTATTGTATAATTACATACAATTTGTTTTTCAATTTTTATATCTGATGTAATATATTCTAATGAAAATGAAATTGCGGTTATTTTTAGCTTTCCGTTCAGTTGACCCAGTGTTCCTCATAATTGCAAGGCACATTACTTTCTTGCCAGGAGTTTTAAAACATGTAAGTGTGCTTTAAGCCCATCACATGCTATGATTTTAATGTCAAGTCACTTCCTTTGCTTTTAAAATTTTCTTTTGTTTGGCTCATGCTCCTATTGTTACATTTTGTGCATATGCATAGTATTTTTATACTTTCTTTTTGAGTAAAATCTTGTGTATTGATTTAATGTCCCTGTTTTCTTTGATCATCTATATGAAGACTTGTTAAGATAAATCTTTTCGCCAAAAGCCACTGAGCCCCACCACCACATGTGCGCTTTACGCCAGCCGCCTGCCCGAGTTAGGGCCCAAATTAATACACAGAAACTTGTATTAGGTTTAAATGCTGCTTGGCCAATGACTAGGATTCTCATCTGCCAGTTCAGTCTTAATTATCACAAATCTATACATGTTATAAGACTTATCTTATAGAAGATGCCTTTTGCTGGCACCCTCTCTTGCTGGTGGCTCACATTGCGCCTCTGCAGGAAGAGCAGAGGGGAAAAAGGGACATTTCCTGTTTCTCCTTGCTTAAATATGAGTCTCCTTGCTATGTCACTTCTGGCCTGGATCACCACTTCTCTACTACATTTCCCAGAATCCTCTTTTACTCCTAGACCTGTATAACTTGCTGTTTCGTTGGCCAAACAGAACTTTATTCAACAATCAATAAGATAAACATACAGAAGTACTTCCCCCTCAAAGACTTGTGTAAGCCTTTACAATCTTGGTGTAGGATGTAACTATAAAATAAGTACTGTTGAATATGTACAGTGATGTCTAAGCTATGGCCTTCAGTACAGGTTTCTACTATTCCTTTCCCTTGGTGATTCTTTGGTGCAGTTTGCCATAACAGTTTTGTTCTTTTTGTGGTGCCTTTGTTTTCAATTTGCATATCTCACAAAGCTCTGTTGTTTAATTCTACAATCAATTATATGTCATCCCTGAGTACCTGAGGTATACCTTCTGTATTTGAGCTTTTATACAAAAACTTCCCTTTTTGCATTGCATTTACTTATTTCATAAAATAATGGCATCTAGAGAAATTATTTCATAAAAACTTTGGTGTGCCCTTCTTAGATAGTGGATCTGAAATGTCATAAATTAAAATAAGATGTTATTCTGGGCATTTATTAGGACACTGTGAACAATTTATAAGGAAACTGATATTTTTTATATATAACTCAGTTCAACAAAGGTGGTCATCTAAATTGTTCTGGGCACATTTCAGGCTAAGATTTCAACCCTAGACAGAAACATCAAATCCATCAATAACTCTTTCTGAAACCTATTATCAAATGAAAAAAATTTCTAGCTGACTTCCTTATCTTATGATGGGGCTTTGACACTTGAATCAACTAATAATTGTAGCTGTTTCACAGAAAAGGTCACATTTGACAAATGGCCTCTTGCACATGGTGAAAACACTCTTTCACTGTCAGGTGAAGGTTTCACTCAGTAAATGCTCTTACACAATATAAAGGATCTTTAGGAAGTTGGCAGTATATACATGGGGCCTTTCAAACAAAGCATATGGCCTCATCTGTTTCTTAAATTATCTTCTTAATGATAAAAATACAAATTGCCATAACACAATGAGAAACAGAGAGGATGAATACATCACTGAGGCCACAAATAGCACCTTAAGATCAAAGAAGGATAAAAGGCAGGAAAGGTTAATTCAGTATGTATAAATGTTCTGTGGCAGCAGACAGGTAACAATAGTCATAAACAATTAAAACTGAAAGTAGTGATATCTTACTCAGGGTGTCTATTACTGTCATTAAAATACATGACCATAAGCAAGCTGGGGAGGAAAGGGTTTATTTTGTTTATATTTACAGTCTGTCAGCAAAGGAAGTCAGGGCAGTGACTCAAGACAAGAATGGAGTCGGAAACTGATGTGGAAACCAGGAAGAAAAGCAGCTTACTGTCTTGCTCCAAGTGGTTTGCTCAGCTTGTTTTCCTATAGCACTTAGGACCATCATCCCAGGGACAGTACCACCCAAAATGGGCTGAGAACTTCCACATCAACCACTAACTAATAAAAAGACCCACAGACTTGCCTACAGCTCCATCTTATGGAGCCAAGTTCTCTGTTGAGTTTCCTTCTACCTAGATGACTCTAGAGTATGTCAAATTGACATAAAACTGGCCAGCACAAGTGACCTTCCTCATAAAAGTCTGACTAAATATGTCATTCAAATTAACATATATTTGTATAAAATATATGTTTTTTTACTTAAGTTAGAGAGACTAACTTAACCCACTATATTTAGTTCTTTATCAGTAGAGAATTTTAGCAATATATTTTTGTTTTGTGTACAGTTGTGTTTTTATATAATTAAAAAGAGTTGAAGTACTGTTAGAAAGACTTCAGCAACCAATATAATAATGCCATTTTAAAAGAAAGTTAACAGTTTTATGAGAGCCAAAGACCTGTGTAACATGCCTAAGAATTAAGCCATCCATGGGATCCCCTTGGCTAACAACTCAAACCAATGTATCCAGTCCCAGTATTGGAAGCCTTACCTGTTTACAAAATATGGCTGATTCAGGACCCTATCCTTTATTGCTGGTTCTCACCAGTTCACCCTCATTGATTCCAAGAAGTTTCCACTGCATTAGGTTTCCACACTTCTTCCCCAGTGCTTCCCAATTCCAGCTGTTTCCACACTCTCTTCCTCTATCCCACCCCTGAAACCTGATCCTTCTCACTCCAGTCCCCACCTACACCCAGTCTACTCATAAAACTTATTCTATTTCCCCTTCCCAGAGGTTCCATGTGTCCTCTGTGGAGTATTCCATTTTACCTAACTTCTCTGGGTTTGTAGACTGTAGCTTGAGTATCATTTACTTAACATCTAAAATCCACTTACAAGGGAATACATACCTTATTTGTCTTTCTGATGACTTTTTCGTGTTCCATCCATTTGCTTGCAACTTTCATGACTTTTTATTTCTTTTTCTTTTTGAGCTTGCTAATGTACTTTATATCATTTACTTAATCCTTTAGAACATATTACTAGTTTCCTCCAGCAGAACTATAAAACACTTTATGAAAAATGTGGGTGCAGTGTTTACTTCTAGAAATGGGGCTTAGAAATGAAACTTCCGTGGACCTTTTGACTTTCTTCAGTAGCACACACTGTTTTTTTTTTTTTCTTTGACAAGTGTCTCAAAATATTTCCCATAAAACCCAAAAATATCAATTAAAGACCTAAGATCTATTATGTTCACATAGTTTTAAAAATACACCCACCTCATATTTGTGTTTTCCAAACTAATGACATTCTGCTATACCTATAAATCTTTGCCTAGTTCAGTTGTCATTAGAGAGGCTTCCACCACAGCCAGACATTATGTAGAGAGTCTAAATTGGAAGTCTCCATGGGGTCCCTCCCCTCAGAGATCAGGGAGTCCTGAGGAGGAGGGGGAAAAGGACTGTAGGACTCAAAGGAATTGAGGATAACAGGAGAACATGGCTTACTTTATCACCTAAGCAGGACTCACATGGACTCACAGAGACTGAAATAGCAAGCATGGGCCTGCATGGGTCTGTACCAGGTGCTCTGTGTATATGTAATGACTGTTAGCTTGGTGTTTTTGTGAGACTCCTAACAGTTGAATCAGGTGTATCTCTGACTCTGTCTGCTCTTAGGACTACTTTCCTTCTATTGGGTTGCCTTATCCAGCTTCAATATAAGGGCTTTTGTCTTATCCTATTAAATCTGGTTTGCCCATTTTGATTGTCCTCTCTTGGAGGCATGTTCTTTTGTGAAAGGAAATGCAGAGGGAGTGGATCTGGGTGACAAAGGAGGCGATTGGTATGTATTGTATGAGAGAAGTGTCTAATTTCAATTTTATTTTTTGTTTTGTTTTTTTTTTGTTTTGTTATTTTTTTATTAATTCAAGTTAGGGAACAAGCTTGTTTCACATGTAAGTCCCTTCTTCCTCTCCCTCCCCTCACCCCCTTCCCTCCACCCCCAACCTACCCCACCCCATCCACCCATCACTCCCCAGGCAGGGTAGGGCCCTCAAGGGGGGCTCTGCAAAGTCCACCAAATGAAGGACTCTAAGTTATAAATAGACCCCAGGAATGGGAAGTAGCATGAACTCCTGAGTTAATTGGGAGCATGAGGGTAGGGGACAGGGTGCTGCCACACCTCTCTGGGCCTGGGCCCTTCCCCATTTGTCCAGCGCCAGAGTGCATCCCTTCACGTGGGATGGGATCTCAAAGTCTCTTCTTACACCAGGGAAAAATGCTAATCCACTTCCAGAGGCTCCCTGGAGTGCAGAGGCCTCCTTATTGGCATCCATGTTCAGGGGGCTGGATCAGTCTTGTACTGGCCTCCCAGACAGCATCTGGGGGTCGATGTGCTCTCCCTTGTTCAGGCCAACTGTTCCTGTGGGTTTCTCCAACCTGGTACAGACCCCTTTGATCTTCATTCCTCCCTCTATTCAACTAAATTCCAGATTTCAGCTCAGTGTATTTCTGTGGATGTCTGTTTCTGCTTCCATCTGCCACTGGGTGAGGGCTCTAGGATGGCATAAAGAGAAGTCATCAATCTCATTTTAGGGGAAGGGCTTTTAGGTTATCCTCTCCTCCATTGCCTAGATTGTCAGATCATGTCATCCTTGTAGGTCTCTGAAGATCTCCCTAGTTCCAGATCTCTTCTCGGACTTATAGTGGCTCCCTCTAATATGGTATCTCTCATCCTGCTCTCTCTCCTCTATTCATCCCCCTACTCAATATCTCTGCTCCTCCATTTTCTCTCCTCTACTCCTCTTCTTGTGCTCTTATTGTGGCAGCACCCTCTCCCCTACCCTCATGCTCCCAATTAACTCAGGAGTTCATGCCACTTCCCATTCCTGGGGTCTATTTATAACTTAGAGTCCTTCATTATTCCTAGTTTCTTTGGTGAAGAGGATTATAGGCTGGTAAACCTTTGCTCTATGTCTAAAATTCATGTATGAGTGAGTACATACCATGTTTGTCTTTTTGTGACTGGGTTACCTCACTTAGGATGGTTTCTTCTAGTTCCATCCATTTGCCTGGGAATTTCAAGATTCCATTGCTTTTTTCTGCTGAGTAGTACTCCATTGTATAAATGTACCACATTTTCTCTATCCATTCTTCAGTTGAGGGGCATCTAGGTTGCTTCCAGGTTCTGGCTATTACAAACAATGCTGCTATGAACATGGTTGAACATATGTCCTTGTTGTATGAACATGCACTATTTGGGTATATACCAAGAGAGGAATGGCTGGATCTTGAGGTAGATTGATTCCCATTTGTCTGAGCAACTGCCATACTGATTTCCAGAGTGGTCTTACAAGTTCACACTCCCACCAGCAATGGAGGAGTGTTCCTTCTTCTCCATATCCTCTCCAGCATAGATTGTCATTGGTATTTTTTATTTTAGCCTTTCTGACAGGTGTGAGGTGGTATCTCAGAGTTGTTTTGAATTGCACTTCTTTGATGGCCAAGGATTTTGAGCACTTTCTTAAGTGTCTTTCAGCCATTTCAGATTCCTCTGTTGAAAATTCTCTGTTTAGTTCTGTACCCCACTTTTTAATTTCATTGTTTGGTGTTTTGGTGGCTAGCTTCTTGAGCTCCTTGTATATTTTGGAAATCAGCCCTCTGTCAGATGTGGGGTCGGTGAAGATCTTTTCCCATTCTGTGGGCTGTTGTTTTGTCTTACTGACTGTGTCCTTTGCCTTACAGAAGCTTCTCAGTTTCAGGAGGTCCCATTTATTAATTGCAGACCTCAGTGTCTCTGCTACTGGCGTGATGTTCAGGAATCGGTCTCCTGTGCCAATTTGTTCAAGGGTAATTCCCACTTTCTCTTCTAGAAGATTCAGGTGGCTGGATTTATGGAGAGATCTTTGATCCATTTGCACTTAAGTTTCATGCATGGTGACAGGTATGGATCTATCTGCAGTCTTCTGCATGTCTGAATCCAATAGTGCCAGCACCACTTGTTGAAGATGCTATCTTTTTTTCCATTGTATAGATTTAGCACCTTTGTCAAAAATAAGGTGTTCGTAGGTGTGTGGGTTCATATCTGGGTCTTCAATTGATTCCATTGGTTTATCTGTCTATTCTTGTGCCAATACCAAGCTGTTTTCAGAACTATGGCTCTATAGTAGACCTTGAAGTCAGGGATAGTGATGCCTCCAGAAGATTCTTTATTGTAAAGAGTTGTTTTGGCTATCCTGGGTTTTTTATTTTTTCCATATAAAGTTTAGTATTGTTATATGTCTGTGAAAAACCGGGTTGGGATTTTGATGGGGATTGTGTTGAATCTGTAGATTGCTTTTGGCAGGATTGCCATTTTTACTATGTTAATTCTACCTATCCAAGAGCATGGGAGATCTTTCCATTTTCTGGTATCTTCTTTAATTTCTTTCTTTTTTATTATTTTTCATTCATTTATTTAGCTCATAAATAAAGTCATTCACAATTATGATACAGAATACAGTATGTTCACGATGGCATGGCTAAATTAAACCAATTAATATGTTATATCACACATATCCAATTTTAAAACACTTAAGGAATCCATCAAAATAAATATTTTGTATGCCAATTATATGACCTTAGCACTACTGAATATACAAGAAATAATAAAAAGACAACTGTTTTACTATGAAAGAACTAATATGAATGGAAATACAAATTTATCAAATGATATAATACAAGATTTTCCTCAGGATTAAAGATCATGCCAGAGGCCAAATATGCTGACATATGTATCCCCAGCACTCAAAAAACTGAAGTGTAAATATTGATTAGTTGAATGACTGATTGAGAACCATTCTCAATTGAAAATGGAAGTAAATAAATAATCCCAGCACAACTGAATTACTCAAAGCAAATGAAGTTGAAAACAAAGAGGACACAGAGATGGTAGTTTTCAATTTTGCCTTAATAGTGTACTAAAATTTCTCTTTAGTTGGGATGAGAATATAGGAAACAATTGTTTCAATGGTGGGATAGGACTCAAAGCTGGTGGACTCAATGGTGGCACAAGCCTATAGTCCTTGAACTCAGAAAGTAGATGCAGGAGACCTGGGTTCAAGGACAGCTTCATACATGTATCAAACTCAAGGTAAAGCTGTTCTATAAGAGACCCTGTTTCTATCAATCAGTCATTCAACTAATCAATCACAGTGGTAGACAATACAAAAATTAAGCTTTGTGACTTCAGAGATTAGAACAAAACCTTAAGTGTGGTCACCTTATAAAAAGTGCTAAATCTACTTGAACAAATAGTCAAGAGGGAAACTTTGAGAAAGAACTTCAAGAACTTTGCAGGAACCAATGGTCAGTGAGAGAGCTACTAAAACAAAAAGGAAATCAGTCTATTACTCACCCATTTGAGTCTAGAGAGAGAACATTTAAAATGCCACAGTTAATTTTATATGATATCAGAATATGAATGAGACTAAGTTGGTCATAAAAAGTAAAAACTTAGTGAGATGTAACTTCAGCAAATTCCAGCAAAAAAAAAATATGAATCTACAAGCAACTTTGCTAACAATGGACAATAAACAATGAGAGAAAGTGAGGCAGAAATTACAGTATAAAATTAGAAGTAAATTCAAGAAAAATTAAGGATTAATCCATGGAAAATTATTGTGTATCTGTTACCGTTATAGAAACACTATCCCTTGCAGGAAGGAGGGGACTCAGAGGTTCATGAAACTCACAAGTAATTTGAAAAGATCCTTTTAGCTCTGCAAACTCAAGAGACTCACAAAGCCCATCTAGGATATTACACGGGCAGTAAATAATTACTGGTTGGAGAAGATCCTGATGACATCGTTGCCTGTAAGGTATGCGAGAAATTCCTAGGATGCAGCTTGAAGGACCATCAGCCATGCTGTCATAGGTTTTTATGATGCAACTTTCAGTTAAATGCTGATCCACCAAGACAACCTTGGATGGAGGAATTTGGCATGTCCCGACTCCTGTATCTGTGCTTAGAAATTTACTCACCCCTCTCTAGAAAAACTCATTCAATGGAAGAAAGGAAGCAGTGATGAAGTACTACAAATATAGTATTACAATATAGTGTTACTTCTAAAATCTGAAGATAAAAATTGGATTAACTTAGTTTGGTTATAAAATTCTTTCTCTGCCACATTTTGTTTATGTAATTAGAACAAATTACTTTATCTAGCCTTTTTCTTTCTTTTGAAAGAATTATATTATAATTCCAAGTTCACAATAGTATTATGATTTAAACCAAAAGGATCTAAAAATCATGAACAGAACAATAATAGTTAATTATTCATCAGGGATATAAAGCTCAGAATGAAGAAAATCCCAGAACTGTTCACTGTTAATATTACATTTTTGACACAAATGCCCTCAAGCTATGCCACAGAAAAATATAGGGAAGCTACTCAAAATCTTTTTTATGAGGTTGTTATGAAACTATTAACAAAACCTGAAAAGAAAGAAAAAATAGATTAATATCCACAATGAACATAGATACAAGAATCTTCAAAAAAGCATTAACAAACGTCATGAACCAGTCTATCTATTTGGTTTTATGACAAGGTTGCAAAATGGTTCAAAATGAAAAAAATCAATAAATATAACACATTGAATCTTATAAAAACAAAGAAATATATAATTACAAGAAATGAAGAAAAAAGCTTAAAATATAAAAATTCTTAATGATAAATGTCTTAGAAAATTGGTATATAGAAAGATAACACTTCAACAAGGTGAAAAATACATGTAAAAATGTCTATAGTTGACATCATGATGTAACTGGGGAGAAAATGAGCCCTTTTCCATTAAGATCTTGAATAAGAATATAGTTTCTACTCTGACTATTGTTATTCAAATTAGTATTAGAAAATTTAGGAAAAGCAATGCAAAACTGAAAGATATGAAAGCATACATCTAGAAAAGAATGAAGCCAATAAATACCCAGTATAGATAATGTGATTTTAGACAAAAACCTAGACTCCATCTTAAGACTATTGCAACTAGGACTGGAGAGATAGTTCAGCATTTGAGTACCGTCTGCACTCCCAGCAGACCCAGTATGATCTCACAACCAAGTATAAATCCAGTTCCAGAAGATCAGATACCCTCTGCCGGTATCGATGGACATCACGCATTTCCACAATGCCCAGACATACATGCAGGTAAAACACCCTTATATATTAATATTTTAATTAAAGATGCATTATAAAGCATGTTCCTTTGTCAAAATGAAGAAAATCAAATAAAACTTAAAAGTATTCTTGATACATATGCATATCATGTAGAGGTATATTTGAAAAATGCTTTGAGTTACAATGCGAAAAGTATACAGAGAAACTGACAATATATTGCCTATTTTTTAGATGTGTTAATATCGGGGCACAGAGCTGATTCAGACCAAAGTAGAACACCCAGGCATTAACAATGCACGCCAGATGGAAGTGATGCATGCAGAATAACATATCCTCTTGATTACTGTACTTTAAAGTATGTGAGATTTATTATGGGCCTAATTCTAATTCAATGAATGTTATCAACAGATTGTATGATGGGTCATTTTCACTGTGGGGTGTAAAAGAATTACCAGGAAAGTTGACAGGCAAAGCATATTAGAAAACAATCTTGTAAATTTGATTAATGGCACTTGCAAATCCACACATATCCAAAAATAATGTTTTTTGTCCATATGGTGACATTCAGAGTCTTAGGCCACCTCCTAGGAGATCATAAAGATGATAAACAGATTTTTAAAAAAGAGGCTATTTCCATGTTTTACAGTAAAAATACTGTTTAACTATTTGAATTAAAATTTAAGTTCTCCTGAAGAGGGTATTTTAACCAACAGCAATCCAGTGCACTCAGCAGTCTATGGGGGCCATACCAAATTGATCTGACAGAGGCCAGGACTCACACTGCTCACCAGTGGAGATCCCACACTTTGGGAAGAACTGCTGTACAGAGCCCGTGTCCACTGAAATGAGTGTGCCATCTTCTTCCCCTAGGGTCAAGATAAAGGGTGCTTGAAGAGTCCTTGGAAATCAATACTGACCGATATTCTGAGTTATTCAATTGCCACTGCTAATCCCCAGCTGTACCAGGAGCAATTGCAGACCTTGGAGACTCATTTGCCGGAAGCTATGAAGATCATTGGTTACAATTAAGCAATTTGTTTCCACAATTAGGCTGCAGGGTGTTTGATCAAAGAACCTACCAGAAGAGGCAGCTTTCTCCCTGTGTTTACAATGAGCTCTGGGCTCTTGATCAGAGATGTGAGACATACAATGCAAGACAAACATGTAATTTTAATTTCTCGTAACCACATTAATAAGTAAACTAAGTGAAACTGATATTTTTCAAACCATTTGGATTTTGTCCTAATTCTTTCTACAAATGGTTATATATTTTAAAACAAAAGTCAGTATGTGTTTTAAACTTAGAGGTGGCTCAATAAAAACAAGGTATCAAATCAATTCAAGAGTTATATAGCATGATGTGGTCAATGCTACCATACTGAACAGCAAAGATGCTAATCGAATGTAATACCTAAATTCCCTGTTTGTACCCCCATTCTGTTTCATCTAAGACAGACGAAGCAGCAGATAAAAGCCTGAGGGAAAAAATATCTATAGGATAAAAGTTTCAAGCAGGAAGGCTTTGGACATATCCTGAGTAAAAATGTCTGGATAATGAACAAAAGTATGACTATCAAATTCCAGATGCTCTGCCTGCATTGCACCATGATGCCAAATAGAGTCAATGATTGATTGTGAATTTACTTTTGATCAACAATGAATGAAATGAAATGATGCTGCATAATTTATCTTGGTAATTTAGCAGAGAAATCAACAGTGGCTATTTCAGGCTGATCCCCATTGCAGATGCTGAATGGTGAGGGTGGTATATCAATACTGATATAATTGCATGTGGTGATGAAGTTTCCTTCTCATTTTCCCCCTTTGTGATCAGAAGCGGTGTGGTTATTTCTTTACTTCACTTATCAAATAGTTTTTGCAGATACTTTTTACTATTTGTTCTTTGACTCAACTTCCTTTCTCACAAATATTAAGAGAAATATTAGGAACAAAATACTTAAAAGCTCTAAATGATAGGTTATATTTTATATTGTTTTGATTTATATACTAGACCTTGGATTACCATATGTGAAAATTCATTGTGACTTTTCATACACACATGGTATTTGTTCTAATTTCTCACACTGCTCTTCCCCATTAACCCTCACCTTCTTGATAGTCCCCTTTCTATCCCCACATACTTTTCGTTCTTTTATCACACACACACAAACACACACACACACACACACACCATAGACTGTACTTGGAAAATGTAAAACATCACTCTCTTATTAATCTATTTTTTTATAATGCCAATTTAAAATATATTAATTTAGTTCACTAAAACTACAGGACTAAAAAGTTAAAATGTAGGAAAATTGATGATTTATTTTTACATTGATTTTGCAGTTACTATGGGTATTTTCTTTCATTAAGTAAAGCCCCCTCCAAGTCTTTATGGCGCATGGTTGTAAGCCACCATGTATGCTCTGGTCAGTCAAACATGGTTCACAGGAAGAGCAGTCAATGCCCTTAACTGCTGAGTCATGATGTCCCTAGCCCTGATTTGTTTTTAAAAACTGAACAACAAAAAGAATGTATAGGAAAATAGGCAAACAAGTATCTTCAGTTTTAAATGACTGAAGCTGTTCTTATAAAGATGAAGAAAAGGCTGAATAACTGTGCAGACTAGATATGGACAGGGCTATCAGAGAAGGAACCACAACAACTATTCATGACCATTTCAGCAGATTCATCATTGTGTTGATAAAGCATCGATGATCCAAGAGAGAGGACCATTGGCCAAGGTCCTCTGCCATCAATTCTGTTTTAAGTGAAGAAAGGACAGATCTAACTGAAGTACAAAAGCTATACTGTATTGTAAAATCAAACATGGAAATATGAACAAGAAATGATTATTGAAGAATCCAACATGATACTTAAGAAAGAATGAGGCTTAGAAAAAATTAACTGATTCAGCAGGTAATATTCACAAGTCATACTGTTACTTCTTTTGGTGGTTTGAAAGAAAATGTCCCCCAAAGGGAGTGGCAATATTAGGACTTGTAGCCTTTGTTGGAGGAAGTATGTCCTTGTTGGTGGCAGTGTTTTACTGTGAGGGCGGGCATTGAGATCTCATATGTTAAAACTATGCCAAGTGTCGCAATTCACTTCCTGTGGCCTGTGGGTCAAGTTGTAGAACTCTCAGCTCCTTCTGCAGCAGCATGTCTGCCTGCACACTGTTGTTTCCGCAATGATGATTATGGACTAAACCTCTGAAAACATAAGCCACCCCAATTAAATGGTTTCCTTTATAACAGTGGCTATGGTCATGGTGTCTCTGCACATCAATAGAAACCCTAACTTAGCCAGAAGTTGGAATCAGGGAGTCGGGTATTGCTGTGATAGGTCTGATCATGTTTTTGTTTGAAGGAATATGAACCTTGGGACTGTGGATTAAGAAGTAGTTGAATGCTTCAAGTGTTTCTTAATGGGCCATACTAATAGGAACATGAAAGACAGTAGGGCTGAGGCTGATGTGATTTGATCTGTGAAGGTCTAGCTCAAGATGTTTCAGAGGAGAATTCTAATACATTGCCTAGAAATCGTTCTTGTGAAATTTGGTGAAGAATGTGGATATTTTTCTTGCCCTTTCCCAAAAAGTATGCCTGAGGCTAAACTGAAAAGTTCTGTTCACAGAGAAAATCTCAAGATCACCTAGTATAAATTATATTTTTTGGTAATTATGTTATTCTTTTACATGGTTATTAGTGTTATTTATAATGAATATTTATAATGAAAATGAGCAAGATGAGAAAGTAAAAATGCACAATGTACAACTAGAGGACAGAAAGAACACTGGGAAGGCGTATGAAGCTAAGTTCTGTGTTCAAGGAAATAAATAGATTAAGAAATGGAATAAAGAGAGTAGTGACCTCAGAGCAAGATCATACCCAGCTAAGTCTCCAACTCATGAAAAGTAATTTTAAAGTACTTAGAATAGAGTGTAGTGGTACATGCCTTTAATCCTATCATTCAGGAGGCATAGGTTGGTGGATCCCTGATTTTGTAGCCAGTCTGGCCTACTGAGAAAATTCCAGAACAGCCAAGCTTAAGCAATGAAGGAACCCACCAAAAAGAGAAAACTGTTGAAGATGTAATTGAGTGAAGGAGTCATGTTCCAGCCCTAGCAAACAGCAGAACTTATAAGTTTTGACCATGCTGCTCTGGCTTTAGAGTCAAGGACAGGGGTTATGGAATGTTCTTCCACAACTAGGGAACAATCTGAAGCCAGGCATTGGTCAGGGGTGTCCCTGAATGGAAGACAAGAAAGGCCATTGCATGAAGCTATCAAGTTGAAGCCTGGATTGCCTTGGAGAACCCAAGGTGTTGGTGATGCTAAATACCAAGTGAGGAGAGCAGCTAACAGGGAATGAAACCTACCCAAGAGAAAGAACTAAGTTATAGTCAACAAAGCTAAATGAAGTTGTAGATATGAAGAGCTCTTTGACATTAGACTATGAACTTTAGACTTTTAAATAAGTTTGAGATTGTTATAGACTTTTGAAGTATGACTGAATGCATTTTTGTATTATGATTTGGCTACAAGCCTTTTGGGGCCAAGGATTAGAATGTGGTGGTTAAAATAAAATAACTCCTAAAAGGAGTGGTACTATAGGAAGTGTGGTCTCTGTTCAAGTAGCTGTGGCCTTGTTAGAGTAAGTGTGTTACTGTGGGGGTGGGCTTTTAGGTATCCTATGGACCAAGCCATACCCAGTGTCATAGTTCACTTGCTATTGCGTATAGGCCAAGATATAGTACTCTCAGCTCCTTCTCCAGTACCTAGTCTGCCTGCATGCCACCATGTCCCTCCATGATGCAAATGGACTAAATCTCTGAAACTGTAATCCACCCCAATTAAATGTTTCCCTTTATAAGAGTTTCTGTGGTCATGGTGTCTCTGAACAACAATAGAAACTCCAAGACAGTTCTTTTAATTTTTTTCTTATTAAAGCAAACATTTAAGATGTTTATGTTTATTTTTTATTTCATAGCTTCACAATGGCATGCTCTTTTTCTTTATTCATTTCCAGAAGAGTATTTGCCAGTATTTTACTGTAATTTGAAAACATTTAAAATATTCTGATTTTGTACAAATATACACATTTTGTCATACATACCTAAATATTTTAATATTCAACATGTTTTAGCACCAGTGTGCTAAAGCACCAGTGTGTTTTAGTTCACTTTAGTTAAACAGCATATATAGAGCATCTGCTCAATGAAAGAAACATTTTAAATTTGGGAGCAAAAAAAAAAATGAAAAGAATCTCATCCCTGTATACAGGTCTAGTGCTTTTATGCTATGTAGTTCGGGAAAAATAATAATTACTATAATAAATCAATGTCTAACCGGAACTTTAAAATGCCTCTGATTCTTTTTCTTCAAGTTTAGAGTACCCAAGGATTTGAAGGACATTTTTCTAAGGCCAATGAGGGCATCGAAAAGAAAAACGAAACATATAAAATCAATATCCAAAGCCTATTTTCTTATTCATCACAACCTAAAGAAAGCAGGGATCATTTCATTGCTAGTGTTAGTTTTTCTCATATGGTGAACCACACTATTACTTCTCATATTTTCAGAAAAAAAAGTTTTACAAGCACTGTTTAGCATGTAATTATTTTTATGTCATAATTTTATTTTGATTTGCCATTTTTGAAGTCAATTTTCTAAAAGTCTATACAAAAATGTTTTGCTTTTTCATTGAAATATGTATTCTTTCACTTAATTGAATATTCACTATGCATAAGTCACATTACCAAGCATTACTCAGAACAGAAGCCTGGGAAAGATCTACTGTAGTTAGAATAGCTAAGTTTTCAATGGAGTTGTGCTTTCTAGTGCTCTAAAAATTGCCTGAAGCAATCAGCTTCCAAAAAATAAAAATGTGACTTATTTTGTCTCATGGCTTCAAACATTCCCGTTCATAGCCATTTCCCCCATTTTTAAGTCTGTGAGCTGGAGAGTACATTACATGACAGAACAAACCCATCCACCTCATATCTTACTATAAAACCAAGGCAAGAAGTGGTCAGGGTCCCATATTTCCTTTGAAAGAAAGCACCAGTAAGCCTTGTTATTTAGCCTTAAATTTTAAAGGTCCTATCACCTGCCAATAGTCCTACAAGCTAGAGAACCAGCCTCCATACATTGCCTGACAGTTGGATAAATATACCCATACTCAATCTAAATTATAAGAAGTATCCACAATTATCTTGTACTAACTAGTACATGAAAATTTTTAGAGGACAATATGAAACTGCATGAAGAGTTTGAAGGCGTTCTGTACAATATATCCAGGGACCTTTTCTTAGATGCCTAATAAGTTGGTTTGTTCTGAGTCTCCATTCTCTACACCTACCATTTTGTCTCCCTTCTATCCCCTCTTTCTGGTGAAATATCTCTATAACATTATTCCGTGAATCATTTTGACTTGTGTTCTTGTTGGACACAAAATATTAATATCAACCTTATTGTTTAAGGTTCTCTTCATTTAAACTAAATCTATTATCTTGTAATATTTTCCCAGAACTGTACCATCAGGATCAGAAAACTGGTGTATTCGACTTTACTAAGTTCAGAAAGAAACAGGAGCTAATAATTACAGTGTGTAATAGGAATGTGAATAATACTCGACTACCCACTACCACTACAGCGTTATTAAAAAACAAACAAAAATGGTTTAAGTATTTCCCTCTACATAACAGATTTTAAAATTATTCTTGATGTCTGGTACTCACTAAACATCTATAAGTATACTGAACTAAAAAACAAGAGAACATGTATCATAATTACGAATAAGATTTGCCTTGAATCGCAAGTCATTACATTTCTTACTAATTTGTGAACCAGAGTATAAAGGACTTGGCATTTTCTCTGGACAGGTAAAGGAATGTACAATAAAAAAATAATCTTATTAGTTGAATGGGTAAAGACTTGCATAGTTGACCTTTTAACAGAAATTACCTACAAATTCAAAATGTACTGTCCCACTGCCAAATATTTGCTTCTACTGCAAAATGTTAAATATGGTTAAAGAACAGGAGTGGTATTTAAACATCTAATGTGGTTCTTTCTAAATAAAGTTGGATATACTTGTTACACTCTCCCAAGCAAGATAAATAATGTCAGCAATATCAAAATGTACTGCTAGAACCAATTTATTAAATTCAGGTTTTCCTAAACTTAAGATGACAAGAAAAACTCAGTGTTCAACCATTGTCAATGCATTCTACTGATTAAATAATATTGTTTTTCATTAATAATAATATTTATATAACTATGACAATACAAGCCAACAATGTAACAATTCTATAGTAATAGAGATACAAGGTGTAGCTAGCGCTAAGATTTCTCCTTTACTATTAATCAGAAATTGTTTATTCTAGGAATAATTATTCTTCCTGAATTCTTTCTAGACAGATAAATAGTCTCACTCATGATAACTGAAGTTGGTCATTACATCAAAGTTCTTAACCTCTACCATGTAGCAAAAGAAGACAACAGATATTTGTGTGCAGATGATAAGGAAATCAAGCTGCTACTCACCTAGAGACTTCATTCCTACTGATTAGCATTCACAGTGACAGAAGGTGCTATACATATTGACAGAGGGAAAAAAGTAATCTTCAATCCCACCTATATGTGAAAACCAAAAGGTACAACAATAACCTGAAAATATACACAAGTTACACCCTTTCCTTTTCATTTAGACAAAAGAGGGGAAATGTTATGGAATAGTCTTTCTGTACACTCTGAATATGTATTACTCAAATTGGTTTAATAAAAAGCTAAAGTCAGGAGTTGAGGTGGGAGAGCCAGACAGAGGGAACTCTTAGAAGAAGAAGTGTGTAGTAGCCAGACAGAGAGAGGAAAGATCATGGTCAGTACATAGTAAAGATAATAAAGTAGAATTATAAAATGGGGTAATTTAAGTTGTAGGAGCTAGTTAGTAATGAGTCAAAGCTACAGCTGACCTTTTTTTATTTTCATTTATTGATGCAACTTTTTAAATTTAAATTAGAAACAAGCTTTTTTTACATGTCAATTTCAGTTCTCTCTCCCTCCTCTCCTCCCCTGCCGCCAACTGACTCCCCTACCCCAAACCCTTTGTGCTCCCCAGGGAGGGTAAGGACTTCCTTGGGGGATCTTCAAAGTCTGTCACATCATTTGGAGCAGAGCCTAGACCCTCCCCTGTGTGTCTAGTCTGAGAGAGTATCCCTCTTTGAGGAGAGGGCTCCCAAAGTTCATTTGTGTAGTAAGGGTAAGTACTGATCCACTACCAATGGCCCCATAGATTGTCCAGACCTCCAAACTGACTTCCTCCTTCAGGGGGTCTGAAACAGTCTTATGCTGATTTCCCAGCTATCAGTCTGGGGTCCATGGGCAACCCCTTGTTCAGTTCAGTTGTTTCTGTGGATTTCTCCAGCCTGGTCTTGACTCCTTTGCTCATCACACCTACCTCTCTGCAACTGGATTCCAGAGTTCAGCTCAGAGTGCCTGTGTTGGCTTCCATCACCTACTGGATTATAGACATTAGGATGGCATATAAGGTAGTCACCAATCTCTTTACTGGAAAAGGGCTTTTAAGGTAGCCTCTTGACTATTGCTTAGATTGTTAGGTGGGGTCCACCTTGTAGATCTCTGGACATTTCCCTAGTGCCAGAATTCTTTTTATAACTATAATGGCTGACTCTATGATGGTATCTCTTTTCTTGATCTCCTCCATTCCTCCCCTGATTAGAACTTCCTGCTCCTTCCTGTCCTCCTCTTCCCTCCCCTTCTCACCTTCTCTTCTAATTCCCTCTCTCCTCACCCCATGATCCCCATGTGTGACTTTCTTTGAGTCCTCCTTCTTTCCTAGCTTCTCTGGCTGGAGGTGTGAGTTCTAGGCTGCTGCTCCTTTGCTCTAAATCTAAAATCCATATACGAGTGAGTACATATCATTTTATAACCAATCAGAAATACTGTTAAAGGGGCCCAAAACCTGTGGCTAGATAGGTCCTAGTTCAAAATACAGTGTTACTATTTTGCTTAATGAACGTGGCTATTAAAATAACTCACAATGACTTATTGGTATGCTCATAGATGAGAACTCTCAACCCTCATCAGAAAAGCTTCTCCTTGCAATGGACAGAAATAAACACAGAGGACCTAGTTGGTCAACATGAAAATAATCAGAGACTACAGAGAGCTCAGCCTTAAACATGAAGTACATATCACACTCTACCCCAAAGTTCAGGGCTCCTCTATAAAGAGGGGGCATAAATACTTTAGGAGACAGGCATGGTCAATAGCAATAAGGATTTTCCAGAAAAAAGTCCTGGTGCACATATATACTTACAGTTATTGTGACAGCATGCCTAGGACCTTCACATACAAAATCCCTTCACAAAGTTTGGGAAGGTGAACATGAATTTACAGCACTAGTTCAAGAGTTATTGGCATTTAATAGCTTCTGGGAGAAGCAGTTGGTTTTCTCTGCTGATGTGACCTTTATTAGGTTGAGTATTATGCCATAGCAGGTCCCACTCTCAAGATTAGCTGAACAACACAAACTGGACTTGATAGGAAAAGAAATAAGAAATCACAAAGCTGAAGGTGATTATGGGAGCTATTGCTGGGTGAGTAAATATGTTCAAAATATACTATATGAAATTCTAAAATAATAAATATATTGTTTTCTTGTGTTAGGTTTCAACATTGTAAAGATTATCCACTGTGATCAAATAGGCTTTATCCCAGAGATGCAGGGATGGTTCAACATATAGAAATCTGTCAATGTAATCCATCAAATAGGGAAACTTAAAGAAAAAAGAACATGAACATCTCATCAGATACTGAAAAAGCCTTTGGCAAAATCAACATCTGTTCATGATAAAAGTCTTGGAGAGATACAAGGGACATACATAACATAATACAGGCAATTTATAGTAAGCCTATATTGCCTGTATCAAATTAAATGGAGAGAAACTAAAATCAGGAGCAATATAATGCTGTGCAGTCTCTCTATATCTATTCATTATAGTACTTGAAGTTCTAGCTAGAGCAACAAAAGAAGATCAAGGGGTTTCAAATTGGGAAGGAAGAAGTCAAAATAGCACTATTCATAGATGATATGATAGTATCATATCAGTGTAGGACTTGCATCAGTGAAATCCTACAACTGATAAACATCTTTAGTGAAGTAGCTGGATACAAGACTAACTCAAAAAATAAAATACCAATAACCCTTCTATATACAAATTGCAAATGGGTTGAGAAAGAAATCATGGAAACAACCTTCACAATAGCTGCAAATAATACAAAATAACTTTGTGTACCTCTAAACAAGAAAGTAAAATACCTGTGTGACAAGAAAGTCTTTGGAGATGGTATCAGAAGATGGAAAGATCTCCCATCCTCATGAATTAGTAGGATTAACATAGTAAAAATGGCAATCTTACAGAAAGCAATCAATAGATTCAATGCAATTCCCATCAAGATTCCAACATAATTCTTTACAGACCTAAAAAGAACAATACTCAACCTCATATGAAACAAAAAACCCAGGATAGCTAAAACAATTATGTAAAATAAAAGAACTTCCAGAGATATCATCATCCCTGATTTCAAGCTGTCCTACAGACCAATGGTAGTAAAATCTGCATGATTTTGGCATAAAAATAGAGGGAGGTGGATCAATTGATTAGAAGTGAAGACCCAAGCATATATCTACACACCTATGGACACCTAATTTTTAACAAAGATTCCAGAAACACAGAATGGAAAAAAGAAAGTATCTTCTACAAATGGCACCAATCAAACTGGATATGTAGAATAATGTTGATATGTAGAATAATGAAAATAGATCCATCTCTATCACCCAGCACAAAACTCAACTCCAAGTGATCAAAGACCTCAAAACAAAAGCATATATATTGCAGCTGATAGCACAGAAAGTGGGGAATATCCTTGAACTCATTGGCATGGAAGAAAACTTCCTGAACAGAACACCAAGAGCACAGCCACTAGGATCAACAATTACAAAATAGGGCCTCATAAAACTGAAAAGCTTCCATAAAGCAAAGAGCACACTGTCAATAGGACAATATGACAGTCTACAGAATGTGGAAAAGTTTTGCCAATTCCACATCTGGAAAGGGGCTAATATCCAAAATATATGAAGAACTAAAGAAACCAGACATTAAAAAAACTGAAGTACTTCAATTAAAAATTGGTGTACATATCTAAACAGAATTCTCAGCAAAGAAATCTCAAATGGCCAAGAAACACTTAAGAAAATTTTCAACATCCTTAGCAATCAGGAAAATGCAAATAAAATGATTCTGAGATTCCATCTTACACCTCTCAGATTGGCTAAGTTCAAAAGCACAAGTGACAGGCTCATGCTGATAAGGATGTGGTGCAAGGGGAATACTCCTCCATTGCTGGTGGGAATGCAAAATTTTAGAGCCATTTTGGAAATCAATATAGTGATTTCTCAGAAAAGTTGGAATCAATCTACCTCAAAACCCAGCTATATCACTCCTTAGCATATACCCAAAGATCACTCCACTCTACCACAGGAAGAACTGTTCAACTCTGTCAATAGAAGCTTTATTTATAATAGTCATAACCTGGAAACAACCTACATGTTCCTCAACCAAAGAAGAATAAAGAGAACATGGTACATTTACACAGTGCAGCATTATTCATCTCAAAAAAAAAAAGACATGGAGTGGGATGGGGTTGTCAGTGGGGCACATGAGAGGATGGGAGGGAGAGGGAAATGGGATTGATATGTAAAATAAGATTGTTTCTAAATAAAAAAATTTTCAAAATAATAACAACAGGAAATTTGCAGGTAAATGGATAAAACTAGAAAGTAATCCATCCCAAGTGAGGTAATCCAGACCCAGAAAGACAAACATGGCATGTACTCACTTATAAGTAGACATTAGCTGTAAAGTAAAAGATAATCATGTTGCAATCCAGAGACCCAGGGAGCCTAAGTAACAAGGAGGGCTCAAGATATGCAAAATTAGATCTCCCTGGAAAGGTGAAATAGAATAGATTTCACAGGTGGCCTGAGGGATGGAGGGGGGGATGGAAACAGGAGGGACCAGGTGAGATGGGTGAGGGGAGAGTACTCAGTACTCAGTACTCAGGGGAGTACTCAATACTCCCCTCTCAGTACTCGAAATGGGGGCATATCCAGGGTGAGACAGAAACCTAGTGTAAAGGAAAGTCTCAGAAATTTACAAGAGGGTAACCACAGCTAAGACTCTTAGTAATGGGGTATTTATGTGGAGCCTGAACCACCCATCTTCTGAAACCAGGCAAGCCTTCCCATAGAGGGATTAGGCACCAACCCAGTCATAAAACCTTTGACCTACAATTTGTCCTGCCTCAAGATGTGCTGGAATAAAGGTAGCACAGAACTTGTGGGCATGGCCAAGAAATGACTGGTCCAACTTGAGACACATGCCACTAGAGGGAGTCCATGCCTGACACTGCCTAAGGACCAGGAACCAGAGGCAGCCCAGAGATATTCTGTTATACTTCTAGGCCAGAGTCTATCATAATCATCATCAAATTAGTTTCATCCAGGAACTGATGAAAACAGATGCAAAAAGTTACAGACAAACATTTGGCAGAGCTCAGGGAATCCTGTGGAAGAAGAGGAGGAAGGATGAGAACAGCCAGAGAGATGAAGGATACTGCAAGAGAATGATGTAGAGAATCAACTAACCAGGACTCATAGAGAGCTCAGAGACTGAACTGACAATCAGGAAGCTTATGTGTTCTGATCTAGATCCTCTCCATATATGTTATGGTTGTGTAGCTTGGAGTTCTTATGGGACTACTAACAGTAGAAGAGCTCTTAACTCTTTTGCCTGTTTGTTTGGGGGATTCTTTTCTGTAATGATAAATCTTTCCGCCAAGCCTCCCGAGTTCCGCCCGCCACCACTTTAGGGACCCAAGTAACATACAGAGCCATATTAGTTACCATACTTCTGGCCAATAACTAGGATTTCTTATCTGCTAGCTCAGTCTTAATTATCAACCATAATCATTAATCTATATATTTTATAAGACTTATCAGATGCCAGCAGCAAGTGTCTTCTCTTGCCAGGATCACATGGCAGCTCCACAGAGAAGAGAGGAGGAGGAAGCGAGAAATTTCCGGTTTGTCCCTGCTTATATTCTGAGTCTGCCTGCTATGTCACTTCCTGCCTGGATCACAAGACTTCTCTTTAATACATTTCCCAGAATGCTCCTTGATACTGGTCCCACCTAACTTGCTTCCCTACTGGCCAACAGTACTTTATTTATCAGCCAATAAGACAAACATATACAGAAGGACCTCCCCCATCACTTTTCTTCCTACTGGGTTGCCATCATTCAGCCTCAACATTAGGGAATGTCCCTATTCTTAAAATGAGTTGATGTGCTATGTTTGGTTGATATCCCTTGGAAGTCTGCCCTTTTCAGAAGATAAACAAGGAGGAATGGATCTGGGAGAGAAAAGTGGATGGGGCACAGGGAGGGAAAGACAGAGGGAAAACTGGAGGAGGGATGTAATATATGGGAGAAGAACAAAGAAAAAAAGAAAAAGTTTGTGTTCACTGTACATCAGCTGGGGAGTAAACATGGTGGTAGCGTAAAAGGCATCATCTCCTTTGTAAAATTCATCAGCAAAGCTACAGACATGCATCAGTTACCTGTTCCTGAGAAGCAAATTATTTCAGAGCTTGAAACTTGATAGTTAGACACAGTGTTTCTTAACTCCTATCCTACATATCAGGATCCAAGACAGGAAGATTGCTGTTCAATCCAAGACAGGAAGATTAAGTTCAAATAATAACAGGCAAGCAAAGACTAAGTAGCAAAATGCTGCTTCAATGTTATATTTGTTGAAGACATTAAACTTTGTATGAACAATAATTATTAATTCTTATTTTCAGCAGAGTATGTTTTGAGAAAAGATACATGGGATAGTTTGTCTCTGCTTCATATATTGGAACTGGGACAAAAGGATGAGCAGTCAAGACCTGGACATATTTGTAAGTTCATTCACATATCTCAGGAGGAATGGTGATGGTGAGCTAAGTAAAAAATGGGACTGTCAGAGAAGATGTTCATATTGTCATGTCAGTGTTTATAATTTGACCTCAGAAGTCACTCAGTAATACTCTGCATTCTACATAGTATGCTCAGTGTTATGGACAGGAAAGACTGATCACACTTCTTGCTGAAGATCTGTCAATATCTCATTTGTAGTATGGCAACAGGAAATTGGATGGGCTCTGTGGGTGTGATGCCATCTTTGAGAAGCGTGAGCTTCCACAGTAAGTACTAGCAGAAGCAGTATATTATTCCAGTGACATCCTAATCACTTTGCCAATTACATGAGTAGTTCCATGAAGTATTTGCAGCACCATTATCTTCTGCCCTGAACCTATCATCTGGAACAGGAAAAAGAATATGCTGCTTTTAAACTTTTCTGACATGGTTTGAAATCAGCAGCCATTTATGACACTGTTGCCATGAAAAATGCATTTCTATGGTGTTCCATGGTGGTCAGTAACAAATGTCACTGCACAGTCTAAACATGTACTTCAGTAAAATCCTAATGAGTACTGATATGTTTGCTCTTTTTGTTTGAATTACCTGCCTCTTTTGTTCACCCCCCAAAAATCCTGTTCAGTTGAGGATGCAGGCTTAAAGTGCTTTGCATCTGTGATTGTCATCAGAGAATTTCATATTTCTAAGTAAGGAATTCCAGCAGAATTTAGGATAATATTCAATGTATAATCAACTAAAAATATAAGAAATTGCTGCTTCAAAATGCTTAGAGTGTAAGAACAAAATATTATTGAAAAGTGATTTTGACACTGTGAGTCTTATAAATTATTCCTCTTATTAAAGGAGCTTTAGTTCAGATTGGTAAAACATGAACAGGAAACAATTCTATCAGAGGGATGATGTAAAACATGTCTTCAATCTGAACAATTAGAATAACAGGAAAATAAAATCAATATATTCCTTGGTAAATACTTAGTATTTACTTGGTAGTCATCTATTTACATTAAAAGTGTCATGGATTCATGATAGGAAGATAATGATATGTCTCAGTAATAGTTTTTCAAGTCTCAGGCCTTTCTATGGTAATGCTCTGACTTAATACAGGTACTAATGGGCCTCTAGGAAACCATATTACTCAATACTTTGTCTTAAATTTTAATATTCATACAAACCACAAACAAGTGGTTCAAAACACTTTATTACTGCCAGTTTAAAACAAAACATATACACTATCATGACCTCATCTTCAATAGGTATCTATTAATTTTCCTCAACATTTTATTTCAGTATCTAGCCTCACCCCTTAAAAATTGCATAAAACAATCACTTATATCAATTAATCCATGATCTTGGGAAATGTTTTTAAGTTTAACTTTCTTAAATCTTAGCTATATTTTGTACATTAATATCAATAATGAATATAGGTGAAAGAAAATTAAGAACCAAAATACAAAATTTCTAACTGCAAAAGCATATGTTTGCTTTAAGTATAATTCAACCTTCAGTTTTATTATATATTCATTAGTATTTGTAGTGAATATGTAAGTTCTCTACATATAATTAATAAAAGATACCATGAAGTTATATTTATTATTTAGCCACATTACAAAATATAGGATATGATAATGGATATCAGGACTATGACAGTAAGGATAAAATATTCTTTTTGTTGAAGATCTTTTGTTGGATCACTTCTTAATGAAATGCCAGGCTAACATTTAGAAGAGAATGGAGGTACTCTGGGAACTCCTGTCCTGGGATCTGTAGGCAGGTCAACTAGGCCCCTGAGGACCAAGCAACCCTGGGTCTGCTGAGATCAATGGGCTACTCCTGCCCCTACTAAGGGCAGAGGTGAGCTGCTTTGGCCCTTGCCTTGGGCCCAACTTCTGCCTGTCCACTCTGGAAACTCCTGACCCCAAATCAGACCCTGAAGACCAAGAAACCCTGTGTATTCTTAGATCTCTGGTCCACTGCTGCTTGCATTCAGGACAGAGATGAAGCAGAAGATAGCAACCTTAAAAACAACTTCATGCAGATGATAGAGACCCTAAGAGAGGAAATAAGAAAATCCTTCAGAGAAATGGAAGGAAAGACAAACCAAAAGATGCAAGAAACCAAGGAAAGCCAAGGAATTGCAATTAAACAGCTGAAGGAAACAGTTCAGGACCTGAAAACTGAAATAGAGACAATAAAGAAAACACAAACAGAGGGAATTCTGGAAAGATAAAGGCTGAGCAAACAATCAGGAACCACAGAAAAAAGTATAACCAACAGAATACAAGAGATGGAAGACAGAATCTCTGACGCTGATAATAAACTAGGGGAAATAGATTCATCAACCAAAGAAAATCTTAAGTCCAACAAATCCAATACTCCTCAAATTGATCCACACAATAGAAGCAGTAGGTTCATTGTCAAACTCTATTTATGAGGCTACAATTACCTTGGTACCCAAGCCACACAAAGACACAACTAAGAAAGAGAACTATAGTCCAATATCACTCATGAACATTGATGCAAAAATATTCAATAAAATACTGGCAAATTGAATCCAAGAAAATATCAGAAAAATAATTCACCGTGATCAAGTAGGCTTCTTCCCCAGGATGCAGGGTTGGTTCAATATAGGAAAATCCATCAATTTAATCCACCATATAAACAAACTGAAAAAGAAAAACCACATGATCATCTCACTAGATGCTGAGAAAGCCTTTGACAAAATCCAACACTTCTTCATGATAAAGGTCCTGGAGAGATCAGGGAGAACAGAAACATACCTGAACATAATAAAAACAATATACAGTAACCCAACAGCCAACATCAAACTAAATGGAGAGAAGCTCAAAGCAATTCCACTAAAATCAGGAAACAAAACAAAGCTGTGAACTCTCTCCATGTCTCTTCAATATCGTACTTGAAGTGCTAATTAGAGAAATAAGGCAACAAAAGGAGATCAAGGGGATACAAATTGGAAAGGAAGAAGTCAAGCTTTCACTGTTTGCAGATGATATGATGGTTTACATAAGTGACCGGAGAAACTCTCCCAGGGAACTCCTACAACTGGTAAACAAATTCAGCAAAGTGGCAGGATACAAGATTAATTCAAAAAAAAAAAATCAGTAGCCCTACTATATACAGAAGAGGCCAGAGAAAGAAATCAGAGAAACATCACCATTTACAATAGACACAAACAACATAAAATATCTTGGGGTAATATTAACCAAACAAGAGAAAGACCTACATAGCAAGAACTTGGACTCTTTAAAGAAAGAAATTAAAGGAGATACTGATACCAGAAAATGGAAAGATTTTCCATGCTCTTGGATAGGTAGGATCAACATAGTAAAAATGGCAATCTTGCCAAAAGCAATCTACAGATTCAATGTATTCCCCATCAAAATAACAGCACAATTATTCACAGACCTTGAAAGAACAATACTCAACTTTATACCGGGAAACAAAAGACACAAGATAGCCAAAACAACCCTGTACAATAAAGGAATTTTGGGAAGCATCACCATCCCTGACGTAAAGCTTTACTATAGAGCTATAGTCCTGAAAACAGCTTGGTAGTGGAACAAGAATAGACAGATAGACCAATGGAATCGAATTGAAAACCCTGATACTAACCCACATACCTACAAACACCTGAATTTTTACAAAGAAGCTAATGATATACAATGGAATAAAGACAGCATCTTCAACAAATGGTGCTGGCATAACTGGATGCTGGCATGTAGAAGACTGCAGATAGATCCATGTCTATTGCCATGCACAAAACTTAAGTCCAAATGGATCAAAGACCTCAACATAAATCCAGCCACACTGAACCTCCTAGAAGAGAAAGTTGGAAGTAACCTTGAAGAAATTGGTACAGGAGACAGCTTCCTGAATATTACACCTGTAGCACAGACACTGAGATCAACAATTAATAAATGGGACTGAGAAGTCCCAATTAATAAATGAAACTGAGAAGCTTCTGTAAGGCAACGAACACAGTTAACAAGACAAAACAGCATCCCACAGACTGGGAAAAGATTTTCACCAACCCCATATCTGAAAGAGGGCTGATCTCCAAAATTTACAAAGAACTCAAAAAGCTAGTTTCCAAAACACCAAACCATCCAATTAAAAAGTAGGGTACAGAACTAAGTAGAGAATTCTCAACAGAGGAATCTAAAATGGCTGAAAGACATATAAGAAAGTGCTCAACATCCTTAGCCATCAGGGAAATGCAAATCAAAACAACTCTGAGATATCATCTTACTCCATTCAGAATGGCTAAAATCAAAAACACCAATGATAACTTATGCTGGAAAGGATGCAGAGAAAGTGGAACACTCCTCCACTGCTGGTGGGAGTGCAAACTTTACAGCCACTTTGGAAATCAGTATGGTGATTCCTCAGGAAAATGAGAATCAGCCTAACACAAGATCCAGCAATTCCACTCTTTGGCATATACCTAAAAGAAGCACAATCATACAAAAAGGACATCTGTTCAACTATGTTCATAGCAGCATTATTTGTAATAGCAAGAACCTGGAAGCAACCTAGATGCCCCTCAACTGAAGAATGGATGGAGAAAAATGTGGTACATTTACACAATGGAGTACTAATCAGCAGAAAAAGTAACAATGGAATCTTGAAATTCACAGGGGGAAGAATAGAGGAGATCAAAATAAGAGATATCATCAAAGAGGGGGCCAGTATAGGTTTAAAGCAAAATCAGGCACTAGGGAAATGTCCAGAGATCTACAAAGATGAGAACAACTAACCATGCATCAGTGGAGAGGCTAACTTTAATGGCCTCCCCTGACAGCAAGATGGACAACTAACTCATATACAATCCTAGAGCCTTCATCCAACAGCTGATGGAAGTTGAAGCAGATACCCACAGTTAAAAACTGAACTGAACTGGAATCCAGTTGCAGAGAAGGAGGAGTGATGAGCAAAGTTGTGAAGACCATGCTGGTGAAACACACAGAAACAGCTGACGTGAACAAGAGGGAGCTCTTGGCTGTCAGACTGATCTTGGAAACCAGCATGGAACTGATTCAGACCCCATGAATGTGGGTGTCAGTGAGGCCTTGGAAATGCAGGGAGCCTCTTGTAGTAGATCAGAACTTATCCCTAGCGTGGGAATGAACTTTGGGAATTCATTTCACAAAGATGGATACTCCCTCAGCCTAAACACAATGGGGAGAGCCTAGGCCCTATCCCAAAGGATAAGACAGCCTCTGAAGACACCCATGGAAGGTCTCAATCTCCCTGGGGAGCAGAAATGTTATTGGATAGGTAGGGTGTTAGTGGGGGTCAGAGGAGGGGGGATCAAGACAGAATGGGGATTGACATATAAAACAATCTTCTTTCTACTTTAAATTTAAAAAATTAAAAAATATATAAAAAGAAGAGATTAGAGTTCTCGGATTGCCTTAGAAATTTATAATGTCAATGTGAGGCACAGGGGTTAACAAATATTAGAGTAAACATCCAGAAACATACAGGAAGCACAATTAAAATATCCATGCAACTAGCTTTATACTGAGTATTGAGCTTTTTTTAAATTTAAACTAGTATTCAATCTTCTAATCAAGGTTACTGGGTTAATGATTATTCCTTTATGTTTATATGTACTTATTCACACACATTACACACACACACACACATACACACACACACACACACACACACACACACACACACACACATACACATGAGGATTCTCTGAGTAAACCTGGTAGCATATGTCTATGTAGAAGGCAGTTTGATTCTAGATGAATTTAGATAAACAGCTAAAATCCCTCCATAGACTCCAAACAAGGGTTTTCAAAGAGTTTTACAGCACCAGGTGTTGTTCTTTTCTTTAAGTTAGAAAGAAAGAGTGCTATATAACATGGAATATAAGATACATTAACCATAGGGTTTTTTCCAAGTGAGGGAGAAAGAGAGAGAGAGAGAGAGAGAGAAAGGAGAGAGTAAGAGAGAGGGGAGAAAATAGTGAAGGGGAGAAGGGGAGAGATCAAAGAGGGTAAGAGAGTAAGAGAAGAGAACAAAGAGAGCATAAATGGGCAGGGGTCTATCTTTTAAAGGGGTTGTTTACACCTGCATGCAGACTAGTACTCATGGAACCCTGGGCTGACCAGAGTACTGCCTGAGTTCATTCTGCCAGGTAACAGGGGTAGACCAGCATAATTATTGAACCTTTCATTCCCATCTTTACTTATTATTAAAAAATAGGCATAGCAGATTAGTGAATAAGGACGTCAAGTTCTCAAGACTACTTCCTGCTGTCCTGGGGGTCATTGACCATATTGGGGATTGCTGCCACATTCTGGGGTAACTGGTTGCTTCATCTCAGTCCAAGCTGTATGGAACTCTCTGGTGCCTCTTAGACCTGGAAAGATGTTAGCAGAGTAGAGGACAAGGTTAAGTTTAGAATAAAATATTTTTCTTAGATCCTGGTATTTGAGGGGAGGATTGTATGATGAAGGAGGGGTTTCCCAGGGATCCCAAGATGAGGAAAGGGAGTCCTGGGACCAGGGAAAGGTCGAGTAATATCTGGAGTGAATCTGACCTTTTTAGGTGGGTCCAATTCAGCTCCCGGGAACTTACAAGAAACCTTTGAGTTTTTGAAAACATAAGTATTTGACACATTAGCAGCATATTTATGTTAGAAGTGACTTCGCTGAAAGCATTAACATTTTTAAAAACTAACAGATTTTTATTTTTGGTGGTGGTGGTGGAAATATTTTATTTATATACGCTTTCCATCAGAATGTAATCAGTCTACATGGATTTTAGATAGAATTTCTTAAGAAAGTAATTCTAAGAAGAGAAACCTTTGAACAATCAAGAGAGGACAAATTACACTCCAAGGTATGCAGGGCACAGTCCTTTGTAAGTCTTCTTTGTAAGCCCATGGAAACAGCTCTCTCAAGGGATTCTCTGGCTCCTTCCAGGGAATACACTGAAGGATGCCATGGCAGATGCTATTAATGGCTTGGGCTGACAGATATTTTTAGGAAAATGAAAAGTAACTTAATTTTGACTTTGCAGTTATCGTATAGTGGTATATGTCATTTAGTACCTAGTCAGAGTTGAATTAGTACTTTATCAGAACTTTATTGATTAATGTTAAGACTATGAACAGTAGCATAATGAAAGAGAAAAATCTGAAACATGTTTCATTCTTTTAAATGTCTCAACTCACTTTATTCCTCATCACTTGAGCCTTTTTATCCTCAGACCTTCACAATTTTAATTCATACCCCTTACATTACCATCTTTATATAGATAAACCTTAAAATACCTGTTCCTGAAATCTGTTTTGTGACAGTTGGAGCCTTGACTGTTGCTTTAAGCTGGCAAAGTTACTAGCCGTCAAAAGCATCAGAGTTCTTGAGAAGGATAAAATTTTACCTGAGTTACCTGAGTTAAAGAATAACAGAGACTTACCAGCTGGCTGCATGGACAGTCACCCCCAAGATCCTCCATAGTTGCTGAGGGCAAAGGCTTTAAGGACACCCACCTCCTGCTGATATCATGGGACCTGTGGATTAGGAACTTTAGGAAGATTTGCCTGCCCAAGCAACGTGGAGAAAGTTGATTCCACTGTCCTCTTTTCCTCGATCTGGAGTCCTTTGTATTAGTTGAGGTGAAAAGCAGGGTTTCTCAGTGGCCAGCGTTGCCACTTTTGTGGGTGGAGTTTCTTCAGTGCCCACCAGTCTTCTTAGAGGAAATGGGGTAGGGCCAGCAGCTGGCCTGTCTCTCTGTTATAAAAAGCTTTTTTAATAAAACATTTTAAATGCTATATCCTCTAGATCTCTGAGCATTTGAGGGCTGTCTGTCTGTTTAGAATACCTCAGTAGACAAAATTTGTCTTTAGTTACTTGGCTTCTGCACATAAATGGCTAGGTAAGGCCTTATCCCTGTAACTAATTTGTATGGCTACATATTAGTGCAGGATCCATCTGGGAAGCTGGTTCCAGGCTGAGAGACTGTGGAGCACTCCAGCCTGACTGTAACTGGTTCTAACTTGGTAGGTTATAGTTACACCTCAAAGGACAAACAAATAGAGAAAAGTCCCCTTTTGTAATAGGAGCTTTACCTTGTAAACAGCTTACAAGAAGGACTGGGTGGTATAAACATTTCATTAGTTGAAATAGACCTTTATAACTTTAAATGTTTACCATCATTTAAAGATATATAACAATTTAGAAATATTTGAGACTCAGCATAGTTGAATTTTAGTTACATAGATTTAGATTACATTCAAATATATAAAGTTAAATTTAAATCACATATATAGAGACAAGCAGATATAAAAACAGGACTGTATAAAAGTAAGGAGAACCAGAGTGTGATCTCTGACCCATACGTTGTAGCAAACAGACAGGAGATCCAAAGACAGCAGACTTAAAACTGCCAGGGACAAGATAGCAGATTTTCTGCAGATAGAACAGGGGGCCCTGGAAAGGCACAGTATTCCATAAACAAGTCATGTGCAACAGGGCCAGTGAAAGAGGAAATTAGGGACAAAAATAAAAGGCAAAAGGTAAATGAATTATATCTGTCAGCAGGGTTTGTCAGCAGAAGCTGGCTAGACTGAGTGGGTGTGCCTACAACTATGTCATGTGGTGAAGATGGCTGCTTCCATAAACATGTTCCCTAGGCCACATGCCCAAGATGGTAGCTTCCATGAGCATGTTTCCATTTGCTGGCAGAAATGGCTTTTTTCTCCATGAATGAGCCAGAAAGATGTGTGACCATCGTAGGTCTGAGAAACAACTGCACCAGTCTATTGACAGTGCTAGGGTACAAAACCCAAGAGACCCCTTGTGGGTCTGAGACACGAATGCACAAAAATGGAAAACCTCAAACCTCATTCATGGGGAAAAAAAATGAAAAATAAAAAAACTCTCAGAGCATCCCAAGCAGACTCTGCCCCAGACAAGCTCACTGCCAGCCACTGGCATCTGCACAAAAAAAAAAAAAAAAAAAAAAAAACCAGGAAATTCCCAGGTGGAAAGAAGTTACCTCCCTGAGGCAGGCTTAGCCATGCATGATGGGAAGGGCAGAAGCCTCTGTGGCAGGTCGGAGAATTTTAGCATGCCAGAAGGAGGAGTGAAACAGACAAGTGAAAAAGAGGCCACATTCCTAACCATGGATCACTGGGAGAATGTAGCATGCCAATAAGAAGGCACATGATTTGATATGGGGAGGGCCCAGCTTCCATGAGAGAGGCAGAGAAGAGCCCAAGCCTATAATCTCCAGCATCCCAGAGACTAAGGAAGGATCAGATACAAAAGGAATCAACTAATTTTGCGTCCCATCAAGCACGGTCTCCCAGGCTCTAGCCCAAGAAACATGTGGGTCACCCAGTACTGGGATTTTCTACCTGTCCAAGAACGAGATAGAGCACAGTCTTGATACAAGCAGAGTCCTAACTCATGGAAGCAAGGGCAGAGGTGGGGAACAAGGGGCGGGCTTACCAGACATGGCAGTAGTGGATGGAAGAATCCAGAATTTCCTTAGTTGGAAAAGTGACAGAGTTGAAGTTCACAGGGTCCTGGCATCTCAGACTGCCACAGGCAGGAGGAAATGCCAGGGAAACCTGCTGAGTCACATGCACAGAAATGTTATTCTTTTGTTTAAGTTAGAAAGAAGGCGCTCTATGGAACATGAAATACAAGATGCATTAACCATAGGGTTTATTCCAGGTGAGGGTTGGGGGGATGAGAGAGTCAAAGAGAGTGGAGAAGAGAGTAAAAAGAGAAGGGAGAGAAGAGAAGGGAGCAAAGAGAGCATAACTGGGTGTAGGGATCTGTCTCTTTAAAGGGGTCCTTTACACCTGCATGCACACTAGTACTCATAGAACCCTGGGCTGACCATAGTACTGCCTGAGTGCATTCTGCCAGGTAACAGCATAATGCCTGAACCATTCACCAGGTATGGGTTCTCTCAAATGGAGCAGGATTCAAATCAAATTTGAGATAATTCTTCTACCCACAATGGTAGTGTCACTATTACACTTGGGGACATATCTGTTCTCATAGAGTTGTCTCATAATACATATGGTTCACAAGACCATTGATTCCCCCCCCCGTGATATAAAATTTCAATTACTCTTCTAATTAAGGTGTTTTTATGTACAGCTTTCCACTGGACCTCTATCTCATTTTTATGAAATTTTACAGAGATTTGTGGCATCAGAGCACATCATGTCCTTGCAGAATCCGTTCCCCTTTAACATGTATCCAGGCCAACATTTGGCCTTCGCAGTCCCCTGACCTTCTTCATTCTCTTGTGTTCCTTTCTCCTTTAACAGTGAGACCACTCTATGGATACCTGTGTTGTCTTGCTTATGTTGATGCTGTATGTGCATACATGTATTTAAAATCATTTCATGAATACATATTGTTGATTTTGCATCAAAATTGGTGAAGGATGAATAAATGTCATTTGTTAAACTACAAAATATATTCTCCATTTCAATTGGAAAGTATTTTTTTGATTACGTTCCAGATCATGCGTTTTCTATGTAGTTATTTGTTAATCAATCTTATGTTCCTAAGAAACAATTAAAAAGAAATTTACTTGGATCTCAGAGAATTAAACAGTAAATTGAATCTTACGTGGAAATTTTCAAATATGGAATTTGACATTAGAGAAGATGAATCTATTATCTAAAACTAGTTGAAAACAGTGACAGAAGCAAATTATAATTCAATAACTTTTTCCAAAGTAGTTTTGTCAACACTTTCGGTGAAAAACAATACATACACTAGGAATTGACTTTGGTGAAGTCTTATAGGTAGGCTAGGGTAGAGGTATATGATAGAGGACCTGGAATCATGCTGAGTTTATAAGAATGGTCAAACATGGAAACTTGTAAATCCACTGATCTTAAACTATTCACAGAAAGACAACTTAATATTCAATTTGTTGATCAAACAGCAAATAAGATGACTTGAGAAGATTGCACAGCAGGCACATGTGGTTCTGAACTTCACATCCACATCTATTCTCTGTGACCTATTCATCCTTTCTTGTCTAATTACTGGTGTAGTTTCTTTGGAACTGATCCAGCTCTCTAGCATCAAACACGATTGTGTAGTCTAAATGTGACAGCAGGATCACTTTATTTGCTTTTATGTAGGATACATGGCACAAACAAGGTGAATTGGGACCAAGGTGTGTCAATTTAGAACTCTCCGAATTTGACAGTAAGAGGGCATCTTACCCCCACCACTGGTTTGATTTAGTTAGAAAATAATTCCAAATAACAGTTCAACAGAATCCTTAGGTGTTAAAGGCAGCCTGCACACGATGGAAGTACTAAACAAATTAATCTACAAAGGACTTATTCTCAAGACAGAGAAGAAAGTTTTTGAGAATATGAGAATCACCTAAATTTAGCTATGCCTGAAACCAATCCAGTTTTATCAGAGTTTCTAATATCGGCATGTCTTTCTTAAAACAAAGCTCATAGTATTTCTAAATGTATTACTTTTTAGGTCTGACTTTTTATTTCTCAAGTTCTCCAGAATAAGTCTGAGAGTTGTATTTATTAAACACTCTACTAAGCTGACATCCACTTGAGCTTCAAGCAAAGACCAAATTCTAATTTGAAACACAATTATCAGTTAAGCCCATTTTATTATGACCCATTTTAATCAGAAATTTTATGCTCATGGTGAGGTCACAAACTTCACAGTTGAAGAGCACTGGCTTGATAGAGGCTATTATATCAAGACATCAGCAGGAGTAATGAGAAACCTCTTGGGCCAAGCTCTGGGCATGATTTCAGCTGCTATCATGCCTATTCTACAGCTTTTCAATGACTCTATGAGTTGCCTAATAGTTTTACAATAAACTTCTCTTCTACTTAAATTAACAGAAGATTTTGTTGCTTCACAATGTTAATACTTAAAAAAATATCTCTGGTAGCCTTTTTTTCTATCCCTGATCACTCTTTACATTCAAATTGGGGCATTTACTTATTGGGTTTCTTTCTTTACTGAACTTGGGCTATAATGCCATTGTTTATATATGTATTTTTCAAAGTATGTGCATTATCCTCCTAAATTCAGATATCAAATAAAACCAGAATTATTTTCTTAGTAGTATCATTTTTCTGACGGATGATAATCTCAGTCTACCATCAGTACAGAGTGCTTTAGGCAGGCGGGTTAGAAGAGTATATTGCCCTAGTATATTTTGAAGTATATATTTATATTTTGAAGTGGTCTTAATAATAATATTTGTCTACACTAGGGTGACTCATAGAAGACTCATTTGTATTTTAATCTACACTGGCAAAATATTAGATATCATTAATTGAGCAATTCTTACTATATGTGGATAATTCACCCTTTTGTAAGAATTTAAATTATTTTTATTTTTGTATTTATGTGTGTGCACCCATGAGAAGCTTATGCCCTGAGTGTGCTGGTACCCACAGAGCCCAGAAAATGGTATTGGGGTCTCTGAAGCTGGAGTTACAGGTGGTTGTGAGCTTCTAGGTATGGGGGATTGGAAATTTAACTCTGGTCCTCTGCAGAAGTAATCCATGATCTTAGCTGTTGAGCCATCACTTTGGCCTCAGGAAACTCATTGTTTATATATTATTTCATGTGGACCTGAGGCATATTTTTTCTTGAACTGTAATTCTGATACAAGCCTTTGCTTATCCAGGTGGACAAAAATATCTCAAATCATCCACAACTCTGATATCTAGATTAGTATCTTTCGGCACTGCACAAACACAGCATGAACAAATATTTATGTTAATGTGGATGCTAGTCTTCCAGACAGTGTATCCATGACATTGTTTTTTGTTTTTTTATTTTTATTTTTATTTTTGGTTTTTCGAGACAGGGTTTCTCTGTGTAGCTTTGGAGCCTATCCTGGCACTCGCTCTGAAGACCAGGCAGGCCTCGAACTCACAGAGATCTGCCTGCCTCTGCCTCCCGAGTGCTGGGATTAAAGACGTGCGCCACCAACACCCAGCCCATGACATTGTTTTAAAAAGTTTGTTTAACTTTTGTCTTCATACTTTCTTTCACAATAATTCTTAAATATCTTGAACTCTTAAATATTGTTTAATATGAATTAAACAATATATTTATTGCATGTGACAATATTACCTAATAAAAATTACAGTGAATAATAGAAAGCTAAAGAGATTATAGTTGTTATTGGCACTATGATAGTGTAAAGACATTTATATTAGTTTATCCAATAAGTTGACTACAAGCATCGTGTACAATCAATTACAGAAAAGTAAAATACAAAGCATTATCTGGATTTATTTGGTTTCTCTTTCCATTTGACAAGGAAAAGTCCTAATTAGTTGGTGATAAATTGGTCTTTCTTTTTCTGTTGATGCTGAAATTATTCTCCTGAGAAAGTATTATGGTCTCTCTGAAATATATTCATCACAATTTAAGTATGAGATGGACAAACTCACTTTAATAAGGATTAATAATCTGTTTTCACTGTTCTGTCTACATTATGACAGCAATATGAAGCCTCTGAGTAGTCTTGTGATCTCAGATGTTCCAAAGTGAATTTCTAGCCAAGGAAAATTATGAGGAATCCAGCCATGTACTTAATTTCTTCAGGAACAATTAAATAGGTAACAGCTTCATTAAGCAGAAACAGCTATAGAGTAAAGATCAAGTTGATAGTCTATGTGGGAAAACCTTTGATTGAAATTGGTGACAGCGTAAATGAAGACAGGTTTGGCAAGTTCAAATGTCTATAGCCTGAACAATGTGAGACATAGCCTGAACAATGTGAGACTTGGTCAAAAGATCCAGTGAAAACCCCAAAAGGTAAAGTGACTATGTAGGAAGGAAATAACCTCAACTATATAAATATGTTAGCATAAAGGCATCTTCTTAGGGTTTCTATTGCTGTGATAAAACACCACAACCAAAAGCAACTTAGGGAGGGAAGTGTTTGTTTCATTTAACTGCACTCCACAGGCTGGTTGTGCACAACAGCTGCTGCTGTCCAATGTGGCCATTCCTTAGTACTGGCGTCTCCAAAATACCCAGGTCTCCATTGCAACCTTCATTAATAGCCCCTCCTGGGTTCCCTTCAGGAACTCTGATTGTGCCATATGGTGCCAAACATCAGTTTCTCCCTATGAATCCTTCAATCCTGGGACTTCCACTACACCTAAGGCTGAATCTTCACTGATTGTAGGTGGAAGATTTCCTGTGCACACCACTTTTTCCCAAAACACTGGCAGCCACTTCCCAAAAAACTGACTCAGATACTTAATACAAATTAAAAATGCTCGGCCAGTCACTCAGGCTTGTTACTACTACCTCTTACATTTAAATTAACCCATATTTCTTTTCTGTGCTTTGCCACATGGCTCATGGCTTGTTATATCATTTTCTATACATTCTTCTTCCTTGACTGGCAACCCGTATCCATTTACTTATTGTCTTAGCTATTTTTTTCTTGCTGTGATAAGGCAAAATGACCAGGGCAGATCATAAAGAAGGTGTTTAATATGTGGCTCATGATTTCAGAGGGTTAGAATCTATGAGCATCAGGGAAGGAAGCTAGGCAGCAGGCAGGCAGACATGGTTCTGGGACAGTAGTTGAGAGTTATCATCTTGATCCAGAAGCAGAAGCAGAAACAAGCAACCAACAGTGACAAACACCCTCAAACAGCTCTAAGCCTCCTATTTCTTCCCAAATGCTCTTCCCAACTGGGAGGCAAATAATCAACCATATGAGGCTATGGGGATGTCATTACCATTGAAATCACATCTCCCTGGTTTACACAGCAGAAAAGAGCATAGAAGCCACAATCTGTCTATGATGGCTCTGGCCACTCTAACAATCCTGGAATGTGTAAAACTAACTAACTAGATTTACCATAACAGATCTTCCATGCTCTAAACTCTTTAATGAATTCCATATAACCTTTATCTGTCCTCTGAAAATTGAGTCCTTTCCACAGTATACACACATAAAATCTTACAACTATATCACACTCCACTTTCAGATTAGTGAAGAACAAACCCCGCCAGAGAACAGATGAAAGTTGGTATCAATAATGCCTTACATTTAAAAAAAAGACACTTATGTTAAATTACTGAATTAGTATTACAATAAACAAGGCTATAAAATCGAAGGGAAAACACACTTTCAATTAAAGCCCTGTAACTTTTAATGTCCACACATCTGCATAATGTATTCCTCTGCATCCCAGCTAATTAGGTTAGGGTACTTGTTAACAGTAGGTCCCTTGACTTAGGTGCAAGTTATGGACTACGAAGAAAGAGATATGTAAGGGACAACTAAAAAGATAAATAAGAGTTCTGGGCATAAAGGGTTGACTTTGGAACACTAGGATCCTTCCCCAGGTAGGTGCTGCCACCTATCTGTGTAATGTGTGGGGATTAAGGGATTTGTTTTAAGGAAATAAAATTGGTACAAGGGATCTTGAGTTTTGATAATATTTAACGAATAAAGTTGTAAGGCTGTTGTATCAGTGAATAGCCCTACCTCTTAATTTATAAAAACCTTTGTTAGACAGGGAGAAATCACCCCAAGAAAACAAATTGCAAGATCTGTGCTCTTGATCTAGCATCCATTAAAAGCACAGTGTGACAAGTGTGAGGTAGTTATCCCATAAGCTGGGAAAGGAAACTAGGCAATCAGAAGCTTGTGCTACCCCAGAGTCTTTCTTAACAACAACAAGTAAGTAAGTAAATAAGTAAACAAACAAAACAGAAAACAAACACAATGAAGAGCACAAGGTAGATTCTCCTGTTTCCGTCATTATATTTAACAAACAACTTTGCTTTCATTATGTTTTTACCTGGTATCAACTAGGTTAGCTCATAAAGCCAGATGTTAACTGACTGGAACCTTGCATGATCAAGTGAAGATAAAACCCACTGGTTTTATCATTTGGGGCAACCCAAATGATGCATACAAGAGAGAATTGTGGCTTCCATTGTTCCTAGTTAACTTCATCATTATTTCAGAGGCTACACATCTGGACAGTGCATTATTAGCTTTTCACTTCCTCTGATAATATCTCTGAGATGAGGATAATAACAATTTAGTATGTGACCTTTTCAGAAGCCCCAAGGCCACTTTTGCTAAAAGTATAGGAACCTAGAGAGAACACATGGGCATCTGATAGATAATTTAAATAGGATAGAAGGCTACCATCTCTAGTTCCTGTTGCCATTTTTGATGTTTCAAAACCACACCTAGAAAGTAAATTACAAAACCACACCTAGAAAGAATGCAGAGAACAAGTGAGCATGGGTTGCCTGGCCCCAAGGGATACATCTACAACACAATTCCTGCACCTGATGAGGCTCAGGGAACATCACAGAACAGAGATAGAAATTCTGTAAGAGCCGGAAAACTGGGAAATCTGCTATGATGTCTTATATCCTAGAAATGGCATAAAAACTTCACCCATGATTCCTCAACAATAAGGCTGCCTAAACAAAACCTGAACAGGGACAATAGCAATAAACATGATAGCAGGAATGGATAAATTCCGTGAGGCACCACCAAGTCAAAGAACTATCAGCAATAGAAGAAACTCAACATCTCTTGGTAAAAATCACTGGACACGAGTCTCCCAGCTACAAGGCCAGAATGCTGTTTACGAAAGCAAACCAGCTTTTGAAACCATACCCATGAATAATAGGCGATTAAAAAACCTTATTCCTCATACCAATCCCACTCCCCTCCCTCTATTTTATCACCCCCAAAGTTTCCCCACTCCAATCCTCCAAGAAATGAAATAAACTCTTCTGCTTGCTTCCTTTTGTGAGTGGGGCGTCTTGTCCACTGGGTTTGTTGTGTTGTTTTGTTGTGTTGTTGTTGTTCTTGATGTTGTTTAATCGATGTTAACCCATGTCTGTTCCCAGTAAAGAAGTCCTGAACGTGTCTTGCTGGTAGCATAGCTTCCACGCCAGAAGTCCCCATTGCCTGATACCATGTGCAAGAGATAGTCTCCCTGCACCAGGTTTCAGCTGTGTTCCCAGGAGGGAATAGTGTCATGTTGACAGCTGAGCCTCATCTAGTTCAACAAGCCAAAGGCAGATTCCCTCTCACTGGTAGGGAACAGATCCTACAGATCCTATTGAGAAACACAAGCAAGATGGCAGTGCAGGGCAACATTTGTAAGTACCTAGGGAGAAAAACATCAGAACCTACCCAAAACCTCAAACAATTGGATCACCTTCTGGTAATAGAAATCTGATGTCCACAGGTTTCTTAATCACCTCATATTATTCCCCTCAACCTGCAGCCAGGATTCCGAAACTACACTAGAGACAGTTGTACAGTCATCATTCAAATCCTCTTCCTCAAAGTTTGTTCGTCATTGAAATCATTGTCATCAAGGTTGTTCCACAGAATGTAAATCTCCTTTTAAAAAAAATTTCTCTCACAACCCAATGTTGCTGAATCTTACTTGGAAGGAAGCAATTAAGTTCAGAGTGCCTTGAGATAAGTACTTTAAAAAGAATTGTCATTGACGGTCAAGTGAAAACAAAGGAATGCTTAAAATGATTGTTTTTCTGTATTTGCTCTCACACTTAAAGTAAAAAAAAAAAAAAAAACCTAAAAATAGATATTTCAAAGACAGCATTTTTCTCCATAAACCATTTTTCCTAATTATAGACATTACAATGGAGTTTTTATTTTAATTGCATGTTTCATTATCACTAAATGGATTCAACCTGTAGTACTCCTCACATAATCAGCAGTCTGAAAAAGATATTCAGCCTTCTAAGATATTCTGCAAATCTCCAAAACAGTACAGACAAGTCACTCATCACTTCTCTCTACAAGGTGTCTGTTCTTCTAAGGGGTTTAACTCCTGGGAGTGGTAGTGTTATTTCTGAATGTCATGTTTTTTAAACATAACATTTTACCTTCTTAGACACTAAAATAAGTATGATCCTAAGACAAAACTTTGAGCCTGGTCTCAGACTTTTGTTAACAAAGTTAAGTATTTAACCCAATTCTAAGTAGATATATGCTGATAGTACAACAGAGTTGTTAACATTCTCCATGCAAGGAAAGGGTGTAGTGGGACTCTCACTTTGGATTTCAGCCATTTAACTTTCCTGCAGATGATCTTGGGGAGTGCTATAGTCTATAGAATATAGACAGCTACAGGAAGGAGGGACTTCATAGTAGAGATATCATGAGGTCCTCAATCAGTGGAGAAGAAATTTTGGTGATGTGGCTATTTTTGTCACTAATGTACCTAAATTTAATGTCTCACACATGTTCCTATAAGTATGAATGAACTCATTTGTTCACTGAATTGAATGTCAGCAGAATCATTTGTAGTGTTATTGTGTTTATGGTGTTCTGTCTGAGCAGAATAAACATTTATTATTAACTCCCCAGGAAAAGTCATGTAACAAAAGTATACTTGGGTAAGAATATGTGTGCCTAAATCTCAACCATTGGTACACATGTTCTGGCTAGGACAATCAGAGCTTACTTTTCTCACTTCAGTAATTCCTGTACCCATAATCCAGTCACTATCCTCTATATTTCTATTCCTAGGCAACATTAGTCTGTTTTCAAACACAATAGAGTCGATTCTTCCTGAGTTCAATTTGGATGGAATCTTGTAGCTTATGTTCTTTTATGCCTAGCCTCTTTCAGTACAGTGCTTTTTAATATCCAATCACTTGCACCCATTAATAGTTAACTCATTTGTATGGCTGAGTACTATTTCATTTATAAGTGTTTCTCTGAACAGCCTGGAGTAAACTAATGATAAATATATTGAATTCATAGCATCAACTCAGAAATACTTGCTGAAAACTTATATTTTATTCATAGAAACTATTCAATTAATCACTATGCCTAAAATAAAACATTTTAAAATCCATGTAATTATTTTTTAAAGCATAAGCCACCATTTGCTAGTAAGTTATAGAATCTATATGCACCAATATGACTCATAAAGCAAATACTAATTTTAACAATTGCTTGGTTGAGCTTCTTTTGGAGTTTTAATTTTCTACTGTTTAAAGTAAAATGAAAAAATTTTCCGTGACATTTGCTGTAGTATTACAGCATATTCTAGATTTGGGGGTTATGAAACCTTTAACAGTTCATCAAAACTAGTGCTCTGTGGACACATTTAGAGACTTGATCATTTACATACATAGGAAACTTCAATACACTGGACTGTATGTGACTACAGGCTGGGTTGAAAGTATATTTCATGCCATTGCAAACTCTCTGCTATACACAGAGGCATAAATATTGTAAACACCTTGCCAGGAAGGTTATGGTCACATTCTTCCAAGAATTTTTCAAATGGATTTGGAAAGATAGAAGCAATTTTCTTCAAATGGCAATCATGAGAAGATGAGTATTTGTCAGCAATTTGCAGACTTGCACAGAGTCCTGTGGATTTCTTGTGTCCTAGTGTGAATTATCTAAACCAGTATAATTACAGAAAGACCACTGGAGACAGCTTTCCTATAGTCCCTAAGCACCTATAATTTCTTGATTCCCCAACAGTTTTGTTGGTTTCTAAATTTTAACATCAAAGTCCTTGCTGCTGGAAGAAACAAAAAGCAGCATCCATCTTAATAAGATTGAAGAGAAGGGAACCCATCTCTTCCTGGGTGCTGAACAAGTACTGAGCACTGTTAAATTCTGCCTTAAACTTATTTATTAGTGTTAATGACAAATTTTTAAAAATATATAGAAGCATTCTTTTTATTTTCATTTTCCTGTAAACAAGTGAAAATGCTGGAGGATAGGGAAATTCGAATTCATAAACTGCAGCTGTTGGACTACCTGTTTTAGCCTCAGATGCCTTGAGCATAAGGTAAGTCCACCTAGACACCTTGCCACCAGACATCTAGAACATCCATTGCAAATGTCATGAGAAGACTTTGCAATAATTGAATCTGATTATCCTAACCCATGAAGGTGGAGCCTCAGCCAGGCCTATTTAAAACAGTATGTCCAAGACCTTTATCACAGGCCTAAATGAACTAGGTGAGCCTGCTAGCCCAGATGTCTCTTGAGATTTAAGTCAAACTCTTAGCTAGGATTCCTCCTTAAAAACATGCCATGAGAACCCTACTCCTGCCCAAGGTCCCCATCACACCAGGATCTCTTTGGGCCTGCTGCTGCAGAGAGCACATCCACCTGCATAGAGTGGACCCACCCAGACAGGAAGGACCTCCTTGAGTTTGGAAATACCTCACTCTTCCTTTTCCTTCCACCTCCCTGACCTCTCCTGAGCACTACTCCTGCCCAAGGTCCCAGGATCACCCCAGGATCTTTCTGGACCTGTGCCTGGCATAGAATGGACCTGCCTGCATAGAGTGGACCTGCCCAGATAGGAAGGACCTCCCTGAGTCTGGAAATACTTCACTCTTCCTTCCCCTTCTGCCGCCCCAAACTCTCCTGAATAAGGAGACTACCAGGAGAGGCAAGACCATCCATAACTGCAGACATTGAAGTCTTGGCCCACAAACACCAGCAGGTGACAAGAGGAGATAGAGAGACTCCACCTGCACCCACTGGAAGAAGAGATAGGAAGATGGCAGAATAAGAACACACTCAACAGAAAGAAAAATATGACACCACCAGAATCTAGGGACTCCACACCAGCAAGATCTGAAAAGTACAACACAGAGGAAGAAGAAGAGACAGAACTAAAAATCTACTTCATGAAGATGTTTGAGACCCTTAAAGAGGAAACAAGAAAATCTCTTTAAAAAAAATAGAAGAAAAAAACAAACAAAAAATTCAAGAAATAAGTAATTCTCTTAAAGAATCTAAATAAACAACCAAACAAGTGAAGGAAGCACTGCAATCAGTTCAAGGCATGGAAGCTGAAATTGAAACAATAAAGAAAACACAGAATTAGGGGATGCTGGAAATACAAAGGCTGGATAAAGAATCATGATCTAAGGATGTGAGTATAACGAATAGAATACACGAGACGGACGAGAGAATCTCAGTTGCTGAAGACTCTCTAGAGGATATGCAGTCATCGACCAAAGAAAATCTCAAGTCCAACAAATCTCTAACACAAAATATCCAGAAAATATGGGACACCATGAAAAGGCCAAATTTAAAAATAACAGGTATAGAAGAAGGTGAAGAAATACAGTTCAAAGGTACAGAAACATATTCAACAGAATCATACAAGATAACTTCCCCAACCTACAGAATCCAACTTAACAAAACAGGAAAAGAAACAGGAGGGTGAAATCCACACACAATGACACCACCAACAATAAATTCAAAACAAACAAGAACCAACAATCAATGGACATTAATATCCCTCAATGTCAATGGTCTTAACCCGCCTATAAAAAGATACAGATTAACAGAATGGATATGAAGACAGAATCCATCCTTCTTCTGTATACAAGAAACATACCTCAACTTCAGAGAAAGGCTTTACCTCATCTTAAAGGATTGGGAAAAGATATTCCAATCAATTGGACATGAGAAACAAGCTAGTGTAGCAATCCTAATATCTAACAAATTAGACTTTAAAATAAAATCAATCAAAAGAGATGAAGAAGGGCATTTTATAGTCATCACAGGAAAAGTCCTTCAAGATGAAGTCTCAATCCTAAACATCTATGCCCCAAATATGAAGGCACCCACATTTGTAAAAGAAACATTACTAAAGCTCAAACCACACATAAAAACACACACACTTATTGTAGGGGACTTCAACACCCCTCTTTCAACCACTAGACAGGACCACCAGACAGAAATTTAACAAAGAAACAAAAGATCTAGCAGAAGTTATGACCCAATTGGGATTAACAGACATCTATAGAACATTCCATCAAAACACAAAAGAATATACCTTCTTCTCAGCACCACATGGAACCTTCTCTAAAATTCACCACATATTTGGCAACATAGCAAACCTCCTTAGATATAAAAAATGAAATAACCCCCTGTATCTTATCAGATCACCACACTTTAAGATTAGAATTCAACAGCAATACAAATTGCAGAAAACCTACATACTCATGGAAATTGAATAACACCTAATTGCACCATTCCTGGGTTGAGGAAGAAGTAAAAAGAGAAATTAAAGACTTCCTAGAATTTAATGAGAATTTAGGCACAACATACCCAAACTTATGGGGCAATCTGAAAGCAGTGCTAAGAGGAAAGTTCATAGCACTAAGTACCCACATGAAGAAACTGGAAAATAGTCACACTAGAGAATTGACAGAACAACTAAAAGCTTTAGAGCAAAAAGAAACAAACTCACCACGGAGGAATAGACGCCAAGAAATAAACAAACTGAAGGCTGAAATTAATAAAGTAGAAACTAGAAAAACATTACAAAGAATCAATGAAACAAGAGTTGGTGCTTTGAGAAGATCAACAAGATAGACAAGCCTCTATCCAAACTAACGAAAACACAGAGAAAGAGTATGCTAATTAACAAAATCAGAAATGAAAGGAGGGATATAACAACAGACATTGAGGAAATCCAGAGAATCATCAAGTCATACTTTGAAAACCTGTACTCCACAAAATTTGAAAATCTAAATGAAATGGACAATTCTCTGGATAGATATCACTTTAAAAAATTAAACTAAGATCAGGTAAGCAGTTAAAATCGACTTATAACATCTAATAAAAGAGAAGCAGTCATCAAAAGCCTTCCACCCAAAAAAGGCCCAGGGCCAGATGGCTTCACTGCAGAATTCTACCAGAAATTCAAACAAGAGCTAACACCAGGACTCCTCAAATTGTTCCACACAATAGAAGCAGGAGGAACATTGCCAAACTCTTTTTATGAGGCTACAATTACTTTGATACTCAAGCCACACAAAGATACAATCAACAAAGAGAACTACAGACCAATATCCCTCATGAACATCGATGCAGAAATACTCAACAAAATATTGGCAAATCAAATCCAAGAAAACATCAGAAAATAATCCACCATGATCAAGTAGTCTTCATCCCAGGGATGCAAGGATGGTTCAACATACAGAAATCGATCAATGTAATCCACCATATAAACAATCTGAAAAAAGAAAACCACATGTTCATCTCACAAGATGCTGAAAAAGCCTTTGACAAAATCCAGCATCCCTTCATGATAAAGATGTTGGAGAGAACAGGAATAACAGGAACATATCTAAATATGGTAAAAGCAATATATACCAAACCAACAGCCAACATCAAACTAAATGGAAAGAAACTCAAAGCAATTCCTCTAAAATCAGGAACAAGACAAGCCTGTCCACTCTCTCCATATCTCTTCAATATTGTACTTGAAGTCAAAGCTAGAGCAATAAGACAACAAAAGGAGATCAAGAGAACAGAAATTGGAAAGTTTGAAGAAGTCAAACTTTCACTATTTGCAGATGATATGATAGTCTACATAAGTGACCCAAAAAACTCTACCAAGGAATTCCTACAGCTGATAAACACTTTCAGCAAAGTAGCAGGATAGAAAATTAAATCAAAAAATCAGTATCCCTACTATATACAGATAATAAATGAAATGAGAAAGAAATCAGAGAAATATCATTCTTCACAATATCCACAAACAACATAAAAAAAAAAACTTGGGGTAACACTAACGGAAAAAAGTGAAAGACCTGTACAGCAAGAAATTTGAGTCTCGAAAAAAAGAAATTAAAGAAAATACCAGAAAATGGAAAGATCTCCCATGCTCTTGGATTGGTAGAATCATCATAGTAAAAATGGCAGTCTTGCCAAAAGCAATCTATAGATTCAATGCAATCCTCATCAAAATCCCAACACAGTTCTTCACAGACCTTGAAAGAACAATACTCAACTATTTTATATGCAGAAAAAACAGGATAGCATAAACAACCCTATACAATAAAGGAACCTCTGGAGGTATCACCATCCCTGACTTCAAGCTCTATTATAGAGCCATAGTCCTAAAAGCAGATTGGTTTGGGCACAAAAAATAGACAGATAGACGAATGGAATAGAATTGAAAATCCTGGTATTAACCCAGACACCTATGAACATTTGATTTTCGACAGATGCTAAATCTATACAATAGAAAAAAGACAGCATCTTCAACAAATGGTGCTGGCACAACTGGATTCGAATATGCAGAGGACTGCAGATAGATCCATATCTGTCATCATGCACAAAACTTAAGTCCAAATGGATCAAAGACCTCAACATAAATCCAGCCACACTGAATCTTCTAGAACAGAAAGTGGGAGATACCCTTGAATTAATTGGTACAGGAGACCGCTTCCTGAACACAACACCAGTAGCACAGACATTGAGATCTACAATTAATAAATGGGACCTCCTGAAACTGAGAAGCTTCTGTAAGGCAAAGGACACAGTCACTAAGACAAAACAACGGCCCACAGAATGAGAAAAAGATCTTCACCAACCCCACATTTGACAGAGGGCTGATTTCCAAAATATACAATCAATGAAATTTAAAAAGTGGGGCACAGAACTAAATAAAGAATTCTCAGCAGAAGAATATAAAATGGCTGAAAGATATTTAAGAAAGTGCTCAAAATCCTTAGCCATCAGAGAAATGCAACTCAAAACAACTCTGAGATACCATCTTACACCAGCCAGAATGGCTAAAATCAAAAACACCAATGACAATCTATGCTAGAGAGGATGTGGAGAAAAAGGAACACTCCTCCATTGCTGGTGGGAGTGAACTTGTAAGAACATTCTGGAAATCAGTATGGCAGTTTCACAGGAAAATGGGAATCAGTCTACCTCAAGATCCAGCCATTCCTCTCTTGCATATATACCCAAATAGTGCATGTTCATACAACAAGGACATATGTTTAACCATGTTCATAGCAGCATTGTTTGTAATAGCCAGAACCTGGAAGCAACCTAGATGCCCCTCAACTGAAGAATGGATAGAGAAAATGTGGTACATTTACACAAAGGAGTACTACTCAGCAGAAAAAAGCAACGGAATCTTGAAATTCCCAGGCAAATAGATGGAACTAGAAGAAACCATCCTGAGTGAGGTAACCCAGTCACAAAAAGGCAAACATGGTATGTACTCACTCATATACGAATGTTAGACTTTGAACAAAGGATTACCAGCCTACAATACTCTTTACCGAAGGAACTAGGAAACAAGAAGGACTCTAAGAGAAAAATGCATGGTCCCCGGAGAATGGGAAGGGCCATGATCTCCTAAGCTAATTCAGAGCTTGGGGGTAGGGGAGAGGTAGCTGGCAGAATGTGAAGAGGAGAAGAGAAGGGGAAGAGGAGGAAATGGATGAGCAGAATGGTTGAGTTGGGGGAAAATAGAGGAGATGAGATATATCATAACAGAGAGAGCCATTATATGTCGCAGAAGAGATCTGGCACTAGGGAGATTTCCAGAGATCTACAAAGATGACACAAACTGACAACCTAAAAAATGGTGGAGAGGCTACTCTAAATGCCCTTCCCCTATAATGAGACTGATGACCACTTTATATGCCATCCTAGAGCCCTCATTTAGTGGCTGATGGAAGCAGACACCCACAGATATACACTGAACTGAACTCTGGAACCCAGTTGCAGAAAGGGAGAAATGAAGATCAAGGGTGTCAGGACCAGGCTGGTGAATCCCACAGAAACAGCTGACCTGAACAACAGGGAGCACATGGCTCTTGGAGGCCATCACGGGACTGATCCAGACCCCTGAAAGTGGACATCAATGAGGAGGCCTCGGCACCCTATGGGGATCATAGTTTTCATAGTGGATATATATATATATATATATATATATATATATATATATATATATATATATATATATATATATCCATAGTGGATCAGTAGTTTTCCCTGGTGTAAGAAGTGACTTTGAAAGCCTATCCCACATGAATGGATGCTCTCTTGGCCTGAACACATGGGGGAGGGCCTATGCCCGGGCCAGAATGATGCTGTGGAATTTTGGGAGCCCCTGTGGAGGGCCCTACCCTCGATAGGGAGTGGAAGGGGGAGGGGAAGGGTGTTGTTGGGGGGTGGGGGAGGGGGGAGATGGAGAAGTGATTGACATGTAAAATTATAATTTTGTAAAAATTAAATCAAATAATATAAAAGAAAACCAAAAAATGCCATGATACAGAGCAAGGTTTCCCATTCCAAATAAGAGAATGAAAGCATAAGGGGAACGATGGACTGAAAGCAAGGTCAAAGCCAAGAAGGTGAAGCCTAATGTTCTACAGCTCTGTGCCTGTCTCTAAGGCTGTTGGCCACACAATGTCAGGTCCAAAATGTTTGAATTCACTGACTTCTGTGGCCTTCTTAATTGCTGCCACACTTTTGTGTTGGCTCTAGTCACTGACTGTTACCTTTCTGTTAAAATGTTCTTTGCTCTGAGCCTCTCTAGGATCTGGATACCTTCACTTTGCCTTTGTCTTTACAATCACAGCTTCAGAAACCATACTTTGGTCTGTTTTATTTTCCTGGACCATGAGATACTCAGTTTATATACTCACATATGAATACATGGACCTAGGAGCCTCTAATGACAAAGAGCATGTGACATTTATCTCTCTGGATCTAGGCTACCCCATTGAAAATGATCGGTGCTATTTTCAACCATTTACTTACAAACATCATTATTTCATTTTTCTTTACAACTGGATAGCATTCCACAGTTTATATGTTACCATATTTTAGTATCTATTCATCAATTGAAGTCAATTAGGTTGTTTCCCCTTTCTAGATATTGTAAATACAGAAGCAATGAACACACTGAGGAAGTATGCATGGACTGGGGTGTTGAGTTCATTGGGCATGCACAGAGGAATGGTATAGCTGGTTCCTAATAATTAGAGATTCATTTTTTAGTTTTTGGGGAATTCTTCTCTATGCCGATTTCCAGAGTGACTGGACCTGTTCTAAATCCTACCAGCAGTAAGTGAGAGAACTTTTCGCCCAGCCTATCCCCTCCAGCATTTGTTGTTATTTGTTTTGTTTGTCTTTCCCATTCTGGCTGTGACAAAATGAGACTTCAATGTTGTTTTCATTGCAAGGAAAAATAAAGTTTTTGAGATATTTCTTAGGCAAACTTTTCTTCCTCTGTGAACAAACTCTCTGATCAGGTCTGAGGCCTATTTTTCTTAATGGCTGATTTGTTTTTGTTTTTGTTTTGAGTTCTTTATATAGCATAGTCTCAGTTTACTCCTCCATGAGGTGCACAGCTGGCAAAGATTCTTGCCCATTTGGTGGGCTTCCTCTATCCATGGTTCTTCTTCATTAAATGCTGTCCCATGCTAAAACAACACTGATTGCTCACATAATCCAAAATGATGCTAAGAAAGGTTATATTCCCCATAGAATTGGCAGGTGTTAAGTGATAAATCTATGTCTGTATTGCCTGTAAGAATATATGAATAGAGCTTTGATGCCAAAATGCTATGGAGATGGTAGCTAATGTCCCCACTAATTGTCACCAACTACAAAAAATAACAATTCCAGATTGAACACAAGGTACATAGATGAAGCATACGATCAGAACTAAATGCAGGAAACTTTAATGGCCTTTAGATTGATTGTTAAAGTATTCCTTCCATGTTTCAAGCTTTCTCTGGTCAAGCAGACAAAATTGATCTTTTCCATGCTACTTAATCTGCCTCCTTTACCAACTGACCTGGTTCTTACTAAATTAACACATGAAAAATATATCAAATGCTGTTGGTATAAAATGATTACACAATCTTGTCTTACCAAGACTTATTTGGCCATTATTACTACTGCATATCCAATATGTCAACAACAGGAGTGACTGTTACTTCTTTGATGTGGCACCATTCCCTGGAGTAAGACAGCCAACTGGTGGCAAATTAAGATTGATCACACTGGAATTCTTCCAACATGGCAGGAGCAGCAATTTGTCCTCAGAAAATTAGACACTTATACCTAATATGTAGCTGCATTGCCATCACATTCGTCAATATAGTTTCTAAATACCTTATTCATCATTGTGATACCTCATTCAGCATTTATTTTGATCAGAGACTTTATTTTAAAATAAAATAATTGAGCAATTGGCCTCAAGTCCATTTCTAATTTTTCTTTATTCATAGTAATTCTTAATTTCTAAAGCAATAGCATTGATAGATGGGCCCTTTCGGAGGTGGTTAGACCTTGAGGGCTGTATACAAAATTGAAAAAGAGCATGAGTTTATTTTTTTTCTTTTGAATAATAAACACTGAAGAACTACAAATATGCATAGAAAAGGCATTAGCATGTGAGAGTAATGCTTCCTATAAAAAAGAAGTGCAGAAGTAAGAGGGACATATATATATCAGAGGAGAATAAGGATTCTGAACACTTAGATGAGCCTAGATTGTCACTGAACACAAACTAGCCAGAACAGCATGAGGCCTGGCTTGACTTGTCCTCAGTGTTCTCAGTCAACATAGCATAACAATGAGTCACTTCCAGTGTGAATTTCACATGAAGGCTTTCTGGTCACTCTGGTTTAAACTGACTGTATTAGTAATTTGTTCCATTCCTGTATCCAAATGCCAAGGAACAATGAAGGGATAAAGGCTTTGTTTTGGCTCATGACTCTGAATGTGAGTGACAGTTATGTGGCTCTAACTGTTTGGGGAGGCTGGCAGTGGGACCAGGACTTATTCCCGGCACATGAACTGGATCTTTAGAGCACATTCCCTATGGTAAGGTACCTTGCTCAACCTTGATCCAGCGGGAGGAGCTTGGCTGTGCCCCAAGAAAGAGAAGAAAGTCAGGGTGGGGGAGGCAGTGCCCCTAGCTTCTGCTGTGTAATGAGGCACTTTGCTCATAACTTACACTCCTTTTTTTCCCCATTTTTTATTTGAATTAGAAACAAGATTGTTTCACATGTCAATCCCAGTCCCCTCTCCCTCCCCTCCTCCCCTACCACTCCCCCCCAACTAAAACCCTACCTATCACATACCCTTTCTACTCCTCAGGGAGGGTGAAGCCTTCTATAGGGGGCATCTTCAGAGTCTGTCATATGCTTTGAGATAGGGCTTAGGCCCACCCCCATGTGTCTTGGCTCAGGGAATATCCCTCGATGTGGAATAGGCTCCCAAAGTCCACACCTATACTAGGGATAAGTACTGATGCACTAGAAGGCCCCATGATTTCCAAGGCTTCCTCACTGAAACCCAGGTTTCTGGGGTCTGGATCAGTCCCATGCTGGTTTCTCAGCTATCAGTCTGGGGACCAAGAGCTCCCTCTTGTTCAGGTCAGGTGTTTCTGTGGGTTTCACCAGCTTGGTCTTGACCCTTTGCTCATCAGTCCTCCTTCTCTGCAAATGGATTTCAGTTCAGTAATTACCTATGGATGCCTGCTTCTACTTCCACCAGCTGCTGGATGAAGGCTATAGGATGACATATAAGTCCGTCATCAATCTCATTATCAGGAGAGGGCATTTAAGGTAGCCTCTCCTCTGTTGCTTAGATTGTTAATTGGTGTCATCTTTGTAGATCTCCAGACATTTCCCTAGTGCCTGATTTCTCTTTAAACTTATAATGTCTTCCTCTATTATGGTATCTCTTATCTTGCTTTAACTTCATCACATTTTTGTAGAAAAGAAAGCAGAGAACAGACAGGAAACACAGCTAGAAAACTTCAATGCCAGCCCCCAAAGAACCACTTCCTCCAGTTGGCCTCTCTCTCTTAAAGGCTCTACAATTTTGCCAAATAGCTGAGAACTAGGTATTCAAATGCATACATCTATAGGAACATATAATGTTCAGCAAAAGCAATGCATGCATGTATAAGAATACATAAAACCTCTGAGCAAAGACTCTGCACATTACAGTAGGAAGATTATAAAATGCATCATGTCATTACAATATGGATGTTTTCAATCAAATTTGGGTTTTTAATGAAGGCTATTTATTAAATAGTAATAAAGTAGTTATTTCTGGATGGTGGAATATAATCAAGCTTGAGCTGTTTTCCTCAAAATAATTTCTTAAAGATTTAAAATGATATTTTGATTACATTTTTAAAGATTTCATATAATGTCTTTTGATTATATTGATCCCCCCATTCCTCTTACTTAGCCAACTTCATTTCTCTTAAAAATTACAAAACAAAAAACATACAAAAAAACACTGAGAACTTGTGGACTTTTTCCCATCCATTCTACCATGTTTACCCCACACAAAGAACTGCATAAACAAAGAAATTCTGAGAACAGAACAGATAGCCTTCCTCAGGGAAGAGCACACCAATAGCAAATGATCATCCCTCAAAATAGACATACAATCTACATTATGCAGACCAAGCAAAGTGTATGTATACATATATACATATGTACATATATGCACATATACATATATACATATTCACATATGTACATACATAATACATACATTCCCCGGGGCATTAGGACATTAGGACTGCGATGGTAAATGACACCCACCCACCCACCTGGGGCTGCCTAGCCTGGGTAGGAAGACGAAACTACCAGAAACCAAATTTTGAGTACCATTATGGTGAGCAAATATATGGTGGGTTATGGGAAAGACAGAGAGAGAGGAAAAATGGTTCAGGTCCTGAGGAAAGAGGCAGATCAGAAGAGGTGGTGACAATGAGGAATGGATTGATATGGGTGGCCTTCTTGCCACTAGGCCATGGTGACATCCAGGACTGGACTGCTGCCACATGTCTGGGTCCATGGCCCTACCACAGCCAAGGTCCATGTTGATGTCTGAGGCTCCCACTTAAGGTTACCACTGAAGGCTGTGTGATTTCTCAGGTTCTATGCATCCGTACTTTCCCAAGAGAAAGACAGTAAATCTAATATTTTCAAATATAAAATAGCTTTTACCTTATGTTTCATCATGAATTATATCATTCATACAATTACCTATATAATTAGTCTAAATGTCATAATTTTTCTGATTTTTTTCAGGACAATAACAAATATGTGGGGTACTGGGTGGTATATTGTGTCAGCACAAAGAGAGTGTTGTATTAATTTAGTTTTCTGGAATTAAAAATACAGTAGACACAAGAGCACTCTTGATCATACTCTACATGTGTACTTCCCTGTTTTTATTGTAGAAACTGGGATCAATAGAACATTTCAGTATGGAATTATCCTCTTTTAGAATACATGTCATAAAATCAATCTTACATACCAAAGAAAATGAATTTTCATGTATAGGTATGAGTGAATTTTCATTAATGTATATTGCTGCTGAAAGTTTTAAAACTCAATTGAAATTAAGATTTTAACCTTCCTTGCATTTCCATTTTAACCATTCTTTAGAGGTATCTATTCTGCCAGTCACCAGGCTCTAGATTTAATTAAAGCAACAATGAGGAAAACATTTTGAATGCCAATATAAGATTTTCTAGCCAGTTAGATAAAACTTGGGAATAGCAATATTGGAATTCATGTGCACCTTTTTCTAAAAATTTCTAAAATTTTACTAAACTTTTATTCTTTTGCTAATGATAGACTCTACTAACAGAAGACTATCAAGAACATGCTTGTAGATGAAACAATTTTTGTTTGTTTAGTTTGCTACTGTTACAAATCATACATGAAAATATTTATGAGACATTTAATAGGAAATATGAGGAAAGAATAATTTTAGGAATTGCTAGGCTGAAGTTAATAATAATAGTTTTGCCTTAGCAAAGATTAATTAGGACATATAAAATATTGAGTAAAATGCTCTACCGGTCACTGAATCACCACTAAAATATATGGATCCTTGAGGAAGTATAGAAATGCTTTGTCTGTTCTTTGATTGTCAAAATATACAGCTCTGATCAACCTAGTATTGTGATGTGTGTGTGTCTACTGTGGTTTTGATAGCTTTGTCTGTTTTGTGAGTAGTATGTCAATCAACTCGCATGTCTTGATTTCTAAGTTATTATCAAACTCCTAGATATTAGCAGAGATGCTTTTAAAATTGTACTAATCTTGCCATTAAGTAGGTGTTCAGTCTAAGGGAAAGGTACACCAGTCTTCCTAAGTGATTTGCCATTAGTAATCCACAACACATTTATAATCATAATATTTTGACCTCTCCCAAAGAAATTATTTTTTGTTCTTTCCAAATCTGGTCTAATAGTAAATTCTTATGACTTGGTGATTTTCGATAGTGAGGGTTTTCAGTACTGTGGCTTCAGAAGTGTATTATCTACTGAGAATATAGTGCCTTTCCCAAGAAAGAAAAAAAAATTACTCTATAGAATTGACTGTATTTTATTAGTGGCTTCTAGAAACTAAGTTTGTTTAACATTCTAACACAGAGGATCATCCAGGATCTTGGGTAACTTTTTTTCTCTAGACTGTTTATATCTGAAGGTTCATTAGGGAAGTTCATCTTGTGTAGAGTTTTGTTTGTTAATTTGCTTTGCCTTGTTCATGACAGATTTCATTATTAGTGGGATCTGTTACCCCTAAAGATATTCCTAGTAAGAGCCTTTTTCTAATGATACTCTCAAAATACCCAATTTTTTAAGATCACATAACAGCTAATTAACTGGTAGATAGCAAAATGAGGTGCTCCATGCTTGTAATTACTAAGATGCACTCACTTTTTCTGAGTTAGTTTATTACCATGAATTATCAAAACTGAAGGTCATGGAAATTTCCACACAGAAAAAAATTCTACATGTCTTAAACTCATCATTAATGATTCACTAATTTGCAACTCTTCAGAGTATTGCTAAAGACATTGTTTTGGGTATATCAGGACTGTAGAAAATAGAATTTTCATTATTAAAGCTAATTTATAACAGTTTATCTGTAAGTAATTTTGAAACTACCCAACATGGTATGAAACACTATAATGTTTGTGTAGCTAAAATATCACCAAAGAAAAGAATTGTATTGTTCCTATAACATGTATGAAATCAACTCTTCATAGCTTTATGACTTGAGTAATTTAAGAATCAATCATAAATATTATGAATTGTGTTTCCACCCTTGCAAGCATAAGCATATTTGTGAACTAGCAGACACATGATTATATGAGCCACAATTATATTTATTTACATATCAGGGATCAACCTTAAAGCAAACCATTTCTTTATATTCACTGATAATATAATAATGCATGATATATTTTTAAAAGATTATCTTATTCCATATGTTGCCCATAAAGGTAGCCAACTGATGTATTTCTGACTCATTTTATTCTTTACCAAAATCTTCCAATAATAAGATCAAAAAGACAACTTAGTTGAGTTTTCATAAATCAAAAGATAGTAAGGCAAATTCAATAATTTTAATTTAATGCATCCAAATTTTAGTTTTCCTTATATCTCTGTGTACTCATATAAATACATAAATTTCAGTCTGAGCTTTTGTATAACTTCCTTAAATAAATTCTTTTTAAAAAATTAACTGGTATATATGAATTACTTTTACTTTACTTTGCCCATACTAGGCCATGTAGAAGTAGAAAGCCAATTTGACCTGTGGTAATAGATGATCTCAGGTCCTCGAAGAAGAAAAGGCATGGTGGATCTGTACAGTAGGAACGTGTGCTGGGAAGCTGCTTGTATCTTGAGGCATCAGGAACCAAACATTGGCATTCAAAGACTGGACCATGGTGGCCTATTTCTACCAGCCAGGTCCTACCTGCTACAAAAGCCACAGCTTTCAAAATAAAATAAATACCTGGAGATCCAGTGTTCACTGCATGAGCCTATGAAACACATTTCAGACTACAACCATAACAGTAGCCAAGTCTTAACAAAAAGTATAATTTATATATGGAATTAATTGATTAAAAAGCCATTACCTAATATAAAGCATCACTAGTAACAGGTAAGTGTGTGGTAATATCTTGCTTGGACAAACAAAGCTTATCTGAGGGTCAGAGAATGGAGCTTGCCACTAGCTAACCATAGAGGTCTGGAGGTCTATACAGACAGACAGGAAGTGAGATAGGTGGGAAGAAACAGGATATAAGCAGGGAGAAACAAGAAATTGCTCTCTTGTCTGCTGAAATGCTAAGGAGGTAAGGGGTACAATGGCTTGCACCTTCTTTTATCTCTCAGCATTTCCCTCTATATCTGACTCTGGCTTTTTATTATCTGGACCAGTTAAGGACTCCATTTACATAAGTGACTTTCTATATGCAGGGAATAACTCTTATCACAGTTTTTGCATCTTTGAACTTGATAAAATATTTTACAATGGAGTTAGCTACAAAACCAATGTTTCTAAAATCTGTACTGTACAACCAAGACTCTAGGCATGAATCACTGGGAGAAGAAATAAGTGATGTATGAGTATAGCACTTTATAATATTTTTTTCAGATATCCTGGGATAATTATTTTTATATAACTTCAAAAATGTCATGTTTCACTTTCTGTAAATATTTCTAGGAATATCAAATACAGAGTAAACCACAATATAAAATGAACCACAAGTATAAACACATATGTAAAATAATATATATATATATATATATATATATATATATATATCAAACACATGCTTTTTCCAAATTGTTATAGGCTATCTCAATCTACAGAACTCTTGACTTACCAAACAATAACAGTTGAGATTGTCCTGAATTGGGCTTTAAAACTTGCCTTGTTCAACCAACAAATGCCTAGTACCTCAGCCATTATTGTGTAGCAACATCACAACTCACTGTCCCCATGCTACATGCACTGCACTAATGTCTAAAGTCCCAGATTCAGGTTGTTCACCTCTTATCATTCAGGAAAATTGTCATCAGTGTGTTCTTTCTATATAAGATATGGCCATAAAGTCAAGATATAGAATATTTTTCTCAGCCAAACTAGAATTTTCTTAGCCATTGTCTCCTTCCTTAGTTACTTTATTTTCTTTTTCATATATTTGTAGCTTCAGGATTTATTTACTATTTTGATGATTTGTTTAGCTTAAGTTCTTTGCAGACATCATATATGAGGACAGTACTTCACATTCCTCCATGCCCCACCCCTGTGACCATCTATTCCCACGCATTGTCCACTGCCTCTTAAATTGAGAACCTCTTCTTAATTTTTACACACATAGTCTCTCTCATACATGTGTATGTGGAGAGAGAGAGGGAGAGAGAGAGAGAGAGAGAGAGAGAGAGAGAGAGAGAGAGAGAGAGAGAGAGAGACTGCAGACTCTATTTACTGATATTTCTAAGAAGATGTATTTAGGGATTCTCACTTGGGATTAGATAACCAATCAGGAGCTGATCCCTGGAGACGACTGATTTTTCCTCTTTCAGCCTAAACCTCTTCTAAGTATGGACTTCATGATGTTGCCTCATCCATATTGACATTTCCACTGGTGTAGTCATTATGTAGGACTTGCTTAAGAGACCACATTCTTGAGATTTCATGAGTACAGATTCCCTGATGTATAGAAGATGTTATCTTGTACCAGAAATCCTGATCCTCTGGCTCTTAGCTCCTACTGTATTTCTGCTCTGTCTTTTGCAATGTTCCCTGAGCCTTAGGTGTATCCTTAGCTGTATCAGAAGGTATTTAGTTCCCCAAGATCAGTTGTTCTCTGCATTTTGATTGGTACTGGATTTCTGCAATAGTTTCCTTATAGTGAAGAAAGAAGTTTCTCTGAGTTACTTTTTTTTCATAGCATCAAATACCTGACAAAAAGCTATTAAAAAGAGGAAGGATTTATTCTGCCTCATGATTTCAGAAGCTATTGGACCATCATGGTAGGAGAGCCATAACAGCAGAGGCTGGTGATAAAACTCTCAGCAGCAGATATCAAACTGAGTCACCCAGCGAGAAACTGAATTAAGTTATAAAACTCACAGCCTGCCACCACCTCCTACAGCCAGCTAGAGTTTCCATGACCCTCCTAAAAAGCACTAATAGCTGGGGAACAAATGTTCAAACATGTGCTTAGAGGGAATATTATACATCCAAGCCATTGCACCTTCCAAAGGTAACCATGGATTTAAACTTAACTAATTTTTATCGAGATGGAACCCACACTGTACATTGATATGTCCGAATGGTGACTATAAGAGAAAAGGCATTTCTTTCATGATTTTTAGTGCTGTATGGCAGATGTCTCAGTATCAGCCCCATTTATGTTTTAGAATACCTAATTCTCTTACTTGGGACCTTTCTTTACATGGTTTCATGTTTAACAGCATCCCTGGCCTCTACTTGTTAAACAAGCCAGTAACAGCTAGCTGCCTGTGTTATGACTACCAGGGGCATCTTCAAACATTTTTTTTTCAGTTTTCTGTGGGGAATATAATTGCTTAAGGCTGAGGACTACATCTATACAGTTTTATATTCTATCGGTGAATTACCTATTCAACTACAGCTGCAACTTTGGTCAGATGCTAACCGTCTGGATCTATCAAGAAATGTAAGAGTATTCATTCATCCTGAAAAAGAAATGCTTTCTTACATGAGTCAGAATTTACACAGGTTTACTGAGGACTTTTCAGTTGGAAAGGCCCAAATCTGGGCATGTTCTTATGCATGAGAAGCAATGAAGTAAGTTGTAGAGATAGATACTGGAGGATCTCTACCTTAATCAGCAAACCAGATAGTTCTCCAAGGCTCCTGGGAAAATTTGGGGTTCTCAAAGACCTTGGAGAGACAACACACTTAGTCTGCAGCAGCAAGTTAGATTTCCAAGTGCTTGCTGTGAAACTCTTCTGTCAATCATACATCTAACCACCACATGTAAAGCTGCAGCTGGTCTCAGCAAAACTCCTGTGTAAATTATTCCTCTTATACCTCCTGATGTGAAGTATTCTCAGTGGCAAAATTCAGTCTGGGAGACAGAAGGAAAATGATGCTGGAAAATGCCATTCATGGGGTTTTGGGGGTTTTGTTGTTGCTGTGTTGTTTTCTGTTTGTTTGTTGTCTGCATTTCAGAGGAAGCACAGAAAAACGTTATTCAATGCAGGAAGCATAGATATTCTTTCAATGTGCCTTTGATGCAAACATGGCCTCTTTTATGGCAAGTTGTACTAAGCGAATACTGGTAGGCTAGAGAGTATACGGTTGCTATTTGTAGATAATTGCTAAAGAATTTTCCAGAGTGGCCCATCAGCTCTCAAATGTGAGAGCTCTAATTACCTGGTAGCCTGTTTATCACTTTTCTTGGGCATTTAAGTCACTGATCTAGCCCCTTGTATGAAGTGCCAGTTCAAGAACTTACTGTCTTTTTATGAGCTGTTTTTCGTTTTTTAAATGAATTTGCCCAAATATGTGTATTGATACACACAGAGAGAAAATTATTTTTACATCTGTATTTATATTGATGTGCACATTCTAACTCAGGCCTAGAAAGAGCATTATGACTTAACTTGTAATTTTCTCAATTGCTCAAATTTTCTTTAACTTCTTGAGTTGAAAATAATAGGATCACATGCACTTCTAGGCAAAAATGCAGACTTCGTGCTACATCCATAGCTACCTCTCTCACATAACACTGTTAACTAGTATTTTCCTCTCTGTAGATTCATCATTTTAAGAGTGCTATATAAGTGGGATCATATAGATGGTGAGTTTGTAAAAATCACTTCTTTCTAATTCCTCGGATAGCCATATAGATTACTCAAACATTTTTGTTTTCTTTTTCTAATTCTATGGTATGGATATCCTTACATGAGTCTTCCCTCCCCCCCCAAAAAAAAATCCTATTGACACTCTTGACATTACCAGTCCCAGAAACTGAAAGAGAACATTTTTTGATATTTTTAAGACCTCAAATTGTAGCATGAAGGGCCTCACCTGGCACACACCTTTATTAAGAGTCTAATTACATAAATGAGGGAAGAATGGTTTAATACAACTTTGGAATAATAACATCTTCCTGTTACAGTCATTTTTATATTGTGGTGATATATTCCTGTTTTTTTTTCACTAATACTCACATTAAACACCATTGTAGTGATACATTATTTATGATTTATTAAAGCTTGCCTGAGTATTCAGAAAAGTAAAGTCAGCCTCAAGATATAGAGATCAAGCAGTGGTTACATGCACCTTTTCCCCAGCAGCCAGAAGCTAGGAGTTGGTGGTACACATCTTTACTCCTAGGACTCAGGATTAAGAGATAGAATGATCTCTCTAAATTCAAGGTCATCCATACCTACACAAGATTTAATTAGTTTAAAAGAGAATTATAGCTCACACCTTTAATCCCAGCGATAATTGCTTTAGTCAGCTAGTCCTTTGTCCCTATTGCTTACTTTTTAAGTTTTCTTTGCTATAGTGTGTCTGTAGTCCTCAATTTACCCCCTGGCCACTAAACAACTAAAATGTTGTTTTATCAAGTTTAACAAAAGATTGTTGTAATGATTGTGATGCTCCTAAGATTAGTACACGTATCTTCCCAAATGCATTTCAGAATTTCATAGTAGTTTGCAAATATTCATTGAAATCTGAAAGAAAGTAACCCCCAGGTAGTCAGATGAACATTCCAAACTGCTCTGAACTAGGTTATTTAAAATCTGCCACCCCAAACTACTTAAAGCATCCATAACTCAGCTAACTTAAGACATATCCACACAGTGGGACTTTACATCCCATATGGTAAAGTAGCTCATTGAACAAAAACAGTGCATTAATGTCTACTATGCAGAGAACTTCAGTGGTAATCTTCTGAGTCTCAGACAATTGAATGTGCTAAGTCTATTGTGCTAAATTTGAGATGTTCAAATACCTGTCCAGAGAAATTGGTCTATGAGAAACTGTTTTTCCTGCTACAGGGAAAATACCCATGATTTCTCATGCAGAAAATGTTTTCTGTAAAATGGAGGAAGTTGATAGCATTAGGCTATAAAAACTTAGATTATTCTACATATAATTGTGCTGGATTTCATTCCTGTATGTCCTTATGTAATAGGAATAGAAGTTTATGGGAATCAGTAAGATATATCATCACTTTAAATTGCATCTGTTCGGTTTTCATACAATCTGAAGATTTCATACAGTCTGAAGCTGTATTTAAACCAAACAACAGCATACTTTAGAGCCAAAAATTATTATGGGATCATCACATCACAAAACGTGAAACAAACAAAGATATAGTGAATAAAGCTACTCACTGAGCATGAAAATGATCCTCATCTGGGATTATCTGGAAGCAGCCTAAGAAGCATTTCTTTTCTCACCCGTCATTCCTGCAATAAACATTAAATTAGAATTAGAGATCCTTAACAACACACAGATACCCCACCTCAGATCTGTAACTGAGTAAAGTACTATGGATTAGGATATTTTTTGGGAAAATTGGATATGGGTGTAAGTAAAAGTATTGATTTATGAAATAGGGAGTAAATCTAAGGGCGTGAGTTATATATGTAATTGGGGAGTAGCTCTGGGTTTTTTTCTGAGGAATACATGTACTTTCCAAGTATAACAATGGGATAGTAGATAAACTGCAGCCTTAGACCAAAGGACAACAGAAATTCCAGTAAACTTGAGGATGGAGCTAATGTGCCATTCATCTCATGCTGTCCCAAACTTTTAAAATGTATCTTTTTATATACCAGTACACATACAATTATACAGCTATATTTACAAAGGAGTATATTAAACATCTATTATTATCATTCTGATCATTTTTAATAAATAAAAATTTAATTTTGTAAAAATCTAATTATTAATCATTGAAAGGTGTTGCATTGTTTTAATTAAAAATAAATGACCTGAATAATGTATGAATACATGAGTGGTTAATTGCTCAAACTGCAATGATATTATGAAGTGTTTAGGTCAATAGCTGCGGTTGAATGCATGTACATATACCTAACTGCTTGATGCATTTGCCTATTTTTATCATGGTCATTTAAAAATAATTATTCGTTCTATTTGAAACAGACTCCCTTAGTCTTTAGGCTTAATATTCCTCTTCATATCTTTAATGTTGGTTATGAATTTAGAATTAACAGGCAATTGGCTAGAATACTAGAAGAATTCTACTTCATAGATGTGCTGTACAAAAAATACAAAATATATGCAAAACTTTGAGGTTATACTTGGTGGGGCTAACAGCATTGTTACCTGTTAAGCAATAAAGAGAAGTCAATAAGAATCACACCTTAAAAATGGGAGACATTCCATAATTACCTTGAAGTTCAATAAAGAAGAGTCACAAGTGTTTCATTTGTTAATCAGTACTGTACACCCATTCACTGTCACGTGGTCAGTTATAAATTCTAGTTCTTTACTCACTGCACTACATAGGTAGTATGATAAACATAGGATATGACAGCTATAATTGCTCAAGTTCATCAAGAATTTGTCAGTTTTTAAATTAATTAATTAATTTATTATTTTTCCAGATTTTTTATTTGAATTAGAAACTATTGTTTTACATGACAATCCCAGTTCCCTTCTCCCTCCCATCCTCCCTGACAACCCCCCCCCAAATAAAACCCTACCTATCACATAGCCTTTCTGCTCCCCCTGGATGGTGAGGCCTTCCATAGGGTGTCATCAGAGTCTATCATATCCTTTGGGATAGGGCCTAGGCCCACCCCCATGTGTCTTGGCTCATGGAGTATTCCTCTATGTGGAATGGGCTCCCAAAGTCCACACCTATGCTAGGGATAAGAACTGAACTACTACAGGAGGTCCCATAGACTTCCAAGGTTTCAAAAAGTTTATATCACAGGCCTCCCCAGGGACTGGGGAGGGACTAGGGAGTTGATCCAACAGGTGAAGTGCTTCCTGGGAAAATATTAGGAGTGGGATTCTGTCCCTAGCACCTGAATAAATCCCTCTGAGCACATTAAACCACCTATAATTCCAATACATAGGAGAAGGAGATAGGGAATCTGCCAAGCAAGATGCCTGTCCAGACCAGCCAAAGCGAGGAGTTCTGAGATCAGAAAGAACCTCTGATCTTTCTGATCAGGGTATTACATGACATCAACCTCTGGCCCCTGCACACACATATGCAACTACACAATCAAAACATGCACATATGAACTCACACATGCACATGTAAAATATTTTAAATTACTATGATCTAATTGGAGTTTCAGGGCTGCCCACCTTTCTTCCTACTGATGGAACTTTCATCTCAAGAATTCTGTGCCTTGCTGAGATGAAGATCCGAGTTCCTGTTACCCAGGTCTGATTCTTGCGATGCTAATTATAGTTTAAGAAATATACACTGCATTATCTTGAGCAAGTGTAACTCTCAAAACATGTATGAACATAGATGTTTGAACTTTAAATCTTTTATAAGCATTTTCTTTATGTTAAAAAGTTACTGTTTTTTGGAATAAGGAAAACTATTGATTGTAAAACGAAATCCTACAGTACAGATTGTAAAACTGAAATAAAATGTATAAAAATCTAATAAGATTACAATGGAGAAACTAATCAATAAAGATTAGAAACACCAACAAAAGCTTATAATAGTACTTAAAGAAATGAGCTGTGTTTTAAAGCAAGCCCTTTGTAAAACAAAATTGGAAAATTTTAGAAATATCTGTTCAAAGAAAACTTATACTCCAGTGGCATACTGCATTTGGAACAAGCCTACTTAGACATGGTAAACAATGTTGTAAAGCTATATTCAAAAGCATGTGATTTCAAAAACACACATTGTGGGCAGTAAGATTGAAGCTAGGAGCATAAGGAATGTTTGGAAGAGAGTATAGAATGCCTCACTCAGCTTTATTTCTACACAGTAAGAGTGGCGTGAAGGTTTTTAGGTGGTCATTGAGTTAGGCTAGCCAGTTTTTAAAATGATAGCAACTATGCTTGCAGTGCTGTGATACAGCTGCCTTGATTATTTTGTAAAAGTCTGTACACATTAATAAACTTACATGCCATCGTTAGTGTTTCTTCAATTTATAGGAGAGGAAAATGTAGGTTACTGTCACCTCTACAAGCTTATGCAATGGAGAAGAAACAGAACCACATTTCGAACTGCAGGTTTTAGACTTCAGGAAAGATAAGATGCATGCCAAATTGTTTTTTTTTAAAGCTTCCCTTGGCCTCTTGTTTATCTCACCAGTGGTCTGGCTTATGATTTGTTTCAGAAGAAGGAGATGGGACAGTGGGTGACAACTGACATCCATTGAAACTTCTTAAACATTTTTTCTTGTATTTGAGAAAATAAGTACAGAGCAATAAAAGAATGCTAAATATCATATCCCATAAAAAAACCTATCACTGCATTCTACTGGATTTAATGCTTGCTTTAAAAATATTGATATGCTCAGTATCTTAGTTTTAATTTCTAAATAGCTTCCAGGGAATTTAGGTGAGGCAGATAATAAAAAGGTAATAAGTAGTACAGGAATAAGGATAAAGGATGTTTTTAAATTCTAATAAATATTGCCAGTTTCCAGGTTAGTTGGTCTAGTTTCTGATTCAGGAACAGGTTGACTGCAATATAGAGACTCAAACTAGACAAAGTTAAAACTTATATTATTAGACCCATAGCAATTAAGAAGAACTTGGGTATATTTTCCAAGTTTATTCTGCTTTCTGACTTTAACACATATCCATGATTCTAGTCATCTATATTCCTGATTTATGGTTTCCAATTTAAAACTAGATCGTATTCTTAACTAGAAATTATGATTATTCATGTCTATTCTTTTGAGTTTTTTTCAATAATATTATGTTTATGTGTGTGTGTGTGTGTGTGTGTGTGTGTGTGTGTGTGTGTGTGTGTGTGTGAAGAGAGAGAGAGAGAGAGAGAGAGAGAGAGAGAGAGAGAGAGAGAGAGAGAGAGAGTTGTGTGTCTGGCTGGATTCACAAAAATGAAGGAAACACCTTCTATGATATCTGTTAGGACATTTCCACAAATGTTTAACTGAGAGGGAAAAACCATTCCAGAGTGTGGTTGCCCTATTCCATGGCCAGGGGCCCTAGAATAAGTAGAAAGGAAAATGTAAAAGTTAGCTGATGAGCAGCAATCATGTCTATGTACTTCCTGATTGCAGATACAATGTGACCAGTCACAGCACACTCCTGCCACCATGCCAGCACCACCATGATGGACTACACCCTCCAATGATAATACGAAACAAAACCTTTCTATTCTAAACTTTCATTTTTTATTCCTCATTAGGGATGTTTCACAACAGAAAGTGACTAATAAAATTGGAAAACTCTATTTTCCTATCACTTGTTAGCTAGCAGTCTTTATAGAAAGATGCTGTGCTTACAGTATCTTGTGTCTTCTAAATAACAATAAAATAATGTTCATTGTTGACAGTACTGAATCACAGGGACAAAAAACACTCATGTCAACAGACTCATAAGGTGTCCAACCAAGAATTTATAGAAGACACAGAATAATATGATCATTACATATTATATCATCTTATATTTATCTAGCAAATATGTAATAAACATCAAAATTTTATTATAAATTTGCAGTTACAGTGTGATAATATAAACACAGAATTGGTGTTGTAATGCTATCAAAAATTAGGAATTTGCGTCAGGTATTACTGTTTTCCTTTGTTTCAGGATTATTTACTCTTTTTTAGGTGTAATACAGTAAATTGATAACCAGGATATACCCAGGAATGAATTTCTCTGGAAAGAATTAATTAATTAATTAATTAATTACAGTTATAAATTGAATAAATTTAAAATAATTTGAAATATGAAAAATTAGCTTTGGTATTATATATAAATATCTCAAACCAATTGTGCCTTAAACACGCTATTTTCTTTTTAATCAAAGTCAATAACACTTCAATAAAATGCTGCAAAGGCAAGTTTCAAGTATTCAAGGTTTATAAGTATAAGTTAAGTAATGCACAATAGAATATATGGGTAGTTTTGTAATTTGGAGATCTAGAAAAGCTAACCTGTCTGAAACTGACTTAGTTTCAAATTTTAATGGGCTATATATGTGTAAAAAAATAATCCAACCATATAGCAAAGAACCATCAGTTTGTATCGCATTAACATAACATCTGGACCCTTGAACATTACAGTGTTCTCCAATTGATGTATTTTTAAATACCTAGTTATTTATATGCCATCTTTAACTGAAAAACATAACAAGACAAAGATGTTTTTACTATTAAGTTGATATAAATGTTACTTCTCTAAAATTATTTCTGTTTCTGCTAGCTTTTGATATTTTAAGACACCATACATAATTTTTTAATTTTAAAGTTAATGGAAGCCATCTGCCTAAATAATATATAATTTATAATTTAAAAAGTAGAATTTTTTAGAGTTTGGTTTACTGTGTAGTTTATGTTTTAGCAGTGTTAACATGTAATTAGACTTCTATTAGCATTCTGTACTTAGATGGCACTTTCTTGCTTGATCAACTTTAAATGTATTAAAAACTTCTTGAGAAAAATATGAGAATAAGGAAAAGACTAGTTTAGATCCCCAAAATACTATTTTAAGTAGAAGTGTTATATACTGATATAATGCAGTTACATCTAAAATGTGTATGCTTCAATATACCTAAATATATTTTCTCTGAATCCAGAAAAATCAGTAGTTTACATACAGTCCTTAGCAATGGTTCCTATAAAAAGATGCATGTGTGTTTATGTACATATATAGAGACACATATTATATATGCGTGCATAAGTCTATCTGTCTACATATGTATGAAATCTTTTATTTACTTTCATTTTGTTAAAATATTGCATATTGGTGCACACAATTTTGTTACACAGGGCTTCAAGTCAGTTGACAGCAGTCTGGTAATCCCCATCCATCAGATACAAGCAGGTTGTGAAGACCTCCTGTCTGTCAAATGGTCTAAAAGTCTTAAGTCCATCCAGGGCACAGTATTTGCTTTATCCAATTGATTCTCTCCTTGCTTGTAATCATATGTAATGGGTTCGTAAGGATGTATTGGCCTATGTCAGGAGATCCCCACTAAGATGAGGATGAGTTCCAGATCTTAGCTTCCATTCTGTGGGCTTTCAGAACAAGAAAAGGATTAAAGCCCTGTGGAAAGCAGGTGAGGAACACAGGCAGGAAATTATGGAGATAAAAAATGTGTCATCATGTCTTAATGAGATCTAGAACCAAAGATTGTTCATACACTTTAAATTAGAATTTAGTTTAAAAATCTAAGGTAGAAAAAATAAAGGGCCCCAGCCATGGCTTATTTGGAATGATAAATGAGTCCATATCTGTGCAAGTATTTTGATTTGCCAGGGACATGATATGAAAACTTGCAAGGTATGGAATTTTGCGAGATATCATTTTTATCAATGTTCAATCATTGGGACTATCTCATTTTAGGCAAACAAAGATCATTTACAACCCCATTGTTTCAACCAATGAACAATTCTTAATATCTTATGATGGACTCATCAAGTGAAGATACACCTTCTTTACCTGCAATTATCATACCAAACTCTTGGCTCCTCTTCTTAGTCATTTCCACTAGCGTTTTGCTGACCCTAGTCTTCCTGCACTATAATCAGAGTACACTGAAATCCAGTGATGACACATTTCCTCTTTTCCCCTTGTACACTTTCATCCAAATTTTGATATATAAATTTACAGACTTACTATAAAGACATAACTCCCATTCAGATTCACATATCTACTACACACTGGCAGTCATCACTCAAAGTATAGACAGTTTGTTTTGCATGATGCCTAGTAATGACATTTTCAAAGCATGTTGTACACACACTTTCTGAGCTTATCTTACACACCATGATTTAGTAGTTCAAGATAAAAGCAATGAAGATGTCTTGTATTTCTCATTTCTGGAAAGCAAAATAACTGATCTCTCAACAAAGGACTATGATTCTAAGTAAACCCAAATCGCAAACCTTGACACTTTATGTCATTTGCTCATTATCAATCCTGATTGTCCACAGTATAATGTCTTGCCCACATTGTGTGCTCTCACCTTCTCTCTCAGGGATCAATGCTCTATTCACAATGATGTTTATAAAATATAATTTCAATCTTGTCAGTTCTCTTCTATCTTCCAACAACTAATTGCTAATCACAGAAAAAATCACAACCTTTTTGGGGTTCTTCGTGAAATTGCATATCCTGATGACCTTCTCCTTTTCTCACTCTTCTCTTGATAAGTAGCAATTAATAAGGATTCTATTCTATACATTTGAAAAGAAAAACTAACCGTAAAATCAAATGTCTGGACAATAGAATGAGAAAACCGAGTTTCTGTTTGCCACCTATACAGGTAAAACCTTGAGGACATTTTAGATACACATAAGAATTTTACTCAGCTCTTCTTGTGGTATTTTTGTTTCATAAAAGACTGAATGTGTAGTGAGGAGGCTGGAGATTTGGCTCAGCAATTAGGAACACGTTTTGTTCTTTTGGGGTCCTGAGTTTGGCTGCCAGCATGCACATTGTGGTTTGCTAATATCTGTAACTCCAGTTCCAGGGAATCCAACTCCCTCCTTTGACCTCTGAAGGCATCTGGAATACGCACAGTACACATACATACATGCAGGCAAAACACTCATACATATAGAAATAAAGTAATTTTTGTAAAGGACACATGTAGGTGAAGCATGAGAATGATTCTAACAAAGTGACTGGAGCTTTTACTATTTTTCCTTCTTATCAAAACATTGCAGACCACAATATAAATAAAAAGAATGAAAAGAAGGGGAGGATGAGAAAAGAGAAAGAATGTAAAAAGAGATATAAAGAAAGAAAAGAAAAGAAGATGGAGGTTGAGGGGAAAGGAGATAGGAAATAACAAGAGTAGATCTGTTAATAAAACAATCATATGCTAATAAATACAAATTTCTTTTGTGCATATTTGAATACTTAAAATCTATGAAAGCACATTGTAGGATGCATGAGGTCTCTTAAGATCTAAAAAACATATAACTACTCAAGCAAATTGCTAAGTGTGTTAAATAACATGAAATACTTCAATATTAATATCTACTAGCATACTCCAAGTTTCTTAAAAAAGTCTTCTTATGGTTGTCATAGCAACTAACATATTCTGAAATCATCTATAAACAGAGAAGTTGAGAACAGTCTGCCAATGTACTTAGAAATTATTTTCATTCTGGACTCCTTATAGATGGGTCATTCATATGCAAATTTATAACTACAGATAGAATTGTTTTCTTTGTGTTGGAGAAAGAAAGCAATCATGTCCTGCCCTACCTGCAGATTATTAATTAATTTCACATTCACTAGTATTAAAATAGTTTATTACTCACGATTGAATGTGGTAATGAAAAATAACTGCTTGTCACAGGCAAATATTATCAAAAGTGTAATAGGGCAATGAGAGTCACACAACCCAAAATGTAATCCATTTGTCATTTCATTGAAGAACCAATAAAGCTGGGGACACAGTAGTGTAACAAAAATGAGTCTGGAAATCCTTACAGGAGAGAGAGAGAGAAATGGTGAGACAAAAAAAAGTTGACATTTGGCATTATTTATCATCAGCTCAAAAAAAATTTAATACCTTACCTTCTTAGAAACAGGATATTTCCCATTTGTGGAAATGGAAGAAAGTTAAATTTATGAAAAGTCACATATTCTGATAAAATATACTGTGGGAATTAGTTCAGACCATAGGATAAATTGATCACATAAATCTCTCGAAAAATTTATTAATAGCTACAGTAAAATCCAATAAAACAAAATTAGCATCCTTATGCCTCAGGGCACATTCGACCTCTCCTAGAGATTTCAGCTTTCAGAACACATTTCAGCTCTGGCCTTTTCTCTCCTAAGAAGCATTTTGTTTTTAGGATGCCCCGTCATAATTTTCTTTTTTAAGTAAAGGATCTTTAACAATAAAACATGCTGAATTAGAAATGTATAAGACTGTTTCTAACATTTTGAAGTGCATACAGGGAAAACTGACTTTGCCTTTTCCTTAATCGTGTGACTCCTCCTAAGAGAGGTAAATAAGCATCTTTCCTTTCCAGATAAAACACTGACCAAAGACCAAGGAAATGATTCCACCAAAGACTAGCATTGTAAACTAGTGAGATTGTAGGCGTTATCTGTAGGCATGGTTACTTATAGGAGTATGCACAGCTGCATCACCAAAAAGCTCACTCTACCATAAACGATGACTCAAAATGATGCAGCCATAGAACTGCCTTTCCAGCTTTCACAGTAATCTGATGAAGAGTCTCCCCTCCTATAGAAATTGTCCACTGCTTCTACCATCTTGAAGAAGGGATTCTGTGATTCTTGTAACACTGTGAGCTCCTGTATCATGAACTTGATGAATCTCATGAAATCTACTTTTTTTCTCAAGTCCTAAAACCTTATCTTCCCCTTCAAGCAAGTGGGCTTCTGCATGGGAGAGACAGAGGTACTCCACTACCTCCCCTGGATCTTACATTCTTCCTGCCTCTTCTTCTTTTATATTTCCTGAGCAGTAGAGGTGGCAATATAAACTCTCATTTTCCTCTATCTATGGCTCAACATTTAGCCACTACATCACAGCCATCATCACCTATCCTCAAAAGGTTGATTGGCTAATGTCAACATATGAGTGACAAGATCTCCTGAGAAAATTGGGAGCATGGGGAAGGGGAGAGAGAGTAGGAGAAAGAGAAGGAGAGAAGAGAAGGGGAGAGGATGACATGAGGGAGCAGGAAGATTGAGTCAGGGGAAGAAGAGACAACAGCAAGAAAAGAGATACCATAATAGAGGGAGCCATTATAGGATCAAAGAGAAATCTGACACTAAGGAAATGTCCAGAGATCTACAAGAATGACCCCAACTAACAATCTAAGCAATAGCGGAGAGGCTACCTTAGATACCTTTCCCCTATAATGAGATTTATGACTACCTTATATGCCAACCTAGAAGCTTCATCCAGTAGCTGATGGAAGCAGAAGCAGATACCCACAGATAAACACTGAGCTGAATTCCTTGTCAAGACGGCTGGAGAAACCCACAAAAACAGCTGACCTGAACCAGGGGGAACTCATGGACCCCAGACTGATAGCTGGGAAACCAGCATAATAGAGACCCAGAACCCCTGATCATGGGTGTCAGATGGTCTAGGCAGTCTATAGAGCCTCTGGTAGTGGATCAGTATTTATCCCTATTGTACAGTTGGATTTTGGGAGTCCATTCCTCATAGAGGGATACTCTCTCAGCCTGAACACATGGGGGAGGGCATAGGCCTTGCTCCAAATGATGTGACAGACTTGAAGATCCCTCCCAATGAAAGCCTCACCCTCCCTGTAGAGCAGAAAGGGGATGGCATAGGGGAGTTGGTGGGGTCAGCAGAGGAGGGGAGGGAGAGGGAACTGGGATTGACATGTAAAACAAGATTGTTTCTAATTTAAATAAAAAGAGAGGAGAAAGCAAAAGTGTGATTAGCTGTAAAGTTCCACAATAACCATTGCCCATAATAATAATAATAAATAAAAAAGCCTTTCACAATAGACTGACAGCATCTGTATTTCAAATAAAGTTTGACAGGCACATCACATTTGTTTACAAAACAATAGCAGTTGCTTCCCACAGAAGGTATGACCTCCCAGTCATAGGTCTTGCTTTAGATTACAGTACAAAGCATAAGTTCCCACATGTACAACAGACCTTAAACCCAATCAAGAAACCACTGATTGTATCCATGACAATTATGTTACTATTGTACTAAGATAAACATCTTACCTTGACACAATTGTAGTACAGTATATGCATTGTTGATTACAAATCTTCTTTTAGTAATTTTTATTGTGTTGTCATCATGGAGGGAGTTTCTGATTCAGTTCCAACTTGTCCTGAAATGAAAGTGTTCAATGTCTTCAGCAATAAGGACTTGTGATCCACTTGTGTTGTGCCATCAATACTAGTAGTATTCTAAAGTGATTGAATAATGAATAGCCTAAGTCCTGAGTGAATGTGTAATACTAAAAAAGACCAATGCCTCACACTCACAAGAACTGGCAAAGTCTTCCAAGTGAGGCTCAAAGACATAGTAACACCCTCCTCTGGTCCAAGACCAAGTGTTTACAAATGATTGACCAGTGTGTGTAAGAACTTTAGCCTCCATTTCCTAGATAACTGTAACCTGAGATTGATACCCCACAGAGAATCATACCCAGACTTGCTAATTCCTATACATAATGAATGTGCTGAGGTTCACAGTTGTTGAGTAGTTGATGTTGTTCCATCAGAGCAAGTATGAACCACTCCATCCCAGCTCTTCTCAACATGTATCTGTGTGTCTGTCTTCTTCATTTCTCTTTCACTACAGTTGGATTTCCAGGACCAAGCCATACAGAACATGGACCTCATAGAATTAGCCTTTTTAGTTTGTGGGGACCTGGGTGCTGCCTCCAGGCTGCCAGTAAACATAAAAAAAGTAAGCAACCCTTAGCATCTATGCCTTTATTCACCTATGTTGCTGGAGTTTCTTTTCCATCCTTGATGCGCTGCTGCTTTAGTCCCATATAAATTCACAAAGACTTCTATTAATCATGACACTATTGGCTGATGGCTAGGAATGAATCTGACTTAACTACTCACACATTTCTATAAATCTATTATTTCCATGTGGTCTTGGTTTACTGGAGAATGCCTGTACCTGTTACTCCTTTGGCTCTACAGTGTGTCCTCTTGAGGCACCTCTCTCTGCTGACCTTTCCCAGAATTTTCCTCATCTCCTTGTCCCACCTATATTCCTGCCTCTATTGGCCAAACAGTGTTTTATTCATCAACCCATAAGAGAAACGTATATACAGGACATCCCCCATCACACACACCTTATGGTTTCTGAATGTTTTATTTCACCCATCCTCAATGTATTCACTGAAACTCTTAAACTGATCTTTTTTATTATTCTTGTGGAATGTTTTCTAAATTTGTAATTCCCTTAGATTATCATTATTCCATTCATGTAATAAAACCTTTATATAGAAAGAGGGGAGAATCTCGAATGGAATACTGGTATCTATTCCAAGGAAATATCAACTGGATTTAGGATTCAACACATACTGGGATAAGCAAAAGAAGTATCAGTAAGTGCCAATACAGTTTAAGAGAATCTCATTAGTTTTGTCGATTGCTTTGTCTAAAGTACAAAGTGTTGTTGTTGTTGGCCACAGTGGCATTGATACTCTATTATATTTCAGCTCTCTATAATAATCTGCAGTAATTTTTCCTTAGCCAACCTGCTTTCTCATTATGGAACAACTACCATTATACTGTTGTGTGTTTTCCAATCCAAAATAGGATAATGAAACTGGTTTCTGCTGTTGGGCCCTTCCCAGGGGCAGAGGCAGTATAACATTGCTCTCATCAGCTGTACCTACTACTCCATCAAGTTTCCCAGGTCTGACAAGCTCTAGGTTAGTTCTGAGGCTGCTATCTTTTAACAGCCACACTATGTACTGAAAGGGCTCAAAGTTGTGTGAACCATTCACACAGTACAGTACAGTTTCTTGTGGGAGATAAATTTATACAGCAGACAAGATTGCAAGATTCATCCCTGGGAGCTTCCTGCTCAATATGCAGGCAGCTCCACTGAAAAGCCTTTTCTCCCCTAGCAATCATTCACTGCTAACATGAGTTTGTGGAAGGAATTTGTGAGTCTTGTGACTTTGTGGGTCTTGTGACTCTGAGGGCCTTAAAAGTTATATTAGCCTCTGAGTGATAAAATCTTCTCTCTCCTTTCCAGAAAGAAATGTTTTGATTGGAAGAAATTAAATAAAACAATGTTTTTAATCCATGAAGCAATGCAGTAATATACATTTCCATTGATAAATCATATATTGAACATAACTTACAATCTATGAAGTAATAAAATGTAAGTCTGTATCATTTATTTATAAAGAAACATATCACACAGGGACTCTGTAGTGTATATTGGCCAATCATGCATTATTAACTGGTCTAAAACATAAATTTGATTAATAGAACTTTGATATTTTTCAATAATACCCATTTAGCTAAAATTTAAAGCACACATTCTGCTTCTAATGTAAGTAAATTTATTCTGTTAAGCAAATATTTTAGTTTATTATTAACATAATATTGTTAATTCATTATTCACAAGCGGATCTAAGTTGTTAAACAGCTAATCTTCAGGATACTCTGCAGAAAAAATCCACACTATTTTCCTTCTAAATTGAGAGCAGAATTCATGTTTTCTCACATTGCTGAATCAGGGTTATGTCAGGCCTTAAGATGCATACAAATGAAATACACACAAGTTCTCAGAAAAGAAGTCTAAGAAAATAGTCTGAAAAAAATAGATTCTGCTGATTTCTTTCAACAAAGTGATATAAAAATTATCTAATGATCTTAGGTTCAGAAATACCATGCACAGTAAAAAATAATTAAGGATTATTAATTATTAAATTAATTATTTTATTAAAAAATAAAAAAACCTTTTGTTAATGTCTTGTGGTTATATTTTATTTATGCTTGCTTGAAAATCAAAGTGCAGATGTAGCCACACTAGCCATAGAGGCCAGGCAGTGGTGGTGCACACCTTTAATCCCAGTAATCAGGAGACAGAGGCAGAGGATCTCTGTGAGTTCAAAGCCACCCTGGATTACACAAAACTGATTCAGTATAAACACAATCAGAACCCTCACAAAAGGTGATACAAGCACTTCAAATAACATGCCTTTAATCCCAGCACTAGGAGGGTGGAGACAATAGTAATATGGCTGGGCAGAGAGTAAAATGTAATTCGGGAGAAAACAGAGGCTCAGTGAAGTCTGAGCAACAGTCAGTCTAAGGAGCAATCAATCTGAGGATGCAGTCTGAGGAGGCAGTCTGAGGACAGGATCGCCCCTTTAGCCTGGGCATTGGTAGATGTAAGAACTCTAGTGGAGGTTGGCTTTGCTCCTCTGATCCTTCAGCTTTCACCCTCTGATAGCTGACTCCGAGTTTTTATTAAGAACAATTAGAATTCGTGCTACAATGTCTAAGTCTTTCCTTTGAGATTCTTGGCTTGTATTTTGACAACGTGGCTGGCAAGCCACAGTAAAGACAATTCCTTGTGTTTCTTACTAATAAACCGTGCTTCTTTCCATTGAAATAGATATGTGGAGAGAAGAAGCAACTTGGAAGGAACACTTTCAAGGTCAGAACATTAAGCTACTTAGTTTTCTAGGGCTCAGAAATGAAATCCAAGGCTTTGGTGAAGGGACAAATGAGTTTACATGAAGCCATGTATCATGCAGGATTATTCATTGTCAGGAAGAGCAAAGTACAACTTTAGCTATTTTTATCAGTTTCTCTTCTCAAAATAGTTTATGTCTTGTTCAAACTTCTAATTAAGTCACCCTATATTATAGTCTTGTCTCTACTTTGCTATAGAGAATTAAGAAAAATGTCTCTTTTGAGTACAATTGGAGTGTCAGCAATGGCAGAGCTGGAACACATCTCCACACTGTCATGCATAGCAGCCTGGACAGATTTCCCTTAGTTTTTTAGAAACCTCAGTTCAGATAAAAATCAGATCTTTGGATTCGGTACAGAAAAGAATTTCAGAGAAAGGACTATGAAACAGAGTTGAGTTCATTAATAGATATTTTAATACATGTTTCAAACTTGAAGGTCAGTACAGGAAAGACACTTAGGAAGTGTCTTAGGAAGACTTAGGAAGAAAGACACTTAGGAAGAAAGTCAGATACACATAGCTGGGACTTCTAAAGGGAGAGTCCTACTTCACTGTCTTTAACATATATATATATATATATATATATATATATATATATATATATATATGCGTATATGATTATACACACACACATAGAGTGAGATAGATAGATATATACACAGTTCTCAACTTGTGAGTCACAACCCTGTGGAAGTCAAATGACCATTTCAGGGATTGCTTATCAGATATTCTGCATATCAGATACTTACATCACAATTCATAACAGTAGCAAAATTACAGTTATGAAGCAGCAACGGAAATAAATTTGTGGTTGGGTGTCACCACAATATAAGGAACTGTGTCAAAGGCTCACATCATTAGGAAGGTGGAGAACCACTGATATATGTACATATTAGGGTTATACACATGTATATGTATATGTACATGTATATGTATATGTATATGTATATGTATATGTATATGTATATGTATATACAATGTGTATAGAGCTTTGATTTGTAGAGATTTAAAGCTATTATCTTTAAGGGGAAGTTAAAAACACAAATGAGATCACAAGGTGGGTGCTGCAGGAAACTTTAACAAAATTAAATACTTTTGTAGCCTTATTCCTCAAATGGATACCATATTTGCTTTTCATTGTTTTGTATTTTTCCCTCACTCTGAAAAAAAACGAAATGCCTTAGATGAAGTGAGGAATGAGCTGTTCAGACACACAGATCACATCATGCACTCTTTTGTGGTGGAGAAAATAATAGCAGAAGCTTGTAGTGCTCTGCTCCATCTCAACCTGACCCCAAGAGCTCATGGGCCAGCTAGCCTATTGAAAATGATGAGCTACCAGCTAAGACTGCTTGTCCCAAGGCATTAAGGGAAAGATCAATGAAAGAAGTCATCTGACATTCTCCTCTGGCCTTTGTGTGCTTGGAAATTCACACAGTCAGGGCCATGAACACATATATACAACACACAAACATATACAACATCCACACATTTAAAAGCACATACAAATAAATGGGAAGAGAGAGCATAACCTTGTTGTTTTATACAATCAAGCATATTCAGTCCTTTGTAAATATGATATGAAAAATAGCTAGTTCTCACTAAAATTACTTGATGGAACTGTATACAGCTCAGAGTTTGTATTTGAGATGACCATGTCTGGTCACTAACTTTCTTTATAACAAAAAAGACATCGATTTACAACTCAAAAGTTCCCACTAAATTTAAGGTGCTATAGTTCCCTAAGAACTGGGAGAAAGGGATGTTTTCTTGGATAATTGTATTCCCAAGAGCTGTTTCTTTGAGCAAAGCATTTATGGGTAATGAAGTTACCCACTGACTAACTTTTCAAAGATTGTCCTGCATTTCCAAAAATAAAGAAAAAAAGAAAAAGAAAGAAAGAATTCAAAACTCTTTTACAGTAAATTATCTAAGACAAGAAAGAGTGCAGAGTCTCATTTTCAATTTTTCATGGAGATAGCCATTCATTTTCAATTTGAATTTATTCTAGCCCTATAAAAATCTCCAAATTGTAAACAAACATACAAACCACTACTCCTTCAACCGTTAGACATATTGGTAGAAATTTCAAAACAATTTACTGTCAAGGGGAATTCATCACCAATGCAGGTGATGTGCATGATTACCACTTAAAAATATAAGTAGGTGGGGTAGGGAGATGGCTCAGCTCAACATTAAAGCCTATTCCTGACAAGCAAAAGACCAGAGTTTGGGTCAAAGCACACGTGTAAACATCAAAGAGGGGTGTGTGGTGGCTTGTCTGTAACATTATATATGTTTTACGATAAATCTTTCCGCCAAAAGCTGCCAAGCCTCACCACCTTGTGTGCGCTTTACGCCAGCCGCCCACCTGAGTTAGGGCACAAATGAATACACAGAAACTTGTATTAGGTACAATGCTGCTTGGCCAATGACTAGGATTCTCATCATTTAGCTCAGTCTCAATTATTATAAATCTATATATTTTATAAGACTTATCAGATGCCTTAGTGGCATTCCTCCTTGCCAGTGGATCACATCCTGCCATTGGAGGAAGAGCGGAGGGGCAAAAAGGGATACTTCCTGTTTCTCCTTGCTAAATATGAGTCTCCTTGCTATGTCACTTCCGGCCTGGATCACCACTTCTCTACTACATTTCCCAGAATCCTCTTTGACTCCTAGTCCTGTCTAACTTGCTGTCTCATTGGTCAAACAGTGTTTTATTCAATAATCAATAAGATAAACATACACAGTACATTCCCCATCATATATGCACATATATATATATATATTAGATAAATAGATATAGATAGATAGATAGATAGATAGATAGATAGATAGATAGATAGATAGATAGATAAATTTAACCACAATTGCTTTTTTAAAGTTGTTGACATGGCCTATACTATTTTCAAAACATATAAAGATGTTTCTTAAAATGAAAGAGCCAGAATGGTGATAAAAAGAGACAATCCAGGCAATTCTATCAGGGATGGATATCATGTGACAGATTTGGCTTAGTGATGACATACCAGGAGATACAAAGAGAAAAAGTTGGTGAAGCCTTAAGCCAGACTATCCATCCCTCAAGGAGCAACAATAAATTTAGAACTATTAACTCAGAGACTCGTAGTTATTCACAAACTTACATCAGTCATAATGATGGTATAGAATTAGATATGCATTCCTTCTAAAATCTTAGGGTTTGACCTTAAGAAGTAATTGTTACTTATCTTTCATTGATTAAGCCAGGCTTTTATTTGCAAGAACTTAAATTATTTGAAGAAAGGTGGGATTTACATAGAAAAAAAGATAATTAGCCTCTAAGAAAGAGCATAGTAATTCAGTTCTAGATTTGTTTTCTTTTCCACATTACCCAAGGACCTCCTTTTCAAAGAAAAGATATCCTTAGTGTTTAGTCAATAAAGCTGAGGACTACACACTCAATAAATGTTGATTTCTTATAGCACTTTAAAAGCACAGATATTTTGTTCCATGTTCTTTTGTGTGGAATTTTACACAAAGGAATTTGTGCCTGTTCTATACTGTTACTTTAGTGACATTTCAGCTCCTATTAATGGCTGCCTAGAAACTGAGGAAAAGAGAAGGCATTCACAACAGACTGTTTAACATGTGTGAAGAGTTATACCTAGCTCAAAATCAGGTTTGTTTGATTTAAAAACCATATCCTAACTTGAACAACACTTATACATACGTTCCCAACTCTGCTTACAATAACAAAGCCAAAACCTAGAGTGGAGAGAAGTGCTTTATTACATGTTTTACCTACTTTAAGGTGCTGACAATTAAATAATTTTGCTGCCTCAGAACTAGGTTAACTACTTAAGTTGTGTAAATGTTACTGATTATTTCTGTTGCTTTTTCATACAATTAACATAAACTTGATCTATGTTGGTAATTTTAAAAAACACACACACAAAGGATTTTAGGCAGCATTAAAAATGCTGACCTGCAGTTTACTACCAGGAATGCAGGAGCTCATTCTCACATACCCTGAGGGTGAGCAAGTTTAAGATATTCTAGTAAATCTACAAGTAAAATTCTATAAAGGAGAACCATTAGAAATAATGATAAAGTATAAACAGGAGTGGATGTACCATTAGTTTAGAAATGGCAGGCAAACATTCCTTTTTAGAAAAAAAAAAAACTAAAGTGCATAATTTACAGGTTTCTTGAAAAATCACAGGCATCTGATAATACTTCCCACAAAACTATTCTTCAAATATAGTTGGCATACAATTGTAGAACAAGACATTTGATACAGTCCATAAAACGGAACAATTCTTGAAACCAACTGGACATAAGGTTATGGAATAATTTCTGAAAAATAACAGATAAATAGCTTTGGTTAACTCAAAAAATTGTTTTCTTAGATAAAACCATTCACTTGAGAAAGGGTGGATTATTACAGGTAATGTAAGCCTAGAAGAATATATATATATATATATATATATATGTGTGTGTGTGTGTGTGTGTGTGTGTGTGTGTGTGTGTGTGTCTGCATGCATATATAATTATATACTGATTATATATAATATATATTAATTATATATATACACATATCTATGATCAGTATACAATTACATATGGAGAGGGGAGAGGGAGGGAGGGAGTTTGGAAATAACATTGGGACTTGAATCTACATGAACCCTGATGAGAACTAAATTACTAATAAATAAGTCTAAGATAAAATACCCTAAAAATTAGCTGCTTGATGTAGGCCATACTACCTACATACTTCCTTGTGGCTGTATTCCCTTTGCCTACTCTCAGATACTGCAAAATATATAAAGTATCCAGTTTTGGGGAGTTTCAACAATAGACATTAGTTGTCATTTGTTGCAGAAAAATTAAGTGGTGTAAAAAAGAAAAGGTGGGTGTCGGGTGGAGACTACTGCATATGTTCCAAGAGATTGAGAGTCACTGTAGTACAGCTATAGATGAATGTGGTCATCTTATGATATATTCTCTTAGAAGATGCCCTTATCCATTTCTCCATTGAAACAACTACCTTCTTTCACATATGTTCTATATGTTATTCGCATGGCTGATACTTTATTGGTTCTAATGCAATGAAATTAGCTCTCAACACAAACCAATATGGAAAGTTGAGTTGGTATCAGGTTATTTGAGTGACTTTAAATTGTCTTAAACATCATCTTTAAGCTCAACTGTACATGTCATAAAACATTAACAAAGTTTGACTTAAAATCCATTCTAACTTCAAATATCCTATTTTATGAACAAAATTCTCACCACATACCACATATGCATTATTTTATCCATTGTTTCAGTCTTGGTCAAACTAACCTTCAATCTACAAAATATGTTATATACTATTCAATGTTGCTAATTAATTACATTGTTTAAAATGTCAATTTCTTCTTTTGTGTTATGTGTTTGGTAATTTTCAATGAGTAGGCTTGGTAGAATGTTTAACAGTATGTTTGTCCTTATTAATGTACCTTAGATATCCAATAATAAGGATTTCAGTGATTTCCTATGCATTTCCATAATAGCACCATCTTCACCATGACTGTACCTAAAGGAGTGAGTTAATATGAACAGCCTTACAAATGATGTGATAATGCAGGACCAGTAATATTTGCACTGAAGAAATTGAGGCAAGAAAGTACAGTTGAAAGCCAGCCTGTGCTACATATTGAAACATTGTATCACTAAGCAGATAAACCAGTAGGTAAATAGACAAGTAAATATTCTGAATAATGTTTATTACAAATAAAATAATAAGTGATTAAAATGAACTCTTGAACCTGGAGAGGTATCTTAGTGGTTGAAAGTGTTGTCTGCTCTTACAGGATATCTGAGTTCAATTCCTGGCATCCAAATGGCATCTCACAACAACCTGTAACTCCAGTTCTAGAACATCAAGCACCCTCTTCTGGCCCCAGGATCCTAGCACTCATACACTCACACACCCACTGCAGCCCAAGCGAATCATCTATACATAGACATTCTCTCTTTATTCTTTTTTCTTTCTTGTTCTGCTTTGTTTATTTGCTTGGTTTGGTTTTTTGTTTTAATTTTAAATTTTGTTTTGCTCTGGGTGGGAGGTTCTAACGGCAGAGAGCAGATGCAGCTGAGGGGGCAGAGCTGAGGAGATGGGTGGGATGGATGTAGAAACCACAAAGAATCAATAAAAGTTAAGAAAAGTATTTCTTGATTATCATTTGTTTGCCAAGAACCATACTAGGCTAAAAAAAAAGTTTTAAAACTGAACACCTGGCCACAAATATGAAAACATTTTGCTCATTTTAAGAAATTATTATTGAGTCAGCTTTTCTTTTCTTGAGACCAAAGATGTCAATAAGATATGTTTGATGGGTTTCTTATCCTAATACTGCCTAGAAAAAAAATCCTTTTAGCCTTGAGATTTTCTTTTCACTTCATTACAAGTGTCTTCGTTCCCACCTCACATTCATCTGATATATATTTATCTCTCTAAATGAGTTTATTTCATTTATGTTTGACTCTGGTCAAAATAATGTTTCCATTTTTCTAATCAACCACCATTAATACTCAACTCCCTTCATGTATCAACAAGAAAAACTTGTTTTAAATCTAAAAGAGGAGGAAATTGTACTGCCACATCCTTTTTCCAATAACTAGTTGAGGATCATTTCTGAGTATACATATAAGACTATTATCTCTTGACCAATTCTAACACTTTGAGAAAAGACAGAAACCCAATTGTAAGCTGTGGACCAAACTATCTTCAATAAAATGCTCAGTGGGAAAAGTAAATATATAATCTATGCAATCTAAGTGCATAAGTCTATATAATATTTCAGTGCATTACTCTGTTCTTTTCCCCCTCCAGAAAAGTTATAGATTAAGTTGTAAAATAGCTGAATATCTTCAATTCCCTAGGGAACTGAACCTGAGTCCTCTGCAAGAACAGTTTCTCTGAACTGCTGAGCCTTCTCTCTAGCTCCCATGTCTGGCTTCTTACACAGGTTCTAAAGATATTTCTTTACAATTATATTTTTATTTTTTATTCTAAAGTTTTCATTTACATACCAACCACAGTTTCTCCTCCCTCCTCTCCTCCCACTCCCTCTCACTCAGCTCTTTTCTACCCTCCGCCCACCACTCCCCAGAGAAAGGATAAGACCTCCCATGGGGAGTCAACAAAACCTGTCTCATCAAGTTGAGGCATGACCAAGCTCCTCCTTGCTGCATCAAGGTTGAGCAAGGTACCACACCATAGGAAATCAGCTCTGTACAACAGACACTTTACACAGTCAACCATCTCCCCAGCCCAAGTGAAGGGACCAGCTCCCCATTTCGGCAGCCATAAAAGCCAAACACGTGCCTGACATTGTCTTCATCACTAGGAGGTCAGATGCCTGCCTCGTGGCAAGGAACCAATCAGAAGTTAGCTGGTGGCTCTATGCTTTACAGCTCTGGGTGTGCTTTACGGACAAGTGCACAGCAATGACACGCAGAGCATAGCAACCACCCTGGGAGGGACTATGGGCCATAACAACCAGTTGACCAATCAACACAGGGCAAACCCTCCAAGCCTGGAGGCACACCAATCGTGAGCCTGTGTGTACCCCTAGACACTCCCCTTATGCTGCCCTATAAGATCTCTATGCAATGGCTTCGAAGCGTCTTTCCTAGCCACCTGCCATGGTGGATAGATGAAAGGCCTGATCTAAGATGGGGTTAGCTCGTTAAACAACTACAATAAAGCCTCTTGCGTGTTGCATCAACTGGACTGGATATTGAGTTCTTGGGGGACAGGACGATTCCAGGAGACTCCTCACCTCGAGGGTCAGGAAAGTTAAAACAAACACATACCACAGTAGAATACATGATAAGACAGACACTTTAAATAAAGTAGCATTTTTGTAATAGAATTTACTTCTCTAAATATATCTTCTATTATATATAACTATGCTATATCATTTTGCAGTGTGCTTATGTATCCTATATGATAACAGAGAGCCCACATTTTCCTATATGCATTAAATAGGATGGTGACATGAGGAATTGAGGATAGCATTTAATTCCACCTCCTTTAATTTTCTCACTATCTTCTGTATTGTGCTAACCTCTCAGTGAAGCACTACTTATAAATATTGGAAAAATGTCGATTGTCAGTATGAATTGCATCATAACTTCCCCATTGTCATACTGAATTACTTGAACAAAATGTACAGCTTTTGTTAGATGTTCTTGATTTTCCTCATCTAGATAAAGTTAGTCACCGATGGCTTAGAAACCAATTTCACTGGTAAGCTGGCTCCGAATATTGGTGAAAAGTTGTCTTAAAACATAGCCATTCAGGCTTGGTGGTCATGCACATACCTTTAATCACAGCACTTGGGAGGCAGAGGCAGCTGATCTTAATGAATTTGAGGCCAGCCTGGTCTACAAAGGTAGTTCCAGGATAGTCAAGACTGTTACACAGAGAAACCCTGTCTCTGAAAACAAACAAACAAAATGACCACAACAAAAAACCACAGCTATTCAGAAAAACATAGTATTATGTATGTGGTTTCAACTGAATTTGTTCAAAGTGTCAATACCCTGGAATATTGTTACCTAAAATATGTGTCATTGGTGAGAATATGACTGACTCTTCTAATTTATGAATTTATATCTGAAATATGTAGACTCACATTTCATAAATGTGCCCTACACATGATAAATTATCATTCTATCCCCCCCCATGTGGAACAGATGGTCAGAAAAATAGCTTTAGCTGCTGGAAAGATAGTTCAGTGTTTAAGATCAATCACTGGCTATTCTTGTAGAAGACATGGACTCAAGTGCCAGCACACACCTGGTACTTCATAGCCATCTATAACTCAATCCCAGGGTATTCAATATTTTCCTTCCCTTTCTCCTCCCTCTCTCTCTTACTTTCACTTTCTCTGAGTGTATGGGTGTGCATGTATGTGTGCTTTTGCAAATTTTATTATGCTAGTAGCTACACATTGTATGTCTCTGATTGTGGTGGCTGAAAGACCCCCAAAGGCTCAGGCTCCCAGGATCTCAGCCCAGGACCTCGGTCAACCCAATCACCAGGCAGAGTCGAAAGCTTGATGCAAACAGCAAGAGGCTTTATTGTAGTTGCTTAACGAGCTAACACCATCTTAGTTCAGGCCTTTCATCTACCCACCATGGCAGATGGCTTGAAAGACTATGCAAAGCCACTGCATAGAGATCTTAAAGGGCAGTGTAAGGGGAGTGTATAGGGGTATGCACAGGCTCAGAATTGGTGTGCCTCCAGGATTGGAGGATTTGCCCTGTGTTGATTGGTCAACTGGTTGTTATAGCTCATAGGCCTTCCCAGAGTGGTTGCTATGCTCTGCACATCATTGCTCTGCACTTGTCTGAAAAGCACACCCAGAGCCATAAAGCATGGCACCACCAGCTAACTTCTGATTGGTTTCTTGCCACGAGGCAGGCATCTGACTTCCTAGTGACCAAGGCAAGGTCAGGGTAAGCACATGTTACTGTCATGGCTGCCGAAAGGGGCAGGCATCTGACCTCCTAGTGACCAAGACTGAAAGAATTAAAAATTAGCAAAGAAATATAGCCCAGAAACTGACCAAGGCTACTACTATGACTTAGTGCCTGGAATTTACCAGCCACCAGCAATTACTCCCTTACAAGGCCATAAGATAACTGGGTACCAAGAATTCCCAGATGGCCAACCTCCCCGAGGGGCTCATGAAGGAAACAGATTGCCCCACTGGCCAATGTGTCAATCATTAACATTTAAGGGACCCTGTGAAACAAAGAGATAGCTACCATTTGCTCAAGTAAGATAAGCATATCCTGAAGTCTGCAGGTTTTACAACTGGTGGGTCAGGAGGCTATCTGATTCCCAGCCCTCTCCTCAAGACAAAGGGCCTCCTAGGAACCCATGACTCTGGTCACACCCCTCCCTAAGCTTGTGGTTTTTGCCTTTAAAAATGCCTGTGCCTGTGGGACGGGGCTACTCTCTAGCCTGCATGCTGAGAGAGCCCGTTTGTACAAATGTCTACCTTTCATTAAAGCCTCTTGCTGTTTGCATCAAGTTTCGGCCTCCTCATGATGACTGGGTGGCCACAGTCCTGGGAAAAGATTCTGGAGGCCTGAGATTCTGGGGGTCTTACAAGACAAGGTCAGGCACATACGTGTTTAGCTGTTATGGCTGCTGAAATGAGGAGCTGGTCCCTTCAGTGGCCACAGCATATTAAGCATTTTACAACACTTCTCACTGAAGGAACCGGCTTCCCTTTTGGCAGCCATAATGGTTGAACATGTGCCTTTATGACCTTGTCCTAGAAACCAGAAAGTCAGATGCCTGTCTCGTGACAAGGAACCAATCAGAAGTTAGCTGGTGGCGCTATGCTTTATGGCTCTGGGTGTGCTTTACGGACAAGCGCACAGCAATGACGTAGAGAGCATAGCAACCACCCTGGGAGGGCCTATGAGCCATAACAACCAGTTGACCAATCAACACAGGGCAAGCCCTCCAAGCCTGGAAGCACACCAATCCTGAGCCTGTGCGTACCCCTAGACACTCCCCTTACGCTGCCCTATAAGATCTTTGGGGAGACCTTAGGAGCCGTCTTTTCTCGCCATCCGCCATGGCGGGTGGGTGAAAGACCCGAGCTAACATGGGGTTAGTTCGTTAAATTACAATAAAGCCTCGTGCAGTTTGCAGCAAGCTCTCGAATCCGCCTGGTGATTGGGGTGACCGCGAACCTGGCCTGAGACCCCGGATACTTGAGTTTTCGGGGGTCTAACACTCACCACTCTCTGATTTTTATAATAAATACTCACCCATTGCTGCAATGTCCCATGTGGCTTTCAGGAAGGAACATCTCTTATTCGTAGAGTCTTGACCAGTTGTAAGTCTCTTCATTCACTGCTATCCACTATTTCAAACTTGTTCAATATAGGCTAGGTGGAACACTAGCATAAGAATATAAACATCAGTATTTAGACAGTAGTTTGAATACATGTCCATTTAGAAAAATATCGGAAGTGCATGTCCATAATGTCTCCCTAGACATAGGCCTTTACCTGCTTTAAAGTACTAGATATGTACTCCCTTCCATGAACCAGGCCTCAGTGGCAATCAGAAAACTGTCATGGCCTGGCATGTCTCAGCCCCAAGCCACGAGGTTTGGCCTAAGTGGGAGACCGTGGACTTGGGAATTCCTAGTAACCCAACAGCTTTAAAGACCAGACACAGGCATCTTGTCATCTTTAGAAAGCTCTCAGTTCCATGCTGCAAAACTGCAGTCTCTTCCTGGCTGTTTCCTAACCATGCTTCCCTGGCCATGAGGCCATTTCTCTCTCCTCCAGTCCACCCCTCTTGCCAGCTAGCTCCTAACTCTATCTGTCCTCATTTGTCATGCACACCTAGCCCTCTGCCCTGGTATAGGCCTATTCAAATGCTTAGTTCTATAGAGATGCAAACTAGGGGACATTCTCCACTGAGGCTATGACATTCAATAGCAGATTAGCTAGCATCTGCAATACAATGCAGACCAGAGCTCCTGGTTATTAGAACTGGAGGTTTGGACCTCCAGAAATTCTCTAATGGAATTTTCCTGGCTCCCTACAGAAAACACTTGGTCATCCCTTAAACAGTCATGCCATTATTGCACAGGTGGGCATGTCTTGCCTGATAAGTTGCCATTGTAGACCCTGGGTTCACAGTTTACTTACCTATTGTCTGTGTTGAACTAAAGGTTCACAGTTACAAAGTTAGTCTAAGGCTTATTTAGGTTTGAAGAAGAGTTGCATACATTTCAAAGAGATGGAGAGGAAGGAATGTGGTACCTAGCTGGTCTCTATGAAACAGAGAGTCCCAGGTTCACTGAGAGACTCTGGCACAAAAGGTCAGATGGAAAACCTGTCAAGGAAGACATACAAATGTTAAACTCTGCTCTTCACACACACAAGCACACCTGCATACACATGTCCACACACACATACACAATGTATGAAAAGCAAAATGATCTCTGATTCTGGTTCATTTACTCTATTGTTGTAGAGTCCTCCTTGATTATCATTTCTTCCTGGCATTTCCTGAAAGTTCATAACCCATTGGCATGATACTCAAAATGTATCTAGCTTATGTAAATTTAAAAAGTTAAACATATATTCAGAAACAGAGAAAAAAGAAAGACGTGCTTTTAGTAACTAAGTGCTAAGAATGAACAGCAAAATTTGAATTTTATGTTGTGGCTATGTAAGATATGTAGATCTTAAAACCATCTCTGCACTCATCTTAATTATGCTGCATATACAATATTTTAAACCAAGTTATCAATAATGCAAACATTAAGTCATGGCTATACTTTATGTCCTTAATTACCATAATATAGTTTTTGCATATTAATTTTCTGAATATTTTCCACAATAACTTGATGTCATAGTATTAAAATATGGTAAAACAATGGCTGGGAATGTGTTTCAGGAGAGTACTTATACATAGTCCTAGGAATTGTGTCTGAATCCTCTACATTGACATAAGATCTAGGTGGGGTTTTGCACTCATATTGAAGGGATCAGCTCCCCATTTCGGCAGACATAACAGCCGAACATGCACTTGCCTGACCTTGTCTTGGTCACTAAGGTAGGATGTGTGCCCCTTTCGGCTGCCATAACAGCTGAACACGTGCTTGTCTGACCTTATCTTAGTCACTAGGAGGTTAGATGCCTGCCTAGTGGCAAGGAACCAATCAGAAGTTAGCTGGTGGTGCTATGCTTTATGGCTCTGGGTGTGCTTTTCGGACAAGTGCAGAGCAATGATGTGCAGAGCATAGCAACCACCCTGGGAGGGCCTATGGGCCATAACAACCAGTTGACCAATCAACACAGGGCAAACCTTCCAAGCCTGGAGGCACACCAATCCTGAGCCTGTGTATACCCCTAGACACTCCCCTTATGCTGCCCTATAAGATCTCTATGCAGATGCTTCGAGCTGTCTTTCCTAGCCAACTGCCATGGTGGGTGGACGAAAGACCTGAGCTAACATGGGGTTAGCTCATTAAACAACTATAATAAAGCCTCATGTTATTTGTATCAAGCTTTCGACTCTGGCTGGTGATTGGGGTGACCTCAGTCCTAGGCTGAGATCCTGAAGGCCTGAGCTTCCGGGGGTCTTACAATATAACCCCGGTGCTGTGTTGACAAAGACAGGTAGATTCTGGGAGCTCAGTGGACAGCCAGACTAGTTAAAGCAGTGAAGTTGACGTTCAGTGAGAAACCCTGTTTCAAAGGAATTAGTTGGCAAGTAACACCAAATGTTGTCTAACTCTGGCCTCTACAAATTGGCACAAGGATGTGCATACCCACAGTTATATGAACACAGATATGTATGCACACACAAATACATACACACACACACACACACACACACACACACACACACACACACACACACACAGAGGAAGAGAAAGAGAAAAAATGTACTTTAAGATTTATTTATTTTTATTTTACATGCATGGCTGTTTTTCTGCTTGTATGTATGCAGTGCCTGCTAGTCAACTAATGGGCTTCAGATCTCCTGGAGCTACAGTTCCTGTTAGCCACCATGTGGGTACAGGGATCTGAACCCAGCTCCTATACAAGAGCAGCAAGTTCTCTTAACTGCTGAGTTATCTCTCTATCCCTAATAAACATTTTGTAAGATAATTTCATTTTCATCTGTTATGATAGTAAAATGAAAACACAGAACATTTTATTACTTCAGAAGGCCAACAAATATTTGAAATACACAATTTGGTTTTATGAAAAAATAATATGAAGACCTGAAGAATTGTACCTCATCCCATTATAGCTCCTAAATTTAAATCTGTACTAGGGCTTACCAATTCCTTCCAAACTTGACTATGTTTGATTTCCATAATCTAAGCCTGTAAACAAGGATCTCTTCCTTCCACTTTCCTCCAGACATACTGTTTTTGTCCTTGAAGCAATTTTTTCTATTTTATAAGGAACGTTAGGACTTTGCAGGGCAGGGGGAGGAGGGGTCATAAAATCATATTAATCTGTGGTATTATTTTAATGGTGAAATCATTGTTTTGTTATTGTATAATTAGAGATGTTTTTCTTGATGCAAAATCCAGCAACACTCTTCAGGGGCATTTTTAAGCAAATGTTTGCATTTTGTGTGTGTGTAGCAAATGAAGTGATTTTCTTATATTTTTCCTATTATATTCTATAAACTTATGAAAGCACTTTGTTCCAAGAATGCCCTGCAATGGCTGTAAGCACGGCAGTCTAAAGAAAAACTCCGAGAATCCCAAAACACAGTTTGAAACAATATGGAGTAGCTGTGGACTTTGGGGAAATAACAACAGCACACATACCAGCCTGGCACAGAGCAATCAGAAATGAGGTCATTCACATTTAGCAAAAGCCTAGGGCATTTTCAAGAGAAGAAAATAAGCCAAAAACAACCATCTCCTCAAGCCAGAAAACTCTTCAAATGTACAATGAAAAAGGTCTCCAACTCCCCATGGGGCCTTGCAGGTACCTTCAGGCCCACAGCTAAGAACAGCAGCATCAGGCATTTGTATTATCTTCAATACAGAGTACACAAATAAAATATATTAGTGAGGTCTCAGTAAGTTTAAGTTATTTGGACAGGCTATTCACTGCTGACTTTAGCAATATTGTTTTCTATAGATATTTCTTCAAGTAATTTTCTACATATTCAGAGAACTGGAAAAAAGTTTGAGAATTATGAATCATGTTCATCTCTCTAGTAATTGAAATGCTGTGTTAGCAGACACTTTGCAGTGGGATGTTACTATCAGGGAAAATTTACCTCCTGTGGATTGTCTTCGTAGCTATAAAAACCTCTTTGATTTTGTTTTCTTTTGCTTGAGGTTGGGGTGGGGGTTGTGATGCTATATCCCCGTTCTGATAAAATGATTTTGTTCCATATGTTCTGTTTGAAGGCCTGTAATTTCACCACTGTTGATGGTGGAAATGAAGTTTGGTGGAGGAAATGAAGCGAAAAGTTGCATTTGATATTTCTCCGATGTCCTAGTACATCTAGAGAGAGCAAGGAAGCAGATTTTGCACACACTATTTTCCATGACATTAGAAAGCTACAAATATCCCTCTCTTCTCAAAAAGAAAATAATTATTTTGGTTTGATTTATCAATAATGTTTTCACTGTAATTATAGTGAAATAAAGAATAGATCTTCTGTCTGTTAAGAATTATGCTCTCTAATACGGAGCTTGTCTGGCATGCTCTACCAATAATTCAAACAAATTTAACATATTAAGGCTGTTACACACAGTAATTTCCTCAAAGCAACAAAATGGGATTTTTGTTTATTTTGTTTTACTTTTGTTTTGTTTTGGCCAGGCGATGATTTTTTTTTTAAATAAATTGGCATCAAAACAAATGAAAAGTTGGAAAGTTATTTCTAATCATGTATAAATATGTATTAGGTAATGAACACTGTTCCTGGAAGCTTCAGACTGAGCACCCCTGAGGAAACTGCACAATGATAAAGGGGGAACTGGAGACCCAGGAGGAAGGAGCACTAAAGTCTCCCCTCAAAGTCTAGTACCACTCCCTGAATGTGCTCCCCCTTTCCCTCTCTTTTCCTCCCTCCTTTTCCTCCCTTTCTTCTGTCCTTCCTTCACTATTAGACAAATGTTCTTGAAAGTAACAAATAATTTGGATGTGGCAATAATCCATGATTGCTCAATCACTAGCCTGTTGCTCAGATGTTTGGTGACACGTGTCAACTCATGGCTTCATGCTATAATAACTATGGATCTTTTAATTGGTAGCACACTTTATATAAAGGACATTTGACTAATTTTTATACATTGTTTATTTGAAATTATCAATTTTATTTTGAGGAATATTAATTTCTACAAAACCTCCAAAGTATTACTACTGAGCTAGAAGCCTGGATTTACTCTAATATAAAAAAATTATATTGGTGACAATTAATCAAGGAAAGAAAAACACACCTTTGTGTTAAATGAGAAGTGCCCTCCTCTTACTGCTTCTTGTGGATACCTTCAATTTGTATGCACAAACATGATTTTAAGCACCAACACTATTTCTTATGAGATAAATTCGAGGCACTTGGCTTGAATATAATTTATACAAGATAAAATTAAGATGAGTTCAAGGGGTTTTCATAATCAACATGATTCTGTTTACATACATATATCTTAAAAATAAAAAGTAGAAATTCAAAACATGGCTTCAGGCAGCATCTAATGTTTTTTTGGACACTCAGCTAAGCTATTTAAGCTCAACCAATAGGACTGCCAGGTGACTCCTGCAGCCTGTTCTTTTTAACTGCAAATGAGGTACTTCCTTTCAACTAGAATCACCCTGGAGCAAAAATAAACATAAAACACTCACCAAAGCACAAAGTTAATTTTGTTAAAATTAACAGTGTCTTCCATTCTCTCATTTTACCATTAGAAACAATACCTTGGGCAATATTATGAAGCAATCTATATTCAAATTCATGGGTGGGTTAGGTATGTTGGATGATTGCTTTAACAAAGTGTTTCTGTTCTATTTTAAGAGTGAATATAGTTTAAGAATACACAGAGAGAATCACTTGGAAAATTAAGTGAAGGCACATACAAATTTTTTTTTAAATTACAAGCCACATTTAAAATTTTTTAATTTTTTTAATTTAAATTAGAAACAAGACCGTTTTAAATGTCAATTCCAGTTCCCTCACCCTCCCCTCCTCCCCTGCCCCCCACTATCACCCTACCTATCCAATACCATTTCTGCTTCCCAGGGAGAGTGAGGCCTTTCATGGGGGTCTTCAGAGTCTGTCATATGTTTTGGTATAGGGCCTAGGCCCTCCCCCTTAGGTCTAGTCTGAAGGAGTATCCCTCTATGTAAAAATTGTTCCCAAAGTCCATTCCTATGCTAAGGATAAGTACTGATCTACTACAAGAGGCCCCATAGATTTCCCTGGCCTCCTCACTGACACCCACATTCATGGGGTCTGGATCAGTTCCATGCTGGCTTCCCAGTGATCAGTCTGGGGGCCTTGTTCAGTTCAGCTGTTTCTGTGGATTTCACCAGCCTGGTCTTGACCACTTTGCTCATCACTCCTCCTTCTCTGCAACTGGATTCCAGTTCAGTTCAGTGTTTAGCTGTGGGTATCTGCTTCTACTTTCCATCAGCTGCTGAATGAAGGCTCTAGGGTGGTATATAAGTTAGTCATCAGTCTTGTTATTTAAGGTTGCCTCTCCACTGTTGCTTAGATGGTTGGTGTCATCCTTGTAGATCTCTGGACATTTCCCTAGTGCCTGATTTTGGTTTAAACCTATACTAGCTCCCTCTTTGATGGCATCTCTTATTTTGCTCTCCTCTATTCTTCCCCCTACACAACCTTCCTGTTCCCTTATGTCCTCCTCACTTCTCCTCTTCTCCCTTTGTCATTCTCCTAGCTCCCTCTCCCCTCCTCCATGCTCCTAATTTGCTCAGGAGATCTTGTCCCTTTCCCCTTCTCCGGAGGACCATGTATGTCTCTTTTAGAGTCCTTCTTGTTGCATATTTAAAATTTTTAACATGAAATGTTAGTTGTTGGGCCGGGCGTTGGTGGTACATGCCTTTAATCCCAGCACTGCGGAGGCAGAGGAAGGCAGATCTCTTTTGAGTTCGAGGCCAGCCTGGTCTCCAGAGAAAGTACCAGGATAAGCTCCAAAGCTACACAGAGAACCTTGTCTCGAAAAGAACAAACAAACACACACACAAACAAAAAAGGAAATATATGTTGTTGATCTCTCAGTTGAAGAAATTGAATCAAATCAATAGCTCAATGTGAAAAGAAAGGTCCAAGGAATGTTTCACAATAGTGGAGAATGAGTTCCATTCATGTACAGTAAATAAGAGCTTCTATGTGTGGACAATTGTGTATGTGTGAGCACATATGTGTTAGACATGACATTTTATCAAAAGATACATATCAATAAGTATGCAGGATGACTGTACTAAGAAGACCCTAGCACCAATAACACTCTTCATGAATTTTTACTATGTGCATATCTGTTTGCTCCATTTGACATTCTTAAAATTAGCAGAAATAAATAAAAGATTTTTATTACTTAGAGAAGTTCTAGTTTCACAAATAATATTTGTTTTACTCTCTTTTTACACACACAAAAAAATGCAAAATGCAGGCACAAACTGGTGCAAACTGTGTGAATGGAGTCACAAATATTTAGTTCTCTGAGATACATGCATGGATACAAATAGCTAGACTAAAATATAGTCTATCTACTGATACACTTCAAAGATCTCTGTAAATGTAAAATATCCAAGAAGGCTACTATTATTAGCCTTCTTCCTTGTCTGCAATTACCTGTAAATAACAGATAAATACTGTATCTTGGGAGTCCCCCAGGAGGATGTTAAGATAATTCTAAGAACTTATATAATGAGTGAACCTGCACAGTTATGTCAGAAAACTAGTCAACATAGACAGTTTATCAGAATAGTAACATATAAATAATATCACCAAGATAAATTAGGTTCAGGAATCTGCCATATTAAAGTTTAAAACAAGGCATGCAAACAAATGAAGCCCACTCACTGAAGACACAGATTCGCTGCTATAGGAACAAGGTGCAGCTAAAAGAAGCTGGGGTCCTGATGATTGCCTTTAATGTAGGAAGAAGGAACAGAAGGGTCTAAAGATGAATATTTCCCTTTTCAAAATTCTCAACTCAGAATGTAGCTGGTTTGTCTAGACTGATTAAACATACAGATGGTAACTTGAAAATTATGCAAAAACAAGATGTTGAATATATTCCAGCTTAACATAAATATATTTCATGCATTTATCCAAAAAATAATATTTGTATTGCAAACTCAGAAGGAAATAGCTTTGATCTTTCTGTTAAGAAAATACAAGGGTGCTGCATTGTGAGTAATCAGAGTGTGGCCCGCTGATCCAATAAGGATAGACTGGATTAAGAAAACTTATATCCAAAATGCCTCATCTATTTTCATTTTGGCCAGTTCCATTCCTGTTGGAAAAATGACTGACCCCAAAGAGAGTAACGGTTTATTCATAGATGCTTGTTGGTTACTCTAACAGTGCTACTGCATAAATATTGTCAAGGTAGGTAAGGAACAGTAAAGTCCTTCTAAAGGAAGCAGGCAGCTACATGAAGGGATAGAGCAATCTCTACCAGTACCTTGAGTTTGATTGTTCATTTTCCTGAGAATTCACAATGAAAATGATTGGTATCGTGAAATGCATTTAATAAAAGACACACTGAACTCTTATTGTACTAATAGTAATTCTAGAATTACAAATAGATACTTTCCCTCTGAAACATAATATGTAGTAAAAGCAAGGAAAATATGGACATAGAGAAGTAGTTAACACCAGGTAGCCAATGATTTGATAAAACTGAAAGGACAGTTGCAAAGTAAGAGAGAAATGGGGTCTTAATGTGAATAAGACAGATACTGTTCTGAACTCAAAAGTTGAAGACAAATGGAAAGATTTGGGAGCAGAATTCGGATTGAGTCTGCAGTAATGTGAACTTAAACTCAATCTATAGAATCATAACTCTCCACACAACTTTTGTCAGAAAGAAAAAAAAAGATGTGTAATCAGGTAATAGATAGTTTATTCATTATATGTTTTTCAGAGAATATTTAAGAAGCATGTTTTTTTAGTCATTTCCTGTTAATTGAAGAATTCTCTCCTAGAATTCTGAATCTCCTGAAGCAGGGAGATGCATAAGACTCCTGACTTAGAAGTCTCAGGAATCAGAAAGCTATGAGGCATACCAGACCCCTCCACATTATACTGCTGTAGACAACTGGTGGGTAGAAGAACTTCTTGAGTGGACCTGATGACTGACGGACAGGAAGCTAAAGAGATGAAGCTTTTATGAGTCCTCATTCATGGTGTGGTGGGCTTTTCAATGAGGGAGTTGCCCAATATTCATCCACACTTCTGTAGGTAAAACTTAAAAAAAAACCTCCCATAAGTAGTTCCAATAAATTCATTGGTGTACCCAACTAGAATATATATATATATATATATATATATATATATATATATATATGGGTGCCCTATTTACAATGAATTTACAATGAAGAGACATTTGTTTGTTCATACCTTTCCATGAAAACACCACAACAAATACATTGATGAGGTGCTGCAAGGTGATATACACCTACCTCAACTCATCAACCAAGAACAACTTATGTTCTGGGTGGCTTCCCGATGTATTGTAACAGACAAGTGTTGACAGAGTGAATGGCACTGTGATGGTGATGACTGCTATGACTTTTGATCAGAAAGTTTGAAGATAGGAGGTGAGTAGAACTGAATGTCTCTTATAATCTAGAAGAGAAGACCAATAAAACTGGTGACAGATGCCTCACTCCCAGAATGAAATAGAAAGTGTATTTATTGTCTTCAAGTCTACTGTACATCAGAACTTGTTGGAAAAGTTCCAAATTCTGGAAGGTGGTTGAGTATTGGAAATAGTCTGATGAGCCCTAGAAAGATTTATGAGTCTCCCTGAAAGCACTGAACAGACACTGGGGACTATAATGGTAGCTTCTAAAGCAGTGGTCTCCCCACAAAGCATTGTAGATTGAGCTAAAGTAGAATCAAGCAGTTTTATTGGAGTCTACAATATTTGAGATTTATCCAGAGAGATGAATTGAAACAGTGATGTTATAGCATGAAGAGGAAATAATGGATGGGGTGATAGACCTTAGCATCTTAAGTAGGTATGGAAGAATACAATATGACTTTGAGGAGCCATTAAATTATAAGCCATAGAGAAAATAATAGCTGGAAATTCCAAGAAAAATTAAGGAAGTATACCAAGAATAATAAAGAAACCAGGTAGAAAGGGTGTCTTAGATACTTTTTCAATTGTACATTTTTGGCACTTTTCCTTCTCTAATCTCTCCCCAGCTTTCTACAAGTGAATACACTTGTAGAATGGTTTTCAAGCAAGTTCCTTTTCATTTAAAATGTATAAAAAGTCCGTGAAGCTTATGCTGTTCATGGCCAAGAGTTCCTGTTTCTAGTAAGACATAAAAGTATGAGCAATTAATTCTATACGCCTCAAAATTTTGGCAAAATAATTCTCCAAGGTTTTTTTTCTCTATTTACTAATGACCTATTGTTTCATAAATGATAAATGAAAAATTAAAAGCAAAGTGATATGTAAAGCTAGGTAATGAAATTACTTCCATGTATTGCAGGTATTTCTCATAAGATGCCTGTGGGACTGAACATTAAGCAAAGAGTTAGTGGCTTATTCAGTGGACCCAAGAGTGTCTCATGTAAAATGTCATTTCAATTATTTATACAGGGAAAAATAATTTCATCATATACCTATGATTTTTTAAACTTTTAATTCACTTCTAGAAATAATGAAACTGGGTTTACATACTACATTTTGCCTTGGGAATGCAAAGTGCTTTGAAAAGATTATGGTGGATTTTCCAATAGAGTGACAGGAGATGACTATATTTATACTCACATACTAGCTGGAAGTGACTTGAACAATGTTAGCCAACTCACTGACAGAATTAAGAATTAAACTGATAACCGTAAGTTCCAAAGTTTAGAGTATAAATACATCTAAAATTTAAGAAGACATTTTTGAGCATTCGAATATACATTATCATGTATACTTTAATAGATTTTGCAAAAGGAAAGTATTAATCAGAGCACAAAGAAGTGATAAAAAACATGAAAGTGTGGAAGCTATTTAATGGATGACCTACTGACATTCAGTAAATATATAATTCTGTGTAAATACTTAAAGACTCAGCTACCTTTTTTTCTAAGAAATGGTGTTTAAAGCTTAGGCACAATTAAATCCCCGTCTCTTTATATCAGATACTGTGGTGGCAGCTAGCTTCCTGTAAGTAGCAAGTAAGAAAGATCATGGTAAAACTATGATCCACATACATTTGAAGAACAAAGATAACATAGTTTGATTAGCACCCAACATGAAACCAGGTAGTTGAGACAGGAGACCAGCATACCTGTGTATTTGGCAGCAGTAACACCAGCCAAGGCTAGCAACTAGCAAACAATTGCAATCAGCAGCTATCACATCAGGAGTCAGAGATGGACAATAGGTTCAAGCAACCCCTAGCTGGGTAAACTATGTGAATAATGAATGATTGGGCCAGAGGAACATGCATGAAGAATGTCATCTCTCCATTGGGTTGGCCTGTGGTACATCTAGAGAATTGTCCAATCTCAATAGAAATCACCTCCATTTTTGTGCAGTTCCTGACTTATGTCCTATATGGAGCTCCTAGAGACATGGTTAAAGGTTTGCCTCTCTGGGAACCACTTCAATTCTTGATAATTTCTCTCAATTATTTTTTCCTTTTCTCACTTTCATTAAAGTACCCTTCATAAAGCTTGCTTTCACTTTGCTTACTCCAATGTGTGCCCATGTTTTTTGTCACCATTGGTACTGACATGCGACCATGAACTCAAGAGTTACTATCTCAGGATAACTGTGGATGACCATTGTGCATCCAGCACTCTACATCTCTAGTCCACACATGTGCAAGCCACGAGAGTTCTTGCCATGCTCAAAGAACTGAATCCTGGTACTTTTCACTATTCTGAGACATATTGGGATCATTTTACAAAATGAGCCATTACTATAACCTTAAATGTAAGTAAAACATAAAACATGTATCCTCTTAGGCATTTTGCTTTGAAATAGAAGATACAAATGAATAAATGTAGTCAATCATTTCTAAATATAATCTATGGCATGTCAGGTTGTAGGGATATGAACTCAACAGTGAAAGTAGCTCCCACAGTCATAACTTAGAGAAGAGGGCAGATGCAGAGGAAAATAATTATGAACAAAATGTAGTACAACCATTTAAAGAGTATGCAGCAGTGGGTCAAGTATAGCTGAAATACCCAGAGAAGGCTGTGTTTGAAAAGAACAACAAACCCCACCAAAGAGCTTTAGACTGATAGCAGACAGTTTTGGAAATCATCACTACTTAAAAACTGCAAGTCAAATTTTCTAGAAAGTTCTTCACCAAAAACATCAAGTTATACTTTCTTACTGAGAAGAGGTGCTAGAAAACTTGGAAGGAAGAATATAATCTGAAATCACAAAACTTGGTATTTGATAACTGATGCAGGCTTACAGACCATTCCACAAGCTACTGCTTTGGGGGCCACAAGATCAAAAGTTTATCTTAGGCTGGCATCATACTGACCATTTTTCCAGTTCCCTGTCATATACCCTTCCCTCAAAGTCTTTCCTCCTACAGTTTTCACATATCAAAGTATATCTAGATAAAATCTAATTTGTGTATTAGATTTTATTCCTAGATTTCTAAATTGAATCCCTCTGTCTCTAACATTTGCAATGGATATTTTCCCAAGTGAACATAGGTTGATAAGATTTCACAGGAAGGTGAAATAAGAATAGAATTTATGAAGTAAGTACAAGTTTACTGAAAACAAGCAAAGGAAGCCATTGCTATGAAAACAAAGCTGTCTGCACTGGGGCTAGGCATTCGGTTCTATATCCTTAAGAAAACAAAACCTATTCCTGTCTAAATGCTCTCCAAATTGTCACTCTGTGTCCTCTAACATAGATGATGTGCTTTTTTAGTTAAATAAGAAACAAGCTTGTTTTACCTGTCAATCCAAGTTCCCTCTCCCTCCCCTCCTCCCCTACCCCCCCATCTCTTCCCCTTTCTGATCCCCAGGGAGGGTGAGGCCTTCCATGGGGGGATCTTCAAAGTCTGACATATCATTTGGAGCAGGGCCTAGCCCCCCCCCCCATGTGTCTAGGCCGAGAGAGTATCCCTCTAAGTGGAGTGGGCTCTCAAAGTCAATTTGTGTACTAGGTATAAATACTGATCCACTATCAGAGGCCCCATAGACTGCCCAGACCTCCAATCTGATACCCATGTTCAGAGGGTCTGGAACAGTCCTATGCTTCCCAGCTGTCAGTCTGGGATCCATGAGTTCCTCCTGGATTAGGTCAGCTGTTTCTGTGGGTTTCTCCAGCCTGGTCTTGACCCCTTTGCTCATCAGTCATCCCTCTCTGCAACTGGACTCTAGGAGTTCAGGTTGGTGTTTAGCTGTGGGTGTCTGCTTCTGCTTCCATCAGCTACTGGATGAAGCCTTTACGATGGTATATAAGGTAGTCATCAATCACATTATAGGGGAAGGGTATCTAAGGTAGCCTCTCCACTATTGCTGAGATTGTTATGGTATCTCTTATCTTGCTCACTTCTATTCTTCTCCTGAGTCAGTCTTCTTGCTCCCTCATGTTCTCCTCTTCCTTCCTCTTCTCTCCTTCTCTTTCTCCTAAATCCCTCTCCTCTCCCCCCATGCTCCCAATTTGCTCCTCACTAGGAAATCTTGCAGGGAGATACTCATTAATTTTTTGGGGGAGACGACAGAGGAATTCCAGATCTCAAATACGGTAATTATCTCTTGATAACTAACATTGAGTTGTTATATAGTCCTTGGACATATAGATCTATTACTTGAGTTATTATTTTGACAGGTGAATAAATCTTACAAAACCTAGCTATTCTACCCAAACAATTACACTCAAAAGGAAAGAAATAGAGAAATGAGATAGCAAATTTATTTAATTCTCTTTTTAGTGACATAGAAGTATTGATTGGTGATCAGTACCAATCAGAGAGTATCTTATAGAAAAAGGAGTCCTTCTCCAGTTTATGCAAGAATTCTTTCCTTTTGACAATCCTGCCACTTCTCCCACTATCCTGTTACCACTAGGTCCATTTGGTGACTTCCATTCTTCTCTGGGAACACTGAGGGGGTGTAAATACTAACAAATTTACTTATTTCTCTTATTTTTTTGTATTAGTTGTGTCATTAGCACAACCCTGGCAACTTTTTGGTTGCTTATTAATAAAATTCATGTTAATTAGGTGCATAAAATTTTAGTAACATTATACATATATATATATTGTTTAATATTTAAATCAGTTTTAACATATCCACTCAAACCATTGATGTTTATTAATGGTAAAAAGAAATAGCAAAAATATTTTCTTCTGGTATTTAGGAAAACAGAGTATATTATTGTTAGTAGAGTTACAACACACTGCACATTAGAAAAACAGGACTTCTTGCTCCAGTCTTACCGTTCCTTAGTACTCATTGGTCAACCTTTTCTCCATCCCTGAAGTTTGCTCATCTTCTGGTAACCACTATTCTACCTTTCACCTCAATATCTAACTGTTATTTTTGTACTTAGCTTATTTCATGTAACATGTTGTGTTCCACTCATGTTCTTGAAGTGAGTAAATAGTATTTCATTTACTCATTTGGGTAAATGAAATTTACCATTTCATTCTTTTGGGTGAATAAACAGTATTTTATTGTTCATACATACCACATGCTCATTCTCTCTTCATTGGTTGGTGGATGCCTAAGTTGTTTCTATTTCAAAGCTGTAAACTGCAAGTAGAGAACTCCAAGTAAGTTTGGAAAGACTCCTGTAGAGATAATGGAAACACCTACTTTTTAGATTTTGTGTCTGCTCATATGTCAACCTCCTCCTCCACATCTCTACCCACACCTTAGACCTACTACTTTACTCATACTGTACAACAAAAATGAGATACACTGTGAGTAATATTTAAGAGTCTCATATTACATCTCCCACCTACCTAAATCTGTGCCTATGTGTGGTGGATTAATTTTTTTAACTAGGTAAAGATGTACTACATTTGTTTATGCTTTGCAATATTTCTTTAACTGTATAAGGGCATGTTACTTTTGTTTATGCTGCATTTATTTAATGATGTAAATTGTGTGCTTAATTATGTAAAGATGCCTTGCATTTGTTTCAAGTTGCCTGCTTAAGGCACCAGATTGATCTAATAAAGAGTTGAAAGGCCAACAGCTAGGCAGAAGAGGAATAGGCAGGGCTGACAGGCAGAGAGAATAAATAGGGGGAGAATTTAGGCTGAAGAGAGAGGAAGGACAAAAGGAGAGAGGAGAGAGGAGAGAACCAGGGACATGCCCTGAGCAAGAAGTCAGGCAGCTGCCAGCCAGCATGCACAATAAGCAGTGAAAGTAAGATATACAGATAGAAGGTGAAAAGGTATATAAAGAGAAACATGTTAACATAAATGAAAAGAGCTGGCTAGAAATGAGCCTAAGGTAAGCCAACTATTCATAACAAATAAGAAATCTCTGTGTCATGATTTAGGAACAGGTTGTTAGCCCAAAAGAAAAAGCTTAGTACACCCATGGAATCTATGTTTTCCTGTGTGTTAACTTAGATAAACATAACATGATTTTATCCAAAACCAACTTCTCTACCTGTATATTCAAAGGCATTACCGAAAGCTATTATTTCCTTATTTTTTATGTCAGCCATATATTTCCAGAAAAGGAGCCAATATCATGTGAACACACACATACAACACACACACACACACACACACACACACACACACACACACACAGAGAGAGAGAGAGAGAGAGAGAGAGAGAGAGAGAGAGAGAGAGAGATTAATTGTGGAAATGGATTCATGCAATTACAAAAGCCAAGAAATGACATTTTACACCACTGTTCAAGCCTGGAGATTTCAGATAAGAGGCTAAGACAAATTTGTGTTTCAGTTCAGCTATAAGGGAGGGTAACAGGACTACTCATTGTGGTGCTAGTCTTACTCATCTTAAAGCCTAAATATGCAAGAACCATGAGGTGAGATAATTATCTATTGAAGAACAAGAGATGATAAAAACCCAAGTTCATGAAAAGAAAAAAAAAAGTATGATTCTGTTTTATTTTCTGTCATGGAACACACAGTCCCATGTCAGTAAAAGGGCAGAGCAGAGGCCAATAAGATTCTAATGTAACTGGAACTGGCTACTGTATAGTATTTTCAGTGTTTTTTATATGTTTAGTATATGCTTAGATACACAAATACTTGCCTGTGTATTAGTTTCCAATAGTGTTCTGCACAGTAATATTTTGTAGCCTAGAAGGAAGCTCTATCATAGCGCCTAAGTGCCTGAGTACATGCTATGATAGTCACATAAGAATTAAATCTTCTAATAATGTTTCCCTCAGAACACACCTTGAATTAGGCATACATGACTGTATTGTGGTTCCTTACCAGCTGAAGTATATGTGTGTACAATAGTGAAGGCTAACTTTTAATCAGTCAAATTATAGCTTTCTATCATATGTAAGATATATTTATGGTATATCCCTTTGTCTGCCCTACTTTAAAGTCCCAACACTCCTTCTTCCACCAAACACTAATCCTTTCTGAAAAAACACACACATACATATCTAGAAATAATGATTTGTGAAGTTTATGGAAATCACATAACCCAATCAAAATGGCACAAAAACTTAACAATTAACCTATACTACATTGGCGCTTTTAACTTCTGTTGGCTTATTCCCATGAAACATAACTTCTTAGTTATTCTTTTCATTATTCCCTGGAACACATATAATCAGTTATTGTTTTCAAGAACAAACGCTTGTTTTCTATTTTATGTGAAAAGAGGTTTGAGACGGAATGCCTGGTGAAATAAGATGGGGAAATAAGGCACGTGGTTGTTATAATAGTGTGAAAAACAATAGGGAATGAAGGAAAAGCAGCACCCATCATAGTAATGCTGCTGCCAAGTGTGACAAGTGATCACATCTTGTACAACAACAATGGTACCTACATGGAAGCCTCTGATAGAACCTAAAGCAATTTTGATGGAGAGAAAGGGCAATTTGGGTTGGATAAGAGAGTTTCTCAGAAAGAATGGACGAAGAGGGGGTGTACACAGTTGGCTACTTTAAGAGATGGGAATGTGATGTGGCACTGATAAGGTTCATGAACATATTGTTTTTTGATGGTATCACAAACTCCATCTATGGTAACCTGCAGAAGAATAGCATATTGGATGCAAAGCAGAAAACAAAAGGAGGGGCTGTTTGGGGCTCAGGAGATGACTCAGTACAGCACTTGCTTTAAAAGCTTAAGAGCCCAGATTTGATCCCAGGAGCTTACATAGAAAAACTAGCCTGGCAAAACATACTTATAATTCCAGGGCTAGGGAGGCAGGAAGGTACAGAGTGAGCCCTGGGGCCCACTGGCCAGGTAGCCTAACATACTTGGTGAGTTCCTAGATATAAGAAGCCCTAAAAGATGAAAGTGGTCAGTACCCATGACATCAAAGTTGTTCCACACATACACATTTATATGGACATCTGCACAAGGTATTTGAACACACATGTGCATGCGTGTACTCTCTCTCTCTCTCTCTCTCTCTCTCTCTCTCTCTCTCTCTCTCTCTCTCTCTCTCTCTCACACACACACACACTCACACACACACACACCACACACTCACTCACTCACACACACACACACACACACACACACACACACACACACACACACACAAGAAATGCAGTTCTATCTGTTTAAAGTCTCTTCTGTTAAATACTCAGTGAGGTAGAAATTTATTGAAAGTGATGGTAAGGAAGGAAACACTAGGTTATGAAAACAGATTGCATCAAATAGTCACCTTCTAACAACTCTGAGAATGCAGTATAATGTGCTACAGACATTAGCTTCTTGATGACAAATTGAGTTGAGGCTAGTCAGAGCAATTGTGTTTCATTATATATAATAATATATTATTATAAATATGTCATTACTTTATATAATAATATCAATATACAGGCATAAAATTAGATGTAGAATTGAATTTAACCAGTATCCAAGACTCCTTAAATTAGTAAAAGAAAGAAAGATGGAGAGATAAAACTATACACAAAAGAGTGGTAATAGTAATTGACCATTAAATGTATTCTGAGTGAAAAACAGAACAAAAACATCAGCAGGTGGGAGACAATTAACTGATAATGACTAATGACTTTTGACTGTGGATTAAATGGACTTACTCATACTACAAACGTATGAAATAAAAATTAGTTGTCATCTTAGGATGTGATAAGAATAGGATTCATTCAAATTGTATTTAAAAGTTGTCATAAGCATTGACAAAGTCCAGTACTGTTCTTGGGACTAGGTGGCTGAGATGGCGAAAGGTACTTATGACAAATTTGAGAAATGTTATATGGTCTTTTTCCTTATATTAAGTAATAAGGCTCTTACCTGCAAAATTCAAGTTACAGATTTATAGCGCATAGAAGAGGATTTTATGGTGTAGCCCTTTATCTGTCCCACTTAAAGTGCCACCACTCTGTCTTCTTTGTATAGCACAAAAACTCTGAACTACTTTAGTTACTCTAATATTATTGTTATCTCCACGCTAGTGTATTCTTATGCATATATACTTTTTATACTTGGAATGGTTGATTGATTTTTTTCCTGTCAAATAAATTTCATTAAAGCATAGGCATTTGTTAATGTTTCTCTGATTATTTTGGATGTATGTGTATGGATGGGTGATAGAATTGTGGTAGGTAGATAGATGATAGATAAATGGGTTCTGATGAAGAAGATAGATTTATGCCAGATACATAATACATAGATAGTTAGATGAGAGATAGATGATAGATGATAATGATTATAGATAAATAGATGATATAGATGATGATAGACAGACACATAGATAGATAGATAGATAGATAGATAGATAGATAGATAGAGATAGAGAGATAGATAGATGGTAGATGATAGAAAGCCGATGGTAGATATACAACAGATACATACATAGATGATAGATAGTAGATAGATAGGTAGATGGATAGATAGATATTATAGATATCAGATGATAGATATTGAATAGATGATAGATAGATTACAAAAATCAGATGATAGATATTAGATAGATAGGTAGGTAGATAGGTGATAGGTATATTGATAGTAGATCTTTTGCTTTTTACTGCTTGGCTTTGTTAGAGGTTAAAACACACCCTTTTCATGTCTGTGGCAAAGGACATTTTTACATCTAGGGATATGTTGTCTGCTGATGCTAGGCACTGGATTCCCACTCCCACAGACACTAGGAGACAAGGATGCATTCTATTTAATAAGCCCTTTTCAAATCATGCCTAAGTCATGGAAAAAAAGAGTCTTCTGTAATAAGGCTAGTCTAGGGCTTATTTAGCTTTGAAGAAGATCCAGGTACATTTCAGAAGCAGAGAAAGAAGGAACGGGTATCTAAAGTAAACACTGAGAAAAGGTTAGTAGGACAGTCTCTTATTTTGACTGTGAGAATTGCACCTATGTTTCAATTTATATTTATGTTGTCCTTTATGTTGGAGCCTAATAACTTGAAGGAAGGAAGCAACTGTTTTAAGAGCATATATGATCTCTTCTATATATTATGTGTTTATCAGTTCTACACAATGCTTGTCATATAAATATATACATATGTAATAAGTATGTGCATTTTTGAGATTAAAAAGGCTAGTGTTAATTCAGTTCAGACACATGGAAGGTTAAAACAGATTGGGCTTAATTGGTTCCAGCACAATATGCAATAGTATAAATTATCCCATTAAAATGGCAATATTAAGTCTGGCTAAACTCATAGTAGCAATTCTGAGATAAATTAATACTTGTTAATTCAACAGGGCACTCTAATGAGCTACCAGGATGAAGGTGGGTGGGATTTGGGCTTGTTGTTGCAGTAGCACCTCTCCATTTGTCATCACTAGTATCTGGAAACTCAGCATCTCTTTTTTAAAAAAATACAGTAAGTCTAATTGCCAGGCTCATCGGGGTCTTACCTGCTTGATTAAACCTTATTGAAAGGTCTTGTGGGGGATTTCCAAGCTGCTCCATTGTTAATAAGCTTGTATTAAGTTATTCCCCTTGCAGTACAAGCAATTCCAAGACATAAGGGACCTAGTCTGGGGATAGTATTAAAAAAAGTGCCTGGTGTGCTGCTTAATTAAAAGACAGAGTCTACAATACAGCCAAGATAGGAAAAAATTTTTAGAAGAATTACACCCATATGTTATTACAAACTCCAGTCACCTGTAGTGGAAATATGAACATTTATTGCTTCATTCTGTTATTAATTATTTTCAAGCAAATAGGAAATACCTTGTGAAATAAAGTTTCTCATTTTTCTTTTTGATCAGGGTTACTACAGTCTTAAGAAAAATGAGTATGAAGCAAATGAGCGTGTCAGGGGGGGCAGAGAAATTTCTTTTATTGACACCTTCACCTTGATGGCAATTAAAAACTAGCAATAAAACACTGGGAAACACCCCATAGGATTTATTACGCCAAGTTAAACATATTTAGGCATCTTCTTGCTATTTCTCCTGTGGCAGATTGCAGTATCCCCCTAGTCCTTGTGGTCATCTTTAAAAGGTCACGTGTAATCTAACTTCCACTATGAAAATTGCTAGTCTCACTGCAGTGCACAGAATCTGTTCTCTAAAATCACCCTCAGTGATTAGTCCGAACCTCAGTGTTTAGGAACTGTTGCCTACAGTCACATATTGTTCTGTAATTGTCTTCATTTCCAAAGGAGAATTAAATTCCTCAAAGCCGCTTCTTAATCTTCCATTCACAGGTAAATTATTTCAAATTGATCTGGTCCTTTGAACATCATTAAGATATTCTTATTAAACCAAGCAAATCCTCCACATCCTTTTCATGTTGGACTTTAATGTTGCTCTCAGGCACACAGCTCTTTTGTAGACTGATTATAATTTCACACTTGTTTCTAAGATAGGAGCAGACAAGAGAGTCAAGTTTAACTTCTGAATTTAGTCCCATTTTCACTTGCATTGATACTTAGCCATGTAACTACATTAGTTTCGTTGGATAGTTGGATAAGTTTTTGGTTTGGCTTCTGGCTTTCCTATTCATTCCAAGTGTTTGTTTCCCAGGGGTACCAGTTCCCAGTGAGCATCTGTATGACATCCTTCTAATATCTCTGGATTATTATAAGCACTGTATGCATTGGCCTTCACTTTCTCCAGAAGGGTCAAAGGAAGTGTTAGGATCAGTTATCCAGTAAAGGGGCTTCCTTCTTATTTAATAAGACGAGTTTCCAATAAAATGACCTGAAGTGTGAAGATACTGAAGGAGATACAAGGGAAATGTTAGCAGTAATGTTTAGAACTTGCCCCGATGAAGGGTGACTGCTATTGAACCCTAAATGTATAGGGAAAAACTAAGTGGTGAATCAGAGCCTTGCCTCCACTGACTGTCAAAGTAATGGTATAAGCACAGGCAGATTGCACACTGCTTCCAGCTATGAGTAGTTTCTGCCCAGAAAGCATATCCATACTCTCTTCCTAGTCAAGAATCTTAATGTGATCTCCTGACCAAGTTCTGTTCCTAAATCCAGCATTTCTCTTCTTGTGGAGCTCCAGTCTGAACCACAGGTTTATTGCCCTCAGTTTCTGAGAAGAGCCAAGGGGAATCATCATGTCTTGAAGATTGATGCTTCAAAAACAGAAGCAAAGGCTGCAGGGATGGTTCAGTGGATGGGTGTGTGCTGCTCTTACAGAGGTCACAGGTTTGGATATTCACAAGCACCTGTAGCTCCAGATCCAGGGAATACAATACCATCTTATTTCCCCGCAGGGCACTGGCACTCCAGTTCACATGCCCATACGCAGACATACACACACTCACAGAGACAGAGACAGAGAGAGAGAAAGAGAGAAAGAGAGAAAGAAAGAAAGAAAGAAAGAAAGAAAGAAAGAAAGAAAGAAAGAAAGAAAGAAAGAAAGGAATTAAAAAAATAGAAGTCGGTTATTTTTCACTCATGATCAGGTATCAAATTTGAATACCAGGGCCACTATCTCCCCCACTATGCTACTTGTTACTCAAAAGGCTGCTGTCAGACACTAAAGAAGTGGCATATAACTGTTCTTTTATTTTTCATTAAAAATATCTTATTATATTTAATAATTTGAATGTTTTTTAATTTAAATACATTTTCAACATATTCTTCCTTTACCCAAGCCCTTCCAGAGCCTCTCTCCATCCCTACGCTCCCAACTTTATGTACAATCTCAGAAAACAAAACAAAAGTGTGGAATCCATTTTATTTTGGTTAACTGCTCCTGAACATGAGGCCTGTCCTGGAGGGGTTGATATACCCAGTGACACTGTATTGGGAAAAACTGATTTTCCCTCTCCCAGCATGTGTAAGTGACAGTTCAGGCATTAAGATCTACCTTAGTGACTGTTTTTCATTCACTTCATTCATTTTTTAAAGAAACACAACAAAACAAAAACTATTATATCAAAGTTGAACAAGACAAACCAACCTAAGGAAAATAGCCCAAGAGAAGAAACAAGAATCAGAGACCCACTTGTTTGTATTCTCAAGAATCCCCCCCCCAAAAAAAAAACGCTAAACTGGAAGCCATACTATGCATGCAGAAGATCTTGCAAAAAAAAAAGTATTTATATAATATATTCTGATCACAGTTTCCCTGCCTCCAACTCTTCCCAAACTCTCCCTGGCTCCCTACCCACCTAATCCCATGCTTTATTCCTCTCTCTCTTTAAAAACCAAACAGGCAGCTTTAAAAATAATAGAAATAAAAGAAGCACAAGAAACACACACGAATAAACAGGGATTGGAGCACACTAAGAGACAGGGATTAGAAGGATTAGAAGGTGTGGGCTTCTTGGAGCAAGTGTGTCACTGCATGTCACTGCAGTGAGCTTTGAGGTTTCAAAAGCTCATGCCAGGCCCCAGTCTCTCTCTCTCTCTCTCTCTCTCTCTCTCTCTCTCTCTCTCTCTCTCTCTCTCTCTCTCTCTGTGTGTGTGTGTGTGTGTGTGTGTGTCTGTCTGTCTGTCTGTCTGTCTGTCTGTCTGTCGGTCTCTCCTTGTGCCTAAGGTTATTGCTCTAAATTCCTTCTCTAGCACCATGCCTTCCTTAGGGCTGCCTTGCTTCCTGCCCTAAGGATAAGGGACCGAGCCTCTGAAACTGTAAGCAAGGCCCTAATTAAATGCTTTCTTTTATAAGAATTGCCTTGGTGTCTCTTCACAGCAATAGAACAGTGACTAGGACAAATGCTAGTACATTCATTTTGTGTTGTCCATTTACTGCTGAATGTGGGGTCTGCCCTTGAGTGTTGTCTGTATATCCAGTGAGACTCCATTGAAAGAAACCAATGTTTCTTTTGTGAGCAGGTGTCAACTGAGTTAGATTCCTTGTTAGTGTTGGGAGCTTGTGTCCAGCTCTCCTCTCAACATTGGGACCTAGGCAGGCTTGAACCTGTGCAAGTCTCCATGAGTTCATATGTGCATCAGCTATGCTGTAATTTTTTCAATAATATTTCTAGTGTCATTCTCCATAAAATTCTTTCTACATATATTTTACTTTTTAAAAATTTATTCTTTGGTAATTTCATATATGAATGTGATCCATTTAGATCACATCCACTCCTGTTCCTACCTCCAAATCCTCCAGGTCTCCCTCAGAAGGTAAAGATAATGGACTCACACTTTAAAACTACTGGGGAAACAAATGGTTATCAAGTATTCAGTAATTTGTGTAAGTTTAGCAAAGTCATCTACTGTGATTGTTCTTTTCTCTCTCTTCCTATTTGTTTTGTTTCATCCTTCCATTTGGTTAGTGATCTTTTCTTTCCATTTTATACAACACATGTCTTGTGAGTTTTTTACAGTGTATTATCACATAACCAATGTTGGCTTATTAAATAGGATAATCATATTTTGGGTGAAAGGATAATAAATGCTGGAACAAAATTCTACTTAACAAATGTAAATATAATTCTGTTCCAGAAATGTCATACATACCCACAAACAACTGTATATAGCCTTGCACAGCGGTTTGACATACAGACAAACTACAGAGTGGGAAGATAAGTGCACAAATTGGTAGAGTGGTGTTACAAAGGACCCCCAAGCAAATGGAGAGATCAAGGTAAAATGACCTGGAGAAGCCTTAGAACACTGATAGATAAATAGGCAAAGTTATATTTCCAAAAGAAAGAGACTCAAAGTTCAGGGGCAAGATGCTGCCCAAAGAAACTTGGAATCTTGGTTACTATGCTGCAAACCCAGGCTCCTTCACTCTGGATAATTTTCAGTGTACATGTCCATTCCTGTATTCACCTGTTGAAGTCACCTAAGTCCTAGACATACTCGGACACCAGTCCTTAGACAGCAGTGTGCTCAGGAACCCACTGAATGACAATTTTGAAATGGGCCTTAACCTGCAAAAAACGTTAACTTGTCCTACTCATGATCTTTTGACTTCTTCAGCTTTAAATCCCTGTTCTGGACATAATACCTCTTTCCTCTCAAAACTTATTATATGTCATATAAAAAAGACTAACCATGTTCAAAAGAATGCCCAGCATTTTCCTTCTGTCATGCAGTCACCAAACAGCTTCTCCTCATTCCTTGTGGTGGATTCCCTGATATCAGTAAATGTGAAGCTGCCAAGAGCATTCTGCCCCAGACCTTCTTTGTCTATAGTCTCACAATAGAACATTTTCTTTATGGAAAAACTGATGTCATGGTACTTGTTTCCCTTGAGCAAGGAACAATTACTCAGTATCACTATTCCCCAAACAGAAGAACATTAAATAGAAATGACTCTTCTACTAGTTTATTATGTCATGGGTAAATAAAGTTCAAATCACTGAGAAGAGTGATAAATTAATAAATAGTAGAAACCGTACAAATGTCAACTCCAGAAGAATTTTTCTTAGTGACAGATATTATCATGAAACTAACAAAATTATTTAAAAACTGATTAGTATTTTTTCCTTAAAAAACTCTAAACTCATTGAGTCTTTTGTCCTACAAAGACACCAAGAAGACACACTTTGTTTTTCTCCTTGAGCAAGACATCTTGCTTGAATTTGATTTGTATATGAATGAAACATTCAACATGCTAATTTTCTGGTTAATATTCCCCTTTGGCAGGAACCAGCAAAGGATAATTGGCAGTAATGTGATTCAAACTTACTTGAATTTGTAGCTGTTAATTGAACCTTCACTTTTAGTAACTCTGCATTGAAGCATAGAAATAAATGTATTCACATAAGATGGTCTCAAATCTCCTTCTGAAAAGATAACTGGCAGCTTGGGAAACTTTCCTTATCCTCCCTCCCATCTGGAATCAAGGAGATCAACTCTAAATAACCTCTTGTATTGTCTTATAATCTCAGGGTGTGATGACTATGGAATGGGCTACTCACCTATTTATCTCTTAAGGAAAGGAGAGCACAGTCACAAAGCAAGTAGAAGTCATTAATCCAAGAAGGGGACTTTGAACTAATTTCAGTGAATGATGAACATAGTCAAGAGGTGATTTGAAATTGTAATGATGAAGAAAGCAATCGGACCTATGCAGATTTGAGAAGTTGTACTAGGAAAAATAATGAGAAAAGAGGATACTTAATCACATTCACAAAAGAATTATAGGAATACATAATTAAAGCAATGATAATGAGTAATAAAACTCTGGGTGAGATATCTTTCAAATATCACCAGAAATAGACAGAATAAGTAACAAAAAAGATTCTGTCTTCTCTGTGTGCCGTACTACTTGTGGGAGACCGGCTCAGATTGGGCCACTTCCCTAAGGCCACCATACCAAACCAAAATGGAAGTCAGTCACATTTAAGTCTCACACCACCAAGCAAAATCAAAGTTGTATACCCAGCCTTGAAAGAAAACAGGAGATAATTATAGGCAAATCCCTAAATGGGCCAGGATTATCCTGTGTGATAGGGACACACTGTTTTTAACCTCTAAGACAAAACCAGCTCTGAAATAGCCACTTTTCTTTCCATATGATATTCCTGCTTTTTTTTTCAGTCTTCTCTGCTATGCTCATGGGAGCACATGTTATAGAATCATTTATAAATAAAAATCAAGAAAACATTTAAGCCAAATGTATTGTAATTTTGTCTCATGGTATATCTTATTAGTGATAGAAACGTCACATAGAAATCTGAGAAGATGCTTATCAAAGTAAGGAAATACCCAGACTAAAGAAATGTAACTGAGCACTAGATAGGTAAACAGGGAATCAAGAAACTCTAAAGGTGCACATTGAGCAAGAAAAATTTTAAAAAGAAGGTAATGAATTTTAACATGTTTTGAGAAAAGAGAATTAACTATGATTTTATGCATGAACTTAAGAAAAATTTGAAGAAAAGCAAGTGTTCTTAGGAAATGTAAATGTTAACATGGAGAAACAAAAAGAAAATGTCTCATTTTATCCCTTGAAGGAGAGTAAACTTGTGAATAGAAACATTATTACTTAAAATCATGACAAGAAATGAAAATGATACAAGAAGGAATCTGAGCAAAAGGGTAAGTTCACTAAAAATGAACCGCAAAATTTTATCTTACAAAATGATGCTAAGGGCAGAATAAAACTAAGGTTTGTTGGGACTGTGAAATCTAGTTCAGTGACTAAATGTTTACCCTAGCATAGAAAGCCTTTTTAAATCTCCAGTACCATGGAAAGAGGAAAAAGTCAGAGACACAGAGATAGCAGAGACTGAGAGAAAGAGAAGAGAGAAACTTGGAAGCATCGAGAGACAAAGGCTATCCTAGGGTTCTTTTTGTTGCTATAATTAAACATCAAATGACAACAGGACTGGTGCACATTTGAACTCACCGAGAGTGTCGAAGCAAGCTTAAAATCCAAAACAGGTTCAAGCTAGAGGGTCATAATTGGGAGGGAGAAGTGGACACAGGATCCCACTCCTAACCAAGAAGCTGTCTGCAATTGGTATCTGTTGGCAAAGGAAAAATCGGTTTTCTCCAATGGAGTCTCACTAGGCACTTCAACCTCACTTCAGGGCAGGCTTAATTCCCAGGAGTAGCTGTCCAACACAAAACAAACTCAGTGGCATTTTTCTATACTTTTCTTTCATTTTGCTGTGTATATATGCACATCAATATCCACATAATACTCAGTGAACACGGAAGCTCTGTACCCTGCAATTACCTATAGCAAGAGGAAAGTCTTCCTATGGCTATATTTTGCAAATGATCCAAGAGAAATACCACAAGTAAACATAATCACACAAATCATAACAAACATGTCATTCTGAACCCAGAATCATAGGCTCGAGGGAGCTTGCCCTTCATCTTTGCTACTATGAATATCTGCAAATGAACAAAGGCTCCATAATGCCCTGGAAAGAAAGTAACAAATACAATTAAATAGATAAGAAAATCAGGTAATCCAGCATGCCAGATTTTAAATTGTATTTTTTCCTCTTCCCAAAAGGAATTGTGTGGTCACAGGCCTCACATAAATCTCAGCACTGATAGTGAAGCAATTTCAACCAGTCACTTAACAGGTGAGGGACCACTTAGTCAAGCTACATGCTCAAAAGTAATCTAGGCTTGATGAAATCTACCCCAGAGCATGAGAAACTACTGATTAACTCTCAGTGCCATTATCTATTATATTTAAAGACTCACTAAGGAGTAGTGAGATTCCAGATGTCGAAGCAAATACAAACATATTAGCCACAACACTTTTGGAAATAAATAAATAACATTATCCTTAGGAATTGTCATCTCATAGACTCAGGGAAGGCACTGAATAGTCTCTGAAGCAATAAATGAAGGAATCGGTAGCCAAGACTGACACAAACGCAAAGTGATAAAAAAAAAAGGAGCTAAAATAGATTGTTCAAAAGGGATGGTGGGTCTCACAGGTGCTAACTCCCTTCTTCTTAAAGTGCACTAAATGTACTGGAGAGAGTTGTGAAGGATAAATGGTGCAATGCAGGTGAAATGATTAACTACCCTAGACAAAGTCTTTTTGCTGTTCATGCTGAGCACACCAGGCTATCTGTCCCTGGAAGGTCTAAGGATACTCCCGTCTCCACCTCTCCTCCAAACATTGAAGACCTGGAGTACAGATATGTACATCTATGCCCAGTTTATGTGGGTCCCAGGGTATTAAACTTGGGGTCTTGTGCACTTTTTTATTGCTGCAAGAACATGACCATGACAACTTATGAAAGAGTGTATGCAGTTGAGGGTTCAGGATTCCAGAGGGTTAGAGTCTCCATGACCATCATAGCAGGAAACATGGCTGAAGGCAGGCAGACATGGTATTGGAACAGTAGCTGAGACCTTACACTGATCCACAGCATAAAGGAGAGAGAAAGAGAGAGAGAGAGAGAGAGAGAGAGAGAGAGAGAGAGAGAGAGAGAGAGAGAGAGCTAACTGGAAATTACCATGGGCTTATGAAACCTCAAAGCCCACTCTCAATGACACTTATCTGCCAACAAGGCCACAACCTTTCCAAACAGTTCCACCACTGGGAACTAAGCATTCAAATATATAAGCTTGTAACACCATTCTTATAAACTGCCACAAGTTTTGGTAGCAGTGAGACATCTCCCCAGCCCAAGGACATAATCTTTTAACTTACTAATTCATGTCTTGCTGATATTATACCTCCAAATCTTCTGCTCATGACAGTTTACTAATTCCAGTCCTGAGGCTTATATTTTCCTACATTTTACTTTAGGTAATGCTAAAAATGAGTGGCATGTGGGAGATCTGAGGGACCATACATGTGCAATGACATATATATGGTGAAAGAGGGCAGCATGAAGCCAGAGGTTGTTCTCTTCTGCCATGTTGATCGTGGAAATCAGACTCAGACCTTAAGGCCTGGCAACAAACTCCAGAGGTGACCTCATGTACATGGAAGTGTGAACATGATGGAGTGATCATTTAATTTTGTAGTATGTTCAGAGCTCTTACCAATCTCTCATCTCCATCAAAAGTCCTGTTTTGTTGGACATTGTTTTAATTTCAGGATAATATTTTGTCACATTTCATGTATAGAATTATTATGAAGATATCTACACATGTTTTTCAACCTCACTAAAAAAATAAAGCATGGTATAATTAATAGCATGCTCCTTTTTCTAGTTATTAAGCAGTGTAGTCATTTGAGTCCCAAGTTGTAGCTTCTTTGAAAGTGAAATCTTATCATTCATTGCCTGTGATATCTTCACGAGTACAATAATAATATTCACATTCAATTTGGGTGCTAGGGAGAATTCTTTATCTGTGGTCAGGCTGTATGCTCACATCAGATCATTGAGGTAACAGAAAATAAAATTGAATTTTCAGCAAGAATGACAATTTGCTACTTTTTTAAAATTTGGGATCCACATTATGCCACAGACTTCAAATAACAGAATTACAGTGGACATTTTACTACCTTAAAACCTTCAGTGATAATTGTCTTTGGACAACAGTTAAGACAGATTTCCCTGCTTGGGGATGCCATGGAGGAACAATTGGATATGATACAGAAGTCAAACCATCAGTACTTCTATAAGATTAACTTTGTAGAATCCTTTACTCATTCCTCTTCATGTAAAACTGATCTGTGTGTTATAGCAACAAAGAGGCCTCAGCTGTTGGAGCCATTAATCTGGTTCAGAGAAGCCAATACCCAATTTTCAGAAGTTTTGTAAGCTGCCTGTGAATGTGAACTTACAATTGGTCATAGTTCGAGTATTTAAATCACAGATACGAGCTATTGTCATGAATTGTTATGGACTGGATCTTAGTTGTCGCCCAAGAATTCATGCTTTGAATCTTTGCTCTCCAGTGCAACAGCACTCAGGACTGGGTCCTTTAGGATGCAACTGGATTCTGAAGACTCTGACCTCATTACTGATTAATCCACTTATGGATTGTTTCAGTTGGGGTTTCCATTGCTGTGATGAAACACCATGATCAAAAGCAACTTGGGAAAGAAAGCATTTATTTGGCTTATACATCTACATCATAGTCCATCATTGAAGGGGGTCAGAACAGGTACTGAAACAGGGCAGGAACCTGGAGGCACGAGATGCTGCAGAGACCATGGAGGGGTGCTACTTACTGGCTTGCATCTCATGGCTTGCCCAACCTGCTGTCTTATAGAACTCAGGACCACCAGCCCAGGGATGGCACCACCCACAGTGGGCTGGGCTCTCCCCCATCAATCCCTAATTAAGAAAATTCCCTTCAGTTGAGTATTATTGAGGCATTTTCTCAATTGAGGTTCCCTCCTTTCTGGTAACTCTAGCTCATGTCAAGTTGACATAAAACCACCAAGCACATGGATTCATTGGTTTGTGGTGATATTAGGAGATAATGGAACCTTTATAAGGAAAGACTTACTTGGAGGAATTTAATCATCAGGAGGCATGACCTTGAAGGTCACATTAACCCTCACTTTCTCTGTCTCTATGCTTCTGGATGAAAGCACTTTTACTCCTCCATATACCCCCTACCTTGATTTTCTGTTTCAACTGAGGCCCAGACACATCACAAACAACTGTCCATGGATTGAAACTTCTGAAACCATGGTCCAAAATGAATCTTTCTTCCTTCAATTTGATGACATCAAGTGTTTTGTCACACCACCAAAAACTAGTTAATACATGAGTCATAGTTTTTTGTCCTCCCAAAAGGAGGCTTACCAGCACACCATTGCTCTAGAAATCTTATAAGAGCACCTCCAAGACTTGGAGGACATAAGTCAAATCTATATCCTGTAATCACCACCTGAATGAATTTAGACTGTCATTCTGAATTTGTGTTCTTTGCTAGGGATGAAGTTACTTATTTTGATAGAGAATTAACTTGATTTAGTAAAACTAAATTTTGAGGGAAAGTGACTGAATCATTTTAAAATGATATATCATGTATCATCTTGGCCTTGTACATTGCACCCCTTGTGTTTTAATATGATAAATACCATGCAGAAATTGAAATTTCCGTGACCTTTATTACCAAGAAGATTTCAGGTTAGAGAATGCTTATTCATTCAAAGGACTATCTAGAAAGTCGAACTTCTCAAGCAATTATAAAATAATATGATCAATAGACAAATTATTAAAAGGAATCGTTTTGTTTCTGCAACAAACTTAAGACTCCAGAGATAGATTTTTTTGTGGTTGTTGTTACTGTTTTTGTTTATTTTGTTTTTTGTCACAAAGGAACAAAATGTGAATATTTAATCTTTCCATTTTCTTTAGTAGGATAATACATTTAAGTGTATCAAGTCTATGATGCATTTATGTGTATTAAGTCTATAATATGATTATGGGTTACATTGTCCTAATACTTCCTGGCTATATGTTAGAATTTAAAGTTGGTAGCACAAGGTAGTATTTGAATTTTTAAAGTAGAGGTTTGTGAAATGTGCATAGTATCATACTATAGCTCAATGCTAGCAGCAAATAGATATGACTAAATATTATAATACTGAATACAGTGTCATGCAAAAATAGGTCTTCAGATATACTTAAGCCCACACTGAAATGTTAGTCAACAAAAACAAAAATGTTCCAACAGAAATTTCTGTGATGAGAGAATTGTTTTAGAACCAACCAGATATTGGTGACTTTAAACACTTGAAAAGAGTAAATGCAGTTGTAACTTTATTAACATTTAATTAATTTACATTTAATCCTAAATAGTTACATATGGCTAATGGCTACTGTATTGAATATTGCACTTACACTGTGTAAATGTGTTCATGCTTACGTAGGAGTGTGTATATAAACATGCAGAGGAAATACAGACAAAAGGATGATGTGAGCTGAGATGGCAGCATTTAGAAAGAAACCAGCATGTTCTCAGGCTGAAACTATGGAGAGTCATGAATTCCTTCCCTCTCAATATGCCTGACTTTGTCTTCTATATGTTGCAAAACCAATAGCTTACCTTTCCAGACTGGCAAATGGGTTACAAAGTTTAATATTTGTTGTACCAACAGTACAGAAACAATGTCCCTTTGATATCTAAATAATACTGGTGACTCTATGACTGTAGTAATACATCTTTTTCCTTTCTTTTTATTTTGCTTTCATGTTTTTATTGATACTGAATATGAAAGCCAGGGCCTTCCATATGCTTGTTCTGTGAGTACTCTCAGTAAGGACATTACAGGCACAAGTAAATCACATTTAAACTCTCCTGTATATAACTTCTTTTCCTTTTATCAAATAATAAGAAATTACTCTTCATCCAATTGCACTAGTTTTTGCTCCCTGTTTTCATAATGTATATCATATTTAAAGTTAATGTACATAAAGTCTACCATAGAATTTTAAACATATGATTCAGTTTTACTTTCTAAAACATTAGTTATTATTAGTAAAAGCCTTTAATATTGACGATTTCTTTCTTATTTATAAATGCAGTATCACTAGGCCAAATGATTTGTACTAAGATACAAGATGCCCTAGTGCATTCTTTCAAAATCTGCACAGCTACTTAAAAAGTAGAGGCTATTTTCAAAGAAAAAAATCAAATGTCAATATGTCATTAATATTAAGAGAAATGAAGCTAGTAAGTTTCAATATATGATTTTTTCTGTGACATTTAACCCATCATATTAAAAACTTCTTCAAAGGAAAGAAATATCAGCTTGTCACCTGGAGATCGAAATTGAGCAACTCTAAGACAAACTGCTGTTTCTTCCCCATGATGAAATTCATAGAATGGACAAAAATGTCAGGACAAAAATAGACCATCTGGAAAAAAAAGCCACCAGTTAAAGAGGAATAGCTATTGTTATAATTACAACTAAAATTCATTTTAAAGCCTGTTATTTCTCCCAGTAGTACATGAAAGAACACCCGCCACACTGATTTATATTGTGAAATACTTAGGTGAGAAGAAAATGTGATAAGACTATGTTTATGGCAGTCTGTGGATTTAATTCTAATAAAAGATGAATCGTGGATAACATTATATTTTAAAGAATGGCAAACATATTAACTCATCCTGTACAAAGAACATATCACAAGATGGCATTTTGAAATTCCAGAATGACAAACAAAGATCTATATCACTATTAAATACCATGCAAGATATTGGCAGGTCATATACCAAAGTGCACATACCTTATCAAGAAAACTCCTAAAACTGCAAGAGTAACAGCACATTAAATAGTCCTCTAATGAGAATCAGCAACTTGCATTTTTTTCACAATTTAAAAAATATTTTGAATAAACAGGAAGCAACAGAGGCAGTTAGTCCCAGATATATCCCCCCAAAGAACAACAGAAACAGCAAAAAAAATTAGACCTTTCACTATATGTGAAGTGGAAAAGTATGGATTTAAGCAAGATTTATTTAATGAAGCATTGCTAGCTACTGGCTACTCACATTGTTAGCTCCTCAGCATTCAACACTACATGCTATGAAATTTTTTCTGGGTTCTGTGGCATGGATGTTACATTGCATTACTAGCAAATAAGATATATTTTTATTTTTGAGATATTAGTATAAAATTAGTCATATTTGAATTTTACTTAATAAGTCTAACAATGCATTTTAACATTCAAATCAGGTATGAGGCAAAAATCCAGTTAATTTTGAAGAAAACAAGTATCATATTATGTGATATACCTGGTACAACAATATGGCAAACTAATTTTGTAAATTAGTTAGATTTGGATTTCAATAGCAAAACAGGGAAAGGAAAAAGAAATACTCACTAGTTTGACTGAGATGCTTCATAAACTAGATCACAGAAACTCACAACTCTACAACGTTAAAATATTTAAAGTGAAATTTTACCCAAGTGTGACCTAAACTTCATATGTTTTGGTTTAAATGTGGTGAAAAAATTGGCTACTTATAAAAGAGCAGGTTTTTGTTACAGTATATTTCATATGTTTCACATATTCTTTGCTACCTGATGGCATTGTGGAAATATACACAAAATTGCTTTCACCACATGGTGTCCATATTATAATCAGACACTTAATATTTTAAAAATCACATACAAAGAATTTTAAGTCATAGTACTTAGCAGTCTATTAAGTTTTAACAGGTTTCTCAGGAAGAGAAATTTAGAGTTGTATAGGATCTGTTTGTGTGGCCAATTGTCCTCATTCTCTAAATTAAAACATAACTTAACATGATCCAGTTATCTTTCAGGGCTCTAAGAAACTCATTCTAGGAACTCCTACTGATAATCAAAATCTGTGCCTTCCTAATACACTAATATAAAATGGCATAATGCTTGTATAGGACCTATGCATACCTATCAATATTTTTGCAATCACTTGTGGACTGCTTATAATACCTCATACAATACAAATGCTGTGATCAGTTGTAATACTGTGTTATTTAAGGAATAGTGACATTTAAAAGTCTTACATTGTCGATATGTAATATTTCTAAATATCTTCTAAGCACCAGTCTTGTGTGTACAGAACTGATGAATACCAGGGGATGAAATATGTCAAGTAACTACTAAAAACCATGATACCAAATAACAAAACTTAAGGCATTATATGACTTGTGAAATGCTTTAGTTATGAGGATGCCATTTGATGTTACTTCATGCTTGACTGTGTATTTTTCTGAGTCCTATCCTTTGCATGTGTACTCAGCAGATACTTGATTTGTATGTCATCAGATTATCTTTTTCAGCATGACATTATTCCTAAAACATTAGCTTACTAAATTATTATAATTAATATTGTGTGATAAACATTTTCTTTGCTAACTTGAAATTGAGTTTCTAAGATCAGCAATGTTGTTTATGCATGCTATAAGATGCAAACAATATACTTGCTTTTATTGATTCCTCTACTAGATAATTAGGTGTTCAATAACCCTGTATAGCCACAAACTTAGACATATTTCTGCTTGAAATTAGAAAACATATTTTTTGGAAACAAAATAACAAAGATGGAAAACAGAAACTGTTGTGAAGCACTTGATAAACACTATACAATCTATGTTCCTACAAGCAAAATGTGATGATAAGTGAATAGTTCTTCCATGTTCTTTTGTTTTGTTTTGTTTTGTTTTGTTTTGTTTTGGCTTTTGATTTTTTTTGAGACAGGGTTTCTCTGTATTGCTGTGGTTCCTCCATGTTCTTATCAACAATTAGAGGTTTCTTTCTTTTTGTTTTGTGAATGCAATGAATGATGATTGTGATTTTATTTGCCGCTATCTGTTTATTAGAGAGGTTTCACATCTTTGTACATAATTTTCACTTATATAATTCCATTTATGACTTTTACCAATTTCCTTACTAAATCCCTTGGAAGCAATTTTCTGTAGAGTTTTGATATTAAAATCTTAGCAAATGTTTCCCTGCCTATCAGTAACCTATGAAAGTGTTATATGATATTCTTACTTGAAAAAAATGAGTTTTATGTAGATAAATCTATTTAAGATGAACCACATGAATGATATGTGATGAGTCCTCTCCTTGTCCACATCTTTTTCATTTTGTCATTGACATTTAAATCATTAATCAATCTAAAGACTTCCTTTGTCTGTGGTATGAAATAAGGCATTAGGGATGTTTGATCACACTGTGAATGACTAATGAATGCAGATCTACATGGGACAGACAAGGTAATCCTTTGCCTTTGGGAAACACATTGGGGGGCCTAATGGTATAGCACATTTCCAACAGAATAAAATTTCATAAATCTTCCCAAATACATGTTTCTGCTGCATAAAAGGAAAATGATCTTTTTGTGGTCCCAATTCAATTAAAAATCAAAGTCAGCTTTGAGTTTGAGCTTTTGCCCCCAAAGAGTAGGAAGTAATTTTAACAATCTGATGCCCACATTCCCAACAGCTAGAGTGGATGGGTGATGGAAGTTTGTTCTAGTTTAGGGATTTGGCTGCAAGTTGTTACTGGTCATGCAAAGGGAGAAACTAAGTAAGCGAAGTTGGATTCAAGGATATATTTGGTTCATTTGCTATTGCTCATATGAGTGTGTGTGTGTGTGTGTGTGTGTGTGTGTGTGTGTGTGTGTGTGTGTGTGTGTGTGCTTATGAACTGCTGCTTGGTGTTGGACAAGCTATTAGGAAACTAATCCCTAGAGAATTATTCTCCCTTTCCACTGCTCATAATTCTTTATCTAGGGGTGGGGCCTTATGAGAATCTCTGATCCTTGTTGACATGTCAACTGGTATTGTCACTGTGGCGGCTGTGTTAAGTTACCATATTTTTGAGATTTTATGGTTTTCTGTAATATATAGATAACATTTTCTCACAGAAAATATCCTGGCCTTCTGGATGCTTTGTCTGTCCATTCTTCTGATAATCACCTTAATCACTTGGTATAGAGGTTGTAGTGTAGATGTATCATCAAATGAGACATAAATGATGGGCCATCTCATGGTTAATACTTCTCTGCATTCTGACCAGTTATGGATTTCTGAAATGGCCCCCAACTATGGCATTAAAATGTTTATTTGATTAAAGGTGAGAGCTACATTTTCTATAAGAATTTAGAATATGCTAAAAATTATACTGATTTAGCAAATTATTAGTAATAGATTATCCTCTCAGGTTCATGATCACAGGTAGGTGACTAGGTTCTGGGTCCTCTGGCAGTCAGGGCTGTGGGAAGTGCTGGGCCAGCCAGTCACTTCCCAGGGCTAAGCAAGATGGTGAGTGTCAAAGACACAGACCCCCCCTCCTACTCACCAGAGAGAACCACACTGAGTCATGTGGAGTCTGGCTTTATTGTAACAGACATGCACTTACATAGAGTTGAGAAAGTAGGTGGGGACCTCAGGATGGGGTGAGGTGTGAAGGCCAATAATATCTTACCATGCCAGCAGTAGCTAGTCAGAGGCCGTTTTCCTGAGTCAAGTGATAGCTCATAGACAGGTCTCCAAACTCTAGCCAGGCTCAGGAAGTTCCACTAGGCCTTTTATCTGGGCCAACAGCTAGGTTTACTCTACCAGGTGTGAATTCCCTCCTATTGACCAGATCTCAAGTTCAATTAGAGAGTTATTGATTACTTCTAAGATATGTGTCCCTATTTATCATTGGGGATATCTTGCAATGCTGGTTATTGTTGTACCTTATAGACTTCACAAATAGGCAAGATTGTTGATTGCTTTTTCTTCCTTGGTAGCTTTCATAGCACCTTAGGATACTATGAGAGTTAGTCCTCAGAGAGGATGCTTCCAGGTCAATTCCCGCTCCATTCTTCCAAGACCTGTATCCAAAGTGTGTGGTGCATTCAGCAACAGGGTATTACTCTCCAGTTCAGGGGTCAATAGCAACAGCCTATATGAGTTTGAAAGATTCATCAACTCAAGATGTTTTACCTGAATTCATATTACTTTTTAAAAAATTTGAAAAGTCATATTTCCTTGGATTCAAAAGAATTAGCTGTAATCTTTAGATGCAGTTAAGTATAATAATGAAGATTGGACTCTGTTATTTTAACAAAGATAATATGTCTGAAATTAATCTTTAAATATTGTACTTAATATAATTTGATATGTTTTTAATGCATTAAGAGCAATTTCAACTTTCTGATAGTTTTTAAAATACACATTTTAAGTTGAAATTCAACTTCATAAATTGTTTCAATATTTAAAAGAGATTATGAACTTTAAGAAATTCTTGGGAAGAATCTGTTGAAATATTTATGTGATTCCTCTGTCTACTAATGAACAAATTACACTGGCATATTTTACAAAGTGAAAATATCCTAAAACGTATTTTATCATAACATGTATTTTATTATATTTGAAATCTAATAAGATTATAAAATGTAATGGACTTCTTCTATTCTATCTTATGTCAGATGATGATGTGAGGAAAATAGGAGTTGACCACTCTCGTTAGTTACAGAAAGCAGGACAACTCAAATCACCATGTATACTTATTGTATGAACCATAGCTGACCACATATCATTAAAGAAAGAAACTGAGTGAGTTCAAAACCTGAAATTTTTTCAAAAATGCTGTATGTCTGCTCAGAATGCCAGAGAATCCTGTATGGTGTTTTGGTGATAGAGAAGGATGACAAAATAATACTGGGAATTTATCTGTATAAATTCTCCATTAGCCATGACAGGGACATGACTGTTCCCCATGAACTCAAGATGAACCACATGAAAATTAAATTTGCCTAGGATTTTAAGTGATGCCAAGAGGCAAGGAACACCAAGGGATTTGACTACACAACTCTACGCCTTAAGAGAATGGCTGTTCTGTGCTTCCTTGGAAATTTTTTTCACTAATGGTTTCAGTGGACTTGGAATTATTCCCAGAAGAGAATGAATTGAAGGGGCATTTGCTAGTGTCAGAGATATAAGAATAAAATGTAAAGTGACCCTGGACATGAGGGGTATGCTCTTATCTAGGTAGGAATGTTAATCTTCAGTTTTCCACCTGTGTGTTTTTGTGGATCCCTTTGTATACACACAAACAAACACACATATGTATACATAAACACATATATTTGTATATATATAGTATTTTGATGACAACTATCCTATAGATGTCTCACTTTGATTAGTATTTCATAAATTTTTAACATTTAAATTATCTAAACATATGCTCTTAGGTTAAAAATAGAAAACGACTATTTTTATTTTTTCATCAGTATCCAATGTTAGATTGTTCTCATTTGTTCTTGTATAAAATCATTGGGAAACTCTGGCCATTTTCCCTCCATCTTGCTTCTAGTATTTAGCAAGAATTCTCATTTCTTCAAGGATATACAAGTTTTTTTCCACCTTAACATCCAAGCAGCAATCTCACCTAACAAGCCCCTTCTTGCCCTCTCCTATTCTTTTCAAATCATTTGTAACTGATATACAAATGACTTGCCTGCCTCATGACTCTTCTGTCTCCTCCTTTACTATTTTGGCAAGGTTTGACTGCTTTGAGCTATGGGTTAGAGACTTGACACTATAGGACTATTTAAAGCTCTTCTAATTCTTGCCTTGTCTAGCTGTCCTATCATAGAAGAGAGCCATACAGTGAGAATATCAAGACCCATGAAAACTTGATAAATGCTCAGGCTGTGAATCACAAAAGAGTTATCTAAGCTCAACAATCTAAAGATGCATTCAGATAAACAGAAGTATAAGTCATCTCATGCCTTTCATGTTTTCCCTAGATGACTTCTCATTTTGCCATTCACACTCAAACTTTCACTGACCTCAAGATGGAGAACATACCATTTCTGAGATGGACCTTTTGTCTTATTCCTAAGCACAGTGAGGTGTCTGGGATTTCACTCACTGAGTTTTAATAGCTTATTACGTTTTTGTATATAGTAGAATAAACAGGCATCATGTATTTCAGAATTTTCAAACACCTTTTAGTTCAAATGCTCAGTGACTTTACTTTCTTCAAGATCCGTCAGATTGTCAAAAAGTGAGTGAAAGTTTTCTCTGCCTAAAAACAGTCCCTATGCCATTTGTTCTAGTTTAGAAAGTTGGAGGAGATTTGATAGAAAAAGTAACTTGTGTCAATATTATTGAAATTGTGCCAGATCCATTTCTTTTTCTTTCCTTTTTTCCTGCAGATGGTGTTGTTCAGGACCAATACCCAAAAGTCTTGAAAAGCACCTCATGACGATCACTTGATCTCCAGTTTTATCATCTGCTTGCACTTGGCAAAAACTTTATGTCATTCTGCAGGTAATTTTGCAAGGCAAGCCAGTCAGTATTGTGACAGCAGATGATGGGGGAAAAAGGCTGCTTTTTTTGTCCCTGTAAAGGATGAGAAGGAAGGTGAGAGGGAATTCTGTTGCCATTTTACTCTGTGTTATCATGTTTTAGCTGTACAGTGTGAGAGTCCCATTTATCTGCAAAAGTCACATGACATTTTTTTTACCTCACTTTGGTAACCTAAGTTTTTAAAAACCATTTAATTGGGGCCAGAGTCTGCAATGGTACTACACAGAGTTTGAAAAAATAAAACCAATGAATGTATAAGGACATTTTGTGTGTTTTAAACTTTCAGGGCTTAAACTGCTGAGGACTACTATGACTGATTAGTACCTAGCAGTCTGATTTCTCCAAAGAGAAAAGAAAGGGGAAAGCCACTCATCATTACACACAAGAAGCTTAGTGTCAGTTCTAAATAATAAATATTCAGGAAGAATAATATAATGCTATATTTAGGCATTATTCATCTGTTGTCTGTGTAGATTTCATATTAATCAATTTCACCAAAATATGTCCCCCTTCTCTTCTAATTGTATTCCAAGTTTATTTTCTGTTTGTACCTCTAGGTTTCTCAATACCAAACTCAAAAACATGTCTTTCCTGATAAACTCAAATCTCACAAGCTATCTTCACCACACTATCACAGCTAATTTTCTCCTTTCAATTAAAGGTCATAGTTTGTTTGAAAGAGCACAAGGAACTGCAAGAAGTATATTGACATTCTGTAAATGAGAGCTGAGCAGCAAGGGGCATACAGTTAATGGACAAAAGATCATTGCCTGGGTCTAACCAAAGCTTTAAAGCTTGGTATTTTATTCCCTCCAAAAAAGAGGTGGGATAGAAGACAACAGTGAGCCATGGAAGAGGATTCCACACCTTCCAGTGAATAGCCCTGCTGCCCCTCTCTATTTCTTCCTACAGATAGTTTGATTCATGGGATTTAAATATTTCTTGGAGGTGAAAAATTTATGCTTTCATTTTATTATATTCAGCATAACAATATAATAAAGTTATATTTCATCTCTAGTCATCTAAAAATACATCCACATACATAAAGGTAAAAGTTATTCTGAGGGACATGTCAGATATCAGGTCTATTGAGTCAAAGGCTGTGCAGTATACATATGCACCTAATGTTTCATGATATAATTATGAATTAAAAAAACCCAAAAGGTGAATGTTTAAGAGGTAACTTACACAAAGTGAATTGCTGAAGTATATTTTCAGGCTATGCTAGAGAAAACAATGATGTGTTAGCAATAGTACAGAACACTTTTTTTCAGAGAGCACAACAATGGAGGAGTCTTATTTTTTGAGGAGAAATACTGGGATCATATCCAAATCCAGTAAAGAAAAAAGTCTATTTATAGATTGGGTGTATGGGAGTAGAATTATTTATAGGTAATGTCTTAGTTGCTTTTCCTCTTGCAGAGATAAACTACCCTATCAAAAGAGACTTAAGGAAGAAGGATTTACTGTAGCTCACAGTTCAAGGGTACACTTAATCATGGTTGGGAAGTCAATGTGGCAAGAGTTTGAAGGAGCTGTTCCCATTGTGTCACAGTAAGGAGGAAAGTAGCAATGGATGCCTGTGCTCTGCGAGCGTTTTCATTTTTATGTAGCCCTGGACCTGAATCCCAGGAAATGTTAGGACCCTACTTTAGGGTAGGGTTTTCCACCTTAACCTAATTAAGATAAATGCTCACAAGCATACCCTTTGTGTAACCTAATCCAAATAATCTCATAACTGATGTTCCTGTGATGGCCTCCTAGGTGATCCCAGGTCCTGTCCAGTTGGCAGTCAACCCTAACCATCAATGGTAGGATAATTCTTTGCTCAAGGGGTTTAATAATAAACTAACTGAAATATTTATAGGTTAAGATAATATGAGGATGGTGAGACCAAAATGGGGAGGGGTTTGACAAGAACACTCAATAGGATTCTTATTAAAACTTGACATTAATATACTTCAACACAGAAGTTCAACTCAGGACCTAGTTAAAAATAGAGTCAGAGGAGCTCTGGTTAAGGTTAAGGTTAAGGTTAAGGTTAAGGTTAAGGTTAAGGTTAAGGAAGTAATCTTCTTCACTTAGAAAAAGGTATTTTGAAAGTTACAATTGTAATTTTGAATCAGTTATAATATGTTAATTTAGTGTATATATAATATCCTCTCTTTTTACTGTCAATGTTTATCTTTAATGACTATCATTGAAGGGAACAATAGAATTTTAAAAGAACTAGATATAGACAAAAGATGTTCCATAATATTCAGATTTTTTCAATAATTTTTAAAGAAAGAACATAAGAAAAGCAAATTTTACAAATGTATATGTGTTATATGTTTCTTAGCATAGTATCAATAATAATTTCTGGTTAAAATTAGTTATACATAATAAAGGAGCATATTAAAGTTTGAAAAGATAAACCCAATGGCTCTTCATAAACTGTGTTGCATTAAAATATTACATAAAAGATGTAAGAAAATGGACATACACATTCAATAAATTACAAACCAACAGCAATTGTAAAATGAATAATTTGCCTTGTGCATAAATGTTTTATTTCACAAAAGGCATGTCAATTAAAACAATGAGTAAACATTCTTCAGTATTATTAAACTGTGAATTCTTTTTTGTTTCTCGGGTGTATCTAAATAAGCATAACGAAGAAAATTATAGGTGTCCAGGTATGAATTGTGGCTGGAAACTGGGAGGCATTGGAGCCATCATTGGGAATGAACAGTTATGTGGTGCTATTATTAATTCACTCACGAGAGAGAATGGAAAAGCAAAATATCAAAGAAGCACTGGGAATGACTTTACTAATCATGTGGACCCTTTGGGCAAAAAAGCCTCAGAAGTGTACTTTAGTCAAAGAGACCATTAGACTGTATCTTTATTAACTTACAACATCGAACATGGCAATGGGTACCAGGAGGGCTTCTTTGAACACAAAGCAACAAGGGGACATTCTCCAAGCAGAAGACAGGTGGTTTGTAATCCATTACCCAACTGCTTTATCTCCAAAGGGAAAAAAATAATAACCCCTATGGTCCATGTTCACATTAAAATAAAGAACATATAGACATCAAACATTCTAAGTTTTTTAAAGAGTCATGAATATTTATTTCCCTTATACATAATTCAAAATAGACATTAAAATAGAATTTGAATAACTATATATAAAACAAATTGTACTAATCATGCAAATCCCATTTTTATCTTTTGCTAAAGCTATTTTAAAGTTTCATGTAAAGCTGCATATGCTGATATATGTACATTTTCCATAATTTCAATATTTCACAATATTATAAATTAGCACGGTTCAATGGAAGTCATGTGTAGCACTGAGTCTCCAGAAAAGTATGAAGACTCATTAGATAATTCAATTTGGATTATTTTACAAAATATGACTTATATCAGAAGAAAAATCAATGAAGATATTAGATATATCACAAGTGACCTTCATTGTAAACTACTGATGATGTTTCTTTACAAAATATAAAGATAAATCTCACTGAGGCTATAGAATATGTTGTAACTGGAGTATCTTAAAACTAATGATTCTAAAATGAGATTACAAAAGGGATAATGTATGATATCAAAATGAATGTCAACTTGACAGCTAGAGTCTATTTAAAAGAGAGAATGTCAATGGAGAAAATATTCCCACCAAAATGGTCTGTAGGCAAGTCTGTGGTACATTTTTTTGATTGACGATTGATTTGGGAGGGCGTGAATCACCTTCAGTAGTACAACCCATGGGCTAATAGTCCTAGTAGCTTTAAGTAAGCAGGCTGAGAAAGCCTTGAGGATAAAGTCACTGAATATCACTCTTCAGTAGTTTCTGTATCAGTTCCTGCCTCAAAATTTTTTTCTTGACTTCCTGTCCTAATTTCCTTGGATGATATACTGTGATATCACCACGATAGAAACCCCGACTAATACTGTTACTAAAAAAAAAAAACAAAAACAAAAAAAACAGTAATTTATCATTATTGAAAAAAAGTTAACATTTTTACTGTTTAAGCAGGGTCATGATATTACTACATATTTAAAATGTTTTACAGCAAAAACCAGAAACTGAAACTAAATATTGGGTATGTATTGGGTTGGGTGATAGAGTTTGCTTTCCAAAATGTGTTCTGTTGTTGATCGCCTAATACATTGCAAAGAATTATTTAATTTAGAATACCAAAAATATTTTTGGCTTTTTTCCAAAGAATTCACCTAATTTTGTACAAAAGGGGGATATCTATGAAACAATTTTCATATAAGTATTAAATAGAAAAACAGATTGAGTCAAATCAGAGATCAACTATACTTGAAGATGTGACATGCCATTTCATATTTCATTTCAATAATTTGTAAATTTTACTTGTAGTCATAAACTAAAAATTTGTAATATATTTTAATAATTTCATTGAACAAAAAACATTATTTCTGCTGAATAACTAGACACTGGAACTCAGGATTTGCAACATTTCTGGTCAGCAGGATAGTTCAGGAAGTCATGCATGACTCTACCTCCAAGATGTCACTATTTATTGAATGACAATATATTCCCAACCTATACTGTATCCTTGACTATAGTTTGCAAAGTAGTGCCAATTTCTCTTCAGAGCAGGCCACTGGTAAACATAGGCCCACTCATTCCCATTTTAATTATCAGTACTAACTTTCAAACAACACATTACCCATCACAGATAAATATATGTAATAATCTGTATTTATGAAGGTTGCCAAATAGCTTTAAAAGGGGGATTAAAAAGATCTACCTGGAGGGAGATTCAGAGACCAGATATAAAAATAATAGCAAGGAGAACCATAGAAGTAATTAGATAAGACATTAAGTAGTACAACTGAAACTCCATTTAAGGCAGGAAACCTACTAACAGAGTCACAGTGTTAAGACTGCAAAGAATCCAGACTATGGAAACAAGGTTCAGGACCAAGTTCAGAGCATAAACAGATGAACAGACACACAGACCTAGGGATGACACAATTCACACGAGACAGATCAATAGTGTGGTTGTTGTTGAGCTGAGTCCTAAGGCACAGTCAGGATTTCTCTGCCTCTTGGCTCCTTGTCACACACACTGGTTGATGAGATGACAGATGTGGTTTGAATGAGTGGCATTACCGAGGTGTGGCCTTTTTGGAGTAGGTGTGGCCTTGTTGCAGGAAGTATTTCACTAGCGGTGGGCTTTGGAGTTTCAGATGCTCAAGCCAGACCCAGTCTCTCTCTCTTCCTGCTGCCTACAGATGATGGGAGAATGATATATATATATATATATATTATATATATATATATAATATATATATATATTCTCTTATTGGTTGATGAATAAAACACTGATTGGCCAGGCAGGAAGATAGCCAGAGCTAGGAGATGAGAATTCGGGGAAGTGTAGGCAGACAGGCGTTGCCGTGTAGGCCACCAAAGAAGTCACAAGTCCGGACCCTTCTCTGGTAAGAAGAGACCACGTGGAAATTCTCAGATTAATAGAAATGGGTTAAATTAATTAAGACAGAGCCAGCCCAAAAGAAGCCCTAGTCATGGGCCAACAGTTTCATAATTAATATAGTATCTGCATGTTTATTTGAGGCTGAAATGGTGGAGGGTCCCTGCCTGGCCAGAAACCTCTGCAACATACAGGTGCAGATGTGGAACTTTCAGCTACCTCTCCAATACCATGTTTGCCTGTGTGCTGCCATGCTTCCTGCCATGATGGTAATGGACTAAACCTCTAAATTGTAATCCAGCCCCAATTGAACTGCCAGGGTAGTGGTGGTCTCTTCATAGCAGTAACATTCTGAGACAATAGGTTAGTTTGTCAGTGTTCATAGCAGTGTAAAGTGTCTTCTGCATACTTCCCAGACAAGGCTGTCATGCTGTTCTTCATCTTTTTGATATTTCTAGTCTACCATGTGCTTATACAATCACAGTGCATTTGGTATATAGTTGGTAGTGTTGGTATAGTTGCTTTGTTTTTATTTTAAATTGATATATTGTCAGTAACTTTTTATTTTAAGGGTAAGTTATTTATCATTCTGTACTTCATGGGTTGTTTCAGACAGTGTTAAAAGTCAGTCTTTGCTCAGGCCATACCCACTATAGTCATACCTTTCCCACCCTCATAACTGACTCTGTATACAGGTATGAGGCTATCAGACTCCAAGCTACAGGGGCTACCAACAGCATGCTCCATATGACAGATACACATTAACTAAATGGGTCCTTCCTGCCTACCTTCCCTATACTCTCATGGTCACACATTACTTCTCAGTATGCAGGACTATTTCCCTTCCATCTGATGCCACAGAATCAGAGACAGGATTACTTGCAAACAAGTACTATGGACTGTGCATCAACCACATGTCATAGAGCCTCTCCTTTCATTGAAAACCTATAAAGGATTCCCAGTTTTCCTTATGAGTTGGAAGTGACCATAGAGACCTCTACCATCCTATCTATGCATGGCATGGGACCCTGGATCTCATCAGACCTGCCATGCTGTCTCTCCATGACATTAACAAATCCTCAGCATAGGACTGTTCCAGACCCCCTGAATGAGGATGTCGGTTTGGAGGCCTGGTTAATCTCTGGGGCCTCTGGTAGTGGATCAGTATTTATTCCTAGTACATGAATGGGCTTTGGGAACCCATTTCACAAAAAGGAATACTCTCTCAGCCTAAACACATGGGGGAGGGCCTAGGCTCCAAATGATATGACAGACTTTGAAGATCCCCCAAGGAAGGCATTGCCCTCCCTAGGGAGCAGAAAGGGGATGGGATAGAGGGTTGGTGGGGGACAGGGGAGGAGGGAACTGGGATTGACATGTAAATTAAGCTTGTTTCCAATTTAAATTTAAAAACGGATAAAACAAATCTTCTAATAAATCTCTTAGCCAAATGGACAATCCGTATTACTGTTCCCCTTAAGCCCCAAATCTGGGAACTTTCAGGTGGGAAGTATTATCTACATGAACAATGAGAGGCAGAGTCTTCTTACTCTGCTTGGCACAAAAAATAGAGACAAATGCTGCTTGTAAAATAAGAGTCACTCAGTGCAAGACACTTACTGAAAGCACTGTCTTACCCCAATGCAGAATAACTGGGATCAGGCTCAACCTTATCTGTGCACTTGTCTGTTAACTTCCATTGAAGGCTTATTGAGGGAAAGCAAGCCTGATGGAAACCTTACATTCCAAGCTACCTCAAATGATGTAGATGATGATGTACTTTCCTCCCAACAACCTCAATCTCAGCCCTCTTTACAGTTGCTAATGGCATCCAGTAATGTAACTATTAAGCCTGATTTTTTTCAGACAGTCTTTACTCAGAAAAAGTTGTTTGCCTGGGTTTTCTTTTGCTTTTTCTGCATCTCTTTCCTACACATGCTTTTCCATATTTTTGGCTCCCTAGTGCTCTCTCTCTCTCTCTCTCTCTCTCTCTCTCTCTCTCTCTCTCTCTCTCTCTCTCTCTCTTGTACCCTCATCCAGCTTTTACTTTGTAACTGCTTGTCTACCATATGACCTCCATGCTGGACATCCCTGCTTTACTCAAGAAGCATGGCTTTCTCTTTTCCTCTTTTCATGTTCTCCCAGGCAACTACAAAGATTTACAGACCATCTGCCCAACAGTTCTTTTAAACTTCTTAAATTATTTTATTAATGATACTAAGAGCCCCAAGACCAAACAGTGATGTCACTGGTAACATGTGGTACCCCAGGTGAGATTCCCCAACATTTCTTATGAATAACACCTAATCCGACATTTAGTTTCTTATCAATATAAGGAAATTGCTTTAACTTCTCCTCAACCACCCAGTCCCTATGATTTCCACCATAAGAATTCAGATAAGATTCACAGAAGTAGTAAGGAAGAGAGGCAGAATTTATTACAAAATGCTATAAGTCACTTTCAAGGCTGAGAGAAGGTACTAGCATGAAAGACTATGTGCAGGAAAACACTAGCATGGAGTAAGAGGGGACAGTGGCCCAAGGAACCACTGTGCCAATCTACGTGTTTAGATGAGTTCTTGCTTTTTTGTTCCCATTATTTTTATCTAGTTTCTAAAATCTCTGTACAGCTTTCTGAGTGATACTTTCTGGTGAAGGGAATGGACAGGCTCATTCGGGTTAACTGTTAAGGAAAAAGACTGCAATTGGCTTTGTTCTATATCACAGGACCTCATGCTTGACAGATTCCTATAAATTTTCAGTCCAGAAAATCAGTCCTTTACTCACATCAGAAAAACAACTTAGATCACATTCATCTAATAATCAAAGAAAGATATAAAAATAAACTCTATAGAAATAGCCGCATTTTACTGGGAGTAACACTCTCTCCATAGTGAACCTCAATAGAGTTCTGCCATGCCCTCCACACTTCTCCGTGGATCTAATCCAAAGCTGTCCTTTTAAGTGGCATTCTCGATTTCAAGCAAGAGCCAGTAGTTGTGATGTTTTCACCCTTCTTTTACATTGCATTTTAAATTGTTTTCCACTCGCAAAAATTCATGTGTACTAGGAACACGGGACGTGAGGCCTGAAACTGATTATGAGCAAGTCATTCTCACTCGGTGAGCTTCGATGATGCTAATTTCTCACCGGCTAACAACAAGAAAGAGAAGGCTTAGTGGGCACAGGACTCTTGTTGCTCAAATATGGGGATTTAAGTTTGAATCCCAGATATCTTTGTGTAAAGCCTGGGGTGATCACCTATGTCTAAAACCCCAATGGAGGCAGGTAGAGACCCAGTATCGCGGGAGACTTCTGGCTGTCAGCCTAGCTCCATGTTTCAGAACAAGGCTCTTTCTTAGGAAAATAAAGCAAAGTACGCTAAAACAACATATCCAACATCGTTCTCTGACCCCTGCATATAGTTATACACATACCCCACATCCACACCCAGCAAAATTAACAATAAACATTAAAATATGTACAAGATCTACAAAGATGACACCAACAATCTAAGCAACAGAGGAGAGGCTGTTAAATGCCCTCCCCTGATAATGAGATTGATGACCATCCTAGAGCCTTCATCCAGCAGCTGATAGAAGTAGAAGCAGACACCCACAGCTAATCACTGAACTGAACTGGAATTCAGTTGCAGAGAAGGAGGAGTGATGAGCAAAGGGGTCATGACCAGGCCTGTGAAACCCACAGAAACAGCTAACCTGAACAAGGGAGAGTTCTTGGTTCCCAGACTGATAGCTGGGAAACCAGCATGTGACTGATTCAGACCCCAGGAACATGGGTTTCAGTGAAAAAGCCTTGGAAATCTACGGGACCTCCTGTAGTAGTTCAGTACTTATCCCTAGCATAGATGTGAACTTTGGGAGCCCATTCCACATAGAGGGATACTCCCTGAGCCAAGACACACCTGGGGGGGTGTTGGCCCTATCCCAAAGGATATGATAGACTCCGAAGACTCCCCACCCCATGGAAGACCTCACTCTCTCTAGGGAGCAGAATTGGTGTGAGATAGATAGGGTGTTAGTGGGAGGCAGGGGAGGAGGGGACGGGGAGGGAACTGGGATTGACATGTAAAACGATTTTGTTTCTAATTTGAATTAGAAAATGGAAAAAAAAGATTATGTACTAATTTCTGAAATTCCTGAACACTCTCTTAAAAACATGTAAAGATATTCAATTTTGAGTACAGCATCTATTTTTTTCTGGGTAAAAATAAATGTATGTATCTTAATATTTTGAATATCAGTTATTGACATGTTACAGTCCCATTTATTAAGGAGTATGTATTTTGTAAAATACGTAGTGTGTGTTTGTCTTTTATTCAAGTTTTAAAAATATGCACATAATTTCTCACACACAGCTGGATTTGCTCTGTGGTTTTGGCTCTAAAAACTAGAGATGACTGCAACTCTAAGATGTTGAATATATCTCTGAAAAATACTGTCATAAGATCATGAAACTTTCAAGTAAACAATAAGATATACCGTGCAGTCTGAGAGACAACTGCATTTTATTTTCCTTACACAGAAATCTACAGGCAATGCTTTTTGCCAAATGCTATTTCAAAACAACAGCCTTGAAAGAAAAGTACTTAAATCTGTTCTACTCTTTTCAGAACACATCAATGAAATTCAAATATCCATAGCTAAGGAAAAAAATAGAAATTTGCATACATTTATATATGCAAACACATACACTTATATAGACATGTGTATGTGTGTATTATATAGATATAAAACATTTAAAGCATGCTTTCTGTTGTATTAGTAAATGGACTTTTTAATGATGTATTTGGTAAGGAAAAAAGGTTCCAAAGAAAAATCCTCCAGATTTCAAAACTGTCTGAATGAATGCACAATAATGAAATTACTCAAGTTCAGGTATTGCCTTTTTCTATATTTTTAGCAGCTGCCATTCTTCCATGAGAGCACATTCATTCATCCTGTCACCTAATTATCATCATGGCGATTTATGAGAGGCAAAATAGCTTGAGTGGCAATGAAAGATAACATGTTTTGTCCATAGAATCATATCCATTTGCCTTCTTCCAGACACATTCATCACATCCGTTTTATTAACTCTTCTCTGAAATTCAGACTGAATTCCCATTTTCTTTGCTCTCAATATGAATAAAATTTGCTTTCTGGGGAAAAAAATAAGCCATTGACTATCTGAATATTGTAGGACTCTGGCTCTCCTCAGAATATTTTTTAAGTTTTGTTTTCATATGCATAAAGAGGGAAATACTCATAAATGTTCATTTTAATTCACTTTTTATTTTTCTGCAGACCTACAGTTATTTTCTCTTTAAAAAGAAAGTATATTATAAAAATGTAGATTCAACCACAGTAGTAAATCTGACCAGGACTATGTCTCAGCGAATGCTCAGCTATTACCATGACAACTGTCTCTCACAAATTAATGAATAACCTTATCAGATAAAGTTATGAAACATTGATATGGTTTGGATTAGACAGTTTTGTATCAGCACATTTTATAATTTATAAAAGACCCTGAAAAGATGGTTGTTAAAGTCCACCATTAACATCTCTGCTTTTGAAAATTAAACATTTTAAAAGTGACTAAAAGTCCATATTTATTACTGAAAATATCTAAAATATAAAATAATGTAACATTAACACATTATAACTACATAACTTATAGCAAAAGTAGATGCATGTCAATTTTATGTATTGGGCTTCCAGACTATGTACATAGAATTTTGGGTTTAAAAATATCTGAAGTCCAATGTAAACCATATCTTAAGAGAGTCTCTGAGGGCTTGCATTACCGTAAGCCACTGTAAACATTGCTCAGTCTACAAACCCATATTGATTCCGTTTGTACACCAATCATCGAGCTAAAACACTAAGAACATGATGATGAAAGACATCACAGACCTCAAAGAACTAGAAAGATGCAGTGAGGAGCACAGCCACGCAAATCAATTACATGTTAATACTGTCATAAGGGAATATGGTGGATGCAATGGGAGTTTAGGGAAGCAGCCATTGCCTGACCTGAAAGAGGTCAGGGAGCGCTTTGCCCACAGGCTGGCATCCAAGCCCCTGAAGGCTCAGATGAAGGAAAGGATTTTGAGAGGCAGAAAGTATTTGTTGTTGATTGATAGCTCTGAGGCACCAAAAACACATGAGCAAGAAGATAATATGCCATAAGAAGTTCAGTTTGGTTGGAGAAGGATTTTGTGATTTCTAACAACTGACATTTCACTTCATAATACTATCTACATGCTCTTACAAAGTTCCTATATGAAAAATCCATCTGTGTGTAATATCATTTTAACAAGGACTTCCATCAATATTGATATTTCTATATTTCCCTTGTTATTTTAAAGCACCTACGAAGTTATTTATTATTAACTTGGAGTTATAGAAGGTGTATTGTTTTATATCTGTTCTTTAATCCTAATATTATATTTTCACATATCCTAAAATATACTTGACTTTTGTATTTTTCATGGTGTTAAAATATACAACCAAAATGACATGAAAGTGTGTTTATTTATTCCCCTAATAGTTGACAGTTTGAGATTTAGGATTATTTTTTAATTTTACTTTTAATTTTTAATTAAGTGTATATCTGTGTTTCGGTATGTACATTTAAATCAGCTTTCCTGACAGGTTTATGTATTTTTAAAACAAGAAAAATATCAACATACACATATATAATATGTTCTGTGATTATCTCTATTTTCTGGAAGCCCACAACTGGGAGACAAAGGCAGGAAGGCACAGCAAGTTCAAGGCCAGTCTCATTTACATAGAAAGATCCAGTGATATATAGCTTGACCCCAACTCTAAAGAAAGGTGGGAGAGGGGAGAGACAAAAAAAACATGAACAAAAGAAAACCTTAAACCTCCAGATAAATCTCCTAGAAAATCAACAATTTAGAAAATTTGGAGAGTGAGTGAAAGTGCTTTATGTCAAAAATACAGTGAAGCCAGCAGTCAACTGATAAATATGTGCCATTATTGGCTATAAACAAGACAGTTCTGTAGTTGAAGTGCTTGTTGTGTAAGTATGAGTTCAAATCCAGAACACATGTGCAAGAAGGTACATTACTCACACTTGGAATCCCAACACTAGGATGGTGGAGACAGGTAGCTCCCTGAGGATCACTGACCAGCCAGACTTTTCTACATGGTGAATTTCATACAAGTGAGAGATTCTCTCAAAATACAAAGGTAATGTCACCTGAGGAATGGTACCTAATGTCCTCTTGTCTCCACATTCACACACACTTGCATGCACACCAACTCACATATGTGCATCTCTAGATACAACCATACACAGACATGCACCAATGCACTCAAACTTGAACATATATATATATATATATATATATATATATATATAAAATTTTGATTTTTTAAAAGGTTCTCAAGCAGAGAGACAGCCCCTAACAGTCTAGATTAATACAGAAGATATCATAAAACATTTACATAATTGTATTAAAATAATTATTTTTATTTAATAAACCCTATGGGAATAGTTTTAAGTACATATACCTGCAAACAATGAATTTAGCATCTGCTGAAGAACTCCAAAGTTTCCATGGCTACAGGGAGTATTTCTTGTCTGTCTGAAATCCAACACAAGTCCTGTTTTACCTGCCACTCTACCATCAGGAACATAGAGTTCTCAAGTTACACCAAAATTGCATGATGAGGGGGACACACCAATGTCATGTGGAAGTAACATGTTATTTATGCTTACAGTTCATTAACTAGAATAGGACTGGATGCTCAACAAAAGGCAGTAGAAGAGAACAGTTACCCAACAACTGATTCTTCCTTATATCCTAAATAAAGATTTTGTGATAATATACCTAAGCCTTACCAGATTCAGTTCTCAACCCTAAACTATGTACCAAGTTGAGGTTTTAGCATACCAATAGATAAGGTTGGAAAGAAGAGACAAGACACCATCCTACTCAGAAATTCCCTAACATTTACAAAAAAATTTAAGAAGCAATGATAAATATGTCAATAATTTAAGGTTCATTTTTGTGGCATCAAAGTTGAAATTGTGGATATTAAAGGGGAGACCACAAACAATCACAGTGGGCTTCATAAGACAAGCAGAGTATGGATTTGTCCATAAAGGATAGCATGGTCAGACTTAGGTAGTCGTAGGAGGCTTGAGAGTATAGTAGAGGCAAGGAAAGCAGCAGTGGGAATGGTTACGACTGCTTCAGAGCACACTTGAGGACATGGGTCTAATTTGTGCACAAAGTACATCTTTGAGAAACTGTGAAAAATGAGATTTAAACCGGAGTAGAGAGTATTGCAAAACCACAAACAGAAAACTAGAAGTGATACAGTGAAAAATGGGAAACATTTAAAAATGCTTGGGCAAAAGGCTGAGATGTGTTTAAGATTTATTCTGCACTTATTTTCACAAGAATATAAATTTATGAATACAGTAAAGTTCAATGTAAAATTGGGTGTCCAGGAATAAACCCAAGCAAGCTGCCTGAAGAATGTAATGGACTTAATGAATCTAATAAAACAGAAGGAAGAGATGCTTGTCTACAAGCTACTTGAAACAACAGCTGGGAGGTGATTACTTGGCTAGGCCATGAGTTTCACTCTTAGTTTTCTTAAAGTGAAGAATAGATTTGTTTAAACAATTTAACTGGTTGGGCCAAAAGAAAAAATATCTGCACCATATGATCATGGGTTGTGCCGGGCGTTGGTGGCACATGCCTTTAATCCCAGCACTCGGGAGGCTGAGGTAGGCAGACCTCTGTGAGTTCGAGGCCATCATGGTCTCCAGAGCGAGTGCCAGGATAGGCTCCAAAGCTACTCAGAGAAACCCTGTCTCGAAAATCCAAAAAAAAAAAAAAATGATCATGGGTTGTGGTTATTAGAGAGTTTAGGAAAGATGCAGAGGCTACTGACCCACAATGTAACTCAAGATGGAGCAGGCAGGAGATGCTAGAGTTTGACAGGCACCGTGAGTATCCGTACACCATTCTTGGTAATAAACACCCAAACAACAAAAGTAGTGGATACAGTAATTCCACTGTGTTAGAAAATGCCTTTGCTGAAACATCACAGAAAATCCCTAACACTATCAGAGAGGATATGCATTCCCAAAGACATTTGAGGGTAGATATTTTACAATTGAGAAACTATATATATATATATATATATATATATATATATATATATATATATATACATATCGTTACGATGAAAACCTCAGGGCCATTCACCTAGCACCCTGACACTTCTGCCGATGTGCAGTCCCCTTTCCTTTCAACTCATCCTTTTCACATCTGCCAAACTACACAGCATTAGCATGTCTGCGGTTTCACACATGCTAGTGTAGTTTACTTGGTCACAATAAGATAGCTTACATGAATAATTAACTACCATAGTTAATGGTATTGCTTGGGAAGCACCCAAACTTCATTCAGAAAAACCACACAATCCTACAGCTGCAAGAAGCCCTTAGCCATTATTCATTAGAACCTCTGTTCGTGTAAAACCGAGTCTAAATCATTGTAATGACCACTATTGGAAAGTCTTTTGGAACAGAAGATGGCACAGTCTCAGATTGATAGTTGCCCCTAGACACCATAAAATATAACCACTTTCAGACTGCAAGTTTTACATTTAAAATGCTAAGAAAAAGCATATAGTCAATAGTATAGAACTTGTGAACTCAAAGACTTCAGAGAAAATACAGCAAAAAAAAAATTAAGTTAAAACAGTAAATTCCTAACACTCTTTCTTTCTCATGACATTAATTCATTTTTCAAACAACTCAAATAATGGATACATCCTTGTGTGACTACCAAAACCAAGTTGTTTTATAAAGTCAAGCTATTACCGGGTGTGGTGGTGCACACCTGTGGTCCCAGCACGTGGGAGATGCAGGCTAGAGAATCGGTAATCATCCTTAGCAACAGAACAAGTTCAAGTGGGACTCGGTCTCAAAACAAAACAAAGGAAGCTAAAACAAATCCCAGAAGCATGCTAGTTGGGAATACATAACACTTTATTTCATTTCAGTTAGGAATAATAGCTGGCTTGCTCTCATTTAATACTACCTCCCATTTAATAAAGGACAAATTAAGTCTCAAAAACAACCCAAAACTGAACAGTTAACTAATTACAATGAAATATCACTACAGCTAACCATCACCTTCTCAAGACTCTTCAGTCCTTCTGATTATGTCACTCTAATTAAGTCAGATGTGCCATTCTTTTTTTGTATTATTAGTATGTTTCCTTTTTATTTAACTTAGGATCAATCTTATTTTACATGTCAAACTCAGGTTCCTCTCCCTCCCATTGCCCCATGCCCCCGCCCCATCCTATCCCTCTTCTGGTCCATGGAAAGGGTGGGGCCTTCCATGGGGGATCATTAAAGTCTGTCACATCATTTCGGGCAGGGCCTAGGCCCTCCCCCTTGTGTCTAGGCTGAGAGAGTATCCCTCTATGGGAAATGGGCTCCCAATGTCCATTCATACACTCTGTATAAATGCTGTTCCATTACCAGGGGCCCCATAGATACATGCCATTCTTTCATCACAACAAAGATCCAGTGTACTTCCTCTATCCTCCACAATGTCCAACTCAGAACTCAGTAAAGTTGGAGGTGTAACACTATAAGCCTTGACACATCAATGCTGATTTTTTATAAATCTGTCAAGTTTCAAAATGACACTTGCCCATGAAATAAAGGAGAGCATGTGATGGCTACAAAAGTTAAAACTGAAAGTCCTACTTACTGTCAATAACATAGAGCTCACTTTTGGAGGAGAATCTTCAAATAGTTGATTTACTTGGAGATTCCATTGGATTGTGTTAAAAAATAAGGAGTCTAAAAAGAAGGGGCTCTTTCTAGTATTCTCCCATTCTCTCTCCCCCTTGATCGTCTTGTTTCATGTGCTCATCAGTTTTGTTCGTGTGTGTGTGTGTGTGTGTGTGTGTGTGTGTGTGTGTGTGTGTGTGTGTGCTCACACGTATGAGTGTGACAGCATACCTGGAGACCAGAGGACAGCATCAGGTGGCATTCCTCATCCTCTTTCTGGTTCAAAATAGGGTCTCTTGTTTGCTACAATGTATGACAGGCTTGTTGGACCATAAGTCTCAGAGAGAATCTCTCATGTCTATCTCTCATCTCACTATATGAGTGCAGAGATAACAGATGCACACTATTGTGTACCACTTTTCCATAAGTTCTGGAGATTTGAATTCTACTCCTCACATTTGTGTAGCCGAGCAGGCACTTTACCCACTGAGCTATCTCTTTAACCTAGGTTTATTTATTTCTCTAATCTTCAAGAGACAGAATGAACAAAAGTATGATAGAAAAGATCACTCAGTGAAATGTATGTGTGGCTTAATTTAAAGCTCTTAACAACAGCACTGCAATATATTCAGGAATATGGAAAAACATCATCTTTATGTGTCCTTTGTTCAATAATTCATAAGGTAAAGTGAGAAACTATTGAAAATAAGGTTAGTGAGCATTCAACAGTTTTGAATCTCTGTTCTTCCTTTGAGTGTGAATAACAGCTTCTTAGAAGGCATCCCATCTGTCATTTTCTAAAAGTCTGCTTCCACTACTAAGTATTATAGCATGAAAGACCTATTAAAATATTTTAAGTAAGCAAATGGTTTAATTCAAGAATAAAATTTCAACTCATGCATTGGCTTTCCATTGCTAATTTATAAAGTGAAGAAATTCCACACTCTGACTTCATGCCAATTTTATTCTTTAACAACCCATCAAAATTGTAATGATTTGCAATGGTTTACCAGTGGCTAATATTGTATCACTTTTGAGGACAACCCAGGGTTTTAGAAGTCTTAGAATATGAATGCAAAACATGGTAAATTTATAAGGAGTTTGGAATTGTTAAAGTTACTTTCACCCTTCTAGCCTCTCAGTTCTGCCATGATGCTGCAATATGTCATTAAACTAAGATGTCAGCAAGTGGCAGACTTGCTGGAACTCAAGTTCGATGCTCAACAACTAAGGTGATGCACTTCTCTTCCAGCAAAAGATAATTTGTCAGGTTCACAAAAAGGATTAACTTTTCACTTCAATCATTCTAAACATAAGTTCATTTGAATAAATTATGTTTACATATTTATGAAAATTCTTCTGAATACAGATTTATTGTATAGAATCTATATATAGATTTAATTTTGTCTAATAATTATACTTGTGCATGTGATATATCATGGATAATATTTAGGTTCTAAACTCCTAACAGGTGAAGACTGCACACTATGCTTCTATTCCCTGTGTTTTCATGAAATCTTCACATTTATGTAATACACAACTGGCATAACATAGACACACATTTAAGACACAATTATTACAACCAAGTAATGAATCTTGTCAATACCATTTCTACAAATAAGTCCTACTGTATTTCAAATTTTGATAAAACTTGTTTTCAGCTCATTCTTCTTCTCCTTGCCAGTCCATCTAAATAATGAGTCTAATAAAACTGGCATTTATGCAAAGAATTACACTACATAGATGATAAGAGATGAGCTGATTATATGTTTTACAATTGCAAGGGTAAATTATCGATAAAACTGTACATGAACTAACCTGACTTGTTCAGCCAAGATTTGACTATGTCAATTTTCTTATCAGGTACCTGTTTGTAGTACTCGTGAAGGTACAAAGACAAGTTATTTCTGTTGCATTAAAACAAAGGGCATCAGTTGGAGAAAAGGCTTCGAGAAATTCCTTTCTATAAACTTAGAAAGGGTTTATTTTAAATTTAGTGCTTTAACCTCCAATACATTTTTCTTATAAATGCTTCTTTAATATTGTTAGCACCAAAATGTACTTATTGTGCCATCTTCAGGACACTTTTGGAACAAAGTAAGTTGAAGATGCTGTCCTTGACAGAGACTTAAGATTATTATCAGGAGGATTTGTTTATGTATATTGACTTAAAATTATAAAATCAGAGGCTGGCAAGATGGCTCAGCAGGTAAAGGCATTTGCTGCCAAGCCTGACAACCCGAGTTGGATTCCTGGTGTGCCATGGAACAGAGAACTGATTCATGCCAGATGCTCTCTGACCTTCACACACACGCCCTGGCACATGCCTACAACCAATGTAGACACATATGCATGCAAGCAGACACACACACACACACACACACACACACACACACACACACAGAGAGAGAGAGAGAGAGAGAGAGAGATAAATGAAATGAAATTGAAAATTTTAAAATCCTAAGATGAATGCTTAAAATTCTATCTATCATAATTATCCAAAATTAATGTACAGATTTATCAAAAGTAGATATATTTGTGCATACACATATTTTAAAGCTCTTATACTTTTGCATTATCATCTTTAGTATGTATGATGCTTTAATGAGTTAGTTATACCAGAAACCAGTACATCATTTTAACAAAGGAGAAAACTCCAATTTAAAAGCATAAATGAGCTTAGTGAATCAAATAGCTATAATTCAAGTGTATATCTGTACCTTCAAAATAAATAATCATTCCTGCTAGATTGTTCTATCTTTAGAATAAAGGAGGAAATTATGTGTAATCTTTATTTATTCTTATTCAGTAATTCTTTAAAAACATATATAGTAAAATATAAAAATAATTCCTGATTATAAACATGTGTCAGAGATGTGAATATCTAGGTGATTTTTTTTTAAATTTTCTAACATATATTTAACTAAATATCCATAGTGAAATCAGGAGATATACCACAAATAGTGAAGTATAGAATTTTACAAATGGTTCATTGTAAAATACACAATGAACTATCCAGTTGATAAAACCATAGTACCCACATGAAAATGTGCTGCACTCCATAACTCTACAATATCTAAAGGGATCCAAGAACATGTTTAATCATCTGCAGTTATCATCCATCCTAGTCTGCCTACTAACATCCCACCTTCTCATACTCAAGTGTGCACTCATTTGGGCAATCAACTACAAGATTGTCTGAAGGTGATGCATAAACTACAGTGGTACATCTAATCTTCTGATATTAATTACATGGAGTGTGGGCGAAGTATAACATCCATAGTAAAGTGGTTTAGTTCCTCCTAAATAATAAATTCCATATGCATTCCATGATTCAGCTTGCCTATACCAGGAGAAGACATATATTTCTATTCCAGACCTTTTTAAAGATTCATTTCTCTATTAACAGTTCTATCCATCCATACATTCACATAGCCCTATATTTATGGCTACATATACATCTGTATTTATTCATATGCAGATGATAACATCTTCTCTAAGGATCCTATAGGTATCAAAAAAAGTCCTCTTGTGCAATCAGTTGGAACCATGCCCAGTAGTCATGTCATGGCTGAGTTCAGCACTGATCACTAATTCTCAGGCTCAGAGATATGTCATGAGCTTGAAATATCCAACAAGTTGTTTTACCAAACAGACTTTAAGTGACAAGGCCATCATCTTTATAAAAAGAGAATTTTTTTCCAAAATCTAATCTAATTCACCAGCCTTTAAAAACGAACAAATCCTCAAAAGTAAGGCAGGAGATAACAGTTTTCACTAACATAAAGTAGAAGCAAGATTTCAATAGTTTCCAATTGTCTCTAGCAGCCTAACTCATAGACTTTTTAATGAGAATTTTTCTCTTCTAGGGATGAGGTACTTTATGAATTATGATCCCAATTTTTAATACACAACAGAAGCTGTATCTCTGTCCTTAAAACACAAACTAAATACAAGTGAAAATGTGCTTATATACCAATGCATAGATATACACTATACATAAACTAGCATGCACACATTGTAACATACTGAATATAACATAATTGTGTTCATGTGAAGCACATATTAGCACAGATATGCATTCTATTTTAGGAGTTTGATAAAAGTTCTGAAGCCTATATCATGGGTTATACTGCTATAGAGCAGTGGCATTGTTGGGACCCAGTCCCCACAGGGTCTCTGTGAGTTGTTTTCCAGCATAACCACAGGTACCTCCTGTTTTCCTGGCCTCACCCACTAGTATCAACATCCTGTTATGAACCTTTCTTGTTTTGAAACATTATGCCTTGCCCCCATTCCCTTCTTGCTTCGTTGGCCGTGAGTGGGAGTTGTGGTTTCTTGTTTATGATAGGGTGTGGGATTGCATTCTGCTAGCAGGTGGTATTTTTCTATCTCCTCTTGTTATATAAACTGCTGGCTGCAATAAACCAATGGCATTCCCTTCTACTGAATGACCCAAATTGTGTCCTTCTTAATCCACAGACTCTTGTCTGATCTGGTTCTTCAGTCGTTGGCACTGGCACTGATGACAGGCATTATCTTTGATAGCCTCTAAATTATTTTAATTTGTTGTAAAAGCAGATGGGCATGTCACACCTGTGTCAAAGGAAGACACCAGTAAAAATCATCTGACTGTATTAAATATAATCTTTGAGTTTAAAAGGAAATTTGAAGAAGTTATATGATGTCTTAATATCATATTCTTACAACAAATGGCAGCAAACATTATGAAATAGTTATATAGCCACCCCAGAAGGAATGAAAATATTCTTAAGAGCCATTTGTGCTCTTCCCTTTGGCTATCATATTGTTTAAACAATGGGCCTCAAAAACTCAATATTTCCCTAAGAATCTCGTGCAGTGAGGAGAAAAAGACTAAAGACTGGTGGCATCCAGAGGGACATCTTGTCTCCTGGACAGATCATGTTACAGAGGGAAGATGATGATGGGTCAATGATAGCCAAACCTTGACCAGGACTACCTAGTTATGTGTGTATTTTACTTTTTGTTTATACCTATAACTCACTCCAGGTTTCTGAAGACAGACACAGAGATAGAAATAGGGTGCTTGTATCTCTGTTTTCCTTTTCCTGATGTGGCCCCATTGAATGATCTTACTGCTTCTGTTCTCCACTACTGTTTTATCCATTTATCAGGCCTGTTGAGGAATGGCAATCCGTTTTGGCTTGTTATGCCTGCCAGGACTTGGGTTAACAATTCTGGTAACTAGTTGTTAAAAGCCATATTAAGCCCAATGTACATCAATGACAATATCAAACCACTAGAAAATTGTTTGAATACATCAAGATGAATAAGACAAACTGTTTTCATACTATGTCTTAGATTACTAAGATTAGTATTTGTGATTGTCAGCTGTCCTAAAAAAAAAGTACCTGGAAGAATGGGAGATTGCCTTTTTAATATTACACAGTTTTTATTAATAACCTATATCATGTCATGTGGCTGTACATATTTAGTTCTATTTTCAATTGGCTTATGTAAAATCACAGGACTCTGAGTTCTCTGCAGAATGTACCCTGAAAATATAAAGGGCACTTTCTTTCATTCTTTACATCCATAATTCTCAAAAAATGTTCTCAATAACCTCTTTATTAAAAGGTTCTGGTATATCATAAATCATAAATACTGTAGGCAAGGGGAAAGGAAAAAGACATCAGAACAAATTTTTCATGTGAGCATTTTTTTGAAAGCATGAAAAAGGAGGTAAGTTTGGGGCATGCCCACGTATATGTATGTGTGAGTACCAGTGTTTTGACCTGTCAATCAATTATATGGATCATTATATCCATTTTTAAAACATTTTTACTTGATGTATTATAGAAAACTGGTTTTCTATTGCTTGAAGAGTTTTAGTAGTTGACATGAATATATCTTTGCTAAGTCTCTACAGCTAAACTTGATCTTATGTACAATAGAGTTTTTCTTCTTCTTGCCCTTGAAAGTCTTTGTTATACTCAAATGTACTGTTGTGGTATTTAGACCTTAGCTTCATCCATTTTTCAAAACCATTTTTCAAAAAATTCTTCTTTTCTTTTTCCTGGTTTTATATTACTTTTGTTGGTAGTTTCTCATAATATTTTCCATTTTATCTGAAGTTTATGTTCACTTTCCATGATACTTCTTGTGCCTGACATGATCTTAAGGAGTGTACACCAAGCAGGAAGTGTACACACACACACACACACACACACACACACACACACATGCACGTGCACCAAAAAGAGAGCATCTGATCCATGAAAATTCTGCTTCAGTGACTATGGAAGAAAAATACCATTTATCCTCCAAGCCTGTTTCTCCCCCCACTCTACAAATAGCTGGGCTATATACCCTGACATGCTTACACTTACACGGGACATCAGTAAACATGGAAAATCCAGATCTTCCTTGACTTCTGTTCCCTTCTTTGTTGATGACTCTACGACCTAAGAACCACTAGATAAAGATGTCTGGTTCCTTTAACACATCGAGCAGAAAAATTGACATCCACTGTCACCTGAGTCAAAGACGAGAACATCTCTAGGAAACATACTTGCACTCGCCAAACCACTGACATTGGCTGGGGTTGGTTGTTTCAAAAGTTTACATCATTGCTGTGCAGCTTCTCCCCCTGGACTGAGTATTCTCTTATGGATGGCAAGTTCTTGAGACTCAGAAGAGCCACAAGGTTCATGAAGGTTCTCCTTAACATGGGGTTATATGTGGTAGTTAGGGGTGAGCAGGAAGGGAGGAGGCAGAGGGAACTGCGATTTGAATGTAAAAATAAATTAATTTCAAAAAAGAAGTGGTAAATAACAGCTAGGAAAAAAAGAGTCTCATCTTTGTTGCAACTGCTGGCAAGTTGTTCAGGGAAATCCAGTGATACAATGGTTGAGAGCATCACCTGTCCCAGAACTGGCTGTTTGAAGAGTGTCTATGTTCACCTATGCTCCTGTAAGAAAGCATTGGTAAACAAAGCTGTATTTGGATGGAATTCTTTCTTTGGTCTGTAGTTCCTCTCTGTGTCTGGCATAAAATGTGTTTTAGTGCCTCTCCCAGAGAGAGACATACAACAGTAATTCACTGTGACTAACAGGATTTCTGAGAAACAGTGAGATAAAATGATATATATATTGGGAATTTTTTCATATTTCAGTAAGTCCACTTTCCTTTAGGAGTAGCTGAGAACACTCATATGGTTATTTTTCTGAACAAGCAACAGGTTATAAAGGAAAATGAGATCACAGGACAAGGACTGCTCCAGATACTCCTAGCTTTTAAGTTATGTAGTAGGACGAGGTTAATTCTGAATAAGACCTCAGAATACATCCAGCTTTTCCTGGTTTATTAATAAAACTGACATGGATGTTGTCTGGATTTAAATGAAGGGTGAGCCCATTAGTGGTAATAACAATTTAGATCTTTCAAATAAGAACCGGAGTTTAGTCCAAGATGATGTGGTTTTCCCCTCCCAGAGGGTCTCAGAAATTCCTAAAGAAGGTTTCAATTTTTACTTTCCTGACCAGTTTCATGGAAGTTTCATGGAGGGAAGGGGGAGGGAGGGAGGGAGGTAGGGAGGGAGGGAGGAGGGAGGAGAAGGGGGAGGGAGGGAGTGAAGGAGAGAGGGAGGGAGGAAGGGAGGGAGGGAGAATGAAATGCAATAAGAATTTTAAAAGTTGTCAGATCTCCTTGGTTTTTATTTGGTTGCTTTTAGCTTTTCCTAACTTCTTCTGTAAAAGATACCCAAATTACATTGTCTGCTACAAATCTTTATTTTATTTTACATTTATTTAACAGGTGTAGAGGTCAGAAGAAAACTTAAAAAAGTTGGCTCTCTCCTTCCACCATACAAGTCCCAGGGGTCAAACATAGGTCAAAAGGCTTGATGACAAGTACCCTTACCTGCTAAGCCATTTGACAGTTCATACTTCTGGTATTTCCTATCACAGTGTCAGCAACTGTAAGTGCTATATGTTCTGAGTGCCCTAAAGATGGTGGAGGGAATTCAGAAGTCTAAGAATTGAAGGCTGGTTGCCGTTATCAATGAGCAGATTCAACCACTGGCAAACAAAATTACAAAAGTATTCGTTTTCCTACAAATGCCAACAAGAAAAAGAATTGGGTGGGGATTAATGAAAGGTTCAGGCATTATGCTGGCCTGCCCTTGTTACCTGGTGGAACAGGCAGTACCCTGGTCAGCCCAAGGTTCCATGGGAACTAAGTCTGCACGCAGGTGCAGAGGACCCCTTTAAAAAGACAGGTCCCTGCCCATTTACACTCTGTTTCCTCTCTACTCTCTCTCTCACCTATGCGCGCTCTCTGCCTCTCTATGGCAACTGGCCATGGCGGTCAGCCATTATCCCTGTTCCTCTCCTCTTCTTAGTCTCCCTACTCTGCCGGGCCTTATAATAAACTTATAGTCAACATGTCTCAAGTCTCAGCATTTCTCTTTTCTTCTTTCTAAACAAAAGAATAACAACTAATACAGGAAAACTTTGCTACATCAGTAAATTCACACCAGAACTTTAAGTACCAGGAGATCCATTTCGAAATGTGAGAAAAAAAAAAAAAAGAAAAAGCTAGAGTTGGCATTCATTTCCTTAAACTAGAGTTTACACATGAAAACCTTGCATCTTCTCAATGGTTAATGGATCTCAGTTCTGAAGGCAGTGCTTATGATGGAAGCCACATTACCATTTACAATCGCTACAAATGCCCACACTCAGTATGCTTGTTAATGCGGAGGTTGCCAAAATATGTCTAATTCCTTAGCTGTGTCTAGAAGTGAAGTTTTATTCAAACCTACTTGTTTATTTATTATTTATCAATAGAAAATTCTAACCACCACGGCAACAATAAGTGCTTAGGGCAGAAACTGCATGGCCTGCAAAGTCTAAACTGTGTATGATTTGACCTTTTATAAAACGAAATCTGTCAGCTCCTGCCTTAGTTGAATAGGGCATAAATTCTTTTTTAAAAACATAATTCTGTATTGATTCTCTGGGAATTTCACGTCATGCACCCCAATCCTGCTTTCCTCCCAGTCCCTCCAACTGTGCCTCTCACCACTGCAGCATGCTACTTTCAGAGAATTAATTAAAAACAAGCAAATAAAAAAAAAACACCTTTCCAACACCTTTTGTTCATCCTAGTGGCATCAGGAGCTGCAGTGTGTCACCCAGTATACCATTTTGTCCAATCAGCCCCACCAGAAAAAATTTTCACTGCAATGAGTCATTGGTCTGGTTCCAGGCCTCTGGCATACCATCATCATTGGACCTTTACTGAAATTCCTAAAGGTTATCTTGCTGTTGCCCCAAGTCATGGAGATGCTGTGAATATAGTTCCATAGGACCAGTACTTCATGTACTTCATGTACTCTGGCATGTCATAGATGTGGTAGAGGTTAGGGTGGGCCAAACCAAGGCCCAGGTCTAGGTGGTAGATGAGCTGGTTGGCCTAGCCAATAGTACCACCCCCTTAGGCAAGGGGCAGAGCCAGCCCCCCTGGCCCATGAGGCCTGCTCTTCCACACCCAAGATGAGGGATGGGGACATTTCTCCTGAGTGCAAGGGGAGCAGATCTCCCATGATGGGGGACAGGGCCAGATCTCGTGCTGCCGTATCCAATGAAGGGCAGGGCTAGCTATACCAGGGCCAGTGAAGTGCCAGGCCAGCTCAGCAAGGCACTTGAATTTCAACACAATTGGTTTCTGTTACCCCCTGTGGTAACAAGGGCCATGGACTTCATCACAGATCCCAGTTGCACCAGAATCACAGACCTATACAGCTCTCAACAGCAGCTTGGGCCCACATGTCACCATGGGGCCTAAATTCTAAATTTCAATTTAATTGTGTATCTTTTAGTCATTAGTCTCAACAATATTAAAATATGGATCCTATTTTTCTCCATTTTTTGTTTGAATTAGAAACAAGACTGTTTTACATTCAAACCCAGTTCCCTTTCCCTCCCCTCCTTCCCTGCCCCACCAACTAACACCCTTCCTTTTCCATACCCTTTCTTCTCCCCAGGGAGGGTGAGGTCTTCCATAGGGGGTCTTCAGAGCCTGTCATATCCTTTGGTATAGGGCCTAGGCCCACCCTCATGTGTCTAGGCTCAGGGAGTATCCTCTATGTGGAATGGCCTCCCAAAGTACATTCCTATGCTAGGGATAAACACTGATCTACTACAAGAGGCCCCATAGATTTCCAAGGTCTCCTCACTGACACCCACATTCAGGGGTCTGCCTCAGTCCCATGCTGATTTCCCAGCTATCAATCTGGGGGCCAAGAGCTCTCCCTTGTTCAGGTCAGCTGTTTCTGTGGGTTTCACCAGCCTGGTCATGACCCCTTTGCTGTGTCCAGCTGCAACTGGATTCCAGTTCAGTTCAGTGATTAGTTGTGGGTGTCTGCTTCTACTTCCATCAGCTGCTTCATGAAGGCTATAGGATGGCATATAAGTTAGTCATCAATCTCTTTGTCAGGGGAGGGCGTTTAAGGTAGCCGCTCCTCTGTTGCTTAGATTGTTAGTTGGGGCCATCTTTGTAGATTTCCACACATTTCCCTAGTGCCTGAGATCCTATTTTTAAGATTCAACTTTTTAAAGAAAATACAATAAGAAGAAGTACTATGACAGCAAAAGGATTGAATGAAGATCTGCAAGTTTGAGACTGAGATTATGAAAAAGTGAAGAACTAAAACTAAAAACTTTGAGTAATATGAACATATATGAGAACAAATGAATGATTGATCTCTACTGATCTGAATGCCGTATGTGTCTTCATTAACATTCTGATTGCTGTGATAAATCCTTCCAATTGTAGTATATGTGCTGACAAAGCAAGCCTTGCTGTGATAAATCACCAAGACCAAAATCAACTTGGGAATGAAAGGGTTTATTATACTTTATAATTTAAAAGCTCATCACAGAAAAGCCAGGGCAGGAAGTCAAGGATGGAACCTGGAGAAAAGAGCTGAAGCAGAGGCCATGGAGGTCTGCTGCTTGCTGGCTTGCTCCTCAGGGTTTGAATAGTCTGCTTTCTTATAGTCCCCAGGACCACCAATCCAGGGATGGCACCATACACAATGGGCTGGGCCCTTCCACATCATCATCAATCAAGAAAACACATGAGGATTGATCTACGGGCATGCATTTTCTCAATTGGGGTTCCCCTTCTGAAATCACTCTTACTTTTGTCAAGCTGGCAAAAAATTAGCCAGCACAGAACATTTGGTCAACTTCAGCTTAAAACATTTTAGGAAATAGTAACAATGTGAACTTTTATTAATAATGTGCACTACTAATATACAGTACTTTGAGGATAAGGCCATCCTGGATCCCATTAGGTATACGGACCAATTTTTATATTTATTTCTGTTAATTCCTCATTTTTTTCTGTTATTTTGTTTTGGTCTTGATTTTTCTTTACCAATGACTCTTTTCATTAGAGTGGATTTAAGTCATAGAAGGCAGGGTGAGTGTTTTATCAATATTTGTATCACTTTCAGCTCACCCGGTATGAGTATTTAGAAAAGAAATTCAACTGTCGACATGAATGGCACAATTAATGAATGGTGCAATGAAAAATAAAATATATTTTACACATTGATTCATAACCTTAACAGATTTGATAAAGCCCTGCTTTAACTTTACTAGTTTGGAGGTAAAATCATATAAAAAAGGTGCTAATAATAGCTTGCATTCAAAGTCATCTATATGATTATTTGGATATTTTAGCTATCTGAATTTTACATTTTGTAGATTAACATACATTCTACTGACTTATCAGCTCCTCATCCAGATATTTGCCTACATGCTTACTTTTAATGTATTTGTGTATCACTTTGACTGTGCTGCCTCCAAACTAATGAACTGAGTTTAGAAGATCATTAGCCAAACAAATACAAAGCAAAATAATTATATCACTTACTCTTTCATACTCATTTTAATAAACAAATAATTCAATTTAAAAAAGAAAGCAGCATGGTTGATCAGTTTATAAGAGCAGGCACTTCTTTCTTCCATATTGTCACAATCACACTTGATAATAGAGCACTGTAATATAATCAGTGGTAGCATTTGAATTCCTTTTAGAAAAAAAGGGGCCTAAGGTTATCTCAATCTGTTTTAATTAGATTTTATACTTTCAAGAGTGGTGAGAGTAGATGACTCATATCAATGAGGGAGAAATGAGTGCCCCTAACCACTCTTCTGTGTTGTGTTATGTGGAATGGGGTCTATTAAATGCTTATAAATGAACAAAAAATGTAAGTGCATCTTGTACTAGAGTTCAAATATTGAGAAAATTAATTTTGGGTAATTCTTAGTAACTGATTAATTCTCTCTCTCTCTCTCTCTCTCTCTCTCTCTCTCTCTCTCTCTTCATGAAATCTAAAGATCTAAAGAATAGTCCTTTTATTTTAGTTTTGTTGCTTTTAAAACCAGGAATAATCAGTTACTTTCTTAATTGTGATAGTACATAAATACCCTTCAAAAGTCAGAAGCATTTCAATATATACTAAATGTTCCTTTGAAATAATTGAAAACCATTTTACTTAATTATATATTACAAAACCGCTGACACACTACAATTCTGAGCTAATTTAATTGAGTTATTGATTTGTAAAGCGTTTTTCTATAAAGAACTTCCATTATTCAAAAAATAATATTTATGCCTTTAAGGAACTTCCCCTTCCTTTCCTCTCCTAAGACGTTGATGGCTAGGAAAAGCAGAAATGAACCGTCACTACTACTGAGAGCATATTTGTTCAAACAATGTTTTGTTACATCTGATAAAAGGCTGTAGCTGAAGAGATTTTTATTAACTTCAAAATGTGTCACTTTTTCCTAACAAAGACACCAGAACCACCAATTAGTTCTTCCAAATATAGTCAGCATGCTATGAGGGAGTTCTGAGTATATAAGCAATGATGATGGGTACCAGTGGGGGAGGTAGTTAGAAAACCTACCTGGGAATACTTAGCAGGCAGGTTTCCCAGACATCGGGGGTTTAGAGTGTGGATAACAAGCCTGACAGGACAGCAGATCATGGTCTATAGATTATTTACTCAGCATGTGATCAGGAGCTTTAGCAAAAGAAGGAAGGAAAAAAAGCCAAGGAGTTTGAAGTTTAGCTAAAGTTTAGAAGAGAAAGTGGGCCAAAGAGCTCTTCCTGCTGTCAAAAAAAAAAAAAAAAAAAAAAAAAAAGGAACGCATGCTGCAGAAACTGTGCCAAAGGCTTGGAATCTGTGGGGCTCAGTGCAAGATCTAAAGGCCTTTGAACAGCAAATGGCTCTGAGCCTTATTCCTCAATGAAGAGTTGGGGAAAGATTAATATTGAGCATTTCCCCAACAATGTGATGTTTGAGCAAAGTCAAAGCTATTTGGCAAACATGGAACCTGGGGTAGAAAAACTGTCGTAATCTACACACTGCATTCCCTGCAAATGCTGCTGAGGTGAGGAAGCAATGGCGTGAGGAAATATTCACTTCCCTGATCACATTTTTCTTTTCAGCAAAAAGGGACGTAAGTGTGGCGTAGGGTAGGGGGAGTTCATTCTTCTCAAAGCTTTTGTCAGAGGAGAACAAAATGAAAACTTGAAGCACATAGTTGAAACCAATGCATTCAAGTAATTTCTGAAAGAAAACTTGTACGTTTGGAACGGTGTTTAATATGATTATTTCATGCAGAAGTATGCTGGGCTGTTTATTGGAGTGAGTCTCTCTCTCTCTCTCTCTCTCTCTCTCTCTCTCTCTCTCTCTCTCTCTCTCTCTCTCTGTGTGTGTGTGTGTGTGTGTGTGTGTGTGTGTGTACAGGTTCATGTGTGTGGTCACATGCAAACATGACCAGAGGTAAGAAACTAAAGTCAGGTATCTTGTACTCACTAAACTTCATTTAACCTGGGCCTCTCTAATTTGGCTAGATTGGTTGGCAAGCCCCTCTTATCTCTGCCCTCCAAGAACTGAATTATAGGTGCATCTCCATGTCCAGGTTTTCACATGGGTTCTATGCTTCCAAACTCAAGGCCCATGCTTGCATGGCTAGCACTTAATAATTAAACCATCTCTCCAACCCCTGGAGTTGAAATTTTCAAAGCATTTTAAATTGCATGAACCTCTCAGATATTAAATAGTCACTGTGTAATCTCTCCTTGTTGAGATCTATAGAGCCAAGGCTTAAGTATCCCCAAGCTGTAACAAAGTAGAATTTTTACATTAAAAGTAATGCAGACATTCGAAATGCTACCAGTTCTTTAACTTTTGTGTATTGAACTTTTCAACCATAGTCCCAGTGCTATATTTTCATAATGCAAAAGCAGGGAACTATTCACTAACTCATGGTGGTGGAGTTATTAAATGTTCATAAGCATGTATTTCCCTAGATTCCTTTGATGCCAATATTCTAAAGGTCAGATTAATCCTCCAGATGTGTCATGTTAGAAATTTCTGCATTCACATCTTGTGTTAAAATATAACTTAAAAACATAAAGGAACATGAAGGTAAACAGGTGAACTTGGAGAAGTAAAGCTGACAATTAGCCTTATGACTCTTACACATTTCTAGTAATCAATGCACTGATTTGTTTTCACCAACTAAACAGAAAATGACTGCCTCATATTCAGCAGCCAAGATTATAAGAACATCTTCCACCACATGAAATGCACCACACACATTCACCCAGTGATTTACACACACCACACACACACACAAACACACACACAGAGAAAAAGAGAGAGAGAGAGAGAGAGAGACAGAGACAGAGACAGAGACAGAGACTGACTTTGAAAATAACTCTTGAAAGCTGGGTGTTGGTGTCACTCGGGAGGCAGAGGCAGGCAGATCTCTGTGAGTTCAAGACCAGCCTGGTCTATAGAGTGAGTTCCAGGACAACCTCCAAAGCAATACAGAGAAACCCTGTCTTGGAAAAGAACCAAAAAAGAAAAAAGAAAAGAAAAGAAAATACCTCTTGTGCAATTTACAAATATTAAGGTCTGCCTTCTGTAATATTTATAAAGGATAAGGAGTATTAAAACCTAGGTTCCACAGATATGAACATTATCTAATGTGGCCATACAAGCAAACTTTTACTTAATAAAACACAGAAAATGAAATCCTAACCATAATATTCTCCATGAGCTTGAATATGCTGCTATTCTTTTAAAATTAACACATATTGTCCTAGGTGGTATATTTATGGACCTCAATCCATATCTTGCCATGCAATACAGACTTTAATTATTCAGTTTTACAGAACACAGGTTGCAACTTTCAGCTTAACTTTTCCTCTTTCATATGACTTAAAAAATCTCCTATTTTGTTCAGATAATATGTGAACAACTAAGCAAGCTTCAGGAATCCCAGAGATCCATTTCATGTGATTTTTCAAATTAGAAGACATGAATCACTTAAACAAAATGAAGGATATTAATGCCTGGAACAAGTTTGGGACTGTTATATAAGATTGCTAAGATGGTTTACAACTTTAATAACAAAACCTAACTTTACCACTTTGAGGACATGATCTGTTTGTGTTTTCTCCAATAATACAAAATTATTCAAAATCATTATAATCTTTCAGACATATTTCTCCCCAAGTCATGGTCTGTTATTATTTCCTGGTATTTTGTACTACACTAAGTCACCATTTTATAACTTAGTTTCTATATTCCTGCCTGTCATTAGGTCTTTTGGCTACCTTATCATCCCAATATTGTATTTGATTAATTTAAAAAATTACACCAAGAGTTGGTAGCACACTTTCATTTCCAAACCATTTTCTACATGATCCAAAGGAAGAACAATTTTGGTGACGATTCTAGTTTCGTATCTGCTGCCAAAACAAGTAACGTGATTTAAAGCAACTTTTGGAAAGTTATTTGGCTTACAATTCCATGGACTTACAAGTCCATCACTGAGGGGAAGCCATGGCAGGAACTCAAATCAACTAATTGAATAATAATCACATTTAAGAGCACAGAGTAACACATTCTTGCTGTTTGCTAGGTTGCTTATGCTTAGCCAGGTTTCTTCATTTGCATGGTTCAGGACCATCCTCATAAGGAATGGTGCCTACTATAGTAGGTTGGGTCTTCCCACATCAATCAACAATCAAGACAATTCCTCACAGACATGACCACAGACCAAACTGGTCTAAGCCTCAGTTTATTCCCTGGTGATTCTCAATTGTGGCAAGTTGACGTTTAAAACTACCCAGTTTAATACTCCCTTGTGTAATGTACCACATTTTCTTTATCCACTATTTGGCTTAGAGACATCTAGATTGTTTCCAGGTTCTGGCTATTATGAATAATGCTGTTATGATAATAGTTGATCAAATATTCTTGTGGTAGGATTGACAATCCTACCATTCAAGAGTGGCAATGCTGGGCCTTGAGGTAGATTGACCAGGATCTATCCCTGGTGTATGAGCTGGCTTTTTAGAACACATTCCCTGTGGTAGAATGTCTTGCCCAGCCTTGATGCAATGGGGAGAAACTTGTTCCTGTGTCAACTTAATGTGCCAGGATATGTTGCCTCCCCATGGAAGGCCTTACCCTTTCTGAGGAGTAGATGGGGGTGTGTTTGGGGGGAGATAGGGAGCAGCAGGAGGAGGGGAGGGACAGGGAACTGTAGTTGGTATGTAAAATAAATAAAATTTTTAAAAATAAAGAACAAAAGAAAAATGAAAACTACCCAGCACACAGGCACACATAGAATAAACATAAATAACCAGCACTATATCTATTTTACACATATGGATAATTGATGTCTATGTTCTGCCCAACAGAAGTAAATATAATTGTTATTTAACAGTATTATTAGTGATTTGGGGAAAGGTGGTTTGCTTTCTCTATCTCTTTGTTCCATGCAAATGCCTGCAGCTACTACCTTAAACTGAGTCTCATATAGCTGAGAAATAAATTAGGAAGAGGTTTGGTCCTCTACAGTATAGAACACAATACTAATAACGGAGTACTTATTTGTACCCTTAGGGAAATAAACTTCTATCTTGTTTTGATAAATTTTAGAAGCCTTTCTGACAAACATAGCTTTACTCAGTCCTAACAAATTAGTATCTAATGCAAATTAGGAGAATTTTTACAACTCTGTATTCATTTCCCATGATTTATTTCTATTCTTCACTACCCATGGTCATTTAACTTTCCTTAGCCTCTTGCTGAAGAGTGTATGCCCCCTCTGACACATTTGCCAGACTCTGACCAAAGGAAGAGGGCACATGGAAAATTTTCCCTGTGCAATCAGAAGGATTAAACCAAAATTGCAGGGAACTCTGGTATCTTACATTTCAGTCCTTTATGAAATAATCAGCATTAGCTACACAAGCTGACTCCATGATCCTGGACCTCATGATGGGACTCCACACAATGATAATTCATAAAGAAGTGAGTACTTAATCCAGCCCTGGAGAATGTGGTATTTATAGTTGCTGTGACCAAAGGCTAATGAAGAATTTACATCATAAGAAAAGTCATAAAGGATAAAGTTCTTAAACCAACAGAAGAATGGCTACAAAAGTAAGCCACACCTGTCCTGTCTACCTATAGTAAAACAGTAACCCCTGATAGTTAATAATCAAAATTGTCCACAATGTCACCTAAGTCAGCTTTTATTTTTTATAATTTTTATATAGAAACAATCTTATTTTACATATCAATCCCCTTTCCCTTGCCCTCCCATCCTCCCATGCTCCCACCCACCCCCACTCACTCCCCAAAGATAGTGAGGCCTTCCACAGGGGATCTTCAAAGTCTGTAACATCATTTGGGAGAGGGCCTAGCTAGGCCCTCCTCCATGTATCTGGAATGAAATAATATCCCTTGATAGGGAATGGGCTCCAAAAGTCCACTTGTGCACTAGGGATAAACACTGGCTCCACTGTTAGAGGTCCCATAGACTACCAGGCCTTCTCACTGGCACCCACATTCAGAGGGCTTGTTTCAGACCAATGCTGGTTCCCCAGCTTTACCCACTGGTCCATCTGGTTCTGTAGGTATTTCCAGCATGGTCTTGACTGCTTTGCTCATTCCCCCTCCCTCTCTACAGCTGGATTCCAGGAGTATGGATTAGCTGTGGGAGTCTGCTTCTGCTTACATCAGCTACTGGATGAAGGTTCTGGGATGGCAATTAATGTAGTCATCAGTCTTATTTTAGGGGAAAGGCATCAAAGGTGGCCTCTCCACTACTGCCTAGATTCTTATTTGGGGTCATCTTTGTGGATCTCTGAACATTTCCCTAGTGCCATATTTCTCTTTAAACTTATACTGGCTCCCTCTACTAAGAGGTATCTCTTTTCTTGCTCTCCTCTATTCGTCCCCCGATTCAGTCTTCCTGATCTGTCTTGTTTTCCTCTCTGCTTCTCTTCTCCCCTTCTCTTTTTCCTACCTCCCACACCTCTCCCCCCATACTCGCAATTTGCTCATGAGTTCTTTTACCTTTCCTCTTCTTTGGGGAACCATGTATGGCTCTCTTAAGGTCCTCCCTGTTTCCTAGCTTCTCTGGAGGTGTGGATTGTAGGCTGGTAATCCTTTGCTCTATGTCTAAAATCCATATATGAGTGAGTACATACCATGCTTGTCTTTCTGTGACTGGGTTACCTCACTTAGGCTGGTTTCTTCCAGTTTTTTTTTTTTTTTTTTACTTCTGAGTAATAATCCACTGTGTAAATGTACCACATTTTCTCCATCCATTCTTTGGTTGAGGGGCGTCTAGATTGTTTCCAGGTTCTATAAATAATGCTGCTCTGAATATAGTTGAACATATGACCTTTTTGTATGAATGTGCATCCTTTGGGTATATGCCCAAAAGTGGAATTGCTGCATCTTGAAGTAGGCTGATCCCCATTTTCCTGAGAAACTGCCATATAAGTCAGATTTTTAAATATGAGAAGATTCTTGCTAAAAATAAGGATTTGTGGTGTATTTATTATTTAAATGTCCTATCCATGCTGGACTATGACAAGTTTGGCTAATCTTGTGTGTGTGTGTGTGTGTGTGTGCGTGCGTGCGTGCGTGCGTGCGTGCGTGCGTGCGTGTGTGTGTGTGTGTGTGTGTATTCCTAAGGGCATATATACAACCTGCTTAGTCTATAGAATGTTACATATATATATGTATATATATATGTAATATTTTATATATATATATATGCATATATATATATAATATTTTAAAAAGCTTTTGGATGTAGTAAAAGCCACTATTTAAAACAAAAATGGGCACATAGTCACCCAGACATAAAATACGATTAATGTGGTAATTAATAATAATAATAATAATAATAATAATAATAATAATAATGTATTATTACCCCAATAAAATATGTAATTCACAACTATAAGGTAGCAATAAGACAGCAATGGGTCCTCTTTGTTACTAACATAGATCCTAAAGCCACAGACAAATAATGTTGAAAATGTGTGTGTATATGTGTGTGTGTGTCTTGTCCAATCATTCATTGTCTAAATATATATACGTATATTAAATAAATATGTCTAGATAATATTATAGACTCATATATAAATACACATGCACATGCATAGCCTGTTCTGCCCTTGCAATGTCCAACTGACAATCTTAGAAATAATGATACATGGCTAGTAGCATATAAATTGACTAGAATCTGGTTGTTAAAACTAGTATTAAATAAAAGAAATGTGTGCTCTCTGAGAAATGATGAATTTAAAGCTTGAAATTAAAAAAAAACATGTATAAGGAAACTCTGAAACATCTCGCATGTAGAATGCCAATGAAACAGAGAAGTCAAGTCTGGAGCAAACTGAGAAACAGAATTAAGCCACATAGGATCATTTCCTGAAATACAAAATGCATGAGTTCCTACTAGTAAAAGTGTATAAGCAGCCACCTAAGGAGGTAGGTCTCCAATGCAAAATTTCAAACAACCTGGTACCCATACTCCCAATTTAATTAAATAGAGTGCAAGTTTCCCCTGTTTAGGTGAGGAATACACACAATTTCTAAGTAGTATTATATGGAAGGTTCTACTCCAAAGAAAAAAATAAGTTAAAAAATGTGTGGGTAGGGTATACGAGAACTCTGCTATCATCTGAAATTTTCTGTAAAGCAAAATCCTACTCTAAAATAAAACACTTGTTGTTAAAAGTTAGTAGCAGCTTCAGGGTGCATTTTAAAACTATATATTCATCTTAATATTTCACATTTTTTTCATTAACATTAAAACTTAAAATCTTTTCAGAATGCATTTATTCTACTGCCCATCTTATAGTAACAAAGTAACTAAAGTATTATCTCCACTAAACTTGGAATGCAATTTCATAATTCTAATGGTTTTGCCATTTAAAAATATCTTGAGGTAATTTAAAAGTCATTATAAATTACATAGATTAAAAGTTATTTAAAAGGGATTAGATTCTGCTCATATGTTAATCCTTGTTCTATAAATATATGCAGTCTTGAGAAAGCTAATATGATGTCTTTTAATATGTGGATAAAAGAGTAGGAAGATTTACATTATGCCTAAACTCTGAAGACTTACCTAAATGTAACACTTAGGCAGGATGATTGTCAATATCAGAAGAGCTGGTAAGAATAAAAGTCACATAGAGCTATGAACTTTCCTCTTAGTACCGCTTTCAAAGTGTCCCATAAGTTTGGGTATGTTGTGTCAGGATTTTCATTGAATTCTAGAAAGTCTTTAATTTCTTTCTTTATTTCTTCCTTGACCCAGGAATGTTGAAAATGCCTGTTTTTCAATTTCCATGAGTTGGTAGATTTTTTGCACTTTGATTTGTTTTTGATTTCTATCTTTAAAGCATGGTGGTCTGATAAGACACAGGGGATTATTCCAATTTTTTTGTACGTGTTGAGGTTTGCTATGTTGCTGAAAATGTGGTCAATTTTTGAGAAGGTTCCATGTGATGCTGAAAAGAAGGCATGTTCTTTTGTGTTTGGATAGAAAGTTCTGTAAATGTCTGTTAATCCCATTTGGGTCATAACTTCTGTTAGTTCCTTTGTCTCTTTGTTAAGTTTCTCTGTGGTGGTCCTGTACAGTGGTGAGAGTGGAGTGTTGAAGTCTCCCACTATAACTGTGTGAGGCCTTATTTGTGATTTGAGTTTTAATGTTTCTTTTACGAATGTTGGTGCCTTTGTATTTGTGGCATAGATGTTTAGAATTGAGTCTTCATCCTGATGGATTTTTCCTGTGATTAATATGAAATGACCTTCTTCATCTCTTTTGATTGATTTTAGTTTGAAGTTTATCTTGTTAGATACAAGGATAGCTACCCCAGCTTGTTTCTTGGGTCCATTTGATTGGAGTATCTTATCCCAACCCTTTACTCTGAGGTAATGTCTGTCTTTGAATTCGAGGTGTTTTTCTTGTATGCAGCAGAAGGATGGATTCCATCTTTGTATCCAATCTGTTAGCCTGTGTCTTTTTATAGGCGAGTTAAGACCATTAATATTGAGGGAAATTAAGTTCCAGTCAGTGTTTATTCTTATTTGTTTTTGGTTTGTTGTTGGTACTGGTATTGTATGTGGATTTACCCTGCCTTTTATTTTGTGTTTTTGTACAGTGGGATTATCTATTGCCTATGTTTATGCAAGTGTAGTTAATTTCCTTAAGTTGGAGTTTTCCTTTCAGTACTTCCTGTAGGGCTGGATTAGTGGTTACATATTGTTTAAATCTGGTTTTATCGTGGAATATCTTGTTTTCTCCATTAATAGTGATTGAAAGCTTTGCTGAGTATAGCTCTAAGTGCTCACATGAGAAACTAGAGAATAGCCACACCAGAGATCTGACATCACAGCTGAAAGCTCTAGAAAAAATGGAAGCAAATTCACCCCGGAGGAGCAGACGCCTGGAAATAATCAAACTGAGGGCAGAAATCAATAAAGTCTAAACAAAACAATTCAAATAATCAATATAACAAAGAGTTGGTTCTTTGAGAAAATCAACAAAACAGACAAACCATTATCCAAATTAACCAAAAGGCAGAGAGAGATCATGCAAATTAACAAAATCAGAAATGAAAAGGGGGACATAATAATGGACACTGAAGAAATTCAGAGAATCTTCAGGTCATACTTTGAAAAACTGTACTCCACAAAATTGGAAAATTTAAAGGAAATGGACAATTTTCTGGACAGTTATCACTTACCAAAATTGAATCAAGAACAGATAAGCAACTTAAAGGACCTATAACCTCTAAGGAAATAGAAGCAGTCATCAAAAGTCTCCCAACCAAAAAAAGCCGGGTCCAGATGGATTCACTGCAGAATTCTACCAGAAATTCAAAGAAGTGCTAATACCAATACTCCTCAAATTGTTCCACAAAATTGAAGCAGAAGGGACATTGCCAAACTCGTTTTATGAGGCTACAATAACCTTGATACCCAAGCCACAGAAAGACACAACTAAGAAAGAGAACTACAGACCAATATCCCTCATGAACATTGATGCAAAAATTCTCAATAAAATCCTAGCAAATCGAATACAAGATCATATCAGAGAAATCATCCACCATGATCAAGTAGGCTTCATCCCAGGGATGCAAGGATGGTTCAACTTACGAAAATCCATCAATGTAATCCACCATATAGAGTGAGAAAAAAAACCACATGATCATCTTACTAGATGCCGAAAAAGCCTTTGACAAAATCCAACACCCCTTCATGATAACGGTCTTGAAGAAATCTGGGATAACAGGAACATACCTCAACATAATAAAAGCAATATACAGCAAGCCAGCAGCCAACATCAAATTAAATGGAGAGAAACTGGATCCAAGTCCCTAAAATCGGTGAAAAGACAAGGCTGTCCACTCTCTCCATACCTCTTCAACATTGTCCTGGAAGTCCTAGCTAGAGCAATAAGACAACCAAAGGAGATCAAGGGAATACAAATCGGAAAGGAAGAAGTCAAATTCTCACTATTTGCAGACTATATGATAGTCTATATTAGTGACCTGAAAAACTCTACCAGGGAACACCTACAGCTGATAAACACCTTCAGCGAAGTGGCTGGATACAAGATTAACTCAAAAAAACTATAGCCCTACTATACACCGAGGACACTTTGGTGGACAAAGAAATCAGAGAAACATCACCCTTTACAATTGCCACAAACAACATAAAATTACTTGGGGTAACACTAACCAAAAATGTGAAAGACCTGTACCATAAGAATTTTGAGTCTCTAAAGAAAGAAATTAAAAAAGATACCAGAAAATGGAAAGATCTCCCATGCTCTTGGATAGGTAGGATCAACATAGTAAAAATTTCAATCTTGCCAAAAGCAATCTACAGATTCAATGCAATCCACATCAAAATCCCAACACAATTCTTCACAGACCTTGAAAGAACAATTCTCAACTTTATATGGAGAAACAAAAGAGCCAGGATAGCCAAAACATCCCTATACAATAAAGGGACTTCTGGAGGCATCACCATCCCTGACTTCAAGCTCTATTACAGAGCTATAGTCCTGAAAACAACTTGGTATTGGCACAAAAATAGACTGGTAGATCAATGGAATAGAATTGAAAACCCTGATATTACCCCACACACCTATGAACATCTGATTTTTGACAAACAATCCAAATTTATAGATGGAACAAATTGAACATCTTCAAGAAATGGTGCTGGCATAACTGGTTGTAGACATGTAGAAGACTGCAGTTAGACCCAAGCCTATCACCTTGCACAAAACTTAAGTCAAATTGGATCAAAGACCTCAACATAAATCCAGCTACACTGAACCTATTAGAAGACAAAGTGGGAAATACCCTTGAATTAATTGGTACAGGAGACTGCTTCCTGAACATAACACCAGTAGCATAGACACTGAGGTCAACAATTGATAAATGGGCCCTCCTGAAACTGAGAAGCTTCTGTAAGGCAAAGGAGACAGTCAGCAAGACAAAACGGCAGCCCACAGACTGGGAAAGGATATTCACCAACTCCACATCTAACAGAGGGCTGATCTCCAAAATATACAAAGAACTCAAGAAGCTAGTCCCCCAAACACCAAACAACCCAATTAAAAAGTGGGGTACAGAACTAAATAGACAATTCTCAATAAAGGAATCTAAAATGGCTGAAAGACACATGAGAAAGTGTTCAATAGTCATCAGGGAAATGCAAATCAAAACAACTCTGAGATACCATCTTATTCCTGTCAGAATGGCTAAAATCAAAAATACCAATGACAGTTTATGCTGGAGAGGATGCAGAGAAAGAGGAACACTCCTCCAGTGCTGGTGGTTGTGCCAACTTGTACAGCCACTGTGGAAATCAATATGGCGACTCCTCAAGAAAAATGGGAATGAGTCTCCCACAAGATCCAGCAATTCCACTCCTAGGCATATACCCAAAAGAAGCACAATCATATAACAAGGACATATGTTCAACCATGTTCAAAGCAGCATTATTTGTAATAGCCAGAAACTGGAAGCAGCCTAGATGCCCCTCAACTGAAGAATGATAGTGAAATTGTGGTACATTTACACAATGGAGTACTCTTCAGCAGAAAAACAATGGAATCTTGAAATTTGCAGGAAAATGGATGGAACTCGCAGAAACCATTGTGAGCGAGGTAACCTAATCACAAAAAGACAAACATGTTATGTACTCAGTCATATGTGGACCTTTATGATACATAGTAGTGACCATGCTTTATCAGAGCTGTTTTTAATGATGTTGCTCAGCATTGTTTCCTCCCAGATGATGAGTGAGAAGCTAATTTAAAAAAAAATGGTGCCAAGTACCACAAGAGTAACAGAACTGTGCTGTTTTCTGGGATTTTGTTTTTTACTTTGTTGTTGTTGTTGTTTGTTTTGTTTTTGTTTTTTGTTTAAGTGGAGTGTGCTGGATGTCTCTACAATTTTGTTCAAATGACTGCAGAACCTGGAAAAGCTGTTGCTGCTATTGATGCATAACATATTGCCATTATTGATATATATATATATATATATATATATATATATATATATATCTAATTGAAACTCAAATATGTGATGAATCCAAGGTGTTTCAGTGATTGCTCACCTGTGCACGCAAATTTGATTTCATATTTAGTAAGTAGTAAAGTTATATGCTTGCCAAAAAAAATAAGTAACACACTGGAAGACAAATGTCACACAATCTCACTTTTATGTGTAACCTACAAATGATGAACTTATGGGAGCAGAGAGCAGAATTGTGGCTATTAGGCTTCAATGTGGGTCTTTTAACAATGGGAAAATGATTGGTTTAAGGATATAAAACTGCAGTTGGACAAGAGGCATGGACTCTGTGAAGTCTTGAGGTCTACTGAGAGCATGATAAATATGGTTGATAACAATATGCTATATTTTAAAAGTTGTGAGATAGTATACTTTAAGTGTTCTCAAAACAAAAATGATGAATATGTGTGATATAACATGTTAATTGGTTTAATTTAGCCATGCCATTGTGAACATACTGTATTGTGTATCATAATTGTGCATGACTTTATTTATGAGCTAAATAAATGAATGGAAAAAATAAATTAATTAATTTCAAAAGTTAAAAAAAGTAAGAAGTTTAGAAAATCAAATTGTAAGAAACTTGTTAATAACTAATGGAAAAATAAGTTACAATTGTGAAAAGAATTGCTTTCTGTCAAAATGAATTCACTTAAAGAGGTTGAATAGAGAAGAATGGTAGTATACTTGGAGATATTAAAGAAATGCAATAAATTAATATAATATAAAAAAGAATAAAAGTCACAGATTTTATCATATTATAAGTAGGTTTGTGTCAAAACCCAATTTTAATAAAATGTAGAATAACAAATACCTATATAAAAATGTGCTAGTTTGCAACTATGTATCCAATAACTGTACCACACTGAGTCATTCTAGTAGCTCTTTCTTCCAAGAGCAAAGGAAGAATCATTGCAGCATGAGATTTCTGAGGAACCAACTCCTCCAATAGGATTCATGACACTAAATCATTCAGTATATTGGGCACATATACTTTCTTCCTCTGATCATATACTAATTTCCTTTACAAATGTTACCATAGAACTTACTTCACTGGGTGCTTTATTGATTTTCTATTTCCTCTTTGAAGCACCTGGCTTACTTTACTTGTTGATGTTTTTATCGATTTTCTATTTCCTTTTGGAAATGAGATGAGAGCTTTTAAAGAGGTCATGCTACATGGCAAGAATAAGATGCTGTGTGTGTTTTTTTTCCTGGAGAATTTCACTGTTAAAGGCTAATATTTTTCCTTGCACTGGAAGTATTGACTTTTTTTACTCCTTACTCTACGTTATTGGGCTGTCTCTTCATTTTTACGCTTTATGTGTTATTTCATAAGTTGATGTTGCAAGAAAATGTGATTCTTGGTTGATTTACATGCACCACTAGGTTAATTTCCGCTACATTAAATTATCCTGGGTTGTTTGTGGTTTGAGTGTTAGGTACAAAATTCAGAGCTTCCTGCACACCTAGCATGTACCTTACTTCTGATCTACATTTCCAGCCCCACTTATATTCCCAAAGCAAATTCCCAAAGTTACCCTAATCTTTGGAAGGCTGTCATTATTTTTCATTTATTTTATAAATTCATATAAATATATTGTATTGGGATGATTTCCACCCATTCCTCTCTTCTTACTTCCAATCTCCCAATGTTCCCTAGCCACTACTTTTAAATTTTTTGCTTCTTCTATAATCTACTAAATCCAATTAGAGTGGCCTTTTTTTGCATGTGTTTAGGGCTGGCACTTAGGCTTAGGGTCTCATCCCTGAAAAGCTTCTCTCCTTATCTATCTATCTATCTATCTATCTATCTATCTATCTATCTATCTATCTATCTCTATCTCTATCTCATGAGTTTGGTAGCTCTTTATCTAATGGTATGGTCTTTGGGAAATTGTTTTCCTGTCTATGATGGTATGTTGACTTGTGTGCCCTTTGTAGGTATTGTGCAAGCATCCACATTATAGAGTTCATAGGAACAACATCCTATTCAAAAGACACTGTCACATAGCAGTCATGTGCTCAGGCTCTTGCAATCTGTTGGCTCCAAGCCTTAGTTGTAGGAACTGGGTTATGGATGTCACGTCTGGATAAGTACTATGTGGCCACCAGTTCTCTGCAGTTTGACCAGTTGTGAATCTTTGTAATGACATAGTTATGTTACAGAAAGGAACTTCTTTGGTGATATATGAGAGCTGCATTTGTCTCTGGTATAGAAATGAGTATTTGAAAGGCAGTTTTAAAGTTTACTGCTTTAGTGATATAGTATTAGTAGGCTTTCCCCTAATGTATATGACCTTTTGCAGCCACTGGATAGATTTACATTATTAGGCATGAGTTCCCACTAATTGAACAGGCTTTAGGGCCAGTTAAATAACTTTTGGAGAACCCCAAGAAACAAGTGCATCTGTTGAATGATTAGAGATAACCTGTTAGTGTCATGGCTGTTCTGGTTCTTAGGCTTTACCATGGGTTAGGATTGTTGACAACTTTTGCCCTTGGCACCTTGGATAGTAGCTTCCAGTACTATGAAAGCTAACTGTCGGGCTGGAGCCTTCCAGGTCAGTACTGGTCCTGAGTTCTCCAAGTCTCAAGTATGTGGTGTCTTCTCTGACAAAGTCTTACTTTCATATTATGTACATCAACAGAAGACCCTATCCTGAGGGGTCGGTGTTGTTGAATACCCTGGACCAACAGTTCGATATAGGGCATCCTTTCCCAGGCACTGTAGTTTTTATTAAATAGTCTATGACTTCTGCTGGGAGCATGATCCTACTGTGGGTTAACTACATTAAAACTCTGTGTGTGTGTGTGTGTGTGTGTGTGTGTGTGTGTGTGTGTGTGTGTGTGTGTGTGTAGGTCAGAGGTCATCTCTGGATGCCTTCCTCAGTTGCTATCCATCTTAGTTTGCAAAACAGATTTCTCACTGAATCTTGCCTAGCTCTTTGTTGAGACAAGATGGACAACAAATCCCAAGTTCTTATTCTCTCCACCTCCTCAGCACTAAGTTTGCAAATGTGCACTTCCACACTCAGCTTTTTATCTGGGAGTAGGAAATCTTAGCTCAGGGTTCCACACTTGTACAGCAAGCACACCAAACACTTTAGCCCTCACATCATCAGCCCCTGCACCTGTTTCTTTTCATTCTCTTCAGTATGATCACTAAGATAATCAGAATCGTCTCCATGCTGTAAATTATATTTTAGTGTATGGAATTGTTTTGGAGTCTCTAAGTGGCTTAGGCTTATAGAATATAATATGCTGGGAATGTTTTACCTTAAATTCCCATAGAAATGCTTTCCTCAACTAAAAACTGAGTGCTGTGTCCTTGAATTTTATGAGGTATGGTATAGAAAAATGTTAAATCCTAAAGCAGACAGTTATGGCATATGTTATTTAGCATCATTAGAAAGGGTTGTGTCAGAGCAAACCTGACTTCCATAGGATTTGACCAAGAAAGAAATAGGGGTATTATGAGTAGGCCACACTAAACATACCAGAGAAGGGGCTCTTCCATGAGATGTCCCCACCTCTATACTTGAAATATAGATCTCTGTCGCTTCTCCATCTGTTTTCTTACTTCTTTATATTATTAATGTAACAAAGAAGTCCCAAGTCCAATTTCATATCAGTAAATGAAAGCAAAATGTTTAATCATCAAATTAAAGGAATAGCATGAACAATCCTAACACACACTACATGTATGTGTGACTTACTGTTTGTTTTCTGTGACATTGTGTACTTATCAAACATGTGTGAGCCTGGGACATGCCACAGAAAAGATGGTTTCCTCTCAGAAATGACTCTGTACCACACAATCTGCCAAGTAAGAAATGAGACTCCTATGTCTCAGGAGAATAATCAAAACCAAAAATTCCAAATGGAGACATATTTTGTCAGCTTTTCAGCAGGTGGCAAAAGCAGTGGATAGCAATATCTAGGCATTTAGACATAAGAGGAGAGAACAAGATCATAGTTCGGAAGACGTAGTTGTGACCTAGCAGCAGATGGCCAGTCCTCCTGGAGATAGAGCAGCAGGAAAGGAACAACTGGAGACCAACAGAGGGAAAAAATATATCAGGGGCCTTTATTTGTTAGTTCTCCAACATGGGGTGGGGATATGTACATTGATTCTTCAAGTATGATGGAAGATTTCAAGCTATGCACAACAAAAGTCATGGTATGGCAGAAGGAGCCTCACAATGAGTAATTAAAGCATGCATAATAACAATAAGTTCACTAGTTCTTGATATGGTTTTTCTGCTAGTTGTTTCTGAAATCTAAATTAAATATCAAATTTCTCACAACTAAGAGGAAAAAATGAGGTGGCTGCAGCTGTCTGAAATTACTATAAACATTTGCTAAGGAAGTCAAGACTAAGAACCAAGGCACATCTTAAACAGGATATGACTCTAAAACTAATGTGTTCTACCGCATCATCTTCCACACACAGAACAATCCAAAGCTTGGGTCTTATGGAACAATAAAATGGAATTGCATGGAATCTGGCTATACCGAAGTGTTTTATGATTTTAAAGTGACAAATTCATGTCTCATACCAATGATGAAATGTGCCACCTTGACCTCTGATTCCTTCTAATTACAAAGCCAGCCAAGCTGCTGCCAATAACCTGGTGCTTTACATAATATGTACTTGGTTAACATGATGCTATGCCAGTTCTTTTTTCCTCTACTGATGACCTGTTTTTTGGTTTTGTTTGTTTGTTTGTTTGTTTTTCTCTTATTATTATTATTAATTATTATTATTATTATTATTATTATTATTATTATTATTAATTCAAGTTAGGAACAGGCTTGTTTCACATGTAATTCCCCTCTCCCTCTCCCTCCCCTCACCCCCATTCCTTCTCCCCCACCTCCAACCTACCCCCCACCCCATCCACCCACCACTCCCCAGGCAGGGTAGGGCCCCCAACCGGGGCTCCACCAAGTCCACCAAATCTTCCTGTGCTGGGCCTAGGCCCCTCCCCATGTGTCCAGAGACAGAGCGCATCCCTTCAAGTGGGATGGGCTCTCAAAGTCCCACACACACACCAGGGCAAAACGCCAGTCCACCTCCGGAGGCTCCCAGGAGTGCAGGGGCCTCCCCATTGGCATCCATGATCAGGGGGCTGGATCAGTCCCATACTGGCCTCCCAAAGAGCGTCTGGGGTCGATATGCTTTCCCTTTTTTTTGGCCAACTGTTTCTGTGGGTTTCTCCAACCTGGTACAGACCCCTTCGTTCTTCATTCCTCCCTCTCTTCAACTAGGTTCCAGATTTCAGCTCAGTGTATTTCTGTGGATGTCTGTCTCTGCTTCCATCAGCCACTGGATGAGGACTCTAGGATAGCATAGAGAGTAGTCATCAATCTCATTCTAGGGGAAGGGCTTCTAGGCCATCCTCTCCTCCACTGCCCGGACTGTCAGATCATGTCATCCTTGTAGTTCTCTGGAGGATGACCAGTTTTTTGACCATAAGTTAATTCTCTCAAAAGAGTCATGTGGTGTTACCAGAGCAGCATTACCATACACTTCTCTGTGGGTTGTCTTCTGGTAGACTGGCCAACCTAAAGGAAGCAGAGCAAATGGCAGAAAGAGAGTTCACAGCCCCAGATAAAATAAAAAATGGGTTGTAGAATCTTGATGGTAATGAGTAAAAAATAAATAAGTAATCACCTCATTTTGCACAAAGATAAATTTTAGCAACTTTAATTTTGGCAAATGGTGGTATTCCAAGATCATCAACAAAAAGTAAATATCTTGGCTTTGGGCTACTAGGTAAGTGTAGTATCTGCTTAGTCAGAAAATTCCCATCATCAAGGAATTTAGCATCCCCAAGTGGGAAGGTTTTACTTTATGGTTCCCTACACTTTTATCTGTTTCAAGAACAAGTCTTTAAAATGTCTTTTTTTTTAACATGAGTTCAGCTTGAAAGACAATATGTGGACCTAAGAAAAGTCACTCAGTATCTTATCTATGCATTTATCATCCATGTTCATTATTTCTGAACATTAGTTTTCCTTAGTGAAAATGACAATAGTGGCTGAGAGACTATAAATTGCCTTGGTGCTATGGCTCAGTGGTAGAGCACGTGACTAGCTTATGTGAGGCCCCAGGTTGAGCCTCAATACCATAAAATTAATTGATTAATCAATAGCAGACATTAGACTGAAGGATGCATAAATTCTTTTTTGGTGATCACTGTTCAGAAGTGATCATCTACTGACTCAAATGTATCAGTCTTGACTCATTAATACTAAAGAGAAAATTCAATACAAGTTTGCTTACCTGAAAGCTAGCTTGCATTCAGTTTAAAAGACCTCTAGTTTAATTCCCAACTGTCTTTTGTATATTTAAAAGAAAAGTCCCACTTGAGCTTTTTATAAATGATATTTAATCAATTTGTTTTTAAACAATGATTTCTTTAAGATCCTTAGAGATCACAAGAGTAGAAAATTCCCACTTTGCTTTCTTTGCACATCACTCACCCGTTCATTTTGATATATACTCACATATAACCAAAGCAATGAAAAAAAAGAAACATCTGAAACCACTTGTCAATCATAGCAGCCAGAAATCTCCAAGTGACTGCCTACCCATTTTCTAAATATCAGAAATAATCTTCCATCAGAGTGCCTCAAAGTCTACAGGTATAAAGTGCATTCTAGATGTTAACGCTCACTGTGAGGGGCAGAGACGAAGGCTGTATTCTGCGTGGGTAATTCCAGCCTTAAGAAACTCTGCACCTTATTTGTGAACTAAAACACTTTGAATTGGCCATTACCCTTCTGATACTGGAAACAGACTAAAGAGAAACATAGAGGTTTCCTGTCAGTCTCAGTCTGAAAGAAATTTCATTCTTTTCTTCTTGTCAGCTGCCCCATAAAAACCAATATATCATCTCAGAACAGATATCATGAGGAAAATTCTAGTTCAATGTGTCTTACCCATTTTACACTCTAGAAAATTGAGGCCAAAGTATTAAAATAATGTATAAGAAAATAAACAAAAACAGCCATTCTGGAGATCATTTTGTGGAGCATGTACTAAAAATAAGTAGGCCCTTTACACATTCTCGATATTTTTATCAAAGACATTATTTTAATGATAAAAATAATAGTTTCACAATTATGCTCCTTCTATCCAATCATTATTACAATGGATAAATTAAAGACACCACCTTGTCCAAGTAAAAAGTTAGTCTTGGTGCCAAATGAAATGAGTTCTAATCTGACTCATCCATGAGACAAAGTTATTTAACTTCTTTACCACAGCTTTTATAACTTCAGATGACCAGTGCAAGACTACTGTGCACAAGGATCATTTTTGCATATACATTGTACAACTATAACACAGTGATGTGCACAATAAATAGATTTACACACTTCCTTGACAACCATAAGTAAAAATTATACCTATCATGTTCTTAATTCTGCCTTGGTGGCTGACAAATGAGATTTTTCTAGGGAAAATCTCCATTACTGTGGGAAGGCAAATATTACATCTTGAAATTAAATGTTGCCTGTTTATCGTCTCTTGGGGCTTTGATCTCCAAATCAAATAGCAAAAAGAGCTTTGTCTTTTAAGAAAGAGCCACCTATAGTACTTGCTCCTACAGCCCTCATTAATGAATCTCTACAGGGGATATATTAATATCAGAATCACTTTGACACTTACAATGAGGTTTGTGCTTATAAACCCAAGGCCATGCCATATTAAAGCTTATTACCATAATATAACTGATTAGGTGCCCATAATGTGCACAGGCAGTTGTTTCTGCAACTCCCTTGGGAAACAAAATCTAAAGGCAGCAAGGGCAATAATCTCAAATCAAGAAAACACCATTCAAAGTGCACTCTTGGTTTTATAGCACTAATTTAAGAGGCAAATGTGATAGTAAAAATGAAAATATTCAACTGAAATTATTTTTAGTTGATTCATCAGCAGTAGACTGCCATGTTAGTCTAACAAAATAGTTGAAGACACATTGACTAAGGTTTCCAAACAAAGGGACTTGTAGGCCCTATTAAGTCTGATAGTGCATACTAATTTAAAAAAAAAAGCAAGGGGAGTGCTAGTGGGTTACTATTTGTACTGATGAAAAATGTGTGTGTGGGGGTCACACACACATGCGCACATGCAGAAAAGGGAAAATGATTTAGCTCTCTATTTTAAAGACGCTAACAACACACATGCATACTAGGAATATATTTTAAAACAATAGATACCAATTTAACTAATGTTAAGTATTGCTAAACCAGGCTGCTAAAATTCTATTTACTATGGTTCTGTGTCTTCAAATTAACATTAAAGGTAAGTCTTTGTGTAAAAGTTACATTGTACCAGCTACTGGTTACTAAGAACTGTGTGATGCACTAGAATGGTTTAAGTTACTTAATATTTTTCTGCTTTTGAAAATTATTATTATCATCCTTGTTTCTTGGATAAAAAAATTAAAGCAAAAGTAATCAGTCAATTACCTAAGGATATAAAACTAACAGGTACAAAGCAGTTATTCAACATTTATATATATCTACCATGGTTGTATGTCTTAATAACTATCCATATCAGACTGCTCACTAAATAATGCATTGATCCTTTCCATAGCCTAGAAGCATGGAGTAGGAATCTGGGGGAGGAGGGTAGCAATGCAAACAGATTGTATAATGAAATAATGCAGTGAGCCCACTGTGCTGTCCAAAATGCGTGGACATTTTGGTTGCCAGCAGGAAGTACCACAGACTGGGGAACCTACCAAATTCATTTACTGAAATGCTAGATCTATAGTCAAAGACTAAAGTGGCACCAGGGTTGTATTCTAAGGTTCTATCCTTGTCTTACAGATGACTATCTTCTTGTGTCTTATCCCTGTATCCATGCTACTCTCTCTCTCTCTCTCTCTCTCTCTCTCTCTCTCTCTCTCTCTGTGGTCGCGCTCGCACGTGTGTGTGTGTGTGTGTGTGTGTGTGTGTGTGTGTGTGTATGTATGTGTGTGTGTGCACATGCGCACCTTTCTCTCTTATAAAGACATAAACCACATTGCATCAAGATTCCAAGACTTCACTTCACTTAACTTTTAGTCCCTCTTTAAACACCCTGTTTCTGATCATGGTTCATCCTGAGGGAATACTCATGAAGTTTTCAATATACAAATAATGTAAAGAAACAAATCAGAACATACCAAAGTGCTTTTGTTAATTTTCATGAGGAAATACATAGTCAAGAAATTGGCAAGGCCGACTTGATCATAGTGGATGATCTTTTTCATGTGTTCTTAGGTTCAGTTGGCCAGTATTTTATTGAGTGTATTTGCATCAATTTTCATGAGGAAAATTGGTCTATAATTCTCTTTCTTTGTTGAGTCTTTAATAAATTTAAAGAAAAAAATAGACAATGCTACTACTAAGTTTAGAACCCTTTGAACATGCTAAAATTTAGGATGGAAGTAAGGCAAATAATAGTAATAATACTAAACATTTACTTGTGCTTATTTCTATATTAAGTGTACATAAAAAGATGATGAATGTTAGTTCCTACTGATGTGGCTGATATTTAAGATCAGGTGAGTGACTCTCTGCACTTATGCCATGAGCAAAGTCCAGAGGGTTGAACAAAGATGTGGACATGGAAAAGACAAGGAGTGGGTGGCTAGAAGGGCTCTGAGGGTAACCAGATGCATTCATATAACTATGAAAATATGAAATTGTCAAATAATACATTTAAGTAATAAAACAAGTGCAGTAAATTGTTTATATCTGCAGTGTAATAAGTAGGTGATAACTAGCAGAACTCAGGTATGGGAGACATGGGCATTTAAGCTCTAATAATTCTAAAACAAAATTCAATAATTAATACAAATACAGTTTGGATATATCTTCTTGCACATTTCCTCCCTAACCAAAAGCAAATCATAATTTCTAAGATATTAAATTTTAGACTTTAGAATACAGACTCCACTGTAAAGTTCACCACACTAATGGTGCCGAGGACCTTTCTGGAGCAAGGACTAAGCACTGATTCCAAGTCCAGGCTTAATAGGAAGATGACTGGGGTAAGACTTCTCACGTTTGAAGAGGGAAATACTGCTCCCTGGAAAAAGTGTTTCTCAACATGGAGCAATGTTCTCTATTTCTACTCCTCCTGTTCAGGAACATACCACTTTCATCCCTTTCAAATGTCATTAAATATTCTCTTGTTGCCAAATTGAATCCCACTTATCTCTTCAGTAATTACAGAATCAGTAAATAAATGAAGGAACTGTGTTCATTGTGTTCCAAACTTTCCGAATTGAGTAACTATGAATGAACTCAAGCTAACTTGCCAACATAGTCACCAGTAATCAGAATGCAATGGAAAGCTCATGGAAAATGAAGTCTCATACACCTTGCATAGAAATCAGCTCCAACCCATATTGCTTATTGATTTCAGGAAAGAAGTTTAACAGAGAAGCACAATGCTCTGGCACGAAAGTAAGAGTATCAAGTTTTCAGGAATATACCTACTAACAGTTTAAAAAACAACTGTAATTGACACATTAAATGTTCAAGAAATATGGATTCTGTCCTTCCTTGGTTGTCATGTTGGAGGAAATCCTTAATAAAAAAGAAGAAACTAGCATTTTAAAGAGTGAGGTTAGAACCTAAACCTCTCTCATAAAGAAGGAGTAGAAATTGTATTTGTTGACTGAATGTTTTAAATATCCTGCTTTGTGGTATGTTCCAACTTTAAGGATATAAATGTACTTCATTGTGGCTAATTGGAAGCTACTAATGGCATCACAAATTTTTAACTGTTTAGAAGTCTGTACTCATAAGAAAAAAGTCAAGAAGTTTTATAACCATATGAACTTCCGATTGTTGTTTCTATCATGTGGTATGCGGCTTTTCTGTATGTTTCTTTCCTGGTCCCCAAAACATGAGTATAGGGAAGATGGAGGATAAATACAGAAGTCAAAGAAACTGTGATGGATAGGAAGAAATATTTGTAAGTAATTGTAAGATGTGTTCAGTTAAACTCCAAGCTGCAAACAATAAGTATTAAGTCACTGAGTTACACCTTTAGACCCTATGAAAGTGTCTGGCACATATTATGATATGGCACTGCTTATAACTGTTGGATTAATTTTTGATCAGATATTTCCCTTTTACTTCAATTTCAATCCAGTCATCATTGTATGCTCATAACAGCAGAAGTTTCAATTCAGCTATCATAGTTGTAGCTTGGAGATAGAATGTGCCAGCCTGAAAGCTATTATAATGTTGCCTGCTTTGACTACTTAGGAGGGCTATTTAAGTTATTTAGCCTATAGTCTCCTTATGATAGTGAATGGACAAATACTTCCATAAGCAAGATTAGAATACAAACTTCTTGACTATTATTCTTGGCCCATCTACATCCAATGTATAGTGGCATTCTCTTGTTGTCTCTGTCCCCTCATTGTGAAATGAAAACAAGGATATATACTCCATTCAAGAGAGTATAAAAATGCCTGAGGCTGAGTGATTTCTATCATAATTCTCACAGTGTAGCTCACAGTTCTGGAAGTTCAGGACAGGGTGTGGTTAGCAACATCATTCTAGTGATGATGCTATAGCAGCCAGGGGCACAGGGAAAGACCACATATTAGTAAGCAAATGATCAGCAAGGAAGTTAGTTTTGACTGATTGTCCAAGAGAACTTCATCAATTATTTTTGACAGCATGGCCCCACATCTTCAGGTCCCACCACCCTTTAATGATGTTAACCATTTTCTGACACTTGTACCTTGGGATACAAGTCATACACAAACTATAACTCCTACTCACTGTTGGCCCATGGCTGACATAACTTGAATGGTGCAAACATCTTATAACATGGTCCATCACAAGGCAAGCTAAAAGTAAATGTTGCTTATTATCATCTTATCATTATTATCACATATGACCATAAATGTTTATGGACTTCCCCCTCTGATAACTTGTATCTATTCACCTTCGTAGCCTTGCAGGATAATCACAGTTTGGCACTATTTATCAGTTTAATCTGCACTTCACTGTTTCAATATATACCAACTGTTGCACTCCCAGTTTCCTCTCCTCAAAGCGGCACATTCAATCCAAGCTTTTAGCCTTGCCGAAAATACCTTTTCAGCCTTCTTCTGCTCATCTAAATCCAACATAACCTTTGTGGTTCATCATCATCTCAGTGGTCCGCTAAGCTCCTAGAACAAGTATTCTTAGGTTTCATGGTGGATCATTCAATTATGTATTTACTTGTACTATTTTCCAGCTTCATAAAATGAATTATACTGTGTATTCATATTCATTCTCTACTTTTAAAGAATTCTGTAGAAAAATATCTCCTCCAATAAATGTGCATTGGATGGTTATAATGAGCTGATTGTAGCTATTGTATCAGTAAAGTTCTTACCTAAAGAACTTTACTCTGCAATTGATACTATTTATATTAAAATGCCGAGTGTGTTAAACAAAAAAATAAGAATAAATACTTGAAGGTGTGAATGATTAAAATTGTTAACTCATGCAATAAATATTAGACACTTTTAGTTTAATTTCTATTATAATGGAATCAAACTGACAGTTTTATTATACAACAAATTGCAATTTAGTAGTAACAGTAATTTTGCATAGCTAGAATGCTGTGAAAATTACTAAATAACTCTGACTTCACTTGCAACATAAATTGGAACAAAGCAGCACTCTTAACTGGATGAAGTGAATAGATTGTTCTTCACTCTGATGGTGATGACTAGCATGTGGTTGCCCAGGCCTCTAAAGCAGTCAGAATATCACACGGGACATCAGGAGATGGCAGATAAAATGCTTAAGAAGACTTAATGTGCTCCCAATGATCTCAGCCTGCTCTTAAAAGCCAGCGAGTGCTGATGTTGGAGAACCTAGGGGAAGACATCACAGTGCCGTGGGTGCAGGAGCAGCTGCTATGTGAGACACATAGGTCTGTTTGTCAGTTTATTTGCACTCTTAATGTTATTTAGGATTTTTTTTAACTCTACTTGATCCCATGAGACTAGTATTCTGTCTGGATTTGTTAGGCAAACAAACTTTGTGTCTGAGAATTTAAGGCAATCTAACCCTGACATTGTCACACATAATGTAAGAAACGTTAAACATTGTAACATTTAAACTTACACTAATTTTCACTAGGTCTCTTTAATCACTGATGTCTTAATGCAGTTGTCTGTGGTATACAGCATTATTATTTTTTCTTTTCTCTTTTTCTTTTTCAAGAACATAATCCTTGTCTTATTGTCTGACCTTACTTTTTTGGTACAGAACTTAAGAGATTTTTATTTTTTAACAACCTGGCCTTTAAAATGCACACTATGATGGAGAACATACCTAATGTAAAACATGTGCTTGTATAAAATAACATCATGTAAAATGAATATATGTATGGAATTTTAATACAATAAAAGCTAATAAAATAAATATATAACAGACTGAATTCAACAAAGATATCCTAAACAAATATATAGAAAACTACACACTTAAAAGGTTTCCATCTAAAGCCATGTTATATACATTTATACAATTAGAAATGCAAATCTATTTAGAATTTTGTAAGAAAAGGTGTAACTTCAGAGACATGAATTCTAGTATCTAAAGTTAACTGCTAAATCTGTCACCCTAGAGGAACACATCAAGGAAAAAAATCCTGCCAGTGATAGGGGATAATTGAAACCACAGAAAGGCTGAGACAGAGCAAGTGCCCACAGGGCAGACCCTTTGGGGCTATATTTCTTTGGCATCCTCAGGAGCAAGTAAAATTTCCAACCCACAGTAGGTGTTTCTTACAACAATCAAAATAATAAGAAAAAGACTAATGGGGGATTTTTGAGGCTCCCTTAATCACTGAGGTGATCACTTTACTGCTCTATGGGGGGACCTCAGTACTGTTTTCAGCACCCACGTTGAGGTGAGGCAGCTTCCCAACCCATGTAAGGCTAGCTTCAGGAGATGTAAAGCCTGTTTCTGGCCTCTTTGGGCACACACACACACACACACACACACACACACACACACCATAAGGAGACAGGAGAGGTTAAAGTAGGAAGAGGAATTAAAGAGTTTATGATGGTAATCAAAACATATGTCTTTGGCATTTCCAAAGAACAAATTTAAATGACAAAATGAATAAATAAAATACTGACTTTTTTCAAAATAAATAAAGGGAAGTCTTGGTAGAGTTGGAGTAGAATAGGAATGGGATGGGTCTCTTCATTTCTCACTTACTCTTTATTCTCCACTTCATCATTCTGATGCTTTCTCTACTGTTTCTCCTATGTTTCTTTGCTTTTCTTTATTGATCTTTCCAGATTTAGTAACCAGAACCTACTTGATGCATTCCCTTTAATTTATTATTAATTATGGTCCTGTAAAGTGTCTTAAAGCAAAGTGATAATAAATTATTACTAATGGGCACATTCTGTCACTTTCAGCAGATTTCAATAGAGACGGGTGATTACATGAGACAGGGCCTGCAGCCAACAGCATATAGAATTGTGAGTCTTTAGTCAGTTATGTAAAGAAGCTTTATTCCTCTAGTCATAAATGATGGAGTCTTGGGAAAGAAGCAGAAAATATTAGTACCCAATCACAACTTCATCAAAAAAGAAATTCTAGATCCTTTTAGTACCATAATACCTGGAAAGCATTGTCTGCAGAGGTGAAGTTTGTGAAAGTTGCAATATGTTAGCCAATGTAAAAGTCTTAGTAATTCCACAATGGTTTGATTCTTTATTTTTATTGTATGTCTATATATGTGTGTATGCATATATATATATATATATATATGTGTGTGTGTGTGTGTGTGTGTGTGTGTGTGTGTGTGTGTGTGTGTGTGTGTATGTCAAGACCAGAGGTCAACCACGGTATTATTCATTATGCCTGGACTATCTTTTCTTTGAGACCTGTCTCATCAGCTAAGATTGGCAGACTGGTCAATAGTCTACAAGGATCTGCTGTCTCCCTTTACAGCTCTGGTATTACAAGCAGGCATCACCAAGACTGGCATTTTACACAAAAGCTTATGATCCAAACGCCAATCTTCAGTTTTGCACAGCAAGCACTTTACAAACTGAGTTTCTCTGTTTCCCTCCACCATGGTTCATTATAATGTAAGTAAAATAATTACAGTATGGCAGGAGAAATAATATGACTACTAGATGAGAGTATGAAAATAGAAATTACCTTACAATGGTCTTGAAAATGGAATTAATAACTTAGAGAAACATGATTAGAATTTCTAGTAGAGAAATGTTCAATGTATCTCATAACTGTCAACTGAAGTTGTAAGACATATATAGAAATGTGTCCATCATAAGGAAGTAAGTCAAAGATTTCTCACTAATCATGTGTCTAATACCTAGCATAAGAAACAAAGCATTATCAGCATCCCAGATGCAGCTCTTGAGTTCCAGTTACAGTCTATTGAACCCCAAGGGTAACCAAGAAATCACCATCACACATCACAGTTACTGCTGCCTGGTTTTGTACTTCATATAATATTTAATATAATTTGTCATTTATTATTTATTTTTCTATTGATGATGTTGAATATTTTAAACTAATTTTCATTTGTACCTATTATTTTTGAAGTAACATAAATCAAATAGAAAACTCTCCAAGAATGAAAAATTCTCATAAAATTTCACCAGTGATGTCTTTAACCTTGACATATGTAAAACAAATATATCAAGAATTCCGTTATACAGCTAAAAAATATAGTAGAATATCATCCCAAAGAATTAAACTAAAGGTAATATTTCACCTGCCATTCATAAATTAACAAATAATGTTGATCTAAAAGCACACACAGATTTAAATTTTTAGTTCATTTGGAGTTTCTAGGTTTAATAAGTAATGTTTACTTCAAAAGAACAATTTTTCAAAAACATTTTAAATAAGTTCACAGCTTTATAGGTGTTTTCAAAAAAATCTATTACACACAAAAAGCATAGAAAAATCCCTCTGTTTGATAACAAATTATGAATAAAAGTCCTAGAGGATTAAGACAGTAAAATTGTTTCTTTCAACTTCTACAAGTGCTAGTGCCATCTCAGCCTGGAGAAAATGAAGCCAAAGACTTGAATTCTGAAACCACTAAGCCTTGTCAGGTGCTTTCCTGTTGCATCTAAAGACAAGAATTTGCAAATGAGAGTTAAGGAGGAAAGCAATCACTTTCCTCAGAAAGTTTGGTTAGTTTCCACAATGCGTGCTTGAAGAAAAAGAATATTTAGGGCTAACATAGTAGGTTGTAGGGGAAACATGATGACTGTCATCAAACATTTTAAGAATTGTCATGTGAAGAGTGAAATAGATTTAATCTAAACTTTTCTTGAGGGTAGAACTTGCAAAGTGTGAGTAATATAGAGGAGATAGTGCTAAATTTATATAAAGAGAATTCTGCCTGGTAATTGTGGTTGTCCAAGAGGAGAATTGGCTGACTCAGAAGCCAATTTCCCAGTAGAAGAGAACTGAACATTTAGGAAAATAATTTTCTTCAAATTTAAGAAAGTTCTACCTAACAATTATAGTCTTCAGCAGGATTTGCTGACTCAAAAGAGATAATGAGTTGCCTAGTTATCATATTTCTATAGAAAAAGAAGCTAAATTTTAGAGAGTTTTCTGTCTATACCAAAGAATGAACTACATGGTTCAACTCTAGGATTCCCTAGAATTTCAAAAAAATTAATTAATATCATTAGTATGTTGGCATAGCAAATCATAATTGTATACATTCAAGGGTTCTTCAAAGTTTAATGAGTATATAAGTTTGAATTATCACCTAAGTCTTTATATATCCCTTTTAAATATTAGTATTAAGACACTGGACTTTGCAATAACTTTTAAATCTTGGATAAAATGCATATCCTTAACTATCAAAACTTTTTTAAATCATCTGCAGTCTCAGCGAATGATTTACTAAACTATTTTATGAATCAATATATTATATATCAGGAGTGTGTTTTATGCATACTCTTTATCTGTGGAATGACTGTGAGTCAGTAGCCAATAGGTCCTAAGCTCAGTAACTTTACGGTACAGTTTAGTACTTCCTGATAACACCTGGCTATTGCCCACTAGCCATGTTTTCTTCATTCTTGGGCCCAAATTGGTAAAGCAGTACTGCTGATCATTGTGGCAGGGGCTGAAAGAGTCAATCAATCGATGTATGCTATTACAACTGCTAGATAGAATGAAGCATGCACACCACATTCACTCACATTATTAAACCAAGTTTAATAATGAAGATGGCTAGCAGTGCATGTAGGACCTCTTGATGGCATGTCCCCACTTTGCCATTTTACTTAATGATCCTCAGTAGCATGATGACAATTTACAGGCGTGACAAGGAGATGGTCTTCTTGTGATGACTTCTGTACAGCTCAACATGTGGTTCTGAGACACAATCTTTCATGAGAACAAATAGTAAAATGCCACTCGTATAGAAACTTTAAACTGATATTCCTAGAAAAAAAAAAGGCCTGTGTTAAAGACTTAGTAAGAATTTCATAATTGTTGAGTTAGAATGTTATAGATCCAAAGGTAACTTTGGGCTCCTTAACAGCCCTTCACTGTCCATTCCAGTTTACTGACCTATCATCCTTTTGTTTATCAAGTTTTTTTTTAAAGGCCTTAAAATGTATTCTTAGCAAACTGCTACCTGCTACAAATTAAAGGGAAAAAACTCATAATGTCATGAGATTGTGTCTGAAACACAGAAAAGAGCTTTTCCCAGTTTGTTGTGGTCTCCCTACCTGCATTCCCCATCAATATGCACTGATGTTTGATATTCTTTTGTTCTACAACTAATAGAAGATCATGTAATCACTGCCACAGTAGAACATGTCATTTGCAGCAAACTGAATTTGTGTTTCCAAGCCATAACTACTCACATTTGGCTCAGAATTAATTAACTCTAACCACCCCTGAAATCACAGTGGTGTTTTATCAATAAAACATTACAAACTCACAGAGAAAGAAAAATAGGAAAGAATATTTTAATGAAATGAGTAAATTGGTATATTTCCATAAACAAATAATCAAAGATCTGCTGTATGTAACTTTAAAATAAAAATGTATTACAACTTGGACTTATGATGGAAATATTGTTTATTAACATAAAATGGTAAACATGGAATAATAACAAGCTCAATTTTGCTGGTAATGAAGACAGTTAAGAAATTAAAACAGGATATATAAGTATTAACTACAAGTTATCAAGAAAAACTTTATATGGTTAAGCAACATACAGAAAACACATTTTGGAAGTTTACTCAAAGTAGATAAAAGTTAAATGCATGTGATCAATAATCTATACAAATGTAAAGGAAATGGAAATTGTTAAAGGGTAATTAATCTTGCCAAAGAGCTAAGAAGCCCATCCACTATGGAAAGCATCCTGAATAAAGAGGATCAAAATAGATGAATGAGAAAAACAAGGAGCAATCAAGCTTAAGAAAGGCATCTGAGAAAGCTACAGAGATTATAGCATAAAGTTAAGGAAGTGATAAATAAATCAATACACATCACCTAAAGCAGAGAAAGGAAGACTGTGTAAGAGTTTAAAGTACATTCGAAGGCACTTGTTAGGTATCACAGGAACAGATATGAAAATTTATTGAGCTGAAAGAAAGGCTGTATATCTCATACATAACCACATAGCTAAGTGCCGTGGCACAGTCCCAGAGCTGCATATGGGTACTCAGCTAGCAAAGTGGGGTTTGGGAGAGGATCATTTAAATTCTATTGTATGTCTACATCCCAAGCCCTGGGAATAGAGCATCCTTCCACAAAGAAAGGAATTGCAAATGATATACACAAACCAGCTGATGGTGCCTAGCAAGAAAACATAAACAAACAAAAGAGATGATAAAATCCAACAGCCCATAAACAAAGTAAGAGAGAAGATGCCGATATCTCTAATAAATCTGTAAAACTACGGAGTTAATATTTAAATGAAGTCAGCAGAACTACTGCATGGCCAATAATGCTTTTTGATGAAGAAAATGATTGGGAAATATATCAGAAATATAGTTACAGAAAAGAGAAATTAGAACCAACATTTATCATATTCAAAACAGTCAAGTAATTTAGGATTAAGAAATACAGTTGCAGGCCTTGGCATAGTTCCTGAACGGAGCATAATAGCCAGAGCACATCAAATGTACTGCAAGCACAAGAACGCAGATGAAGGTTGCAAGCAAGTGTGGGAATTACGTCTATCTTTGAGAAATTATAGACAGTTTGGGTCATCTCATTAGGGGATTGGTCACATTCCATTGCGTGACATCTGACACTAACTGTTTTTAAGCACATGCCTGCTTCTTCTATTATTAATTTCTACCTAAGGGCAAATGCCAAGAGAACTTGCTTTAGTTTCTACCTCCTGCTGCCATTTCAACTGTCAGTAACAGCAGGAGTCAAAAATGAAAGGCACCATCTTAAAGAAAGGCTGTGCCACAGTGTCATTTTTAAAACTGACAGCTTTGTGCACTCCCAAATCTTAAGGAAAAGGGATTGTCATGTGTGCCTCCCATTGCCATTTTGACAAAGGAAGACATTCTCTCTCTTCCAAAGGCAACAGTAATTTAAAATGGTGAGTAGAAACATATTTGCAAGTGGCATGTGGGGACTTCTTCACCCCAATGGCTGTAAGTATTGTGGGAATGGAGTAGTATAAAGTCTGCTAATCAAAAAACTAGAAGTCTGACCTTGCCATAATAGTCTGGTTTACAAAGGGGACAGAGCACATAATTATCCAAGATGACAAAGCAGACAGAAATTTACTTGGCTGTTTTGTTTGCTTGTTTTTCTAGAACTAGAGGAAATTATATCCACTTGGTGTTTTGAAAGGACAATATAGAAAAGACAGTTTCTGAAGAGTGAAGGTGCTGAAACAATAGAATGAACAGCTGCCTGTGCAGGCCCAAGACATAAAGAAGATGAACACTTATTTTCAGCCCCAAAGACATGATGTTAGAAAAGATCAAACAGACCCTGAAATGAATTGCTTCCTCTGGGTGAAGTTCTTTTAGAGGCATATAGAATGGCAGTTGTGATAATGAAGGAATGTTTGGGAGGCACAAATCCTTGGAGCAGTTCTACATGAGAAGCTATCTAGCCTAGATGTTTGTCCTTTCTTCCCTTCTGGAAAACATGGCCAAAAATGTAAGCACTCCCAGGAAATATGAATAGCCATCACTGCCAGTCAGCGGACTTCAGGCTCATCACTCTCATTGGAGAATGATGAGTATCTATCTGTATAAAAGGAAATGCCTGTAAAATGGTTGATGCTCAGTTTGGCATTGAGCTCAAAGGGAGAGGGAAAGGTAGAGGGAGAAACATCAGTTTCTACAAATGTATAGCCTGCTCTGTGCTGTCCATCCAGAAAGTTTAGATCATATGGATTCCAAATGTACAGGGTTGCAGAGAGCACCCCAAGTTCTACTGTCCGCTAATGAAAGTTGTGGTATATCAAGTTTCACTGCCTCCTTTTTGGACACATTTGAAAACTAGCAGTACACAGAATTACATATCTATGCATGCACAGGCTTCATATGCCCCCCCTTTGAAGGGAAAAATATTGAAAGAGGTCTTTCAAAAGAGACCATTTACTGATAATAAAACTTTGGAAATCAGTTGAAATTGCCCATCTCTATATGAGAGTAATAAACTCCATTTCAGAGAAGGAGTGAAGAAATATATAACTATTTTCTAAATTTTATTTATTTGTATGTATGTGTATACGCATGTGCCTGGTTTGCCACATGCATACAGTGCCAATTGAATACATGCCAAGGGGATCAGATCTTCTTGAACTGGAATTACAAGTGGTTGTAGGTGAGAAAATGGCTGTTGGGAACTGAACCTTAGTCCTCTGCACGAGCAGGAGGTACTCTTAACTGCTGAACCATCTCTCCAGCACCCACATAAAGTATTTGACACATAAGCAGATCATAGAAATTACTGAAATAATCCTTTCTTTAAAATTTCTTACAGTGGATCAGTGACACTGCTCAGTGGGTGGAGACCTGAATTCAACACCCAGATCCTACAAAGTGACAGGAAAAAACAAGTTGTCCTTTGACCTCCATGCATGTACCACAGCACACACAAACATCAACTTCTCTCTCTCTCTCTCTCTCTCTCTCTCTCTCTCTCTCTCTCTCTCTCTCTCTCTCTGTCTCTCTCTGTGTGTCTCTGTGTGTGTGTCTGTCTCTGTCTCTCTCTCTCTCACACACACACACATACACCTTAAATCAATAAACATTGAAAAATAGGATAGTAAAAACAATAAATTAAACTTCATGAGATGAGATCTTTTCATATGAAGTATTATTTTAGAAATTGGTCAGAATTTGAGAGGTTGATGATTTTTTATGTTCCAATATACTTTTGAACTCAAGCATAGCCAAGTGAGCAGAATGGATACTTGTTACTTTCATCTGACACTGATGAAAATCAGATGGATGATCGAGCTTATGTTCTGCTGAAGCCCCAACATTCAGTCTGCCTCCAGCCCAGAGATCCAGTTTCAACTCTTCCAAACATTAGTGGGAAATAAGGGACATCAGCTGTACTGTTTCACTTACTTCATTATGACTTCTCCATTGTGTGGGCTGCCCCATCTTGACCTACAGACTGTATCAAGTCTTTCGATTTTGAGGAATTACATAGTTTTCACCTTTCAGGACTTTATGATATACCCAGATTGCATGCTTTCTTTTCAAACCAATCCTTAGCCTAACTCTCAGGGTTAAGTGTGGCTGTGTCCAGGTTTCCAGGTCATCCAAAGTCCATGGGTCAGTCTGACACCTCCAGTGCTCACTGTAGGTTGCTTATTTACCACATGGAGTTGGCCATACTTATGGTATGCCCTCTAAAGATTAAGTAGTGACTCTATAGGGTGTGTGACAATATTTCACAATGAGTAGAAAGTGTCCCATCACCACTACATAATGTCTCCCATTTGAGAAGCTACAATTTAGGCTATCTGTAGCATCCACCCAGTGTGGACCTCATGGCCCCTTTAAAATATGTCTATTATTTAATTGTTTGTCCTTACTGGGAGGCAACAGAATGTTCTACTTGTTGATGGTTTGGTGTAAAGAATTATAACTTACTGCTTCCCTAATTTCCACAGATTTTTTTCCAGAATGTGATGAAAAGTGTTTTTGATGTGTTTCTAGCCACACCACCAACTTCTGAAATCACATCTTCATTATTTCACCTACTTACCTTAATCCTTGTCGATTTTCTCCCACAGCAATTGTGCCCATGAGGTAATGTAAAGATGTGGTGGGAGTCTTTAAGACATGGAGCCTAGCACTTGAGAGGCAGAGGCAAGCAGATCTCTGTGACTTCAAGGTCAGCCTGGCCTACAAAGCAAGTTCCAGGACAGACAGAGCTGTTACACAGACTAACCTTGTCTCAAAAAATATTTTAAAAAGGACATGGAATCTACTAGAAGTCAGTGTCCCTAGGTCATTGAGAATGTAGTTCTCATAGGACCACACTTAGTTCTAACAAAAAAGCTATAAAAAAGCAAGCCTGACACTTCCTCGATCTCTGACTTCTAGTCACACTGTACACTCTCTCGATCTCACACACATTGTTGCTATGATGTGTTATACCTACCTTAATGTCCTCACCACCACAGAGATGACACTGAAGAAATGTCTTGATGCTTACCACATGAACCTCTCTTTGTTGGAGCCCACAGAATTAACACTATTTCTATCTTGACTTAAGGTCAAAGAGTTCAAGCTTATTCTTGATCCTCAAAACCAAACAACAGGATGTTTGGCTAAAGCTGTGGCTACTTGATGTCTTGCTCTTCAAGACCAAATACCATTTAAGACATGGTAAGAAGATGTTTTAAGAATTAAGAAGGTAATTTGCTTGCTTCTTCCTTTATTCTTTGTAGGGAAGTCTTTTGCCCTCCCATTCTGCTTGGGCTATGAATTAACAAACTTGGGGCATCTAAATTATTCACCGAGAGCCCTCCTGAGTGTATCTTCTATCTTTTGTCTCTTTCTTTGCTCAATTCTCAGTCCCCTTTTCAAACACAGCTGGTCCCTACATAGCTTTCTTTATAAAGTACCTAACCTCAGACCTTTCTTTATAGGCACAGAAAATGGAGTGCTATAGAAACAGTACCCAGAACAGAGCTATAAAGTTCTACCTGGAAATATGCAAACAACTTTGAGATAGCAATGGGCAGAAGATGGGAAAGTATGAGAAACCTTCAGAAACTATTACACACAGTTCTGGTGAGTGCTCAGAGAAACCGACAGCTTAGTGAACAGGTTACAAATGGGAGTGAGAATTGGATATCAACCAAAGCAAAAACCTTCCTTGTTTTACTATTGCAAAGAAGATAGCTTAATTGTGTTCATGTCCTTGAGGTTTATTTTAAAAATGAATTTAAGAATGATATTTTAGTGTGTTTGAAAGAAGAAATTTCTAACCATCGAAGCATTCAGTGGACATTGGTACTACTGGCCACGTTTAATAAAAATTTACAATGAAATTTGGGGGAAAAGGGAGGAGCACTAAGATTTGGAAATTTTCAAATTGGGCACGGGAAAGCAAAATTTTAAAAAAATGTGTAAGGGCACAGCTAATCACCCATTTGCTAAAGACATTAGCACAGGTGAGAAACAGCTCCTTATTTTGCATCAGGACAGCATGATCCAGAGAATACCTCAGTATCCCCATAGCTGCTACCACCATCACAGGCCATCAATTCCCCCCTAGCATGCTTCTTGCCAATGTCTTTCACACCTAGTGTTCTTTTCATTTAATGTTTTTGAAACAACACAACATTTTAATAGGTTTTTTTTTTAACTGCACAAGCCATGTCAGGCTGCTGGGATGCAGAGAGGTGGGTATCATTCAGGTGCAAGTGTTGTTCCAGCTAAGAATCCAACTGTCCTACAACACAATTGGAATTGGAAACTGGAGAAGAAATTCCATCATTGGATCTTCCCTCATTTTATACAATGCTTTTACTATTCTACATTAAGTCAAAATAGCTAATAATAATAATAAACACATTCATCCTTTCAATCCATTTTTTGTTTATATATTCCATTTTAGGTTAAATGTCTGTGTCCTTTTATGCATTCTTGACATGGCAAACTAGAGTTGGCCTCAATAAAACAAAGGAAAAAAATGACTTGGCTTTGACATTGAGGTTACTTGATTTATATGTCCCAAAGCATGTCACTGGACAACACATTGAAAAGCAGAAAATGTTGATTATCTATTGCATATACAAATATCCAGTTATGCTTATGAGAGTCATCTCTAAGCATTCTCTTCCACCTTTCCAATCACAAACTTCAAAATCATGTTTCCTTCTCCAGTCAATATCCTTAAATGGTTTGTTCCTTTCACATAGATATTATATAATCATTGGTTGCATTCTAACCTCACTCTGTCTGAATAGCACTGGTGCTTCCATTTCTTAGGCTACTAACCTTGTTTATATCTAAGCCAATCTTATATTTCAATTCCATCATGTCTTCCATATTGTTACCTAGTATAAAACATAAGAAGCTGTTTGGAAAGAATACAACAACCAGACAATTACCTGGCTGTTGCAATCAGTGCTACTAGCATCAGATGTTTACAGAAACCATCAAATGTAGTACTTTCTAAAAGTTACCTAGGTTGAGTTTATGTTTCATCATTTTTCTCAAGGTTTGAACATAGAATTCTTAATATTTGAACGTTTTTCAAAATGTTTCTTAAATTAGATTTTTTTAAAGTCTGTAGTAGTCGGTTATATAGGAAACATAAAAATGCATGCAGGAAGTGGAAATGGGAACCTATATAAAGGACAAATTTGCCAGTGAAATATTTTGCATATGTTCAAAATGTGTTTTCTTAGCATGAAAACAGAAAAACAATAGGTGACAATTTTTTTCAGCAGTTGAAGAAAGGCTTTATTAACAGTGAGGAGACACATACATCCAGCAGGAGCATAGAAAGACTCTCAGCAAAAAGGAGGGGATATCTAGGAGCTGAAACCCCACTTCCTCTTAAGGATGGAGTTGTGTAAAGTCTTTGGTGGGTCTTTGTTTAGGGTTGGTCAGTTTAAAGAAAGACAGAATGGCTGATGGACCCACAACTCTTCTGTAACTGAAGGGGAAGATGGTACACAAGAAGGAAAGAGGAAGACAGGAGCAGATAATGATGGGACAAATAAAAATGAGGAAGGATATATATACATATATATAGGGAATGTTCACTTTCTTGCCTTCTACAACTTCCGGTCAAGCTCTTCTTTGCCTTTCATGCTTTTTCTGAAATAAACCAAGCAGAGATTGGTTTATATTTACAAACACTTGAAGAGACTAAACAACCTGTTATATCCAGATACCCTAGAGATACATGCTGATAGAAGAAAGGGGAGGGGGATAAATTATTTATGAGCAAGCAATTCTGAGAAACTTGCTACTCTCTAGAGGAAGCAAAGCTCCCCTGAGTAATAGAAGTAGCATGTATCACATTCTCTGAGAGTAGCAGGATTACTTAGGCTTGCTTATACCCATGGGAACTCAGTAAAGCAGGATCATCAAATTCACCAGATGTTATGGGGCAGATAGTGTATTGTAAAGCAGGAGGTGGACATTTCCATTAGGCAGTTTTACTCTGTTTTCCTAGATTTTTATTTTAGTTGTTACTAGACATATCAGTAGTGAAATTTTAACTCTTTGAGCCTGAATTTTCTCCTCAAGTGAGTCATAATGACAATATGATAATATTACGAATATGAAATTGGCTTGCACATCATAAGATATTAGTATTCTACCCAGTAGAAGCTAAGTAAGACCCCCTTCCTGTCTGTTAAATGAGTTAGTAGAACTCCTGTCACAAGGCTTACTGCAAGAATTGAATGAACTAACATAACAATAGAGAACTTTGAAAACATAAACAACATATTTATATCCATTACTACTACTACCAACAGAATAACTATACCTGGTCAGTTGATAAAAATCAAAGGCAGCACAGAATACACATCATTAAAATCACTGTGACAGTTTCATAACAGGTGGTGATATCTATGAGGCATAAAAGTTCCTTTCCTTGAAATTAAAACTGCCAGGTCAATTTTAGCTCTGACTCTTAACGACTTCCACAGGTCACATTCTAGCTGAGCTTTGGGTAATGGTTGACCTTTCTTTTTTCTTCAAACAATGTATTTGGATGATTAACCTGGATTGTCAGGTTGACAGGATCTAGAGTCAACTAACACAGTCCTTTCTGAGTGTCTGAGAAGGCATTTCTACAAAGAATCAAATGATATGAGTGGGAAGCTTCTTCTGCAGAGTGGGTGGTACCTTCCTGCCAGCAGCCCAGAGTCACAGCTATCAAGTGAAACATCTGTGCTACTGCAGTCATCTGCATTGACATGAGAAACCAATTTCTTCAGCCTTTAAACATGGGCTGAACACCAGTGACCCCAACCCCCTCCCAGGTATCTTTCAGGTCTGCAAATGCAGATTGTGTGTGTTAAGGAATTCAAGTTTATAGTCAGGGGCAACTACTGAAATCTAAGCCCACCCTCTCCAGCATGCAGGTGCCATTTGTAGACTAGTCAACCCTATCATGGAAGCCAATCTAATAAATCCTCTTTTGATATATATATCAAATACATATATATATATATATATATATATATATATAGTGACTAATACAATTGGTGTCTCCCCTTCAAAATGTTTATAAAAGTATCACAGCCCTAAAATAAAGCTATGTAAATTCAAGTCTTTTGAAAATCATAAGCAAATAGCCGCTCAGAGGAGGAGAATAGTAACTTTAGAAGAAGTAAGATTCTTATTCTGGAGAAACAAAAAATTACATAACTTATATACAGGGCAATTGTGATGATTAGGATAGTTTATCAATGCTTTCCAAATACTTTAGCCACATTCATTTAGCCACATTTAGCCACATTCAGAAGTTTGATGTGTATATCCCCAGGGTCCAAAACATGGCAGTTCAGGATAAGGATATTAGAGGTGTTGTTTCTTGGAAATACCTTTGTTGTTATATTTTATGTAAACTTCCATGCTGTTGATGAGTATTTTCAATTTAAAAGAATGTTTTCCCTAAAATTTCCTAATAATTTTGATTTATTTTTAGAAAGAAACAGTATGTTTACCCACATTTGCCCAATAGTCTAGGGCATTATTGCTTGGTATTTGCACTCAATTTAAGAAACTAAGTGCTTTTAAAAGCTTTGTGGAGTGGAGTCACCATAAACACCTCACCATAGCCCTTCCCTCCAAAGCCCTCCTGAGTCCCTCTCAGAGGTTTCTTGGCTCACTTAGTCAACTACATGCCATCTGCCTCTCCATTCCCAGGAAAGATGTAACCCACAATAGTTCCTTGCAACAAACAAAGCTGATTCCACTACCAAATGGCATTGGATTCTTCCATAACCTAAGTGCTACACAGAAAGTTTGTTAAACATTAAAGTTTGTTTTAAACATTTTAAGAATATTTTAAATGCATAAAATTTGTTTTAAAGTGGCTTAAACAGAGAATAATTGCAAAAAGTAGAGATAGATTCAATTGTATGTGGCCCTATGTTACCAAAGATATGTGATCCAAGAAGGTAAGAAAAAACCTTAATTGGCTGCTTAAAGTAAAAATATAAATTTCTTTTATCCTGTATGTTTATAGATAATGATGTCTAGAAACAGGTTCCGGATAGAGTAAATAATGTTAGCTAGCTGTTCATCTTGAACATTTTATCTATGAAATCATGAATTTAATACTGTGATACTACATTTTAGTGCTCTAATGACAGCACTGGTAATCCAGTAAGAAAAGCTACCATGTATTATGCCTGACACAAAGCAACCAGTCTTGCCCAAAATAAGAGCTTGAAACAGGTTTTGTGCAGTGCAATGCATGGATTGTGAATGTTCCCATGAATGTCTTTTGAGGGGTAATGAATAAATTTCTCTTACAAAAGACTATGAATCCTGTAACTATGGCCAAATTATTACCTGTTTACTTTCTGTCCTGTCCCTTAGTGTCTGTTTGTCTGTCCTTCTGGTTGTTTCTCTCTATATATCTCTGTGTCTCTGTCTATGTCTCTGTCTCTCCTCTCTCTCTCTCTCTCTCTCTCTCTCTCTCTCTCTCTCTCTCTCTCTCTCTCTCTCTCACACACACACACACACACACACACACATTGAAACCAATCCAAATTTGTTTCTCTGAAGTTTCATAGTTTATTAGAATTTCTTTTTTCTAAATCTCTCAAAGGGAAGAAAAAATCTATGTATTTACTTAGTACAAACTAGTACAATATTGAAAAGAAATTATCATACATGCTATAAGAATTTTCTGATCTGCTTTTTTTTTTAAAAAATCCTGAGTGGTTTTACTAAACACAATATTAAAATCAGTTTTCTTGGCTAGGTGTGGTGGTCGATAATCAGCATTTGCTGTGCTGAGGAAGAAAGATGGTAAGCTCAATTCAGTTTGAGCCACATAGTGAAATCCAGGCTACCCTGAGTTAGATAGAGAAACCCAGCACACAACAAATAACAACAAACTTCCGTCTTCTATAACGAAAATCCAGCATTTCCCCACAGGCTTGAACTTGATTTTGTCAGCAATCTGCAGTAAACTCAGTATCTCTGCTTTCACTGGCCTCTCTGGATACGATCTGAATTTGTTCTGTGAAAGGTTTGTTCTCTGACCTCTAAGCCACATGGGAGCTTCTCCAAAACCATGGAAGTGCCATCTACCGAGACCTAGGGCAGCAGGCTTGTTAGGAAAGGGGGCATGGGAATGGTCCAGAAGTTATATTTTAAAGGTTGGTGCACCATTTTGATATTATTCACATGGCACAGGTGTTAAGTTGAAGTGTCTAAAGATGCTCTCATGCACTTTTACATTAGATTATAAAAATGTCAATTTCCTCCACCAATTACAGACGACCTGAGAGCTGACAGGAATATTAGTGAGAGAGTCCTGGGACTCCATGCTGCTCTTGAAAAGATAGAGTATATGAAGATCACTTAGAAGAACGATCCAGAGCAGCAACTATAGCTCACAAGACTAGTGGCATTGCTGAAGGGGAATGAAGCAGAGAGATATGATGAACACTTATGGGCAAACAAAAAGTTGCTGAGAGCTCACTTGATTCCCATGATCAGCACTGCAACTATGGAAGGAGAGGCAACATTTTGATTTCCACAGTGACAAAGAAAACAAGTACAAGCCCCTCCCTGCATGTTTCCTTCTCCTTGTGATTATGTTAGCTTCCTCAAGTGTGATCTTTCCTCAGGAGCTGCAGAGACCAAGAAAAAGCAAGGCATTTTTGCATTTTTTAACAAAAGAGGCAATATCCCATCTTCATCCTCAGAGTCTTAGGTGTATCTGAGAACAAAATTAACATGACACAGAAAAACAGAAGAAAAGAACAAAGAAAAATTGTTTAGTTCACATTTTTGCATGCCATGAGGGCCTTCATAAAATAAAAATAATAGTATCAATAGCAATAATAGTAGTAGTAGGCCAGGGTAGAATATTTTTAACTCCTTCAGTATGTCTGCCAAATGCATTGGTCAAAGTTTTTATTATTTATGAAATTGTTTTTTACCATAGCTCCAATATTCTTTTAACCAAGCAGTATAAATTTCCCTTGAATGTATTTATCTATAACAGAGGGACTATCTATTATAGATTATAGATAATATCTTAAAATAACATAACAATTTACCATCAATGGTCAAAACCATTTATACAGAAATGGATGTGATGACAATTCTTAAAGTTCAGAAAGTTTTAAAAAATTAAATGTAACAGATGTTTAATATCTTCTAGTACAACATATAGCTTATATGAATAAGAAAGAAATATGAGATTCAGAAAAAAATTAAACAGACAACGTAATTAACACAGCTGAAGTTTAGCCAGATTAATACAGTTTGTCCCAAGTGAAGCAATGGTGGTGGTGGTGTCTCCTTTGTGCCACCATTATGAAATTTTTGAAAATGAAATAGTAGGGAAGCCATTGGACAGGGAAAATGTCTATTTACTGCAAAACTAAGAGGATTAATTTCACTTTTTATTACCTCGTAACATATAGTACAATTCTTGTATAGCACTCTCTGTCTTTAAGGAGAAGCAGCTACAGTGTGGGTTTTAAGCATCCCAACCCAAAGCAGTGCTTTAAGGACATTGATATACTCTATTCCTCTTATGCCTTTGCTTCCAAGATGGACCATCTCATGAGCAAACAGGAGTGGAGACAGGGTTTCTCTTACTTATGGTAGTATCTGCAGCACTGGTCAGTGAATGATCATTTGTTGGCAGAATCCAGAATGACAAGAATAAATCCCCTATAATATTAACAAGTATGATATGTTTAAATATGTTGTAATCATTGCTAAGACGTATTCGTGTTTGCTCCAGTTAAAAACCAGTCATGATAAAAAGATATTAGTTAAAAAGAATCACAAGTTTATATTTGCTTTTAAAATCTCAATGAACTTTTTTTAATAAAAGATTCTGTCCTTGAGTAAACACATAATAAATTCATATCAGAATCCATAAACTACAAACACTCAGAATAAAGTTCTATTTTTCTGGATGATAACAGAAAGAAAGTGTCTTTTGCTTAAATTGGGACTAATGTCATGTACCTTGGGGTAGGAGGCTCTTTTTTTCCTATACCAAAAGAGGAAGAAAGTAAGCGGATACACGGATACACGGTTAGCTTGCTGTCTCCCCTGTCTGAAAGCTCTGAGAAACAAAGGTAACATTGTCATTGTTTTATGATTGTAACTCTGCTGGGAAGCTTCTCTGGTAAGTTTCAACTGCAGGGGATGCATTTGATGAAAATCTTAAAAGCAATTGAGTGGTGTAAACTGTTGACTTTTATCCTTAGCTGGCATGAGTAGCTTATTCTTTGAAGGATCTTTACCTGGGAAGCTTTCAAATTCCATTGTCATGTGAAGCTCCTATATCTAGACATAAAACAAAATTAACTTTTCAAGGACATAGTGGTCTGGAAAGAGGAAAGTTATCTAGGAACTAAACAGAAGTTCAAAATCGAATAAGTAGCCCACAGCATTTAGTTTTGTGAACATTCTATTCTTCCATAAACCTAATGGAAATTTCACATGGGGTTCTTTTAAAAGGAAATCCTAAATCAAAGCACATGGCTCAGTTCTTGTTTAGATTAATCTATATTCATTTTCTTATCCGTTATCGTATAAATGCATAAGTTTTAAGATCCAGTTTATATGCATTAAAATTTTTCTCCTATTTTTAAATTTTTAAAATATTTTTACTGTGGAAATCATAGGCATTGTTTTCACCACGATGTCTTTCAATTTCCTCCCAAAGAAAATACTGTCAATGTGCAAAACCTTTTAGGGCTAGCATTATTATATATTCCTTAGAGAATAAAATCAACAGAGATTTAATGTACTGAATTTATAGATCAAGGCGGTTAATAACAGCCTTAATTAAATAGAACTGGCTGTTTCATATGCTTGCTAGTAGTGCTTTTCATGGCACTGACAGACATGAGAATCCAAGAAAATGTGCATCACCCTACTGCTGAAGCTGAATACAATTGTTAGTCACTGAGGGAGCAGATGGATATTAAACATTTTAGTATAAAATGGAGGATAAATCCAGCCAACCCTTTTTGAACAATTTTGTACATTCATTCAGTCTATCTTTACAAGATGCTTTATAATGCCATTCACACCTTGTGATCCATTTCCATCTTACTTCACTCTGTACATTGAAGGTGTCCAGTTCACTGTGTTTTGAATCAGGCCCTAAGCCTTTATAATCTCCCAATGAGATGTCCTAATGGACTGTGAGACACACTTACCTATTCTTTCCTTATCATCCATTCATGTTAGCACAGAAGGAAAGTAAAATTCTTTGTTCCTCAGCTTAACTTAGTAATCTTACCTCAGTCTATGTGACCAAATATTTCATAAGTAACTTTATCAAAACTAGTTACATGTGCTTCTGTTTTCCCAAGCATCTTTCAAGAAAGCATATGTTTCTGGGGTTCAGTGCATCTGATTACAAATGTTGGAAGAATTTAACAGATGAAAATTGAAAGACTGTGGCAGCAGAGTTCCACATTCCTTCTTATACCACAGGTAGTGGTATCTCTTCGTAAGTGAGCTTACACCATCAGGGTGTGCTCAGTAATGCCCACAGTGTGAACATATTATGCCTCATCTTTTATTTGCATTTTTATTTTTGAGATTATGATTACATTTCTCCCTTCCAATCCACCCTACAAAGCTTCCCATATAACCCTTCCCACTCTCCTTCAAATTCATTGTTTCTTTTTCTTAATACTTGTTATTGTATAATAACTGTATATATATTTACATGTATAACTGCATACATGTAAAGTCCTAAATGTACCTGTTTAGTCCATATAGTAATACTTATAAACATGTTTTCAGGGCTGATTGGAAGCCTGTTCTTTGGCCTTCTGTGCTAGACAGCTGGAGATGTAAGTAATGTTCTCTAGCATTGCCAATGTCCTTGCTATCCCCAATGAAACATAAAAGATATATTTATCTCCTCCTCCTTCACCTCCCAGATTTAATTGATCACAAAGCTCTTCTAATGTTTTTCCTGAATAATTTTTAAATGTATTCATTCTTCTCTACCTGTCTCTATTATTTATAACCTTTCTATTTTTTACCTAAATAATGGCATTACATTTTAAATTAATCTCCTTTGTTCTCTACTCTATGCTACTACAAAGATGGATTATCTAAATTAAAAATCTACAGAAAAGACTTCACTGGCTTTTAAGAAAATACCCAAGTTCCCTACTTTCTCACAGTCAGTTCTGTGACACGATACCTTCCTTTAACCTGTTTTCAGCATGTCCCCATTCACTTCATCATCATCAGTTGACTTTGGAAATCCTGCACTGATTATTCTATTATTTTCTCATATTGAGCATCACCTGATTTAACCTCACGGAGACTTTTGACAACTCAGGTTTTATATGACTTCCTCCAAAAAGCCTTCACTAGAGTCTCATTTTTGAGCTGTATAAACTAACTCCTTAAGTCTTTTCAGCTGTTTTGCACATGTATGTATGAGTATGCACATATGTGTGTATGCTCGCATATTTGTGGCTGTGCATGTATGTTCAGCTGCTGGGATGACCAACAAGTTAGAGCCTACATTTACACAAGTGTCCAAGTCCTCCAATCTTTTACCCACTAGACATCTCCCAGCCCCATCTTCTGAACTTGCAAGTGGCACTGACCTTTAACATAAGAACTTAAAGCCACTGCATTGAAATTGTTCATGTTTGTGTCTACTTCACTCATATTTCACCCAGTGAAAAGATTGGCTTTAACATAGTGGATACACTATTAAAATAGGCCTAATTGTTCAAACCATTTATTATGTCCAAAATGTGGAGAAAACAACTTGTAAATAACTGTTTTTAGAGGGAAAACCATATTCAGAAAGGATTCTAGCATGATGGTTTTCAGAACAGCAGCAATACTTGCTAGGAACATCACGGAATGTGTAAGACGTGGTAAGTGGGATTCCATGAGAGATCTTGTCAGAAAAAAAAAATGTCAATGTGCTAAAGTGAGAGTCCTGTCAGGAAACACTGAGTCCAGTTTACCAAAACTGAAATACATGACTTGTGTAAGAAAGTCATGGTCTAGAACATGAGGAAAAAGAGTCTTGTTTTCAAAACAGAGAAACTGATCTACATTCAATAAATCACTAGCTACCATTTGTTGAACACTTTTATTATGCTATATAATATTTTAACCAATTTAATTGTTTTCTTAATTAATTAGTTACATAGCTTCAATAATAAATCAATTGTGCAGGTAAGAGAGTTAAGTCAATTAAAGAGTAAGCATTTAGGGGCTAGAGAAATGGCTCAGAGGTTAGGAGTAAGCATTTATGCAACATGAAAGATCTAGTAAGAAAAATCTAAGGCTGAAAACTAGGCATTTTAACTGGGAAAACCGCTTTTAAAAATCTGAGGACTATAAAGTGGACAAAGAATGTCAGATGGGCTATTATAAGTTTTGATTGCATATTATGTCTTAGTATGTGACATAACATCCCACCATTTAACTATCTTCTAAGAGCCCAGAAGTTGGTACTAGGATCAAAACTTAGAGAAATACCCTAATGAAGGATTCAATATGTAGCTATAAATGAGAGATGCTTCTAATAAAATGTATTTCTGGCTAAGCCAGGTGCTGGTATTTGACTGTTGGTGAAAATCCAGATCTTTTATCATTATACACACTGGACACAGAGTAGTAAAGAGTGAGGTTTAGTATCACAGAGACTTGTGGTAGTATCTAGTTAATCACAATACCCCTAATATTCTAAGTCACTCGCTATCTGAAAGCATCCCATTCTGGCAAGTGTAAATTGAGAACACTCAGTAAAATGTTGTGGCTCTATAATTATAATTACTAAATAAATTCATATGCTCAAGTCCCAGAAAGAACATGCAGATGGATATCATTAAGAAGGTCTCTGGGACAAATAACATCAATGTAAATTAGAAAATTCCTCCTCCTAGCGTTCAACAGGACCTTTTGGGTACTTGCTAGTGAAGGTGCGTACTGGGAAAGGGAAATGTGTAGACTCAGGGAAATTGTCAGAGCTGGGTCTGCTAATCTGTGGAGATCTAGACTCTTACTCTGATACATGACTCAAGAGCCCATTTCATGGTGAGGGGAGGGTTACTCTCAGTTTTTCTGTGGTGAGAAAGATCCTCAGAGGGAGAGTTACTTCTGTACATTATCAGAAGTAAGGGGAATTTAGAATGCTTGGTATGATGGTTACACTTGTGGGTCAGCCTGACTGAGCAATAAACTGCTCAGGTACTTGGTTAAAAAATATCTTGAGTATGACTATGAGGTTTGAAAGTAATACTTAATTATTTCACTGAGTAGATAGGTTGCTTTCTCTGGTTTAGATGGTGCTGGCTCTCCTCTTGTTAAATTCTGAACTTCAAAAATTGTTAAATATTGGATCTCTTTGGAATAAGAGAGAATTACTCCCACCTGAATAATCAAGGTGGAGAGAATTTATTTTAATAGACTTTGGATTCAGTCAGAAATAGTATTTCTTGATATCACCAGACTTTTGGCTAACATCTTTGTTACTGAGCTTTTGGGATATCTAATTTGCAATTTGCAGATCCATAATTATTGTGTGAACCCTTTTCTTATGATCTCTCTCTCTCTCTCTCTCTCTCTGTCTGTCTCTCTCTCACACAAACAGACACACACACACACACACACACACACACACACACACACACACACACACATGCAAACTTTATAGTTCTATTGGTTCTGTTTTGTTTTTCTCAGGAACACTTACTGAGATTGGTGTAAAAGAGAATAAGTTATAAGTGCCAGTTATGCCATTTGCAACTTGTAGACTAATATGATTATTAAAAATACTGATATATTCTCTGTTGTTCCTATTGTTCTTATTATACATTATATTTTCTTTCTGTTCCTTCTGTCTCTACATAGGATCTTCAACTTTCCAGGAATGGTAAACTTTTACTGAACAAAGACTATGACAAATACATGAACTGCTTCACTCAGAATTTTCAGTGTCCCCTGCTGGTCTTCCTTCCTGTATAACAGAAGCTGGAAAAGATGTTTTTAATTGTTTTCTTGTAACCTACATTTTAACATTTAGAGTTCTATATGTTGTTAAAGGTCTGCAAATCAAAAAGGCACCCAAAATTGCTGGAAGTTAAGTTTTGTGGAGAGAGAATGATCATCCATTTATCTGATGCAGATAACAGCAGACAGAGTAGCAGTGCTTCTTGAGCAAGAATCGGCAGTGAGACATTCTGAACTCAACAGATGGATCCCCAAATGGGAGCTTCTTGATTTGGTATTGTCTCCATTTAGAAGCCAGAGACAATGACAGCTATTGCTTCGCTTCTGAGTGGATACAGTGACAACAGTTTTCTCAGGCAGCCACTTTTATGCTGTCAGTCATAGAATATAAAATCTAATCCAGTTTTCATTGGTATTGTGAAATCTGTGTCTCTCTTATATTTCTTTGAAATGATCAATTGGGTTAGAAATAAGAAATGATAACAAGCATGTTGCTTTACAAATAACTATGCTTTTTAGCAAATTTCCTTTTGATATTTTACTCAATAAACAGTATATCCAACAAGTATTTAATACCTAAATTTCTCTAAAGCAAAAAGTGGAAGTAGAAACAGAAATTAAAATGGAAGGTATACCTCAAAAGTAGAGAATACTTGGCTAGCATGTGTCTGACCCTGGGTTTAGTACTACCACAGAAAAACAGAACAAGTGAACAAATGGTTAAAGTTTAGATAGCAGATGTGCTAATACTAAGAAAAGGCTATAGGTGAGCTGAAGACAAGGCTCAGCAGTTAAGAACACTGATTGCTATTACACAGGACCTGGGTTCAAGTCCCAGCACCCACAAACCAGCTCATGCCAGACTCCAGTTCCAGGGGACCCGACACCCATACCAAAACACCAATGCACATAAAATAAAAATAAATTTAAAAAAAGAAAAGGCTAAAGAGATTGAATATAAGGATCATTGTAGAATCATTTGAAATAATGAAAGAGGTATATTAACAGTATGTAAAACACTGAGAGAGAAAGAACAATGATTACATACTGCATCAAGAATGCCAGGCTAGGAGTTGGAGAGAGATCGTTCAGCAGTTAAGAGCACTTGTTGCTCTTCCAAAGGCCCCCAGGTTTGAGTCTCAGAACCAACATGGTAGCTAACAAGTGCAACTACAGTCTTCCATAGGTACCACATGGTACATTGACATACACGTAGGCAAAATGTCTACACACATAAAAACAAGGTTTAAAATTTTTTAAAAAGGCAAGATAACCAGGCACAAAATTGCAGGAAAATAAATTAGATCTAAGCCTTCAGGTGCACATTAGAGGCCATTTCTCAAGCTAAAAACAAAGCTAAGGCAATGAAGTCTACAAATGGTTTAGGGCTATCGTAAGTAAATATAAGCAATTTACAAGAAAAATTAAAGGAAGCCAAAATCATCGCTTGTGTTAATATACAATTACATCAGACCGTGAAGCCTGCTGGTCACTTTGTAAGAGTGAATATACAAGGCTGACTCCTGAAATTTAAAAACCAGAGTGTACAGTTCAAGTATTGAGGGCTGAAAATTATTTTGTTGGTTAAAAAGATGTTTCCAGGCCTGTTTTCTGAGGAGACGGTATCAATTTGGCTTTCTGTTTCTAGATGGGGACTTATAGACAGGTGCATGAACAGAAGACAGGAGGTCAATGAGGAGGGAAAGCAGATGGCATAGTACAAAAACAATAACGAATGCAATGGGTTCCAAAGTAACCTGAAAGAATTAACATGGGAACCTAAATTAGACAGTCTGAAAAGACCAGAGAAATAATTCCTTCTTCAATCAAATATTTACTCACTATGTAAGTTTTAGAATTAATTTAACCAATAATTTTTTCTGGTTATATTTCTCTGCTTTCTCTGATCATCAGAAGAAATTCACAAACACAATTTCCTTGCTGTAGCAATGATGTTAGGATATTGTGCCTTACAGTTTGTATTCCTGGATAACAAGAGTTCATTGCCATTCTAATTACAATTCAGAACTGAGGAATGTTACGGCTAGAATGGACCTTGTAAGAATGTTGAATTCTTTACTTTTCATTTAAATTAAGGTTTTAAAGGGGGTCAGGCAAGATATGCACAGGAATTCTAATTGAAAAACACTGCAGGGAAAAAAATGTTTTCTCTTCCAAATGCATTTCAGAGGTAGGCCACCTAAAGCATGCAGTTCAAGGAGATTTTTCTAAGTCCACACAAATTAATTGGCAACCAAAACCTCAATTATGTGTATTAGAGTAAAATGATCTATCTAAAATTATATAACTAGATGCTTTGTCACTAAATAAAATCATACTATACATTGCCTTAAAATACCAGTCCTGGCCTTTGTTGTTGAATGAAACAGGTTGATTATCCATATACTTCAACATAGACCTAGAAGACAGAGAAACTATTATGATTTACTTCTCTGACATTTCTTGCCAAAAGCCATATTCCTGACTGAATTCAGCATGGCAAATTCACAAATCAGAGTAAAGGACAAAGTAAGTAATAGCACCAGACTCCACATAGGGGCCAGAAAAAGAAAGTGTCTAGAGTTGAGACATCCTTAAATCCTTTAACATCACCACTGTCTAAGTATATCACTTAAAGACAATGAATTAACAGAAAAGTTCACTTAAAAATCTGACATCTGAGGCAATTGCTTAGGAAGATGGGTGAAGTTGGATATTCCCACATGTCTACAGATTGTTAGGAGTCTCTGCTTCTCCCTTAGCAGAAGAAAATTCTGTGCTATCCACTTAGAAGTCATAAACTAAAAATGAATTTGTTTCCACATTTGCATTTATACCATAGCCCACATTGAAGCCAACTTCCTGATATCTAGGCCATTTTAAGTCCTCACTTCAACTGTTCAAGAGCTAGTAACACAATTGTAAGGAGTAAAATGCAATAGAAGTAACACAGTATTATTTTCTTGTAAAATTGATGGCTTCTGTTTTGGTGACTTTTTTTTCTTCACTTCTCGATTTGAAGGAAGTGGGGCCCATGTTATCAGCAGTCCTATGAATAGATCAATGTGACATGAAAATGACTCTCTAACCAACAGGGTGTGAGAACCTGAGAACTGTCAACAGTCATAAAGGTGAAGATGAGAACCGACCCTGCACTGTCAGAATGTAAGATGACTACAGCCACAACTAAGAGTGTACTTGACAGCTTCAAATTCACCTTAAGGCAATAGGTAACACAGTCAGAGCCACCAGAAACTATGAAAGGCACAAGTTTTGTGGTATAAGTTCAAACTTTGGGGGGAAGTTCATTATAGAGTAAACGAGCATGAATCTGCGTGTTCTCAATGTTAAGACTGTCTTTAGTACAAGGAAGGCATCTCACAATGATTTGATACCAAGCACTGTTCTAAGCATAGTCCACCTATCAAAGCATTAAAACTATCTACTCATCCTGGGAGGTGGAACCACTTTGTGAATGATTTAATTTATAAAACAATGTCACAGTGATTAAAACACACAATCCTAGCCTAACAGAGTAAAAAGTATTCTGGGCTGGCAAACATTTATGGTTCTTCTGTGAGGCAACTCATCATAAATATGCCTTTATCTTAAAAAATAATAATAATTTGGACAACTCTGGCTGAAGCCCTGTGCTCCACCAGAAGCCACACTCAACATCAGAACCCCTGAGGCCACCCCTGATGCCATAACCCCATCCAGCAAGTCTTGCTGAGGGCCTCTGCTCCACCAGAGGCCACACCCACTGCCTAAACCCATGCTCCAGCAAAGGATACCCTTCTGGACCAGAGGTCATGCCCCAATCTCCAGTACTCCAGCTCCCAAATCAGGCTGAAAACCCCTCCTTAACTGGATGACTCCTAGGACATCAGAAGTCGAGTCCCAAACTCAGGTGAAGACCCTGTGCTCAACCACAGACCACCCAGGCCAGAAGATCAGATAGGAAACAGAAATCAAAGAACAAAACACCCATCCAATGAAGAGAAACACAGAGATAAGCAGCTCGACCTATAATCAATCCAAACCAACATGCCTAGATGTCAATGTAAGAACACAACCAACAACAGGCAGGGCAATATAGCACCACCAGAGCCCAGATATCCTAGAACAACAAACCCTAAATATTTCAACATAGCTGAAGCACAAACCTTAAATCCAACTAAAGGAAAATGATAGAGGTCCTTAAAGCAGAAATGACTAAAGCCCTCAAAGAAGTCAAGGGAAGGACCAACCAAAAATTGGACAAAATGAGTAAATTCCTTAAAGAAAGCCAAGAAAAAAACAATTGAAGGAAACAAATAAAGCTGTTCAAGAAATGGAAATGGAAATAGAAGCAATAAAGAAAACACAAACTGAGGGAATTCTAGAAATGGAAAAGCTAGGTAAGTTAACAGGATCTACAAATGCAAGCATTACCAACAGAATATAAGAATGGAAGACAGAATCTCAGGCATTGAAGATACCATTAAAAAAAACAGATTCGTCAGTTAAAGAAAAATCTAAATTTAAAAAATTTCTGACACAAAACAGTCAGGAAATCTGGGACACTATGAAAACACCATACCTAAGAGTAATAGGAATAAAGAAGAAGAAGCCCAGCTCAAAGACACAGAAAATATTTGCAATAAAATTATAGAAGAAATTTTTCCTAACTTAAAGAAGGACATGCCCCTAAAGCACAAGAAGCTTACAAAAACACTACATAGATTGGACAAGAAAAGAATTGCCACATAATAATCAAAAATTCAAGCATACAGAACAAAGAAATCATATTAAAAGCTGCAAGGGGAATAATAGGTCAAGTAACATAAAAAGACAGACCTATTAGACTCACACAAGACTTAACAATGGAGACTCAAAAAGCCAGAAGGATCTGGACAGATATCTTGTAAATTCTAAGAGACCACAAATGCCAGCCTATACCACTATATCCAGCAAAAATATTCTATCACCACAAATGGAGAAAACAACATATTTCATGATAAAGGTGAATTTAAACAATAGCTATCCACAAACCCAAAACCCTACAGAAGGTATTAGAATAAAAACTCCAATTCAAGGAGATTAACTACACCTGTGAAGATAAAGGGAATAAATAACTCACACCAGCAAAAAGAAAAGATGGGAGCAGTTATAGAGATACACAGTAAAACATTAGGCAGAGGATAGGCAGAGCTGGGGGAACCCCCGAAGAAGAGAAAAATAAGAGTGGAAAGAGTTAGAGGGGTCAAGGACACCACAGGAACACAGCCCACAGAATCAACGAAGCATGTAAGCAGGCTCATAGGATAGCAGTGTCCGAAGCAACAATAACAGGCCCTGTATGGGTCTGTGATAGCTCCTCTGCATACATGTTGTGGTTGTGTAGCTGGGTGTTCTTCTGGGACTTGTAACAGTGGTAGTAAGGGGGTATCTCTTACTCTTTTGCCTGTCCTTGGAACCCTTTTCCTCCTAGTGTGTTGCCTCATCCAACCTTTGTATGAGGGTATGTGTCTAGTCTTATAGTACCTTGTTATGCTGTGTTCTGTTGATATCCCCAGGAGGCCTGTTTACTTGTTTGTTATTTGTTTGTTTTTTAAGAAAATGGAAGAGGAGTGGATCTTGGGGAGACAGGAGGTGGGGGAGAATGGAAAGAGAGGAGGGAGGGGAAACTATGGTCACGATGTTATGTATGAGAGGAGAATGAAAGAAAAACATTTAAAATATTAATTTGGCTATATTGTAAAGCAAAAGAAAATATTTAATCACTATCTCAGGAAAAATACAACCACAAGAGGCTAAGATGTCTGTAGACTTAAAACACTTCAAAGGAATAACTGTTCTGGTTTTTGACTCTCGAGCCCTGAGTTAACTGGGTCATTTTAGTTTTGTTTTTGTTTGTTTTTCTGCAAAATAAATGTGGTCTACCAAGTTAAAGGAGCGCTTTCACGATTATTTAAGACACCCATCTGTTTTACATTCTGTTGCGGTCATGAACACCATAACCAAAATCAAAAAAAGAAAAAAAAGGCAACTTGGCAAGGAAAGAATTTATTTGCCTTATACTTGCAGAACACAGTTCATCATGGGGGAAAGTCAGGGTAGTTCAAGTGAGAACTGAAGCAGAAACCATGGAGAATGCTGCTTCCTAGCTCCTGCTCATCTAGCATGGTTGAGCAGTTCATGCTTGACTGTCTAGGGATGGTGCTGCCCCAGCTGCCTAGTTTCTCCTGCATCAATTACTAATCAAGACAGCCCTTTGAGACATGACCATAGACCAATCTGATCTGGGCAATTTCCCAACTAAGGGTCCCCCTTTTCCAGCTATATTATATAAGGCATAAAGTTGAAGTAAAAGCTAACCACCTTCAAAATGCTGTTGTCTCTGTCAGAGCAAAAAATGTCATTCAACATGTCAGGGGGTAGGGTGGGGCAATGGAAACATGAGACCAGATGACCGCATCCCACCCCACAGGGCTCAAGCCTGGAAAAGCAAGCTTCCCTTACAAAAAAAAAAAAAAAAAGGATCACAAACATGCTGGAAAAAAGAACAGTATTTTTCTAGTGTTAGAAAACACTGTACAAAAGCATACAAATGAAGAATGCATCCCCCTAACATAATCACTAATATTTTGCTGCTAGAAATATGGAAATCATGTTTACTATTTGGAACTTAGAGTGAAATATTTCACAGGAGCCTTAATAATATAACCCCTTTTTTTCATTTTCCTCATACACTGATATATTTTCGTACACATTCAAGGCTTTTAATCATCTGGTTTTCTACTATGATCCCATACAGAAGTCACACGCTCATTGTTTATACTAAGAAAGGTATTAAGTAGGCTATGAGATTAAACAAATGGAGTAGTAAAATAAAAATAAGTGAATAAGAAACAAGAAAAATAGATGTGGGGAAGAAGATGCTGCTATTAGAAAGAGTTACTGCTTTCTTCCCAGTGATCTGACAAATGGCTCAACCCAAAGCATCTTGGGAGGAGAAGAGGGTTTATTTGGCTTACACTTCCATGCCATGGGCCCTCACTGAGAAGTCAGGGAAGGAACTCCAGGAGGAACCAGAAATCAAGAACTGAAGCAGAGACCAGAAGAATGTTGCTTGCTGGCTTTCTTCCCATGGCTTCCTCAGGTACCTTTCTTATATAGCTCAGGCCTCACTGCCCAGGGATGGCACTGCTTATAGTGGGATGGGCTTATCTTCATCAGTCATCAGTCATGAAAAAGCCTCATAGCCATGCACATGGGGTAAACTAATGGAGACAGTTCTTCAGTTAAGATTCCCTCTTCCCTGGTATGCAAACTGACTACTGAAGTTAATTTTGCTTTTTTAATGTGTTGCTATGGATCAAACTCAAGGCCTTGTGTGTACTAGGCAATAACTTTACAACTGAGCCACATGCCCAGCAATACTTTGTTTCTTGTCAATAATAGTTTTATTTCACTGTGCCAGGATCATAAGTAATTCATATATTTAAATAATCTTACACCTTACAAAGTACGTGTGTGTGTGTGTGTGTGTGTGTGTGTGTGTGTGTCTTTGGATTGTCATATCTGACATATTATTTCATATCTGACAAGTGAGAAATGAAACTCTAAAGGGTGATATGGTTTATCCAGGATATTGTGCTAAGTAAAATAAACCAGCACAGCAAAAATAAATGCCACATAATTTCACTTATATTCAGAATCTGAAATCACCAGTCTCCTGGAAGCACACTGTACAGTCTTGGTGACCACACAAAGGCTGTAGTGTAGGTAAGAAGGGGAACTAGTGATAATCAATAAATATATGTCAGATAGAAAGGATATCAAGAGACCTATTGTAAAATATGTTGGCCACAGTTGCTAATATTTCTGAAAGCATCTAAGGAAATTGTCATAAAGTCTTTGCACCACAAAAAATAATTCATGCAAAGTGAAAAATATTAGCTATAGTCACTCTAAAATGCATCTGTAGTTCAAATCAATGTGCTGTAGTACATAGCAAATACATGTGACCTTACATGTCAGTCTAACTTAAAGAAAAGATGGAGTAAGCTGTCCATGACAACATGTTCCCAACTTCAAATTTTGTTTTTATTTTTTTCACTTATTTTTGTCTGTGGTTGCTGTGTGTGTGCACATGCACGTGCATGCAGAGACCATAAATTTTAGGAGTTGGTTCTTCCTTCCACCAATGGATTCTGAAGATCAAGTTCGGGTTATGAAGTTGGGCAGCAATCATCTTTACTCAAATAGCCATCTTGCCAAGGCTCACATCTCTTTAGTACTAGACCATGCTGCCTATAATTGTGGGGATAAGAAATGTTCCATGCTTTCAATAACAAAAGCTTCCCTTACAATAGGATTCCTAATTTAATTTTCATGCAGATACTACCACAAACCAGACATGACCAATAAGTAAAAGAACAGAATACTGTAATTGTACAACAACAATGTATGTAATAAGTGTATACCTAGATACCAGCAGAAACATGTTTAAAGAAAATAGGAAAGTAACAATGAATAGATGAAAAAAATTAAACTAGGAACTGGAGGCATGGCTCATCCATTACGAGTGCTTTCTGCTTTTGCAGGAGACCTAAGTTTAGGTCCCAGTGTCCATGTCAACTGCTCCGACTGTGTGTGTAACTCCAGGCCCAGGGGATTCAAAGACCTCTTCTATACTCAACAGGCACCTGCACATACAAGATATATATTCACATAAGCACATATTAGTACACATAAATGAAATACAGAGATAAATAAGTTATATTATATTCAGAAATAAAACCCTCACTGCTACTTCAACTTCTAAAGATAAGTTGTACACACATACACACACACACACACACACACACACACACACACACACACACACACACACACGTCTTTTAATGACTTCAAATAAGATTGGCAGAGACAGAATCATTTTTAGAAAATAGAAATTTTTAGTAAAAGTAATATCAGTAAAATTGTCACAAAACTTTGTTATGAAATATCCTAATAGAAACAAAATTATATAGAAATATAGAATGTTTGCTTTTTTCTAAGACAAATAAAAAAAAACTATGGGCATTGGGGTTACAGTGAGAGCTACACAGCATGACATCCACATGCATTGGTATTATCAACTATGCCCATTTTAAACATTGCTCTCAAATATGAGAATGCTAAGATTTTATTAGAATCTTCTCTAAATCCCAGAAAATCTGCACAAAATACATAGAAACAATAGTGAAGTTTTGAAGGAAAGCAATTAAACAAGTCACTTTAGACTTGACCTAAATTCGGTGACAGGTCTGATATTTTGAATCTCTCTGGGATGAAATATATTCTTCACTACTTCAAAAAAGCTATAAGGCATAGTGATTTATAACAGTAGTTCTGAACGAATGAAAACTGAACATTTTTACAGTTGAACAAAATTGGGCTTAGACAATAGGGAACATAAAACTCATTTGGATTCACACAGTGTTTCGAAAACACATCACTAGGACCTTTACAATCAGTCCAGCACCTAACTGGCAGCCGGGGGAAGAATCTCCAAGCAGAAATAGGTTGACCAGATTCTGCATGCTTAAAACCCCAGGGGATGCATCTTTGGATGAGCTATCTTTTCTATTTTCCAGTGGGACACAGAAGAGGAACCTATAGACAGACAGTTATAGTAATCCAAGTTGGCTTTCATAAAAGCATGAATTAGAGTTTCACTGCCTAACTGTGACAAAGCTTTCGAACTCACTCTATTTCTAAACTGATTATGCATCAGTATCCCCCAAAAGACTGAAGGTAATTCAGGAAGAGCAGCCATCAATTAACGTTTACACTCCGCACAGATAAAAGAATGGCCATCATTTTAGTTTTACAACAGAAAGAGATGAAAATCTACAGGCTAGAGCTTTAGAGGCTTTTAGTATGCATCTTTTTCATATCACCTGAATTATATTTCAGGATGTCTGAGGCTTCCAAAGCCAGGCCTCCAATAACATACAATATTGAAGCAGGTGTCCTTGCAAGTGGATGGTGAAAAATATTCTGTAATAGCTAGGTCAACTTCACAATTCTATTCTTATTCATTTCTTGGTTCATAATATCTATTTATCCCTGAAATGCTAGGGCACTGATCGAGCCATATTACTGAAAGAAATAAAATGAAAGAATATCTAACTTCTGTCCTTTTGCCAAAAGGAGTTGCAACAGAAGTTAACAGGGATAGAACTGGATAAGCGGCAGGCCCTGCTGATAAAAGGCGGTCTGATCCTCTGTAGGTAGCTAATGCAAGACTGATGCTTCTAAGTCTTCACATGGCATGGAAGGAAGGATATCAAAGTTCCTGGGCTGGATTCAGGAAATCCAGTTAACATTACCTTTAGGCCAGAACACATGGTTCGAATACAATAGATGGTTTTCGTTTTGTGTTATAAACTCACTCGGTATTTTGGGACTTGACTCACTGTTCAGAAAATTTATACTTTCCCATAAAGACAGACAGACAGACAGACACATTTATTACCAATACAAGTTTTTTTTGTAATATCTATCAAGCATTTCATTATTAACTGTTATATAAGTATTACTTCCTTTCATTATCTTCTTCATTATGACAAAGGTTTTATAGTTTCTTTCATTCTACCAGACTAGGAGCACCTCATTTCATATCACCTTTCCAAAGTCCAGATCCTACAACCTTTGTGTCCCTGGATGACACATATTAAATTATATATCCTTTCCTAAAGCACCTCGTGTTTCCCCACATTCATGGGCTTCCTCTTGTCACTCTTTGGATTGTTCATTACTTATCTTTACCTTCACTATTAAGTCTTTCAAGAACCAGTTCACCTGTTAACTCTCCAGTGACCAGCCCAGACAAAACACAACATTGCTATGTGCTTAGCTTTCAGAATATTTGAGGCCACTTTAGTCATTTTCAATCTTATTATAGTAAATGTTGGCATAGGGAAGAAAGAGGATCATAATATCCTCTACCATCACCAATAGTCATTAAATACCTTTTAAAAAGTAATAGTTTTGCAATTAAGGATTAGTCTAAGTTTGAGGATGTATTTCTTAGCAATTTCCATGTATTAAATTATTGCATTATTAAAGCAATAACTATAACTATAGCATTGCTTTCAATATTAAAATGATATAAAATAATAGTTTGCATTAAAAATCATCACTGATGCCTTAACTATCAGGCCAGTTCCATGGACAGAACTCATAGTTGGTAACCTGGCAGTAACAGCAATGATAGCAGAGACAAATGTGGCCAAAGGCAGTCTCATAGTTTTCTCTGTTCATGGAAAGATGAAATATCAATCTCTACATATGTATCAGAGGGGACTAAAACAATCAAGATAATGGGCAGTACATCTCTCTCAAAAGACAATTTTATGGGCAAAGACAGTATATATAGTGTGTGTTCTCCAACAGACCCCAGTAAATCTCTATTACTCTATTTTTTACTGTCTTGTTATTATTGTATGTATATGCAAGAGATTGCTTGGTTTGAAGAGGATAAATTCATTTCTAGTCCAAACCTTTGAGGTGAGAAGGCACACCTTTAATCTGGGCCACACCTTCTGCTGGAAGCCTATATAAGGATATGGAAGAAGGAAGCTCTTGCTCTCTGCCTGTTTGCCCTTGCCTTGCTAGCACATCCATTCCTTCACTTATATTGAAGCTTACTTCTTTGAGATTCCAGCATATACAGAAGACCAGTTGAAACACCCAACCTTGTGGGACCAAGCAACTACTATATTCTTTAACTTTCCATTCACAGCTAGCCATGGGTTAGCTGGACTGCAGGATTGCAGTCTGTAAGACATATATATATATATATATATATATATATATATATATATATATATTATATATGTGTGTGTGTGTGTGTGTGTGTGTGTGTGTGTGTGTGTGTAGATACATAAATTTGTATACACACACATATATGGAGAGAGAGAGAAAGAGACAGATTCATTCCGTAAGTTCTGTGACTCTAGAGAGGCCTACTAATAGAGGATATGTGTACAAGATGTATGTAGAGGGTTCACAGTTGCCACAAGGCATGGGTAGACATCAAAGGACTTCATGTAGTCAGTCTTCTCTTTCCACATTCGTATCAAAGTCAGGTAGTCAGGGTTTGCCAAAATTGCTTCTGTTCATCCCACCAGCTCAAACTGTTCTCTGCAAACTCATGGAAGGAAAAATCTCCAAATTCCTGAAAGGGAGTTTGTGCTAGTGAATGAAAACTTCTTTAAAATATGTCTTATGCTAAATACAAAACAAAAACAAATCTTGTATGCACTGTGTTCTAAATATGAGAATTAAGTTAATTGGTCCTCAGAAAAGAGACTCATCTTTTGCCAGTTTCCATGTCTAAATACAGGCATGTAGAGAAGAAATCAAGTCAGGTTTTCCAAGGTCACACAGTAACTATTTGAAAAAGTTTGAATTTATTCAGGTATAATAACTATCTAGTATTAGTAACATCAGGAACAAACTATTCAGCTGGTATCTGTTGCACATATTAATTCTTAGTACTGTTTCCCCAATATTGAACACTTCTTAGTTTATTAAACTAAAAAATAGTAACTATATGTAATGTCATGGATCTAATATAGAGTAGTTAACAGTATTTTTCTCTCTAAACCAGTTAATTGAATTATAAGCATATTAATGTATATTTAAGCTCATTTGCATCCCACAAAAATTCTTCACCAGTTTACATTTTAATATATACAAGAATATAGTATTAGCAACATACCAATGTTAAACATAACATATCAACCATCCATGTGTTTAATATAACATCGTATTAAACATGTGGTTTTATTTTCTTTCAAGAAAGAAAAATGATGTTCTTTTATTGAAGATTGATTTATTTATTTACTTACTTAGTTACTTACTTACATAAATAATCTACCACAGAACCATATTTCAAGTCCTCCTTTCCCTTTTTATTTTGATACAGCGTCTCCATAAGATGTCCAAGCTGGCTTTTAACTCAGTCTCTTGCTAGAAGGACCTTGAACTTGAAATCTTTTGAAAAAAATTTAAGCTGAAGTATGTTTTTTGTCATTCAGTCTCTTTTATAAGAAAAAAAAGAAAGACTCAAACTCAGTTCTATGTTTTCTTTCAAATTTGGTTTATATTAATTAAAACTGATTCAAATAGAAATGAAATTGTAATTATTTATATCTAGCAAAATTTGAATCAGGCTAAGCCAGGGGTGTGGGGGCACACCTACTTAAATGCAGGACCTTGATTTCAAGTAACAGTATATATTTCAAAATTCTCAGGTCCCATTTTATCCCCTTAAGTTAATGAGGCCCAATGATAGCATCCCTTTCATAAAATAAAATAAAAATATGGAAGAGTTTCATTAAAAATGCATTGGTGGAGCTGAGGATTTGGTCATTATTTCAACTAAATCACACACTTCGATTGAGCAAGATGGAGCTATAGCTCAGTGACTACAACCTAGCACCCCATTCAGGCTTTATTTCTTGATAAATAGCACTACCAATTAGATGACTAACAAGGAGAAAAGTTCTCACAGAAGGGAGAATGGAGAGCAAGGAAAAACCCAGCTGTAATGCAGATTTGCTAAACACAGCTTGGGCTAGATTAGTTTGGATTAAAGCCAGCTACACAGAACGATTGTGCAAAGCAGTCCCTCGGGATAATCAGGAAAACACAGGTAGCCATCTGTGCAGGATTGTGTCGACACGTTTCAGTGGTTCCTGAAAACAGATGTCTCCCTTTCTTTCTGTTCATTAATATGTATATGATACATATAATATATATCTCATATATGCTTGATATTATGGATCAAAACCACCAAAGGAAATACTATAGACAGGTCCCTAAATTATAAGCATGTTTAGAATTTTAAGAACTATTTTATTTGGTCTTTGGAGTTGGCTTTCTTACAGAAACATCCATTTAACTGATGCTGAGGGCATATACTCTAATAAATATTTTACTTAACTATATTACAAATAGACTATAGAAGACAACACAGGTTTTTAAAGTTGTGTAGTCATTAAAATGTTTAAGAAAACTAAATTATTGAATAAATATATTCTCTGAAAATGTGTAGCAATCATAATGAAAGAGAACTTGAGCTAAATTAATAAGCCGTATAAATATATTTTGTATTTTATTTTACTAAATTTGTAAAAGGAAAACAATATATACCATAAGTCAAATGAGAAATCTGTTCATTGTATATAAAAGAAGCCTGGCATTTCAATGAAGTGAAATGGTCTTTTTTCCTATTTCAATAAATAGTTAGAAAATACCCATCATATGAGGTTTTTAGCTAGGCTACATGATAGAGTCAATCCCTATGTAGTTCATAGTTTTGCTTTGTAAGCATTCATTCTTTTTTCCTTCGGAATAATAACAATGAAAAATAATCTGTTTAATTAACTAAAAGTAGCAAAAATACATTATTTTGTTGATTCAAATCTTTCTATTCAGATTTCCATAGGTATTTATGGTTATGGTCTTTGTACTTCTGACGATAATTCTCTTAAATAATCTCCATAAAACATGCTATTCAGCTCCTTACTTCTATTTTGTAAACTTTTTTTCCAAAATAAGCATATGTTATCTGAACATAAACTTTGTTAACATAGAGTCATTGACACTTGGTAAGATGACTAGGAAAACTGGGTTGAGCACATTTCTGAATTTATTTTTATCTTACTCTGTTTCTTTGCTTCATAGAATTATTACTTTTAAATTTTTGAAAAGTATCTAATGAGAGAAAAACAAGTGAGAATATGTTGAGGTATCACTCACCTTAACACTTCTCAAATTTATCTAGAATTAGCTTATTTAATAAATATTGAACCTGGTTTCCTTAGTGAACAAAAAGCTTTTCTTTTTCTGTCTAAATTATTTTCTGTTGCTGGTTACTCACATTTTTCTGAATTTACATTTTCTGTTTCCAAATCATTCTATAAACATTTATCACATTTCTTGTTCTTCCTATCATTTCAACCTGTTTTAAATGCATGATTTAGATCTTAGTGTTATTATAACAATGTATATGTGCTTTTTAAAACTTAATTCTCTATAGTAAATTTCGTTAAATTTAAGATAGACAGAATGGTATCTGTTCTCCAACTCTAAGCAAAATTTCTCATTCTGTCATTTATTTGTTCTACATTGTGTAACTCTTAGAGTTTCTCCAAGATCTCTCAGGTCTTTCACTCTTTCATACTATTATTCTTGGTCTTAGTGAAACATCTTTGTAAAATAGAGAATGTCTCTTGAAGTCGAGAGACTAGTTCAAATGTTAGCTCCCCTGACTCAAGCTGTATGACTCTAGTGTAGTAAATCTCTCACAGCTCTGTTTGTCAATAAAATAACAAAATCCCCAAATTATAATAAATAATACCTTAGCACATAAGACCCTATGTCTTAAATATGAATCACATACTTATGATTTTCATAAGAAGCTCTAGCACTCACACTCACCTAACCACTGTCTGCCTGCAACCTCCATGCCACAGGGCAGTCTATATTTAAACTCCTAGGGTCCTTCATTTGTTCAAATTCTAGCTCAAGAGACAGACTAGCACAACTTGCCTTACAGCTAGAATATAGCCATTCCTGGGTCTCTGTGAGTGACCAGGTCTTCAGGCTTAAACCACACACATGCAGGCAGCTGTGTGGAAAGTCTCAGATGCATCTTCTTTTGTATAAGATGATGCATGCCATTAAATCACAAAACAAGAGAAACACTTTGATTGCAAAAAGTTGATAAAAGATGCAGTGATTACAGAATTCAGAACATGGGGAAAGGATTTCTCATATATATCATTTCCTAAGAAAACAGTACATTCTGCTTTGCCAGTATATCAGAATAAAGACTCCTATCTAGTCAGCCTGAAAGTTCAATCAGTATCCAACTGAGCCAGACACAGTTCTTCTGGTATCTTAAGGAGAAAGTAAAGCCTGAATTATATAGTAAGACAATTAAGCACATAAAGGAAAAAATCCCTTGACCAATTCTAGCAGCAAAGTCTAGGACTTCAAAGAGAAGGACGGGAATAGAAAAAGCTTTCCAAAAAAAGAATTCCATGGGGTACAGTGACCTAGTTAGAGAAATCTTACTTCTGGAACTTTTATTAATCCTCATTTACTCACTCACAAAATAATATAAGTTGGACAATTAGCTTCAACAGTGTTACACTCCTGACTGATGACGTATCAGTGAATAAAATAGTTTTTGTGAAGCCTGTATTCTTTCAAGGAAGAGATAAATACACAGGTAAAGATACAAGTCAATAAAATTTCACATAAAGGCTATATATGTGTGTGTGAATATAGATATATAGATATAGATATATAGATATAGATATAGATATAGATATAGATATATTAAAGGAACAGAATAACTCCATAGATTAATTAGGGAAAATATCTTTGAAAATCAAATATTTAAGCAGAGATCTAGATGTAAAGAAAAATACTCCGTGCAAAGATATGACAGATGAGTGATTTGTGCTTTGGGCAGAAATGGAATTAGTATGCTAAATTAAAAACAAAAATCAACATGAAGGCAAGTTGAATGAAACGGCAGAGAAAGGAAGACAGAAGTGGAAAAAGTTCTCCACAGTCTTAGTGACACATAAGAGACTTGGGTGAGTTTTAAATTTTCATATGCCCAGTTAAGGGAACATTTTAAAAGTTCCTAAAAAATTCTTAATAAGAAGTCAAGATTGGCAATCTGGAGACCTTTTCCCCACCAAGAATTTTCATGTAATTGTAACAAAAGGCCATTAGAATATCTGGGTTTTTTTTCTTTTCTTTTTTTATACAATGAATTAGCAAGGTCTGATGTATATTCATAGAAGATGATTGTAGTTACAACTAAGGATGGTAGACTATGAGACAAATCAAAAGTAGAAGCAGGAATAACTGTACTTGTCTACACTAGCCAGTTTAGGTGATGCTGAGCACCAGAAGACTGTGAGAAGTGTTTGTTTTGGGGGGTTCATTAATCTAACAGGACTTGCTGATAAAAATAAAGATTGGTTTGAGGGGGAAAAAACAAAGGATGACTTGCAGACTCTCACTCCTATCAGTTTGACAGACTATGATGCCACTCTGAGTTGGGTTTTGATTTCTTCTCAATTTGGAACTAGAGTAGTTTTGAAGTGGAGACCAACACATAACTATGGTCAGGTCATTAGGTTTCCTTAAATTCACTTTCTAAGCACAAGGAAACAAAGCTCATACTACTTTTTCTGATTCAAGATGTTAGGATATTAAGAAGAGATAGTTCCTTTTCAGAAATTATTGTTTGACAAATTATGCATGTTCCTGGAATTGTTTGTTTGTTTTGCTGGTGTGTGTGTGTGTTTGTGTGTGTGTGTGTGTGTGTGTGTGTGTGAGAGAGAGAGAGAGAGAGAGAGACAGAGAGACAGAGAGACAGAGACAGAGAGAGAGACAGAGAGAGAGACAGAGAGAGAGAGAGGAGGGAGAGATGGAGGGAGGGAGGGAGGGAGGAAGGGAGGGAGGGAGGGAGGGAGGAGGGAGGGAGGGAGGGAGGGAGGAGGGAGGGATGAATCAGAAGTTGCTGCAGGTAATGACAGAAATATTCTTAACTCTTTACATTATGGTTTCTGAAGCACAGAATTTGAGAGCTCAAGCTTATGATGAAAAATTTTTATTTTATATGATTTCTGCCTATGGCAAAGTCCTGTTAGACCTTCATGCTTAAATATTCCCAAGTTGTCATTTCCACCTTATTTTGCTTTCTTGGAAGGGAATAGGTTTTAATTGTGCGGACGGAGTAATGACAAAATGATCAGTAAACACTTCAAGAATCATTACTAGCTCTCTCTCTCTCTCTCTCTCTCTCTCTCTCTCTCTCTCTCTCTCTCTCTCTCTCTTTCATGTATGTGTTAGTATTTATACAACTGTGTATACGGTGGTACATATATTCATGTGCATTTGAGAAACCAGAAATCAGGCTTTCTGTTCATCTCTACCCTGGAGACAAAGTCTCTCATTGAACTGGAACTATTCTGACTGTGTGGCTAACAAGTGAGATCCCAGGATCCAGCTGTCTATGCCCCTTTACTGCCAGCATTATAGGCACACACGGACATGCCTGGCTTTTATGTGGACGTTGCGGTATGTTCGAATGAAGGTCCTCATGCTTGCATGGCAAACACTCTTACCTGCTTAGCCGTTTCATCATTCTGCATATACAATGTCTAATGTTTGTTAGCATCCTTTCGAAACTATACTTATATGAAATGAGCAAAGATTCCTTAACTTGCCATAGTTTGGTAAAGCACACTATAGAAAAAAAGTGCTGAATTCTGTTGAAAACATATGCTGCCATGTTAGCAGCCATTCTTCTCAAATTAGAAACAATGCAATCAATCAATAGGATGATTCACAAGTAAGCACTAGCATCGTGTGTTTTAAAATAAAGGAAAAGAAAGAGCTGCAGCCACATGCAATCATGTAGACAAGCCTAACATGTTTACAAAAATATGCAGACTGTGGTTTCATCTGTATAAAATTCAAGAGCAAGTGAATGAGTCTGTGATGATAGGCTTTATGCTTATTTGACAAGGAGTAGAAGTCGACTAAGGAAGGTCATTGAAAATGCTGCATACTTCCATTAAAGGAATGTTACATGCATAAATTTTGATACATACCAATTCAACACATTACAGATTTAATATGAATATACTTCATATGACAAATGCCTTCTATAATGTATATATAGATACAGAATGTACACAAAGATACAGAATAAATAAAAAATAACAACAATGTTCATTATTTTGTTTGTTTCGAGACAGAGTTTCTTTGTGTAAAATCTCTGACTGTCCTGGAACTCACTCTGGAGATCAGGCTTGCTTTGAACTCACAGAGATCCTCCTGCTTTTGCCTCCTGAGTGCTGGGATTAAAGGTGTACACCTGCCACCCAGCTTATAATGTCCATTGTTTGTGAGTATTCAAGTTAGTTGTGCCTAAAATATACCATATCAACTGATGTATTCTACTGTTATTTGCTTCAGACAAAAGTATGTATAGATAATTAACTTACTATAATGTTATAATAAGTTATATTAAAAGTTTGCTTCCTTGGAAATATTTCAAATGAATATTAATTAATAACAGAATAATAATAGAAATGCCTGAGGACATGGGACTGGACTAACAGCTTCCCGATTCCTCCTCAGCATTTTACACAGGAAAAGTTTAGGCAGGGTTTTTATAACTTTCCGGTGAATTCTCAGAACCAAAGGAAGCGAGAAAGTATGTTTCTCTGTGCAGAGGTAACTGTGATGAAAATTATGTTGACTTATACTTCATATCCCTACCAATAGATTGCAGAAGCATGTCTCACTGTCGCCTTTGCTCTCCCACTCAGCCTTTACGGGTCATCTGATTTATCTTGCCATCATTCTGAGCAATGGGAGAAGCTGGAAAAATTTCCTACAGACTCTTCCATAATTCGAGGGAAACTGAAAATCCTCATTCTCCTTAACTCTTTTTTTTTTCATAGAAAGACAATGAAATGACTGCATAGATTTTCCCGTTTGGTTTTATTTTGGCAAATGCTATAATTGAAAGTGTAAAACCAATCAATGACACCTCTGGTTAAAATTTATGTCTCAGAACTATCCCAAAGGAGTAATTTTTGAGGAATAATATGCAGCCTTCAATTTTCTTTATCACAGCTGGATATGAACTTAAATCCCCTGGCTGGAATTTAACTACCCAAAACCAAGCACCAGATGGCTTATCTTCACCTCAACCCGACAGCTGTGTCCTGATATGCACAGTTGGTCTTCACATTTGAATGACAATATTTAAATGATAACATTATGTAATATAGAAAAATGTGTTTGGGTAGCATTGGTCTTGAAAACTAGATTACATAGTTGCTCTTAATAGTGAAAGCACAGCCTCAATAGTAATTCACATTCCTTCTACTTGTGTTGATGGGTCCTGGCTGGGGATAAGAGTTTGCAGCCACATGGAAACATTCCAGTGCCATTCATATTGTACTAATTTGTCAGTAATGATTTTTCTGGGTGCTTACCATGTGAGACTTTCCCTTCACATAAAAACCAGCACAACAGTTTCCATTCTGAGGCAGCAGACTCTTAAAATACTGTGATAATTAATAGATAATACTTCCTGCCAGGAGGGAAGAATTAAAAGGTGCTTGGTAGAAAGCAGCTGCTATAGAAATACCCTATAGTGTCTGGATGTTATTGTTCATTTCTTAGTGGAATTGTCATTGCCATCAGATCAACAAACATAACAAATACTAAAATTCGGCACTTAAAAAATCTTTGTGAAGGGTGAATCAAAGAAAATATTTTGAATATATTTCAGATCCTTGAAAAATTGACACATTTCAAATGTAAGATGGATGACTGCATATTCAAGGTCTTAATGAAATATAGAGTGGCAAACTTTTTACTTTACAATTTTACAGAAGTTCCCTCTGAAGCTGCTCCAAAACATTGATGTATGCACTACCCTCATGATGCAATGAAAGGTAGGCATAGAGGCAAAGGGAAAATTGTATTTTATAAGGCATTTCCTCATAAAGTATAAAGTAGGCATGTTACTAGTTAGAGTTACTAGTTAGTAGGCATGACAATAAACTTCTATAATTTCAATTCTTTCACATGCAAAATGGCAGCCTTAGATATAATTGTATGTGGAATGTTTTCTCTAAACATCTTTGAACCAGAAAAAGGTGCTGTGAGTATTATTGCTCTTTGTTCTCCCTGGGCATTCAATAAATAATACTCCAGTTCCTCATCAGTGTCTTGAATACACTGACATGTGAATTAAGGTCTGGCATGCCCCAGCCTGAATATCATTTCATAATTAATAATGGTGAAGTCAGCGTCTATTCTTCATTTTGAAGTTTAAATGGACTTCTAGGTCCAATTCTAGAATTTAACCATTTACCCATTTAGGAAAGACAAAACAGAAACAAAGAACCCATGCCATTTGAGTGATTCAAGCTACTAAAAAGGAAAAATGCAGGTGAGTCTGTCCTACCTGTTGTAAATAGTTTATCAGTGAAATTATTCATGAAGTAGAAAAACCAGCATGAAAGTAATGGGAACTGGAGATAGAAACTGGTCATATGGGGCAGAGACCCCAAGGCAACCATTCCATAAATGTCCTGAGCAGAAGCTAGAAATACCAGGAGACAGTTCTGGCTCCTAGTTCTTTGTTATCCCCTTCCTGGAAGCTCTAAGTGAGGACATGGCTAAAACTGAGAAGAAACATCTAGACACACCATGGGTGAGCAAATGGACTGACCATCTCACCCCTCTTCCCATTCCTTGTCCCAGTATCTGCCATTAGTCTATAAAAAGCTCCCAGAGCAGCAATTAGGTGGTACCCCATTTCCTGGACCTGTAATAAGGGGACTCTGTGTTGTTCTTCCTCTTAAGCTACCTATAAGAAAATACTTCTTTCTAAATCTCATGCTCTAGGGTCAGTGGGTTTCATGCTTCAAAATTATGAAACAAGAACCCAGAGGTCAACAACACAGAGGAAGTTTTGTGTGATTGTGAGCATCTAATACCCTAATTCTCAAGTTAAGACGTACCTGAGTGACAAGGCCTCTGTCAAGCTCAAAAAAAACACCAATTTTTCCTGTTTCAAAAAGGAAATGTAAGAAAGAGACTGAAAGAATATCTTCTGGTGATATCTCTTAGTTCTTTCTTTTTTATTTTTTTTACTCCAGCTAACTTAATCATTAATGGTTCATCATTCAGAAGTTGGTTTTCCTCTTTAGAGGAAGACTCCAGGAATTAATAGGGGGACTGGGCTCTTAATTTTTGCAAAGCCATGGTTCAACACTAGTAATTACATCACTAGGTATGTCCTGAGACAACTGTGAGCAACACCAGCTTTGCACTAATAAGACTAAGGAATAGGTCAACTCCAAATACATTTTTATATCCAAAGCCAAAATTGTAGTCCTTATCCCACATCTCCTCCTAAATTAGATTGTCTAGTCAGGAAGACCAATATCAATGGTAGCTAAGCCTTGGTGACAAATGCAGCTCTCCTCTCTCACAACACACATGTAGAGCATTTCCAGCTCTTGTAGGTTATTCCTTCAAAACTATGCCTCCCTCCTTCACTATTAGCACCCCTTTCCAGCATCCCTTGTCTTCCTCTATAAGTTCTATTTTAATAAGGACTCTAGGATTTCTCCATGAAATTTAATCCTGGAGATGAAAATGGGCCACCCCAGAGAAGTCCAATCACCAGAAGGAAGGCCCTCCTTCTAGGAGAAAGACTATCTCCAAAGGCAAAGGCAGATTTCCTGGACTTGGTTTCAGAGTTTTCTTAAGTTGTGATATGGTTATGAACAAGGCAGAGACAGAAAGGAAAGTTTTTCTTTCTTTAGTTTGGGTCAATTTTGAAAATTGTCCATTTCTCCTCATATATATTTATCAATTTTCCAGACATACATATGGCACAATTTTTCTCTTAATAGGGGCAAAGATTCAGACCCATAGTCAAGCCTATACCCAGAGGCTTCAATCACACTCCAACATAATACGTGTTTGTTTAGTAGTTTAAGTAAGTCTCAAGTCTCCTCAAAACAGGAATTTTGTCTGTTTTGTTCGATACTGTATCCATAACATGAAAATAGTCTTAATGTAAATTAGACACCTAATGTCTATTTTGACAATAAGGAAGTAGAGATGGTTGGGAGAGTAATAGAGACAGGAAGGCAGGGGAGAGAAAGGAAGGAGTGGGGAAGACAGATACTGGGAAAGAGGGAAATATGAGGAAATAGAATGATGGGGAAGAAATAGACAAAAGGGAGAGGGAAGGAAAGGAAAAAAGCATGGATAAGAGAAGGAAGACAATAATTCTCAGAGTTTCTGATAGCACAGCTATTTGGACTATAAAATCACCTCTCTCATTTGTGTTCTGGGCCTGCTTTGGGGACTTGGAAACAATAATGACAGTCAGCAGTGTATGAAAAGGAATGTCATCATATATTATAAGCTCCTTATTTTCCAACTCTCTTGTCTATACTTTTCTTTTATCAGCAACACAAATATATTTCACTTCAAACAAATAGATTCCCTCTGCAGCTTTCACTTTATATGTTATAATTTAGCTGTTTGAAAATGATACTACCGAAAGGTAAAAGTGCGCAGTTGATTAGCTTTCATCACTAGGAGCCTACTCAATTCCAAATGAATCTTCATTCATGCTCCACACTTTATTTTGCTACTTACTGCCCATTTTTTATGAAACTTTCCATAATAAATCTTCAAATGAAAACCCTCTCCAACTTCTATTCACCAATTCTATTCAAAAGACTGCTGCAATATTGGCAGGTGAATTTTATTGCTCCAAGAGAAGATCAAGACTATTGGGCATTAATTCCTCCATTTTCCTTTAATCTTTTCTTCTCAAAAATAACTATCTTATCTCCAAGGGAGAATTGCCATTTTCCTTTCCATTGCCCACTGAGTGCCACAGTCATAATTCTGATGTGGAGGGAGGTTTCTTTGATTCTTAGGATCTAAATAAGATTGATTCATAATCCAAATTTACACTCTGATGAAGTCCAAAGTCCTTTAAAAGTTTCTAGAAACTTCAGTGAATAAATCCTCATGGTTACTTATGCACAGAACTTCTGTTGTTGCATATGGGCTCCTATTATGTACTACACTGACTTAAAAGTGAGATGAAAGTCACTTAAATTAATAGTTTTTTTAAAAAGAAGGACAGGGGGGAAATGTATTGTAAGCTTTTCTGAAAGGGCCAAATGATATCTTTTTTACCAGTGAGAATAAAATAACAAAAATGAAATCTGGTCTTTCCCCATGCTTGGCTTGAAGGTGGCTGTAAGACTGGAGCATCAGTTACAGTTTTATGGTCAGAAAGAAACAAGGAATTCTGAAATGTTACAGCAGCTCTCTATACCTTGTTACTTGTCAAAAAAAGAAAGAGAAAGAAAGAAGGAGAGAGAGAGAGAGAGAGAGAGAGAGAGAGAGAGAGAGAGAGAGAGAGGTAAAAACCTATATATGGAAACCACCTGCAAATCTACTGGCATTTGCAACCGAAAACCCATTAAGCTGATAGAGATTTCAGAACTATAAGTGGTAAGTGGTATTTCTAAAACTGAAATATAATGAGTTGCATGTAAAATAATCTTTTCTTTATATCATTCTATGATCCACTGGGTAAGAAAAAATTATCTGTAGGTATTTTCCCACTTAATTCCTCATCAATCAATGGATATAATTTAACAAATAAAACATCACTACAAGACATTGTTACTTTGGAGGTTTACACTTATTGTTGAATTTCTTTTCTTAAAAAATCATATGATATTAACATTTGAAAGTGATTTTTAAATTGGTAGGAAGATGAGAGGAAATCTGTTCCGTTAGATTAATGGGTCATCTTTAGGAAAACATCATAGCATCATAAACAATGGCTATAAAAGCTGGGTCTACATATAAAATTATCTGCCTTGTTGTAGCAACTTTATTATGCCAATGACCTTTTACAGGGATTATGCATTGAAAAAATATTGCACAAAACTCAGTTTGAGAAAAAAATCATGTAAAGATCAGCAAACTGTTTCACTATCTCGGTCATTATATACCATTAAGATGACTTTACAGGTTAAAAAGTCAAAAGGAAGTGTCTGGTTTGAATCTGCTACTATTGACAAATGGTGTATGGGGGTGGGGGCATAACCCAGAAATATTATCTCAGAAAGGAAGAAAACTCAGTCTCAGAGAATAATAAGATGACATTTCTGTATAATGACTCTAATTACAGTCAGAATATACAATCAGGTAACATTAAGTATTCCTGGATTAACAAAAAGAATAGATTCAAATTAGAAACACTGTTACCACTATGCTTTGACACTAGCAAAACCATTACTTACGGGTTCTGAAACTGACAAGAGCAAATGCCAATCAAATAAATAACCTGTATTTAGACAACCCAGGTAATAGTTCAGTGGGGACTTCTGCAAAAGAAATTATTATTTCAATGCCAAGTCACGCTTACAGCTTTGAACAAGTAGCAAAACATGGGCATGTTTCTAAAATGGATTTCCCAGCAGCTGCACAAAAGCCGGAGGGGATGGCTTAGTGTTTTAAGCCTCAGATTTGAAATACCTAGACTCCCTGCAAACTACAGCATTAAATCCTCTGTAGAACCACAGCTTCAAATGCTATCAGGAAAGACTCAACTCTCCATCCTTTAGAGACTGATAAATTGAAAGCCATGAAGTTCAGCAGAAAAGGAGTGGGATTTATATCTGCCTACAACTACCACCCATCAACCTTCCACACACACACACACACACACACACACACACACACACACACACACACACACACACACACACAAGATAACAGTATCTGTAGGTAGCAGCTTTTAAGGTTCCACTGGAGATTTTAGTCTTGGAAAGACTTAAGCATTCAGAATCCAGAAATCACGAAACTCTGGTAGGCACCAGCTTCCTAAACATTAGCACTAACTTTCCAGACAACTCAAAGTGAACTGAAAATAGTTTCAACTCCCATTTAATGCAATCAAATCCTACATGCTCACTTTAAAGTGCATTCTAGGTATCCAGGCACCCCATAGGTATATATGCATTCTATAGTGTCTGCTCCCTTCAGACACTAATTAATAGATATTTGATAAATGCTAATTAAAATGAAAGCATATTACTTAATTATTAGAGTGTTCTTCTAACTCTTACCTCATTCATTAAAGTAAGAAAGAGCATTGTATCTCCATATCATTGATGAGAAAAGCGTACTTCTAGAAGATTAGATGAGCTTGCAAGAGCTGCCAAGGAGTTACCCTCAATTTTAAAATCTGGGTCTTAAGGCCTGAGATATTTGTTAAAAGAGTATTTTCCTTATCAATACAGACATTTTACCAAACAGAACTTTGTAGTGTATTCTAATCTTGAAGAAAGATAATCTTATAGCTAACTTTTAAAAATCAGTAGCACTATGTATCTGTTACATATAATTAACTATTGAAATTAGAAAGTGGAGTACATACTAAGAAAACTGTGGGCCATTTTTGCTAGTCTACTGCACATCATTAACAGATGTCCATTTTAGTATAGAGGCACCTCAAAATCAAGCAAAAGGATCCAGTTACATTGAGACACAAAGAAGTATCAGATCTAAACTATTCTCCAAAGACTAGCTGAAAACAAATAGTAGTCATACAAAAGGAAGCCAACCATATAAAATGGTTTAAGGTCTTTAGGATGTAGCTGTAGTGCTTGTACTGATTAGACAAAGTGAGTTCCGTGAGAACTACCATAGATGAGCACTACCACAGATGAGCACTACAATGACTGAGCACTACAGTGACAGAGCAGTACAATGGCCACTGCAAGCCACCAAAGAGGACAGATTCTTTTGAGACTGCATATTATTTTAAGTCTCTCTCTCTCTCTCTCTCTCTCTCTCTCTCTCTCTCTCTCTCTCTCTCTCTCTCTCTCCCTTTTTTTGTCAAACCACAAGACCAGGTGAATTTCTCTGACAGGACTTTGAGTTCAAGTAAGGAGAGAATTCGGAGAGAAGAGTGGACACACCACACTGGGAGGAGATGTCAGCAGTGGGAAGAATGCAGTGGGAAGAAGGCACAGCCTAACTCAGCTTGCTACCAAGATGTTGGACTTTCCTTCCACCCACACACATTGACTAGGCCAAGGAAAGGAATTTGAGGACGAGACAGCCTGAGCCAAATTAGTGACATTATTAAGGACACTATACAAGTCCAAAACATGGGTAAAGGTTTCTTTCAGCAGAATTGTGCTTGAGTGTTTTTACAATGAGTGTGTGTGTGTGTGTGTGTGTGTGTGTGTGTGTGTGTGTGTGTGTGTTTGTCTGAGTGATCATGTGACAAAGTTACATTCCTTAATGGATACAATTTACAAGGTTTCAAGATTAGAAGAACTTAAAATTTAAATAAAATTTCTTTCCAGCTCAGAGATTTGTACCAACTGTGTGTTTGGGGGGATGAGACAGGGGTGTCAATATAAAATCCAGTCTACTCTAAGGGAAGATTGTTTATCTGTCATTTTTAACATCCTTGTTTCAGCTGTCCTTAGGAAAAATAAAATTTTCGACACTAAAAGCTTTATCAGCTTTGAAGTCTCTTGATTCTCAGCAGGAAAGGCAAATTAGATCCCCGGGGGTGGGGGGGTGGGGGGGTTCCCCATTCTCTTGTTCCCTTAAATTTGCCTGTCTTCCTGTCTTGCCTCTGCAAGAGTCTGGGCTCTTTCAGCTGAAGGAATTCTATCACCTAAAAATGAGCTGCAGGAACTGAGACCAATTTTCCATGTATTATATTTTATAATTTCTGAAGGCGTGTCTCAGTTCTTTGAACTTATAAATAACAACCCAGGTGCTACGGAAAATTAATTCCAAAGACAATAAGTGTTTTCCTTGCTTTCTTATTCTGTTTCATCCATCTTTCCCATCTCACCTAGCATGAGCTTTATGCTCATTAGCACAGCACAAATAGCTTGGTCCTCCTCCAAAACCCCATAGAAGGATCATGTGTCGTTTCTTTTTAATTACACCTAACTTTTTAATGGCACTTCCCTGCCTGGGGATAATTCTAGGCTATCTTATGCTGTTTAAATTGCAGATTCAGTTCCCATTCAATAAGAACCTTGAAGATTTTCTAAGCCTCACAACTCCCATCTAGTTCATATTTTACCAGTCTGGATAGATTTATAGATGCTCTTTAAAATTATGTCTTCCTTCGGCTACATGGACAGGCATCCCGGAGTCCCAATGGGATTACGGGTCCATGCTCACACATCTGTGCAGCAACTGAATTATCAAAATGAGCAGCCGGTACCATGCATGTAAGGCTCCCATTTCTCCTTTTATTCAAACATTTATTTAGTACTCAGTGGTGCCAGGCACGAAGATAAAATAAAATACCTTCAGCCAAGAATGGAGTTAGCCTTCTTGGCTGGAGGCGAAGAGTCTGCACTTCAGTGGGCAATGGAAAGGGTATGTTTCTATTTGCCCAGAGTGTCCTTTCCTTCCAGCTCAGGGATTTGTAACAAAAGGACGTCCTACAAAAAGCTGTGGTGAAGAAATGATGTGTCCAGCATACCTCAAATGAGTCTGGTCCTAAGCCAAAGCGCTAGGCCTAGATTCAGTGATTATTTTAAAGTTTTGAGGAAGTACGGGGCATGAATTAGGTTGGTCCTGCTTCCTACCTTTAATTTTCATGGAAGTTGGCAAATATGGAAAAGTCAGATAGCATCTAACAGTTTTCTGAGGTTCCTAGCTCCGTGCCACTCAGGGTTGCATAATTTCACACTCATTTTCTAAGAGGTCAAACTACCTTTAAATGCCAGCCAAGAGGTTGACATTATACTTTAGTAAAGCACTAAAAGTATGTGTGTATTAACACATCAGCACATCAGCACAAAAAAGAAACAAACAAACAACAACAACAACAAAAAAACTAAAAAGAGCTCCTCAGAGATGACCAGTACAGAATCAGATCACCAACCCTAAAAAAAAAAAAAAAAAAAAAAAAAAAAAGAAAGAAAAGCAGAAGAATAAAACCTCCAAAGGTCAGCAGACGGCCTCATCTCGCGAGACTTGGGAGCGTTCAGGACGAGACCAAAGAGAATCACGTATTGGCCGAGACCTTTCTCGCGCGCTGCTCCGCTGGCCTTGTGGCGAGCTGGGACTTTTCTGGCGCCGCCCAGCTATGGCGCGGAAGTTGAGCCGGTCCTTGTTGCTTCTCTTGCCGTTCCTGCTGGGGGTCCCTCTGGCGCAAGGCTTCAGCCCCCTGCCCCTAGTCCTCAACACTTGGCCTTTTAAGAACGCTACGGACGCAGGTGCGGAGCGGCGGCCCGGGGTGGGTGGCCGCGCTGTGTGAGCTCGTCTGCGGGAAGCCATACTCGGCCCTGCTGAAGTTAAGGGCGAGCGAGCCATGCAGACGGCCGGGCCTCCCTGCAGTCTTCCTCCTGCCTCGCTTTTCTCCATCCTCTCTGCCACGGCTGCATGATAGGTTCGGGTATATTTATTGCTGTCCTGTCACAGTCAGGACTGTGCTTCACTCCTCCAGTGTCACCTGCCTTACTTCTGTGGCACTTGGCCTTATGCCATAATGTTTTCCATCTCCCACACTCCTTGTGAATGTCTCCTGTTCCTCCAATGAATGCCCTCTGGATTCCAGTTTAGGAAACAATTGGTCATTTCCCATGGACACATTTATATTTGATCCATCTTGCCATGTTGTCCCTATCACTTGGAATGGTAGCTTCCAGCCTTGGTTATGCCTTAAAATTACCTTTAGAGTGTCTTGCGGCTGTACCTTACAGCCCCCAACCCTGTCACATTTAACGTCTGTGGGTACAGCTGGTTCCAGAACTCAGTGCAGGAAAATTTGTGTGTTGTGGGGCATGCATACGTATCAGAAAGTGAGAAATCAGACTGAGAAAAAGACCGCCAACCATAATGAAACAAATAAATAGTATACATAGGAAGTCCAGCATCGTGTACAGGGGACAGTTCTGAGTAGGTTGCCAGTATTGAACAGTGGCGTTTCTAAAAACCAGCCTTCAAAGAATTACACAGCTGGCCTTTCAAGATGTAACCCCTTAATATGTGCATGTCCACAGAACACCAGGGAAAAAAAGTGACTGCTTTTGAAATGGGGCCACCTCTGAAATATATTGTGTGGCTGTGAATGAATTACTTTACATCTATCCATTTCTCTTGAAAATGATAATTATAATTGAAATATCATCTCAAAAGCTGCATGAAGATGAAATTTATTCACCCATGTGACATTTGCTGTTGTAGTACTGTGCTAAGACTTGCTGTGACAAGTGTTGTCAATGAAGTGTTAGTTATGTATATTTTAGTAATCTAATGAGTGGTACATGGTCATAATCCCAGCTCTCAGGAAGCTATGGTAGGAAGATCCTGGTTTCTAGACATGCTTAGATGATGCTGGGCTTGGGGTAGACAGCAAGACCTTATCTCACAAACACATGAGGAAATTTTAAGGCTATAATTCAAAATACTTTTCTATTCAACTGTCTCCAAATAGTTTCAATTATCCCTCTTAAAAATGACATATTTGTTAAAGAGAAGAAACAGTTACTGAAAAGTTTGTGGTTTGGTTTGGTTTTGGTTTTTTGAGACAGGGTTTCTCTATGTAGCTTTGACCAGGCTGGCATGGAATTCACAGAGATCAGCCTACCTCGGCCTCCCAAATGCTGGGATTAAAGGTGTGTGCCACCACCACCCAACCCTACTGATAAGTTTTTAAAATATTTACTTCCCACTAAGAGCCAAGGTCTTTGAATTCTTCATAGTAACTAGTGATATAATTTTTCTGTATCCTTCTAATTCCTTGCAGCCCTTTTATACCATTTGATAAAAACAAGCTGTTAAAATTTCAGCTTCCCAGTACAACTGTTAAGAAAAGAAAAACTTAAGTAGGCCTCCCCAAATGTTCTTGGCTGGTTGCATTTCATGTCGAAAAAATGACTATAAATAAGCACTATTGGAATTTAACAGCATGGCGGACATTAGTGTCTGGAGGGACTGCTGTGGATGCAGTTGAGAATGGCTGTGCTGTCTGTGAGACAGAGCGGTGTGAAGGCACTGTAGGCTTTGGAGGAAGTCCTGATGAAGTTGGGGAGACCACCCTGGACGCCATGATCATGGATGGGTAAGAATACTCTTCAGGACTTGTTTTGGTGCTTTCGTGGTGGGCTTATGAATTAGTGTGGCCACTCTTTGTTTGTAGAACTTGTCTTTTCTAAACACAGAGTTAACAAAAAGAAGGTAGGAGAGAGGGAAGGAAGGAAGGAAGGAAGGAAGGAAGGAAGGAAGGAAGGAAGGAAGGAAGGAAGGAAGGAAGGAAGACCAAACTGTCACCTTAATTAGATTATCACAGCAAAGTTAAGTGGTTAAGTAGCTTTGACTGATGAGAGCCCCAAAATACAAAACTGTGCCCCTGACTCAGTAATTTACATACTGCCTGCAAATGCTGTGGTTTCAGTGACCTGAAGCCTAAGGGCCTCTTTTAAAAGCCATGTTTAAAATAAGGAGTTGAGATAGTCAGTAAATTGGCTTTCTGTTCTTTAATTTTGTCTGTGGGAATCCATGAACTTTATGGGTTGTTTTCACGGCTGTGGTAAGATGGAGTTTAGCCTTCAACATGTTGCTGCTTAGAGAGATGCAGTTTTTCTGTTCAAGCACCAAGAGAAAATAATCAATCTTCCGGCATTGTTGCCTTACAGCGCCACCATGAATGTGGGAGCAGTGGGAGACCTCAGAAGAATTAAAAACGCCATCGGAGTGGCACGGAGAGTCCTGGACCACACAACACACACGCTTTTAGTAGGGGACTCAGGTATTTTGAAAACTACTTTTTGTGGATACTCAGTGTAAAAAAAAAAAAAGAAAAAGAAAAAAAAAAGAACTCAATGTGAAGTAGAAATCAAAGGAGACCCAAGTTCAAATTACACCGTTTTATTTCATCTCTGGTTAACTGGATAGGTTACTGCTAAATCTTGCTTTGTCTCTAAGACTGCATTTTAAGCAATCCGTTGTCATCTGTCCAGCTGCTGCTAGTAAAACAGGGTTCACCATCGGTTTTCGTCCTAAAGCATTTCTGCAGGTATTAAGCAGGAGTACTGCCTATATGATACAGTAATGCCAACAGGAGATTCCTGTGACAGTGTCACGTGAGTCCTTTCCAAGTTCCAATGCATAATCATAGAGTCACCCATGATAAAAAAATTATATTAATAATATGTTTATGCATCAACCTTGGTAGGCTTGGGATAGAATTACAGACTCTCCGAAAAGGATATGTTGTGGTCTTTGGAATCCATTTGTCTATCTGGTTCTTTTCACACTAGTCAGAGCAGTAGAATTCTGTGTAGATGTGAGATGTGTGCTATGAAAGGCTGCGGTTTCTGCAGGGTAGAAGCGAGAGACGGTGGAAGTGAGACAGTAGCAGAAATGGGCACATAGCCCAACAGGTCTGGGATAGAAAGGACAAAGGGAAGCTGCAAATTCAGCAATCAGTCCCTGTATGTCCAAAAATTCCTTTAAAAGCCTTGTGTGCTGCCCTCCTCATATATCTTTCCATATCTCACGTGAGAGACAGCTGACCCAGAATGCCTCTAGTACATGATTTTGCTTAGAAAGGAAAAAAAAAAAATGCATGAACTTACACTTTTCTCTTTCATCTCCAGCCACCAACTTTGCTGAAAGCATGGGGTTTACTGTTGAAGATTTGTCTACCACCACCTCAAAAAGTCTTCATTCAGAGTGGGCTTCTAAGAATTGCCAGCCAAATTTTTGGAGAGTATGTATGCAAATTTGACTTTAAAAAGTAAATTGAAAATGCTTAGTGATCCCTGGGGTTAATGACTTTGGCTGTCTGTCAGTAACTAGTAAACTCAAAGTTTGCTGTGAAGAAAGGAACAGATTCTAATAACACTGTTTCACTTATATTCTCTTGGAACAAAATCTAAAATGTTTCTTAGATACTATCCATGTGAAGTATATTCAGAATGTTGCTCATATAATTGACTAGAAGACTTAAATAGGTGTCTAGTTTGTCACTAGTGGGATCAGTGTTCTTTACTAGGAATTTTACCATAAATCAGCTTGATGTTGCCACACAGATTTCTTTTCTGTAATATCTTAGTCTCTAATCTGTTTCTTCCTTAGTCCCTAATTAGCAAGGTTCTCATGGTTTAGCTCAAAAAAATAAATTCTTAATAAAACAGCTGAGTGGGAACCTGGTGTGCTAATGTTAGAAGCTATGAGTAGGATGAGCAACCCTAACTGGAAATCTGAAGTCCAGAATGCTTTCAGTGCTAACACAATGCCACAGTACAAGTTCAAAGGGCCATGCGACTCCATGTGATGCATCGCCTTCCAACCACAAATACAACTAAAAGTCTATACTGCTGTCTTCGACTAACCATATAGATAGACATAAACCACAGGTGAATTTTGTGCTTAGTCTTCAGTCCATCCACAAGATATTTTCAAGAACATGTAAAAATTCCAAACTCTGAAAAATAGCCAAAACACTTGTGGTCTTAAACATTTCAGATAATGGGTACTCTTAAGGGGTACTCAACCTGTAGTAAGTTCTTAGCTAATATCAGTCTGGTCAGACAACCTAAATTTATTGGTATATTCCTTTAATTTAATATTTAAAGGACTCTTAGGCTCCTGCTTAGAATGGCTGCAGCCAGAGGGATCCAGTCCATGGCTTGCAGGGTCCATGAAGCTGAAGAGAGCTTCGGATGAGAGGTGTGAAACACAATCTCATGAAAAACTTAAAACATGACATTTTCTGTAGCATTGTTGTGTTTTCTTACAACTTGAGTGAGCAGTTCTCAAGTGTGAATGTTGTAGCTGACATTTTCATGTCTCTGTGTCAAAGTTGGACACCTTAGAAACCTAGATTAAAAATACATACTTTTTAAAGCATGTTTTGCTTGAAATCTCAGGATTTGTCATCTAAGAACCATATTGTGACAGGTCAAGGTCAGTCTGGATACTTCTTTCTTTTAGATTAATATATAATTATAAGGAAGTCTTTCTGTCTGCCATCATGCTGAAGATTGTATGCATATAAAAATGGCACCCATTGACTTGTTCTTTGCTGTGCATCCATCTACTTCATATTATGCAGTTTTGAGAATTTCCAGTTTTGACTTAAGATTAATCTCACTTCTGAGCTCTGAGTTACTGCTGTCTTTGTGGTTTCTCACCACTAATTGGCAGTTGTACACAATTATTTGCCAGTTCCCAAAACACCCTTTTTAACCAAAAAGCTTGATTCTTGTTTACAGAGAGTTACACCAGATCCTTCAAAATACTGTGGACCCTATAAACCATCTGGTAGCTTGGAGTGGGCTATTTCTGCCCACAAACAAGTGGATATCCATAATCATGATACTATTGGTAATTCACTTTTTATGAAATTTATGTATTATTTTAATGACCTTCTATAGCTCATATTCATGTACCAGAAGTTAGCTAGCTTTCATTATTTTAAATGTCAAGTAAATACCCCCTTCTTATATGTATCTTTCTGTCACTATATGTACATGCACATATATAAGTATGTAATGAGCTTAAACACATGCAAATTCATGTTGTTATTGCATAAATGTAAATATAATTTTGTCTTATCCTCTATATACAGTTTTGTAATTACTTATACAAGACACCAAATATCCAGTGACTATTAACATGTAGATTATCAAATTGTTAATATTTAATGCTTTGGTTATTTCATGTAATTTGCTATATATATAAAATGGCTTGTAATAATTTTTCTAAGCTTTAATATTGTCAAGTTCTCTTAATCAAAATGAATGATTGCGGGGGTTGCCTTTGAAAATGTACTGAAAGTACCTGGTAGATTTGAAGAGTAAGAATATGAGATATTATTTTTTGTCCCATGACACTATGAACCAAGTCATTAACATAGTATAATATCACTGATATAGTTTTCAATATTCTTACATTTTCCTTTTATTCTACCTGTAATTAATGAGAGAACATACTTTATTTTCTTGATGGAGTTGGTATGTAAACTCACAGTACCATAGACTTGAAGGATTATAAACAACAGAAATTTCTCACAGTTGTAGATTGGGAAAATTCCAGGATGTAGACACTGGCAGATTCCTTTTGTGTTGAGGTCCCATTTCCTGGCTCATAGGTGGCATATCTAGTTTTCTCTGGTCTCCTATATTAATCATTACACTCATAGGTGGCATGTCTGGTTTTCTCAGTCTCTAGTATTACTTGGTAGGGCATTGTCCTAATAACCATCCCAGCTGCCCATGGTCCCCTCCTAACTCCATCACTTTGTGAAGATATATATTAGAGGGACACAACCCCTCAAAGTACAGAAGTCATCAGCAGATCCATTATTTGGTTATATTTAAGGGAAGCATTGGATACTTACATTTTTTTTTTTTTTTTTTTTTAACTTCTAGGCATGGTTGTAATCCATAAGACGGGACATGTTGCTGCGGGCACATCCACAAATGGTTTAAAATTCAAAATACCTGGGTTAGTGTTTCACCAAGTCCAGATTTCTCAAATATGTATCAGATGCAAAGCATTATATTTCAGGGCTTGTGCAAGGTGCCTATATTTCAGAGATAAATGTGAGAGAAAGCTTGTTGTCATGGGTTAATGGCAAAAGCCAGCACTACAGCCAGTGTCTCAGAGTTCAACAGTGTCAGGGGTTAGTCTGGCACCTGAGTAGCTAGTGATGTCAGTGAAGTGTAGGTGGAGGCCTGAAGACACAGGACTAAAGGGGGCATGCAGCCAATGGCACAAGTGTATACAAGTAGTACCCATCAGGTTGAGGGCTTCTCTGGCTGGAACACAAGTTGGAGTGCATGCGTGTGCATGCGCACATTGGCATGTGTACAGAGTAGTGTGTGGCAGTAGTGAAGATTAAGACTACAAGTAACCGAAGCCTGATTTCAAGGGGTAAGCTTGGAAAGTTGTAGGTTTGTGTGGATTTGTTATTGTTTTGTTTTGTTTTTAAGTAGAAAACAGGCATTATATAGATTTATTAAAAGGGAAACTGGTAAAAGTTTGGCACTTTACATAGGAACAGTGTAAGAAAATAATTCAGAACGATTCAAGTACTGCTGAAATTGAGAAAGGTGTAATGATAGAACAGTCACTGAAAATCTGGGTGATCTGCTATGACAAACTGAAGACAAGTTTTTGCTTAACATTTTAATTGATAAGTAAAAGGATGTGGTTTTTGGAGTATAGCATGATATTTTCATAGATATAAATGTGAAATAGTTAAAACAGGCAATTCAACTTATGCATTGTTTCCCATGCCTTTCAAAATCTATACTCTTAGTGGGTTTTACACATAAAATGTATTATTATTAAATATAGTGTCATGTGTACAACAGATCTCCAGAACTTACCCTCCTGTTTTAAAATAAATTCCTTTTCTGCCAGCCAACATCTCCCCAACCACCCTCTCTCTACTACTGGGAAATCAGTATTTTAATCTTTTTCTATTAATTCAGATTTGTTGCACTGCACATCTATCTGAAAACAGTCAAATAATTAACGTAGCTGTTTGAAAACTAATTGAAAAACAAACAAAAATGCAGTCTAGTGAAGAATTTACTTAAAACAGTAACCAGTGGTGGTGTGGAAACAGCCCCTAATTTTGAAATAGTTCGTAACATGATTTAGTTTACATTTGGTTTCCTATTCTAACATTTTGTGTTCTGTACAAACAAAGTCGTGTAGGAGACTCACCAATACCTGGAGCCGGGGCCTATGCTGAAGACATGATTGGGGCAGCTGCAGCCACAGGGGATGGTGATATACTAATGCGCTTTCTGCCAAGGTGTGACTTCTTACCTTTGTAAACTTTAGAGATCCTTAGAAGACACGGTAATGTCGGACACAGATGATTTTTGTAGCGTGTTGTCTGGAATTCATGTGCACGAGAGTCTTTCGTGAAAGTTTATGTAAGGCTTTTTTTTGGTTTGGGGTTGATGTTTTGCCAGTTAGTTTGTGGTCATTCCCTCGAGTCATCATTATTTTGGGAAATAAAATGTGTCTCACTGTGCTTCCCAGAGGAGAATGCCTACTATCTGCTTAGTTAGTTGATGCAAGGCCATAGTGCAGTGACTGAGAAAAGTAGACAGTGGAGTCACTGTGGTCAGTTGAAAACTACAACTGTATGTTTGGAACGTGCAGTATTCTCTTCTGAGATTACAGCTTCTTTCGTCATGCAAATACAACCTTTATTTGTGACTTCTGGCTCTTATTACTAAAGTGACAGTTACTCAGTCAAAGCCCAAAATAATAGTCCTCATCTGAAATTAATAGTGGATGAGTTGAATAGATGACATTGTAGCAGGGTTTGCTTGCCCTGATAGGAATTACAAACCTGTGACAGGAATTATTGACTGGTGTGCATTCATAGGTATTATACAAAATGTGGCAGTATGCTCGCTCGTTTCAGATTTTTCTCACATCAACTTAGCTTAATGTGGAGTTAGTGTTAGTGTTCTGATATTAAGCTGTCACCTCTGTCTAAATTAGCTACCAAGCTGTGGAATATATGAGAAGAGGAGACCACCCAACCACCGCTTGCCAAAAAGTGATTGCAAAAATTCAGAAGTATTTTCCAAAATTCTTTGGGGCTATTATATGTGCCAATGTGATGGGAAGTTATGGTAAGTTAGAACTATGTTTTATTTGTGTGAATTTACTAGTGATTATAAAAGACACACACTTCTGAATACCTGAGCACGTGATGGGCTGTGTTCTATCTAAACAGGTAGTTTGCAAAGTAGGTTCTGAGTGAATGTCAGTGATGAGCTGTTAGTACTGTAAAATGTTAAAATATATGCTCAAAACCCTGATTTATTTGACTGCTGGTAGTCATGCTCTACTTTTGGGCTATCAGTTCTTTTGCATCTGTCCTAAAAGTTTAGCTTTGGCTGGAACACGTGTTGACAGACTAATTTAGTCAAATGCCCTGATTAGAGATGGTGGGGACAAGTTAATCTGCTTTACTTCTTTCTCATTCATTGAAACATTTCAATCATTTCGGTCTTCTTGGCTCAGAAGAAGAAAAACTTTCGCTAGCTAGTAAGCCAGAGAGGCAGGCAGAATTATTCTGGCAGTGCTTGGCATGTCTTCCATTCTGGTTGCTTTCCTTTCGAGCCAATCACAGCTGCAAAACATTTAAGGTCAACCACTGCTGACTCTTATCACTGCGCTTTCAAATAGAAAACCTGCACAGCTTCCGATCAATAGAGCTTATTAGGTTAGACTGCTCATTGCTGTTCTTTGATCTTTTGCTTCCCACAAGTTTGTATTTGAAGAGCTCGTTTAAAGAATTCCATATTCTTTTTTAAGTTGTGAGATTTAAGAGTCCAAGAAAGTTATGGGGGTGGCTTTGTGTATGAAATAAGGCTCTTTCTAATGATTACCTCTTAACAGATAAGCCATAGAAGGACCAAATTTACATTTAGCAGGGTAGGAAGATACTAATTATCTTACTCTATGAATTAAAAATTAACTATTTCCTAACAATGGTAGAAGGACCTCTCCCCCTGCAGGTGTATGAAGAGAAGCTAAACATAGACAGAAAGCATATTGACAAATAGCTCTTCTTGCTTTCTGTGAGGTTAAAAGAGCAGGGAGGGAGGGAAACAGTCGTGTAGGGGAAGGGGTTATAGATAAGAGAATGTTCTAATTGCTAGGGAAATAAGAATTTTGAGAATTTCTTCTAAGAAAGGATTGCAAGAGTAAAATAATTAGTGACAGCAGGTGTATGGGGGTGCGAGGAAAATCAGCTAGTTGTCTGGTTTTCAAGGGGTAAGTTAAGGGCTGGAGAAATGACTTGGAAATTAAGAGCACTTGTTCTTGTATGTTTGGTTCCCAGCACCCACAAGGTGACTCACAGCCATCTGTACTCCAGTTTCAGGGTGTCTGCGTTCTTCTGACTTCCTTGACACCAGGCACATACATGCAGGCAAATACACAAATACCGTAAAATTTTAAAGACTTTATTACCACCTTGTTCTCTTCTGTGATCATTAACTACCACTATGAAGGGCAACATGTAGATTATATATGTAGATATGTTATGTTGATGCAGGTATGCAACAGCCAGTGTCTAGGCAGATGATATCTTTATTGGTTCTGGATACATGCCTCCAATAATACTTAATTGTCTCTTTTTTTTTTTGGCTTAAGGTGCTGCTTGCAACAAACATCCAACATTTACTCAATTTAGTTTCATGGTTTATAATTCTCTACGAATTCAGCCAACTGAAGAAAAAGTAGACTGCATCTAATCTACCGTGTCTGTTAGCATGTGTTTTTAAAGAGGAGAGAAACTAAAGCTAGGAAAGTTGCTGACTGGCATCATGTAGTAGCCTTCATATATTTCAAGTTCATGTGTAAGCTAACTGTAAAAATAAATTATGCAGCAGTGACATTTCTGTATCTACATTCGTGTTTATTTATTTTTGTTTAAGGTCTGTTTCCCACTTGAGAATGAATATGTATGCATATATGATGTGAATTTTTAAGCTTTAAATGATACTTGAATTTCTAATCAATGTGGCAAGAAACAACTACACTTGGGATATATTTTCACAATCCCATTGTAAATACAGTATGTGTATTTGAGTACTCAGCGCATACAAGCATGCCAGGTCCAGGGGACATAGTAACACTACTTCAGCAGAGTCAACATAGCTGAGTTTCTGGAATTACAGTGATATGTCCCTTACAGCTGACCATTAGGTTTTCCCTAATGTTCTGTAAGCTCAAAGCAGGAATAGTGCTGTTCAAATATATGGCTTTTCTTCTGTACATTATGGTAAGCGTTAGTTGGTTTTCTTTGAATTTCTCTTTGATGGAACACTCAGTAGATGAAAGTTATTAATCCATCGACATCTCTGATCTTTGGGCAACTCATATTCAATATCGATCATTTCTTTTGAAAATCACTTAGGGAATTCCTTTTTTTTTAATTTTACTAATGTCTTGTGCTGAGGTAGGGGTTGCAATTAGAAAACATTAATAAGTGTGCTGATTAGCTTGGCTTTCTTCCAAATTTCCGTATCAACTATATGAATGACAAGTACAGAGACATTTGTATTTCTTAATATCTCAAGATTATTATTTACTCCAAAATCATCATTTCTTTAATCTGTAGGCATTAATAAGATATGTTGTATTGTTGTCAAATCTTACTACTGTTTTGTTTTTAATATACACAACTTGGTATTTACTATTTGTTACCTGTGGAGAATAATCCATGTTATTTATTCTCCCAACATCCTACCTATCACAATTATTTGGGAAGCCATGTTCAAAATAGCCTCTACCAGTACAGAATTTTGTGGACTTAAATTTGAACCCAATTTAATAACAATGTTTCAACTACATGAAACACTAAATAATTTTAGCCCAGTTTAGTAACAGTACTTTTATAAAGGAAGAGTTTGACATCAGAAAAGGGAAATAACTAGGCTATTTCCCCAGAGGATTCAGGTGAACTCTACTCAAGTGTTTTGTATGTCCAATGTAGTAGATAATGAGAAAACTATTAACCTCAGTCTGTCATTAAAATTTTGATAATTTCACATTCTTATTTATTTACATTGACTCATATTGGGATAATTTTCTATGACTATTTCACTGATGACTTCTTATGGGTTGATTCTTCTTTCTGCTAGCCACAGTATGAGATAGTCCCTAGGAGTCCTGTCCACAGAACATTGTCAGCCCCACTCCCCCAAAGTGGTGGCTTTACTCTTGTGACCTCTGATTTGCTGCAAGTGAGTACCTAGTTCTGGCAATGAGTTTTAAGTGAATTTGGAATGGGAGACCTTCCCAGGTCCTTCCGTATTTTGTCAAGTATGACAACATACTGATTGCTCCTCTAAACTACCTGTGTCCTTGAAAACCATAATGAGCAGACATCTGTGACAGTACCCAGGGGACATAAATTAGCATCCAGTACAGACTATCCTGACTAAGATGTAAAACATACCAATCAGTTAAGCAGTTTTGTGGACATTACTAAAATAATAAGACTATTCAAAACCTCAAAATGAATTTTTTTTCCTAGTTAGACATAGGAAGTTGCTGATAAAAAATTGATTTAAAAAATGTTTTTAAATTATTGAGGCAGTTGCAGATAATGTTTTCCTAAGGAATATTTCATTTTAAAAAGAAGAAGCAGCAGCCCATACGCCCGTATTCAGTGATTCCTGACGATGTGGCAGAAACAGACATTCACACCTGTATGGTACTGCCATGTATTCAGGAACTGTGTCCCAGAGTGTTTCTAGAGCAAAATTTTGACAAGACTGAGATGTCTCCCTCCTGTGAAAGGGCATATTTGTTTGTGTCTGATACCACACTGTTTCTCTTCAAAACAAACAACAGGTGGGTTTATCTGCAGCCCCTAACAAAAGATTGAGATTTCCTAAGACTGTTCATGTGTGATGCTTACTCTGGGAGGATCTTTCTGGAATAAGTACTCTGACACCAGTGAGAGTGGGAGAGAGGAGGTGCCACTGGTGGACCGAAACCAGGCTAGTTCCCAAAAGGCCTGCATCCCAGTTCCTGTTTGTATCTCATTTTGTACTCAAAAACCACAAGGAGGGGTGGGCAAGCCAGGCCCTTGTCTCTGACATGTCTTCCGTCCTTTTCTGTCAGCTTTACGGAGAGTGTAACAGGCTGACTTGTTTGTGAGTGAGATTGTTAATTTTGACTAACTTATTTAGGTTGAGAAGAGCCAGGAGATAATGAAAATAGCCCTTATTTACAAAGCCCATCTAAATCATCTAAAGAAAATAATCAGATAGTGACTGATATTAGTTTTAACAGGGGCCACAGAATACTTCATACTAAATATTAGATACTTTATGTAATTCACATTTTCTCCTTTTTCAGAAAATTCTTAGTAGAGCTTGACTTATTAGAAATATACATTTGTACTATTAGTACAAAAACATCAAAACACCTATTTTCAAAATCAACGCTCAAGTGATTTCATTTAACTTTAGAGGGGAAATTGTAGGTACAATGTGTTTTAGTTGATATTTTGTACCCAGGCAATATACTTCCAAAGCCCATAATTTTAAATTGTTTAACTTCTTTTTTAAATGTTCTGATGTTCAGTGATTGAATTTAGATCAAAGACCCAATTAAGCTAGTATCTTTAACAGTACAATTAAAATTGATTGGAATATATCTATTGGTAACATATATCTTAATTGGATAGCAATTCTAAAAATAACGAATTTATGCCATTTTGCTGATCAGTTTTTGGTTAAGATCCAAGGTTTCTTGTTTGTTTTCTTGAGTATTAAACGTTACATATCATGTAGTAAGCTTTCAACTATCTTACACAATTAAAAGATGAGGTGATAAGGTGCTCAAAAGTATAAATTGTGGTTAATAAGTGTCCAATGATAAGTGTTTTCTTATATAATCTAGGGTCAGCAGTTTTTTTTTTTTTAAAGTCATATTTTAGGTCTCAGAAAATCACATCTACTTAAAGGATAAAAAATGACCACATTCAGGATGGATGTAATGGAAATTGGGACTGCTGTGCTCAACCTATTTGCCTCTGAGTTAAAGGGAAGGAAGTTATTTATGGTTCCAATGCAAGGATACTGCATTAAGAATTGGTCATTTTATTTAAACTTAAGACCTTTCTGAGTGGTGCATTAGATGTGTTTGCTCATTTATTTTCTCTAATTAACATCTATTTTCTGTAATGTGAATGGTGACATATAATATTTTTAAGAAAATCAGATCTGAGAAAGAATGTAAGCAAACAAAGTTCCTTCTAATTGCTTGTAATCGATCTCATTTCTTTCTGACTTGTGCAAGACCCTAGAGCACCGTAAATGTCAAAATACTCCTTTCCATTTCTAAATAAACCCTGCATTTTCCCCTTTTCTTGTTCTGTTCATTGTAATTAGGGCTGATTGAAAATAAAACCAAAGTTCTAGTACAATAACTATCAGACTTCCCAAGCTAACTCAGTTTCCTTCAGTGAGGCTGAAGCAGTGTGTACATGGTAGTGCTATATACATTGCATATATCAGCAGACATTAAATTGGGGTTTATTTTCCCACTAGAGAGACAGTTTTAAGACAATGTAGTATAGTAGACATATGCAGAAGTGCACACACTGCCTTCGACCAACTCTGGAACTTAAATTACTTGAATTCAAGCCCTGATGATCTCTATCAGTGATTAACTATGTGAGCTTGGTTTGACTGTGTCTCAGTTTTCTATACTGAGGGAATAAAGATAATGCACCTACTGCCATAGTCTGATGTTGGTATCCCTGCATCCCTAATTCATTTGAGGAGCCTGGTACTCAAGGTGATAACAAGGAGGTGGAGCCTCTGGGAAGTGGTTAAATCATGAGGGCACTAACCTCTGGGATGGGATTAGTGAGTGCCCTTATAATAAAAGTCTCAGACAAGATCCCTTCTCATTCTTCAACAAAGTGAGGACATAGAGAAGGCTCTGTCTTTGAAACACAGAAAGCCATCCCCTCAGACATAATATATTGTCTAGCAGTCCAATATTTAAAATATTTCAGTCTGCTTTCACCTTTCCTTTTCGACATCTTAATAATGCAAAACGTATAAAAAGACAAGAAAAATAAGTGGTATGGAAATGGCAAAAAGCTGTGTTTCTTTGAAATGAAATGCACAATTCTGTAGAAAATCTGAAAGAGTCAACAAAATACCTCCTAGAACCAAAGATGGTTATGACACAACAGTAGCCCTCAAGACTGCACTCCAGGCATCTTCTCTCTTTCATTCCATCCAGGCCCTCAGCCTGCAGATACTGCTCAAAGGCAAAGTGAGTCTTTTACTTCATCTAGTTGATGTTATGCACCATACATCATACCTTATCAACTTGATATCCAAGTACATGTCCTTAAACTATAGCAATTTACCACTTGTCCGAAAAAGACTGGTCTTTCATCTCCTAATGTGAAATCCATCCTGTTTTGATTGCTCAAACTTCTGAGAGTTTTAATAACAAAAATTCAGGTCCAAAGTTTGCTCTGAGACTTAAGGCCAACTCTTCACTTGTAATCCCCTATAAAATTAGTCACCGGGCCAGCCAGATGTGTTCAGCTGGTAAAGAGACCCTTACTACCAAGCCTGATGGCCTGAGGTCAGCCTCTAAAACCTACATGGTAGAACTAGAGAACTAAGTCCCGAATGTTGTCCTCTGGGTTCCAAATGTCATGGCACAAATGGGTACCACCTCAAACACAACATTAATTGACTGATGATTGATTGATTAAAGCACAGTCCAAAAGGGAGAAATAGAGTAGCCAGGGAGGATCAGAGCATAGCAAACCGAAACTCAGTAGGAAAGATACTGAGGTCCTTTGGCTCCTTGACAAGCATCTGGGGAACACTTATATGCTGCAAGCCTTTGAGACCTGACTTCACCACTGGGGCCTTGCCTTTGCATCCCACATGATCACACACTTGGGCTGTCTCTGCTTACTGTGCTGTACCGCCTTGCCATGTTCCTGTGAGTAACCCCAGCAAAACTCATTGCTTTACCAAGTTAGACTATGTTGATGTCCATATTTTTGCCTTCAATTTCCCATCTGTGGTGTGGAAAAATTTGTCTATATCTCTCCCAGAGAGTGTCACACAGTATTCCACCAAAAGAATTAGTCCTTTACTTTTGAGTTCAACTTCACTCAAAATCTCAGAGCATGGACACATGTAAGGAAAGTCTTAGCCAGGCGTTGGTGGCACATGCCTTTAATCCCAGCACTTGGGAGGCAGAGGCAGGCGGATCTCTGTGAGTTCGAAGCCAGCCTGGTCTCCAGAGCGAGTGCCAGGATAGGCTCCAAAGCTACACAGAGAAACCCTGTCTTTAAAAACAAACAAACAAACAAACAAACAAAAAAGAAAGTCTTTGACAGTATGGAGCATGAACAGACTATAGAGTTATATCCTCACGAGTCCTCATTTCCATCTGAAACCTCATAACCACAGTGTTTATAGTCCGCATATCTGTCACCATTCTGTTCTTCTGCACTGTGAACAGAATCACACATTAAGCTCTGCTTTTACTATCCTAGGCATTCTCTTGCATGTTTTTTTTTTCCCACAATCTTCTAAATTCTTTGTGCAACCAGCTCCAAGGCCCGAGATACTCAGGTTTAATTACAACAGTGACCCCCCACTTCACTGGTATCAGTTTTCTGTATGAATTACTTTTTTCTGTCACCGTGGCCAAAATACCTGAAAAAACAGGAAGAGAAATTGTGGTTCACAGTATCAGAGGGCCATCCTGCCATGAAAGCTTCAGTATGGAGAGAGGCTTATATTATGGTAGACCACAATCACACAGGGAATGCAGGAATAGATCAGGGAATGCCCAGCTCCCAAACAGACGTAAATGGACTCATTCCACAGTTAGGCTTCATTTTCTACTTTCCTTTCTTACGACCAATAAAGGTGTTATTCTAGTCAGTAAGTTAGTGTCTCATGTTCCATTTTCCTTTGGAAATGTCCTCACAGACATGCTCAAATGTCCTCTCCTGATCCCCTAGTCATTTGCTAATCCAATCAAGTTGGCAATCAGAATTAACCATCACAAGGTGAAGTAAGTACAAATCTGCTTGACTCACAATTTCAGAGTTTCTGTCCCCAGTAGCAGAGAAGGTATGATGAAGCAGATTACCTCACATGATGGTGGCCAGGAAGACATGAGTAAATACCTGAGCTTGCTGTATCTCTCCATATTTTCCACCATTGCTCCAGCCAGGCCTCTAACCTATGGATCAGACTGTCCACATGCAAGGTAGGTCTTGCCTACTTAGTCAATCCTCTCATAATGAAATACAATGTGTTCTCATCTTGATGCTTACAAAGCCAAAGCAACCATAACCAATAAATACAAAAGGGTGAAGAAATATTGATAGCAGATTTTGGAACATGAGCATGATCTCCAAAGCAATGCTCTCTTGAACAGAAGTGTGGTGGTTTTATTTGAGAAGACTCCGATTCATATAGGAGTACATTTTAGGGGCACACACACTCCAGAACATTCTCAGTGATGGAGTATACTTGTAAGCAAGCTGAATTTGAGGCAATCAAGAAGGAAGGATGATGGATGAAATTTGGGGCATGCTTACTTCAAAGTCATGGAACACATGTTTGGTAAACAGAAACACTTGGGAGTATGTTCTTCTGTGTCATTAAGTAGCTGAGAAATGGAAGGATATGTTGAAGGTGTGTTGATGTAGGAATGTCCCTAAAAGTTATGGCCACACTTATGTGCAAACTCTCTGAAATGTCTTTTTTTTTTTTTTTTTTTTTTTTTTTTTGTATATACAACATTTCGCCTCCATGTATGCCTGCACTCCAGAAGAGGGCACCAGATCTCATTACAAATGGCTGTGAGTCACCATGTGGTTGCTGGGAATTGAACTCATGACCTCTGGAAGAGCAGCCAGTGCTCTTAACCTCTGAGCCATCTCTCCAGACCTTCTGAAATGGTTTTGACCACAGACACATCCACAGATGTGCTTTACCAATCTCTTAGCCACTTCTCAATCCAACCAAGTTGCCAGGGAACACCACTCATCCCAACCAATTAAAATGATATTCAAAGCAATGATATAATTGGTTACAAACATAACAGAAATATGTATAGGATCAGTCTCAGGAAAACTCTAATGGATGATATAAAAATGGACATAAATAAATGGTGAGATTGTCTATGATCATAAATAGGCCCAGTTATGTCCACAGGATATATCTTCTGAATTTATCCTGTATTCTCAATACAATCCTATTGAAATTTGCAGTAAGTAGTTTCATACATATTAACAAGCTAATTCTACAGTTTATAGTGAGAAGGAAAAGACCAACAGAGCTAACCAAATATTAAGGAAAAACAAAGCCAGAGAAATGGACCTACCTAATTTTAAGACTTAAAGCACAGTAATCAGCATATTGTAGCACCAGTGAGAACAGGCAGTTGGGTCACTGAAACTGTTTACAAGACCAGAAATAGACCCACTTTATATAACAACTGATGTTTGAGCCAAGAGCAAAGATGAGATACAATGAAGAAAACAAAAAGCCTTAATACCAAATAATTCTGAACAAAATAGATATCCAGAAAACAAAAGCAAGACCCAGAACTTCCACACATCACAAAAGTCATTCAAAGTTGATCACACATTTTAATGTAAAATTCAGAACTACAAAGACTAGAACGTGTAGAAAATCTGGAGGAACTTAGGCTTGGAGATCAGTTTTATATATAAAACCAATGGCAAGATCCGAGAAACAATTGTCTATGAAAGATGGTAGGAAGGGAATGAAAATGAAGCACAGATTAGAAGACAAACTTTGCAAAAGGCGTTTCTTAGAATGAACTACTTTTCAATACACACACACTCTCTCTTAAAACCAAACAAAGAACAATGAGGTTTTAGAATGGGAAAATACCTGGAGCATGCAGGTGACAAATAACGGAAAGATGTTTCACAATGTACAGCAGTGAGGGAATTTGAGCTGAAACCACGATGAGATACTACTATACACTGAAAACGTCAAATACTAGTGAGGAAGTAGAGTGAGAAACTCTTTCACTATTCAGGAGAATACAAGATGGCATTTAAAAAGTGAAAAACAATTTTGATGCGTCGTGTGAAACTAAACATGGCTTGACAATGTGATCTATCAACCACATTCTTTGCTGTTTCCCCACACAGTTTGACCTCTATACACATGTATTTACATAAACATCTTATGAATAACTTCTCAAGTTGGAAACAACTAAGATGTTCTCTTTTAGTTGAGTATAGAAAGAAACTGGGCTATTTACCACCTGTACTGTTTTCCAATACTAAAAAGAAAGCTTGCAAGCATGGGAATGTATGAATCTTAACTAGATGTTACTAAGTGAAAGAAAAAGACAAAAAGATTACATAGTGTATGTTTTCAATTGTGTGATGTCCCCAGAACAAGGATGGAGACAGTTAAAAAACCTATGGTTCCTAGAGTTAATGGAAGGAGGTTAGACCACCAGAACACTGAGGAATTTTCCTGTAGAGAAACTAGTTTATTCAGTATTGTTATATTGGTAGGTATTGGCCATTATTGATTATTCATTTATCAAAACCCAAAGGATATAAACCAAGTAAACCCTAATATGAACTATGAACTTTGGGTGACAATAAGATTCCAAAATTGTAACAAATATATAATTTTTTGGGGGGTGAGGTTCTACCAAATGTTCCATTGTTGGAAGTGGAAGGTCCGGACAACATAGGTGTATAGGAACTCCTTGTATATTCTGTTATGAACATAAAAACTTCTCAAAAATATAATCCTTTGAAAAGCATTAAAAGATAAAAAAAAAAGCATATTTCTAACTTCATTGAAAACTTGAAAGATCAGTGAGATGGTTCCAACTACTTTTCATATGGTGAGGATTCTTGGGAGCTGCATATGAACTGCCCTCTTGGGATACAGGCGAGCTCCATTTGTCAGCACCCTGCCAAGCCTGCTTTATACCTTCACATTCTGTTCTGGGCCCTGTTTGCAGGAGTTTGTGACCCCCTGCTGTGGAGAAGCTGTAATGGCTTCTTCCCCTTACTCATTTGTGCATTCAGCTTTGAGATTTAGTACTTGAGGTACAATATAGAGAACACTGAGTGGAAGTCACAACACAAGGTTCACAGTAGTGGTGACTGCAGAATTCCAAATAGAAAAAGGGGGTGGCAAGATTATTGAAAAGAAACAAAGAGAATTCTCTATTTTTTAAAGATTTATTTTATTTGTGTGTGCTGTGTGTGTGTGCACATATGTGTAATGTGAGTTCCTACAGATGCCAGGAGGTGTTAGATCCCTTAAAGGTGAAATGACAGGCTTTTGTGATTTACACTATGTAGGTGCTGGAATCCAAACTTCAGTCCTCTAATAGAAAAATAAGTGTTCTTAACTGCTGAGCTATCCATCTCTCCAGTTCCCACTCCCAAAGAGTTCTTGTAACTGGGTTTTCCTAGTAAGCACACACAGTTTTATATGAATTTGCCTCTAAGACCTCCTTTTAGCATGGGCACCAATCAGGTCTCAGTACTCCCACTAGCAGTGGGATCCCCAAATCATCAGGTTTTAGACGTTTTCTCTGAACCTTAAGTTTCTCTGAAGCTTGTGTTTCTCTGAACTCAGCCCCGAGTGGCCACAAGCTACAATGAACCTATTCACAGGCCTTAAACTCAGATTACCAGTGTCACCCGGAAAGTTACTGAAGACACTGGATTGCAGGTCCCTCCCCACTGCCTGCTGAATCAGAGTCTGTACTTGCCCAAGTTCCCCAGATAACTCCTAAATCCATGAGGACTTGAGCAGCTCTAACCTAAGTAATACCAACCTCTTTGCCTGGTAAGCCACCATATGAATTCAAAAGAACACAGCACTGGAATTTGACAAATGGAATCTGGAATATATTTTCTGCTACCATGCTGTCTGGGTATCACTGGAAAAATTACACTTCCCTGGTGTTCATATCTATCATATTAGGGATATTAATGTATGTTTTATAATATTTACAGTATTTATAAATAATAAAATACCCCATACAGTGTCTGCTCTACAGTAGGACTGAATAGATTTTATTGCCACTCTTTACTTGCTCCTTCTTGTGGGATCAATCAATAGTCTATAATTCCATGGCTTTTGATTCCTGCTACAGATCTTATTTGCTACTGCCAGTGCCCCTAACTTATGAAGAAAAAAAATACATGGAATACTAAAGCTTAACAAAAGAAATTTTAGAATTAATAATTATTGAGTAGCACAATATGTGGAATTATCCATGCTTTACTTAGTGTGTGTGTGTGTGTGTGTGTGTGTGTGTGTGTGTGTATTTGTGCGCATCTGTGCGTGCATGGTGTGTATGTGTCTGTGTGCTCATGCATGCCATAGTGTGTGTATATGGAAGTCCAAGGACATCTTGTGAGGGTTGTTTTTTCCTTCTACCATATGAGTTCCAATGAAGGAAGTGGGGTCCTCAGACAGGGTAGCAAGCACTAAATCATCTCACTGGCCCAGATCTTGTGTGTTAAATTATCAAAATGATGCTATTGCTTGAAGGCAAGATTTCAGTATCCCCGGAGTGACAGGGCAATTATTGACTCAATTGCTTACTACATATTGCAAAGTAACCGTAAAGGATTCTCAAAGGAGATAAACATCTCTGAAGACATCTTGTAAAGGCTTCCCCTCTGTACCTTGAGCTGATAACGCTTTTCTCTTACCGGATGTTATTATTCAAGCATTACTCACTTATCTTTATGTTTTCCATTTTGAATTCACTAGACTATGACTTTTCTGTTAATTTTTTATGAACCAGGTCCCTCATGGGCCCTCTTTAATTGGTTAAGCATGATTGGCAGAGAACACTGTCAAAACTCTAGACAGTGCTTCCTCTAAAAACTCATGACACAAAACTTTTCCAGGGATACAGGGTCCAGGTATAGATAAAAACTATCGGTACTTGACTTGTCAAAACAAGGCAAGCTTTTATTAGTAGCCATTGTTTACAAGAAGTTTGTTTCATAAATTATTTGTGTTAAGATTGTGATGAAACTACCTGAAAGAAATGGAAGAGGGGATTGGAGCTCTCTGCTAATAATTCTTTTATCCATTCTTTCAAGGCACAGAATATCAGAAGAGATCAATTCACAAGCCTCCAGAGGGTTTCCTTCTGTCATCTTGCAAATATAAATAGCAATTTTATCATCCAGTACAAAAAATAAACAAACACTTGTCATATGGACAGACACCTCTCCTAAGATCATTGTCTAAATCAGAAAATTCATGCCTGAGTTGGTTCTGGCCTTATTCAAATCTCCCTTTGCTTTCTTCCTTCTATTCCTACTACACACTCATGAATAAATTCTCAGTCCTTTTTCTCAATATTCATGCCATATCCTGAATATTTCTTTAAATTTTATCATGTAGATCCTCAGGTAGACACAAGGGCCAACATTAGTATCTCTACATTGTTGTTTAAAGGCATTTTAAAACTTGCATGAAACTTAAAATTGATGAAACAGGTAATATTCCTTTCTTTGGGCTTAAAATATATTTATGGCCTTATACTTAGCCATCCTCATGCTCATAAAAGTTATTGGAAGTAATAATAACATTTCAAATCAATGGAGCGCTCCAACATGAAGCACAGGCAATATACTGAAGAGTGTCACAGTGAAAGTAGAAAAGCCAAGCTCATTCAAATATTATTACAAGTTGGATAATATTAAGATCTGTTTCCTACCAAAGTATTCCAACCAGGTGTTACAAAACCTCCCAGAGCAGTAACACTTTTTTTCTTAATTATCTGTACTTTTGGCTTAGCATTCTGTTTTCCTTCCCCAGCTTGTTGGATTCAACAGACTTTTGCTGTTTAGGGTATTTGTAAAAATTTTGCCCAATTTAAGACTTTTTTTAGATTGACACATTTGATCATTAGAATGAAAGCAGCTGTGTTCCCTCTCAATAACACATCAGCTCATCCTATTTGGGATTTTGAATGTATTTAAAGTATTTTTTTTGTATATGTTTTCTTGGGTTTTAGAATGGCCTTTTTCAGTTCTTTGTTCACTTGGAGACTTTTGATAATTCTAGCACATCTGACTGAATATGGATTCCCCCCCCCCAACCTACTTGCATTCAGGCAAGTCCCAGCCAGTCATTAATAGAGAGGGATTATCCCACCGCTGCTGCCTGAGACAGCTGCACCAGGCACTAAGACCAGTGCCATCTGTTCCCAATTCAGGAGCCTTCCCCATCCTTTGAGATTCTTGCCTGCTTTAGGAAAGCTGCTTCAAGGGTCAGGGAGAGTTGAAAGAACTTTCAAGGGGGACGATTTTTATACATCTCTTTTACCTGGAGATGTTTCATAGCCAGCTCAGGACCTCTCTGCTTGGGACGCAATACAGAAATAACTGGGTAAGTCTCATAAATTGAATTGAACTGACCATGGATTTGAAGTTACTGCTTTTCCCACTGAGTTAAAGCCAAATAGAGTCGCCTCCCCGGGCCAGGCTTTGATCAGTTGTGTGGTACTTTCCTCTTCCCGACTTAAATGCATCCAGTCTCCAGGACTGGTTTTATTTAATGTTCTTGTCCACTTCACTGGATATGCTTTAGCTTGGGCACCTGCTGGCTGTGAACGTGATTAGGATTTCATGGGACCAGAGCATTTCATTTCTAGTAAGCCACACCACGGCCCATAAATTAATATAGGATTATGCTTCAGCATTTACTCTGCGGGCTTGTTTTGAACTGAAAAGAAAAGGCAGTTGAAGGATGAAGAAAAAGGAAGGAAATGAGGAGATGAAAAGTGAAGCCTTTTACAAACCTGACAGTGTGTATTAGCATAAGCACATTCTCAGGAACTAACTGAGGAACTTCCACCACTGTACTATTGTCCTTTGTTAGAACTGATAAGGGTCACTCTCTCCTCTCAAAACCAGACTCATTTTACACATGAAAAATATCTTACTCTTTGTCAAAATGTGTATAGGTAACCTTAAGCATCTCTGAAAACCAGTTCAGCAACTGCAGTCACAATCCCAGCTGATCTCAGCATTGCAGTCATTCTCACTAAGGTGTCAGAAACATGAATAAAGGGGTCTCAGATCCTCCAAGGCTGTGCACCCAAAGCCAAGTGCTAGCAAGTGACCTTGGTCAATGCCAAAAAAAAAAATAGGAGATTCACACCACTATATTCTGCCTTAGTTCTAATACTCAAAATGAAATAAATAAAAATATTGTAGTTAGCAAACAATGACCATGGGTCAATCTAGCACACTGCCTGATTTTACACAGGCTGCAAGTTAAGAAATAGATCTTCAAAATAGAATGGTTAAAAGGTGAAAATAATATTTCTTGTACAAGAAAATTGTCTGAAATTCATATTTTAGTATCCATTAGAACATCACCTGCTCACTTTATGTATATGCTGACAGCTGCTTTAGTTCCATGAAGGCAGAATGAAGTAGTTGCAACAAGGATCTCTAACATTTTTATATGTATTTACAGAAAGTTTGTCAACTTCTGTTTTAAGGCACAAGTTTCAGGTCATTATACAACTGATACATAGCAGTAATGTATGTCTAAATTTGCAAATGGAATATGTAAGAAGTCATTTACTATGGTAGTTGGTTCTTACAGTTAAAATTCAAGATGAAGCTGACAACTGAAAAAACTTAACTCTGAATTTCCTGATTTTTTTTTTCTTGTTTAATGCATTCGATAACAAAATTGTATTTCAGGTGATGAAAAATGTAGCATGTCCTGGATTTCTAGATAGGCTAAGCTCTAGATCAGGTAACTTTGGTAAATAAAAACAGATAAAGATGCTAATTGTTTTGAAGTTGTGTGGGTGCCTGTGTGTGTTGGGCTACAGTGAGAGCCAGCCAACTTGCCTGTACCTGAGAGGTGGAGTGTGGATTGAAAAGGAGTAGGTAAAGATGTTAAAAGAAAGACAGAGATACAGGATAGAGTCAGGAGGCCAATCCACTGAACACTGAATGCTCCGAGTTTATTCTTCAATATTCTTAAGTATCGCAGCCAAAAGGGAGGACATGGCAAAAGACTTCTATTATCATGTATAAGGGAAAACAGACTATCTTCCCTTAAAGCTACAAGCATTTGGTAACCACACCTGTTATCTGGCCTTGTGGGTCAAGAGTAAACACACCTGAGCCCAAGTCTGTTGTTATTTAGATAAGACATCTGCTACCAAGGCTGAAACATCCCACAGTAGCCAAGCCTTCGACCTTTTCGGGCTTTTGATTTACTAAGGACAGTTTTGAACTCTTTGACTTTGAGGCAAGATGAGGCAGACCCATCTTTATGGGCCCCAATAAAGGTGGTAGTCAGTGGGAAAGACAGACAGTAAGGAAACAATGCCACAACACAATCTGTGATAGGCATAAAACACTCATGATAAAAAAATTTATTAGTGGCAAAATTGTCTTATAAATAAGTAAATGACTAGGTGGCAAGATGTGACAAGCTGTGAATTAAACTGTAAAAATTCATTCCTTAAATGTTTTCCACAAGTGTGATATGATGCCACCTTGACAGTTGGCAGGATCCAGCTTATGAAAGAAGAAATTTTAAATATCCTTCTGAAAATCTCTATTTATGATTTCCCATTCACTAAATAACATTTTAGTACTGAAAGACCCCCGGAGGCTCAGGCCACCAGGATCTCGGCCCAGAACAGCAGCGACCCCAATCACCAGGCAGAGGTGAAAACTTGATGCAAACAGCACGATGCTTTATTGCAGTTGTTTAACGAGCTAACCCCATGTTAGCTTGGGCCTTTCATCCACCCACCATGGCAGATGGCTGGGGAAAGACTCTGAGAAGCCATGGGACCAAGATCTTATAGGGCAGTGTAAGGGGAGTGTCTAGGGCTCAGGATTGGTGTGCCTCCAGGCTTGGAGAATGTGCCCTGTGTTGATTGGTCAACTGGTTGTTATGGCCCATAGGCCCTCCCAGGGTGGTTGCTATGCTCTGCACAACATTGCTGTGCACTTGTCTGTAAAGCACACCCAAAACTGAAAAGCATAGCACTACCAGCTAACCTCTAATTGGTTCCTTGCCACAAGCCAGGCATTTGACCTCCTAGTGACCAAGGTAAGGTCAGGCAAGCACGTGTTAGGCTGTTATGGCTCCTGAAATGGGGAGCTGGTCCCTTCAGTAGCAAAGTAGAAAATAAAAAGAGAAACTTCAACATTCTTTTTTTGTTTGTTTAATTTATCAACATTTATGGATCAACTTTAATCCTATATCCTCCCTACTTAGAAGGTATAACATGTCACATACTGTGATCTACCAAAATAAGGGGCATTCCTGCCACCCAGCAGCTGGGCATCAAGGAACTCTTATTTACCATAGCACTTGAAAGGTTCAGGCTTTAATGCTGATCGGCTCTAACTCTTTAAGAGACAGACCCTGCCCCCTGACAACAGTCAGGGCACGCACAGGGACATGCCATCATCACGCCACACACCACACATTTTCAGCCTGCGTGAGGACTCTGGGAATGCGTGGAACCTCAGTGCACATGCATGTGCAGTCTTCCCTTTAGAAGTTCCAACTTCCCTGCTTCGCTCTCTCTGCTTCTTTGCTCTCTGTTTGCTTCTGCTTCTCTTCTCTTTCTCTCTATGGTGACCAGCCATAGCAGTCAGCCATTAACTCTGCTTCTCTTCTCTCTTAGTCTCTCTACTTTACTGGGCCTTATAATAAACTGCTTAATATGTGTAATATGTCTCATCTTGCTCCTCCTCTTTTTCATTATATCTAATTTTGTAAGACCCTCGGAAAGCTGAGGCCTCCAGAATCTTAGCCCAGGACCTCGGCCACCCCAATCACAGAATGGAGGCGAAAGCTTGATGCAAATTGCATGAGGCTTTATTGTAGTTTAACGAGTTAACCCCATGTTAGCTCGGGTCTTTGACACTCCCACCATGGCGGATGGCTAGCAAAGACGGTTCGAAGCCTCTGCCTACAGATCTTTATAGCGCAGCATAAGGGGAGTGTCTAGGGGTACACACAGGCTCACGATTGGTGTGCCTCCAGGCTTGGAGGGCTTGCCCTGTGTTGATTGGTCAACTGGTTGTTATGGCCCATAGGCCCTCCCAGGGTGGTTGCTATGCTCTCTACATCATTGCTGTGCGCTTATCCGTAAAGCACACCCAGGGTCGTAAAGCTAACTTCTGATTGGCTCCTTGTCACGAGACAGGCATCTGACTTTCTAGTGTCTGGGACAAGGTCATAGAAGCACGTGTTTGGCCGTTATGGCTGCCAAAAGGGAAGCTGGTTCCTTCAATTTAAACAAAAACATAACAGCACTGCACTTCTGTCCCCTTCTACCTTTCAGAGGAAATTTCCCCATAAAAGAGCCACCAATACATTGGATATTTAGAGGTTTTTCTTCCCATTAAAAATGAAGACCCCCCCACCCCCAGTTTTGGACTAGCATGTCAATGAGTCAGGCAAGTATGTTAATTTAATACAAAGCTCTTGCTGCTGAGAGAACAAAAGAGAGTTTATTCTGAGTCAAATTCAAACAACAGTGGTATCAGAATATGGATTCAGGTGACTCTAAGGACAAATTCTGTTGTGGGAGAGGTTATGTTGAACTTTCATAGTCACAGGACAAAAGAAACTCATACATAATGCATTGATGAAGCACACTGATGGGGACTATGGAGTGAACAGGTTACAGCATGGTGGGGAAATCTCTTCAGTAGGATTCTTCTTATAGCACCCAGCTTTTGAGTTTCAGGGAAACTAAGGTTCTGCTCCAGGGTGCATTCCAATACAATGATGTAACAGGCCCAAAGACAGTGTGATCCAGGTTGGTAACAAATGACTAGTAAGGAGACAAACAAAAGCCTGGTTAGTTTTGACTATCAGTCTACAACATTCCCTTTTTTCATGATAATGAAGTTCTAGCCATTCAATCAGGAGTCTTCAGCAAAGAGGAGGCCCTTTCAGAGACCTTCAGTTCATATGTCAGTGTCCTTCAGTCAGACACAACCTGACAAGAAAGAAGGAGGAAGGGAGGAAGGGGGAGGGCAAATAGATTGACAATCATAAAAAGGGAAGGAAGAATGTAAGGGAGATGAGAGAGAGGGAGGGAGGAAGGAAGACTTAACTTTTCGTGAATTATTCTCTGAAAATTAAGATGCTTTCAAAGACATTTATTGGCATTGCATAGATAGGAACAAGACACACACACACACACACACACACACACACACACACACACACCATATATATACATTCTCTTCCAATGAGGATAATCTGCCTATAATCAGTGTGGCTGTGCTCATCTAATATATTGGAACCATTGTTTCAAGGTTTCAAGAAAATGAGGTTATTATAAATAGCAATGTGGTTGTGTTTAGTTACCTGGGTCCATTTTGCTTTCTGATTAATCTTGTGAGTAGGTGATACTCTTGTCTCTGATTGTTACATGGGAAATTCCTGACTTGACTTGTACCTCGAATGACTTTCCTGAAACTCTCTCTTAAGCAAAATGCTAGTTTTCGACTTTAACCCTTCTGCAGTGTCTTTGCTTGTATTTTGTGTCAAAGAGTGAAAGACCCTCGGACCGAGGAGTCTCTACAAATCGGACGATCCCCCCAAAAACACTCAATGTCCAGTCCAGCTGATGCAAAAACAAGAGGTAAGTTTATTATGGGACGTTTGCGCAAACGGGCTTCCCAGTCCGACAGACAAAGAAGAAGCCTTGTTCCTCTAAAGCAGGCTCCTTTTATAGGAGAAAAAACCATAGGATTTTAGGGGTTTGGGTACGTGACCAGAGTCACAGATCCTTTGGAGATCTCTTATCTTTGGGGCCGGATGGTCTCCTGGCTCAGTGGGATAGTCTGTTTCTATCTTCATGACCCTAGGGCAGGGTGGCCCTCTAGGAATTCTTGGTATTCAGTTAGGTTGTCTTGTGGCCTTGTAAGGGAGTTATATCTGCCAGCTAAGAAATTCCAGGGGCTTGGGTCATTGTGACCTTGGTTAGGTTTTAAGTCAGGTCTCCCTGTTCTTAGGGTGAGAGGATTGTTTTTCTTCTTAGTTATTTCTTTGTTAATTCTAAAGTCCTTCAAGAGCATCTCATATTTTAAAGAAAATCCTAGAACTTCCCTTCCAGTTAGCTCTGAGAGCACCTTAAGCTACTGAATACTGGATATGGCAGCTTCTTACAGCTCTGTGAAGAGATTTGCCACCTTTCTGTTTGGGTTGCTGACTCAGGAAATTGACATTCTACTGTTGTGCTTTTAAAAGTAGTTGCTGTGACTTCATTTTTTTCCCCTCTGACAGTTGAAGCAGAAAGGTGGATTAACGTTCTTGATTCCAATTATCTTTCTTATAGTCTATTGCTGATATGCTCTTGTGTCAGATAAGTGATGTGAAGAAAAGAAAATGTCATCTGGCAAATGTGAGGGCGTTTGAGGGAAGGCATGCAAGGTATTTCTTGTCATTGATAACTCTCCAAGAACTTTTTTTTTTTTAAAGGCAAGTAGAATTCTTTTGAAATATTTGAATTGGATAGGTTTCTTTTTTTTTTTTCTAACAAATTTACTGAAAGATTACCATGCAAATGCCAACATTTGTTTTTAGAAAAGATGTCAATTGAAGAAAAAGGGTGTTTGACTTGACTTCATCCTACATTTGAGGGTTTTACTGAAGTTGTTCTACATATCATGATAGGTCTTCTCTTTGTTTATTTGTTGTTTCAGTTTTTCCAACAGTAAGTCCTGTTTTGGGAAGATGAGGTTCTCCCTACTGCAGGAGGAAGGGGGGTAATGAGATGCTAGAATAATATCTGGTAAACATTGAGAATCTATGTGTGCCACCTTGTATGATTTTGTGTTTCCAGATGTTAAAAAGTCTCTAGTGTACCCAGCCACTGCCTTTTAATTAAACACAACTGCTTGGGATTTCTGGATAGCTTATGAAGTTGGGTTTTGTTTTCTTAAATTTCATTTTTGATTAATAATCATTCACTACTATTTTTAAGTATTTGACACTTCCATTGCCCCATTGAATCATCTATATGTTGTTTTTAAACATATTGAGAAAATTAGGTTACATTTAAAATGGTATCCCTTTTTAGACTGTTTGAAAATTGTTTCCCTTATTTTTGAGGAAAGCCACATCCTTCAAACTTTGTGGATAGGTGAAGTAACTGATTACAGGGGTGGGATGAAAAAGGAAATTTCAAGACTTGTCATATAATCTAGACAGAAAGTGGATGCTGGAAGTTAGGTTTGAATTCTTTGTCTTGAAATTACATCACCATGTCATTGGATGATATTGCCATGTAATGGGAAAAGAAAACCACTTAAGAAGTTCTGTTGTTGGAGGTAGGGCCCTCCTAATTTCTCCACAAGGGAAACTAATGTCATTATTTCTGAAGTCTCAGAGGGATCACAACTATACTAGGAAGACTGAAGACTGCTTCTTAACGATTGTAGTCAAAAATAAAAATCTTCGGCAGTATATTGGCTCTTTTTTCCTCTTTATTTGGCAGGATTCTTGTAAATTTAAGTAATACTTGTTGCTAAGTCTCATTGAGCTGAAGACCAGCATTTCAGTGTAAATGCCACTTTCTCAGTGAGAGTTCCTGCCTTGCCTTCCTCTTAGTATTTATTTGGTCTATAACAATTAAATAGAGATGAATCAGCTCCTTTAGTTCTCAATTTCCTCCAGCTTAGTAATTGAGTGTTTCCAGAATAAGAAAGCTCTTCTAATCATTCTCAAGATGTCTTCCCATTCACCACCCTGTCTCCTCAGCCTAATGAGCAATCAACAGAACATTTAGTGGCCATGCGGAGGCTACATAGCAATTTTATTGATCTAGGTTTAGTGAACAAAAAAAGAGAGATCAGAGTGAAAACAGGAGAGAAAAAAGAAAACAGGACAACAGACTTCCTTTAATTTCTTCCTTTAAGGGAAGAAGGCAAGTGGAAATATGGTTCTCGTTGGAAATAATATTTTTTAAACGGGGATCAGCCAATAGAGTGACCCATGCATTCAGTTTCAACAGAAATATTGATTAGAATTGCATGGAAGCTTAGATGCTCAGACTACAGGCTGGTCTTGACCCCTTTTCTAATCATTCTTCCCTCTCTACAACTGGAATCCAGGAGTTCAGCCCAGTGCTTAGCTGTGAATCTCTGCTTCTGCTTCCATCAGCTATTGGATGAAAGCTCTATGATGGCATTTAAGATAGTCATCAGTCTCATTATAGGGGAAGGGCATTTAAGGTATCCTCTTCACTATTGCCTAAGTTCTTAGTTGGGGTCATCCTTTGAATTTCTGGGAATTTCCCTAATGCCTGGTTTCTCATTAAGCCCATAATGGCTCCCTCTATCAAGGCATCTCTTTCCTTGCTCTCCTTCTTTGTCCTTCCCCCAACTCTTCTTTGTCCTTCCTGATCCCTCATGTTCTCCTCCCTCCTACCTTTTTCCCTTCCTCTCTCTCCTCCCTCCCCCTCTCTCTCCCTCCCTCCCTCCCTCCCTCCCTCCCTCCCTCTCTCTCTCCCTCCACTATTACATTTTACCCAGGAGATCTTGTCCCTTTCCCCTTTTCATGACTCCATGTATGTCTCTCCTAGGGTCCTCCTTGTTTTATAGCTTCTCTGGGGTCATGGATTGCAGGCTGCTTATCCTTTGCTCTAAATCTACTATCCACTTAGGAGTGTCTGGGATACCTTACTCAGATGGTTTCTTCTAGTTGCATCCATATACCTGCAAATTTGAAGATGTCATTGTTTTTTGTTGTTGTTGCTTTGTTTGTTTTACTCCTCTGAGTAGTACTCTATTGTGTATATGGACTACATTTTCTTTATCCATTTTTCAGTTGAGAGGCATCTAGGTTGCTTCCCAATTCTGGCTATTACAAATAATGCTGCTATGAATGTATTTGAACAGATGTCCTTGTGGTATAAATGGGCATTCTTTGTGTATATGTTCAAGAGTGGTATTGCTGGTCTTGCGGTAGATCAATTACTGATTTTCTGAAAAACTGCCTTACTGATTTCCAAAGTGACTGTACAAGTTTGCACTTCCAGCAGCAATAAAGGGGTTTTCCCCTTTCTCCACATCCTCTCCAGCTTAAGCTTTCATTAGTATTTTTTATTTTAGCCATTCTGACAGGGGCAAGATGGTATCTCAGAGTTGTTTTGATTTGTATTTCCCTGATGGCTAAGGATGTAGAGCAATTTCTTAAGTGTTTTTTAGCCATTTGAGATTACTCCATTGAGAGTTCTCTTTTTAGCTCTGTACCCCATTTTTAAATTAGATTATTTGCTGTTTTAGTGTCTAGTGTATTGAGTTCTTTGTGTATTTTGGAAATCAGCTCTCTGTCAGATGTGGGGTTGGTGAAGATCTTTTCCCATTCTGTGGGCTACCATTTTGTCTTGTTGACTGTGGCCTTTGACTTACAGAAGCTTCTTAGTTTCAGGAGGTCCTATTTATTAATTGTAGATTTCAGTGTCTGTGCTTTATCTTCAGGAAGTGGTCTCCTGTGTCAATGCATTCCAGGGTACTTTCCACTACTTTCTCTTTTAAGAGGTTCAGTCTGGTTGGGTTTATGTTTAGGTCTTTGATCCACTTGGACTTAAATTTTGTACATGGTGATAGATATGGATCTATCTGCAGTTTTCTACAGGTCAGCACCCAGTTATGCCAACACCATTATTTGGAGATGCATTTTGTTTCCAGTGTATAATTTTAGTTTCTTTGTCAAAAATCAGGTGTTAATAGGTGTGTGGATTAATATTAGTTTCTTTGATTTGATTTCAGCTGTTTCTATCATTCTTAATGAAATAAATATGCATATATATATTAAATAAGGAGCAGAATAATTTCAAGATTACTTGTTGCATTATTTTAAGGGTTTGTCAAAAATAAAAATTAGGATAAAATGCATTTGGAACTGATACACGGGTTCTGCACCCATATGCTACATCTTCAATTAAAAATATTTGGAAAGTAGGGACTGAGGCAATAGGTCTAAAGGTAAACATGTTTGTTTTGCTTAAAGACCTGTTTATTACAATGTAAATGTGAGATAGAGAGATCATTAGGTCCACGAGATTCCAGGGCTTCTGCTCTTGGTCCTGTGTAATCGGTGGCTCCATAAAAGGGTAAATGACTCTCTGATCAGAGAGGGACAACTTCCCTGCTTGAGTAGCCTTTCAGATGGCTGAATCTTATTCAAGGGGCTCTCAAGCTTCCTCCTCACACAGAAAAAGAAACCTAGGGAAATGTGCACATAGTTCCTCAAAAATACATTCTGAAAAATGTACTTTTTCATCTCTTAAAAAGCCTTAGTAAATATCAATGATTTAGAAGCACACTTCAATGCCGCATCAAGGACCACGCTTGCTAGCAACAGCTCATTTACAATCCGAAGAAAACGGTTTGAAATAAAACAAACGAGTATAACTTTTAAGATATCTTAGCCATTGAAACTTGATAGGATTGATGTTTAAAAAGTCCTGGCATTAATGATATTGACCACAGGAGCCCAACATGAAAGCATCAAGGTCACTTTCACTGTGTTGCTCTCCAAAAGTGTAAATACGACTGACTGTGTAGAAGCTGCTCAAAGTGGTCTCATCATAAATCCAGAGTGATAAATGACTTTCAGACAGTCCTAAGCATCCAAAATAGGCTCTAATAATATTGAGGGAAATTTTTATTATGAATACAAATCACTCCTAAAACTCGTAATACATCATGCTGAGTAATATCACAATAAGAATGAGAAAGAATTGAAGCTTTAAATAGGCACATACATTTATGTACTTTGACCAGAATGTTTTTTTGCTTTCTACTCGCTCCTTCAATCTGACAATAAATATTATTATGGAAAATGAAAAAATACCTGAAACATTTATTTGAAACCTTGATTTGTAAAATAAAATAAAACAATCCCTAACCTCTATTATAAGATATTGATGCTAAGATTCTTATTTAGATCTAGAATAATGACAATGTTCCTCCTGGGCTGATTTGGAAAAAACTTTTTATGTGTACCCTCACATGAACTTTATAACAACTTACAGTAATAAATATTTATACTTAGGCAGAGGAACCAAGATGTGAGAATGGTGCTTTAGTGAGCACAAAGTTTATGAATGAATAAAATCACAAGAACTCTGCTTGGAAATCATGTGTTAGCCTTACCAACTCCCAAATATTCATCTAAATAAATTCTGGGTCACTGTTCCAATTAGAAGTATCAGATGAAAATGGACCCGATACTTAAAAGCTCTGGGTGTTATTTGATTCATAACTTTTTGGAGTGACAATATTGGGAGGCCACAGCTAGGTGATTCTCCATGGGGTTTCTTATACCATTGGATCCAGATGGTGAGAGGGCTTGTACGTGTCTGGGAGTTAGGCTGGGCTACCTTCATGGCAGCTTCACTCATGGATACAATGGAAATGGGCTGGTGTCTCAGAGCTCAACATGGCACCTTCTTACAAAAGGCTTCGCCACTGTGGGATCACAGGGTAGCCTAGTGGCAGAACTTTTATTTATACATTTATTTTAGTAAGATCTTGTTTGCCTAAAAGAGAATATCTCTGGAAGGCACACTCTTTTACAGTCTAGTTTGTGGAATAGTTTGATAAATTATCCCCAAGCTCATTGAGATTTTGGGATTGTCAAGTAAATGTGTCATTTTTCTTTAGCACATTTGGTACCAAGGACACTTGTCCTCTCTGCTTTCATTTCAACCCAATATAACCTTTATTGATATTGAACCTAAGTTAAGTTTTTCTAATGGAACTCATAGGAACACTAAATCATTTGATTCTGCCACAGGCAAAATAAATGCTGTGTGATCCCATCAATGAATCTGCAGATAAGAGGTGCAATTAATTTTCTTCTCTCTTCAAAATAAAACAAGTTTGATTAAGGACATAGCAACCTAAGATCACCCATGTTTACACAGAACAACAACAGAGGAAAAGCAGCCATTCTAAATGGAAGTGAAAATATCACCACTTTCTTTGCTGAAGAAAGTGAGCCGGATACTTTCTGCAAGGGAAACCTGCTTCCCTTGTAAGTCACAAAAGCAGTAGTATCAAGCTTCTGTGCAGCCTATCAAGTTTATCTGACTGGCATGCCAGTACCTCTTACTCAAACTGAGAAGAGAAGGTGTAATTCAACTGAATTGAAAAAGTTTCATAGCCGGGCATTGGTGGTGCACACCTTTAATCCCAGCACTTGGGAGGCAGAGGCAGGCGGATCTCTGTGAGTTCGAGGCCAGCCTGGTCTCCAGAGCGAGTGTCAGGATAGGTTCCAAAGCTACACAGAGAAACCCTGTCTCGAAAAACTAAACAAACAAAACAACGACAACAACAACAACAACAACAAAAATAAACCAGACAATGTTTCCTCTTCAATTGAGGGACATCTAGTCTGCTTCCAGTTTCTGGCTATTACAAATAGTGCTGCTATGAACATCCTTGAACAGATGTCCTGTTGTATGAATGTGCTTCTTTGGGGTATATTCCTAACAGTGGAATTGTTGGATCTTGTGGTAGACTGATTCCCATTTTCCTGAGGAGTTGCCATACTGATTTCCAAAGTGGCTGTACAAGTTGGCACTCCCAGCAGCAGTGGAGGAGTGTTCCCCTTTCTCCACATCTTCTCCAGCATAAACTGTCATTCGTGTTTTTGATTTTAGTCATTCTGACTGGAGTAAGATGGTATCTCAGGGTTATTTTGATTTGCATTTCCCTGATGGCTAAGGATGTTGAACACTTTCTTATGTGTCTTTCAGCCATTTTAGATTCCTCTATTGAGAATTGTCTATTTAGTTTTGTACCCCACTTTTTAATTGGATTGTTTGGTTTTTTGGAGACTAGCTTCTTGAGTTCTTTGTATATTTTGGAGATCAGCCTTCTGTCAGATGTGGGGTTGGTGAATATCTTTTCCAAGTCTATGGGCTGCCATTTTGTCTTGCTGACTGTGTCCTTTGCCTTACAGAAAGAAGCTTCTCAATATCAGGAGGTCCCATTTATCAATTGTTGATCTCAATGTCTATGCTACTGGTGTAATATTCAGGAAGTAGTCTCCTACACCAATTAATTCAAGGGTGTTTCCCACTTTGTCTTCTAATAGGTTCAGTGTGGCTAGATTTATGTTGAGGTCTTTGATCCATTTGGACTTAAGTTTTGTGTGTGGCGATAGACATGGATCTATCTGCAGTCTTCTACATGCTAACATCCAGGTATGCCAGCACCATGTGTTGAAGATGCTTTCTTTATCCCATTGTATAAATTTAGCTTCTTTGTCAAAAATCAGGTGTTCGTATGTGTGTGGGTTAATATCAGGGTTTTCAACTCTATTCCATTCGTCTGCCTGTCTATTTTTGTGCCAATACCAAGCTATTTTCAGGATTATAGCTCTGCAATAGAGCTTGAAGTCAGGATGGTGATGGCATGAGAAGTTCCTTTATCATACAGGGTTGTTTTGGCTATCCTGGGTCTTTTGTTTTTCCATATAATGTTGAGAATTGTTCTTTCAAGGTCTGTGAAGAATTGTGCTGGGATTTTGATAGAGATTGCATTGAATCTGTAGATTGCTTTGGCAAGATTGCCACATTTTCACAATGGGAGTACTGCTCAGCAGAAGAAAACAATGGAGTCTTGAAATTTGCAGGAAAATGGATGGAACTAGAAGAAACCATTCTGAGCAAGGTAACCCAGTCACAAAAAGACAAATATGGTATGTACTCACTCATATGTGGATTTTAGACAAAGAGAAAAGGATTACCAGCCTACAATCCACACTGCCAGAGAAGCTAGTAAACAAGGAGAACCCTAAGAGATACATACATGATCCCCTGGAGAAGGAGAATGGGACAAGATCTCCTGAGCAAATTGGGACCTTGGGAGGTGGGGGGAGGGAGCTAGGAGAATGAGAAGGGGAGAAGAGGAGGGGTGAGGAAGACATGAGGGAGCAGAAAGTTTGAGTTAGGGGAAGAATAGAAGACAACAAGAAAGGAGATACCATAATAGAGAGAGACATTTTAGGTTTAAAGAGAAATCAGGCACTAGGGAAATGTCTGGAGCTCTACAAAGATGACATCAACTAACAATCTAAGCAACAGAGGAGAGGTTACCTTAAATGCCCTCCCCTGATAATGAGATTGATGAATGACTTATATGCCATCCTATAACCTTCATCTAGCAGCTGGTGGAAGTAGAAGCAGGCTCCCACAACTAATCACTGAACTGAACTGGAATCCAGTTGCAGAGAAGGAGGACTGACGAGCAAATGGGTCCAGACCAGGATGGTGAAACCCACAGAAACAGCTTGATTAACGGGGAACTCTTGGTCCCAAGACTGATAGCTGAGAAACCAGTATTGGACTGATCCAGACACCAGGCATGTGGTTTTCAGTGAGGAGACCTCGGAAATCTATGAGGCCTCCTGTAGTAGATCAGTACTTATCCCTAGTGTAGGTGTGGACTTTGGGAGCCCATTCCACACAGAGGGATACTCCCTGAGCCAAGATACATGGGAGTGGGGCTTTGCCCTATCCCAAAGGATATGATAGACTCTGATGACCCCTATCAAAGGGCTCACCCTCCCTGGTGAGCAAAAAGGGTATGGGATAGGTAGGGTTTTAGTTGGGAGGTGGTAGGGGAGGAGGGGACAGAGAAGAAATTGGGATTGTCATGTAAAACTATCTTGTTTCTAATTCAAATAAAAAAATCTGAAAAAAAAATGAAAATCTTTCCTCTACCAAAGAGGACTATAGAGTGAATGACTTTGTCTTGTACATTCTGTAGTCACAATGGCATGAGTATACAGTATGTCATTTCTTGTATCAACCATCTCTACTTTATTTTTTAAATTGTGTATGTTGAGGTGTGTGTGTGTGTGTGTGTGTGTGTCTGTCTGTCTGTCTGTCTGTCTGTCTGTCTGTCTGTCTCTTTGTGTTTCTATGTACATGACTGCAGGTGCCCACAAAGGCCTTTGGGCATTGGATCCCCTGGATCTGGAGCTATAGGTTGTTATGAACTGCCTGTCATGCATGCTGAGAACCAAGCTTAGACTCTCTGAAAGGCAATACATGCCCTTAACCAGTGAGCAATCTCTCCAGTCACTCAATTACCTCTTTAATTCACTCAGGCTACTTAGAATGATAGATGGGGAGCACTAAATGCATTTATATTTAAGATATGCAATTTGGTTCTGTATAGTTTGCATTTCTACTCTGTATTTAAGTTTCTGAGTGTTTCCCACGTGTGCTTCTTTTGATCCTCACAACAGTTCTTTAAGGTGTAAATACTCAGTATTTGGAAGTCACATTTCATGGTAATGCAGTGAAGCTTGTAAAGGCAGCGTAACTTTACCACAAAGTGGACAAAGGGGACCAGGTCCTTACCCAGGCAATGATCTTCCCATCATGTTCAAGTCAAGGAAAAGTCAATAAAACAATACAAAGAACTGATTTTGGTTGTTTGGCAGGAGTAGGTTTGATCACTTTAAAAATCCAGGCGATTTAAAGAATCCAAGGTTTTCTTAAACCAGAACACACATGCAGTCCCAATGGAAAGGGGATTCATCAGAACCAGAAGGAGGGGCACATACAGTGTCTTCAGTGTGCTCTCCCCACCTCCAGAGTGCTAACATTGGAGCATATTGTGGCTAGAAAACTCTATGTTCTTCCTTGCTTGTCTGTGGATCTCCTTAATAAATGTCTTTTCTTAGTTCTCATTATCTTCATGCTATTTGCTGCACCAAAGATTTGAGAAAGAAATAGGCTGATTCCTCAAAATAGAGTTGTAAATATGTGGAAGGTACACAGATGAAAGATAACAAATAAACAGAAATAGCTGTGACAGTTGGAGCCCTTGGGAGATATTTTGTTGTTTTTATAATGTCAACATATTGTATTTTCAGTTTTAAAATAAACTTGAATCTTCTCAAAGTGCTGCTTTGAAAAAAAGGAGAAGATAAGTTTGCCATAGGGGCAATGATTTTAAACTAACTTGTGCTTCCCCTCGCGGGACTCCTTGTCAGTTTTACTCTACTTTGTGGTGGATGTCACTATGTCATCATTTACAAGCAGGTGATGAGGAAATACATTTTGTTTTGCTCTATATTAGATTTGTGTTGTCAGAGTCCACACACCTTGATGTACTAAGGAATCCTATTTACTTACAAATAAACTATGTTATAGTCCAAGACATGCTCTAACAGTTCAGTGGGAAATTTAATCTTAGTCTGCTGAGGGCCTATTAGTCCTCAAAGTTCCTTATGTTTGAAGAGACCCTCCCAAAGCTTAACATGTAATGACAGTCACCTCTGTCACGAGTCTACCTGTATCACTCAAATGTATTTGGGTTCCAGATCTCCTTTATTCCCTGGCATTCAACGCTGTTCCTTCTATGCCAGTCATAGCCTTTAACCAGGCTGGGGACTCCATGAGTAGAGTCCTTTCTCTGTTAGTCACTCACCGTGCAACCTATCCTTCTGGGACATTGTGCTCACACACCTGGCAGCCACTAGTCTCTCTTCCTTCTGCTGTGTCATTCATCTTTCAAGGTGCCCAGAATCTGACAACAAAGTCCAAGAGGAGTGATTTACTACCAACTTTACCCTCCCTCTCACTTGCACAAGGGGACACAAAGGCCTGCCTATCTTCTTGACCGAGATGAGGACATGCCAAAGAAGAACAAAAAGAATTGAAATCTGGACCAACAAGGTATGCTGCTAGAATGTGTTTCATGTCTCAGGTCTTCCAAACCTCAAGTTTGAAACCCCCCAAATGGAATCTTTAAAACTCTTTTGTTCCCTATCTACTGATTTCGAATGGAAATGATCTCAAATCAATGTACCTAAATTCGTTTGCATGGTTAAGATCCTTAGCAGATTAATGGTTCCCATGATATAGGAGTGGAAGTATTTGGGAAGAAGAAAAGTGGTCTCAGAGATAAACCCTGGGAGGCCCAAAAGAAAAGTAGAGAGGGTACTATATAGTTAATACTGACAGTCAACTCAAAGGGCTCTAGATCAGCTAGGAAACACACCCACTGGAATATCTACAAGAGACTTTCAAAGTTGGGCTAATTGAGGTTGATAGATCCACCCTATTAGAAGCAGCTTCCCATCTGCTGGATAAATAGTCTGGATTTAAAGGGAGCTGCCACCTAGCACCAGCATTCATGTCTTTCTGCTTCGTGGGTATGGAAACAACGTGACCTGCTGCCTCAAGCTTCTGTGGCCATATCGTCCCCAGTATAATGGACTGCATCTTTAAACTCTGGACCAAAATATACCATTCCTTCCTTAAGTTATTTTATTGAACATTTTGATGCTGCCATGAGAAAAGTAACAAATGCATGTGCAGACAGATGGACTAGTAGTGGACAATGGGAAGGCTACACATAATACCCAACTAGACAACAATGCATGCTCACTTCTTCTGGCCCAAAGGCCCTCTCTCCTATTTAGACAGTCTTGTATAGTAGGAAATTACCAATACGGAGTCAGGTAGAAATATAAGGGTATTTAATAGGGAAAAGCCTTACTTACAGAGCGAACCAGCCAGCCGGTGGTAGTCTGTACAGCAAGAAGCAAAGAGAGAACCAAAACCGAAACCGAAACACAGTCCCCCTACTCACTCTGACCACACCCTCACAAGCCCTCAGGTACTCCTGTAGCCAGCTCCTAAGAAGGCATGGCTACAGCTTCCCCTACAGTCTTGTTATAGGTTTTTGTTTCTCTACAGTTTTCCTATAACAGGAGTCCCTGGTGTATTTCTCTGTTTCATGGATATTCTCCGTTTCATCCAGTAACTGGACCTAACTACATCTCCAAGGTTTCATATTCACGATCCATTATCCACTGATGCACCATTGTACTATGTACTATGGAGGATCTTCCTGTCTGAAAGTTAAAACCTCCATCTACCCTGCAGGCTTTCTTCCAGTCTTCTGCATATTCCCAGAGAATCCCCTTCTCTGTATACTTGCTTTGTGCCATCCTTACTAAAGCAACAGCATTACCACTGCATTCCTTACACGACCTTTAGGTCTCACTGATATCCTAAGTAGCATATGAAAATTATTTGGATGATTACAGCACATCCCAGTGCCATATTTTTATGAATCCTGATAGTATTTCAGGTAATGTGTATGTGATAATTTTCTATGCTTTATTGGATTTTCATTAATAGAATCTATACTGAATTTTTTCATAATCTCTCCAAAGTTATATTTAGACAAAATGAAAAGATGTTTAGTTCAGATAGATAATGTATTTCAATAGATCTTTGAAACCAGTCCAGACCCTGTAGAACAAGTTTGGCCTGAGGGAAAAGGGGAAACAAACTGAAAATGTACCTGCTTGCTTGGGCTTCACCCCTTATATGAGGGCAGTTCTTTGTGGGTACAGGTTTGGTGTAATTTTGTCCCCTAAACACCTTCAAGTGCCACTCCACCACTCTCTCATGCTCATTCTCAACAACCAACAGTGTTCATGGAAGGCATTTTTACTGTGACAATAGTTACTGTAGTCCATTGCTATAACGGCAAGTTTCATATATGTTATGGTCTATGATCTCAAACTCAGAAAACAAAGGAGCAACTATCGATTATAGAATTTTTTACATTCATCTCAGAATGAAATGGCATGCTCCTTTAGAATCTGTGACTTAGTGAATAAAACAGAAGCACATGTAATATTCACTCCATATTTCAGGTAGATGATAAATAAAGGCTCCAGATGGGGAAGAAGAAGGTTGTTTTATTATAGCTACCTTCCAGCTAATGAGTCCACATTAATAACAAAATACTTGTGAAATACAGCAATATATAATGGAAGGAGTCGAAGACTTACAAATATTTGGATCTGTATAACAGAAATCTGAATGAGATGATTTCCATGCCTGGTACAAGTGTGCCACTGCACTTGGGGGAAATATAGAAAAAAATGTCTATTTCACTTAAAAATAACTTCACCATGGGAAAAAATATGTCAAACCTCTAAAGCCTTCAAAACTAGCAAAGGCTAAGAACTGGGTCCTAGGCCTCGTTTGTCTATCTACTGTTCATTATAGCCTACATTTCAGACCAGCAGCTCTCGCTGCTTTTCACCCACTTATATAACAAGAACTCTGATACTTCCAGTTCATCTCCAGCTTTCAAGTCATATTTCAGTAAGTCTGAGATAATATTCTCTAGCAGAATTTTCTGATCTGAAACAATCACAAAATCTCCATTGCCCGCAGTTCCTACACAGTGTGGCAGATGGGAAGGGTTTCAAAAGAGGACAAGTAGAGGAGTCAAAAGAAAGGCGTGCTAAGAGTATGACATGAGATTGTCTGAAACAGGACTCTGAAAATCTACAAGCTAAGAAGAGATATGACAGAGCCAGTAATGACAGAAGAAATGGAAATGAGTGAGGAAAATGCCATGAACTTGAAAGGGATGATTCATAGGAACATTTTAAAGGTCAAAAAGGAGCAATAGTTTAATAGGATGGATATGACACTAGAAAATCCCACAATGGGGTGGATATAAAACTAGATAACCCCACTCTATGGAATGCTAATTGTAAAAACTATAAGTTACTGCAAGCTGACCTTGGAAGTGCTTGTAAATTGTCTTCTATTATACTATTTGGGAAAGTCTCTAGTATTTGAAAAATACCTTAATTCTTTTGAGATTAATAGGCTGAGTATGGTTATTTCTTCTTTTGTGAACACAGAGTCAGAGATATGATCATAGGCAATCAGTTATAGAATAATTAAGAATCTTACTCCATGAAGAAAGATATCACTTGATTCTATCTAGGACTCTACCACTTACTAGTTTGGCCAATTCGTTATTCTTTCAAAGTCCAAAGTTGGTGTCTATAAAATGGGAGTGTCTATAAAAGTGATGACTCAGTGTAGGATGTGAACATGAGAAAGAAATGTATGTATACAACAGAGTTGGTACAGGGTACTTGAAAAAATGTTACAAATACATGAACCTTCCCTACTGTTTTGAAATAATGAAGAAATGCAAGAAAGCAGAAACAGGGAAATGGAAGGCGAGAGGGAAAAGCAGAAATATTAGTCTAAAAGGAACATTCTAGAGTTCTGGAGGTCTGATGATTTGAACCTGGAACACATTGACAGTGGACAAATTAAGAAGAAGAAAAAGGCACACACATTCACTAGTGTTAAAACACACGGAGATATACAATGTGAAAATTTAAGAAAGAATCAAAATCATGATAGCTTAAATATTCTTTTCATCAGAGTGACGATAGTTGTAGATAAGGCTGTTTAAGAGAAGTATAAATGTGGTATGAATGTGCATCTTTTGGGTATATGCCGAAGAGTGGAATTGCTGAATCTTGTGGTAGACTGATTTCCCATTTTCCTAAGAAACTGCCATACTGATTTCCAAAGTGGCTGTACAAGTTGGCACCCTCGAGAGCAATGGAGGAGTGTTCTCCTTTCTCCAGATCCTCTCCAACATAAGCTGTCTTTGGTGTTTTTGATTTTAGCCATCCTCAAAGGTGTAAGATGGTATCTCCGAATTGTTTTGATTTGCATTTCCCTGATGGCTAAGGAAGGATGTTGAGCAACTTCTTAAATGCCTTTCAGCCATTTTAGTTTCCTCTATTGAGAGTTCTCTATTTAGATCTGTACTCCATTTTCTAATTGGATTATTTGCTGTTTTGGTGACTAGCTTCTTGAGCCAAACTCCTGGAATCCAGTTGAAGAGAGAGAGGAGTGATGAGCAAAGGGGTCAAGACTATGCTGGGGAAACCCACAGAAACAGCTGACTTGAGCAAGTGGGAGCTCACAAACTTCAGACTGACAGCTGGGGAACCTGCATAAGACTGAACCAGACCCCCTGAATGTGGATGTCAGTTGGGAGGCTTGTGCAGTTTATGGGCCCGCTGGCAATAGAACCAGTATTTATCTCTAGTTCACGAATAGATTTGGGAGACTATTCTTTAAGGAGGGATACTCTCAGCCTATATACATGGGAGAGCGCCTAGGCCCTGCCCCAAATGACGTGACATACTTTGATGACCCCTATGGGAGGCCTCACCCTGTCTGAGGAATGGATGGAGGTTGGGATGGGGATGTGGGAGGGAGTGCGAGAACAGGAAGGAGAGGGAATTCAGATTGGTATGTAAATTAAGATTGTTTTAAATTTAAATAAAAATTAATTTTAAAAAAGTGAAGTATAAATGATTTATAGAGGCTGTGCATGGGTCTGAAGAACAGAAGATGACAGCCTGAAGCAAAGTGTACCAGAGCTCTGAGCCTGGAGTTGATCATAGTATTTCTAGTTGCATATTAATTTTTAGATAATTATAAACACACACACACACACACACACACACACACACACACACATACACACACACAAACACACACAGCCTGTGTGGTCCTTCACAAGGTAGGAATACTAAAAAGAGGGCAGAGAAGGTCTTGACTCACCAGGTTTTAAAAATATCACATACTGATAACTGAAACAATGTGTTTGAATTAACAATAACAGCAACAACAAGAACAGAACGATATTTTAAAAACAAAAAAGCAGATATTATTGACAGCTAAATATCAGGCCTGACCTTTCATTCTGTGTCCAAAGCATCTAGAGAGTTAACTCAGCTCACTTTAAGGGACACTTTCAATGCTTCATGGTCAATAAGGCTACAAAGCTGTTCCCTGTGGCAACTTGAAAGACAGCAATGGATGGAAGACCAGTAAAGCTTGAGACATTTATTTCCAGGCACTTCCTTTACCTGCCTCAAATTCCTCCTCATGTCATCAATCTCTTGATATACTCTTAGAAAATCATTACCCTCTTCTTCTCACCTGGAGGGATTCTCTTCTCTTTCAGAGCCGAAACAGCAGTCACTCTTTGGTGTTTTATCAGACAGCTTGACAGTAGCTTGGGAAGACAATGTATATGAAAGGAGAATAATACCCCTGACTCCTGTCTTAAGTTCCACCGTTCGAATGATACTTTCTGAATAGTTTTTATCACTGAGACTAGTTTTAGCAAATAAGCTAGGGGCTAGTGCGTTGTGGCTCATAACAAGATATGTGATTTTTTTTTTTTTTAACATCAGTTCGCCTAGTCCTCTGATAGTCTTAACTTTATTTCATTTTAAGGAAATAAAGAGTATTCACATGTGAAAATATTATTATAAAAAATAGGTTATCCTTAAAAATGTTTAATGATTTTAACAGAAACAGAAGTCGTAAACAGAAACTTTATTTTAATAATAGTGTTAACCTTTGTTTATGACCCAGTTCTTATTGGCTGCTTGTTATTTACAGAGAGCAGTGATGTAACATGTATCAAGTTTAACTTTATTCACAGGATACCAGTGTATTCCACTTAGTAAATCCAGAACTTAGCAAAATGCTGTTTTTAAGGTGAAAGTTAATAAATTGCAATCTTTAATATTTTCTTTATGTTCATTAGCAAATTAATATATGGTGTTTTCTTCCTGTATAGGAGGTTTGTGTACTAATCAATAATAATCTTAAAAAACAAATAGAATAAATCCTCAGTAAATCCAAATGGCTTCAAGGAGAAGTACTGATAACTTGGGGAAACATTTTAAAATGAGTCCATTGTTAGTAATTAAGAAAAAATATGTAAATCAATGTTTCCAATCTTTTGATTATTTTTCTTTCTGTTTTCCTTTCCTTCTTTTATGCTTTTTGGGGGCAGCTTGAAACAGAGTCTTAGGCAGTGCAGGCTGCCCTTGAACTCATTATATAGCCTAGAATGACTTTGATCTGCTGGTTTTCCTGCAGCACATCCCAAACACTAGAAACACAAACAACATAGTCATGTGCCACCATGCCTAACTTTGTTTTTCTAAAAACAAAAGAATCTAGAAACACATAAAAACCCAAGAAAATATGTATATTTTTATATTGGTCTTTTAGTAGAAAACAATGAAATTCCATTTCTGACCTCTCCAATCAATTCCACAATCTAGATGACAGTTCATTGGCCTTTTCTTTCAGTCCCTCTTCACTGAAGGGAAGGAAAGATTCCAATAGCTGAAAGAGTCATGGCTAAGTACTCTTCACATATCTAAAAACTCCAGAAAAGTTTGAAGGACAAAGCAAGAGAGTAGAGGACACAAGCCTGTAAGCAGATGCAAATATATAGAAGCCAGCCCAGTGCATGTCAACTTTTCGAATACAGCAAATAAATAAATAAATAAATAAATAAATAAATAAATAAATAAATACAACACATAGAAAGCGTTTTGCCAAACATTGCTGACTGCATCAGGCTTAGATAGCCAGCATCTGTAAGCCCAGCTCTCAGCATGCTAAGGATGTGGGATAGGAAGTTGGAGGTCCGCCCAACATATCCAACAAAATGTCTTAAAGTGGCACCACCATCAATACAATTAGTGATACCCGCCCCCTATTTTAATGGGTCTGATTTGGTTGATTTGGTTACACACTTGAGCATGGGTATCATTTCCAAATGTTCTTGATTCTGTTTTAATTTTCGTACGGGGTGAGGACTCCCTAGTGCCAGGCCAGCACTTCAAAGGTGAAGCAATGGGCTTTGGGGTAGCGGTGGGTGGGGGCCCAGAAACAGTGCCACTTAGTCTGTGAATTCAAAATTCAGCTTATGACGAGAATGAGGGACATTTGCTTCTTCCCTGCATTGATATTGGTAATAATGGTGTAAAACCAACAGTTAAAAAACAGTGCATTAACACAAATCAAGACAGTGGCATGAAATGGAACTATCTATCATGTGCTTTCTATAGCAACATACTTGAGGTTAAAACAAAAGGAAAGCCAGTTCCTCTAAAAAATATCAGCGAGGAAAGGGAAAACACTATCAATTTTGTTAAATATCAACTCTTGACTATATATCTCTTTAATATTCCACCACAAAATGAGAATTATACACAAAGTACATCTGCTCTAAACTAAAGTATAATGTCTCGAGGAAAAACATTTGTGGTGGTTGCAAGCTAAAATTAGCCCGTGTTTTCACAAAACAACAATTTAATTTGAAACAGTAACAACTGCAGCGATATAGATTTGTGTGTTTGTCAGACATTTTATTGAAAATGATTGAAGTAAACCTAATACTTCAAGGAAAGTGTCAGTTGTATTCTAAGTAGTACAATTTGAATTTTCATGCAATAATTAAATCTTTTGAAAGCATAACATCCAAAACTGTGTGATTTACCAGTTTCCTGTTACTCAAAGACTTCTCTTATAAAATTAGTGGTTATAATAATAAATACAATATTTGTAATTACCCCCACAATCATCATGTTTTCTTTGTGTGTATTGCTTTGTGTGTGTGTGTGTCTGCACGAATGTGGTGTATGTAAATGTTCCTGTGGGTGTGTGCACATGTGCAAGTTGACCTTGGGTGTCTTCAGATCTCTCACTGTAACTACACCTACTGGCCAAGACTAAGTGAATCCAGCTCTCTCTTTTTCTTACAGTTCTGGTGCTGCAGATGAGTTTGCTGCATGACTTTAAATGGGTGCCAAGGATCCAGATTCAGATTTTCCTGCTTACCAGGAGACACCGTGTCGCCTGAGCCTTCACCCTAGCCTGAAATAATTTTTACTATGATATCACAACTAACTAAATACTTACTGGGTGATATTAGAATATTATGCATGGATAAAATAGACAAAATAGAGTACAGTTCAGACTAATGAATTATATAGTTTAATGCTGTTGGATAAACTCATTGAAAGACATTTGGTTTCCACATGGTATCTATCTCTAACAAATGGCCACATATCAATGTCCTGCTGTGATATAAAATTAAAATTCTGGATTGTCTGAAAAAGTACTGGTAGAATATTCTCTTTCTGTTTCCCTACTGGAGATCAGTTTTTCTTTAGGGACTTCGAGGACAAGAAGCCACTGCAGCACGGAATTCAGAAGTATAAATAGGAATCTAGTACTCCTAAGCTAACTCTTAAACAGGTAAGCAGAGATTTTCAGCAATGCAATCTCTTTACTACTTGTGTTTACATTTTGGAAAAAAACAAAACAGTATTTCCCTCAAAAGAATTTTGCTGACTTCGCTCTGGAGAGCAGGATGCTTTCCTGAGTGAACACTAGGTGTGTGTCCAATGGCTCTGGTCTTTCCTGACATTGACCCTGATTTCTCTGGCTTCTGAACAGTCCAGGTCAGCCACTTCCCTTCACGTGTGTGCTTACATAGGAAGTTCTGGACTTCAATCTTGTGTCCTCCCATCTTAATCTCAAACCATTTTCCTTACACTTGAAACTTGGAAGCAGAATGACCAAGAGAGCGAAGCATGTGCTACATAGCAAGACTATCTCAAAAAAATAAAAATTAAAAATAAAGCAGACTAAAAATCTAATGGAAATGGACAGTTTCCTGGATAAATATCACTTACCAAAATTAAATCAAGATCAGATAAACAATTTAAATCGACCCATAACCCCTAATGAAATAGAAGCAGTCATCAAAAGCCTCCCAACCAAAAAAAGCCCAGGACCAGATGGCTTCACTGCAGAATTCTACCAGAAATTCAAACAAGAGCTGATACCAGTACTCCTCAAACTGTTCCGCACAATAGAAGCAGATGGGATATTGCCAAACTCTTTCTATGAGGCTACAATCACTTTGATACCCAAGCCACACAAAGATAAGACTAAGAAAGAGAACTACAGACCAATATCTCTCATGAACATTGATGCTAAAATACTCAATAAAATATTGGCTAATCGAATCCAAGAACATATCAGAAAAATCATCCACCACGATCAAGTGGGCTTCATCCCAGGGATGCAAGGATGGTTCAATATACGAAAAACCATCAATGTAATCCACCATATAAACAAACTGAAAAAGAAAAACCACATGATCATCTCACTAGATGCTGAAAAGGCCTTTGACAAAATCCAACATCCCTTCATGATAAAGATCTTGGAGAGAACAGGAATAACAGGAACATATCTAAACATGATAAACTCGATATACACCAAACCAATAGCCAACATCAAACTAAATGGAGAGAAACTCAAAGCATTTCCTCTAAAATCAGGAACAAGACAAGGATGTCCACTCTCTCCATACCTCTTCAATATTGTACTTGAAGTTCTAGCTAGAGCAATAAGACAAGATCAGGATATCAAAGGGATACAAATTGGAAAGGACGAAGTCAAACTTTCACTATTTGCAGATGACATGATAGTCTACATAAGTGACCCGAAAAACTCTACCAGGAAACTCCTACAGCTGATAAACACCTTCAGCAAGGTAGCAGGATACAAAATTAACTTAAATAAATCTGTAGCCCTACTGTATACAGATGATAAACTCAATGAGAAAGAAATCATGGAAACATCACCTTTCACAATATCCACAAGCAACATAAAATATCTGGGGGTAACACTAACCAAAAAAGTGAAAGACCTGTACAATAAGAACTTTGAGACTTTAAAGAAAGAAATTAAAGAAGATACCAGAAAGTGGAAAGATCTCCCATGCTCTTGGATAGGCAGAATTAACATAGTAAAAATGGCAATTCTACCAAAAGCAATCTACAGATTTAATGCAATCCCCATCAAAATCCCAACACAGTTTTTCACAGACATTGAAAGAACAATACTCAACTTTATATGGAAAAATAAAAAACCTAGGATAGCCAAAACAACTCTTTACAATAAAAGATCCTCTGGAGGCATCACCATCCCTGACTTCAAGGTCTACTATAGAGCCATAGTTCTGAAAACAGCTTGGTATTGGCACAAGAATAGACAGATAGACCAATGGAATCGAATTGAAGACCCAGATATTAACCCACGCACCTACGAACACCTTATTTTTGACAAAGGTGCTAAATCCATACAATGGAAAAAAGATAGCATCTTCAACAAATGGTGCTGGCACAATTGGATTCGAACATGCAGAAAATTGCAGATAGATCCATACTTGTCACCATGCACGAAACTTAAGTGCAAATGGATCAAAGATCTCTCCATAAACCCAGCCACACTGAATCTTTTAGAAGAGAAAGTGGGAACAACCCTTGAACAAATTGGCACAGGAGAACGATTCCTGAACATCACGCCAGAAGCACAGACACTGAGGTCTGCAATTAATAAATGGGACCTCCTGAAACTGAGAAGCTTCTGTAAGGCAAAGGACACAGTCAGTAAGACAAAACGACCACCCACAGAATGGGAAAAAATCTTCACCAGCCCCACATCTGACAGAGGACTGATTTCCAAAATATACAAGGAGCTCAAGAAGCTAGCCACCAAAACACCATACAATGAAATTAAAAAGTGGGGTGCAGAACTAAACAGAGATTTTTCAACAGAGGAATCTGAAATGGCTGAAAGACACTTAAGAAAGTGCTCAAAATCCTTGGCCATCAGAGAAATGCAACTCAAAACAACTCTGAGATACCACCTCACACCTGTCAGAATGGCTAAAATCAAAAATACCAATGACAACCTATGCTGGAGAGGTTGTGGAGAAGAAGGAACACTCCTCCATTGCTGGTGGGAGTGTGAACTTGTAAGACCACTTTGGAAATCAGTATGGCGGTTGCTCAGAAAAATGGGAATCTACCTCAAGATCCAGCCATTCCTCTCTTGGGTATATACCCAAATACTGCTTGTCCATACAACAAGGACATATGTTCAACCATGTTCATAGCAGCATTGTTTGTAATAGCCAGAACCTGGAAACAACCTAGATGCCCCTCAACTGAAGAATGGAAAGAGAAAATGTGGTACATTTATACAATGGAGTACTACTCAGCAGAAAAAAGCAATGGAATCTTGAAATTCGCAGGCAAATGGATGGAACTAGAAGAAACCATCCTGAGTGAGGTAACCCAATCACAAAAAGACAAACATGGTATGTACTCACTCATATATGATTTTTAGACATAGAGCAAAGGTTTACCAGCCTATAATCCTCTACCCCAAGGAAACTAGAAATCATGAATGACTCTAAGGGATAAATGGACCCCAGGAATGGGAAGTGGCATGAACTCCCGAGCTAATTGAGAGCATGAGGGTAGGGGAGTGGGTGCTGCCACAATAAGAGCACAAGATGAAGAGTAGAGGAGAAGAAATGGAGGAGCAGATATATTGAGTTGGGGGAAGAATAGAGGAGAGAGAGCAGGATGAGAGATACCATATCAGAGGGAGCCACTATAGGTCCGAGAAGAGATCTGGAACTAGGAAGATCTCCAGAGACCTATAAGGATGACACGATCTGACAGTCTGGGCAGTGGAGGAGAGGATGGCCTAGAAACCCTTCCCCTAGAATGAGATTGATGAATACTCTCTATGCTATTCTAGAGTCCTCATCCAGTGGCTGATGAGAGCAGAGACAGACATCCACAGAAATACACTGAGCTGAAATCTGGAACTCAGTTGAAGAGAGGGAGGAATGAAGAACGAAGGGGTCTGTACCTGGTTGGAGAAACCCACAGAAACAGTTGGCCTGAAAAAGGGAAAGCATATCGACCCCAGATGCTCTTTGGGAGGACAGTACAGGACTAATCCAGCCCCCTGATCATGGATGCCAATGGGGAGGCCCCTGCACTCCTGGGAGCCTCTGGAGGTGGACTGGCGTTTTGCCCTGGTGGGTGGGAGGGACTTCGAGAGCCCATCCCACTTGAAGGGATTCGCTCTGTCTCTGAACACATGGGGAGGGGCCTAGGCCCAGCACAGGAAGATTTGGTGGACTTGGTGGAGCCCTGGTTGGGGGCCCTACCCTGCCTGGGGAGTGGCGGTGGATGGGGTGGGGGGTAGGTTGGAGGTGGGGGAGAAGGAATGGGGGTGGGGGGAGGGAGAGGGAGAGGGAAAGTACATGTGAAAATATTAATAATTTAATAAAAAAATGCAAAAAAAACCTAAAAAAATAAAATAAAGCAGACTAAACTGTGCTGGATAGAATAAAATTACTCTTGTTTTGAAAATGTGTAAAATAATAATCTTGGAGATGAAATGGTTTCTTGTCAGTCTGGGGAATTAAAGTACCTGGAAATAAAAAGGATTTTGCTGACTTTTATTAGTGAGTTTATAAAGATATTTTGACTACATAAGTATTCAAATACACAATAAACACAAATATTGTTGTTCTCACTAATTTCAAGAGTGTAGCCAGGTCATTAGAACGCCCCCCCCCCACACACACACACACATACACACAAACACAAATACATTTAGGAAATGGATGTTCTGAACTGAAAGAGTTAATAATGAAGCCATCTAGGAGAATGTATAATCCAGCTAAGAATAAATAAAAGAATGTTAAAGACCTGAAATTAATTTAATGTGTAGTTCCAAAGGGAGTTGTGTGTGTGCATGTATGTGTGTGTTTACATACAAGTGCACATGTTCTCTCTCTCTCTCTCTCTCTCTCTCTCTCTCTCTCTCTCTCTTGCACATAAGGGCTAGAGAACCATCTCAGGTATTATTTTTAGAATGCTATCCACCCCATTTGAGACTGGATCCCTCATTGGCCTGGAGTTTACCAATTAGGCTAGTAGAACTACTAGCCAGTGTGCTCCAGGTATTCTCCTATTGCTGCCTTCCCAGCTTGGGGGCGACACACATACATGACCACATGTGTTTTGGGGATTGAACTCAGATCCTGGACATTTGTAAGTCACAGTCAAGAAGAACAGAGAACAAAACTTGGTGGTCTGCACAGTGGAGAGAACTGCAATGGCTCAGGTCTGGGCTACAGTGATCTAGCCAGAGGTTTGATTACTCTCTGGAAAGAAAGATGCAAACAGTGTGACTGTTGTAAACTATTTTGATTTTGAATGTGAGTGAGAATTTGCTCTGAGACTTTTGGCCTAGTGTATCTAGAGATTCCTGCAGCTGCTTGACCCCAAATAAACACATAAATGCTATATTAGTTATAAAATTTTGGATGATGATTAGGGCTTCTTATTGGCTAGCTCTGTCTTAATCATTAACCCGTAACTACTAATCTATGTATTTCTGCATAGCCTTATCTTCCTGGATAATACCTGGTACATCCTATTCTGGTTTCCACATGGCAACTCCTTAGGTACCTCTCTGTTTACCTTTCTCAGAATTCTCATCTCCTTGTCTTACCTATCTTCCTGCCTCTACTGGCTATTGGCTAAACAGTGTTTTATTGATCAACCAATAAGAGAAATATATATATATATATATATATATATATATATATATATATATATAATGACATCCCCATTAGCCTAGGGTTACTACTACCACTGATGCATATACAATGATGTTTAAGTTTTTGTGGAGGATGTGCTAAGTGGTGAGGAGGAGCATGGGAAAGTAAGCCATGCTTTGCCCTAGTGTAATAGTTGTTTTCTCCAAAATTCCCCAAAATAGCTGATCTGAGAGGGTAACTGAATGTCTCTGTGTGTACCTCTTGAAGTCTGTTTATCCTTATGGTCTTCAATATGTCACAAAAATATGCCCTTCTAGAACAGACAGCTAGAAAAGTAGAATAAATCAGCTGTGAAGATGTGACTATTGACAAATTCCCAATGCATTCAGAACCTAGAATAATGAAGAGTAACCTTGTGGGAAGTGATTATGTCTTGGTCCCCATGTGATAACTGCCATTTAAAAGAAGCTCTTGCATTCCTCAACTTTAGGATGGAGTTACACTGTGCTGCTTTGAAGGTTCTTACTAGATACCAAATCTACTGCTGACGTCATCTCAGACTTCACAACATGCAGTGTATATGGTTCCCTTTTCATAAGTTATTTTAAAACATATTTTGTCATAGTAGCAGGAATATATTGAGATGCTGTCCCAATTAGCCTTCATTCTTACCTCAACACCACCTAAATTCATCTGAGGGGAGAAGCTTAATTTGTGAGGAGTTGCCTAGGTCAGGTTGATCTGTAAGCATTTCCATGAGGGATTGTCTTCATTATAAACTGATGTAGGAGTTCTATACCCACTGTGGGTAGCAACATTCCCCAGGCAGGTGGACTTAGGATATTAAGGAGCTTACTAAACATGAGCCAGAGAGGTAGCTAAACCAGTGAGTAGCGTTCCTCCATAGGAGGCATTCCAGGTCTGACTACCTTCAAAGATGGACTGTATGTAACCTGTCAGCTGAAATAAGCCCAATCTTCAGTAAGATGCTTTTGGTCATTTTTTTTTCAATGGCAACGGACAGGAAACTAGAATAGAGGTCTACCATGAGCCTCTAAAGTTGAAATGTGAAATAAAACCTTTCTCCTCAGTGTGGTGTAAGGGTATGAAAATATGCTGAAGAAAGATCGGGGATCCTAAGATAAAAACTATACATTATAGAAAAGATCTTTTATTGTTAACTGTACTTCTTCCTTTGTTTTCTGTATCTCTGCATGCGTTTGTACACACTTGCCATGGTGTACATGTGGAGATCAGAGGACTACTTGTGGGAATCGGCTCTCTTCTTCCGCTATATGGGTCTCAGGGATCAAACTCTGATCTTCAGGCTCAGTGGCAAGTGCTTCTACTCTCTGAACCATCTTGCCAGACTGAAGAAGACATTTTCAATCTTTGGGATGCAATCAGTTTCTCAAAGAGTTCAGCCTGTTATTTTAGTCGGTGATATTTAAGTAGGTTTGATCTAATGCATTTATAAGAGCTGACTGTGGCGAGCTGCTCTTGCTTATCCAAGCTTCCTATGAAGTGCTACTTGAGAATCAAATTGCCACATTGCATTTACATCACATGTTAAGCCTGGAGTATTGTCCTTTGAAATAGATTGGCCACGGTACGCTATTGACAGAAGAGCAATAAGCTACCAGCTTGATATTGCCACTGAATCTTTGCTCTCATGGAGAGAATGCCAATGTAAGTTATCATATACTCCACTTGAAAAATAAAGAGCCTCTTCAGACCAAGTAGAATATGAAAAGAAGAAGAAAAAAAAGTCTCTTTTTAACTCATCTTGTCTTCTTTCAACAGCACTGTTTTCCATTGCCAGGTAGAATTACAAAGTTCCATGACAGTTTCTCTTTCATCAGTCCCCTAACCACCAATTTTACTTTACTTCACATCCCTTTGCCCATCAAATTTCTACATGGTAGCTATGTGTATAGTCACTGGTCATTGAATATTGCACACATTACAGCTACCAGGAATAGGACAGGCACTCTGCTTTATGAGGGGTGAATGTAAAAAGTCAGTTTTAAAGAAATGTACTTCTGATACAGAGTTCTTAACATAAGATTAATTCCAAAGTGCTATTAGAGAGAAAATAATAGCATCCTTTAAATGTCTGCATCCTTAAAGTCATGTTTGAAATATATCAGGAACAATTAGGTCCTTTGTAGTCATTACATTCTTTTCTAAGAAGGGCAATGCTGAAGCCAAAGTAGACCCAGAAGCCACTAAAACCTCTACTCTGCAATATGCCACATTTAGCTAATTGTTTCCAGTGCCCTGAAGATCTAATAATATAATATCTAATATATATACTATTATATAATATGATTATACAATATTTTAAAATGTCTCTTACATTTTAAGAGAGTGAAACTTCTGATGGACCTCATACCAAATGTTAATGAAACACCCTGGCCACTTAAGACCTAAGATAGCTATCCTACGGTGTACTCAAACTTTTTATCGTGCCTTTTAGAGAAAAAGTAAGAGCCAACTTCACTTGCTTTTGATCTCCATGTAATCAGCTTTTACAATGTAAGCTAATGCTTGGCTGTAATCTAAAATTATATACTTTTCCATGCTCCACACCTAAAGTAATGCATGTGTGTCATTTGCTGAATATAGCAAATACAGAAGTTGAAAGCAACGTCCTAAACTCTACTATAGAAGTTGAAAGCAACCATTTATGGTTATTGGTTGATAAAGTGAGATATTTGTTATTGGGAGCCAATAACTTAATACCTTGTGAAACACTGACACCAAGGCTAAAGCTTGCTCTCCATAAGGCTCTATTGTTGGGCATGGTTTTCATCTTATGGAGTGAGTGGTCCTTAAATCAAATCTCATATTGATTGGTTACTCCCATAAGCTTTGTGTCATCATTGTCCTAGCATATTTTGCAGGCACGACACCATTGTAGATAGAGGAAGGATTTGTGGTAACAGCTACACAATATTTTGAACATGAGAAGTTTATTTGGACCAGATAGAGCCTTCACTCTGACAGGTTAGTGTTCTTGGTACCTGAAGATACCTTGCTCTGCTACCAAGGGAAAAGCATAAACACAAATCCAGCCATAAAACCTTCAATCTACAACAGTGTCCTGCTTTCAAGATATGCTCGTACAACGGTGACACAAAGTTTCTGAGAATAATCAGATTTGACTTAAGGTTCAGTCCATAAAATAGAATCCACATCAAACATTACTTGGGTGACCATGAACCTGAGACCTATGGGAAAAACCATATACTCATGGAGCATAGCAATAATGACATTCTGCTATAATCATAGATTAGTGCCTTGTTCAGTCATTATCAGAGATGTCTCCTCCTGTAAATGGGAACAAACACAGAGACCCACAGTCAGGTTTTATGCAGAGAGAGAGAGAGAGAGAGAGAGAGAGAGAGAGAGAGAGAGAGAGAGAGAGAGAGAGAGAGAGAGAGAGAGAGAGAGAGACATAGGGAGAGACTGAGAGACAGAGACACACATTCGAACACTCAACCCTAAAAGAGATGTCTCCATCAAATCTCTCCCTTCAAGGCACAGGGAATCCACACAGAACAGGAGATGGAAGGAGTATAATAGCCGCAGGTGATGGAGGACACCAAGGAAACAAGGAAATAAGGCCTTTTAAACACAACAGAACTGACATACATATGAACTTAAAGAGACTGAGACAAGGCAGCATGCACGGGCCCTGCAAAAGTCTGCACCTAGAGCTGAAAGGAGAAGTGGACACAGGCCTCCATCCTTAATGTAGAAAGCATTCTCCCATTAACAACCGCTTGATTAATAACCATTAATTGCCAATGAAAATTTACTTTTCTGCAAGGGAGTCTCAACTGGGAACCAAACCACTCATAAGGGTAGGCTGCATGCCCACTAGCAGATGGCCAACAGAAAACAAACTCAGTGGCATCTTTGGAGGTTCCTTATCTCATAATGTGTCAGGCCTTTTTCTTTTATTTTTCTTGTTTTCTTTCTTTAATTTTGTCTTTTTAACAACTCTAAAGTCCCTATGCCTGTGTGTGTGTGTGTGTGTGTGTGTGTGTGTGTGTGTGTGTGTGTTATGTAATGGCCTCTCCAGTTTTGTGTTTCTATGGGATTCTTGAGTGTGCTAATGTGTCAAGCGACCACCTCGACCAGCAAGGAAGACGCAACGCTGAGACTCTTCCTTAAGCAGTTTACTCAGGAAACTTAAACAATCTTATGACCCCGGGGAAAGCCTGCCCTCAACTTAAATGGCTCTTGGGTAGCCAACCCCAGCAAGCCACGTGGCAAATGCCCACAGGTACACACACATGGAAGGGAAGCCAAGTCTTGGGCTAGCAGAATAATAGACAGACAGGGACAGAAGACCCAGGGAGCATGAAACAGAGAGTTAAAATCTGGACTCACTTTTGCTTAAATGACTCCAAAGAGAAGTGCTTTTATTTATTTCCTTAATTACTACATTGTTGGAAAGGTGGAGTTAATCACTAAAACATAATCCACACTTATAAATGATCCTAAATTAAAATATAGATTTTAGGGACTGAAGAAATAGCTCAGCAGTTAAGAGCACTGACTGCTCTTCCAGAGGACCCAAGTTCAATTCCCGCACCCACATGACAGATCACAGCTCTAACTGTAACAGATTAGTCTGTAACTGTGTTCTAGGGGATCCAGGACCCTCATACAGACATACATGCAGGCAAAACACCGACACATGTGAAACAAAATAAATAACATTTTACATTTTATACAAGTTGAAAAAATATAGATTTAAAGTGTAATGGAAGACATTTGACATGAAAATGGAAAGAGAAATCCTTGAAGAAGAATGGTGGGGGTGGGAGGTGTGGAAGGGAGAGGGCTAGCAGAATGAGGGAGAAGAATCAACGAAACAAAAATTTTAGGAACAAGTCAAAAGGAAACTTGTTCCTTTTTATGTTAATTAAAAATAAAATTTAAAAGTGATGAGTCAGCAGTTAAGAGCACTTGTTCTTGGGGAGGATATGGGTTTTGTTTCCAACACGCAAGGGTGGCTCACAACTAGCTGTAACTCCAGTCCCAGGGGTTCTGACACTGTCTGTGACTGTGCAGGTACTTCACGCATGTGATTCACAGACATGCATTCAGACCAAACACCTATATAAATAAAACAAAAATAAGTACATCTTTTAAAAATAGTTTAAAAGCCAGTAGACTAAAGTATTAGTTATCATAATCATAAGGCATGAAGAACCTACTTGACTACCAATTATAAAAGTTTAGATTGATACCCCTGTATGACTCAGGGTAGTTCTCTGATCAGTGTAGACTGATGGCAGGTTGATTTAACTTTTTTTGTGATATGGCTAGGAAAGAATGATGAATAAGAAAGTCAATGCAGGAAGTTAATAATGTGCAAATTAGTAAGCGAGAAAAAAAATGAGCAAATCCGGTGAGTTTTAGGCCTTAGCTGATTAGAGAACTTGGTGGTGAGGTATCAGACAGAAGATTATGGATAGATGAGAAAATCTGAATGTTCTCACCATGCCATTTGTCTTTAGCTTTTCTTAAGGTAAGTTGTGATAAGGAATGCTTGTCAGTCTGTTGTCAGTTGATCCTATTGCTATGGTGAAATAACTGGCATAAACAGTGTCAGGAGGACAAGATTTACTTGAGTTCATGATGTCAGAGGTTTTGGTCCACTGTTCCTGACTCTAGTTAGCTGTGGGCCTGTTCTGAGGCTGAACACTGCAAAGCTGGCAGTCTAGAGATTCTACCACCTCGTGGAGGACAGAAAGCAATAAATGAGGAGCTGGCTGAGACAGAAACAACCCCAAGGCTACCACCAGTGATCTACTCTATCTAGTTAATTCCTCCTCCTAAAGTTACTACCATCTCCTAAAACAGCTTGACCAGCTAAGGACCTGAGTTCATTATATGAATAGCATATGAACAGTGTAGAAGAGTAGATGTTCATTATATACTTAATCACTTCTCTTCTTTGGTTATTCATTATGATGAGAAATATCTTTTTATTCCAGTGACTGGACATACTGGTTTGATTTTCCCCCCTAGTATTTTAAAACTGTGACCCATCTGGAAGTTATATTTATTATGAGGGGTGAAGAATGGGTGTTGTACTTTTTTATATGAATGAATAATTTCCCCTTAATTTTCCTATTTTCAATTCAAAGACATCCTATCTGTTATGATACCTGGATTGTTTTAGATATGCTATTAAACATTTTCACTCTCCAGAAATCTTCTATGATTTTGTATAGATGGGCATTTTGCAATGTGTTCTTAAGAAAGAAATGACACATTTATAATTTGAAGATTTCCTTTCCAAAGTGTTGTTATTTCTGTGTCTCGATGTAACCAAGTTTATTTTAATATTCTGTTAAATGTCATAGTTTTATTCACAAATTCTTAGGGATCATATTTGCTGTGGATGTAAACTAGATCTCTATTCTCTCTTCTGAGCACATAAAGTTTGTACTAGTGAGAATGTTTTAGAGGAACTGAAGTAATAGAATGGATATTTATTACAAAGCATATTAATTGGGTTGGCTTACACAATGCAGGCTGGGTAGTTCAAAATCTAATGTTCTGCATGCTGGAGAGACTGGGAACCCAGTGGGTGCTCAGCCCACAAGGCCGAAGTCTCAGCAGTCCTAGTCTGGCATTGCAGGCCCAAAGGATTCCTGGAGATCTGCTAGTCCCTCAGTCCACACTGGGAAGCAGAAGAATGGAGGTTCTTAAACAGTACAGAATGGCCACAGCAATAGCAATAGGACAGACTTAACAACAAGAAGCAACAGTGGACAAGGAAACAGCACCGCTTCCACCCATGCCCTCATAAAACCACCCAGATGTATGCCTCTTACTTGATTCCAATCTCATCAGCATTGACCATCACAATGCCATTTTATTCTTTTTATACCTTCTCTAGAGCAATACTTTATACCAGCCTATATTCAAGTCAGAACTCAACTTCTAAGTTTTGTTTCCTAACAATACCGAGCAAGCTTATCTCTGTTTCTTCCTTCCCTCCCTCCTGTCTGGGTACTGGGAATTTTGTTCGAGGCCTCATGCTCATTAGGACACCACTCTTCTGCTGAGCTCCATCCCCAGGTCATCAGACTCATCAGTGTGGGTTTGTGGTCATAAGTAAAAATAGCATGTGGAAGCTAAGACAATGAAGCAAAGAACACTTAGCCTGGGAGTCTCTCAGTTTTTACATCATTCTAGTCATATAATTTCAAGGAATGTGAGAATAATAACCTTCTGCAGTGAGCTGCATCCCACATATTCATAAGTCACACGTTTAGTTACAATGAGCTGTTATATAGACTAGATATATATGTTCTGCTAAAACCTTGCCTTTCGAAAGTAATTGGTCCATTGCAGTCCCACAAAGACTCTCATTTTGTATACATGCATTTATAATTTTAAATTTTATTTGCATATTAACTTAATAAATTGTAAGTAAAGACCTCATGTATAATAAAAACAAAATTACATGCTTATGAATGCAATTTTTAAGATCATCTACCCAGACAATAAGTGGAGCTTGAAAAACTAAAAACAAAGGAAAGTAGTATGCTTAAGTTGACAAAATTGTTCTTCATAGAGGTAAAGACTCATACTGATTTTGGTATTTCAATAATTAATTAAATTGAAGGCAGATAATTAGAACCATATTTCTGCAATTTAAAATAAGGATTTATACAAAAGCAGAGAAAAGGCTAGAAGGATTCATGTAGTAATAGATGCTAGATTTTGACATCAATGTCTAAATTAATATATACACAGAGACAGACATATTTATAAATATGTTTACACATGAGTATCAGTATTTATATTTTCATGAGAAAGATATATTCATATATATATATATATATATATATATATATTGTGTGAGAGAGATAAGGTTCATTGACAACTTGGGAGGCTGTTAAACGCAGAGAGTGAAGATAGTTTTTAAGATCATAGTCCAGTAAAGAGAGCCAGAGTCCTTGGGAGAAATGAAATTTCTAGGATTGGCCAGGAAGCTTAAGGCAAAAGCCCGGAGCATTGTATAGTGCAGAGTGAAACATAATCAAAAAGCAAAGGAGGAGGGAGGGAAACACATGTAGCCTGAAAATTTGCAAAAGGGGGGGAAAGTGACCAACTAAAAATGTTCCTAGCAACTGGAAATAATGGCACACACTTTTAACCTTAGCATTCAGGGGGCAGAGGCTGGTGGATTTCTGTGAGTTTGAGCCCAGTCTGATTTACATAGTTTCAGGTCAGTCAGGACTACATAGTGAGACCTTGTCTAAAAATTTATAAATAAATAATGTTCCTAGTAGCCAAAACAAGAATAGTCTGAGCAAAAATGAACCACAGGTACTGAGATGGCTCAGTGGGTAAGGACACTTGTTGCCAAGCTGGAGGACTCAAGTTTGATCCCTGGAACTCACATGGTAGAAGAAGAAAACTGACTCCTACAAGTTGTCCTCTGAGCTTCCAAAGACACCCCACACAAACTAAATAACTAACTAAACAAAAAAATGTGGTGTTTTAAATATTTTATTAAAAAATATATGTATGAATGTTTAGACTGCATGCAAATCTGTAGCACATGTGTGCCTGGTGCTCATGGGGGTCAGAAGAGGATGCCAGATCCTCTATAACTAGAGTTACAGCCGAGATGCTGAGAAATGAACTCAGGTCTTCTGTAAGAGTAGCCAATATTCTTCACTACTGAGCCATTTTTGTAACCCTAATAAATAATTGAATTTTAAAAGCAAAAAAATACGTTAAAAAATAAGCATTTTGTGACAGGCAGCATAAAGAGTTGTCCCGTGCCCAGTACCAAGTGTTCCATGTTAGTAATATCGTCTACTTGTATGGCATAATTGATACCATTTATGGACCAATATCAACATACTGTCACTAATCCAGATTTTATAACTGCTTTCCCCTCAAATCTCTTAAGTGTTTCAGAATACCATCAACTCCCCCAAACACACTTAGTAGGTGCCTCTGGGGGGTGACAACTGATTCTCTGATTTCTAAAAAAATTTTTGATACCCTCCATATTTCTGAGATTCAGTTATTTGGATCAATGTTCTTCCATTGGGATCTCTCCCATGATTCCCTTGTGAATAGCAAGGAATTCTCTGTGTTGGGGAAAGTGGGTCACATCAGTCAGCTGCCTGAAGGTCTACTGTCACTGCTGACCAAGACTGCTGACAAAAGGTGTTTGGTGGGTGGGCTTCTTCAGTATAAAGTCAGCCCTGCCTCTTCCAATCTAGAAACAAGTTATGTGCAGTATAAATCTGACACACTGCTTATAGGGAAGAATGTTTACATTAGAAAAATTTGCCTTTTTCAACTTCAGTTTTTTATTTAATCTACTGGTAGCCACCTTTCCTAAATTATGTCATGAGAAATAGTTCCTGTTTTCAGCTAATAGGAATGTCTCCAACATTATGATGTTCTAATAAATATGCCATACTTAATTTCCATTGTGTTTCTATAAACTTTACTTCTGTAATATCACTCAATGTTCTATTTTCAAGTTCCTGATTCTTGAGTGTTCATCACAAAACAGCAAATACAATGATTTCCATTTTATAATTCATGAGAGGATCTGAAACAATAACACTAAACAGTAAAGCAAGAGTGACTGTAATGCATTGTTAAATTTTCATCTCAGTCCTTAAATATAATTCTTGTTCTTATGAACATATTTTAATTGAACAGTCAGAGGAGGTACACTGATTAAAAGATAAGTCATAGACATTTAAATGGTTAGAAGCATTCCCTGTAATAAAGTGATTCTCAAACAATACTTTATATGCATTTTCCCAAGTACTAATTTCTTTCTGGAGGTATTTTTGTTTTAAAACTTCTTAAATATCTTCTAAATTTAACTCTTTGTTCCTTTCATGAGTGAAGTATAGCCTGATTTTTATGTCCAATTATAATTGATTATGATCATTTAAAAATTCTAACAGTATCAAACCTATTCTAAGTTACCCCTTTCTACCCTTTGTTTAAATTTGTTCTACTCTTGAAATTTGTATTAGTTTATTGTGTGTTTTTTGTAGAGAGTTGTCTACTTTCCAGTTGTACTAGATAACAATGTCGTTTGCTTATTTTTACCATCCATTTGGTTTTCATTTTCTGTTCTTTCCAAGGCCACAAACTCCCCCTCACCCTTTTCATCTGCAATGTTCTGTCAGGCATTTCTAACATATATGCTTACCAGAATTCTACCTCTGCTGAGATTTTTATTTATATCTTAATCATATCAATATCAAATCCTGCCTTCATCTCATTTATAGTCTTCTAAAATCTTGGAGTTTCAGAAGGTCTAGAAATCTGCTGCTGTACTGTTAACTTTCTAGTTTTCAGACTTTTATATTCCTGGCTTTTCTGTGTTGACTGACGGCTACATTAACACAACTACCCCACACTGCCTTTTAACTCGATATTAACAACTTTCTTGGTTGATTCTTTATACAATTTAAATCTCCTCACACTCCTACCTTGAAACTCTCTCATTTTCTACTTAGATAAGAAACTATCTTATTTTACATATCAATCCCAGTTCCCTCTCCCTCTCATCCTCCCCTACCCTCCACCGACCTCTCCATCTCATCCCCTTTCTGCTCCTCAGGGAGGGTGAGGCCTTCCATGGCTGATCTTCTAAGTCTGTCACATCATTTGGGGCAGAGCCTAGGCTCTCCCCCATGTGTCTAGGCTGAGAGAGTATCCCTCTATGGGGAATGGGCTCCCAAACCCTCTCATCTTAAAAATCACAATAAAGTACTTAATTTCCATTGTGCAACTGTGAAGCTTATTTTCATATTATCAATTAATATACACCAATTGAACTGTAGATTATGTGCTGAGAAACATGTTTGAAGCTAAATGGGAAATGATATGCTGTACCAAGGTTTGTACCCTATGTTTCCTGATGTATTTAGTGTTTCTAACTACTCTAAGCTATAACAAAGGGATGAATTTGAAACTATGTGAGATAAAAAGACCCATATATAAATTTTGATTCTTGCTCTCAGTTGTTTTTTATTTCCTGTATGTCTGTTTTCTTTTTCAATTTTTTTCCCTGTCAGTATGGGTACCAGTGAGCAAACTCTGTTTCTTTGTCTTTTGTTTCTTTGTGTGCATGCGTATGTATTGCATGAGTACATATTTACATGTGTGTGCCTGCCAGAGGTTGAGTTTGTGTGTCTTCTCTATCGCTGTCCATCTTAGTTTTAGGCTGTCTGGATAGCAATCTCAAAAATACTTCCATTTGTCCCTCTCAGGCCCTAGGATTACAGGTGTGTGCTACCATGCCTAACAGTTTTTACTTGGGTTCCATGAATACAAACTCAAATTCTCAACCTTACAAAACAAATACTTCACTGGCTGGACCATCTCCCCTGCTTCCACTTCTACTTTTACCTCCTGAAATCTGGTACACAAGACTATCAGTGTCTTCAAAATAGTCTGCAAAAGGTAAGTCACTATAGAGTGGGGTCTTCATCCTTAGAGTCATGGTCATTCATTTCAAAAGAAGTCATACAACTGTAAAAGCCATCTATTTGATCTCATCAATTGCATGCTACCTTATCTTTATAATCCTCCATTTTTATCAGATCATTGGATCCATGGATTCAAAGCACACATGTTATTCAATATATTAGTGAAATATCTTAAGTGATATGAAAATTTCATTCAACCATGGTCATTCACTTAGCTGAATAAAAACTTGAAGCCTTTTAGGAATGATAATACTGTATATCAGAAAAGCTGGCTTTGAAATAAAAAAGTTATTTATAACTTTCTGTTTTCTAAAAATATCGTTTCTATTTTTACAACTCCCTATTCCTGTTTTCTACTCTATAACTTCTATTTTCTATTCCTTGTAGTTTTTTAAACTTTGTGTCAAGAGGTTACATTTCCTATAGGTGAGAAATAAAATGAAGATGTGTTAAGTATATATTTACCTTTGAAAAATGGCACCTATCTTGCATTTTTCCCTTTGAAAAGTTCTAAATGCAGAGCAAGGACTGAACCTGCCTTTGGAAATGGGAAAGATAGCAATCACAGGCAATGAGGATTTCCATACTTTCATACAAGTATGGGATGTGATGCATACAGGCGTGTGATACTGACACACTCATCATTCCAAGAGTGTTTCAATAGTGTGAAGTCTTCTGCACATGCTTGAGTCTCTGGAGAAAAACAAAACAAATATTTTAGATGATGCCAGCTGTAGTTTGCTGGAGGAGCCAGTGGAACGTCTGATATTTGGTTGCAATGAATACCAAGAAGAAACTTTTCACTGTTGATCCCAAGTCTCTGTGAACTGACAAAAAAACAGACAAATGCCTTCAACCTTTCCCACTTTTCTGCTGACCTGAAACAATACACATAATGAACCCAAATGACCTCAAAATTCAGCATTTCTCAGCATCTCTGTCTCTGCACCCTTGGAGCTGTGTTCAGGAAAAGTGGGGGGAGTGAGATGTGGAGCTGCCACCTGACACCAATTCAACTGGGAAAAGACTGCTTAGAAACTATGGTGCATTGTTTCTAATGTGTGATATTGAGCAGCCATTATGTTTTTCATTATTTTTGACTCTGCTTCTGCTTACTCCGCTTTTCTGATATGTTGCAGACATTGATGTAAGCTTACATTCCAGGCCTCTGATGAAAAATTCAGGAAAAGCCCTCTTAGTGTTTGTTAGGAGTTACACATGCATCATTTCCTACCACCACTCCTGGAATGAGAAACAGACAGTAGGAAAGACAAAGAGATGATAGAATTTGCTCTTCCTATAGGGACCACTAGTTACTTGCCTGGCCTGATTAGTATAGGGGAGAGAAGAAATGTCACTCCCCAAGGCTGAGATAAAGTCACCCTCCCAAAATAAAGTCAGGAAAATTCAAATGTAATGGATGTGATTAGCTATCTGTAGAAACGCCTTTCCCTAAGGAATAGCCAAAAGCATTATGTGGAGAAATTTAGAAAGACCCAGAGGAATCTGACAATAGCAGAAGCTTGATTGTATCCATATATTTCCAGCAACAATCTAATCATGGTAAATGGATGAAGCTGTAACACAATCAAGCAGTAACTTAATCAGTTATAGTGAATAGATTAAGTGCTCTAATCACAATCAATTTCGATGTAACCCAACTAAAGAAAGAATGCTCTAACAGAAGAGGGTGTCTACAAGGAAGTGGGGACACCAAGAAGCCAGGCTTTGTCTGTGACTCCAGCTCCCTCCAGTGTAAGGTGTGTAGCTACAAGGTATTTAAACAGGCAGATGGAACCAGGGACTGTTTCCATAGTAATTTTGATTTCAAAAGCTTATCAAGGAAGCCGAAGTCCTTATCAGTACCAAGGGTAAAGGACTGCCTTTCCAGAATCAGAAAAAGAAGCCAAAGCACAGTTAGTAAAAGTCATGAGAGAATAGGATTCATATTCATTCAGCAACCATTCATATAATGGCATCAGTAATACTTTAGACACTGGCCTGGGAGCTGGAGGCACAATATCAAAAAAGAGATCTTTGTAGGTTCTCATGGAATATTCTTTCTGAAAAGGAAGATAGATGCTAAGCCTTATCTGCTATGTTTTATTACCATGGTGATTATTTCTAGGAAACATATATAGGAACTGAAAAATATCACAGGGGCCCTAAACTTCTCTGAGACTGAGAGAAAGATCCTTTTGGTTGACCTACTTACACCTTATTAAAACAAAGAGACTGAGAACAGGAATGAAAATAAGTTGAACTAAAATTAGGCTAATACTGTGAATAAAGTAAGTGACAAAAGTTCCTCAAAATGATCTGTGACAAACACAATAATTTGCATAGATACTATTTAGATATACAGTTGCTAATGTTCCTTTAAGAATAGCACAGAGAGAGGTTTATGTGTTAATCCCATTCCATACATGTACTATTTAGAGAAGAACTACTTCTGGTACTTTTAGGATAACAGCTCTGAAGATTTTAGACCTTTGGAGTTGACCATGGACCAAAATGTGTGCTCTGGAAACAAAGTGAAGATGCTGGGAATATGTTATGGTTCCAAACCCATGGTAAAGGACTGGCCAATCAGCTACAGTATGTAACGCCATTTGTAGTGTGCAAGATAGTAAGGCATAAAGTTACAATGATTACAAAGAGATGCCGAAATAGAGCATTCTTTTATAATTCCCTACCCAAGGTAGAGAAATGTTATTGAAAACTTTTAGAGCAACCAGGCACATGATCTAAGTGGGTCTCAAGGGCACTCAGGCAGAAACTAGATTGCCCAAGAATGTGTTAGGAATTGACATGCCAGGACATGAAATATGGAGTGCTAAAACACCACACAGTGTAAGACACAAGGAAAGAACGGGCGTATGTTAGCTCCCTAAGTCACAGATCGTAACAGCAAAGAGAAGGGTCCAAGAAAGCAGCCTATAGATCCATGGCAAAGCATGCCTCCTGGCAAAAATAGAAGGAAAAAGTGCCAATGATTGCACTGAGCTTCCACTAACTGACAATATCCAGGATTATAAAATAGCAGGTTTTTTTTTTTTCTTGACATGTATTTCTTAAGCTCTTGTTGAGAAATTGTTTGAAGTATTATGGCAAATGTATTTGGTGGGGGAACAAATCGTGTCTTCTGAAGGTTGTAATTCATATGGATCTGGTGAGACATCAGTTCAGTAGAAACTGTGCAACAGCAAATGGTAAAAAGAAAGAAGCTAGACGAAAAGAAAGAACAGAAAAGGTAAGTGCCCTGTGTAGAAACAGAAGGATTTTTTCCATATCTGTGGCTTCTGTAAACTTCACTCCCCAGCTTCACTTCAGGGAAACATTTCCCTTTTTATTATTTCTCAGGACCCAGAAATTGTTCAGTCGACATTTGAGACAGGGTACTTCATGATCTGAGATGAGTTCTATTCCATTTTGTTTTCATCTAAATGTCCCTCAGAGTGTGGGTAGATTTAGTCTTGAGGTCTTCATGGGAGTTAGTATTCATGAAAATAAGAATCTCTCACTCTAAAAATTATGCTATGAACATTTGACCCCAAAATGTGAATGCAGAAAGAAAATCCGTTTTAACTTCAATGGATAAGAAACCCAATATAAAGTACAATCCACACTGAAGAGATAGAAACAAGGGACTAATGACCAACAAAATCTAAAAGGAAACTGTGAACCATACTTTTTTTAAATCTTTAAATGATTATTGTTTAAAAAAATTATCAAGAAACTGAAAAACACAGTATTGCACTTTGGGGAGAGGTATTAGAGGTATCCAATTTCATGGCATTATGACTAAAGACTCTGAAATTAGGGAAGTTCATTGCCTTTAGTAATGGCAGTTATTTTAATCTTATTAGTACTTGGTGACAGATCTGCAATCAGACATCAGATGACCTGATTGAAGTCATTCCGTGATCCTATTCAACCTCACATTCCTATTTCACTTCAAATGAATTCAGTCTATGTATTAGAGCAATAATTCATCTAATTATTTCACAGTATCTGGAAGGAATATTTAGACATTCTAGTATGATGTATTAAAATGTGGTCCAAAACAAGTGCAGGTATTTTGCTGTAGAACAGTGGTGCTCAGTTCAAAGTCCTGACCTTCTGTAAGGGTCAGCTGGTGAGCTTGTTGAAGTCAATATTCCTGGTTCTTAATTCTGGAGAGTCTAGGAAGTTCTAACTACTGGGTTTGCTGGCCATCACGGTTGTATTAATACTCTTATCAACAGGACCATAAGAAACTGGCAACCAATGTTTGACTGGCGCACTAGGCAATATCAATTAACTTGCAATGAATGAGACACATATATAAAATTACCACAATCAGGAGTGGTTGACTTTAGCTATAGTTTTAGGTTTAAATGAGAGATTTAGAAATGATTTCCCCAGAGTCTCCCCAACTGCCCAGCGTTACCACTTTGGGAAACCCAGTTTCCTCCAGGTTGCAAAGAGCTGCTTTCTGCATTTGACCTTCTTTCCCTGTGTCTCCCACTGTAGCTCTTGCATTTCTGACCGATAACTGCAGCTTTGCATGCTCATTTACTTCAAAGACATTAAAATCCTCAAGGCACTCTACTTAAGTTGTCATAGTATTTAGCATAGCCCCAATCACAATAAAATGTATTCTTTGGATTCTCATATAAATGAAGCTAAGTGGCATGGGCAGTGATGGCACATACCTTTAATCCCAGAACTTGGGAGGTAGAGATAGGCAGCTCTCTACGTTTGAAGCTAGCTTGGTCTATAGAATGAGTTCCAGGATAGCCAGGGCTACACAGAGAAACCCTGTCTTGAAAAAATCAAAATAAACAAACTAACGAATAAATAAATAACTGAAAAGAAAACAAATATAAGTAAGATATTTTTAATAGAACTAATTGTCTATGAGAAAAATTCAGGGCTCTTAATTATATAAACACAAACTATCTATCTAATATGCTATGAATACACCATCCATCTATCATATCTATCATGTATCTTCTATATTTAATTGTCTATCATCTAACCCACATTTTTAATAAAATAACACAAAAATGAAAACTAATTTCCTGTGAGGACAATATAAACACAAGTAAAAATTCTTTATTGAAAAATTTCCAAGCAAGCATTACCTCCCAAAAGTTTGACACTATCCAAGGTAGTTACAGTCCTTCATTGCTGAGACAATTTCATGAGAATTTTATTTCATGGAATCTTTGTCATGACTCAGCGTGTCTCAGCCTTAGTCCATGAGGTTGGGCCTGAGTGGGGGTGGTGGTGTGGACCTGGAAGCTCCTAGCAACCCAGTGGCGATAAAGACCAAACACAGGCATCTTGTCATCTTTAGAGAGCTCTTAGTTCCATGTTGTAGAACTAGAGTCATTTCTTTATTAGCCATCTTTTCTGCTGTTTCTTAACCATCCTGCCATGACCATGAGGGAACCATTTCTCTCTTTGTTCCCTCTCTGCTCTCTGGTCACTCTCCCCTAACTCCTAACCTTCCCTCCTCACAAGTTACTCACACACCTCTCACCTCCACCCAGGTGAGGGCTATGCAGGTGCTTAGATCCACAGAGATGCAAATAAGCGGCATATTACCCTGAGGTCATGGTAAATAATAGTATCCTTACTGGCATTAACAATACTATAGTGGGCCGGAGCTTTCCGGTGCTCCATGTTTAGTGAAACTCCAGCCTGGATCTCAAAATATTCCATAGCAGAAATATTTTGGTCCCCCACAAATCTTAAAATGAGAAGAAACTTTGATGGAAACCAAGGACCCTTCTAACCACATCCACATTTGAATGGGGGTAGTATGGAAGCCTCTGACAATGCCACAGTGTACCAGTTTAGTTTTAAGAGTGGTAATTTGTTTCTAGTTGTACAGTTCCAGCTACCCAACTTCTTACAGGCAACAAAGCCAGAGGATTACAAGTAGAAGGCCAGATTGGGTAATTGAGTGAAACTTTGTCTCAAAATAAAAAAGTAAAGGGAGCATAGCTAAGCAGTGGAGGACTTGCCTAGCACAAAGGAGGCCTTAGGAAAATTAAATCTGCAATCATGATGAAAAAAATACATTTGTTTCTTTCGGTTCTGTTTTTCTGGATAAATACTGAGCAAATATAATCCTTTCTTTTTCCATATATATATTTCAACTGTTTCGATAAAGTTGTAATACTTTTCTTAGAATATTTTCATTAGTGAAAACAGAAAAGAAAAAGAGAAAACCATATTTTAAAGTGAAAACTATTAATATGTGTTATTCACACACACACACACACACACACACACACACACACACACACACACACACATCTTTGGTGCTATTAATCAGGTTATTAAGAGAGATTGCTGGAGAATGTGTAAATCAAGTGTGAACTAGAAATAAAAAGTGTGACTGAAACACATATATGTAAGAAATATCACTACTTGATCCCTGCTCATTGTCCTGTTTTTAATTTCCTATTTTATGAGTTTTTTAAGTCAATGATAATATGCTTGTTTCAATAATTTCATTGCAGATCTGTAGTTATGTGACTATGAATCATCACAAGGAAGTCTCAAATGGCAGTGTACCATCAAACGTTAGACTCTGTCCCTAATTTTGTTTCATAGTGACACTCCCACAAAGTTCAAGACACAGCTAATGACTCTCCTTCCTACTTGAGGCCTCCATGTCTGATAAAAAATGGAACAGTTGAGTTTATGCAGCTGTTCACAGGCTAATTATCTGCAATCATTTCTGATTACTTAATAGGCCATGGTAGGATGTGTGCTTGCTGCTATGTGGAGTTTACACATTCAGCTTTAATGTGCTGATATGGTTAATTGTTGTGCTCACTGCTGCCTGCTAATAGACCATTCCTGAAAATGAGACCATATCTCAATGGAATTTGCTTGTTTATTTTAAATAAGTAATAACCACAAACTCAGGTCCTAGATCCAGTGTTTACCATTTTAAGAATGCACTTTCTAAATGCTGTATCATTTCCAGTGCATTTCAATTATTCAAGTTTGCAAAAGCCAGTTATTAAACTAATGAGTCAATAACCTACTCAAATACATAGATTTAACATTTTTCCTACTCTGACCAGCTTTCTAAATTGTTTTTTTTTTTTGCCATTGATAGCAAAATAAATTCTTTTAAATGGCACCAACCATGCAAAATGGAATAACACATAATGAGAAAAACAGAGGCACATTAAAAGACAAGCATTTAATAATGTGCAGTCAAGATGCCCACGTTACCATTTGGGAGCAATACAGACCTGTTAATATGGAAGGTGGATGTAGAGTTGTTGTCAATGAGAGTATTGATTTGCTTTGTAGTTTTGCCTCTTGTAATAGCATTTAGTCTGATAGGCTTGAACATACTGTAAAAAAATTAGAAGGCTGTGGTTTTGGTCTTGATGCCACATGTCCGATTTCTGTTATTAACATGGATGTAAGAAATACATGTAGATGTTATAGGGGTTTCCCTTCACCCTTCTTTTGCTCTCAAGCTCTATTATCCTTTGTCCTGTTATCACTTTTTCACTGTTTCATCTATTTTAAACATTGTATATTTCTTCCTCCAGTGTTCTTTTATTAGAGAAGTTAGTAGGTTAAATAATAAATAGCTATCTCAATCCAAAAACCCTTGTTTTTTGTCCCTGCAACTTCAAAGAAAAAACTCTAACTCTTCCATTTGCTGCCATTCCCAAAGTAGGCCCTGCTCTATCTCCCATAGCAATGGACTCACCCCTTTTTAATAGATTTCAGTGAACAGGACTCTTGTCACTCTGTTCATGCCCATCAACCTGACTCTCCGAGATGTTGTGTTCTGATCCTACAAACCTGCTCTTGCAGAAACTTCATATACTGTATTTCCTGAACTTAAGACCACAGCATGAAAGAAATTGGGGAACCAATGGAAATAGAATAATTTTAATAATGAGTCAAGACTGATTATTCAGATACACAATTTTTCTTTTAAAATCTCTGGGTGCATGTTTGTATGGTGAGTGTGTGTGAATTGTTTCTGAGTTCTGGTACTTGTACAAAAGAATGCTCACGTGGAGGTCAGACTGGGGCATTGATTCTTGCCATAAACTTATTGAGATCACATTGTTCTTGATTCAGTTGTTAGCTCCGTACACCAGGGTAGGCTGTGACTTGGGAGTTTTCTGGTTTTGCCTTACATCTTCTTAAAGCACTGTTGTTGAGAGAACAGACTGTGTCACCATAAACTTTTTACAGGGGTTCTAGTACTCTGACCCATGTTAGTAAGCTTTCGTGGCTAGCACTCTTACTAGCTGAGTCATCTACCTGAATACTATTTCTACTAATAGTAATTATGCTAAATATTAGTCTCTGCTTTTCATGAATTGGCACTTTTATTCCTTTTTCATCTTTAACTTTTGATGTCTCATTGACATCATAAAGCTCACCCCAGCATCGTTCTGATACCTTTTTTAATAAACAGCTCTGGCATTAAAATGTTCCGTTTCTCAAATGTCATGCTTTTCCTTGCCTTCTGACGTTCTTTTCCTGATCCTTTAAATCATTCATTTCTTCTCTGTCCAATCAAATTCAAGTCCTTTAAGGTTATCATTGCAATTTCTTGTCCGGAACATTAGGTAAAAATAGTTTGGGCAAACGGTAGTGGTGGTGCTACTAATAATGATAATGAAATTTAATCCATACACTTAACTGTTAAGAGTCTGTGCTGAACCTCTTCCATCGATATTGACTTTTTATCCTCACAGCAGCTCTTGATCAGCATATCCTCAGTCCCCTGGTTCTGTTGAATCTTGAATCAGTTCCTTAGCATAGAAAGGGTTGGTACAGGTATTTGACATAACAGTCTTACTCCAGAATTCACTCTTATCTTAAGAGTCTGAGAAACTATCGAAGGGTAACTCAACAGTAGGTGAATAGATCCCTTATCTGTCCAAGTAGATCATTGTTTGCACCGCCTCTATTTACACATCCAAGTATACCTTGGCTAGCTTATCTGCCAACTCCACTCCTACATGGAGTGACTTACATTTTAGCCTCTGATCACAAAACTGGCCCAGCTTAGGAACACCACTTATAGCCATGGAAAGGGAATTGATGTTTCTTTACACATTTATCCCTGTGTTTTCCTGCAGGTATGCCATGATGATCCAGCTAAGAAAAATGGCTGGTTGACTGGTTTGCTCTCTGCTTATACCTTCTGTGCCTGCTCTCACAGGTCCTCGTTTATGTTGTGGCAACTGCCTGAGATGCCATTCCTCAGAGGCCAATCTTCACCATGGTGAAATCCCAATTGCTCTTTCCTGAAGCTCTTCTGATTGACAAATGACACGTGATCTTTGCCTCCTATACCCCTTAGTTCTATGTTTATTGAGCTATTATCTCTTATAATACCAACTTCATTTATATATTTGTGCAATCTTTATCTAAAAGTTCCCCATCATTGGATTATTCACATAGTGAATGTTCAATAGCAATTAAATGAATTTGGAAACAAATTATTTAAACTACTTGGCTTGTTTTTAGACAAAATGAAGTTCAAACATGTGGTGATGTAAGAAATAGTGAGATATGTTCAGCTCTATGTGTCCTTAAAAATAGCATAAATATAAGTTAACATTGTTTTCATCTCCTTTTTCTCTACAATGAGTACAGACCTCTTAATGTAATTAATTCTGATTTGTAAGTAGATTTTTGAAAAATGTTGAGAATTTCTTTTCACTTATTTATTACAAAAGTTTAATAGTTTTTTAGATACTGAGCAATTTCTGTTAAAACAAACCAATAAGTCTCCTTGCAAATGACATTTAAGTATATTCATGTTTGAACAGTGGCAACAAGGTTTTTATGTTTAAGAGACTGAAAGTACATTAAAAATTACTTATCTACTACTAAATTCAACAGATGTCTGTCATGTTTCTACTGTGTGTAAGGGAAAATACTAAGTATAATTCTATAAGGCCAAATGATATGACAGATTTTGAAGATGTCCCATGGAAGGCCTCACCCTCACTGGGGAGCAGAAAGGGGAGTGGGGGGCAGGGAAGGAGGGGAGGAGGCGAGGGAGAGGGATGTGGGATTGACATGTAAAAGAGGCTTGTTTCTAATAAAATATTCTATAAGGAGTAAGAGTATATGTATGACCAGATGTGTGCTGAAAAATGCAATACCTACCTAGAAGATTCCATGAACTAATCAGAACTTCAAGATTGTGGGAAGAAGGAATGTTTTATCTTGGGCTGTCTTTAGTTTCCTTAATAGCCATTTATCACCATCCACTACATCCAACAGACCTTGCATAACTAAGCCTATGAGATTATATTAATATGTCAGCTGACTACTAGCTTCCACAAACCTGAAAGCTGAGGACGTTATCAGAAGACATCTGAGACTTGGAGATTTTCCCACTTTACTCTAACCACCTACCAAGTCCCCCACCAAAATGTCTGGTAATTACATTGATTTATGTCTATCACTTGGTACATAATTCCAAGAGTTTGTAATCACTTCTACAAAAGATCATGTCATGTGAGATAACTCAAATTGTTCTGGGGCTATGGTCACTTGTATATGGCTTAGAATAAACTGTATTCTCTTTGAAGCAGGGCCTGTGTTTCACATCAATGTGTATGATTTCTTATGGAAATTAATGTTAAGAAATGTGAAAGGGTTAACTCTTACTATAGTTGTAGAGCACTACAGACAGAAGGGTAAAGAGTCAGTCATGGTATTAACGCCCCCCCCCCACCCCTTGTCATATGAGGTGCTGCAAAGTTATACAAAGAGAAAAGATTTTATGTTTTGTAAAATCTATTACCACTGTATACCAATTTTGCAAATCCTTGTAAGAGATGACAAAGACATATCTGAACCCACTGTGTCCTTCTATGCATTCCTTATAAACTTCTGTTTTAGCAAAGAGTCTGTCAGATTCGTCAGAATTGCCTCATGTTCCATATTTGGACAGGTTCCCCATCATCTACCAAGTCCCAGATGTTGTTAGATCACCCTGGCTTGTCTTCATTGAGAATCCTGTTAGACTGATTTAGCTGAATGCTTTATTATGGATGTTTCTTCTGAGTAATCCTCCACCCATTGCTTCCCACACTTCTCTGAAGTGATAAATTCCCTGTTGTCATGAAAAGATCAGCGCTCAATCTATTACAGTGTCTCCAATGTTTGTATTAAAATTTATATTTACCTTTTGGGGAGGTGGACAGTGTCTCATCATGTGGCCTTGATTGGCCTGGAACTTGCTATGTATATTGGGCTGGTCCATCTGCCTCTGTCTCCCAAGTGCTGAAATTAGAGGCATGCACCACCACATCCTGCTTCTATGGTTATTTTGAAGGTCCTGAATAAGATGTTCCTCAATCATGCCTTAATAAGTATTAATACCTTTAATATGTGTAAATTGTTATAATTTAATAAAATTAGAAAAGTATATGAAAATAATATTTTCTGAAGAAAAAAGTAACAGAAAAATTTAAATTATGAAAAAGGAACACATTTTATAAATTTTATAGAAGAAAACCACCATATCTCATCCTATTATTTGCAATTATTATTCATATGTTTCTTTCCTCTTATTTTCACACCATTGATGATTATTAACTATAATAAAACATGCATTTCTTGGTACTGCCATTTTTGTTTAACAGAGGGCAAAAAGAATACATTACTTAAGATTATGGACTTTAACTCTTTGTAAAGTTCATTAAAGCCATGATTTAATGAAACATACTTTCCTACTTAATTTACACAAGGCTTCGTTTCATAGACTTGGAAAAGTACTGACGATGTCAAAAGCAACAAAAGCAAAAATCTATTTTACAGGGTGGGCAAGAGGATTAAATGAAATAACCCATAGAAAGTGCTTGAGAAGGCAACTGTGCTCAGTAAAAATTCAAGAAGTAATGGCTCTTAAAGCTATTCTCTCCTTCGTATTTTATGCTTTTCTCTTCTTAGTTCTTCATCTATCATTGAAATATTTTGTATTTGTGATGATATTGTCTTGTAATACCAGGAAACAGTCAAACCCAAAGAGGTGAATACCAGAAGACTACACAGCTTCTTCCAAAAGTTAAACTGAAAGATTATCACACACACAGGATCTGGGACCCAGCAGCCAAGCCCTTGAGTCTGCTTTGTAGGATCCACTGGTTGTCTAAATTGCTTCAAGATTTGAGTGACCATCTTGTATAATTTTCTCCTTAAAATTCACAACCTACAATGACAGGCTTAACATCCATTTTAGAAATGTCTAATAACTGGATCATATTGGAGTTGGCCCTGATTGGTTTTTCTCTGAAATGGGATACTGATCCTGGCTTTTCATCAGATAGCATACTGTGCATTACACCATGAATATTATGAATTTGATGCGGTGGAGGCTCTAGATTCTCTGTATCTAAACAGTGTTGACATTTTCATCTCAGCAGGGAGTTCATTTGGTGAAATTTAACTGTCTTGGCTAATGGTTCAGATTTTAAAATATATATATACATACATATATATATGTATATATATGCATATATATGTGTGTATTTTAATTTATTCTTTTGAGAATTTCATACATGTATAGAATCTATTTTAATCATATCTACCCCCAATCTCCCTATCCAGCTATCCTCAGACTTCATCAACATGTCAACCTCCTAACCTCATGGTTGTTTGGTTCTTTTAATACCACATCCAGTCCAATTATTGCCACCCATATGTGTATGAGTGTGGGGCCATCCATTGAAGCACAGCCAATCGACCAGTGGTCATACCCCCAAAGAAAATTGACTCTGCCCAGCAGCCATCCCCTTCCAGTATCGTTTCAGCTAATAGTGGGGCCCTCATGAGAATCTGCCCCTTATCTGTGATGGAGCTTTGGCCCGCTTGATTTTGTGCAGGTCTTGTACAGACAACCACAGGTACTGTGAGATCATGGGTATCCAGCTGATAGCTGCTCTCTTATATTCTTTTTGCCCTCTCTTCAATGTGTTCCTTGAACATTAAGGGCATACAGAGTTGATACAGAAGTTCTATTACTCATGAATTCTCAACACTTTGACCAGTTATGAACTTCTGCAGTAACTGCTGCCTACTGCAAAAATAAGCTTCTCTCACCAAGGCAAAGAGCAGCACTTATAAATATAAATATTTAGAAGACAGGTTGGCAACAAGACTATTTAGCAAAACAATAATAGTAGGTTCCCACATAGGCCCTATGACCTCTGCTGCCATAGGCTTTTGACTAGGTTTATAGCACCAGGCATGCCAATATTGTACCACTGGACCATCTTATCTGGCAGGTCACAGAACTAGATAAGAACATGGATGACACTTCTTCCCGACTCCACAAGCCTGCATAGAACCTCCTATCACCATGGCAGCTAGGCAGGGGGGAGGGAGTATCCCGGTCTGTCCCAGTTGATTCTTGAATTCCTTCAACCAAAGTGTTTAAAGTGATAGCATCTTCCCATCTCATTACGGTGGGCAACCAAGAGCAATGGCAATATTCCGTATTGTTCTGGGAGTCTCTTAGACCTCCTTGAGCAACAGTTCAAAAGCGGGCATCCCATACCTTGTACTAAAATTTACACTAAGAAACTCATCTTTTAAGAGCAGCATTGTTCACTTATGAAGAATACCACTGTACATACTTCTTAATGCTTTTTAATTAGCTTACAAAGAAGTGGGTTGCCATAAGGCCTACAATCTCAGTTTGGGCTCACCCATCCCCTTTCTCCTCTATCCCCACTCAAACCTTTAACCTTCAACATCAACTAGCTTTTGCTTCATTTCTTTCATCATTATGAGCCTTATGGTCTATCTGTCCCACAGGAGCATGGTATAGGTATATGTGATGATTTAGGTAGAATTTAAAGACAGAACTTGGGGTTCTCCTTCTCTGAATATCTCCTTTCAGAAACGTCCTTTACTTTCTGGTGGCTCTGACAGCCATAGCTGAGTGAACTGGGGTTCCCACAGTCATCCTATGATTTTGTTCTGCTCTCAGGGGAGAAAATAAGAGCTGGAGGAAATGGGAACTCATCTCAAGTGGTTTCCTCTTACAAATCTATCTTTTCCATCACACCATTGTGGACTATGAATTTATCTAGAATCCAGTTATCTGTAAGAGAGTTAGCTACTCAGAGGTTATTAATAAAATGGAAGGTAAAGCTCTCTTCTGATTGGGGAATTTTATTAAAATTCAAAATTCAGATAGGAATAATAAGGATATATTTTAAATATTTAGCCTTGCTAAGTAAGAGTGAGTTGTGTCTACCCAACTGAGTCTTTCATGTTCCTCAGTGAAATTTTCCATGTAGACCTCACACACTTCATACTAGATAAAGATCTATGTCTATTGTACTAAACCAATCGTAGTTCTATTTTCCTTGTACTTCCTTATTTTCAGCGGCACGTTTTAGCACTGGGACATTATGGAAGAATTTTGGTGCTGGCCTTTTTCTCTCTGCTGCACACCATTTGCTTTTTCTTTCATTACTGGCACATACTCTCTACTTAATGTCAAGTCAGCTGAGAGTATCAGTTGTCCAGTTGAGTTCCTGGTTTGTCACACAGATTTGTTGCCTCATTGAGCTCTCAAGGTAATGATCATTGATCTTCAGTTGTTCTCAACTTTGCCTTTTCGGTATAGAGTTAACACATAAAAGACTGAGAATGAGAAGTGTTGTTGGCAATCATTTCATGTGTTATTAACTTCCATTGTTCTGCATGGACACTTTAATGGTAGACTAGAATGGGTTTGCTGCCCATTTCAAAAATACATTGACCCTTCTTGGAAAGGATTCTTCTACAAACATGCAAAAATACCTTGAGATTTATAGGTTTTTTTTTTTTTGGTTTTTTGGGGTTTTTTTTGTTTGTTTGTTTTTTACCCTTGAGAAACACAGTTGGTTTAACTTTAAAGGAAAAAACAAAAAGGAGTGCTAAAACAAAACTAAAAATAAAATGATAACACAGGAATGAAGGTCTAGGCTAGAATCCATGAGCAAGGATTCTGGGTTTTATCACTAGCATGACACATCACACACACACACACACACACACACACACACACACACACACACACACACACACTCTTCAGATAAGCATTAGAAATGTACTTACTTTTTAAGGTAGCCAAGGACATTAGAATCAAGATCAGGAAAACATCAATCCACATCTCTTTATGAATGTGACTTCTGACTTCTGTCCTAAGTGTCAATGCTAGTTTGGATCCCCACAATTCTATGAAAACATTGAAGGCTTCAGGGTATCTCTAGCATGTAACAGGAACTTAATATTCATAGCAATGAGCATCTTATAATGCTATGTATTCCATAATCTTCTAAAACCAAATAAATTACTGCTCACCGAAGAAGTTATGAGAGACCAAAACCAAACTAACAATACTTTATTGTTACTAAATGTGTTAAATATACACTTTAAAGGAAATGTGCTATCCACCTGGTTTAGTATAGTGTGTTCATTATGACAAAAGAAATGGGAAAGTGACATATTTAAGCAAAGAATACTTCTCAAATATGACAGTATCTTAATGCATATATGTACCACAGGTATTCTATAAGCTTTCTACTAAACAAAGGGGGCTGAACATTGTGAGCCTGATGAGTTCATATGCCAGACATTCTTTAAAAAGCAAAAGTATTAGCATCCAGGAATAATTTCCATTCCTGGTCCACTTTCTGCCCACTGGAAAAAGTTACACTGCTTTTCTTTCTCCAAAGGACATACAAAAAAATTCTTCCCATTATTAGGTCCAATCTTCAGCACAGTTCTCATAATGGAGCGCTTGCCATGCTTGCACAATGGGAAGGATAAGTCTGCCCACTAAGGGAGGAAGAAGACAGGATATAAGGAATACATGAAGTTATGAAGTGAACAGACCAGACTAGCCTCATTTGATATGATACTCATTTCACTGCTGTGACTGCTAATGTGACTTTGTGGAACAGATATAAAGTATTAGTTGCTGCATTTTAAAGGTCATATTTTAAAAGAATCATTTTATGTATAAACTTGCTTTAATCACACACTAAATTGTCCTAATTCCAAACTTCACATTATCTAAAGGCACATAAAAGGTTCCTCCCTTTATTCAGAGTAACTGAAAACTATTAGAATCTTGATACTAAGCTATCACCAGTGACCTGGCTATATGTTCATTCTAGTTAAAATATTATCAAATATTTGCTATACCTGTAACACTACATTCCATTAGTCTCCTAGAAAAAGGAAGACCCCAGCAGATACTTAAACATACTAAATTAAGCAAAAGCCACTCTACCCTTAGTATTTGGTCTCAAGAGAGGAATGAAGGAGGCTGAGATAGTATTAGCAGTATAAAATTACTAATACCATTTTCCCATTACATTTAAAATGGTTCTAAAGGAAATCTATGAGTCTAATATGATACAAGCATATCTTAGGTGTAGGACCCCAAATCATCAAATTTAACTTGGGAATGTCCTTAAGAAAGTTTGCAAACCAGAGAGAGACATTTTTTTCTCATTGGCTTGCCCAGTTCTTGGAATACAGACATGAATCACCACATCTGGCCCCAGAACTTTGCTAACTATCACTATGAACCAGGAGCAGCATTGATATACTTGTGAATACAAATACGAAACTCTTTATTCATGCAATAGTTATTCTATCACTAGCACTATTTGCTAAGCCTCATTATATTATAAGTTATTTAACACCCATGCTGTGCAATGAATACTGATATGATTTCATTTAAAATGGAAAGGTAAAGCCAGGTATGGTGGTGTATAACTGTAATCCTAGAACTTCGGAGGTTCCTGTCTCAAATAGATGGATAGATAGATAGATAGATAGATAGATAGATAGATAGATGTACAAGTAAAGCTGCAAGCACTGATTTTTGTCACATTACAATAACCAAAATTCACTTGAAGCACAGTGAGCAGGAAAAATTTTATACATACTTCAAAAAATCCACATTGTGCTTCTCTGGGCAGAGGACAGGCATAAAACTGCCTCCCCTTGTTTTCTCCATCTTTCCTCACAACTCGGAGCACACAAAGGCGGTTGTGCTTCTTGCACCGAGGACTGCCCGCATTTACAGAGCGAGGACCATCCGTTGTACTGGTTTGGCGTTCACTGTAAAGACAGGCAGGTCACACAATAATGGTTGCCTCAAAGCACTAAAAGGGTCTCTCGTACCACCTTGCCCCATCCATTTAGCTTTACAACGACAGGAAGCAACTAAAGGTTATTATACCCTTCATTTTCTTGGTTCTTTGGGCAATTCTAATTGATTTCTAAACTCACTATGTGTCAAAGGCACAAACCTTAAATTTCTGGGGAAGAAAAGGTGAATTTATATGTGGTATGTTGGACGTTCTTAAGTTTTCACTTCTGATGTTCGGTTTTCCTCTTACCATATATTATACTACATCCACTCACTTCTCCATTCTCTAAGATATTCTCAAGTCTACGTGGACCCCACCTCACAAAACAAGCAGGGTTACAATCATCTCTAATTATTCTCTCATCTTCAGAAACTCTCAGTGCACTGAGGAGGCCATCTTGTAACCATCTATTGTCTACCTTAAAACAATTTCTTCTTATGCCTTTCTTTGATCAATGTTACTATTTTAGTCACCATAACATTTTAGTAAGAAACAGGCAGGGTGGAGGAGCAGAAATGAGAATTTTGAAAGCTTAGCAGAGGGGACTTTCATCTCTCTATTGTTAAAACCCAGAATGTTTGGAGGTCATCCCTGCACACAGTGAACAAAGACCAGGGGGTGAGCTTGTCCTTCAGCTGTATATGCAATTTCGTCTTGAAAAAAAAAAAAAAACAGTTTTAGTATAGCTTTTAATTTTCTATATCTTGTATATTGTAACACATATATAGTGACCAGTTCTGAATAAGTGTTCATGGCAATGAAAGAAGACAATGGGAATTTACCTAAGTTATAGATGATGTACTTAGCATGTGCAAAGTGGGTTTGATCCCTGGCACCAAGAAAAACAAGACCAGAACTTCTTCACAATATCTCTATTTCCTAAAATTCTTTTTATAGTAAAATAGCCTGCTTTTCACATTGTGGGAAATTTCTAAGGACAACAATAATAATTGTCTTAAATACCTACAAATCAGGAGTGTCTTCCTTTTCTTGTGGATTCCGAGACTAAATTTTGCAATATTTGTTTCTATAATGATGCTTCAAGCAGTATATCTAACTAAAATGTTCAGAACATATGATCATTCACTTTATAAAAGATGTGATTAGACAAATTACTTTAAAAACGCCTGTTGGCACAGATCTCAAGCAATCTAAGTGCAGTTTTGAAACTGTTCATATAGCAGCTATGTGTGACATGAAAGTAGCTAGAGTCATCACTATGGATAGCATTATCATTAAATATTATTATCATATTTAATATTAATTTAATTATTAAGTATTTTGTCAGTATTAAATATCAGTTACTAGTATCATTGTTAAATATTTCACCAGTAACTATTTTATTGTTTCTTTCTTCATAGTGGCTGGTAGGTGATAGTAATATCTTAAAATGATGGCTCACACCAAATCGAGAATAAGAAAGCTGGAATCAAAGATAGGGCATTGGTTTTTCACTCTCTCCCTTGCACCAACTGTCCCTAGAGGCAATTTCAAACTGTAACTTCCAGAGAAGCTCCGTATCTGTATGGCTGCAGAGAAGTCGATAGATATCAAAACAGAAGTGGTATCATAAATAGTATTAAATTTAGGGAGACAAAAAAATGAAGTTAAGGGTATTAGTGACATAAATGGAAAGGTGCTTATTAAAATATGCATACATTAATAAACAGTTTTTATGTACTTTGGTGGCCCTGGTGCTTCAGACATGTAATTCCAGCTTCTCAAGAGAATGAGACAAGACGTTTGTGTTTGTTCAAAGCCAGTCAGGTCAGTTTATCAAGAGCCCATCTTAAGGAAATAAAAGACTAAGCATGGAGCTTGGTGTTGCAAACACCTACTGTGAGAGGGACCTTAGATACAGAACCAAAACAGAAGAACAATAAAACATTTTTATACATGACTTTTAAAGTGCTGTCTTTGGTAGCATTTATTTCAACATTGTCTAACTCACTTGCCTTACATTTACCCCAAAATTTCACAGACCTAAGGAGATTTTGTTTTTTTCCTATGGAAGATTTTCTGAGGTTCAGAAGTAGGGGATATGACTCAAGAGGCTCCCACCCTTGCCTCTTCTTCATTTTGTCTTCCATTCTGTGTCTTCTTTGGCATAAAGCTGGCTGTTTGTCATTCTATCCTTGGTACCCAGAATGTGTTCCACTAACTAGCAACATTAGGATCACCCAGGGGCTCCTCAGACACACCGAACTACTCTCCCCTCCTCCCAATCCCTTTGGATTCAGCATCTGTTTGCGAACAAGACTCCCAGGTGATTCATCTGCACATTAAGTTGTAAAGTGCAGAGTTAATGTAACCAAGCCGCTTGCACCACCTGCGATCACATCCACTCTAAATATGCACAAGCCAACCTCTGGTTTATGACAGAAAACATTATCTGGGCTAATTAAGTGTTCTGCTTAATCGAGGATATCTTGGTTCCTCTTTGTTTCAATCATTATTTAAAAACTTCCTAAAATGGAGCTGAGCATTTTCCTAGGTAAATTTAGCATAAAGAACAGTTGAACTTATTGCGGTTATGAGGCTCATCATTTGAATATTGATTAATAAATGACATGGCAATATAGTAGACCAGGATTTGGCAATCCCTTTCCAGACATGTATTTTAAGCTTGGGTCTCTGTGGCAACTGCTCAATTCTATTGTTTCTTTAATATAGAAATAACTAAGCAAATGGAAATGAATCATCACACACACAGGTGTTTGTTGAATCTGGCCTTGCTGGCTGTAGTTTGCTGGAGTAGGCATCATTAGGATCACAGACAAAACTTGAGGCTTAACAAGTTTTCAAAAAATAGTAAGATAAAGTTGCTGCCTGGCAAGTGCAAAACACATGGCTTCCATTCTTAGTGCCCTAAGAATAAAGAGAATAACAATAAAGAAATCAGAGATAGCTAAACACTATCCTTGTGATGGAAAACCTATATTATCAACCATTAATTTAAAAGTTACTGATTTTATAGATGGAACGATTTACTATAATAAAAATACTGCTTTGAAGTAATTTTTGAATCAATCTGTCCAACTGAATGTAGATTTGACAATCCAATATTACTTCAAAGATTAAAGTAAACAGAACTTAAATGTGTGAGGCAGCTGAAAACTCCAAGAGGTAAAGCAGAAACAAGTGCAAAGTATTAGAGACAGACCTTCCAAACAGGGAGCAGACACGGGAAATGGGGATGACTTCAAAGGTGTCCTTTTGCACTCCTATGTGACCCTTTGCATGATATTCCCGCTAGAACACACACTTTCTTTGAAAACATATCACCATGTTTTTTTCTGTGTTTACAGTAACTGGATCAAAGATTTAAAACTGGTTTTAGAAGCTACTGTCAACTGCTTAAAAATCATCTGATTCAACTGGTTCAATTATCTGATTTATCATCTAGTAACTGGAGAACATTCAAGTATATTTAGAGATCAATCCAAAAATAAGCCTTCTCAACATACATGCATCTGCGTGGCAAAGAGATGGCTAATTAAGGGAACAAAAGTCAAATTAATTACCCCATGATTATTAAAGAAAATAAACTGGCTATAAATTCTGAGTGGACCACCTGTTTTAACAGTGTTTTGTGGTGAGCTTCTGCTAAGCATCTTGTCCACGAGATGAACACTCTAGCTGCCAGACAAGGAGAAAAATGAAATAAACGACAGTAATTTGCAATTTTTTCCTTGTAAAGTAGCTAGGCACAGAAGGGCTGCTGGGTGAATTCATTTTATCACTTGACATTTATTCTGCTAGTTGATCTTGATTGATTGTGGAGTTCCATCCTAATGTTCTACTCAACACACAAGCACACATGCGCACACACACGCACTCGTGTAACATTTCTGAGCAATGCTGTGCATTGTGATTGATCATATGACTCTACTGTTAATAGCTTATGAAGAAATCATTTAAATTTAAAGTTACATTAATTTTTTAATCCTTAATTCATTAGTAAAATTGTCTGGTGGTTTTTCTTTTGTTGTTGTTGTTCTGATTTTTTTTTTTACATGAAGGAAAAATATGCCAGGACATTGCATCTGGGTATAACAAATGACACACTATTTTAAAGCAATCACTTTTCACTTCTTTTCAGTTACACCACTATTTAAAACCTAATTTTTTTTTCTACAGGGCAGCCTCCCAAATCAGACTCTAGCACCTTCCTGATTTATATTGTGAGGCACCAATTAGGGATAGAGGGAGAAGATGTATTATCTAGCCAGTTAAAAGTTCAGGCATTCATAACTTAATTCCAATATATCACAAGTAGCAGTTATATCAGTTATATCAGATGATTATGAACAAAACTTTTTGAAAAATAAATCAGCTTAGTGTCAATCATCAGGATTAACTCATGACAGAAGATTTTGAGGTAGGAGAAGTTAGAGATAAATGCATACAGTGGGCAAAACCTGTCTGAGAATTATTATGAAATAAGCTTTAAGGATTCCCAGAGTTTGGATTAGGCATTTCCATCATCCCATTGCCCAGGGGTAGAACCCTCCCATCAATAAAGCATGGATAAAGGAACATCTACAAATCTGAATTCCCCTGAGATCACTTCAGGCTCCATAGTAACCATCTCCCATTGGTAAGAAAAGATATGCTTGGGAAGAAAAGACATTATTTGCTTCATTTGCTTTTCATTTAAAATGCTACGAAGGGTCAGCGAGATGGCACAGTGAGGGAGGGTGCTCAATGACAGTCTAAAGACCTGATTGTGGCTCCTGGAGCCCACAGGGTGGAGGAGAGAACAGACTCTGCAAATTGCCCTCTCACCTCCCCATACCACCCTGCCCCAAATATACTAGGGCAACTTCTAAAATGAAAATGATATGTATGAGTATAGCAACTGATTCGTGATGAAACAATCTGGGGGAAAATTGTGGAAAGATGTCTCATCAGGCGGGACAAGAAGCCTTGGTAAGGAGAGAGAGGAAATGAGGTCAGTAAGGAAGGTCTCCAGCCCAGCTCACAGCTGGGGATCTTCTCCTGAATATGTAGCTGGTAGTTTCATAAAACACATCTGCTATGCGTAGTACTTAACAGGAATTGTAACTTTCATTTCTGATACAAAAACAGCATGGGCACTCTTTGGGAATTTTTGGTTAAAATAGAAAAAAAAAAAAACCCACATGGCTAAAGATAGAGCAACTTTTGTTAACAGAAATGCAACCAAGGATATCCCAGGTTTCTCTTTTTTAAAATAGAGGACACACACTAAACTTTTGTGCATGATGGTTTCCCTCAGAACTTTGCTTTATTGGGAAGAAATGCTTGGTTGGGCCCCAACAGATGACAATGTTACCCACAATGCTTTGACTTTTCCATGGTGAAGCAGCAAGAGAAGCCAGAGCTCAAGTTTTGGTCTTTACTCAGGCTAGTGGCATGCAGGCTAATAATTTCTCTCAATGATTGACAAGTTCTAACTCCCAATCAGGCACATGACATGAGGGAAGATCTGGGACCTTACAGTGTCATGGATTGTGAGACTGATGTTAAGGGTGGGTGCAGGTAATACATTTTCAACTTATGACAGGTTTACTGGGACACAACTACCTTGGAAACCAAGGAATACCTATCTACATATAAAATATCAGCAGACAACTGCTATATATTTTAAATAGTTTTCTAAATATTTTCTGATATTTTCCAAATATGTCCTATTGAACATATAGTTCTATTCAGGAAAAGATGAAAACAATACTTGTTGTGAGTTGTGGAAAAATCTGTTCCATTTCTTTCCTTTTCTAACATCAATTAGTTACAGAAAGAAAAGTGAGCAAATTACTATAACAATTTTTCAGGGCTTATTTTACTAAAAGCAATTTAACTTTCTTAGCAATGGGTGTATTTAGTGCCTTCTTAGAACTTGATGCAATCCAAATGCTTTATTTATCTGAAAAATACTTAAAATAATAACAATAAGAACTTAGTGCCAATATTGTAAAGACCTAAGTTAGAAACATCATACCTGTTAGAGAGTCCAGAGTTGTAATATTTAGGGTCTGCTTCTGAAGAGTGAGCTGTTTTCAATTTTTTATGTGCTGAACTAAATAATTTAGACTGGGCACAAACTGTAGGCGATATGTTTACCCTGTTGGATGGCTGAGTAATGTAGTTTGCTCCTTCTTTGGAGGGGTGCTGTAGATCACTAAAACACACATCTGTAGGAAGAAAGTTTTGAAATCCCCCACCGATTATCTGGTTTGGGCTTTTCTTTCTGGCCGAAGTACTGGATTTATTACTGAAATCAGTCAAGACAAGGGTTGTACTTCCAAATACAGCTTTCCTGTTGATCTTAACTTCTGTATGTGTGTTCCCAAAGTTATTACAAGGGTACTTCACTAAGTTGCTAGCGGCAATGTTATTCTCTTCATTCTTGAGCACTGAATCTGGAAAAAGAGAGAAGTAATTTTACAGTATCCCTATAAATATAATACACTGACTATTTGAATTGAGTTAAGATTTTAGTTTATTATACTAAGCAAATATGCACAACCATGTTATCAAACTCACTTGGACAAGTTACAGTGAGTTATCTTCTGTTTAGGAAATAAAATATCAACAACCTATAGGAACCAAAAGATGGTATTACCAAAGATTTATATTTACTTTTTTATGTTTAAATATCCAAAGATTATTCAGCTATCAGTGCTGTTAATATTAGCTGAAGCAATTAGCACTGGTGGTTAAGAATGATATCCCATAAGGTCTCAGCTCTGCAGCTAGAGACTAACATAAGGGCAGGAATATTCATATGATTGATAGGCCGAATGAAAAGTTTCCTTAAGATTAGCAAAGAAGAATTATGGATACTTGATTTTGATGAGAATGTTTCAAGAAATATCCTGGAATTTTGGAATCAACATCATGATACGATCTATATTATTATATATATATTACTATATGGACATATGTCTTCATAGTAACAAGAAATAATTGATGAGACATATAAAGGCATTTCAGAATGCTGAAATAAATGCAGAAAACTAAGACTGGTTTTCCAAGCTTCTCTCTTGGGTGATTGATACTGAAGGAGGGACAGTCCCTCCTGCTACTTAGCAAAGCTGTTGGAGGGGTGATGCCTGCCTCACAGGCCCAGGGAACAAAACACAATACAGCCACTAACACAATGCAGGGGTCCTTAAGTCAAGAAGGAACTTTCTCATGTCTAATTGGGGAAAGAAATAACACATGACGAACACAATGGGAGCTGCATCAGTGAGATGGCTCTTAATCACAGGTTTCCTCTGAGGTTTTACATTCTCTGAACGCATGCGATTGGGAGCTCTAAAGAGTTATTTTCAAGGATTTCAATGAAATCAGTACAATTGTCTGGGTAAAGATTTTAATAACAAGGGCTAGGAAGGAGAAAGAAGAGAAAAAATTCAGCATTTTTCAATTCCACCTGCAAAGATATTCTTACAGAATTCCTCCCTTTCAATTTATGAAACACTGGGACTGAATAACAAACTGGAAAGTTGCTGAAATCTGCATAAAACAAAGCTTTATTGAATAATTCATTAGAAACAGTAGAGAACAGATGTGATCATCTCAGTGTTTGAGATACAAAGGCGAGCACTGTTCTAGGAAAAGCATGTTTCCCCTCCCTGTCTTTTTTTTTTTTTTTTTTTTAATATTTTCAACAGACTATGAGCCTAGTTTACATAAAAAGGCTGGCAATTCCCCTAAACATCTGAGAAAGAAAGCCTTTTAGTTGGCTATGGAATATCAAGGTGGAGAAAAATATATACCTGCCTATACAATAAATCCTCTTACAAATTTTATGAATTCAAAATAAAAAGTCAGTCTTACCAACAGGCCTTACAGTTAAGCAAGCATCACAGGCCTCAGCGGAGGGTTTGTTTATGAGGGTACAGACCACACAGGACCACTGCTCTTCAAATTTCCGAGCCACTGAGTCCATAAGGCAATCTTCTCTCCCAGAGGTCCAGCTGATTACAGCTTTTCTCGTTGGCAGTTTGCTGTAAATAAATTTTTAAATCATTTATTTTCTTAGTGTTTCATTCTTATACATTCTGGATCATTTAGATACTATTGTAGAAACATTAGTACCCCAACTCCACATTATTATTATTTAGAAGTCATTACTGGCCAATATGAAAACTATATCCTAAGTCCTACTGAATGCTACTAAATTCATAAATAAACTTTTTATAGAGAATAAAAGTATTATGTATGTTAGAAAAAAAACAAAAGCAGTAAATATTTTGGAAAGATTTTAAATAGCAGTTTCCAGAGCAAAGTTGAAATGTTATTTATTCAATTAAATCAGAAAAAGGTTATCCTAAAAACAGAACATTGAAAAAATAAAACAGGACATGCACTTGAAAGAGTAAGGAGCAGCACACAGGAGGGCTGGGGGGTTACAAGAGGAGAGGAAGAAATGATGTGATTATACTATAACCCCAAAAATGAAACTGAAAAAATGCAGTTTTTTATACATCTAAACCAAAATACAAAGAGGATATAACATGAGAAAAGCTTTACATGATTTCATGTTTCCACAAAAGAAAATTCTAGAAATTCTGGATTTTTCAATAGTATTTGTTCAGCAGTGCTGAAAAAAAAAATACTTATTTGTTAGTTCTCATTAACCCTTTTTATGTTCACTAAGTAATCACTCTTAGCTAGGTAGTTATTAGGTTAAGAAACAAACAGCAAAGATAATAAAACTGGTTTTTAGTGAAGAATGTGAATCATGATTCTCTACCTGGAATCCACTGGCCATTACTGAGTGAAAGAAAGTACCCTTCTAAAGCTTTAATACAGTTCCTATCCCAGATCCCATGCAGTTAAGCAGTGCCACTGATTCCAAGTGTTAACACCAAGAAAAGCTCTTGCAGAAAAGCCTACATACCTTAATTTTTTTTTTAATTTCAGAGCATAGATTCTCTGTCAAAGGAAGCCTTGACTTTTAGAACTTCTTGCTCCAAATACACAAACACACCAGCCCTTCATCCAGGCTTGTTTCGTAAAATAATGAATAGTACAATGAAATGTGAAAGAGACACCTCATTATGATTCCTTTATCTTTACCTTGACTTCTAACACTCAGTATCTCAAATGTGTAGGGAACTCAAAGGCCATAGAATTTGCTCCCCTGACTTAACTCCTGGCCTAGACTTACTCCAAAAGGCAGCAGGCTGCATTTATTCATAGTTGAACCCAATTTAAATGACCTTCAGATTCTGAGTGTGTCCATGGCTTTATATTATTGTCAATTTCTCCTATTGTAATAAGAGGATGCTTATCATTTCATCTGGAAGCTTTTGGATCTCTTTTTGCTGTTGTTGCTCCATTTCTTAATCACCCAGTAATAAATTCTCCCCAGTCTCTGCATGGATACGTAACAAGAATTCACACTTAACGTGCAGTGGTAGACTGAAGGAGGGCCCCCCAAAGACACCAGATTGTAATATCAGAGAGCTGACAATGTTGATTTTTAAACAGCCTTTTCGGCTGAAATTAAGGATACTGACCTAGGAAGAGGGGAAAGGCAGACTTTATATACACAGAAAAGGAGAAGGTCCTGCCGAAGCAGAGGCAGAGACTACAGTGACATAAGAACTGCCTGTCAAAGAATGCTGGCAGCCACTAGATGCTCAAAGAAGCAAGGGGTGAATCATCCCCTGGGACCATCAGAAGGAGCACACACTTGTCAGCACTTTATTGTGGTCTGATGAAATTACTCAATCTTTTGGCATCCCAACTTGAGTGAGCAAATTTCTCTTGCTTTATGCTGAAAGTGTGCTAAGTTGTCATAAAACCCACACAACACTAGTGCAAACAAAAATCCACACGATGCACTCATCTGTAACCCCCCTACTTTGTTTCAGTAGAGGGCATCAGCACTTTCTCAACAGAACAGGACAAAACTCTAGCCTCCATCCTCACATGTCCTTATATCTTACACCCAGTCCATCAGCAAACCCTAAACTTAATCTTCTGCAGCCTGGTATGTGCTTCTAACAGTGTAAGGGGGACAAGAAGGGGGATGGAAGCATTAAGATCAGCTGTCTGTTGGAGGCGCACTGTGACAGCACTGGTTATCTGGTTGCCTGCATAGCTTCCAGTCCTGAGTCTCCAGTTCCTATAGCTTTTCAGGTAAGACTACTAACTACCCCAATAGCCATTTGACTATATTACCCCTTTAACCTGTATCTTGGACATGGCAACTGCAATCAATCTCTCTACCCCAAAGAAGCTTATGGAATCACTACTAAGTCACCATAGGGTTTCTTCGTGTCTTCCAAGTGCCCTCAAGTTGTTCCACCCTCCTGGCAGGTGAGGACCACGGTAAGAACTGGCTTATTAATTGCACTAAGTTCTCAGCAACCTGAAACCAATTACAAACACTTCCTACTCCAGATGGTTAGAGCTATGGACATGTCCTTATACAGCAGTGAAACAGCCGGACACTCACCTGTGAGGGTCTCTCTGTTTTCCCCACATTCCAGTTCCCTTCTTGGAAATACTAGGCCTCTTGTTTGTGATGAAGGCCTACTTCCATCCATACTAACCTTATGAAGATGAGCCTGTCCTTCCCAGATAGATCTGCTTCCTATCACTTGCCACTAAAGTAAATATAATCCTTCACAGGACCTTCACCCGTTATGTGTCTGTTATGTACCTGTTTCCTGCCTCACTAAAGAGAACTTTGAGGGGTCATGTGACATTCTGCCTTGCATTCCCAGAGCCTGCATATACTCAGAAAGTAAATAGTACATCACAGAAATTATAAAACAAAACTCTGAGACTATAAAAGTGTCAGTTTCACCAGATTACAGCAATATCCACATATGTAGGTTATGCTGACTATATTAAGGGCCAATAAGAAATCAGGTAGGCATTTATAATGGGATGTGACCAACAAAAATCAAAAAATTTAGGAAGCATTCATGAGAGTTAATAGAGCTGGGAGATTTGTGTGTGCAGAACCATTGGGATCACTGTTCTTGGTCTTCACAGGCTTCTTTAAGCTATCCTGAAATGGAGAACTCTCCTCTCTCTCTCTCTCTCTCTCTCTCTCTCTCTCTCTCTCTCTCTCTTTTCCCTATCCTTCCCTTCCTCTCCACATGTTCCTCCCTCCCTTCCCCCTCTCTCTCTACCTCCCTCTCATCTGCCTCCCTTCCCCCCTCTCTGCAGGGTTCTCTAGAACCTAGGGATTGAAAATGTGACTTAAGCTTTGCTAGGTGATTGTGATACCACCAAGTTCTAACCCCAAATCTTGAAATAAGTTTAATTTAAAACAAACAATTTAGTTAATATAAAAAATGCTCAAATATTTAGTGGAGATAACAGATTGTATTTATTCACAGAAATCTTAATAATGGAGCAAGTAGTATTGGTTTTCAAACTTTAAAATAGCCAAAACCTGGAAGACAACCTACATGCCCCTCAAACTAAGAATGGATAAAAGAAATGTGGTATATTTACACAATGGAATACTTCTCAGCTGTAAAGAACGATGACATCAGGAAATTTGCAGGCAAATGGATGGGAACAAGAAAAAATCATCCTGAATGAGGTAACCAAACCACAAAAGACAAACATGGTATGTACTCACTTAAAAATGGATATTGACTGTAAACTAAAGGATAACCAGGCTACAATTCACACACCCAGAGAGCCTAAGTAACAAGAAGAGTTCTAAGGGGAACACATGGATCTCTCTAGGAAGGGAAAATAGATGGGAACAGGAGAGATCATTTGAGGGTGATGGAGGGGGAGAATACTGGAAAGTGGGGTATTTGGGGAGGAGCTAGAATTCTAGTGCAATGGAAACTTCCAGGAACCTATGGGAGTGACCCTAGCAAAGGCTGCTAGCAATAGGGGATTTGGAACCTGAACTGGCTGTCTCCTGTAACCAGGCAAGACTTCCAGTGGGCGGATCGTTACACCAACCTAGTCATGAAACCTTTGACCTATAAGTTGTCCTGCCTTCAAGATGTGCTGCTGTAAATTGTGAAGCTGGCCAACCAATGACAGGTCCAACATGAAACCCATGCCACAAGAGTGAGCCCGGGCACTGGCTGAAGCACCAGGACCCCAGAGGTTGGATGGCACACAGACCAAGGATAGAACCAAACACGACTGGAGAAAAAAAAATGTCAGTGTAATGATGCCTAATGATACTTTGCTATACTCCAATTGTCATCCGAGAGTCTCCATCCAGCAACTGGTGGAAACAGATGTTGAGACACAGCCAAACATTAGGCAGAACTGGGGAATCTTGTGGAAGAGAAGGAAGGAAGGATTGTAGGGAGCCAGAGGGGTCAAGAACACCACAAGAAAACCTACAGTCTCAACTAACCTGGACTCACAGGGGCTCACAGAGCCTGAACTAACAACCAGGGAGCATGCATGGGACTGACCTAGGCACTTTGCATATATGTTACAATTGGTTAACTTGGTGTTACTTATTTCTAATAGAGGGAACAGGAGCTATCTCTGACTCTTCTGCTGGTCTTGGGGACCCTATTTGTCATCCTGAGTTGCCTTGTCCAGCCTTCATATGTGAGGAGATGCCCAGTCTTACTGCAACTTGATATGCTGTGTCTGGTTGATATCCATGAGAGGCCTGCCCTTTCCTAAATAGAAACGGAGGAGAAGTGGATGGGGGAGAGGGAGAGACTGGGAGGAGAGGAGGGAAGGGAAAGTAAAGTCTGGATGTAAAAAAAAAAATAAAAAATCATTATAAAATAAATATTAATAAAAAAAAAAACAGGATTAAGGTGAGAGGGAGGAGAGGGATTACACAGCCCGGGACACGTAAAACTAAATCTCTTTCCGGAACTCTAGGAGTCTTTAAACCTCATCTCCAAACACTTTGGATTGGCCAATATCCTGTTTGTATGATAAAATATCATTTACTGACTACTTGAGAGAAAAAAGGAAAACTTTCAACCTCAAAAGCTGGAAGCAGCTACATAATCCAGACAAACATAGAACACTGATCATTTATGCAACAGACAAATATACTTCTATGAGCTTCTATGAGCTGGGTACTGTGTTAGGTGCATGGAGTCAAAAAAAAACTGTATATCTGTGTCATGAAAAATAAAACCAGAAAGCCGTACAACAAATACAATCAGCCGTCTGATGATATCTCCTATCTGTGACAACAAAACAGGCTGACAGGAGGGGGGTATAAAATCCTTGGGAGGCAGAGTAGTTATACAGAAATAGAACACAGATGGAAAAAAGACAAGTGGATGTGCATATATTTATGAAAACATAAGTCGTCCCTCTATGCTTTCCACAGAATAGCAGCTCACCCTCCTCCTCGGGTTTTGCACAGCTCAGTAATGTGCCTACTTTCGTCCAATTCCCAATCACATCGTTTTGTTTGCTCCCAATCAGCAGCACCAGGTCACCAAAGCTCAGGTCTCAGTTCATTTCTGCATCCACTCGAAATGAGCTACGCATTTAATGCTTCACCTAAAAATACTATGCTGGTAACCTTTGGCCATTACCCATCTATTCATGTGGCCCATGAAATGTCCTTCTTACACAGTCTACTGCCACTTTCACTCAAAAGTCTTCCTCATTCTATCCAAACTTTCCCAATGACAAAATTTCTAATACTTGGTTTTGAGTGTTTTGCACCATTCTTCCAATTAGACCTGTTATGATTCTTATTAACTTTTAAGACAATTAATTCTTGTTCTCGTGTGTTGATTCTGGGTCTGACAACAATTTCCACCCATCTCTCTGCAATGATTTTCCATACATGCTTTCAGTCTCTTTGTTCTGTGGTAAGTACATGCTACCAGTAGTCTGGCAGTTCTTCAGTTACATGTTCTGATTAGAAGCCATTCAGAGAGAAAATTGAAGTTAGATATCTTACCATAGCTGAACATGCTGAGGGTTTTCTTTCTGACAGTGAGGACAGAAATAGGTCATCCTGCTGTTTTCCCCTAAGCGACACACTGTAATTTTGCAGTGGCACTGACCACAGTTAGGACGCTTGTAAACCTTATAGTGTTTAGAAATTGCAGATCCTGCTTTATGGCACTAAAAAGTAAAATAAATACAATATTTTATTATGCTCAAGATTGTTGTTATGTGGGACAAAATACATTCAGGAAATTAAGTCCTCTCTGCAAATGTCAAAAATTTGTACTTTAGTTCCATATAATAATTTTTCATCAAAGTAAAAGGTATTGACAAAATTTAGAAATATCTATCAAATAAGATTTGCATGAAATAATTGAGTCATTATGTTTTAACTTATTAGTATTCCAAACTGCTCTCTGCTTTATCCTCTTATCTAAATGATATATAAAAGTTCTATATTTTAAAATGTCTTTTATGCTTTTAAGGCTTTCTTAATTAAACATAATTACATGGTTGTAAGAAAAGGGCTAGATTAGCTTCAAATCTGATTGCTTTTAGAACAAGGAAGCTACTCACTCAGTTTCAACGGCCAAAAAAGTTATTTTTAGGGTATAAAATTTAACGAGAGCATTTTCTTTGTTAGCCTGATAAAGGAATTTTTTTTGAACTCTAAAGATTTGCCAGAAAAGAAAATAAAAACTCAAATACTACCCTAACAGAGAATATGCTCTATTTTAGTTTCCAAAGTCATTTTGTTTTTGGTTTTTTTGCCATAGTTTTATGCTACACACATGTGTTAACGTACCTACAAAGAGAATAGTTTTGGTTTCCATTGGCAGAATGAAATTGTAAAAATGCTGAAATATGACTATATAGGGGCTGAAACTATACAAACAACATACATTAATTTAAGCAAGGCAGTGAAATGCCCAATTTGCTGTGGGCAAAATGGACTGTTTTCTATAGTCATTTTTCTCTGGAAGAATAAATGGGCATAGGTCACTGTAAAATTGCCATTGTTACTGAAGGTAGTCATGTACTCTAAGATGTTTATTAACATTTTAGGTCAATTAATGAAGCCCATTATAATACCTTCCTCTATGATCACATTAAAAACACACATTTTGAATTGTGATGGTAAAACAGGCTTAATGATGATAATCCACTGTTTAAAAGATGAAGCACTTTTACTGAGGTCTATATGAACACTATACAACTTGCTAACTAACATGTTAATGAGAACTTATGTCATCTTTAGAAGAGCTTTTGTTGTACATATAGATCTAAAAAAAAACTAAATTATCTAAATAATCTAAACTACACATAATCATTGGCAAAACCCGAATGAACCCAAGTCTGTTTATCCTTAAGTATTGTCTGTCTAAATGCTTTGTGTTTTATATGTCCAAATATAACAAGAATTCAATTAAAATACTAACACGATTGTTATCCAACTTAGTGGAAATATAACTAAATACATTCACAGCGAGGCAAGTTGAGATTGACTTATGACCTAAAATTTTAAGACACTAATTGTGCCTTTCAGGTGTCACTCATGCTCCCTGAATCTTACCACTAGAGGGCTACCTGCAGCTTTAACACCCTGGTAAGGTCAAAAGAGGGATCCACTGGTCTAACACATGGTAGGAAATATTCTTTCTTACCCTATAAAAGAGAATGCTGAAATCACGGATCATCTTCACAAGGTGATGGGTCTGCTCCTCTGAGAGCTCACACACCTTAAAGGGAAAACATCATTTCATAATTTATGCATGACTATAAGAAAATCTACTTAACATTCTCTTACAGAGAACAACAGATACAAAATTTATGCACATTCTCTTTATCACTCTAACTAACTCCAATATTGGGGATCACAACTAAGATGTCATACATGTTAGACAAGCCATCTCCCACGCCCTTGGTTCTCTTCTAGAAAACATTCTCCAGAGAAGCCTATGTGAATTTTCAAAAGCTCTCTTTTGTCAAGATCCTATTTCAGTATTGCTGCACCGAAGTAAGATGTTCTAAGCATTAAAAAGGCAGAATCTAACAAATTATCATTAATTGGTTTCTTTTAAATTTTAATTACTAATGATTAGGATTTTACCAAAGCCAGTGAGAAACTATATGCAGAAAATAAAGAGGTATATGTGGACTTGTGTAAAAAAACAATTTACGTAAGAAGCTCTACTTAGAAATAGTTGATACAGTTAGAATTTAGATCATAGTAACAAATCTGGGTAAGAGCCTTAAGTGCCGACTTCATATTCATAGAAATAAATCTAAGGATAAATGTTCCCATTCCAGTCTCTCCCTTCTCTTAACTGTACTTGAAAGGTTCAGGCATTATGCTGGCCTGTTCCTGTTACCTGGTGGAACAGGCAGTACCCTGGTCAGTCCAAGGTTCCATGGGAACTGAGTCTGCACGCAGGTGCAGAGGACCCCTTTAAAAAGACAGATCCCTGCCCATTTACTCTCTCTGTTTCCTCTCTACTCTTTCTCTCACCTATGCGCTCTCTCTGCGGCGACCAGCCATGGCGGTCAGCCACTTACCCTGTTCTTCTCCTCTTCTTAGTCTCCCTATTCTGCCGGGCCTTATAATAAACTTATATTCAACATGTCTCATGTCTCAGCATTTCTCTTTTCTTCTTTTTAAACAAAAGAATAACAGTACTCAATCATTGTTCTCAAGGCTCCTCTCTCTACTCATTCTGTATCCTAGAAAAATAAGAGTTCAGGTCTCTCCAGTTGAAGAGCAAACAACAAAACCAAAGCCATTCCTTGTCCTGGTATCCCACTCTAGCAGTCCAAAGCTTTTCTCTCTTCATGCCAATCTAAGCTAATGTAATTTAGAGAAATGGGAATTTTGCTTCTTTTGCTCTTGGCTCATTCATTCTTTAGTCCCTGCTACTCAAATTTCATCCTTATCATTTTCCCAAAGTTTTTTTTTTTCTATTATTCACAGCTATAGATGGGAATTCATGCATGTAGTGTAGAGTATATATTTACTATGTCAGATAGAAAAAACAAAAGCTTAATTACTGTCTATAGCACCTAGAGAGCTAACACCAAACTGAGTGTTTCTTTGGAGATCTAATCCCAGGTAGTTCTCAGATGTGTCAAGTGTGTCATCCTTCTGTATACAAATGCTAAGCCTGATTCATTTATTCATACATTCCACAAAGATCTCTCTAAAGCTAGTCACTGTGCTGTTTCACTATTTCAGTGAAACATCACTGCAGAGAAAACATTTGCCCTCCTTATAGGTGACACAGTTTTGTTTTTGTCTTAAACAGTAAGTATAATGAGTAAAATATCTTTGAAAGTAAAACTAATAGAAGGCATGGGGATAATAAAATCAAAGCAAGCTAAGGACTACTGAGGGGCAGGAATTGAGATACTGCAGTTCTAACAGGGAGTCAGAGATGGCCACACCAGGGAGCTGACACTTAAAGCCAAGACTTAAAAGATGCCCGGAGTATGTACAGAATATGTTGTTATAGCATAGATTTCTGTTTCTCATTGGATCCTTACCCTATTTAAAAACAAGTTAGAAACAAATTTGACAATACTTATACTTTACCTTAACAGCTGGATGGAGGCCGCTGTCAAAGAGAGCTTCATTTTTGATGATGTTCCCTACACCAGGCAGCACTCTCTGATCCAGTACCACATCACATAGCATCCGATCTTTCTGCTGTTTAACTTCACTTTCTGCTCTCGAGAGACTGAACTTTGGTGAACACACATCCAATTCTTCCATCATTCTTACTCTCTGTTGGCTTTCTGTTGAATTTCTATAGAAAGAAGTATACAACATATTAATCCCAAGTCTACTTCGTAAGTTTAGAGTCACTGAATGGGCTTCGATCTAAATGCAAACACACATAAATTATGGCCTATGAGTTCTTTGGGTGAACAGTTGTTGGAATACATTGCTGCTGGTTAGAGGCCTCAGTCAGCCATAAACCTAGCAGATTTTTCTCTAAGCTTGGCAATATGGAACACCTTCTCTCTCAGCAAGGTCTCCTGATCTATACCTGCCCTTATCTGGAGAATGTCCTGGGGCCTGGAGGACTGACCTTATCTGAAAGCTGTCTCTAAACTAGATGCATGCTTTTAGTTTAGCTTGACCCTTGGCACTGATTTTTGATAAACAGATTTGTGATAATGAGCTCTGCTACAGAAACCTACTGCCACATACTAACCTTGTGATAGGAGCATGCCACTTAATACAAATTAGGGTTTGTCCCCAGGTTCAGCAATATATTCCTTATACTCTGGATTAAAGCTGAACTGATTAACCAAAAAACTGGGTACCAGAGGACTGTCTCCATTCACGTTCAGAGGCTGTCAAAGCTCTCTATCACCCCCTCTGCCTCTTTCCCTGCTTGACCTGATGGTCAACAGGCAAGGTAGCTAGAGGACCCCCACAAACAGTGATGACCTTAATAATGATATCTGAAGGTTCCTTTACAATATTATTTTATCTGTTATAAAATTTTTCTTAAGTAACATGTGTGATGTTGAAACCAAACTACAGATACCAGCTATGCTGTTTTGCAGCTAACGTACTAAGTACCCTTCTCAGAATCTATGAATATTTATTCTCTGTGCTACAATTTTAGCATCTCTGCTAGTTCTTTTGCTATCTAACAACAACAACAACAACTACTACTACTACTACTACTACTACTACTACTACAGAACAACAAAGAAAAACTCCTTTTCCTGGTATCTCGTTTTTATTTTTTTATTAAAATACCATTTTTAGTTAAGAATTACTTTTTTTTTTTTAACATTACCTGAGTTCTACTGAAGAGTCAAAGAAGCAGATCAAGTCCCGGGTGAGCTGCACTTGGAAAGTTGGGGAGACCCCACCTCTATTTTCACATTCCCCTGGGTTAATCGAGATGAAGCCTTTCATCCCAAAATGAATCCTGAAACAGAGCCAGCCCATTTTTGAGTAACAGAAGCACATCGTGTATCACATAATTTGCTTTTTTAAAATTATAAGCAAACTAATGACAAGCAGGATAGCTATTTTTAAAGAGGGGGAGGAAAAGATCGCTAAAGTGCTAATATCACTTCCTAGAGAAATCTTAAGGTCCCAACACTTAGCCCAAAAGAACATGCCTGCTTTTCCAAGAGTGAGTCAGATAAAATATCTTTGTTCATAAAACAGTCTAGCATCTTTATATATTTAATTATACAAAGCCATTAACATGCCATTAACATTCAGATTCCTTAGTGTAGCCACAGTGAATTGATAGATTTGCAAAACAAGGGCTACAGTTTAATATACACTTTTCTTCCCCACTGATCTAAGCACTGAAGTATTGTGCACACACACACACACACACACACACACACACACACACACACACACACACGGGGGGGGGGGGTGATAGACACAGATAGAGGATGAGTCAAAAACTTGTCCAATTCTTTTCATTTTCATTTACTTTTATATATATTGGGAAGAAGGGATTTATAAATATTTACAGTTAACTTCAAAGCTACAATGGAGTGATGAAAAATTCATAACCTTTCAGATTTTGTAGAATTGATTAGCATGTCCAGTTACAAAGAAGTGATTTTGTGAGACCTCCGATGAAGATCAAAAATTATTCTGCAGATGAAATACTGTGTTCTGCCTTTCAAATCTGTTTCCTTATAGCTTTGTTGAGTTAATAAATATGGCTCTTTTGGCAGCAAATGTTACTGCTGTGTGCTTCTAATTCCAAAGCATCCTCTTATGGTATTGTACAAGGTTAACAAGTCTAACTTTTAAAATGTGGGTTTTAAACTTTGTGTGCCCCGCTATCAATCATAAATGAATTTTACATGCCCCATCATTTTTGACAGGAAAAATGTGTGCCTGTAAGTACTTCATAATTTAGCTTATGGAGGTTCAGCCCCAGTGAAAGGTGTACAACTGTCATGCCCAGAAGCCATCATATCTAAAATCTTTTCGGCTGCATGGCTCATAAAGTGGATTCTAAATCACTTTCCATAATGAAACTGCATCCACATCCAAAACCTCAAAACCCAGGTCCGAGGCAGGAGTAGCCCCAACAGGAACTACAAACAAATCAAGTACGCCTTTGTCTTGCAAATACATTAAACTGAGAGGCAAAATGTACATAAAACTACTGTACCTTGTATTAATTTGCATTTCTATTATTAAATAGCTAACTATTTTGATGACTGAGCTCCAATCAACAAGTAAATGCCATGTGTATTGCTATTTACCTTTTCCAGGAAGAATACATCAGCATCATGAAATTCTTTGAGGCACAGCAAGCACCCACGTTATTAGAACAACTGACACCGAGGTTTTATGCTCTATGTATCAGCTCATGGGCCCATATTACATTCGGGAAAGACTATGAACAAGCTACCATTAACAAAATGGGTAAAACTTTTGGGGAAGTTTTAAATAGCATGTGTGGGGTAGTGTGGTGGTTTCTAATCCCTGCATGCATGGAGGAGCTGGGTGTGAAAAGTGCTGCCTTTTGAACCCTGGAAACATCCTTACAAAACCCTGTCAGCTTGAGGGAGTGGAAGCAAACACTGTATCTGCAGATGGATCAGGAAACCTCCCCTGCTGCAGCAGTGTGTTTGACCCTTATAGGGGGAAATGCTGGCTACACCTGTCTTGAAGGCTGGCACAAGTGACGATGACCACACACACTTGGGCATGGTTAGAGCGATGTAGCAAGACTTTAAATATGGGGGTCACTCCTAGGGCTCTCTGTTCCCTCACCTGCCTGGCTGTACAGGACTGGCTCCATTGTGTGAGTACTTTCCTAATAAACCATCTGTTTTTCAAACTAGCTCTGACTCCATTTCAATCCACATTAACTGCATCCTCAATAGACCCTGATTTTCAAGATGTAAAAGCCTGGGATAAGATAGGAAATCCTTTTGCCACAAGGTGTGGGCTGGAGTGTACCTGCTAAGAGTGAGGTGGAAACAAAAGCTATCGTTTCCTAGAAGCTAACGCTGGCACAGAATCTGGCAGAGAATCTGTTCCTTCTCCTTCAGCAAGAGAAAGGGGACAATCTGGACCCCGAGAACATCCACAGAAGTCATGACAGAGACTGCCTGCCATGGCCAGGAGAGAGGCTGTAGTCTACACAAAAGCCCCTTGAGAAGAAATGAGACCCTCGTCTCCATTGTTCTATTGGAAAACTTTCACAGGGTAAGGGCAACAGTGGTCTACTGCTGGGGAAGGGAGAATGGAGAGAGACCCTAACATGAACCTTCGGGTCAGCTGGAAGCCGAGAACAGAACAGAAACAAGGGGAAACCCATCCATTACCCATGCAGCACCAGCAAGAGCTGGATCATTTTCTTTCTTTTTCTAAGATAGTTTTCTTTCTTTTTCTAATGTTCAACATTAATTACTGATGTTTAAAATGTTTGCAGAATGGGAGACATGTTTGCAAGACATGGAAAGACCCAGAATACCAAGCCAGAATAAAGGACCAGGTGTGGTGGCACCTGCCTTTAATCCTAGCACTTGAGAGGCAGACACAGGAGGATCTCTGTGAGTTTGAGGCTAGCCTGGTCTGCACAGTGAGTTCCAGACCAGCCAGGGCTACACAGTGACAACAGCAGCAGCAGCAGCTGGAAGAAAGAATGAAATAACTCACTCAACTTCAAAAGAACAGGAAGAAGTGTGCAGGGAAACCACTCCATAGACAGGCAAGTGCAGCCAGAACGCGGTCTTACAGGCACGGAAGCTCAGTGACCCCCCCCCCCCAGACTCTTAACACTGCTGCCTGAGTGGGCACTATGATGGGCCATGTACAGAAACAGACCCCCTGAAACTGATGGCACATCCCTGGAAGTGACCAGAATCTAAATGTTCCCTGGTCCTGCCAGTGTGTGTATGGAAGTGCTGGAACACACGAGACAATGCCCGTTGCTCTGTATATAGCAGGCTGTGGTGGTTATGCCATTCAGTTCTGGAATTTAAGTCCAAACCCTGGCATATTCTGCCTCTTTATCCATGAGCTACATCCCAGCCATTTTGTTTGTTTGTATGTTTTTGAGACAAGATCTCACTGAAATGTTCAGGCTAGTTTGGAACTTTGGATTCCCCCTGCCTCAGCCTCCTGAGCTGGGATCACAGGCATAAGTCAGAAGGCCCAGTTATGACAATGTTTTTGTTTCTAAAACATGTGTAATAAACCTGTCAGGAGAGTTAGAAGTTCCAAGCCATCTTCTACTACAGTGCAAGTTAGAAGCCAGATGGAGACTTTAATAACCTGTCTTAAATAACCCAACAAACTACTTGTACATACACTGTCAATTATACCGGCAATTTCTTTGTCTTTGTGTATGAGCCAAAATGTCATTCAAAAAGTAAAAATATTTGTGTTGGACCTGCAACATAACTCTATGCTGGAGCGCTTACCTACCATGTGGGAAGTCCTGGGTCCAACCCTCTGTTGTATAAGTTTTCTTTGAGATTGAAGTAGTCCATACTACAGAGATGCTCCTTAAGCAGGAAGGTAAACAACTCAAAATATATTTAGGATGGCCTTGAACCTGACCAGATTCACCAGGCCACTCCCTGCCAGAATAAGCAATAAAAAGTAATAATCCCTCTCAGAGGGGCAAAGCCAAACTGCAGGGATGACTCAGAGACCACAGCAGCTCCCTGGAAGAAACAGAAACCAGCTGAGCTGCCTGGAAGAAGTTCAGACCAACTGAGGCACCTAGAACAGACACTCTCCAACCTGTTGAGCTGCCTGGAGGCCGTGCAGTGTGCCCCGGGTTACCAGCTTTGAGACCTGTCATCCATGCAGGAGTCATTTCTGCTGGTGTAACCCCTAACCCATAGTCCTGTAAGTAACCCCAATAAAACTCAGTGGTTCACCAAGCTGGACTTTGGTGGTATCCATATTTACCATGGATTCCTTATCAGGGGTGAGGAGACATGTGTGTTGTCCCGGAAGATACACAGCCAAGCAGAACAGTGGTTTCACTGAGAAGTATGAATTCTGCATTTGGGACTTTACAAACATCCTAATACTCTGATGTGTTCCCAAGACTTCACATTTTTGTCATTTAAATAATAGATGTCAGCCAAAACCCTGAGTCCCTTTTTGCCATCTCCTTCAGCTCTGGCAAAAGAGTCTCCCTTTAACATTTAAAATCTCCCATATTGAGGGAAGACTTATCTGTCTCCTTCCTTGGGGGCTCTCAGGGCCTCCCTGGTACCCCACAGTGTCACTCAGGGTTGCAGCTTGCCCAAGGGACAGAAAGGCAAAACTCTCCTCTTCCTTATTATGCAACGCCTTGTCTTCCAGTCCTAGAGATGAACAGCAAACTGAGGGACCAGATGAAAACCAAATGGTCTAATTTGAATGAAGACTGGTTCCACACACAAGAGGAAGTAGAAAGAAAGTGGTGTGGCTGCCTCTGCCAGGGCCCTGGTTATCCGAGGATGAGAAGGCCTTCATGAATGCCTGGAACTTACCCAAGCCCAAAAAGGCTCCATGTAAACCAGGTGATGATGGGTCATAGTTTCCACCAGCCCTCTCATAGAGCTCTTGGTCATAAACAGAACACTTTTTAGTGTCTACCTCAGGCACCAGCCTGATATTTCAGCCTCTTTGTTAGGTGGGTTTGTGTTGGGGTACCAAGGCAAAGCCAGCTTGCAATATGCTGCAGTAATTTCCTGGGAAGCATTTGACTGCATACCCAACCATTAACAGTAGCTGCCAATTGTGGTGGAGGGGAGTGTGTAGATTGAGTTGTGACAGCCACAGTTGGTCTACACTCACACACTCCATCCCTAAGGATGGGAGAGGTCTCTATACGAACTAAATTGCCACATTTATTACCCTTAATCATTAACTGTGGCCTTTAATGATGGTGGCTAGCCCAGGACCCGGCTGGGTGGCTCTCATTTGTTCACTTCTGGAGTTCCTTTCCATTCACCATCACTGACAGGAGCTTTGTCTTCTTCCTCCACACGCTCTCCTGGCCACTCTCCACAATGCATTTTTTTCCTTAATCTTGCAGTCATTGATTATTTTTGTTATTTCCATATCAAAGTCGAAAGACTGACGTAGACCTCACGGTCATATATGGATCACATTTTAGCCTCTGACAGGCCCTCGTAGGTCTAACACACTAGCCTGAGTTTTTTCAGCCTCCTTTTTGTTTGGTGGGTTCTTATTGGGGTGCCAGTGCAAAGGCAGCTTGCAATATGCTTCATAAATTTGGAAGCATTTGACCTCACACCTTGAAATGGTAATAGTTTACCATAGTGGTGGAGGGGAGTGGGTGGATTGATGCTGTAATCTTGAGCTTTGTGATCAAGTCTGGTAGCCTGAGGTCTCCCCGGGGCTGGCTGAGTGCTCTGTGGGGTAGAGCCCGATGGACAGAGATATCCAGGAGCAGGGCCTACACTGACATCACAAAAGTTCCATTTCACAGTCTGCAGCTACTGCTTAGTCCAGAGTAGCACCTCCCCCACACAATTCTAGGAGGTAAGAAGAGGGGCAGAACCATATTTTTCCCCCACAGTCCCCTGGGGAGTTCTAGTGGATGTGGAAGGACAGATGTACTGGGCCCTGACAAGGGTCTTCAACCTGCCCAGGTCTGTCCTCCAAGAGCTTCCCCCTTTTCCCCAATGACCTCAATTTCTCCAGCTTTGTGAACCCAGACTAATCTCGGCAGGGCAGGGGTGGGAGCATGTGGACAGCTTACTGACACCCAGACCCATCCCCCTGAATCTCCCAAGCAGCCTTTAGTCCTACAGGAATAGGACTTGGAAGGAAGCTGCTTGCCCAGAGCCCCAGAGATGGGCATTAGAAGGACCTCTCCTTGCTAGATAGCCTCTCAGGGGACTCTGGATCTACCTCATGTCATTCTTACAGCAGATTTGTAAGGAGTAAAGAGTTCTGAAGTCATAAAAGCAGTGGAAAACAACCACCACAACCTCCCCTCAGGCCCCACTCCTCCCATCCCAGATCCCACCCCTCAGAAAGCTTGCCAAGGGTCAGTCCCCACAACCCCCAGCTGCTCAAGACCGCAGAGTATTTAAGACCTGGCCCACAGACGTGCCAAGTGACCTATCTCCTGACTTCCTGAGTGTCACCCGGGAGTTACTTTTCAGCTTTGCTCTGTTCTTTAAATCTGAATTTATTAATTCGGTTTGATTTGGCTTATTGCATTGGCAGGAGTACACAGTAACTGGAGATCCAATACTTATCACATCCCACCAAACCCAATAAACACTTAACTACTTACTAGATTCGCTCAGGTCCATACTCTAAGGACTCAACAGAAAAACCGTTTCTATTTCTAAGCTTAAACATTTACATAAGGCTCTTCTAAAAAATGATAGCTAAGATTTTATACATATGTGTGTATTCACATTTATGTATTATATACAACATAATATAATGAGTATATATACTTATACATGTTATCAGATACCCCAAAATTAAAAGATTGAATATCAACTGTAAAGTAGGTGTCAAAAAAGTAATTTTAGTGAAGTGATAATTAAACACTAATTATAGTAATTTTACATTATACAATTATCCATTGATACTAATGATTGACATATTAAATTAAGACACATGAACAAATGAGAAATGTTAACATATTTAACTAAAAATCATCAGTGACAAGGCATCGCCTCAATCAGTGGATTAACAAAGTGCACTCGTAAGTGAACAACATTGAGTAATACAAATAAAACAAAGGGGAAAGGCATTGACTTAGACACACTTTAAGACAACAAATCTATTTACTGCTGTATTTCCTGTTTACTCTGCTTTCTTCCCGAAAATTCAAATTCTTACCAGCTATTTATCCCATATGTGAGACAGACAGACTGCTCAGCATTGCATGTCTGCTGTTTCTCATAGCTTTGTTCATTTGTTTCCTTTCAAGTCTTTATCGCCCTTCATTTTCAATACACACTTTTGGTGACTTTAGAATTCTCAGTTGAGAGGTTTATTGTTCTGGCAATTTGGAGGCTTCCCTGCTGTCTTCTGTCTTGCAGAGTTTCTGATGAAAAGCCCAGTGTAGTTTTCAACTTTGTTTCTTTGTATGTCTCCTTTAATCTAGTTGTTTCCAGCATTTCTCTTCATTCTTGGCTTTTAGCACAACCACTAGGTATGTGTGAGGGATATTTGTTTCTATTTGAGGCTCTTTGAACTTTCTACTACGTAGGGTTTGCCAAGGAAAATTCCTCTTTAACTCTATTAAAACGTCTTTTTGTCCCTTGGCTCAAAGTTACAAGTATTTGTTTTAGACCATCTGACTTACCCTAAATCCTCATTCTCTCTGTGCAACACTTCTCTGTCTTTGTTAACTTCTGTGTTGTTGGGGTAAGACAACCTGATAAAAGCGATCTAAAAAGGAAAGAAGGGTTCCTTTTGACTCAAACTTCAAGGGTGTACACATATATATTCCTATCATGGCAGTATACACCCCTATCAAGGCAGTATACACCCCTATCAAGGCAGTATACACCCCTATCAAGGCAGTATATACCCCTACCAAGGCAGTATATACCCCTACCAAGGCAGTATGTACCTCTATCAAGGCAGTATTTACCCCAATCAAGGCAGTGTGTACCCCTCTCAAGGCAGTATATATCCCTATAGAGGCAGTCAGGGCTTGAAAAACTCTGCTCACATTGTCTCTGCAAAAAGAAAGAAGAAAGCCATTTGTGTTCTACTCAGCTACATTCCTCCCAGAACACAGGCTGCTCTTCTTTGGGCTGAGTTTTCATACTTCAAATAACTTCATCAAGATACTTCCTCACAGGCATGGCTAGAGGCTAATACAATCTAGATAATCCTTCACAGTTACGCCCAGAGGCTTATCTTCTAGATGATTCTAGATCCTGTCAAGTTGATAGTCAATATTAACTATCACACTGGTTGTTACATTTTTTTTTATGTCATCTGTTTTGCTTTCTCCTTTCTTCCAAGGCTTCCAAACACAATAAACGAGTTAACATTGTCCTAGTACAAACATAAATCAAAATCAGATAGGACAGAGAAATTAACAATTCGTTGAAAGACAGTATTATCCTAATGCCAGAATTAAACAGCAAAGTGTATAAAAACATAAAACTTTAGGACAACATCTCGAATGAAAACAAAAACATTAAACATTGTCAGTAAAAGACTATCTAGTAAGATGCAGGAAGGATAACCCATCAGAGCAAAATAGAGGGTATGGTAAGAATACAAGGATCCCTCAAAATTCAATCTGTCTAATTTATCACATATGTGAACTGCAAGGAGTATCAGCACTGTGTCCTTAAAACTCCCTTTCCTATTTCCACCTCAAGGGGGCGATGAAATGTCTGAACATATTAACAGGGCACTCTGGAGGGCCAAAGATCCAAAGGGAACTAGTATCAGCTACAATAGACAGTAATATTTAGAACAGACCTGTTTTCTGAATTTATGCTGAGTTGGCTGTTCCTTGGAATGCTGGGTGTAAAAGGACAAAGGAAGGTGAGCTAATGTCACTGTGTTTCTAACCTTAAAAACTCGTCTCTCTGCGTTAGTTGAGAAAAGTAAGGGGATGTGATGGAAAGGACAAATACTTCCGGTCCATCCCACATGCATGGGACTATAACCGTACTCCCCTGAATAGAAAGAATGGAAGGGTCTGGAAGGAGTTCGGGGCAGGGAAAGAATACAATCAAAATATATTGTAAGAAATTCTCAAAGAACAAATAAAAACATTGAAAAATGAATAAAGCAAGATGAGTCATCTACCATATTTAAGCTTACTTTAAAACTACTTTAAGCAACTGCATTATTGATGAAATTGGATATCTGGATCTATTAAAGAACATGGTGATCTCAGAAATACACAGATGAGGTCACTGTTTCTCAATAACTTTGCAAAGAAATTTACTAGAGAAAATGTGATTGCCACAACAAAAGCGTCAGTCAGGACAATTGGATAGAAACTGGGAGGAAAAAAAAATAAACTCCCACGTACACATGGATACACAACCATAGTCACATACATGCACACACATACACACATCTTATAGTCACATATATGCATAACACACACACACACACACACACACACACACACACACACACACACACACACACAGTCTTACAAAGAATAAAAATCCAAGGACTGGGGAGATGGCTCAGGTTTTAAGAAGACCTGGGTTGAGTTCCCAGCACATGGTGACTCCCAGTCATGGGCAACTTCCATCCCAGGGAACTTTAATGTCCCCTGCTGGCCCATAGGACATACATGCACATGGTAGGCATACACACATGCAGGAAAAAACACCCATATGTGTGTGATTCATGATTATGACATATATGGTTTAATTTAGAATTCTCATAGTACTTAAGGTCATCCAACATGTTTTGTGATAGAATATGAAAACTGTCTTAAGCTGTAAAACTCTTTATAAGTAGTTTATAGATCTCCCACAAGGATAGATTAGCAAACCAGGAAAATGGTTATGTTATCCAATGTATATCAGATGTGAGGTTCATATCACTTAAACTACAAAACTAATTCTGAAAGTCCAATGGCAAAATCTATAAAATAGTATAAATACAGTTTGTAGTCTCTGAATAGGTTTGCAAATCAGTCACATAAATCGGAAATTGGAAAGATCCAAGTACTTTAAAATGGAACAGTTACATCCATTTTGATGGTGAAAGTTATTCTGTATGGTAGATCTGACTAACTGGATAGACACATTGATACATGTACATGTTATGATAGCCATATATGCATCTAAAGTAAACAAAAACTAGATTTGGTAGTGGGGTTATTGTACGTTTTTATATTTCTTTGTTTGTGGTTGTATTTGTTGCATTTATTACAAAATTAAGAATGAGGGCTGGCAAGATGACTCTATGGGTAAGGCATTTGCCATGTAAGCATGGTGACCTGAGTTTTCTGGCACCAACATAAAATGGGAAGAAAACAGACTCCACAAATTTGTCCTCTCACCTCCACATGTGTGCTGAGGCATGCATGCCCACACATACATGCACATACCAGACAACAATACAGGCAAAAATTATTACACCTTGTTTTAGTTAAAGAGAGTGTTAATATAGGTATTAATCTCACCATACTATGACAATGCCTATAAAACAAGTGTGGTATGAAACACTGTTTAGTATTCCACGGTACTATTAAGATCCCTTGGATAAAACATTTCCTAACAAAAATATTCCACTCTCTAATTTGGATTTTTCTTAAGTGGAGCTTTCTATACAGCTAGCTTTCTTAGAGTGGATCACTGAATTATTCTCTTACAGTATATTTCACTTTTATAAGCAAATGAATCTCTGGAGGTTGATCATTTCACTGTGAATGAACATGCATTATGACTAACATTCAAAGGGAATTCTGATTATGCCAATCTTGGTATTTGGAGAACTAAAAGAAATCATCTAAGTATGTTTCTCCCTATATACTCTCTGAGATACAGACAAGGACTATGGCAAGAAAGAAAGTCGAAAATGAAGACTTCAGTTCTCTCTACAGTGCACAGACCTGCACTTTCACACAAACACCATCTCTCTTTGATGGAGTCATTTATTTCCTAAGAAGCAAAGGTTAGGAGTGCATTTTTTAAAAAAATAAAGTCATATTGTCATATGAAATGCAGGTGATTTTTGATCACTAAGTCCAAATTACAACACCTGCCAGTGACCTTGAATTGTTACTTAGAATTAGGACCGCAGGAAATTCAAAGTAAGCAAGCCGGTGAATTCTTTTCCCACCCATATACTGAGAGAGGTACTCTCCAGGGATGATCCTGGCTCACGTAGCTTGAAGATGTGATTGCCCTTGTTTAGAACTTCATGGAACACTTACTGACAGCTCTTCACTGAGAAATGATTCCCTCTTTATCAGTCTGGTGGGGAACATTTGATAAAAGCCTCCCTTTCATCTTACCAAAATAAATCTACACCTAACAGCAAGAATCAATAACAGACAGATGTTTTCAACTATCATCCATGGATCCCTTTGTGTGTGACTCTGTCCAGATCTAAGTGTTTCCTTTCAATCACATCAATCTACCAAAGTAATAATGTAACCAGCAATATATCATTAGTGCATGAACCAGCAGACATATGCTGATGTTATCAATTCCAGACTAGGAAGGGCCATGATGTGACAATGTTGCCCAAGGACAGAAGCTGCTAACAACTAAGAGAACACCTCACAGGGGAAGCAATTACAGAAACCTGAAGAACTCCAAATATGCAGTAGATGAGATGCAATAAATAACAGAGAGTCATGTCACCTCACTGAATGTTAGTCACCTTCAGATAGAGGCATGGGATCCAAGAACAGCTCTTTTCTCTTTTCCTTTTCAGGTGAGAGCGGGTCAATGTCTTAAAGGAACACCGCCCCCCAACAACAACAACAAAAAGTTCCAGGAAGCAAACCCATATTCAGTTTGTCAAACCCGAGGCTAACCTCTGAAACCACACTACACTATGACAGACATTTCAACTCATAGACCTGTCTCATTTGCCTGCAAGGTAAATAGGTGGTCATGCAAGTCTAATTGTTATCAACTTAATCAAGGCCAAATATGTATCTCTATACATACATACATACATACATACATACATACATACATACATACATACATAGATACACACATACATACATGGCTTGTCCTTTGCTAATATATTATCCATATATTCTCACAAGAACTTTAGTACATCTGTGGGATTACGAATTGTTTAAATTCTCAAGTTACATTTACAGCTTCCAACAAAGAAAGGAGACAGGCAAAAAAAAAAAAAAAATTGGCAATGCATTTAAACCAAATTCGAGTCTCTCACAAATCCAGAATAAGGCATGTTACCAAAAGTAATTAACATTTGCTGAAAATCAAAAAAGAGGCGTGGCTCTGATGCACAAGAGAAGCCCAGCTTGGCTCTCCATGTTTTCTTCCTAAGACAAACTGAATGGACTCCAAATAATGAGGACATCACAAGGTATTCTTCTTGCACTCATTTCTTCCCATCATAGAATCCTCTCATACTGGAGCTCTCTTAAATCTGGAACACTTTCTACATGATTAAATGTGAAACCTGGCCAGCTGCAACCAAACGCTTCCATGTACATTTAAACATGGAACATCATGATGTATTGTACAGGTTTGTCTTACCGTAAAGCTATTGGGCCAAAGTACATAAACAGCTCTTTCCCCAAGGTTTCCACGCCACTGTAAACATATCCATTAAACAGTCTCAAGAATTCCCAGCCACAATCCTTAGTATTCACTGTAGCAGCCTAGAAGGAAATACATACATATATTACACACACATACACATGAAACCTTTAAACACAATTATAATGCAATTCTTAAATCCATTCCTATTATTCCATGACCAGGTACATTCCTAAAAGAAAAGTGAACTCTAAGACACCAAATAATGGAATCATCTATACACATATTTTTTCAATTATTATTATGCAGTGACTGGAAAAGAAAATGGCCAATGTTTTTAATTGAAAAATAAAAGTCACTGTAAATAATGAAGATGACCTTTTCCCAAAACCATAGTGTGTGTTTGTGTGTGTGTGTGTGTGTGTGTGTGTGTGTGTGTGTGTGTGTGTGTTTCATGCACGTACATGAAATTATGGAAAGTTATGAGAATTTTGTTAAAACTAACAAATAAAGCTTTCTACTTCCAGAAATATATATAGTCAAGGTCCTTGAAGGGCTATTCCGATTGGACTGCTAAAAGAAATGAATGAAATATGAAAACAAAGATTTTAATTGTACTAGTGAAATTTTCAGCAATTATAGTTAAGTCAAAAATCCGCAGGGGGTGGGGGTGCACGCCTTTAATCCCAGCACTCGGGAGGCAGAGGCAGACGGATCTCTGTGAGTTCGAGACCAGCCTGGTCTATAAGAGCTAGTTCCAGGACAGCCTCCAAAACCAAAGAGAAACCCTGTCTCGAAAAACCAAAAAAAAAAAAAAAAAAAAAAAAAAAAAAAAAACCCAAAAAACAAAAACAAAACAAAACAAAAAAACACACTAAAAGTTGGAGAGAACTAGCAAAGCCCTGAGCTAGGCTGCAGCCCAAGTACACTTAGGAGAGCTAAGAAATGAGACCTCCCTTCCCATGGTCTGTGGAAGATGCCAATTAAAGCCTGGTGTCCAGAGTAGAGAATCTAATTCAAGATCCACCTCACTCAAACCATAATGTTAAACCAAGAAAAAGGAAATGCACTTTCCCTTCAGCCTTTCAAGCTGAGCAATATAGTTAGGATTCCAATTCATGTGATTGCAAACATAAACTAATGTAAAACATAAATATGAAATACAGGCTGTTTCATGGGGGAAAGTAAGGAACGGGATTTGGTTTAGATATCGGTAATGTTTGTTTTCTTAATCTGGGCAGTATATAAACCAGTGTTCCGTACATCATGCTGTATCATTTAGATACGCTTCACAGGCATCATTTAATGAACATTCAACATTTAATAGAAATATTAGACATATTTAATAAGGATGGAGACAGAGCTGAGTGGGTAAGAGGACTCACTACTGTTGCAGAGGACCGAGTTCAGTCCCCAGCACCTACAAAGAACTCATAACTAACTCCAATTCTAGAGGACCCCATGCTTTTTGTCTGGGCTCTTCAAGCATTAGGCACACATGTGGTGCACGTGCATAATGGAGATAAGACACTCCTGCATATAAAAATAACAAGAAATGCATTACAAAAGGTAAAATAGGCACAGATGAGACCTGCGCCTTTTTAAAAGATTTTCAAAATTACTTTAGTGTGTATGCAGAGGTACCCATCAAGGATAGAGCAGATCCCTCAGAGCTGGAATTTCAAGGATTTAGGAGGCACTCAGTGTGGATACTGGGATACCAACTCAGGTCCCTGTAAGAGCAGCAAGTGCTCTTCACTGTGAGGCCTTCTCTTCAACCCTAATCTATTTGAAATAATTTTAAAAATTTTATTAACATCCATCTATATGAGCTTAGACTCGCATGTTTCAGAGTTGCATGCATACCCTCTGGGGTCAGAAGAGGTTCATGGGTATCCCTTTCCTCACTCTGTTTTTTTCCTTTGAGATGGGGTCTTTCCCTAAACCGAGGCTTGTTTTCTCAAGTGGAAATCCAGTCAACCCTAGTGAGTGTCTTGTCTTTACCACACAGGGCTGGGTTACAGGCACTTGAAACGAATGCTCATTTTGGTAGGTGGGTACTCAGATCTGAGCTCTGGTCCTCATGATTCTACACCAAATTCTCTAAATAGCTGAGGTATCAATCTAGCCCTCTTCCTTGAAACACACACACACACACACACACACACACACACACACACACACACACACTGCACGCTACACAATACACATTAACTCTTAATCTTGGATACTCTGTCATTTACCTCTGACTTATTTTTTCTTTCTTCTCAAAGGGCCAGAGGTGGTGGCCCAGAAGATTCTGAATAGGGGTGAAAAAATGTCTTATCTAGTCTTCAATTTCAGGTAAAGTAATATTCTCCTACCATTTTCAAACTTCTGGTTCATGAGTACATGTTATTCTAAATCCTTAAAATTCTAATGTCTATTCTTTAATTTTACTAAATTGGTCTTTTTTGTTTTTAAGAAACTATAGTGTTTCTGAGAAATAACAAGCAAATATGTAAAAAGGCTAAGAACAGCCATTCTTCTACTGTTCAAGGTTGCAGTAGATATGGCTCATGTTATTTTCTACTGCCTAAAGTTGGGGGAACCTTACAGGGTTTTTAAGTCTTTTCCTTTACCTTTTCTTTTTCTTATTTCCTTTGGTTCTTTGAGATTGGGCCATGACAATCCTGGAACTCATCATGTAGACCAGACTGGTCTCAAACTTACAGAAATCCTCCTGTTTCATCCTCCCAAGTGCTGGTATTAAAGGTGTATGCTACCATAACTGGCTTAGTGGTTTGTGCTGGGTAATTAGTTACAGGCTCAGACTAATTAATTAATAAACACATAATAAACAAAAGCTTTCCAGTTCTGCATAAAACACTCAAAGAACCTGAGAGATTCTAGCATCAGAATTACTGGTTCAGGTGTCACCATGTCCTTAGAACTTGTGCGTCTGAATTCTCTCCTCTTTCACAAATGAACTCAAAGATCTATGTATGATTATCAAGTACTAGCAAGGCAGGCTAGAGGACTCAGTGAGGAGAAAACATGCATTCATATCTGCTTTGTTTCTGTAAACGAGTATGTGACTGTCCTGGATTGACTAACAGCAAGAGTCTTGCTTTTTTGTCTCCTGGAGTCTCTAAGCCACTTATATATACTTCAAGCCAAGCATAGACTACAATAGCAGATTTCAAGGTAGGTTTCCATAGCAACCAATTAGTATGTACAAAGTTCTTTAAACTAGCCAGGAAACTTTTAAGATGATGAAATACAGAGCAGACATAGATCTTTTAGGAATAACTTTTGTCTCTGTACAGATTAGGTCACACTTTGGGATCCCAGATTTAAAGTCTTACTGTCATTTTAAATTTTCATGTCTCAGAACCTTGTTTCTTCGCCATTCCAATGTCAACTCTCTTTTATTGAGCCCTATAAATTCTTCATTAGTATCTGCTTTTAACCATACTCTCTGAAATGCTCTATTAGGGCTTCCAGCAGAATGTCAGTGATGAATCATATCCCACTTAGCAACACACACACACACACACACACACACACACACACACACACACACACACACACTCAGGCCTAGCATGTTTCCCAAGTTCTTGGTTCAAAAGGAAATAACTACTTGTGCTTTAAGCTCATTTGGCCCAATATTTTTACAAGTTAAACACCAACCTTAACATCTACCCAATATCTGGTCAATTACAAATGCTTCCGTTAACTGCCGCTTTACTGTTTTTCACTTTAGGATTCTATACCATGTCCTTTCCCTACATAACTCACATAATTAGATGGTTCTTTCTACCATTTACTCCCTGCCCATACTTTTTTTTCTTTCTTTCCTTCACCCAGTTCTGACTTCACCTTGCTTTATAATGGCTCTTGGCAAAAACTCGGATGCTGTCACAACACTGAATAAAATAGTAAATGAGTCCTAATTGTCTCATGTGAAGTCTCCTCAAATTGCTACATTAACAGCTTTGACAAGACTTTACATCATTTACGTAAAAACTGTAGAAGCCAACAGCTCTGACAGTTCATGTCATTCTCTTTGCTTTGTCTACAGCTGATGCTCTCTGACAACCAAAGTGGCACATGACATCTACGAAGACAACTCTTTCCATTAGAAATGGCTGATTCATGACTGTTTAATTGGATTAGTTCATTTCAGAAAAGTTTATTGACTTCCTGGAATAGTCTAGACTGTGTTCTAGAAGGTGGGCAAATGAGCTCATGCTCTCATAGGGAAAGACTGGGAGAGGAGCATGAGAACAGTTTCTTGGGATATTTCAAAAAGAAATAGAGATTTGGAGTACAAGATTGCCAGGAGGGTGCAGCCAGTTGCAGTTTTAAATAAAGTCAAAGGGGAAGGCATTTGACCAAGTTTTAAATGAGATAAGGGATTGAGTTGTGGCTTTGGAAAAAGGAATAAGAGCGCAATGTCTTTCTTGTGTCCCAGGCGAGGGTGGCCACTGCACAGAGAACTAGTGGGAAAAGATAAGTGAGATCTGACATATAAAAGGAATCAGATTGTGTGACCCAAGGTCCAATGTAAGGAGTGGCTTTTTCTCCCTAATGGAGTACAGCAAAAATATGATCTACATTAGTATCACTCAGTGGCTGTTGGATAGAATTTTGGCTAAAGGAATTGAAGGTAAGAGTTTGGATATTATTTATGAGACAACCACAAAGATCTAGCTAAGAAACACAGGGATCTGGATGAGTGAGATATAGCATACTGAAAATGGCCAAACTTTTAAAATGTTTTCAAAGTCAAACATTAAGTATTTGCAGATAAATTGAATGAGGAACAGGAGTCTGGTGCCTGAATAATACAAAACAGGAAAGTCCCAGAGAGATCTGATGAAAACACATATGACAGAAAAAGTGGGTTTGGTTTTAGACATGCTAAGTTGAAATGTCTGATGCTAGGTGGTGAGGGTGCATGTCTTTACCCTCAGCACACAGGAAGCAGAGAGTCCTTCTGCATATGTTTATTCTGTTGGTTGATGGCCATTAGGGCAGCAAGATAGGTGGGTCTAGGAGACGAGGAGAATTCTGGGATTTGTAGGCAGAGGAAGAGTCATCATGTGAGCTGGGCAAGAGAGGAAGCAAATCAGGCATTCTCTGGAAAGATAAGACTATGTAGAAATACACAGATTAGTATTTATGGATTAGTAATTAAGACAGAGCTAGCCAAATAAAAAGCCCTAATCGTTGGCCAACAGATTTATAACTAATATACCATTTGTGTGTTCATTTGGGGCTGATGAGGCTGTAGGACCAGGCTGGCAGGAGACAAGCTGATTTCTGTGAGTTCGAGGCCAGCCTGGTCTCAGAGCTGGAGGACGGCTAAGGCTTCACAGAGAAATTCTGTCTCAGAAAACAAAACAAACAAACAAAAAAAGTTGAAGTGTCCATTAGGAAAACATCAAAGTTGTAGATACTGTCTAAAAACTGATGTTAGACGAGATGGATGGGACTATGGTCAGGTACATAGCACAGGTACAACAAAGGTATAGGGTACTCCGGAGTTAAGCTGTTGGGAGGAAGAAGAACTATGGTGTCAGGGGAAAGAGCACAAGCCACAGAGGAACCAGGAAGACAGGTAGCAAGCCAATAGCAAAAGCCCACAAGTTTGGCATCCCAGGAGCACATGGAAAACATTTTGAGAAGAGGGTGTTTCAATGGCTGCTGACAAACCAAGACAAAGTCTAAGCCTGGACCCTGTACTCAGCCACACAGGAGTAATTCATAGGAAGCGATTTAGAGATGGGAGAATGGCAAATACCCCACTAGAGCATCATAGAAATCAGGAGTTACTTCGGGGAGGCAGAATGAATTCCCAAAGTGTACAGAATAAGCAAAATTTTGTTCATTTTGAGATGATTCATGTGTGCACACTGATGGGAAAGATTCAGCAGTGAAAAGTGATCAGGCAGCAGAGCCCTACAGCACCATCGTTAGTGAGCAAGAAGAGAAGGCTCAAGGTCACACAGTATTTTGGTCTTGAAAGAGACATGCAACTTAATATCAGGATGGAGGGCAGATGATACAGGTATAAAGGGGAGTCAGTATAAAGTCAGGCTGCACTATTTATCTACTGATTAAGTTTTCTGAGTAAACAAGGAAACAAGACCATATACTAAGCGTAATACAGGAATCCGGACCCTCAAGAATTAGGTGTAGCATGTGATAACATTGGTCCATCTCATCATTCTCTGGTTGAAGCGAATGTCCTCAGACAAATGGCATTACTAGCTCCATCCTCTCATTTGAAATATGCCAAAACATCTATGAAAAGGATGGCCTTGAAATCTCACTGGATAGCACAAAAGGCACGCCTAGTTATCCCAACTAAATCTCACCAATTAATAGTCCTAATCTCACTGAAAGAAAATGCTTAGTCATTTACCTAGTTAATCTGTACTTAGCTAGATATAACTCTCGTGATTTTTTTTAAAATCTTACAGATTCTGAAAATATGGCCAATATCTGACAGATACTTTATATTCTATAAGGACAACTGTCCCACTGCCAGAACACTGAAGTTGAATTCAGAAGCAATGTTCCACTGTTTATTTTTGTACTTGGATAATAAAAATATTTATATTAAAATTCATATCTAATTTTAGGTATCTTTCAATCTAAATGACTATATTCAGACATATATCTCAGAATCATCCTATAGAAAAGAAAATGGAAAATATGAGTTTTAATAGATGTCTGAACTTTTGGCCCCAATATTGAAATACCCATAGCTACAATGATACCTGTGAGGGAGAAATCCAATCATCTTCACACTGATACTATTCTAGATTTTTCTCAGGTAATTTCTAACCACGTGCTAACTGACTATGTAGAACATACAAGGTGGAGAATATGGTTCCATGTATAGTCTATGAAGGGCACATAAAACATCACACTGAGAGGTTGATTTCAACAAATTTTTGTTTCCCTATATACCCCTACACATACACATAAACATACACTTGGTTTAATTACTCAAGGCAGCAGGATTGTCTTAGAGTATCCATTAGTATATCTACTGTTAACTAACAGAAACTGTAGAAAGATCTAAATGTGAAAATTTTATCCTTTTAGTATTATAAGACAAAACCTTCATGGATTGTCCTTCAAACCTTTACAATTCCACTCACTTATTAACAACTCGGAGGAGACCATATGCCCTTGCAAATCAATTCTGTTGTGCCTAGGAGGAGGAATCCAAAAATATAAAGGCCAATATACTTAAAATGCATGAGACCATTATATATCTTCACACAGCTGTCAGTGAAAAGTGAAATATGTTGTCGTGGCTGAGAGAGCCTCAGAGAGACTCAAACAAAACTCTTAAAGGTGTAATACACGTCTCACTGGCTCCACTGGTATTTTAGCCTATCCTTCACAGTTAAAAACAATATACATTATGACATCCAAGAAAAATTGAAAACAGCTATGAAATTAAAGGTTCTACCATGTTGAAAAAATGTTTATGGCCCAATGAATGTCAAAAGTATAATGTAGGTGGTAACAGAAGGGCAGGCAGAGTGGTGAACAGAGATGGGGAAAATATTTATTTATGGGAAAACAATGACCTGAAACTATCAAATGACTTCAGTGCGGAAGAAAGTCATCTAGCCACAGGTGCTGTATGACCTTAGCTTGAATATGTTTAAAAGAATTGGCTTTTTTTTTTTTTAACCTAATGAGGTATTTAGGAATTAAAGGGAAATGTTGACATAACTCCTTCCATATATATAAATATATAGTTTATGAACCTCTCTGGCTCTCATGTTTTCCTATTGCCTACCTAGGGAGCTGAATAATCGTGAGGCTTTCTGCTGGCCACACTTAGCAGATTGTGTGCTTATCCACTGCCATGGTACTTATTACACTGAATTATTGTCTCATTGTGACTTGTATTTCTACCCTATCTATACAAGTTCCCTGGAGACAGTGACTCTGTTTAGCTAATCTCCCCAAGGGTTTTCTATGGTGTCTGGGGAGATTTGTAACTTTCATGGAATTAAATAGACCCTCCGTCCCTTCCCTCCTAAAACCAGAGCTGGATTTAAAATATAGGGCTACTGTCTCTACCACCATGCCCTTCTTACAATTACCATTACCAAAATTTCTTGACAAAAAAAGAGAGAAGGAAAAGCAAAAACCAATCTTTTATTTTCTAATGATCTGCAGTAGAAGGAACACAGTTCACTTGACTATCAAATGCTACCTGGAAGTAAAGTTCCATGACCACTCCTTCAAATGTCCCATAAAGTAAAGAGAACTTTAGACTTTATGTGACCTTTTCCAATCAGATCAATTCATGCTCAGCAACCATTCCCAAAGAACCCCATCCCGCTGTGCCTTACCCTTTCTGACAGGTCCATTTGCTATTCAAACACACTTTACAAAGCATACCCAGATACATCATTCTTGGAGGAAAGTGACATGCAAAGATCATTCTTAAATTTGGGTTATCCATTATGCAGGTGCTTTGCCCAAGACATGTCACTTTTAAATAATCAACTATACAGAACACTTGGGAAAACATAAAAATTTCCACTACCCTTGACTATCTCTCACAAGTCCCTTCAAACATCTCTGACTGCTTCCTCTTCACCATCACATTTCGTGAGTTTCTGCATACAGACTGGGCAAGGCTTTTGCAATAAACCAAAGATATTTACAAGATACTCAGTTGTCCTGCCATGGAATCTAAGGTTATCACCTCTTTCTATAAGCTTCTACTGCCCAGACAAATTCAGAAATTAATTTCCAGAAGGCTATTATCTTTGCTATAACTATACACAATTGCCCAATATGTATTTGACTTTCTCATGTTGACCCTTATAATCCTGTTACTGTGTTATTTGAACATTTGGACCTTTTCTTTCTTTGTCTGAAATAGAGATGAAAATCTCCTTGGCCACAATTTTAAGTATGATTGAGTAGGGTTCACCTTCCCATTTTCAAGTGGCTTAATAATAGGAAATCTTCAAAACAACATATATTTTCAGAGACAGCACATGATTTATTGTGCTGATTACCATTTATCTTGCCTATCCGTGGGTGAACCAGGAAGATGAACTTTTCGGAGAAAAATAAGACTTTCCTAGACAAATGTTTTGACTCTCATTCAGTTGTATAATGTTGCCATTGAGAATGTCCTATTCACTTTCATCGTCTCAGTAATATACTTTTTAAAATTATAGGTCACTTATCTATCAATCTAAATCCTTAAAAACCCTAATTTTAAAATGATTCCTAAGATCTAAAATAATGTCTTTAGGACCATACAGGAAACATGTTCTACACTCTTGAGAACTTTCACAAAGGCTAAATTTACTGTACTTCACCTGATGATATCAAGGAAACACGAACTCTCCATAAAAGAAGAGGGTATTCTAACATATTCTAACATAAATGGGTCTGCTGTGTCCAAGAAAAAGAGGAGCAATCATAAAAATGCTTATTTTGCTAAATACTAAGCTAAGAGATTTTAGGTCCTCTAATTTACACTCCATCAAATAAAGTAAGATGTGAGGAAAACATCTCCAGGTGAGGATGTGACAAAAGTAACAATGACCAGATGTTCTTTCCAGCATCTGAAACAATGCTGGGTCAAAGCTACAACAGCCATAGACAACTCACCACCCTCATCTGTAGAAAAATAGAATTTACTTCATCACTCTTTCTTTTCTTGAGTCAGTGTAATGCTGGGTCTAATAATAATAATGATGACCTTAAGTCTCTGGAGAAGTCATTATCAGTGTCCACTTAAAAGGCAAGAAGTATCTGATGCATGCCCTATAAAATATATAGGAAACCCTTTTACATATTTGATTAGCTCATCCTTTCAAATAAAAGGCAAGAAAAACATGTATTTTTTTTTCTACTTTGAACACAGGGAGACTTTTACTATGGGGCTTCTGTACTTTGATGTAGCAATACATGTCTCCAAATGACACACACAACTAAAGCTTCACAAAGTCATAATAAGAGACTCCAGACAGACTCTTTAAAAAATACTTAGCCATTTACATTATTCCAAGTCTGGCTTTTCTCCATCATTCAACTCATATTTAAATGCCTAGCCTGTTCACGATGCTCTAAAGTATCATACAAATGACTAAATGTAGGCAACATATTAAGTACATGTATGAGATCTCAAGGAATTATCACAACAACCAGTGCATGTTTCAAATCAATGAATGTTTATGCATACACTGTTTCATTTTTGGGAAGGGATTTAAAAAAACACATGCAGATTATACACTGATTTCACTAAAATACCATATCTACCCAACAATTATAATTGGAAGATTGACTCTTCAGAGCTCATTAGCTGAACACATTCATTTACATTCTGATATTTTTTCTTACCATAAGGTCCCACAAGCTCCCGCAGAGTTTGATGAAATGTGCTTAAACGGTTGCTTGATTTTAAACTGACAAGACAGTGGGCCACAACTTAGAAAAGTAATACAGCGTGTGGATGACTGGCAGATGCCAAGATCTTCTACAGCAAGTGTTCTTCAAAATAAGGACGATGGTTGTCACAGGGCGGCGGAGGGAATTAGTGATTTTCTATGGACTTTAAACTAGAACAAAGAGAAATGCTAGAAAATAAACAGATTAAGTGGTTCCTTCTGGCAGTAGCTCCTGGGGGAAGACATTTTGCTTGTTTTTTGGAATGATTATCTGAAGTTCAAATCTTTTATTTTAAATGGCCACTTAATATTTCTTTAGCTCTCCTTTGTTATTTTTTCATATTTATTGTACTGTAAAGAATACAGTATGCAATTATTTTTAAATGCTGCTTTGAGAAAACTAATCATTTCAAGGCAGCAGCAGAAACATTAAATAGCTTTAGCTCTTTGGCATATATGCCTAAGAAGCAGGGGATCATCTGTTACAATAATGATCTTGCCAGAAGTTTGTGACAATGGTCCATATTTTAATAAAATTTAGTGTAGATCCAACATCCCTCTCAAATGCAAAAGACTGTTGATATTTACAAAGGTTATTATTATGCTTTTTTAGATCAAAGGCCCAGAAAATGCAGCCACAAGAGAGTATTTAGAATTTCAGCGAAAGCCACAACATCAGTAGTTCCATATTGATTTTCAATTCAATGTCAATAGAAGCAGATCCTTCATCCTAATCACCAGGCTCTATTCCAATAATTAGTTCTTCTTTCTATTTAAGTCATTATCCATAATAGCTTTAAATGCAGGGCTATTTATTTGTGGAATATAGCTTAGTGCGTACTGTTGCCAAGGGACTCTAATCATTGCTCAACCATTAATAAAGCACTTATATTAGGTTATCAAGATGCACTCTTTGGTGCCATCTGAACACAGGAATGAAGAGAATTATCAGAGCAGATAATTGACTGAGGTGAACAAAATGTAAATGGTGGAGGACACCTCCAACACCCAAGGTCATAGTTCTTCAGTTAATAAGAAATAGCTATCACATATAGGGCCTTATGGTGTGCCATTTCGTTAACCACTCTATTACTGAACCTTTTATTACTGAGTTGCTATAACATATGTAAGAGTATTTCTTTTGGAGTCTGGAGGCAGACCAAACCTTGGCCCAACACCTCACTACACATTACAGTGTTGAGCTGATTTAAATTCACCTTGAGTTCCCATATTCCTTTTCTGTAGCATCTGGTTTATCTTTATTGTGGTATTACTCTTTCTCATGACTAACAGTATTCAGGGTTTTGTCACAGGTAATCAAAATAAACTTAGAAGAAATGGTTAGTACTATTTTGCCTAAATACCAGTGAGACGATCATTTAAAACATAAACTTGGTTTCTGGCAATTGGAATCTTATCTGGTTTTTATTTTCCTGGTGACTAGCACAGAGTACATAACAAAACATTAGTGTTGACTGATGCAAATCATGGTATCAGTGAGGATGTTCATAACTTAGGCATTGCTAAGTGCTACAGTCTTCACTTATAACACAGTGGCTGGTTTTCTTCACTTAATCTCTACCATCAGCATCTGAGCCCAAGCTCCTCACCTGGATCACTGCAAAGTTTACTTGAGATTTCTTCCAGGTTTTTCTTCTTCAATATACAGGGTTCTATACAAAGTGTAAAGAAATCTGACTACAATTCAAGCAAGGTTTGTCAAAATGCCTAAGACAAAGAAAAAGGCCCTTAATGTGAAGTATTTGAAATGGCTCAGCAGGTCAAGGCACCTAAGGCCAAAGATATCAGTTTGGTTTGGTTCCTGGAACCCACACTGGAGAAAGAAATAGAACCCTGCAAGTGGTCCCAACCTATGTTGTGACACATACACACAACCATAAACAATTACAAAAAATAAAATTAAACTCAAAAACATCCAAGTCCCACATTCGGTATATGGAGTTCTTTATAATCTGCCGATCAACTTCAATATCAAACCACCTTCTTATCTTCCTCTTTTACACACACACACACACACACACACACACACACACACACACACACACACACTGATTTTCTTTCAGACCCTTCTGTGCTATTTGTCTGCATATTGCCTCATCTTCATTCCAGGAACTCTCTATCTCCCATGCCCACTTCATATATCAGCTATGTTACCTTCCCAAGGGAGATTTCTCTGGTTTCTCCCAATGTCCTATCAGAGAACCACATACTTCCTCTGAAAACATGTCAATTCCTAATCCTTCATGTTATCATTTACTGAATAGCTATGCATTTTCCCAACTACAGTATAAGAACAGTTATTTCCCTGTACTTTGTTATTTTAAGAGTATTCAAAATTTTTGCTGAATGAGTGATCTTCATCAACATTAATACTTTAGAGAAACGATTAACATAGATTTCTGTAGTACTCTGAAATAATTTTGAGAAACATGCTAATTTTAAAAAAGTACAGAGCACTTGCTGACATATGAAGTCAAAATAAATGGAAACGCAACTGTTAACAGATCCAAAACATTTCTCTTTTTTTCTCAGCTTGAAAATATGTTTTCCTCGTGTCTTTCAAGTTGGGAACATATGCTAATTTCATAACAGAAAACTCCTTTCCTAGACCAAAGGTGATGAGGAAGCTTTGCAAGAGAAATTGAAGTACAGCACAATATTTCGTGTACCCATGAAACACAATCAACTGCACATCTAAAGGGCTTTAAAAGCATGATAGTTTAATCAGAATATTTTTAGTACAATTCTAAGTTCTTACCAAATGACTATCCAGCCATCTGCAATGTACGCCTGAGTGGCAAGAAGCTGTGCTACAATTTACTTTAAAAAGAAATAAATTCACTTACGGACGCCTGAACTAGGTTTCACTGCCCCTTCATTAGATGGCAATATTCAGCTGAGTGAGAATTTAGTGCTAAATTTTCCATGTGCAATTTTAGAATTATATATTACTTATCAACTGCAGATTTTTAGGCAAGCGGAAGGGCTACAACTTTATGCTAAAAGGTCAGTCCAACGATGTGAAGGAAAACACCAGACTTTGCACAAACCTGACGGGATTGTCAGTTAAAGTAGACGGTAAAGATCAGAAAACATCTTTTGAGGACTGACTCACAGAGGCGGCTTGTCAAAAAAACAAAATACCTCCCATGGATCGAACATTGTTAGCCCCTTCAGGCTAGGACTCACTTCTTAACGATAAATACTGAGAAACACAGGCCCTAGAACACCGGGACCAAAGTAGATGCAGATACCATGGGACCCAGAAACAGGGTGTTTCTGCTCGCACTCCACTTCATAGGACTGACTCACCTGGGAAGAGACCTCAACCTGAGAGGCTGCGGGGGGCAAGGCAGGGCCCACCAGGCTCTGCAGCGCTCTTCCCCGCACGCCGGTCACAGCTTGGCCTGGCCGCACTCGCGCCCGAATCTTCTCTCCATTCAGGGTACAGCCTGGCCCTTCCACCATCTCTGTAGGCCGCCCTGAGCTCCTGATGGCTGCAAAGCCAAACTGAAAAACAAGCAGGCAACTTAACTTCCTGGATCACAGACCAGGCCGAATCAAAGTTCAAATCTCCCGCGCGTCCCGCCCCGCCCCGCCGCGCCAGGGGCCCTTGGTCCCGCCCATCAACACCCTAACCCCGCCCATTTGCGTCCATGCCCCGCCCAGGGGTGCCGACTCCTTCCCGGAAACCTGCAGGCCACTGCATCCTGCGCGCTTCGGGTCGCACACATTTCCATCTGGGTCCTGTGGACAGTGAAAGGAGCTCAAAGAACCAGGGTTAATGTAAGAACGCGGGAATTGGGACTTGAAAACTTAGCAACTAAGTTTCAGCAACACAGCCCGTTGCACTTTTCCTAAAACAACCTCTAAATATGCTTGATAAGCCTGAGTCTGAGCCGCCGAGTCAGGACAAAAACTGAGAGGCTGTTTTTAGGAGACAAACAATATTGTCTGTATTAAAGACTTAGTCACTTTCAGATAGCTAAGTGTGCTGCACTCAAAACCATACCTCCATTTTTTTAACATGCACTGAGGAAATGTTAATATGACCTTTTCCCCTTTTCATAAAGAAGGACTCTATATACATTTGAGGGCATTACATGGTTTTTGAAACTATCCACAACACTGAGCAAAGGTGAACATACATCTTCATATATGATTCTAGTCGCTCCGCAAAGTCAGTAAGTTACAGAGAACTTACTCCGGTCTGAGCTGAAATATAACACGTTAAAACAACGTCAGTTTTGTAGTTTCATAAAAGCCCAGAACTGTACTACAGTTGAAGTGGAAAAATTAATGCGGAGATTTGTCTAGTGGCTTTCTAGTGGGAGAGATGAGCGGTTATAGTTGTCTACGTCAGACTCGGGACCATCTGAACTCTGGTTAACTCTGATTTCTGTCCGTGGATGGAGAAAAGTCTAAAAGAGCCTTTTCACTTTTCACCTTTGTATTGTTTATTGTTATTTAGGGAGTGACATCATTTCATATTTAAAATTATCTGTGAGTCATAAGTTGGCAAAGTCTAGCTGTATGGTTCTGGAGTCACAGTTCTCTAAAGATTACAAGGTAGGTTTGATTGTAGCTAGGAGATCCACTTCCAACAGGGCTCATTTACATGGAGACACTTAGCTATAAACATTTCAAATTCTGGGAAAACTCTATAGTTAAGGAACTCAGTTCTACTTTCTGTTTCCAGAATATACTTTGTACTTTCTGTGTTTTCCGTAGTAATATTAAATTTTTATCCATTTATTTATTCATTTATTCAGAGGAATGGGACCAATAGTATGACTATATAAAAGGGGGATATTTTTTAAATTGGCTTACACAGTACAGACTAGGTAGTTCAACAGTAGCTGTCTTCACACTGAAGAGACTGAGAAGCCTTAGCTTTTCAGACCATGATGAAGCTGGACACCTTAGCAGCCCCAGTCTGATGCTGAAGACCAGGAGGAGTCCCAGAGAGCCACTGGTCTTTGGTAATTCGAAGCTCAAACATGCTGGGTTCCCATGTCAACGAAGGATGGCAGCAGCAGTGGCAGTGATAACAATAGAGTAGATGACCAGGCCAACAAGACATGAAGTGAAGCTGTAGCTGGGCGGAGGTGGCACACGCCTTTAATCCCAGCACTCGGGAGACAGAGGCAGGTAGATCTCTGTGAGTTCAAGGCCATCCTGGTCTACAGAGTGAGATCCAGGACAGCCTCCAAAGCCACAGAGAAAATCTGTCTTGAAACCCCCTTCCTCCCCCCAAAAAGGAAAAGTTTTTTCCTTGGACTTTATTTTTGGGCCACTGGAAGGTAGACATTTATGGTGATCTTCCCATTTCAAATCCCCTAATCAAAAGATGAAAATGCTTCACAGGTATTTAGAGAGGATTATCTCATGGTTGATACTAGATCTTGTCAAGTTGGCAAGCAATATTAACCATTTATTTATCTGAGATGGAGTCTTGCTATGTAGCCCAGATCTGTTGATGGATTCTTTAAAGCCTGGGTACTACAGTCATGCATCACAAATGTCTGGACAGTCAATGGTTTTTGTTTTGTTTTCTTATTAAAACCTTCCTCTTGATTCTAGTTTACTGATGTTTAAATCTCAAAGAATAGTTATATGATCTCCCCTTGAAGTCTTTCCAGATACAGTTTAGAGTGAGTCTCTTGAGCTACGTTGCTGGTCCTTCAGAGAATTCATCATAACACCTTTATATTAATTTGTGTTTGTACTGGGTTTTCATGAGGATAGACTCTCAATCCTTGATGACAAATGAATATCCTGCTCACCCTTTTGCCTTTTATAACCCTAGAATATTCTTTGGCACATAATAGACATGCCATAAACATAGAATTTAAAAATAAAATTTGGATTTCTTTCCCCAAATATTTTTCATGTTAGATATATATATATATATATATATATATATATATATATATATATATTATATATTTAATATCACTTATTTGAAGTAAAATTTAATGTTGCCTAAAATAATGTTATTTGTAGGGCACATGAGCCAGTCAAAGATGGCACTGAGGGGAACTCAGATGGCCAAATCCTGAGTTATTTACAAAAACAGATGGTTGGTTGTCTAGTTTGAGCCAGATGAGGTCACTGCATGAAGAGCTGGTGTTCACTAGGTAAAACATGAGGCACCTAAGCACATGATAGGCTGACCTTTCAAAACCATTGACTGGCTGTTTTCCCACTCTGCAGTTTTTTCCTTTAAAAGATGCTTATGGTGTGGTAACAAACTAGTTCCCCTTTGACTAGACTCCCTGCTGCATCTGATTGTCTCCTGGATCCTGGGTGGCTGGGAAAAGGGCAAGCAGCACACTTACCTTTCCTCGGACCCAGCTCAGCCTTCCGTGGTTGGGCTAAGACCCTGCAGTTATTGAAGTTGGATAGCATAAAATTATCCTTTAATATAATTGCTCTACAAGGTCAGCAAACCTGTAACTAGACCTATTAGTCTAGTAACTATATAGTAACTATATTAGTCTAGTAACTATCTAGTAACTATAGTAACAACAACCAACCATTTGTAAACATCATTTTACATGTATTTGCCTTCATAATAACCTTGTATCATAGACTAGGTATCATTAGTATTTTACAGGTAGAGAAATTGATTATGATGATTAATTTTGATTGTTCACTTGATTGGATTATCAGCTGCCTAAGGTATTTCTAGATCCTGGGGCACTGGTATAATCAATAATTTAATTCATTAATGATTCCAAACTAACAGACTATTGGGAAGTGATGGAACTATAGAAATTAAGATCTGATTGGAGGCAGTAGTTCATAGAGAGTATTTCTTTCAATGCATGTCTTTCTTTGATCTCCTCCAGGCTCCATTGTACTTCCTCTCCTCATCAAGTAAAATATCTCCTCCACACACTGTTGCCATCATCATGTTCTGCTCAAACATGAGGTCAAGCAACTGTGGATTTGAACCATTTAAAGCAATGAGAATGGGAGGCTTAAGACACAGTGCAGTGTTTAAGAGTAATTATTGCTCTCTTGGAAGACCCAGGTTCGATTCTAAGCACCCATACAGAATCTCACAATCTATACCCTAATTCCAGATCTGATCCCATTTTCTGGCCTCCCCTCCCTAGGCAACAGGCATTCATATGCTGAAAATATATACATGTGTAAAACACTCATACATATAAAATAAAATAAATAAGTCTATTTAGAAAACTTAAACTGTGATCTAGAATAAATCTGCCATCCCCCAAGTTCTTTGGTTAGGTATTGTGTCTTGCCAACACAAGTAACTAATGCATGTGTGGACCAATATAGAAACAAAAATCAAATTTTCTGATTTTTTCGTTAGCAGAATTCTTTCACTTAGAGCAAAGGCATTGATCAAACTAAAAAGACCTGATATATGGGGAAAGATAGTTTACTTTATGACCTCAAGGAGTCCAGTACAGCACCTCTACAGTACCAATTTAAACAGTGCTTAAATGGTATAAGAATTTGCTACAAAGAGATAGATGAAAGACAAACATAAATGTCAAATTTATTTTGAAGTGCTTCATTACCAAGAAAAAAAAAAGCATATTTATTTGACACTGGGTGTGTTGACACACGATTATTATGCCAGTACTAGAGAAGCTAAGCTAAGGCGAGAGGATTGACAATTGAAGATCCAAGGCCAGTAAGAACTACACAGTAAGTCTGAAGCCAATCTCAACTATATAGCAAGACTCTATCTCAAAAAACAAAACAAACAAACAGGCAAACAAACGTGTTCTGTGTGAACTCTGAAGCTAGACTCTGAGGTACAAAATTCCAGAGTTGAACCCATTCATGTAAAGACATTATTGTGTGGTTAGAAATAATGCCACTTGAAAAAAATGCAATGAAAGAAAAACAGGTTTCATGTCATTCTGTACTAAAATGGTCGAAAGACACATAAGAAAGTGTTCAGCATCCTTAGCCATCAGGGAAATGCAAATCAAAACAACTCTGGGATAACATCTTACTCCTGTCAAAATGGCTAAAATCAAAAACACCAATGACAGTTTATGCTGGAGAGGATGTGGAGAAAGGGCAACACTCCTCCATTGCTGGTGGGAGTGCCAACTTGTACAGTCACTTTGGAAATCAGTATGGCAATCCCTCAGGAAAATGGGAATCAGTCTACCACAAGATCCAACAATTCCACTCTTAGGCATATACCCAAAAGTAGCACATTCATACAACAAGGACATCTGTTCAACGATGTTCATCACAGCATTATTTGTAATAACCAGAACCTGGAAACAACCTAGATGCCCCTCAACTGAAGAATGGATAGAAAAAATGTGGTACATTTATACAATGGACTACTTAACTACTCAATGGAAAAAACAAACAAACAATGAAATTGAAATTCAAAGGCAAATGGATGGAATGAGAAGAAAACATTCTGAGCGAGGTAACCCAGTCACAAAAAGACAAACATGCCTTCATCCAGCAGCTGATGGAAGTAGAAGCAGACACCTACAACTAAACCTTGAACAGAACTGGAATCCAGTTGCAGAAAAGGACGATTGATGAGCAAAGGGGTCCAGACCAGGCCGGTGAAACCCACAGAAACAGCTAACCTGAACAAGGGAGAGCTCTTGGTCCCCAGACTGATAGCTGGGAAACCAGTATAGGACTGATCCAGACCCCAGGAACGTGGGTGTCAGTGAGGAGACATCAGAAATCTATGGGCGTCTTGTAGTAGATCAGTACTTATCCCTAGCATAGGAATGGACTTTGGGAGCCCATTTCACATGGAGTGATACTCCCTGAGCCTAGACATAAGGGGGTGGACCTAGGCCCTAACCCAAAGGATATGACAGATTCTTCAGGACCCCCTATGGAAGGCCTCACCCTCCCTGGGGCGCAGAAAGGGTATGGGATAGGTAGGGTGTTAGTTGGGGGGCAGGGGAAGAGGGGAGGGAGAGGGAACTGGGGTCTACATGTAAAATAATCTTTCTAATTCAAATTAAAAAATTATATAAAAAAAGAAAGGATACAGATTGTGGAGAATTGATTGAAGGGAAATGCTCAAAAATGACTTGGGAATTGAGTGGTCTTAAGAAGTGGGAGCTTCAGGCAAGGAAAAAGGTCAACTAAGAGAATTCATAAGGCTAATATGGGAAAAGATGGGTTATACTTGAGTCATGGTGATTAATGTAATAGTTAAATAGGGTATAGATGGATAAACATTAGAAAGATTACTAGTGAGTGTATCATAGATAATTTAGGATAAGGAAAAGTTAAATTCATTTGGGGGGTTGTAATAATCTGGAGTCCTGACTTACTAAATTCACTAGACTTAAATCCAGGACAGCATTCAGCTGTGGGATGAACTGAAGCTGTAGTTTGGATGTGGGTTTTCTTATTCTTCCTCAAGCATAGTTGCAAGTGACTTGTGAGGTTTGTGGACTGAAGTTTCTGTCCCAGCCAAGTCCTACTGCCATTCAGTCCCAAATAAACACACAGAGGCTTATATTAATTATAACCTGTTTGGCCAATGGCTCAGTCTTCTATTTAACTGGCTCTCTTTTAATTATTAACCCATATCTATTAGTCTATGTATTTTCACATAGTCTTGGGCTTCATTGTGATGCCAGGTCCCCTTTCTTTCTCTGCAGCTACATGGTATTTCTCTGGTGACTGTCTCTGTCTCTCTCTCTGTCTCTGTATCTCTCTGTCTCTCTGTCTCTGTCTCTCTCTGTCTGTCTCTCTGTCTGTCTCTCTCTCTCTCTCTCTCTCTCTCTCTCTCTCTCTCTCTCTCTCTTTCTCCCCTTAGCATTCTCCTAGGCTTGTAACCCCACCTATACTTCCTGCCTGGCTACTGGCCAATCAGCATTTATTCATCACCCAATAAAAAGAAATATGTATTTATAGCATACAGAATGACATAAGGACATCCCCCATCAGAGGTTTACTTTCCTTTGTGGTGCTGAATTCATAATCGTTTGAGAATTTTTAATGCAAAATTTCCCTAATAATTATCCCATGTTCTCATTGATTCTGAATGTCAGGTGATAGTCAAAATGTCTCATAAACATTTTCCTTTCATCTTCCCCATAATCCTTTATGGTTGGAACTATTGTTACAAGTGAAGAAAATGAGACACACTGAGGCTCCATAGCTTATGCAAGGCTATAGACTTGGGATTGACCAGGCAAGCCATTGTCAACCAAATAGTTTCAACAATATCCATTATATCACACTGGCTCACAAAGCAGATGGTTTTTTTGTTTTTGTTTTTGTTTTTTTTTGTTTTTTTTTTTTTTGTTTCTTTCAACAACTCAAATGGTTTAGTGGACAAACTAAAAAAAAAAAAAAAATCTCTGTCTTAGTTACTTTTCTATTGCTGTGAAAAAATACCATGATTAAGGTACTTATAGAAGAAAGCTCATAATTAGGAGCTTTGTTTACAGTTTCAGAGGGTAAGTCAGTGACCATCATGGTGGAGAGCATAGGAATAGACAGGCATGGTGGTGGAGTGGTAACAGTTTAAATCTTATCTCCAAGTTGGAGGTAAAGGAATTAGGCTCCACATGGGCTTTTGAAACCCCAAAGCCCATATGTTATGTTTTAACATATTTTGGATTATGAAACTTCTCAAGGTCTTTGAGGAAACTTCTAACTAGAAAGGCAACAGTATAGCATTGGGAAAGTTGTCTTTTACATAAGTCAGTTGAATATATTTACAAGTATATAACATCCATTCTCTCTCAATGCACTCTTTGTTTAACCTTTGAATGAAAGAAGTTGTCAGCAGTGAGCAGTATATGCAGGTGTTTTCAGTGGTATTTACTGGAAAGTCTCCAGGTTCTGAACATTAAGAGAAACTTTTAACATTAGACTACCAAAGAACAGTAGAATGCATAGTAACAGAGAACAGTTAGACACTTTCTTGGTTTGACAGGAACCCCATAGTGTTGCAAAAGAGCAGGTAAGTTGCAATAATTTTTCTGAAGAACAGAAGAGTGTAGGTGGTAGTTGTCAACTTTCAAAGTCAACATCTAAATTGCCATTTTAACCTTGTGTCCCCTCTACATAAAATTCCTCTGACATAGTATTGTGTGAACTTGTGGGTGCAAGTGATCCTGTCACCTCAGCCTCCTGAGCAGTTGGAACTATAAGCATGCTCTACCACACACAGCTTAATCTATGCTGTTTTTCTTACTGAAGCCTTATAATATGACTTGATATCTTTTAAAGTGAGTTTCCACTTTTAGTCTTTCTTCTTGAAATTGCTTAGCTTTCCATGACTATTTAAACTTTCAAGTTATATTTAGAACCACTTCAAGTTCCTACTGAATTCTGATGAGACTTTAATTATAAATACATTAAATTTATAGATAAATTTTGGAAAAATTAATAGCTTTACCACATTAATGTGTCTCTCTTTATTAAGTTTCATTTGATTAACTTCAAAGTTTTATGTTTTACTGTGACTACAGTATGCTTTTGTATTGGCCTAGTTCCTACTTATTTGGTGGTTCAGACTGACATTTTGTGTAGCATATTATTTTCTATAAGAGTTTTAGTTAGTCTTCACTAATTAGGCTCTGAATTCCATTGTGAAATATATGTAAATGAGGAAAATAAGAAAATATTAGCACTTCCATATATACCTATTTTTAAAAATGTATTTATTTTGTGGGTACAGGTGTTTTACCTGCATGTATGTCTGTGCATCACATGTGTGTGGTACCCAAGGAGATCAGAAGAGGGAACTGGATTCCCTGGAACCAGAGTTGCAGATGGTTTTTAATACCATGTGTGTTCTGGGAATTGAAACCCACTCCTCTGAAAGAACAACAGCCAGGGCTCCTAAACACCATCTTTCTATTACCTGTGTGTATGCTTACTCTTAATTCCTTCTTAGACTTGGCAAGGGAAAGAGGGACTAGAGCCACAAATCTCCTTCTAGGTCATATTCCTCAAAGATTTAAGGACCCGCCCCCCTTTAGGCCCTATTTTAAAGAGACCATTATCATCTAATTGTATGAATTTAAGGATTGATCCTTTAATTTACCCTTTGGTGGGGACATACTAGTTCAAACCAGTGTAATAGTATTAAAGAATTACAACTAAATTGTAGTGATTGTATTAAGTACATGTTAAGGGTAACTTGTATATAAATTCACATAGATAGAAAGTGGTACTCTCAAAACTTGATCTTGGGCACTCCTGCTCTTAGCCCCTATTGTAAGGTACATGAAGTACATAGTCATAGTTTATAAATAAGTAAATATAGAATTTATCAAAGTTCCACACTATGATTTGGCTTGCTCTCTAAAGATTGGGACTAAGGTTTTATTTGTCAACTTTTAGGGGAGCTAATATTTTAAGACTAGTATTGTATAAAACATATATTTTCCTCTAACAACCATGATTTTGCTCCCACTAAGTTGTTAGCTATGTTTCTAATACCATGCATGGTTTCCCTCTTGTTGAGCAGGCCTTAAGTCCAGTTAGAGATCTGTTGGTTACCACCAAGGTGTATGTGCCACAATCGCACCTGTACTGTTATTGTACCATGCTGGTCATTGGCATTCATATGTGTCATAGCGGGGTAGGATTTTTGGTTGCTTAATTTCTTTGGAAGTTCCTTCCTTGGTGCATTCTGGAATGAGGATATTTTTAAACTTTATCTTGTGTCTATCAATTTCACTTACCCCACTTTTATGCTACATTAATTTGGTTATCCTCTTGATTTTTTCACTGAAAGTCATTTTATTATCTATGAATGACAATAATTTCATCTCTTTCTTTCCAGTTCCTGTGGAAAGACTCCCCAGAGGCTCGGGCCCTTAGGATCTCAGCCCAGGACTGAGGCCACCCTAATCACCAGAAAACTTGATGCAAACAGCAAGAGGTTTTATTGTAGTTGTTTACCAAGCTAACCCCATGTTAGCTCGGGCCTTTCATCCATCCACCATGGCGGATGGCTGGTAAAGACGCCTCGAATCCACAGCATAGAGATGTTATGGGGCAGCTTAAGGGGAGTATCTAGGGGTACGCACAGGCTCAGGATTGGTGTGCCTGCAGGCTTGTTGGGGCTGCCCTGTGTTGATCGGTCAACTGGTTGTTATAGCCCATTGGCCCTCCCAGGGTGATTGCTATGCTCTGTGCATCATTGCTATGCTCTTGTCCAAAAAGCACACCCAGAACCGTAAAGCATAGCACCACCAGCTAACTTCTGATTGGTTCCTTGCCACGAGGCAAGCATCTGACCTCCTGGTGACCAAGGCAAGGTCAGGCAAGCACATGTTAGGCTGCCATGCTGCCGAAATGGGGGGCTGGTCCCTTTACTATCAATGATAATTATTTTCTTGTCATTTGTTATTGGCTACTACCTTTTTCACATCATTAAACAACAGCATTGGTAAAAGATATCTTTATCTTATTAAGTTTAATTATTTTCAGTACAGACCATCTAGCCAACCCCTAAAGGAAATATTTTTTAATATAAACAAACAAAGTTTGATTTGGGATCTTCTAAAAAACAGTAATTTCCTGAGTGACAGGATTCCAGTTGTTGTTCATAGTGGGCTCCTTTCACACTCACCTGAGATTATGTTAATATGGTAGTTTAGAATAGGGACTCTTCATTAAAGAAAGTAATTAAAGAAGATACCAGAAAATGGAAAGATCTCTTATGCTCTTGGATAGGTAGGATCAACATAGTAAAAAATGGCAATCTTACCAAAAACATCTATAGATTCAATGCAATCACCATCAAAATCCCAGCACAATTCTTCACAGACCTTGAAAGAACAATACTTAACTTTATATGGAAAAACAAAAGACCCAGGATAGCTAAAACAACCCTGTACAATAAAGGAACTTCAGGAAGCATCACCATCCCTGACTTCAAGCTCTATTATAGAGTCATAGTCCTGAAAACAGCTTAGTATTGGCACAAAAATAGACATGTAGACCAATAGAATAAAACTGAAGACCCTGATATTAACCCATACATCTATGAAAGCCTGGCCTTTGACAAAGAAGCTAAAATTATACAATGGTAAAAAGAAAGCATCTTCGACAAATGGTGCTGGCATAACTGGATTCTGGCCTTTAGAAGACTGCAGATAGATCCATGCCTATCACCATGCACAAAAATTAATTCCAAATGGATCAAAGACCTCAACATAAATACAGCCACACTAAACCTTAGAAGAGAAAGTGGGAGATACCCTTGAATGAATTGGCACAGAAGACCACTTCCTGAACATAACACCAATAGCACAGACACTGAGATTGACAATTAATAAATGGGACCTCCTGAAACTGAGAAGCTTCTGTAAGGCAAAGGACACAATCAACAAGACAAAATGGCAACCCACAGAATGGGAAAAGATCTTCACCAACTCCACATCAGACAGAGGGCTTCAGACTTCCAAAATATACAAAGAACACAAGAAGGTAATCACTAAAACACCAAATAATTCTACTAAAAAGGATGTATCCCTAGTGCAGGAATTGACTTCAGCAGCCCATTTCCCATAGAGGGCATAGAGGGATACTCTCTCAGCCTAGATAAACAGGGAAGGGCCTCAGCCCTTGTCGTGACTGCCTCGACCAGCAAGGAAGACGCATCGTTGAGACTCTTCCTTAAGCAGTTTACTCAGGAAACTGAAACAATCTTCTGACCCCAGGGAAAACCAGCTTAAAAGCACTCTTGCTAGCCAACCCCAGAACGCCACGAGGCTAAGGCAGATGGCTTGCATTTGCTGATGCAAGTTTGAATCTTAGACCAAGCCAAATAAGGAGTTGTTTATTACAGAGAGCGCTCACCCTCTGGATGATGGAAGGCGGAAACCGGCGCCATCTTTAAGGCGCGGCACATTGCAACTCTCCACAAGCCCTGCCAGAAATAACTTGACAAATTTTAATGATCCCTCATGGAAGGCCTTACACTCCCTGGGGAGTTGATGGAGGGGTCATTGTGGGGTATGGGAGGATGGGAGAGAGAACTGGGATTGATATGTAAAATAAGATTCTCAATAGAGGAATGTAAAATGGCTGAAAGACACTTAAGAAATTGATCAACATTCTTAGCCATCAGGAAAATGCAAATTAAAACAATTCTGAGATATTAGAGTTGGCTAAAATCAGAATGGCTAAAATCAAAACACCAATGACAGTTTATGCTGGAGAAGATGTGAGAAGGGGGAACGTTTCTCCATTTCTGGTGGGAGTGCAAACTTGTACAGGCACTTTGAAATCAGTATGGCAGTTTCTGCAGAAAATGGGAACCAGTATACCTCAAGATTCAGCAATTCTACTCTTAGGCATATACCCAAAGGATGTACATTCATACAACAAGGACATCTGTTCAAAGATGTTCATAGCAGCATTATTTGTAATAGCCAGAACCTGGAAGCAACCTAGATGCCCCTCAACCGAAGAATGGATACAGAAAATGTGGTACATTTACTCAGTAGAGTACTGCTCAACAGAAAAAAGCAAAGGAATCTTGAAATTTGCAAGGAAATGGATGGAACTAGAAGAAGCCATCCTAAGTGAGGTAACCCTGTCACAGAAAGACAAGCATGGTATGTACTCACTTTTATATAAATATTAGATATAGAGAAAAAGATTGCCAGCCTACAATCCACACCTCCAGAGAAGCTAGGAAACAAGCATGACCTTAAGAGAGGCATACATGGTCCCCCAGTGAAGCAGAAAGGGACAAGTGCCCCTGACCAAATGGGGAGCATGGGGGAGGGGGAGCGAGGTAAGAGGGAGAAGGGGAGAAGAGGAGGGGGAAGAAGAAGATGAGGGATCAGGAAGATTGAGTGGGGAGAGTGAAAGGACCAGCTCCCCATTTCGGCAGCCTTAACAGCCGAACATGTGCTTGCCATGACCTTGCCTTGGTCACTAAGAGGTCAGATGCCTGCCTCATGGCAAGGAACCAATCAGAAGTTAGCTGGTGGCACTATACTTTACGGCTCTGGGTGTGCTTTAGACAAGTGCACAGCAATGATGTGCAGGGCATAGCAACCACCCTTCGAGGGCCTATGGGCCATAACAACCAGTTGGCCAATCAACACAGGGCAAGCTCTCCAAGCCTGGAGCCACACCAATCCTGAGCCTGTGCGTACCCCTAGACTCCCCTTACGCTGCCCTATAAGGTCTCTATGCAGCCGGTTCGAGCTGTCTTTTCTAGCCATCTACCATAGTGGGTGGATGAAAGACCTGAGCTAATTTGGGGTTAGCTCATTAAACAACTATAATAAAGCCTCGTGTAGTTTGCATCAAGCTTTCGCCTCCACCTGGTGATTGGGGTGGCCGCTGTCCTGGGCTGAGATCCTGGAAGCCTGAGCTTCTGGGGGTCTTACATGAAGAATAGAGGAGAACAAGATAAGAGACAAATCAATAGAGGGAGCCATTATAGTTTTAAAGAGAAATCTGGCACTAGGGAATTGTGTAGAGATCCACAAAGATGACCCCAAATAACACCCTAAGTAATAGTGGAGAGGCTACCTTAAATGCTCTTCCCCTCTAATGAGAATGATGACTTAAATGGCATCCTAGAGCCTTCATCCAGTAGCTGATGAAAGCAGAAGCACAGATCCCCAGCCAAGCACTGAGCCAAACTCCTGGAATCCAGTTTCAGAGAGGAAGGACTGATGAACAAAGGGGTCAAGATCACGCTGGGAAAACTCACAGAAACAGCTGACCTGAGCAAGTGGGAACTCATGGGCCCAAGTCTGACAGCTGGGGAACCAAAATAGGACTAGGCCCCCTGAATGTGGGGGTCAGCTAGGAGCATTGGGGAGTTTATGGGGCCTCTGACAGTGGAACCAGGATGTATCCCTAATGCATGAACAGATTTGGGGAGCCCATTTGCCATGGAGGGATACTCTCTTATCTTAGATACACAGGGGAGGGTCTAGGCCCTGCCCCAAATGACTTGACAGATTTTGATGATCTCTGATGGAAGGCCTCACCCTCCCTGGGGAGTGGATAGAGATGGGATCTGGGGGTTGGTGGGGGTATGGGAGGATGAGAGGATGGGAGGGAGAGGGAACTGGGATTGATATGTAAAATAAGATTGTTAACAAAATCTATAAAAAATGTAAAAAAAAAATGGGGACACTTTAGATATATTCACATGGAGCTGGTCATTGATAGGACCCAATAATTAGAAGAAGCAAACACTTAACTCCACTCCCAAACCTATGGGGAAGGGAAATAAATGAGACTGAACTTTGAGCTCAACTAAACCCTTGAGCAAATGTTTGGGGAACATCTTGGTTGATGAAAGCATCTATGTGATGATAGTGATGCTAAGAAAGGCATGGACTTTGCCCTATATCTCCTCATCAGTTGTTCCTAAATTGTCTCCTTTGTAATAAGCCAAAATGTGTGATGAGATTATCTTGCTGAGTTCTGGGAGCCTTTGTAGCTTATGTCAAACATTAGCCCATGAAGCACCTCATTAGAGCTATCAAAATTACAGGTAGTCTGGGAATGGCAGCATCAGTCTGGACTGGAGGGCATTCTTTAGGAATGAAACCTCTAAGTGGTGTTGACTGCATTAACTTTAGGTTAGGGTAAGACTTGATCTGAATTTTTGAGCATCCATTTGGTGTCCAGAGAATTAGACAATAAGTGTGAAGGGAAAAAAATAAAATAATACAAAACTCCTAATATCTGGTGTCACATGGAGACAGTAGCAGATCATAAGACACAGGCGTCTTGTTTGCTTCTAGATTTCCTCACATTTGTTTGTCATTAAGTGAAAGCTTTTATTAAATGCTTTTGTTTTACTTACATCTGTTGAAATTATTTTTCTCAGTTAGCTTGCTCTTATGATGAATTACATTGATTTGCTTTGGTCAGTAAATCATTCCTTGATACTCTTTACTTATTCACATTATACTAGTCTTAATGAACTCAGATTTATTTGGTTAGTAATTTCTTAGTGTTTGCCATCTGTATTGAAAAATGCCCTAAAACTGTGTTTTCTTTTTCTTTTATAGTGTCCTTATCCAAGTTTAATAGCAAGTGATTAGGCTTATGAGCTGCCTTGTGTAGTCTCCCTTCCTCCTTTCCCCCTTTTCTTCCTTCTCTCTCCCCTCACTTCCTTCTTCCCTCCCTCCTTCCTTTCCTTTGTCTTTTGGAGAGCTTTCACAACATTATCTACTTCTCAAAGTTTTACTTATCAACCTTAAAAGGACTATTTCAGCTCAGCGGCAGATATTTAATTAGTAAAAGGCATTTTCTAAAGGAAGCTGATTTGGTCAATTAAGTATTCTCTATAATTAATCATAAAACAAATGGATTTTGAAGTTTCACAACAGAGCATAAGAATTCATAGTACTTGGCAACTTTGTAAAGGGTTGAGGGCACCAATGCTTTTGTGCATATGCTGCCTTTGCCATCCTTAGATTTCTCATATTTTACAAGCTGATTTTCCCCACAATCCTACCAGATTATTAATGCAAACAATTAAAACATAGGTGTCACTATAAGCTATGTTGGATGGAGTTGAGGGTTGTAAGACAAAAAGGGTTAGGATTCTGAAGGCAGGAATCACTATAGAAATTAGATTTCTGATGAGGAGTGCATTTGCTCTGGTCAGAAGATACATGAGTAATTGCTCTTTGAAATCAGAATTCCCACTGGAGGTGAAGGAGCAACTCTTATGTGACGTGATTGAGTTAGAATATGAAGGGAAGAGGCTAGTGAGGGGCTTCTGTACAAGTAAAAGCTGAAGGACTAAGATCTAAGTATCTTCCAGCCAGCATTTCAGGCTGAGATTTATTTAAGTCACTTTAGACCAAGGACTGAAGAATAAGAGGTTTGAATTTTTTTTCACACAGGTCCATAGCCATTTGGAAGGCTATGACTTCACAGTAATGAATACCTGGAAAACTCTGGAAATAGAAACAAACTTTTTTTTTTAGAGGCATAGGGTCGTTTGGAGAAGTGTAAGCAAAGGATAGAGTAGGAGGTGACTCCTGACAGAAACTAAAGATAAGCTGAAATCCTCGACGCTATAGAGAAGACAAAGAGCACAGGTTTAAGAATGGACCTGGTGTTTTTAAAAACAGAATGTTTGAACTGTGTCATTATGCACATTATTCAGTCTGTGGACATTTCAAGCTCAGCTTGATCATATTGAGGCTTGATTTGAAGCAAGATAACAATGAAATTGATAGCTGTGAAATGACAGCAACAGATGGCCCTTGCTAGCATGAAGCACTCAAAGAGGTTCGAGGTTTAGGCAGAAATGCTCCATCCTGAGCTTGACAGACCATACAGAAGCGGGTTATATCATTAACTAAAGGTCACGTACAAATATAGTGAGCTTGTTTAATAGTTGGGGCTGCTGTAGCTTTCTCATTCACATTTATATATCTGGGAGAAAACTGGTGAGCTATGCATGTAACCATCTCTACTTAAGAAGTGACAGGCACAGAAATCTTAGGAGGCAATTTTGTCCAATCTATTGTTTATAATGTCTTAAAGTGAACACAATTGGTATAATGTGGTAAAATGTACTGAAAATCTTACTGGAAAAGAACAGTCAGTTTCAGCAGCCAAATAAAAGACCACTTATTGCTCATTTACCACACCTGCAATTTTAATCAACTGCCAGAGTCAACACAACAATTCAGTCATATGTGGTTTGTAGATATCTTGACATCCATTACAAAGGTAGAAGAGTATTTGGAAATGGTTCATTTTATGCAAGGTGGGCTAAGTTCACAGGCTCTGTGTGCACATTCTCAACAGGGTTCCTTGGCATTTCTGATAAAACTTGGTTTAGACACAAGTTGAAGGAGTGACCAAACCATATAAGCTGTATTTTCCATTATTACCATTTTTGTTTTCAAGTTTTATCAGGATAGACACCCTCACATTCTAGCTTATGTCAGTAAAGCTGAGAAACATTGTACCAACTTAATGTACTTTCAACTAGAGCATCCAGAGCTGTATCCTAGAATGCTGACTAGGATTGTAGTCTACCTTAGGTGGGGAAGTGTGCTTCTGTAGGCATTTATCTGACAGCTTGGTTATTCATAGATGATTAATGTCTCACCACATGAATGTTAGATTTTACTTTTGAGTAGGTGCCGATGTGAAAACGATTAGCACTGATGGGAATTCAAAGTTGCTTTGGAGAAAAGGGTTAAGCATAGCATCAACTCAGAAAGGCCAAGCAGTTACAGAAATACATTTGGGAGGATTCCAGATAGGAAAATAATTTTGTACAAATTTCACTTGGGAAATGTCTTTGAAATTCTGTAGGAAGCTGAACTGTCTTACAGAAGGGCAGTCAACAATCTTCCTTTGTATAGCCTGGACTTAAATGTTTCATTTTTGGAAAAAAAATAGTGATATTTCAAAGAGAGAAAAATACTACTTTGGAGGAATTCTGATTACCAAAATGAGGCATAATGGAGAAAAGTCCACACAAATCCTCTCGTGATTACACAGAAACTTTTGCAGTTTGCTCTTTATGGAAACTAGGGTAGAAACTGTGAAAGCACAGCTCTCCAGCAGAAGTGTGGGTTTGGCTTCTGAATGACTCAGGAACTTTCTCAGACTTTCTTTTTTAAAGGTATCAGGATTCTGTTCAACTGAATATATTAGAAACACAACAGTTGTGTCATTTTCTTATATATTAACACAGGGCATGAATAGGCAAGGGTGATAAAGTGGCTTCATGTTATTGGCCTCATAGACTGAAGTTGCTTTTTGTATTTTCTTTTTTAATCCTCAAGATTTCTGAAGAGTTATGAAGTAGTATTGTCCTCCACCAGTCTCTCTTCTCAGTTCCAAGAAGGAAAAGCTGATGCCTGGGTCAGCAATGCAGAGCTACAGTGGAATCCCTAGCAGGGGCCAGCTAATCTCCCGAGTAAAGAGATGTTTGTAGGTTACCTTTGCCTTAAGAAAATCTGACAACTCTGCATTTATGTGACAGTTGTGTCGCTTGGTCTTCTTCTGGAACTCCTAACAGGGGAAACAGGTGCTGTCTCTGACTCTTTTACTGGCAATTTGGACCCTGTTTCTCATACTGGGTTGCCTTGCCCAGCCTTTTACAAGGGGAGATTCTTAGTTTTACTGCACCTTGATATGTGATGTTTTGTTGATATGCATGGGAGACATGTCCTTTTCTGAACAGAAATGGAGGAGTGGATAAGGGGAGGAGGGAACAAAGATGAGGGGGGAGAAGGGACTAGAAAGAAAGGAGTGAGGGAAAATGCTGACAGGATGTAAAATAAATAAATATATATATTAAAAGAACAAAAAAGGGCTGGAGAGATGGCTCAGTGTTTATGGCTCTGCTCTTCCAGAGGACCTGGGTTCAATTTCCAGCACTCGACATGGCAGATAACAACTGTCTGTAAAATTCTGTTCCAGGGGATCCAACACCCCCATCTATACATACTTGCAGGCAAGAAACAAATGAAAATAAAATAAAAATAAAAGAAACTCCTGCAAAAAAAGAAAACCTGAGAAGTGGGTGTTGAGTTTTAGTTGCTTTGCTACTACAAATAAATGGGAGCTCTTTAAGTGAAGAAAACAAGGAAGGAGACAATTGGGTAGGCAGCTACATCCTCTTCAAAAGATTATCTGTGTTCACTCTGAATTGTTGGCATCCTGTTGTGACTTTTGATTGTTAATTACCTTCTTCGTCACATATTTCTATCCACATTTTACTTGATTAGAAATTGACTGTGTGCAAAGTAGCCTTCATGCACAGAGTTGAAGTTCCCAGGGAATAAATGACGTCCAGAGAGCTTGTGCTGAATAGTTCATTCCTTCAGAGTGCCCCAGACAATAACAAAAGCTCAATTACTCACACACCCAGAAAAGCTAAGGAGGTTATGCTGTATTTGTAATGCTGGGTGAGAAATCAAGACCAAACCCTACATTAATCTTTCTATGGCCTTGAGAGCTGAAGCCTAAATGATAGAATACATTGATACTGAAAATGTCCAAAGCAAAACCTGGTAAAAATAATGGAAAAGGAGCAGATAAATCCAATGGTAATTTTAACCTCTTTCTTCAAGTGCATATGGGACAATCTCCAAGATTAACCATCTTTCGTAAAATGCTCAATAAATTTACTTTGCTTTATATTGTAAATTGCTAACTGGTAGCAACAAAAATAAATTAGAAATCAATAACAGCTAGGAAATCCTAAACATCTGAAAATTAAAGAGTTCCCTTCTAAATATCTAAGAGATCATTGAGAAAAAAAAAAAAACAAATGAAGACAATCTGAGCTAAATTCTAATGAAAGTACATTTTATAAAAGTGGGAGGGATCCTGCTAAGTCAAGACAAATTGAGTACATAAGGCAGGGTTTAGGTTAATTCAAGTGAGGATTCAGGACTACTAACTGTATAGCCTCCTGGAAAACTTGGTTCCCACAATTCTACCAGAGGAGGATTTGTGTCTTATTCTACTAGAACTTGAAGTCAATATGGGCTCCTCTTTAGTTTTCCCAGTTAGGTCCAGGAAGAACCAGTGTTTTCTTAAGAAGATAAGACAATAACTTGAGAGGCTGAGAACATGTAAGATTTCCATGGGTACATGGCCAGCCTGGGCTGCACAGTAAGTTTCAGGCCAGCTTGGGGACACAAAATGAGACCTTGGTCTAAACCAAAATAAATAAATAAACAAAAAAATTTAGGGCCATCTCTATGGTTGTGCAGCATTGTGTCCCTTAGGTAGATTTTGGACTCCAGGTGACTTGTTAGATGATTAAAGATGGATTTCTGGAGCCCTTGGACTTCTCCTTATCTGTTTTTTTTTTTTTCCTGGGCAGTCTCCTTTTACCTGAATTGTGACAAAGTAAAAGCCTGCATGTGTGCCTGTCCGTTTTCAGACAGGTTTTCAAGTATCTTAGGTTTTCAACTTAAATATCACAACATTAGTATTTCCTGTAGTATTTCCTGTACTAAATCATATTTGCTCAGAGCCATAGAAAGCCAGTGGCTTAAACACAAATAATGATTAATTTTCTCATGGATACCATGTGTGGAGATAGATAGTCAAGGATGCTCTATCCTTAACACAGTGTGCCCCCTTGCTAGTTTGAATATCCTCTCACACCAATTGATGTGTAGAAACTCAGTTATCAGTGTGTTGTTATCAATGTGTTGTTTTTAACAGATAAACCCTTTGGAGGTGATGGTGCTATGGTCTGGGACTATCACCCTTGTAAATAAGGCTCCAGAGAACTTGCTTCCTGTCCTGTGAGACCACAGAGAAATTGTCACCTCTAAGAACCAAGTCTTACCAGATATGAAGTCTGTTGATCCTTAATATTGGACTGCCCATGCTCCAGATCCAAGTGCAATGAATTTCTCTTGCTTGTTACAACAGCACAAACAGACTGAGATGATGCCCATGTTTCCAGGATGGATGCTTCCTGTCTTGGTATCCCATTTCCATACCAGGCAGGAGGAAAGGGAGAGTAAATGAAACTGAGAAACTCCTGTAAAGCAAAGAACACAGTCAACAAGACATAATGGCTCCCTACAGAATGGGTAAAGATCTTCACCAACCTCACATATGACAGAGGGCTGATCTCCAAAATATATGAAGAACTCAAGAAACTAGAAAGCAAACTAGAAAATAATCCAATAAAAAATGGGGTAGAGATCTAAATAGAGAATTCTCAACAGAACAATCTCAAATGGCAAAAGGACTCTTAAGGAAATGCTCAACATCCTTAGTCATCAGGGAAAATGCAAATCAAAACCACTCTGAGATTCCATCTTACACAGATCAGAATGGCTAAAAGCAAAAACACCAATGACAGCTTATGTTGGAGAGGATGTGGAGAAAGAGGAACACTCCTCCATTTCTGGTGGGAGTGGAAACTTGTACAGCTGCTGTGGAAATCAGTATGGTGATTTCTCAGAAAATTAGTGATCAACCTACATCAAGACCCTGCAATACCACTGTTGGGCATATACCCGAGGGAGGCACATTCACACCACAAGGACATTTGCTCAACTATGTTCATAGGAACATTATTTGTAATAGCCAGATCTTGGAAACGGCCTAGATGACCCTTAGTTGAAAAATGGATACAGAAAATATGTCATATTTACACCATGGAGTACTATTCAGTGGTAAGAAACAATGACAATCCAAAATTTGCAGGCAAATGGGCAGAACTAGAACAAAACATCCTGAGTGAGGTAACCCAAAACCATAAAGACAAATATAGTATGTACTCACTCATAAGTGGATACCAGAAATAAAGCAAAAGATACCTAACCTATAATCCACACCCCCAGAGAATCTAGAACCCTCTTTCAAGGACAGATGGAAGCAGATGCAGAAATCTGAAACTAACCAATGGGCCAAGCTCCTGGAGTACAATGAAAGTGAGGGCGAAGCAAAAATAAGAGCAAATGTGTCTTTTGTGTTTTCCTGGGAAGGAAGGCTGTTCTCTGGCATGTCTATTTACATGGCACTATCTAGACTGGAGGGCATAATTTCTCTTAGTAGTAATAGCACTGGAGAAGTGAATATATTTATATCTTAGGCTGGGAACATGCATGCTTACCCTTGATAAAATAGGAGCTCATTTAGAGAAAAGTGGTTTCTGCTGTAGGCTTACTATAGGAAAAAAAAGGAGGAAAGAAAATACAGAGAAATCCCCCCCCCAGTTCTTTTTATTCCACTCATTTATTTATGTATCATGTCTATACCTTTCTTCAGGTCTGGATTTGAAAACTGAGCTTTTCCTGGCTTTACCTTAGCTAGGCAAAGCAACTTCTTTCCATTTTTCTAATACAAATGACTTGCAGAAAACACCCCACCCTTTGGAGAATTTAGTATCCCTAAAATGGAGCTTCTAAGAAAAAAATGTAAATAAAGTTTCAGGCCAGCAATTGAAAATGGCTTCATGACAGACTGTCAAAATTTTATTGGGTCACCAAACAGGCTATTTCCTGTCTTCTCAAAGACCTGTTCACCTCAAATCACTGCCCTGTAACCCCTTGTGTGAAAACGTCCTCTGCTGGTGTCACAGAGGCAACATCCTCCCTCTTTCCAAGTGTATGGCTTTTCCTTAATGGCACCAGACACTGATTGCAGAGCCGGGTCCTGTTCATCATTGTCACAATCACCATGGATTATATTTTTGCGTGCCCACAGGGGGCACAGCACTATGTTCTGCATAATGTTTACTGTCCTATTTCTGCTTCCCAATCATTAGCTGTTTTGTTCCCACTGAGCTTATCTCTGATTGCAAGCAATACTGTCCGCCACTGTCAGCCAGCACAAGTTAAAACATTTCATACTGTGGACATTTCCTGAAGGGATCTGATGGAAAACGGATGCTACCACTTTTAACTTGAGGGTATTTTTTATCATTAATGCATTTACTCCACTCTCACTAAGTAATCTATTTTTCATTGTGTAGCTCAGTGATGACATTGCTGAAGTAACAATTTGCCAGAACCTTCCAGATTTGGAAATGTTTTCTATCTAATCTTTGTTATTCCTCTGAAGGAATAATTAGTACATACATTCTGTAGACAGAGCTCTGAAGCAGCAAGTGAGACAGGAAGAGAGTGGGGAGGAGATGAGGGAGGGAGGAATGGAGAGAGAGAGAGAGAGAGAGAGAGAGAGAGAGAGAGAGAGAGAGATTGCAAGTCACACAGCTAGAAGTTCAAAACAATACAAGAATCTGGGTCCTAATTTAATTATCCCTCAACTACTGTATATTCTCCTTCACAAATGCTATACTATTTCTCCATGAGATCACAAAACTTAATTCTTATTAATGAACTCAGTTAACTCCAAAGCTGTCTAAAAGGATGTCTATCTTCTATAGACAATGGTTATTGTTCAAGAAAAATAGATACTTTCTTAGGTTAATGAAGGTACTTTACAAACCCAGAGACTTTAAGAATAAGGTATATTGTTTACTTCAAAGTATATTATGTGCTGTGTTCTTTTAATATAGTGAAAGTAAAATCATATTATCTTCTTGTTCAATATGGTTTGTTCCCTTGAACATGTTTACATCTCTGTTCGGCTTGCTTACATTATAAATGAATTCTCCATCAAAACAATAGTTTTGCTAATAGCTTTTTCTTGCTCCTAACACTTCTTTGTACCAGTAGCAGGTTTTAATGTGAGGCTGTATTCGACACTTGCTATCTTCCTCTTGCTCAAGTGCCTTCATGATTTTGTATAGATGCATAACAGCTTCACTCTCTTCCGGCGCTCTGACTATTAATAGCTGTGCAGTTCTTTCCTGGATATGTTTTAGAGCCTTCTGTCTCCCATGGTGTTTTACAGTCAGAGCTAGCTTTTCTGTTGCATGCTTATTTTCTCTATGCTTGACAGAACTTGATGGTCCTGCTCACTTACATGACAATTCACTAAGAACATTGTGATTACTGATGAGTATTTGTAGCTTCTATTTCATAGGTACTATCATTTTCATTATTCCTGATAATTTCATCTATAAGAATCTTAAAATTTATTATAACCTTAAAGAGGAATCAGGCTATCTTTTCTCTGTGTGCTTTCCTTTACAGAATTTAATATGAAGAAGCTGAGTGCTGTTTCCTCTTACTGTTCTCAGGAATGAAAAAGTATTTATGCTGAAAACTAAAGTTTACGTCTGTTTCATTAAACTTTGCTGTTTCTTATCACACTTTCTCTAACCTTTACCCTACATTTTCCACCTGGTGACTTGAGATACACTCTGTGTTTATAGATATTTGTGATTTTATTCATTAGCCATGTATTGTCTTGACACCTAGACATGGACTTTGGCAAGAAAACACATTTGTTTTTGGCACATGTAGTTTTCTATGATTATATGGTTAGTATAGCATACTATGATGGAGACTAAAACAAAACAGAAAAGCTGATGTAACAGTGCTTTTCAAATAAATACTTTAGTGAAAGAAAATGGGCTTGCTTTCAAATAGAAAACTAAGTGTAAAATAGCAACATTATGCTATTCCCACTGTGTGTAGAGGAGTAAATGGTGTGTGGGGTGGGGGTAGGGGGTTTTATAAGGGATTGAACTTAATTCTTCATGTGTGCTAAGCTACAAACTCTATCTACCTTTTCATATTTTTAAATCACATAATCACAATGTTGTTTCCCCCAGTTTCTATAAAAGTGAAGAGCAGCGTTGTAGAGATGATTCAGTATTTGTTTCTCTTGCAGAGGACCTGGGTTTGATTCTCGACACCACCGTGGTGTCACAGGATATTTGTACACTGTGTGAAGGTGCATTGCTTTGATTGGTGTAATAAAAAGCTGAATGGTCAATAGCTAGACAGGAGTGATAGGTGGTGCTTCCAGGCACAGAAAGGTCTCTGGGAAGAAGAAAGGCTAAGTGGCCAGCCAGATAGGAAAGAAGCAGGATGAGCAGTACAGACAGAAGGTAAGAAGCATGTGGAAGAATGTAGATTTTTAAAAATGGGTTAATTTAAGTTACAAGAACTAGTTAGGAACAACTAAGCTAAGGTCCAGCAGTCACAATTAATAATAAGTCTCCATATCATTATGTGTGAGTTGGCAGTTCCAACAAGAATGTACTGTTATATAGTGGCTCACAACCATCTCAAACTCCAGTTATGGGACATCTGATGCCCTCTTTTGGCCCCTGTAGCACCAGGCATGCATGTAACACACACACACACACACACACACACACACACACACACACACACACACACACACACATCCATACACATAAAATAAATAGCCCTCCCCAAAAGACCAGGAAAAAAGGGAACAGAGAACATCAGAACTCCCAGCAGCAAAGGACAGACAGGATAGTGAAAAAGTATTTAGTTCTGCCAGGATAAGTATTTAGTAGGCAGGTTAAGGAAAATGACATAAAAGCTGTAACCGGGTGTCACGGTCTGTCTTTAGAAAGAGTATAGGTTTATTTAGCTCATAGTGCTGGAGGCTGGGGAACTCGGAAGCAGATAGTGAGGGCTTCTTGTTGCATCATACTGCGGGGAAACATGGGAGAGGCCATCATTTGGCACCACAGGGTCAACTGTCCTTCGCCATCTCAATCTCATCACAAAGCCATTTTTGTAATAATCTCTGAATACGCTAATGGATTAGCTTTGAGATAGAAAACAACATAAAAAATAGAAACATTAAGTAATTTTGAGTTATATAGTTTGAGTTACTTGACTAGACTGAGTAATAATTAATATGATTTAACTTATGTTTTTAAATATGTCTCAACTTTTTTATTAGCAAGTGAAAAAGTGTTCTTTTATTTTTGGTAGGAAGGTTTTAAAACTATTTGGTGTTTGATTAATAAATTTGGTCAAACTGTTTCCTTGTATGTTTTCTGATATGGCTTATCAGTAATTTAATTTTAAGCATGATTGAAATGCTGCAACCAACTTTGCAAAACAATTCCAGATTTCACTGTCAATACGAACAGTGTCCTAAATATTTACACACTGATGTAGACAATAACTGGCTGAAAAAGTAAAGGACTGACTGGTGTATGCCTGGAGGAATCAGTTAGTTTTGATATGGGAATAGTGAGGTTTTAAAAAAGATTTATGTTTGTAATTTTATGTGTATGGGGGCTTTTTGTCTGCATGCATGTAAATGCATAACATGTATGCTTGGTACCAAGGAATAGAGAAGACAGCACAGGATTCCCTGGAATTGGAGTTGCAGATGGCTATCAACCATCATGCAGGTGCTCACAACTGCTCCTGGATCCTCTCTCTGCAAGAATGCAAGTGATCTTAAGCATTCAGCCATCTCTCCAGTCTCTGTTAGGGTGTATTTGAGAGTGATGGAGACTTCCTTGGCTCTTGCGGAACCTGGCTTGGGAATCTAGAATCCCAGAAAACTCAATGGCCTCCAAAGCCCTCCCATCCCTAAGCATATAGCTTTCAACGTTTTGTCTTGCAATTTCAAAGCATGAAGTCTATGGACTACAGAGCATGGGACTTAAAGAAAAGTTTATAATAGATATATAAAGGTGAATGAGAGAGAGAGAAAGGGAGAGAGAGCGAGAGCAAGAGAGAGAGAGAGAGAGAGAGAGAGAGAGAGAGAGAGAGAGAGAGAGAGAGAGACCTAAATAACAGGAAGGGTTCCAAAGGGGTCCCAAGAAATAGAGTACTGCTATTCTGCTATTTGGGGGGTTTTAAAGAGATGTGTTGACAGACACTTGAGTGAGGCATGGGGAGGGGGATGAGCTGAACAGCCCAGATGATCCAACTACAAGATGTTCGAATTTCTTCTCTTTTTCAGCCAAGCCCTCACATGCATGAGGACAGACAGAGGTGCTCATTTAGAAGACATAGCAATGGAATGGGAACCAGAGCTCTCTTCTTCCCTCTGCCTCAGGCAAGGACATCCTCAGAACTGTTTGACCTTGGTGTTCCTGCTCCTTTCTGACCAGTTTCTGTCTCCTGTTGTCAACCCTTTATCTGTTGCTTGCTGGCATTTTCTCTTTATATATCTTGTATATTAAGGAAAACATGTAAATTGATGTGAATATGCATTTTTCCTCTAATGACACTGATGCTGAAATCCTATAGCATATCTTTGCTGCATACCTCAAACTCATTACATCTTTCTCCTTTTATTTTTTTTTAAATTTTGATCATATTCATTCCCCTACTCCAACTCCTCTCTCATCTTCCCCACCTCCCTATCCACTCAAGTTCATGTTCTTTCTGTCTCTCTCCTTCCCTCTGCCCCCACTCACCACAAACAAGTAAAAAAACATTTTTTCTATCACACTTGCTACTATGCATCTTCTGTTTTATAGGTCCCCCATGTATGTCTACTTTATAAAACAATATTTTGATGTCTTCTTACAATTGTGTTTTCATTGCTTAATTTGGAGTTTGAGTCCTTAAATACTACCGAAATCCAAGAATGACTGCAAATGTTGTTATATTTGATGCTCCCAACCTTATTCTTGTTAGGCAAGGAGAGAGCCAGACAAATTAATTAAAGATCTTTTTACAAAGCAATCAAATTGATAAGAAAGACCTGGAGAGTCAATCAGGTTTCCATGCTGTGCCTGTTATTATGGTCTATGTCAATGTTTAGAACTGTCCCATGAAAGCACATTCCCCCCCCCCCCGCGCCCCCCAAGGATTTTGCTACGGATACTTTATACTCATCTCTAGCACTTTTATGATGTTTCGAACCTCCAAATAGTCTTAAACTCCCTAAGCACAAAAGCTGCCGGAAGGGCAATTGAGAAATGTACCACAAAAATTACTGGGCATCTGTAGAGTATTATCACTCCCATAAACATTCCCTGATGCTCCCCAAGGAGCATGGTGGGATGCTGTTTCCTAAAGGTTTTCAGAAGTTCCATGAAGTTAGCACATTTCTGTGCTGCTGGGCAAGTGTGTTGGCTGTAAACGAATTTCTAAAGTCCAAGGCAAAGGGAACACTGGTGATGAAAACTCTCCGAGACCTTTGTCTGAACGACACGAAGGCTCACTTATCACAAACAAACCATTTCGAAGCAAGGAACAATTTTGTTGACTGTATTTAAAGACGGAAACACTCAGTTCCCAAATGTGATTTCGGTTTTCTAAAGGACAGTTTTATTCTTTTGTGTCAATGCCTTGGCGACTATGTCTTCGTGGTTCTGTTTTGTTTAGAAGGATTCTTTGGCGTTGTGTTCTTTTAGAGAACATGAAAAAGAAAAGAACAAGCAACTGAAGCGCCCTCTGATGGGCCCAGGTAGCAAACAGACCGGGGACATCTCTAGGGGACAAGCAGGGAGTGGCCAAAATTGGTGGAGAGTTTCAGATTCAGGCTCAAAAAATTAAGCGCCGGCCCCAGTCAGACTCACCCATTCTTTGTTTTTGTTAGAGAATGTCTATTTTCCATACTGATTTTAAAAATTTCTTTTGAAAGTTCTGAAATGCCATTGATAATAATGATAGTCTCTGGAATTAGGAATGAGATTTTTTTCTATTTCTGAAAAATAACCTTGAATTCTATTATTTAGCATATGCCTGCCTTTTCTTTGACGGCTACTGCTTCTAAAATTGTTACTATGCTTCCCAAGCTCATGCTGTTGGGTGGGCTTGTAGAGGTATCTGTCTATTTCTTTGAGATGGGTGTTAGGAATAAGCGCATGGGGGACTTTGGCAAATTCCATGGTGACCAAGGTGGAGGAACATGACGTGCATGGCAGGCAGAGAGAATGTAATGAGAAGTTTTATTAGAAAGGGAAGGGGAGGGCGAAGGAAAGAGAAAAGAGGTAAAGAGATACAGAGGCAGAGGGAGGACAGAAGAGAAGAGGGAGACAGGGAAAGTCCTGTCTGCCCCAGGGGAACAGCTGGAGAGAGAGAGGGAAACAGAAGAGAGCATAAGTGGATAGAGGTCTTTCTTTCTTTCTTTCTTTTCCGATTTTTTTGAATTAGAAACAAGATTGTTTTACATGTCAATCCCAGTTCCCTCTCCCTACCCTCCTCCCCTACCATCCTCCAAAATAAAACCCTACCTATCATATATCCTTTCTGCTCCCCAGGGAGGGTGAGGCCTTCCATGGGGGGTCATCACAGTCTATCATATTCTTTGGGATAGGGCCTAGGCCCACCACCATGTGTCTTGGCTCAGGGAGTATCCCTCTATGTGGAATGGGCTCCCAAAGTCCACATCTATGCTAGGGATAAGTACTGAACTACTACAGGAGGTCCCGTAGATTTCCGAGGCTTTTTCACTGAAACCCATGTTCCTGGGGTCTGAATCAGTCCCATGCTGGTAACCCAGATGTCAGTCTGTGGACCAAGAGCTCCCAGTATTCAGGTCATCTATTTCTGTGGGTTTCACCAGCCTGGTCTGGACCCCTTTGCTCATCACTCGTCCTTCTCTGCAACTGGAATCCAGTTCAGTTCAGTGATTAGTTGTGGGTGTCTGCTTACAATCTAAGCAACAGAGGAGAGGCTACCTTAAATGCCCTCCCCTGATAATGAGTTTGATGACTGACTTATATGCCATCCTATAGCCTTCACCCAGCAGCTGGTGGAAGTAGGAGGTCTTTCTTTTAAAGGGGTCCTTTGCACCTGGGTCCACTTCCTGCCCACTCACCCAAGGGCTAGTTTCACCTATACCCAGATTTTCCTTCCTTCCTTCCTTCCTTCCTTCCTTCCTTCCTTCCTTCCTTCTTTCCTTCCTTCCTTTCTCTCTCTCTTTCTTTCCTTCTTGTATTTCAATTTCTTTTATTGTAGTTTTAAATTTATTTTTTTATTTTACATTCCAACCGAGCTCCCTCTCTCTTCCCTTCTCCTCTCCCTACTCTTCCCCTTTCTATCCTTCATTCATTCCTCAGAGGTGATAGGCCTTCCTTGGGGAATTAACAAAGTCTGGCATACCAAGCTGAGGCAGGACCAAGCCAGTCCCCCCTGTATCAAGGCTGAGCAAGGTGTCCCACCATAGGGACTGGGATCCAAAAAGCCCTTTCATGGCCCTGTATACCCAGCTTCTGTATGCCCTGGAATTGAAAAATAATTACACACTTGAATGGTTGTAAAATTGAAAAAAATATAGGACAAGGTTTCAAAGATATTCAGTATATTTATAACATGGTGAAACATTTATAATATGGCTCCAATTTATATTTATAAAGTATTTGTATATTGTAACATGGCTCTTCATAGAAAATGTTCTTTAGATCTACTTTCACCTTTAAACATAAATTCTTTACTCTGATGCCAGTCCCATTGGAAAAGTGAATTTATCTAGGCAAGGGCATCCTGTCACTTGCTGTGGTGATCTGAATGGAATTGCCCCCATATTCTCATAGGGAATGGCACTATTAGAGGAGGTGTGGCCTTGTTGGAGGAGCTATGTCAAGGTGGAGGCAGGCTTTGAAGTCTCATATATGTTCAAGCCATGCCCAGTGTTTCAGTTCACTTCCTGTTACCTGTTGATCATGATATTGGACTCTCAGCTCCAGCACTATGTCTGCCTGCAAACCTCCCTGTCTCACCATGATGATAATAGGTAAAAGCTCTGAAGCTGTAAGCCATCCCATTAAATGTTTTTCTTTAAAAGAGTTTCTGTGGTCATGATGTCTCGTCACAGCAATAGAAACTCTAACTAAGACACTTGCCTACCCTTTCTCTCCTACCAAGAGAAAAAAAACATAACAAAACAAAAAAACCTCTCTGTCATATTTGGTTGACAATGCATTGCCTATTGGGGTGAACATGGGAGGTCACAGACAGTTTAATTTGTGTGCTTTTTCTGTAGTGATTTATCTAGAGTAGGTATATGACTCACTCCTAGAAAATGAATAACAGGGAAAATGAGAAAGACTTCCATGACATGGTTTATTCTTTTAAACACCAACAGAAAGACATATGGACCTTTGTTCCCACTAATTCCTTCTTGATTGGGACTTTTATGTGTGGGTGGGTGTGTTCTGCATCTTTCCATTCATCTTATAAACATCTAGGCAAGGAAAAGCTCAGCTTGTTGCTGACCCAACATTGGTGTGTGTGGCACAATCAGACTGACCCCAGAACAATGGAGTGCCTCTGCCCTGCTTCTATACAGTAAAATAACAAACCTTTTCTGTTTAAGCCACGGTTAATTTTGTATTCTGACATTTGCTGCCAAAACATCCAACATGATTGATTCATTATTTTAAGTCTTCCCTAACAATGAGCTCAATTAAGCTCCTGAAATTTTGTTTGGAGTAAGTTCTCTCAAACGATTGAAATCATGAGTGAAATTATAGTGTTATCCAGATGGGGATTAATGTGACATGGCAATGCATAATCTTGGAAAGAGCCAATTGAGTTTTAATTTGTGTGAGAAAGGAGAACAGGGTGGTTTCAGCAATGGAAAATTAAGTTTCATATCTGTGATATATGTTTATGCATTGGTGTACATGCTCTGTACAAATGTGCATTTCATGCATTTAAGTAGATATTGTTCAGGATATGTTACACTAGGAATTAAGGGAGTTGATTTTATTTTTGTTTTTTGTTTTTTGGACTCTCAGTAATAATAGCTCTAGTCTACAATCTAAAGATTATGCTCTTGGGTTTCACTAGGAACCTTCAGTTTCCTTCCTTGGTGCTTGCTTCAGCATGGAAAGAGGTGCAAAGTTATTGTGATTTTTTTTTAACCTGCTTCTTTAAGTTCCTAGTCTGATAAACTACGTTCCCTGCGTTTCCTGTGGGAAACTTCCCACAACTCTTAATTTGAAAGTAATCCTCCTTATACTGCTGTTGGTTCTAGTTTGTGCTATGCTAGCTATTAAAAGTCTGTGCAGGTGAGCATTTATCAGTTTGGTTGAATGTTTTCTGGAACCTTCAAATGACCACCATTGAGACTGGACTTCTCTCAGCTGTGTGCTTTCCCTAACTATGTTGTATGGCACAGAGAGCCTTGTCCTCTACTCAACTGTCTCTGAATTACATTGTTTTCTGTTATTGGTTAGTGTGTCTGGCATTTCCTGCATTATTATTCTTTTGGACATTATTGCAAATTTTTGACTACGTAGCAGAGACTGTAGCTCCTGCATTTGTGAAGACACAACCCTTTCTTCTTTACTGAACTGATCTCATACTAAAAAATGAAGGCATATTTGTCTGAATAAATAAACAAATTATATTTAGTGAAATTACAGAACATACCCAGTGCTTTTCAGTATAAAGGTCATTCATTTAAAAAATTGTCCTTATGCAAACACTCCAGCTTCAATAAGTTATTAGTTTTTACATCCATTTCATACTTGATAACAAGAGCTTGGAAAGTTCCGAAGGCAAGCCCAGGTCATGTTCCTTTGAAAAGGCAGATTCTGGCTCTAAACTCAGGTTTCCTGATCCTAACTCCTTCCCAAAAATAGGATATTTGATCTTTATTTTATTTCAGCATTGTCATTACCTTTTAAATGACCTTTTAAGAATAAGTAATTTTCAGTATAGAATTTGTCAAATCTAGCCAGCTAACCTGGCTAATACTGACTATCTCATAGAAGTGAGTTAACCCATAAGTGGCCATCTTATGGAAGTCAGGGAGCTTGTGAAGCCAGTTATCGCAGCAGGCATCTGATGTCTTCACTGAAGTCTGTGAGCCTATTTCGAAAGCATCAAGTTCTCTTTAAAAATGTAGAAAAATTATCTATCACATACTAAGAACTCACAGAAACCATTTGGAAGATGTGTTGATGTTGTGAGCAAAATCAGTGTGTATATAATCAGAAAGCCTATTGACACCTGGGGACTATCTTTCTTTACCTGTTTTCTCTGCAGATGGCAGTATTCTGCATACCTGACTGTCAGGCTTTCTTGGTGGTCCACACGTGCATAGCCTTCATTCCATTTTAATTAACCTCAAGACTCTGGTTTACAAAGCAGAGCAGGCTCCCTAATTATTTTCATAAAACCAGTGATCTTGTAAGCCATCAGAAGCCATGGCTAAGTCTCAAATAAGTGTGTATACTAGAAAATTTAACAAAGTAGTATTTTCTTTAGTGAGAGCTTTCTTTTATATTCTTTAATTTTATTGAATGGTGTTGCAGTTAGCTGTGGAAACTACTCAGGGGCTAATTTGTTTTTCTTTTTGTGCTGCTATTAATCTACCAATATGTTCCTTAGAGTACATTAAAGAAATCATGCCCCAAGGTAGCGTTTTTCATCTCTATAATGTATGTGAAAAGTTATTCTTGTTTTATCCTCTAAGGAGAGCTAAGGCTTGGAATTGAATTCAATGTTACTCACAGGCTGGCCTTGACAGTGAAGGCCCAGGATTAGCCTCCGAATCAAAGCTTCATTATGGAGATAAAATGAAAGAGACTTTACCACTCTTTATGCAATTAAATGCAATCATTATTAAGAAAAAAATTCTGCATAGCTGTCAGGTTGAAGAAAATCTTTCATTATCAGTAATCCCTTTATATCTTTAACATGATTCTTGACTCCAGTCTGAAAATGACAGAATTTTAAACATTCCTCGGTAAATAGTGCTTCTTGGTGGCTTTATTCTCAAGACTTCAAGTTCCTTTTTTACTGAAGGACCCATTCACATGGCTGAAGTGCCATGTCTTGGTCATTTGTCTGTTCAGTGGCTCATAAATAAACTTCAAATAGCCAAGGGAGACATAAAATGTCCAGTTTACATTCAGAATTTATACAAATGAAGCAATAGCTTTAAACCAAGATTTGAGATGGGGCATTCTCATATAATATGCATATTGGAGTGGAGATGAGGCTGTTTTTTAAATATTTCTATTGTGACTATGGATGAGTGAGTGGTAACTAACCTACTTGACAGTATCTAACAATTTTTTCCAATTGTATTAATTGGGCTTAAATGTACTTTTAATCTGATATTGAAATTTTTCTAAATGTCAGCTGACCCTGAGTTAAAGAAGGTCAAATAGACAGACACTTTTTGTGAGTCCTTAAAACTCTACAGATTGGGTGGAACTCAGTAATTCTCTAAAGTCAGGGTTGTGGGAGTGTTCCTGTCAGTCCCATTGTACATAGTTCTAACTCTTTTGAAGACAGAGAACAAATAATGGGTGATTTCATAAGGTGCTTCCCTTGGGAAAGTTGTTTTACTATTTAGGTGAGGGTATTTCTCTCTCCAAGATAAGGCTTTGACTAAGGATTAGATGTCTTTCGTGTCCCTGTGCTATCCAAATCTCCCTTCCACATAGCACATAGGTCTTTGATTATTCTGATCAAATAGGACCCTACTCCACAGCCTATCAGGAGTCATCATCATTAATTAGCAATTTGTAAGGATCCTCATGGGACAACTCATTCTGATTATCTCTGTGTTCCTGCTCCCTGTGACTGTGATGACAAGCACCTTGTTTTCATAGTGAAGTGCTGCCATTTAGCCTTTCCCACTCTGGAATCTGGCATGCCATCCTCACTAAACTCAAATCTATATTGAAGTGGAATATTTTAGATTTTCACTTGGTGTAAAAGCAGCACCTTGCAGGGTGTTGGATGAGTATTTATATTAACACCTATATTTTTATTTTTTCAGTTAGAAATAATTTATACCTTGCAGCACAGACACAAAATAAAAACTAACACTGCAATGCCTTTATTCAGAATTGTTTCTTAATATTCATATATTTCCTTTGTCATTTTAGCTCCCTAAACATTCAATAATAAGTTCTGTAACCTCCTGGCCTCATACCACTAAATCACTATTTCCGAAGAAATTGTTATGTTCTCACCTATCCAGTTAGCATCTCCTGCAAATTTAACATGAATCCACTGTTATGTAATCATTAGTCCATATTCTGTTTCATCATTTAACCCAGTGTTGTCCTTCAGTAAGCCTTACATTTAATTGTCACATTTTCTCTCATTTAACTTGGATAAGTTATTGTATTAGTACTTAAATAACTTATAATCACCCTCATTTAAGAAATAGAATGTGAAACAAAAGAGTGTTTCTTATTTTAAGTTTCTTTATTCATAACTGGATATAGATGTGTCATCCTTCCCAGAATATTACATATGGGATGCTGTGACTAAAAATGTTCTGAAGGTATCAAACCAAGAGACCATGGGTATCCATCTCCATTTCATTTTAAATTAATGATGCATATGTCTATGTAGGGGTGTCCACATGTGCATATGGAAGCTAAAGATTGATAATTAAGTGTTGTTCTTCACTTTGTGTTTTTTGGAAACATCTTGTTTTTTGAGGCTGTTTCTGACTGAATCTGTCTCACACCAAATTGGCTAAACTGCTGGCCAATGACTTCCAAGGATCCTCTTGTCTCCATTTCCCTAGTCCTGGAGTTACAGATCTATAATACCACACCCAGATTTTACATAGTGTATACAGAAATGAACTCATTTCCACAGGCTTGTTTCTTAGTGGTAAAGGATTAGAAGGTGATATAACTTATTATCAATTGCCCAGAGAACTCAAATGACAAAGCATATAGAATAACATGTTAGGAGGTAATTCTGAGAGTTAGATAGATGGCTCAGAGTTATTGAGTTGTTGGCCAGTGAGGTCTAATAGATCCATAAATATTACAGACAAATAATGCCAATGCTGTTGCTTCCCTTCTAGGACTTGATTATTGAGACCCTGTTGCTGAAGGCACTACATATTTTAATTATTGAACATGGGTATCTCAAGCTGGTATGATCGATAAATGTCATCCCTACAGGCTCACTTTCTTAGTGATGGAAGCTACTATGCATACTACTGGGGAAGAAAAGTAATCATCAACCTTGTCTAGCTGTGAACCCTGCAAGCTACAATAATGACTGGACTGGCAAGAGATACTCACTGGTCAATTAGTGCCATAAAACATAATGGGAATAAACAATTCACTTTCTAAAAGGTTTAAGTCACTGTTCAAAAGACAAGACTCATCATTGGCAACACTGTCATAGACAGGTTGTAGGTTCTAGCAGGAAACCTACCTTTATTACTCTGCTAAATGGACATAGGATTACCCTGACTTCCAGGGACTTATCATTAGACCCTTAGATTCGTACATCTCTCAACCCTCATCAGAGAAGCTTCTATGTGGAGTAGATGGCAATTACTATCTGACCACAACTGGTCAAGTTGCACATAATAAGAGAATAAGGAATACTCTTCCATAAATGGAGCATCTCTCCCATCCCCTTTCCTCCAAAGGCTCAGGAACAGTTGTGGAAGAGGGAGTGGAAAGAGTATAAGAGCCAAAGATGATGGATGACTATAAGAAAACAGTGTCTTCTAAACATAACAGGGTAGACATATATATGAATTCACAACTGTTGTTGATGGCATGCACAAGACCTATGCAAGCTCAAGGAAAACCAAACCAGCATGGAGAAGTGGGGTAAACTTAAAGTCCCACCCCTAGCCAAAGAGCTAGTGACATCTTTTAGCTGCTGGGACATGACTCAGTTTTCTTTAAAAGTATAAATCCTAGGAAGTCTCCAATACTTTAATGGAAGGCATGAACACCACAAGTTGTACTAGATGGACAGGAAAAAAGGACATAAAGTTGGGTGGGTAAGAAAGTGGGGGCTGGATCTAGGAGGAGTTTGGGGTATGGGATGTTTATGATCAAAGCAGACTATATATATATATAAAATCTTCAAAGAACTAAATTTGAAAAAAATTCAAACTAAAAGTATAGCAGTATTATTGCTTGCTTTTGTGTCAGATACTTACCAACTGAGACATCTCCTCAGATCCTGCATTTGTTTTTTTGCATCAGTCAATGGTGTTTAAGTTCTGTATGAATTAGTTACTTGTTTTCACTTTAGTAGAAAATCCTATGTTTTTTATGGCAAAGGTAAAGCCTGATCCCGAGATATGCTTATTGGTAGGATTTTTGGTAATGAGCATGGACAAACTTATTGGATGCATAGTGACAGGCTTGGCTACCAACCTGGTCCAGTTACATTGGAAAAGGGTATCTTTGATCTTCTCTATTGAAGCTTCATCCACATATTTCTGCTAATAAGCCACCAAGGTAGTAGAGATGGATTGTTCCATACCGTTAGTCTGGGTACCAAGAGTACTACCCTTCCCATCAACTAGGATGTGCATCCAGCAAATCAATCCCTGCCCAGAAGCAGAACAGGCTCCAATACCTTTCACTCAGGCTTTCCCAGCTCCATTGTCACCAAGAGATGATTGTTCACTTTCATGAGGCCATTTCTTAACTTGTGGTGCACCAGTTTGTGGCTGAATTCTTGTATGCAAAGACCTGTACAGACTGCAGCATCTTGGACAATATGGGTGTGAGAATGAACCCACTCTCCTCACCAAAAGAAAAGACTAACTACTTGTTTTCAAATGTTTCAGTTAATAAGAAATCCATAGAGGGACAGTTTAAGATCATGCTGTTGTGTTCTTTCTCAAGCTTATAATCTGAATTTTGTCATTGGTTGATGGTTCCTCTCCATACTATGTTAACGTGTATATGACTGATTTCTTTCAACTTCTGCCGGCTCTCCACTCTTCAGTCAACCCTTGACACCCGAAAACAAGAGGGCCCCCCTATCCCTGATAATTTTCTTATTTATTATTTTACTTGATTAGTTTCTACATATGTGTGTGGGTGTTGGGAATTGAACTCTGGTTCTCTGCAAGAGCTGCATGTGCTTGTGTACTCTGATTCATCTTGAAGGGACCAGCTCCCCACTTCGTTAGCCATAATAGCCGAACACGTGCTTGCCATGACCTTGCCTTGGTCACTAAGAAGTCAGATGCCTGCCTCATGGCAAGGAACCAATCAGAAGTTAGCTGGTGGCGCTATGCTTTACGGCTCTGGATGTGCTTTATCGACAAGTGCACAGCAATGATGTGCAGAGCATAGCAACCACCCTTCGAGGGCCTATGGGCCATAACAACCAGTTGACCAATCAACACAGGGCAAGCCCTCCAAGCCTGGAGCCACAACAATCCTGAGCCTGTGCGTACCCCTAGACACTCCCCTTACGCTGCCCTATAAGATCTCTATGCAGCCGATTGGAGCTGTCTTTCCTAGCCATCTGCCACAGCGGGTGGATGAAAGGCCCGAGCTAACATTAAACAACAATAAAGCCTCATGCAGTTTGCATCAAGCTTTCAACTCCGCATGGTGATTGTGGTGGCCGAGGTCCTGGGCTGAGTTCCCGAGGCCTGAGCTTTCCGGGGGTCTTACAGTCTCTCCACCTCCTCTTGCATTTATGTTATCAGTTTATTTCTACTTTGCACAGGAAATAGAGGGCTCCCTTGTGGCAAGACAGTAGAGGCATCAGGATTTATATGAAAGAAGACGGGTAACATCTTCCTATCAGAGATACAGGTGACAAATCAGAGCAAGCAGATGTCTTCTGGAGAAGGTAAATAGGTAAATGACATATAAATGATCAAAGCTCAGTGAGAGGATTTTTGGCATCTGTCTTCCAACATTTCTAGCCCATTCCCACCCTCAGGAATGCTTTTTTTGTTGTTCTTAATAAAATACCTTTAAGTCTACAGTTACCTATGTGTCCTTGATCAAGCCGTTGTCCTGGGACACAATAACTTACAAATATTAGCAGATGTATGTTGATCTGTTTCTATAACACCCAGTGCCTCCTTAGAAAGCCGAGTTTAGATTGAGCATAAAGGTAACATCAAATAAATCCATTCCATCCTTTTCTCTCTGAAATTCAAATTCCATTTTTTCCTTTGAATAATATTAGGATTCTCATCTTCATTTCCTGAAAGAGTCCAGACTCCAGTTAGTTCACCAAGCCAATATTTCATACCTTAATGGGAGGAATGGGTTGGCACCTGGAGAATATAATTTCTGGTAGACATACACATACTGTAATACTTGGCCTGATACATATATTTATTACCCCTGCATGTAGCTATATTAGAACTTGTTGATGTACAAAAATTTCAGCCTTTTGTTAATGTATATTTTAGCCAGGTTGTGAATTGATTTGATATGAAATATAACCTATCTTAGACCCAGTATCTGTTTCCTTAGAACAGCTGGCCTTTTTTCACAGGTGGAGAGCCAGTGAGGTAGAGTAGTAGTGCTGTCTTCTCTTTGGAAGGTGGCATTGCAGGGTTTCCAGATAAATTAGGGCTTGTTTTGTAGCAAGATCTGTTTCCTCTGGGCTTGAGAGTTGTGGATGTTCAAATTCACACAAATCCCACCAAAATGTCCTCAGTCAAGGTTTCCACTTTCTCTTGGGAAATGTTCTAGTTTTGACACAGGAGGCATGGCAATGTTTGCATTCAATTTCTGTTGTCATTTAACAAATCTAAGAACCAACTAGGTCAATTTCTGCATGTCAGTTTGGTGGCTGCAAGAGATCATAATAGATGTTCTGTAATCTTCTCGACATGCCTTGAACTCAGAATTTGAAACTCAGAGCTGGTTCTTTTTTCCCCTCCTCCTGCCTTTCTTCTTTCTTTTTAAACTCTCTAGTATAATGAGAAATAGCCAGAGTTCTGTACTCTTCATTCCATCCACAATGGTCTATCACAGGAGTCATTTCACCTGTCAAAACCATCCATTCAACAGGCAGTTTATTTCAAGTGACTGAAGGTGATAATATGAGTAACTGTGTGCTATGAGCTATGTGTTTTCCATTTTTTAATGGCACCCGGACCATCCTTGTTTTTAAAAAATGGGCTCTACCATCCCTTTACAATTCCCACCTATGAAGATTTTTTTTTCTGCAACTCCTCCTCCTCTTAATACCAGTCAGAATTCAATGTGAAAATAAAGCTTAGTAAAAATGTTTTTAAAGGAAGAGATTAAATAGAAACTTTAGCCTCTTATTAAGGGATAATGACTAGTTGAGCCCCTGGGGATGACTTCTTCAATCACAGACAGATCAGTAGGGGGCCTATTCCTATAAAACAAATACTGGACTTGGATCCTGGATAACATGATAATTCTACTACCATCAGTGACAGTTCCTTGTGAAAATTAAAGAAGCAGTGAAAACGCCAGTTCATAAATGAAGCAATTAATCAACAAACTCCCACGTGATCATTAGAAAAGCTATAACACAAGAAAATGATTTGGGTCTCAAATTTACCTTCTAAATCAAACTCAAGTGTAATTAAGATGAGGGACCTCATTTGCATCCTGCATCCCAGGCCTGAGAGGTGACTGATGTCAACAATCTTCTTGACTCTCAACTTGATTGACATTGGACTGCAGGTTGAGCAAAACAGTTGGCAATGTTTCATATGGCCCAACAGTAAGAAGTGGTACACAGATACACTCAGGCACTCATCAACCCAATAGTATCTTTTTAATGAGAGCTGTAAGCAGTAAATATTTGACTCAATTTTCATAGTGTGTATTTATAAATTATATCTCAGACAACTCTTAAATGCATGATGCTGATTTTCCCCAGAACTATTTAAGACATCTATTCCCATTTTATTAATATTATTAAATCATGAAAATATATAGTATCAAGCTCATGGCTAAAGTGATTTTTGAAATTCAGTCTTACATTTAATGGCAATGGAATTTTCCTTTCTAATGAATCTTTATTACATCAAAGTCCACGAGTTAGTAACTACGTATTACTCATTAATAGATTTGCATTTCAAGCACCAGGGGGCAGGAGAGGGTACTGGGGATGTAGCTCTGTAGTGAAGTATTTGCCTACCATGTACAGCACCCAGGGATCAATCTCCAGGACAAGAAAAGTAGAGGGGGTGTGGATGAGGGGGGGGAGGGGGGGTAGAGAAAGGGAGAGATGGAGAGAGAGAGGACCGAAGACATAGGAGGAACATTTCTATGGCTTTTGACCAGCAGGTAAGGACAATCTAGTCTTTCACAGTATGCTATGGAACATCCTATCTACCCGAGCTTAGAGAGTCTTACTTTCTTTGAAACTCGGCCAAACAGTATACAGTACACATTAATGTGACATAGTATCATGACTACTAACTAACGGGATACCTATTTGATTCATGTTAAAATATAGGTTTAGATATAAGAAGAAATTAATAATAACCAATTGGAAAATATAACCATAGGCTAATTTACTTTGAAGTTTAAGGACATTCATTTTAATATGGGGAAGTCAACTTTGTCTTCAAAGTTGTCTAATCCGGAGATGCAAATACAGAAGCTAACCTCCTCTGTGTTTTATTATACTTGGCTATCTCTTCTAAAGATACCTATCTCATTAACTGAAAAAAGATTTAATGAAAGGAAAAAAGACAAAAAGAAGAAATTATTGTAAAATATTTTTCAGGTGTCTCCATTAACCTTACTAGTTATTGCTGAACAATATTCCCCAAGTATTGGTGAGAGATGAATAATCTTGGAGTGAGAATTAGAGTATGAGGAATTTAAATTGTCTTGGGAAGAAGAAAAGAGAATATTCATAAATGGCATTTAGATGCAGAGTATTCATATGAATGGAAACCAGCTTATGAATTAATGGCATTCACTATGAAAAGTGTATCTATAGTTTTCATTTTTTATTTTCATAAACTTTTGGAGAAAATCGTGTTATGAGAAGTCTTCTTAAATACAGACAGTATGTGCCACCACTTGCCATGTAGTGTGGAAAAGCATTTTATCATAATGTCAAGGATGTCTGTGTTAGACCAGGATTGTAAGGTCACTGCAGTGGCCTTGGCATTCCTCTGTCATGTGGATTGCGGCTTCTCTCCTAGTTGCTGCTCTTAAAAAGAGTGGTTAGAGCCAGTCTGTTGACCTATGGCTTAATTGTTAAAGTTCCCAGTGTGAACTTCATTGGCTTTTCAGCATTTTTAATGTGTTAATTTCAAAAGTACATCTGATAAAAATCAATTTCTTGGATAAAGTCATTCTCGGTATAATCAGGAGACATATAATAAACTTAAGAACACAATTATCCTTTATTAAGTACTTGCTGTGTGCCAAATACTATAGCCAACAATTTGCAGGTATTGATTTAGCTCATTCTCAATGATTTTTTTCTGAGTGCAAGGCTGTTATTACTCCCATTTTGCAGGTATGGAAACAAAAACAGAAAAAGGTTCAGTAACTTGAGCAAGTATACATAGTAAGAAAAGGCTGATTTGCTATTTAAACAAGTATGTAAATGAGAGGGTATTGGATTAACATAAAAATGAAACAGAGGAAAGCAACAAAAGCCACTATAGCAGTAACAAAAATGCTTTTATAACCATTGTTCTTTGTGCACATTTGTTCATAAAATGTGCATTTTGAGTAACACATATTACAACAGCATATACCGAGGATGCTTTATTGATTTAGTTAGCTTCTCCATGATTGTACTTGTAGATCACCAGTCTCCTGTAATGGTCCAGAACCCCTTCGTCGTCTTTAAAAACATAAGTCTGGAGTTTTTCCAGAGAGGATTTTCAAGATACCCCACCAGATTTACTCAGGAAATTTCTAGAACTGGGAACAAGCAAACTGTGCCTTATTTGGTTCTCACTATTATTGAATGCACGTATGTAGACATGAAAAATATTTTCATACATGCATTCAGATAATGAATACTATATTTATATACTTTTATAGTATTTTGGCATAGACTATACATATTCTGATAAATGTCTCCTTAGATGATATCTTTTTGGTGTGTGTCAACTTCATAGAATGTATTTTCATAAATCTACATGGCTTTTCACTCCACACAACTTCTTAGTGCAATCAAGAGGCATGGTAAATTGTAGCCGAGCTCTTTCTGTGTCCCACCAGCCCACCCCAAATAATGACTTGCAGACTTATTAATTATGAAATCTCGACCTTGTCCCATTAGCTCTTATAACTTAACCTGTTTCTATCCATCTACATTTGTCTCAGGCATTTTTACCTTTCTTCATTCTGTATGTCCTACTTTCCTGCTTCCTCCATGCCTGACTTGCTGGCTCCTGGTGTTTCCCTGGCATCTCTTTTTCTTTCTTCCCCTCTGTTCCTCTAGCCTAGATTCCTCTCCTGCCCAGAAGCCCTGTCTATACCTTCTCCCTTGCTATTGGTTGTTCAGTTTTTTATCAGAGCAACCAGGAAGGCAAGGTTAAAAAAAAAAAGCAACAACACATCTTTACATAGTTAAGTGATTCCACAACAGTAAAGGTCTGGGGAAATGGCTCAGTAGTTAAGACAGCATTCTGCTTTTGCTATGGACCCAAGTTTGTTCGCCCATATCCATTTAGGGCAGCTCACAAAATTTTGTAACTCTAACTCCAAGGAATCTAGTGCACACGCACTAGACACACACACACACACACACACACACACACACACACACACACACACGTGTGCATATATATATATATATATATATAGAGAGAGAGAGAGAGAGAGAGAGAGAGAGAGAGAGAGTTGAACAGGACACAATATGATATCTTATAGCAAACATTTTGTAGGGAGTATATTGTAGAATACAAGAATAATTAACATAGTAGATATATAAGAAGGCAATTGTTTTACTTTATCATTGTCAAATATTGTTTACTCTATATAGTGATATGTTAAATACTTGTACAGTACTAGATATTCTGTAGGCTTATGACCACCAGAATCATCACAATAATGCCCTGTGCTGTGATGCTGCAGTGACTATGATGTCAGTAAGCAATAGGCATTATTTTTAAATTCTGTTGTAACTTTATGGAACCATAGTCATATATGTGATCTGCCATTGACTCATATACCAGTATGTATCAGAAAAATAAACAAAGTACCATACATACTCCTACATACTAATTACTTTAAATAGTTCATAGGTGATCTGTAAGACATATAGTGACAGACACTTTAAATGCCTCTCAGTTACTAAAAGTATAATATAAAAAATATGAAACCATTTTACATTTGTCACATTTTATATATGAGAAAGAGCATAAAACTTGCACTTACCAAAGCTGGGACTATAAAGATAAATAGCCAATTTTTAGAAGCCAGTTTTACCCAGTAAACTAACTACAGCAGAAATAAATGGCAATTATTCACACAAGTGCCTGCCAAAATTGTAAGTGCCATGGAAGTGACACAGCAGCTATGAGAGGGTGTCCCAGGTAATTAGGACTCTGAGACAGTGACCTTGAAGCTGATATCCTAAAGCACCTCAGAGAGGAGAAGGCATCTTTAGAAACCAGAGATTGTATGCAAGGACCAGGAAGAGCCAGAATTGCATAGAGACCTGTTTGTACCAACAGGCCAGAGCAAAGGAATGTCAGACACTGGGAGCTGAGGCTGGGAAGGGGCAGGGGCACAGTGTGTTGACTATGGAAGGGAACAGTGTGTTTACTCTGTACATTGTATAAATTGTGTAGGCCATTCTAACTTCACTGTAAGATTTTAGTGGCAGTGTGATATGACCCTATTTATGTTTATGATAAAACTCCTGTTTGAAGTTCGTACTTCCTTGGTAAGGATCATGATGCTAAACAGAACATTTCTGAAAAAAAAAAATAGTTCTATTACTGGGTATTTTCTTTGCTACTTTAACTAATTCATTTTTACCAGAAATACCACATGGAACATAGTTATGAATACAGAACCCACATACATTAAATACATGTCATTGTTAATAAATGTGATAAATATAAGCCAAGTTTATAAAATCTTTACATTTTACACTGAAATAAATTGAAGGATGTACAACTGAGATGATATTAAGTTCCTAAAAGTGTTATTTACAAAATCAGTATGTTTCTTTTAGTAGTTTCCAAAACTACCTAGCATGCAACTTTTAAATAATATTAACACATTTAGGCATTTCAACATTGTTTACGGTAAGTAGTATGAATACAGCAAAACACAAGCAGGTTAATTAGTACATGCATCCATGGTAGGATTAACAAACTGATTCAAGTTTACTATTTTGTCCATATTTTAAATCTTATAAACCAAGAGGCAAAGAGTAGTCATCATCATTTTAATGCAATCAGAAAAGAAAGGACACCTGCATGATCTCTTACAATCAAACACTAAAAATAACAGATTCTTGGATACTAGTTCTTAAAAAACTATCATTCAGCTAAAGAATTTGACTACCTTTAGGGTGGTCATTGTTATTGAAATACACAAGTTGTCTTTTGGAATCAGAAGTTAAAAAAAAAAAAAATCCGTGGCCTATAGCACCGGTTTAAGAGCATGCATCATTGCTCTAACAAAGAATTTTTCTCTTTTCGGGCCAGCTAGAAATCAGCAGGATGCAGCGCGGTACTGTGAGAGCCGGCTCGTGGTCCAGCAGCGCTCCCAGGAGGACGATGGCAGAAATAGCAGGCTCACAGGCTGGCTGAGCAACTCGAGGAGCCACATATCCAGAGAAGGCTCAGAGAAAAAGCAGGTACTGCAAGGCAAGTGTGCAGGAGACAGTCCAGACAGCAAGAGATGCATAATTATGAGGCATCTAGTGACCCGAGTAGCTTTTGACCACTGAGAATATTACAAGAAACTAGAGAAAGAAGGTAAAAGAAGCAAGTTTGACTTATAATAGGAAACCCTTAAAAATTTGAATACCCAGGACACCCGCCTAATATTTAGATTCCATGGTAACCATTCACTGATGCCGGTTTCCTAAAGCCATGCTACATAATCTGCCACCTGTCTGCTTGGAAAATAAGAAGGAAAAGTTATTGTGATCATGAATGCCTGTCCTGCTTGTCAGTTTATCACAGATAAATTAGGGGTACAGCCAAAGTTACCACTGGAGTCTCAATATAGTGTACAGACTGTTAGTTCTTGTTTTAAGATAAACTAGAATGAGTAAAAAATGAAAATATAAATGGAAAACATTACCTGTTAGGTGACTCTTCTTTTGATTATACAATGCAATTATTGTTTTACTTGGAGATAGCTGAAGAGGTGCCGCTGAGGTACTGGGAAGCTTGTGCTGTAAAGGCAAGAGTGAGGAATGAGTCGGAACAATTTTGCCTTAGCAACAGCGGGTTGCTGTAGTTGGTATGATAGGGTTATCATCAGGTCAGGACAAGTAAATGCAAAAAGGGCTGCCCAAGTCTTCCTTCTCTGAGGGTTTTGGTTTTCTGACCTTGCCCCTTGATAGCCACAGAGCATGTTTCATGATGTTAGCCCAGATGCCAGCTGATGAAGTGTGAGTTGATACTAACCATTTTTTGATCAGTGCTAAAGCTATTGTAGTTTCAGAAGGTTGTCTTTTTCACTTACAAGCCACGGGAGCATTTGAAATCGTAGTCCCAAAGATGAGTTATTTTCATACATTGGAAGTAGCTAATAGCTATGAAGACTAAGGTTTTATGAAGCACATGCCTTTATGCCAAGCATAAGGCTCTACTTATATAAAAAAGAGACCCGGTCTTTCCACTTTATAGATCTTTCCACTTATAGATCTTGGAGGATGCATTTTTAATTCTACAACAGCAATTGATTGTGTGATTTTTAGCTTGGGTTAGGTTAAAGAGGCAAGTGGTCTAGGTTGTTTAACGCTTGGGATGGAAAGACAGGTGTCTGTTCTTTGAGTCACACAGCCTCAGAATAAGGGATCCTTGGCAATAGCTGGAATGGGGCTGTGGTGAGGATGGAGATGTTAGGTGACAGTTTCTGTGTGTTACACAGGATTCCAGTTCGGTCTTCGTGTCAGAAGAAGCAGGTGTTATTCACATTTGACCTCAGGAGACCTGAGGCTAAAGTGCAGTTTAATCTTCCACTGCCAGGGTCACACAACCAAGAATATATGTTTTGATGTATTTCTCTCACTTAAAAACGTAGACAGTGGGAGAGTTTTAGAAAGAAATAATCAAAACGATCAGGACTTCGACATATAGAAGTAGTAATTGGAACACCCAGAGATGCGGGTGGTTAGAATTGTGATGGAACTCATTAATTGTGATCCTCACCTCTCTTTGTACTTTGCTCTATTATTGGGAATCAGCAGCCTTTGTCTGCTCAGAACGTTGCATTGATTAGACCTGAGCCAGAAAGGTGAAGCTGTGTCAGCGACAGTCTCCTACATCCTCTTTAAAAAGAAGGGTGTGTGTGCGTGTGCGTGTGCGTGTGTGTGTGCGTGTGCGTGTGCGTGTGCGTGTGTGTGTGTGTGTGTGTGTGTGTGTGTGTGTGTGTGTGTTAGAAGCTGTTTGGACTCAAATCATTCAGCTAAGACAGCAGAAAAATCTTCGCAGGGGGCAAATGGGAGGTGAGAGTAGCAGGAGTTGCTGCAGTCAGTGGGTACTCATCTGAAGGAAGTGTCTGTCTTGGGGGCAGGAAAGACTTGGCCTTCTTTCATTCATGATAAAATGCTGACATGGCTTGAATTATAGTTTTATGAACAGTGCAGTTGGACCACTGCTTCACCATATGGGACTGAGAGTGATAAATATTCTAGATATTGTTTTTTTTTTTAAGAAAGGAAAATTTAAATGTAGAATATGCTCTTTGTACGAATCATATTTTTATGAGGCTGCTGAAGAGTAGCTGAGTGTTGAATCAAATCACGAACTCTCAAGGCCATCGTAATCAAAGTAAGAAAAGTATATATTTGCTCAGGGAAACATCTGTTACGGAATTTCTCCCGAGTCTCATCAGGAGTTGGCAAGCTTTACAGCTTTAGCTATGTTTTCATTATTGGCTTGTCTGCAGAATAGTTTACATTAGTTGTCCTCCTATCATTAATTCACTAGGAAAGAAATATCCCTTCCAATGACCCTCCTTTCTTAATAATGCCCCCTATGAAATTCAAATAAGCAAGTCATTTGCTGGTACATATTTTATTCAGTTGTTTTCTTGTATTCTATGTGCTTGCATAGCTTCTGGAAAGGGAAGAAATAGTAAGTAGTGAAATGAGTGTGAACCTACCATAATATCTTCAGAAATTCCAAGAGCTTCTAAGGCTTGGTTCATAATAATCGCTACTTCAGTCTTTAACATTTCACTGAAACTATTGTGATGGGATCCATTACAACTCTTTTAATCCAAATATAGGTGGCCCCGAGAAAAACACATGCTTTTATGAAACTATCAAATTGGTAATAAACAATTGTGGTTTTGAGTCTGAAATGTCTCTACAGGCTGTTGTTTTAGAAGCTTGAAGGCATAGAAAGGGGGAAGTAGTTTACTATCCACGGGCCTTGAAATGTTAAGCCTGCCCTTGTCTCCTGCCCTGACTTTCTGCTTCCTGTCTACCATCATGTGACCATGCTCCCTGATGCTTGTATACCACATGCTCTTGCCATCATGGTCCGCACTGCTTCCATTCAGCCATGACTTTCTCTATGAGTTGTTTTTCTTGTTACCAAGACAAAAATACTCAATGGCAGAACTTAAGAAGGAAGGGCTTATCTAGGCCCCCAGTGGAATGCTCCAGTCTACTATAGTGGGACATGCATGGCAGCAGGGGCCGAGGCAGCTGGTCATATTGCATCTGGTGTCTGGAAGCAAGAGAGACGAATGCTCACACTCAGTTGCTTTCTCCTTGTTTTTCTGTCTGGAGCCTCAGGCCATGGAATGATTTAGTGTAATTCTTCCCTCCTTTGTTAAACTAATCTGGAAACTTGACTTTCTCACACATGTGTGTAGAGGTTTGTTTTCAAGGTGATTTTTGAACCTGTAAAGGTGAAAATCAATATAAGCAATATAAACTATCTTGCTTCCCCATTGTGATACTGAATCCCTCTTATAGCATGAGCCAAAATACACCCCCCCCCAACACACATAGTTGTTCCTGTCAGGCAATTTTGCTACTTACGTAACTCAAATGTAAGTAGTGAAGTAATTAAAGTGTTTGCTGGAAAAATCGAGGAGAAGGCATAAAAATCTTCTCTGACAGTGTTATATAAAAGATACATCACAAATGGCATACATAGAATGACTATATATGACATTAAAGTAAACTGACCAGATTCCTGTTATTTTCATCTAGGTCTCTATTTGGTGCTGTGTGTTGTGTGTCCCACAGCCAACATAATACTATATTGAAACCCTTAACAATGTCTGTGGCATGTAAATATATTGGAGTTTTGCAAGTAAATTATTCCCAATGCAACATTTGCTAACAAAGCAGTCTCTAAGACTCATGTGACTGGTAATGTGGAATAATAGTACTGTATCTTTCGTTAAAATTTTATGTAGTCAAACTGTTGCTATAACTCAATTTACCACATAAACAAAAAAAAGTAATATCCTAGGCATTTAGTTCAGTGTAGAGTGCTTGCCTATCACACCCAAAACCTTGAGATGGATATCCACAGCAGCAGCAGCAGCAGCATTAAAAAAAAATAGTATTCAGATGTGTAAAATATTAACCTGCAGTTGTTGATGCTATTATTAGGTGTCTGTGATTGTCTAAGTCATCAATCTCTGGCAAGCAGCTTTCAGAATGCTTGATGATATTGCAAGCATCAAGCTGTGTTGCATTAAGCAATGATGAATCTCTTTCCAGGTACAGCTTTGGCCTTTGGCTATCATAATGTATCACCATTTTGTTTACAAATGGGTATCCACTCTATTAAATGGCGATGGGGTGCATGAGATCTGACTAACAGGGAATGTTGGTACTAGCGAGGAGGAGGGCAAACAGCATAGTCAAAAGTGTAGTGAAAGCAGCCACAATTACTTGGAAAATAAACTATTTTGGTAAATTGAAATCACTGTGGTCTAGGTATTAAAGTGATTATAAGTATTGCTTTAAATTACATGCTGAAATCTAACATGCTTTACATATTGTACACAGATTGTTTTTTTCTTTGTGGCACAGGCAAATAAAACCAGTGCTTCATTCATGCCCAACCTGTGTTCTACACTGAACAACACCAACAGTCAAATATCCTGGCTGAAAACTTCAATTCCACCTTCAAAAATGACTTCCAGTATTCTGCCTAAAATCTCACAACATTATACATATATCTGACAATTTATAGATTTCACATGAGTCTCTTACAAATGTTAGGGTTTGATTCATCAAGTCCTCAGCTATTTACTGCCCAAGTTGTTATAGTTTTGAACAAAAAATGTCAATTTTTTTGGCTTGGAAACACAAACACACAATGAAAATGACATAATTTCCTCACTTTATGATGGAAAAAAGGCAAATGTATTTATACCTCAGCATCTTTAAAAATGATCAAAGATGTCATTTTATTCTTAAGGAGGAAGAACACTGTCATGCCTGCTGTTGCATTTGTTATTGAAATATTTTGCCTTGCTTTTGTTTTTTTCTATAATAGAAAGGTTTTCTTCAATTTGCATGATAAATGTAGGAAGAATCTCTCTTTCACCAGAAAAAAATTTCAAAACTATAGAAGTGTATAGAAACAATATCATTACCATCCCAGAAAATGTTATCAAATCTTTAAAGATTTGATAATTCTTGTATTCCAAATAAAGACAATAGACAGAAGGTACTACAGAACCTTTGAAACCTTCCCCTGTCTGATCTGTCTTTCATTCATTCTTGTTAATTAGATTATTCTTCAATTTCATTTCCTACATATATTCATTGTGATGTATGATTTATCCTTAAATATATTGTATTTTTTGCATTTTAGTGTTTATAAATATATGCATGTGTAATATATAGCACTATATAACTTACTTTATTTGTTCACTAGTCTACTTAGTTTTTACTCTGTATTACGTACATATGTTATATGTAACATGTACATATAATTAGGTATTTAATTTATTCTGTGTTGAAGATCAGATTTTATATTTGGAACATTCTGAATCATGCCTAAGAATTTTTCCCTACCTGGTTGTCAGAAAGACATTCCATACTTTCTTTAAAGAGGTGTAGGTATCAGATCTTTCATCCACCGACATGGATTATAAAGTATATTCCTAAGTTTACTTTTATAAGTAAAGTAAAACCTGTTCTTACAGTAACATTTATTGAAAATGCTATTTGCTCATTTTTCATGTCACCTCTGTTGTTGTGTGTGTGGCTTCCAAATAGTCACACATGTGTCTCTGTCTTCTCAATTTTTCTGCAATGGTATAGCTCCTACCTGTGTGAGGTTTGCTGTTTGTTAAGACAAGACCTTCAGAGCCAAGGAAGTTAAAGTGGCACCAACTTCACAAAAAGTTCCACTGAAATGTCACTTAGCCTGTTCTTTCTTACTTTAAAACATCTGTGTTTCATTATTTACCTCTGTAAATTTGTAAGTTCTCTGAAAGTATTCATTGAAATAAACTTATTAATCAATTTGGAAATATGTATATTTTAATAATTTTTATCAACAATCATAATTTTCTCCATATATTCAGACCTGGAGTTTTATTATTCAATATCTTATTCAATAATTTCTGTTACATTTATTGTTTGTTAGAAGAGTTAGATGAAGACTTTCTTTAATATGATATTTATTCAAACCATCTTTCCAGTGTGTCCTCAGGCTTGGATTTTAAAGATTTATTTTCATTTTTCAAATTGTGTGTATGAGGGGTGGTTTGAATAAGAATGGCTCCAGTAGGCTCCTATATTTGAATGCTTAGCCATCAGGGAGTGGCACTACTTGAGAAAGATTAGGAGGTGTGGCCTTGCTCTGATAGGTGTGGCCTTGTTGGAGTGACTGTCTCTGGGGATGGGCTTTGAGGTATCAAAATTCCAAGCCAGGCCCATTGTCACTCTATTTTCCTGACACCTGCTAATCTGAATGTAGAACACTTTCAGCTACATCTCCAGCACCATGTTTGTCTGTGGGCCACAGTGATGATAATGGACTAAACATCTGAAATTATTAGCAAGTCCCAATTAAATGTTTTCTTTTGTAAGAGCTGCCATGGTCATAATGTCTCTTCACAGCAATAGAACAGTGAGCAAGACAGTATGTTTGTACATTGGGTATAGGTTTGTGCATGTGAGGTGCCAGTGGAGGTCAGTGGCCTCCGATCCCCCCGGAGCTCAACTTACAGGCAGTTGTAAGCCACTCTGAGTAGGTTTTGGGAACCGAACTCATACCCTGTGCATGAGCAGTATGCACTTTTCTCCTTGAGCCATCTCTGTAGATCCCCAAACGAAAGTTTCAGAATAAAAAATAGTTTAAACCAATTTTATTATACCCTCCCCCCCCTCTCGTTTTTTGAGACAGCATTTCTCTGTGTAGCCCTGGCTGTCCTGGAACTCACTCTGTAGACCATCCTGGCTTCAAACTCATGGAGATCAGCCTACCTGTGCTTTAGCTTTGTTCACACTATGTTATTAATCTGGGGGCTCATATTCTTTTGTGCAACATTCTGAATTATTGCCAATGTCTTTACTATTATGTCTAATATTTTTCTGAAAATGTAGTTAGATACATTCTATTTCTTTATAATTTGTCTTTTGTGTCTATTAATTGTTTTAAGATCTTCAGTCTTTTTCTTCTTGTGATACAATCTATGTGAATTTATGATAACTCTATTCATAAAAATATTTATGTGGTAGACAGCCTGGCATCTTCAGGTGTGAAAATTTTATTGATTATTTTCCCATTTTCAGGATTTTTCTTGTACTAGCTTTAGTTGTACCAGTGTTTGATAGTTTCCTTAACCAGACTTTTTATTTTTACATATTTCGAAAGGTTCATACAGTATTTTTTAAACAACAACAAAATCGTTTTGTTCTAAATATAATGCCTTCATTTACTTACGCATTTTAATCAAACAACCTCAATTTAATTTTTTTGTTAGATTCTAGAAGTCTGTTCCCTGATCGTTCACCCACATTCCCTTTCTATCCTCTGTGTGCTCATATGGACTGAGTAACATATCCCCTGCCCAGGGCTTCCTGGATGATTTCAGGCTAGGCAGCAAGAGATCAGAGCCTGGGAAATGAAACTACCATATTTAATTCTCTAATTGTCTATAGTGCACCTCTGTCATTTAGTTGATCATTAATATAAACCTCCACAGTTCTTTCAGATGATGCTAACCACTGACTGTTCACACAGTGACCAGTAAGCCCACCTAGCTGGAAGTTCAACAAACACTTTTTGCAATGGTAGCAAAGAGATAAATCAGTCATAACTAAGCTATAGTCTTAGCCTAAGTCCTCTTTCTTCTCTCCTTTGACAATCTACTCTCAGAAAATAGTTTAAATTACATGTCATTTGTCAATTATCCTTCTTATGAAGTCATGAAGATAAAAAAAAATGCTTGTCTAAAATCATCTTATTTAGTCATTTGGTAGACTGTGAAATCCGCTGAATGGTTAAATCAGGATTTCTAAATTTAATTATTTTCATGTGGTATTTCCTACTCAGACTTGGTTTATTGACTTTTAGCAGTATATAAACATCATGATACTATATTGCATATTACTTGTGAAAACTCCTAATTAAAGATTAGAAATGTGTGTGTTTGTTTGTGTGTGTGTTGTTATGACATTTGTAATGTTTTTTTTATAGCATGTTAGTTTATTAATCTAAAAGGAAATCCTAAATGGGCCATATATTGGTATTTGGAGTAATGTCATCCTTCATTTGATATCATCAATGTTGATAAATCCTATGCACCAGCGTTACAAGTGTTTTATTTCCATATATAACATACTGTATCATTCAACTGCAGAGGACAAATAAGCAAAATATTGCAAATAGTCGGAAAGTTTGTTTTATTCATGAATAGACCCACTAAAATAATGAGTAATGTTGCATAATCTATAAGAAGACTAAAACAACTAAGTAATTAGCATTTTGGCAGAGGTTGGAGTAAAAGTTTATATCTAAGCATCTACAAGTGCTGACACAGAATTTTTGTCTTTTTTTGTGAGAAAAAAAGTGCTACACAGTAACTTAAAGTTTTAAAGAAAAAATAAGTTGTAAAGGTTTTTAAAATTTAAACCTTATCAGACCAGAATAGAAATTCAGAGCTCAAAGAGATTTTAGAAATAATCCAAGCCAATCACCAGCGTTGAAGCTGAGTCCCCAGGAAGCTAGCTAATCCTGAGGGAAAGCAGCACATTATACAGAAACAGAGGCAGTGGTTGACTGTGTTGGTCCCAGTCAAGCATCAAGTTTACAGCGTGTACTTTAGAAACCATGAAATGATAAGTTTCCTACAAAACTCACTGTATTGGCATCCTTATGGTTCCTTTGCCTAAGTCCATCTGCAGAACAGAATGGAGTGTTGTGACATTACTACATCACCTGGGGTTCAACAAGCTCTGCTGTCAGTTACTGAGAAGCAAAGGATAGGGAATTATTAAAAAGCAGCCTCGGCATTTCCCACCCTTTCTACTGTAATGATGACTCCTTATTCTTTATCTTGATCAACCTTTGTAAAATCTTCTTCACAGAAGGGATTTTATTGAGCATCTATTCCTAATCATAAACTATAGGCACCAGAATATCAGATACGTTGCAGTGAGGAGACCTATGATGTTCCCTTAACAGATATTTTATAATTGAAGTAGTCTTTGCATTTTTTAAAGATATATGACAGACTAGAGAATTGGCTCAGTGGTAGAGTGTTTGTTGATCTTGCATAGGACCACGTTAGATTCTCAGCACAACATGGTGGCTCACAAATATCAGTAACTACAGCTCCAGAGGACCATATTCATTTTCTGACCTTTGTGACCATGCAGAATACACACACAGTGCACAGACAAATATGAAAACAGGACACTATACATAAAATAAAGAAATAAACCTAGAAAAGAAGAATGTAAGAAACAGGCCATGAACATGTGATACATAGTGTATATGTATTATAGAGATAAAGGGCAAATATTAGGATCACATGAACAGAGATCTTAATTAAAAACAGATGCTTTGATTATTTGGGAAAAACTGAAGCAATTGAAAATCTAAGTGAAGAGTGATGGAGAAAAGGTCTTGAATAACGCAGGAGGAAATTGCAATAGTATCTTTGCGTATGAATGTGGCTGAAAGGGAGTTGAGAATCTTGGGAGAAACAAAGTAGCCTGGGTTCTTTGGATCTCACTGGAGATGGAGCAATTGAGATGACAAGAAAGTGAGTGATCTAGAATGACTAAATTAGTCAGTGTCATTCTGGAATAAGATTTGGGAGATGACAAGGTAAACCGATGAGTCAGAGTTTTCTAGAGAAAAAAAGTAAGATATCTGCCTAGGTTTAAAGAGAACCTATGCTGTTTATTGATTTGTGCCTTCCCCAGGTTTACACTACTGAATCTATAACTGTGAGTGTATTTGTAGGTTGAGGTCTTTGGACGAGGTTAAGTTTACCTAAGGTCAGGTGCATGAGTGATGCACTTGAAGAAGTACAAGCAAACTCTCTCTTCCTAGAGAAGGTTCTATTTACAAAGAAGGAAGAAGGCCTTCACTAAGACCTGAGCTCTGCCTTATCTTGGGCTTTCCAGCTTCTAGAATTAGTAAAAGGTGAATTTCTGTAATTTAAGCCATTTTCTATGTTATCTTTGATGTCTTTGTGTTTGTTTGTTCGTTTGTTTGTTCGTTTGTTTTTGACACAGAGACCGACAGACTTATAGAAAGAGACAGACTTGGGGTGGGGCCTATCTACTGTCATTGTGTGATTTCAGCAAATCTGAAATCCATACAATAGACTGACAGTGTGGAAACCAAGTAGAGACTGATGCTGAGTCTTGAGTTTGCAAGTGGCAGGTCAAGAATATAGCTTAGAAACTCAGGCCAGATTTGATGCCACAGATTTAAGTCAGCTTCATGGGAGGCCATACAAATGACAAAGAGGACTTCTTACAGGACAAATGGTAGAACTGGGTGAGGAATGGCAAGATGAGCCTGTCAGTCCAATGTCCCATATAGGAGATATATAGGTGCCTCTTAGATTCCACTATGTATTCCAATACAGTGTCCAGTGAGTGTACTCAGATTCTATAAAATGAGAAGAAAGATAGTAAGGAAGTAGACTGGTAAATAGCACCTACTTTGGCATTCTTGGTCTCTGGTCAAGACAGAGTAAAGGACTTTTTTGGCTGCTAGCATAAGACAACAATTACAACTGTTCACTCTCAAAGCCCCTCCCATAAAATTGCTTTTTCTATCTCCAATTTTCATCAATACTAGGTTACTAGCTGCTGCTCTCACAGACGTCACCCATTTTGGGGTGACATTAGGTACATGAGGTACCCAAGGTACCACTTAAAACATATCCAGAATCCCTTTGCATTTTGTCTCTTTGGTAGGATAAATGTAACAAAAATTTCCCAAGTGTTTCGTAACCTTGCAGTAATATTTCACTCTCAAAATGTTTCCTGAAATTCTTCAATTGTAGCCTAAAAATGTATTCTAGTTTTAAAAAACATATTTATTACTGTCATCACTACTATCATTTCAAATTTACTGAGTGATAAGAAAAAATATTGTTGTGTTACATGTGGCTACCCTTGTGTTCCAATTATGTAATCTTAATTTTAAAAAGAATTTGGCATTATTATCTATATTATTACATATAAAAGACAAAAGCAGTGCACAGATGGTTATGCAGAGGGAGCCCCTGCTTTGTATTTGCAAATTCACGGGCACAGCATATGCATATATTTGCAGCTTGAACATAATTAAGCTGGGTGGAAGCCATTCATTTGAACCATGGTAATACTGTTCTATATTTAAATACAGAAAGACTGCCAGATCTGATCCAAGATTTACAACAGTTTTACTGGAGAACAACAAAACAAAACACAATAGTTAATCCAAGATAAATGCTGATGTAAATAATGAGTGTAAATCTTATCTAACTAAAGTTAATCTTTTTCAGAGCATTTGAAGTAATCCATCTCAGTTCAGTATTAACTGTTATTCCTATATGCTTTAGTAACATGTGAGAAGTCAGCCAGCAAACACCACCATCCAATGCTGCAATTCTTAAAATGATATCATAAGTCTTTCTATTACAGGTGCAATTTCAATTTTATAAACAATCATTTAAAAGTTTATTAAGTAAGAGAATTATTTCATGAAAACATGCCCACTCAATGTCATGTCATAGATTAATATCTTTATTCCAAGGAAAAGTTAACAAATAACATGTATATATTGTGGAACTCTCATTCTATTCAAAAGCTATCCCAAGGAAATTCCACCTCATTAGCCACCTGGACCTCTGTGGGCTCTAATACATGAAGTGAAATAAATAAGATTCAGGCCAAATAGGAGGATGTTTTGACTATTTCTTACTCATTCTCACTTTAGTATGTAGCTCCTTGGCCTATATTATGTATATTGGTAGCCCCTCCATACAGCGCTTAAAGAAAATTACATTCCTCTCCTTATTGCACTTTTAAAGTGCAGTGAATGGAATAGTCTTCTAAGATTTTGAATGAACTTTAAAAGTTTTACACTGTGTTTATTGCAGATCTTTTTACTTTAAAAAGTATGTGCTAGCCACTTTGCAACCTTCTTCAAAAATTCTCTCACATGCATTAAGTAAATGGCCAAATTAGCAGGTGAATACATTGCATAACTTACCAACTCTGCCTGTAGACACAAGATTCAAATGTTAACAAATGACTAATTTATGCTCTGGGACTTCTTCTGCCCTTATGTCTCTCAAAATTCAAATTCATCTGAATTGCTTTCTGATGGCGTATTTTCCTTTGATATCTATAAAATATTTTTGGTTAGATAAACAAATCTTTATGGAAAATATAAAAAATGCTAGAAGCCAGGCTTTATTTTATTTTCTTGCACAACATGAAATTGTGAGAGCATTTACCTGTTTTCACTCTAAGTCCCTTGTCAACACTTGGCGACAGCCAGCACTTTCTTCTACTTAATAAGTGTTTTTCTGAGTATGTCAACATCTCATCAAGAGAGTGTAAATGTTAAAACCCGCTCTACTGTTTCAGATCACACATGAATGTCTGGAAGTTGCAGGATCCACCTGGTGGAAGTACCAGAGTGGATAGATGTTGTCAATTCTGATAATGTTTTCTTTGAAAAATATTGAAAATTAGAGGTTCAAGTTCTAACATTTAATTTACTTGTGTTTCACATTTATGTTGTGAGCAACACTCATCCATATTCATTCTTCATATATACATTTCTGTCTTTATTTTTTAAATGTGCCAACTGCCTGTCAAAGATAAAAAATCACATTCTGTATTATGAAATAGGGTATTGAAAAGATGCTGTTTCAATTCTTAACATTTATATTCCAAACCCAAGGGTACCCCAGTTTGTAAAAGAAACACTACTTCAGTTTAAGCCACACATTGACCCTCAGACACTTATAATAGGAGACTTCAACACTGTACTCTCACTAATAGATAGGTTACCCAGACAAAAATTAAACAGAGAATTACTGTAGCAAACTGACATTATAAACCAAGTGAATCTAACAGATATTTACACACTATGTTACCCAAACAAAAAGAATATACTTTCTTCTCACACCTCAAAGAATTTTCACCAAAATTGACTATATGTTCAGATACAAAACAAGTCTCAATACATACAACAAAATTGAAATAACTCCATGCATCCTGTCAGACCACCACTGATACTAAAACTGAACGATAATAACAGAAACAAAAAAGCTTACAAACTCATGGAAACTGAACAACTCTCTTCTAAATGAAAAATGGCTGAAGACAGAAGTAAATAAAGAAATTTAAGTCTTTCTGAAATTCAATGGAAATGAATACACAACATACCCAAACTTATGGGACACAATGAAAACATTGCTAAGAAGAAAAGTTCATGGCACTATGTACCTATATAAAATCATTGAAGAGATCTCATACTAGCAACATCACAGCACACCTGAAGCTCTGGAACAGTAGGAAGCATAGCCAAGAGGAAGGAATTGATAACATTGAGGGCTGAAATCAATAAAATAGAAACAAAGAGAACAAGAAATCAATGAAACAAAGTTGATTATTTGAGAAAATCAACAAGATGTACAAACCCTTCTTCAAACTAACTAAAAGACTCAGAGGGAATATCTAAATTAGTAAAGTCAGAAATTAAAAGGAGCCTATAACAACAGACATTTTGAAATCCAGAGACATACTTTAAAAACCTATACTCCACAAAACTGGAAAATTTAAAACAAAAGTTTAGTTTTCTGGATAGGTAACACCAAAGTGTTAAAGCAAGGTCAGATAAATGATTTACATAGGCTTATAAATCCTAGTGAAATACAAGCAGTTATTAAAAATCCTCCTCCCAAAACCCTTAGGGCCAGATTGCAAATACTCTTCAAATTATTTCACAAAGTAGAAATAGAAGGAACATTGCCCAATTCATTTTATGAGACCAAAGTTACACACTGATACAGAAACCACATAAAGACTCAATGAAGAGAATTATAGACCAATTTTACTCATGAATATAGATGTAAAAAATACTCAATAAAATACTTGGAAAGCAAGTTCAAGAACACATCGAGAAGATCATCTACCATGACCAAGTAGGCCTTATTCCACAGATGTAGAGATGGTTCAACATATGATAATCAGTAAATGTAATCATCCCATTAGATGCAGAAAAAGGTTTTGACAAAATATAACACCCCTTTATGATAAAAGTATTAGAGTGATTTTTGTGTGGCTTGGGTATCAATGTATTTGTAGCCTCACAAAAAGAGTTTGACAATGTCACTTCTGCTTCTATTGTGTGGAACAATTTGACGAGTACTGGCATTAGCTCTTGTTTGAATTTCTGGTAGAATTCTGCAGTGAAGCCATCTAGTCTTGGGCTTTTTTTGGTTGGAAGAGTTTTGATGACTGCTTCTCTTTCAATGGGTGTTACAAGTTGATTTAAAATGCCTATCTGTTATTGGCTTAATTTTGGGAAGTGATATCTACCCAGAAAATTTTCATTTCCTTTAGATTTTCAAATTTTGTGGAGTACAGGTTTTCAAAGTATGACATGATGATTCTCAGGATTTCCTTAAAGTCCATTGTTATATCGCCCCTTTCCTTTCTGATTTTGTTAATTAGTATGCTCTCTCTCTCTCTGGCTTTTGGTTAGTTTGGATTGAGGTTTGTCTATCTTGTTGATCTTCTCAAAGAACCAACTCTTTGTTTCATTGATTCTTTGAAATGTTTTCCTAGTTTCTACTTTATTAATTTCAGCCCTCAGTTTATTTCCTGGCATCTACTCCTCGGTGGTGAGTTTTCTTCTTTTTGTTCTAAAGCTTTCAGTTGTTCTGTCAATTCTCTAGTGTGACTATTTTCCAGTTTCTTCACGTGGGCACTTAGTGCTATGAACTTTCCTCTTAGCACTGCTTTCAGAGTGTCCCATAAATTTGGGTATGTTGTGTCTACATTCTCATTAAATTCTAGGAAGTCTTTAATTTCTTTTTTTTTTATTTCTTCCCCAACCCAGGAATGGTGCAATTGGGTGTTATTCAATTTCCATGGTTTTGTAGGTTTTCTGCAATTTGTGCTGTTATTGAATTCTAATCTTAAAGTGTGGTCGTCTGATAAGATACAGGGGTTATTTCAATTTTTTTGTATATGGGGAGGTTTGCTATGTTGCCAAATATGCTATCAGTTTTAGAGAAGGTTCCATGTGGTGCTGAGAAGAAGGTATATTCTTTTGTGTTTGGATGGAATGTTCTATAGATGTCTGTTAATCCCAATTGGGTCATAACTTCTGTTAGATCCTTTGTTTCTTTGTTAAGTTTCTGTCTGGTGCTCCTGTCTAGTGGAGAAAGAGGGGTGTTGAAGTCTCTTACTATAAGTGTGTGTGGTTTTATGTGTGTTTTGAGCTTTAGTAATATTTCTTTTACAAATGTGGGTGCCTTCGTATTTGGGGCATAGATGTTTAGGATTGAGATTTCATCTTGATGGACTTTTCCTGTGATGACTATGAAATGCCCTTCTTCATCTCTTATGATTGATTTTAGTTTGAAGTCTAATTTGTTAGATATTAGGATTGCTACACCAGCTTGTTTCTTGGGTCCATTTGATTGGAAAATCCCCAACCCTTTACTCTGAAGTAACTCCTGTCTCTGGAGTTGAGGTGTGTTTCTTGTATACAGCAGAAGGATGGATTCTGTCTTCATATCCATTCTCTTAACCTGTATCTTTTTATACGCAGGTTAAGACCATTGACATTGAGGGATATAAATGTCCTTTGATTGTTTGTTTTGGATTTGTTGGTGGTGGTGTCATTGTGTGTGGATTTTGCCCTCCTGTTTCTTTTCCTGTTTGTAAAGTTGGATTATCTATTACTTATGTTTTTGTGAGTGTAGTTATCTTTGTTGGGTTGGAGTTTTCCCTCTAGGATTTTCTGTTGTGCTGGATTTGTGGATGGGTATTGTTTAAATCTGGTTTTGTCATGGAATATCTCATTTTCTCCATCTCTAGTGATTGAAAGCTTTGCTGGGTACAGTAGTCTGGGTTGGCATACATGTTACCTTAGTGTTTGTAGGACATCTTTCCAGGATCTTCTGGCTTTCAAAGTTTCCATTGAGAAGTCAGGTGTGATTCTGATAGGTCTGCCTTTATATGTTACTTGGCCTTTTTCCTTTGCTGCTCTTAATATTTTCTCTTTATTCTGTATGTTTGGTGTTTTGATTATTATGTGGCGAGGGGAGTTCTTTTTGTGGTCCAGTCTATTTGGTGTTCTGTCAGCTTCTTGTACTTTCATAGGCATATCCTTCTGTAGGTTGGGGAAGTTTTCTTCTATGAGTCTATTGAATATGATTTCTGTACCGTTGAGCTGTATTTCTTCACCTTCTTCTATACCTATAATTCTTAGATTCGGCCTTTTCATGGTGTCCCATATTTCCTCAATATTTTGTGTTAGAGATTTGTTGGACTTGAGATTTTCCTTGGTCGATGACTGTATATCCTCTAATGAGTCTTCAGCAACTGAGATTCTTCCATGTCTTGTATTCTATTGGTTATACTCACATCCTTAGATCCTTATCATTTAGCCAGCCTTTGTATTTCCAGCATCGCCTCGCTCTGTGTTTTCTTTATTGTTTCTATTTCAGCTTTCATGCCTTGAACTGTTTCTAGTGCTTCCTTCACTTGTTTGGTTGTTTTTTCTTTAGAATCTTTAAGATAATTACTTATTTCTTGATTTTTTTGTTTGTTTTTTTTCTTCTATTTCTTCAACAGATTTTCTTGTTTCCTCTTTAAGGGTCTCAAACATCTTCATGAAAGTAGATTTTTAAGTCTGTCTCTTCTTCTTCTGTGCTGTGCTTTTCAGATCTTGCTGGTGTGGAGTCCCTAGATTCTGGTGGTGTCATATTAGTCTTTCTGTTGAGTGTATTCTTATTCTGCCTTCTTCCCATCTCTTCTTCCAATGGGTACAGGTGTGGTCTCTCTATCTCCTCTTGTCCCTCGGTAGTGTGTGTGGGCCAAGTCTTCAATGTCTGCACATATGGATGGTCTTGCCTCTCCTGGTAGTCTTCTCACTCAGGAGAGTTTGGGGCAGCAGAGAGGGAAGGGAGAGTGAGGTATTTCCAGACTCAAGGAGGTCCTTCCTGTCTGGGTGAGTCCACTCTATGCATGGCAGGGTTTGCTCTCTACAGCTTCAGGCCCAGAGAGATCCTGATGGGGACCTTGAGGAGGAGTAGGACTCAGGAGAGCAGTACTTGAAGTTTTAAATAGAACAGTAAGACAAGTGAAGGAGATCAAGGGGATACAAATTAGAAGGGGAGTAGTCAAAGTGCATGTAATTGCAAATAATATGAGAGTATAAATAAGTGACCCCAAAAATTCTACTAGGGAACTTCTATGGCTGATTAACACTTTCAGCAAAGTGCTTGGAATTAAGATTTACTAAAAAGAATCAGCTGGGTGGTGGTGACTCATGTTATTAATCCCAGAACATGAGAGTCAGAGTCAGGTGGATCTCTGTGAGTTCGAGGCCAGCTTTGTCTACACAGTGAGTTCCAGGACAGGCTTCAAAGCTACATAGAGAAACCCTGTCTTAAACATCAACAACAACAAAAAAGATTTACTAAAAAGATTCAATAGCCTTCCCATATACAATTGATAAAGAAAGACTGAGGAAGAAATCAGGGAAACAACCTCCTTCACAATAACCTCAAATATTACAAAATATTTTGGCATAATTCTAACTATAACAGTGAAAGATATGATAAAAACTTCAAGTCTTTGAAGAAAGAAATTGAAGAAGATATCAGAACCTGAAAAAATTTCACATGCTCACAGATCACTAGGATTTACATAGTAAAAATGTCCATCACCAAAAACAATCTATAGATTTAACAAAATCCTCATTAAAATACCAACACAATTATTTACAGACTTTAAAAGAACAATACTCAACTTCATATGGTAAAACAAAAATCTCAGGATAGTTGAGATAGTTATCCTGAACAATAAAAGAACTGCTAGAAATATCACTATTCCTGACTTCCAGTTGTACTACAAAGAGCTGTGGTAATAAAAACTCCATGGCATTTGCATTAAAAGACATGTTGATCAATGGAGTTGAATCAAAGACCCAGAAATAAATCCACACACCTATGGATACCCAACTTTGAAGCCAGAAATATTTCCTGGAATAAAAAGGATCTTCAACAAATAGTACAGGCTGAGCTGCTTGTCTCCATATAGAAGAATGTAAATAGATCCACTTATATCACCCTGCACAAAACTCAAGTCCAAATGGATCAAAAACCTCAATGTAAAACCAGATACACTGAACCTGATAAAAGAGAAAGTGAGGGGCAGGCTTGAATACATTAGCACAGGAGGCAACTTTCTGAACAGAACATCAATAATGCAGGCACTAAGATCACCAGTTAATAAATGGGACCTCATAAAACTGAAAAGTTTCTGCAAGGAAAAGGATACTGTCAATAGGAAAAAGAGGCACTCCACAGAATGGGAAATATTTTTTTGCCAGCTCTACATTCTATAGTGGTCTAATATTCAAATTATATTAAGAACTCAGGAAATTAGATATAAAAACTCAAATAATCCATTAAAAGTGGGGAACAGATATAAACAGAATTCTCAACAGAGGAATCTCAAATGGCTGAGAAACACTTAAATAAATGTTCAGCATCCTTAGCCAACAGGGAAATAAAATCAAAACTACTTTGAGATTCCATCTTACATCTGTCAGAATGGCTAAGATCAATACAAATGACAGCTCATGCTGGTCAGAATATAGACCAAGGGGAACACTCCTCTAATGCTTCTGGGAGTGCAATCTTGTACAGCCACTATGGAAATCAGTATGAGATGATGGTTCCTTAGAAAATTGGGAATCAATCTACCACAAGACCCATGTATACAACTCTTGCGTGTATACCCAAAGGATGCTCTATCCTACCACAAGGGCACTTGATCAAGTATATTCATCGTGGCTTGATTTATAATAGCCAGAAACTGGAAATAACATATATGTTGCTCAACTAAAGAATGGATAAGGAAAATGTGATATATTTACATAATGGAGTATTACTCAGTTGTTTAAAAAGACATAATGAAATTTGTTGACAAATAAAAAAAAATCATACTGGGTGAGATATTCCAGACTCAGAAATATAAATACGGTATGTATTCACTTATAAGTAGATATTAGCTGTTTAGTAAATTATAATCAAGCTACAATACACAGATCCAGAGAGGTTATAGAAAGAGGAGGGCTGTGGGGGTGAAGAAGCATGGATCACCCTGGGGGGAGTTGATAGAATATATTCTGCTAGAGACTTGAGGGGAGTAGGGATTTGAGCTGGAGAGATCAGATAGAGGGAGTAGAGGAAGAGAGTACAGAGAGAGACAGCTGGAGTTGGGAGATGTTTGGTGGGGGGGCAGTATAGAAACCTAGTGCAGCAGAAACTTCCTGGAATCTATGAGTGTGACCCTGGAGAGGACTTCCAGTAATAGAAGATATGGAGTCTGAACTGACCAAGTTTTTTTTTTTTCCATTTGATATTTTTTTATTTAAATTAGAAACAATCTTATTTTGCCTATCAATCAAAGTTCCATCTCCCTCCCATCCTCCCATGCCTCCCATCCTCCCTCATGCCCCATTCGCTATCCATTCCCTAGGGGCATCATCAAAGTCTGTCTCATCATTTGGGGTGGGGGACTAGCGGCCTCCCACCCCCGTGTATTTAGGCTGAGAGAATATTCAAATGGGCTCCCAAAGTCCATTTGTGCACTAGGAGGAAATACTGGTTCCACTGCAAGAGGCCCCATAGACTTCCCAGGCATCCTAACTATCACTCAAGTTCAGGAGGCCTGGTTCGGTCCTATGCTGGTTCTGGCTGGGGTCCACGAGCTCCTACTTGCTCACTGACCAAATTTTGTATCAGGCAAGGTATACAGTGATGGTACTGGGCTACATTGGTTGAGTTGTTGGCAAGGAAGTCCCATGTAGATTGCCAAACAATTTAGGCTGATGCTAGATCAGAAGGACACTCTGAAAACTGACAGTAGACCCCCTTGCAGAGGACAACATGTACACAGTCATTGAATGTAGAGAGGTTGAGCTGGTATGGACTTAGAGCCTTCACCCCTACATTCTAGTCTGTTTGATGAGAGAAGTTACTCTATGGCTTAAGGAACAAGAAACCTGGGCACCAACCCAGACCAAAAACCTTCCATCTACAACCTGTCCTACCTGTAAAATGTGTTGGGGCAATGGTGGCACAGAGCTTCTGGAAATGGCCTACAAATATTTTTGGTTTTACTTGAGCCAATGCCACCAAAGGAAGCCCATAGCAGACAGTGCCTGGATGTCAAGAAACAGTCCAGAGTCCTAGGATAGAACCAAAATAACAGGCAAAAAGCAAAACAGACCAAACCCAACCAAACAAAGAAACACAATCAAATGATTCTTAATGGCATTCTGTTATACTCATAGATTGGTGCCTTCTCTAGTCATCATCAGAGAGGCTTCTTCCAGCAGCAGATGAGAGCATGTGCAGAGGCCGACAGCCAGACATTATGTGGAAAGACTCTAAATAGGAGTACTTCTTCATCCTGTCCCTCACCTTGGATATCAGGGAACCTCTCAGAAGAGGGGGTGGAAAGACTGTAGGTGTCAGAGAGGATGGAGGACATCAGGAAAGAATACATGGTCAACCGAATCAACTGAGGTCTTACATAGGCTCACAGGGACTGAAGCAGCAGACACTTGGCATGCATGGGTCTGCACCAGGTCCTCTGCCTATATGTTATGGCTGTTTGCTTGGATGTTTTATGAGACTCCTAAACGTGGAAGTGGGTGTCTCTGACGCTTTTACCTGCTCTTGAAACTCTTTTTCTCCCATGGGGTTAAGTTGTCCAGATTTGAAATGAAATGAAGGCTTTCTCCTTGACTCACTGTATCTTGTTTTGTTCTCTTTTGTTGTCTTTTGGAGGTCTGGAAAGGAAATGAAAGGGAGTGGATCTGGAAGAAAGGTTGCTGGGGGTGAATTAGGAGGAGTAGAGGGAGGGGAAACTGTGGTTGGGATGTACTGTATGAGAGAAGAATATTTGCAATATGAAAAAGAAAAAAGGAAAAGAAAAATATTGTAAATAATAAGATTGCCATTGATTCAATAGTTCATGCATCATATAGTTCAGTTTAACTTTTGATATATAATTTTGCAAATGTCAGAGAAACAATTTTAGTCAATCTGGTTGTGCCAGGGTTATGTGTGTGACAGGGATGTCTATGAAGGCACCATCCACTGGTCTCTACACTTTCACCACTGAGATGTTCCTTCAATTAAAAAGCTTATTTCTGTGTGACAAGAGGTCACCTAATTCCTAAACAGGAAGTACTCATACATTTATTAAATAAATTTTTGTGGATTATTTATGAAATATAAAATATGAATAAGACATCATATGTTATCTCATGGAAACTGTTACCTAGCAGGAGACCTGTTGATACCTAACATCAATGGAGTTTAATAGGTACAATGAAGAAGTGTGCTGCCTGTATTATGTGAGATCTGAGGGAAAGACTGAATCCAGCAATGTAGTTAGCAAAGGCTTCTAGAAGTTGCTGATGGGAGACCTGAAACAAGCAGTAAGACAGTAGACTGGACTATGTAGTCCAGTACACACACACACACACACACACACACACACACACACACACACACACACCGCTGGAGCCAAACCTCAAAAGTTCCTTCAGGGTTACAGATGTATTTTCAGTTCAACCCCACAAAGTAATTACTGAACTCTGATGTATGCTAGGGAAATGTTCAGTAACTGTAATATACGTGTGTGTGTGTGTGTGTGTGTGTGTGTGTGTGTGTGTGTGTGTGTGTCCCCTTGTCAAGGGGATTAGGAAAAGCTTTGCTGAGGAAGTTAGAGACATTCAAGAGTAATTGCAAGAGTGATGACTATGAGGGAGCTATGCTGTGGTGATGCCAGGAAAAATCAGTTAACCATGTCAAGAGGGTCAGGGACTGCCACACTAATAAAGTCACAATTAAATTGAGACCTATGGGGTGAGGAGGATTTAACAAAGGAAAAGAGGGAGGAAAGACTGTAACAGTGGGAACTCCCTATGGCAGGAATGTGGAGAGGGAGAAAGATAAAGGGGAGGTTGGGTATAAGCTGAGAGCTGTTTGTGAGTTGGTTAGGGACTTTAATATTTGGATTCCTAATAACCTTGCTGGACTTGAAGTTTGGAAATGGCATGATCACGTTTTGTAGTTTTAAGGATCTTCTGGCCATAGGATCTAGATCAGACTGGATATAGGTGGGTGTTGGAGGATAAATTAGGCAGCTGTTGCAATACAAAAAGTACCCTGACTTTAGATGGGTAGAGAATCAGTGAGAATTAGAAGATAAAATGTATATTAGACCTGCATGTGGAAGGCACTGTATTTTTCAGAAATTAGCCTGCATGGTACAATTTATGGCATACAAGTCTTTAACACAAAGTGATTAACTGATCCAGAAGGGTGTGTTACAAAGATATGGGCCAGGCCGGGCGTTGGTGGTGCACGCCTTTAATCCCAGCACTCGGGAGGCAAAGGTAGGCAGATCTCTGTGAGTTTGAGGCCAGCGTGGTCTCCAGAGCCAGTGCCAGAAAAACCCTGTCTGGAAATAAATAAATAAACAAATAAATAAATAAATAAATAAATAAATGAACAAAGATATGGGCCAGCATGGAGGTTTGATATGTGTCATTACATTGACTAAAATAGTTCTGTGATCTTGTCATCTTTTTGTTTATTTGTCTTTAGTGACTGTTTGGAAGACTCATCTAAAGCTGGTAAGAATCTAGATAGGGGTAGACATAAAGACATTTCTGAAGTAGTTCAAATATGATGGACCTCGAACCAGTAAACTAGGAGGAGATATACAAAGGAAAAATCAAATGTGAATAACAGTTAGAAGGGAAATGTTGAAGCAGAGAGAGAGAAAAAATATTAGAACCAACATAACACAGTGTCTAGCGTAAAGGGCAGGGATGGTAGGAATCCAGGAGTAGCAACCACAGAGGAAAACAAAACAAAACAAAAAATGTACCCATGTACCCATGACCCAGATGGTTACAACCTCCAGTGGTCAGTCTGAACTCAGGTATATATTGCTTTCTGTTTTCTTCTTCATGTGAATCCAAACTTTTATTTTTGTAACTCACTAATAATTTTTGATTGACATTTGTTTTCTTTCTAACTTTAATACAATGGAAACCCAGATAGAAAGTTTATTCGGAGAAAGCTTGTGACTAGTTCACGCTATGGATTGTTGAGTTTAGTTATCACCCGCTGCCTCCTGCCTAATGTGAGCAAATTGTTCCTTTGTGGATTTCTCTAAACACTGGATAAACAGCTACTAAGCAGTTGTTTAGTTTCATGTGAGTAGCTTTCAGACAAACTGTTTGTTGATACTGATCAAATTACATTGACAATTGCACAAGAGCTCTTCCCACATTGCTGCTATTTTCACAGAGTCACCATTGCTCAGTTACATTCTTAGTCAAAGGGAAAAAATACATGCAACAAACACTCCTGAGACTAACAACAAACAGTTATAAAATCACTTCCAAATTCCAGACTCAGTGCCACAAAATGCAACTGAGTCCTTGGGGTTTTCTAACACTTTGCTACTCACTCATGAGTGTATTCTGTTACATATCCATGGCACATCCAACTGAAAATCACAAATTCTTAAAAAAAGTTGAATTTCATAACAGTACAGTAGATATTGTAAGTATTCACATCAAGAAGGAACTGCAACTATGAATTTGGAGATGTGGTTTACATTTTTGTTTCTTACTTTCTCCAGATACCTTTGTGTGTGTGTGTGTGTGTGTGTGTGTGTGTGTGTGTGTGTGTGTGTGTACTTTTGTATGCTATGAGTACGTATGTGTGTTAGTCATGTGTATACATGCTTATATGTGTGTATAGTGTTTATGTATGCATGTGCATTTTTGTGTATATGTAAATTGCTGCATGTGGGTATGTGTGCATATGCTTTTATATAAACACATAATAGATATGCATGCATGTATTGCATTATAATTCTATTTCATACCTGAGATAACTTTTGTAAAGCTTGATTCATGGTTTTTCTCTCATACTTTATAGACTTTGGGATTATATTAGACTAATTTATAAAATAAGATAGAAATTGGAAAATATATAGAACAAAAATATATATAGGCTGGGACAGGAGAGATGGCTTGGGGGTTAAGAATATCTATGGCACTTCCAGGGGATCTAGGTTTGACTTTCAGGACCCATGTGGTGCCTGACAAGGGTAACTCCAGATTCCATAGGCACTGCACACACATGGTACACAGAATGCATGGATACAAAATACCCATACATATAGAATAAAATATATGTCTATACACACAGATCAGGTTTATAATAAGTAGGAAAAAATTAAGAGCCAAACATGTTTTACATGAATTTCTCTTTTAAGGCAAAATATTTTCAGCTCAGCCACTTTACCAGCCAAGATAACTGTTCTATATGACCTTCAGTCCCGTCAGTTAATTGTCGGATCCTCTGCATGTGGCAAGCAACAATACAAAGTCCCATATAGGGAAAATTTAAGTGAAGTTGAGTTGCTCTGCTTAACACTGGGAAATAAGGCTGAACAGAAGCCTGCTTCCCTATTGAACCGTTGGGGTATTTGTCTGCCTAGAGAACATTCCAAGGCTACAGCAGACTCTTCAACAAGTAAAAAAATGGAAACATTTGACCTCATAATTGAGTAATACTTCTATTCCATTGCAGTGCCTACAAAATGAAACATTCTATCTTTAGCAAGCTCCTTAAGACAAAGTAAACAACTCAAGAAGCTTCAGGAAATCCCTGAAACTGAACAGATTCACTAGATTCCCCCCTCCCTCCTAAGAGTAAACAAGAAGACTACAAGAGTTGCTTTCACACAAGCCAAGCTGCAAAGAAGAACAAGACAAGTCCAGCTGACTCAAAAAAGCACAGACCAGCCAAACTGCCTGAGAAGAAGCAGAGAACATCCAGGCTTCCTGGAAGAAGCAGAGACAAGAGGAACTGCTTGGAACAAGTTTAGAACAACTGATCAACCTAGAAAGGGCACCCTTCAGTCAATTCAGCTACCTGCCCCTTCTGTAGTGTGTTAACAATATAATAGAATCAGTGTCTGCATTGGAGAGACACATTTTTCCTACCACTTCAAAAAAGTTCAGGTGTTCTTAGTGTCAGGATGTGTGTGTGTGTGTGTGTGTGTTTGCTTCAGGAGACAGTTTTCCTCGAAGTTCTTTTTGAATATAGTATTTTTTAAAACTATAAACACATCGTTTCATCTTGTCCCTTTTCTCCATCAAACCCATCCTCCCATGTATCCTTCATGCTCTCTCTCAAATTCATGGCCTCTCTTCCTTTAATTGTTACAAATATACATATTTATTCCCAATATGTAAATACAATCCACTTAGTCCCCATAATATTTCTGTGTGTATATGATCTCATGGCTGACCACTTGGAATTGGATTACCACTTGGGGGCCTCTTCCCTGGGGAAGACCATTTCTCTTGTCATTCAGGTTTCCAGCCTCCATGTTAATATAGCCATTGGTGTCATTTTTAGAATTCTCCTTTTAGTCAATTGCCCATTTAAATTTAGGTGAAAGTAGACATAGTCTCCTGAAATACAAATTGAGGTTTTTAAATGTTTGCCTGTATGTAAAAGCAGAAGTATTCAAATGAGGGAAAATAGTTCTTCCATCTGTTATAATATTTGAATATTAAATAATATCTAGTAGCTTCTTTTTTCATTAGACATGAAAATAAAAAGACAAAAAATTCTTCCTGAGCCTTTTATAGTCTTCTGTGGTTCAACTCTTCAGAGACTCAACTTCAGAATTTCCTCCTGGCAAAGGAAATCCTAGATACATAGACCAGGTCATGGGCATGTCTTATCAAACAGAACATAGGGACTTTCTCTAAAATATGCTGAAAACTACATTTTGCAAATAGCTTCAAGATCTTGGCTCAGTCCTAAGAAATAAGAGGAAATACAATCCACTTAGTCCCCATAATATTTCTATGTGTGTATGATCTCAGGGCTGGCCACTTTGAATTGGATTACCACTTGGGGGGCTCTTCCCTGCAAGACCATTTCTCTTGTCATTGAGGTTTCCAAATACTCACTGATTTTTTTTTTTAATGGGAAACAATATACTTCCCATCATCTTTCATTCTCCTTTGAGTGGTTTGTTTTTGTTGCAAGATCTGTGTTATGGCTCATGCTTGTATGTGTATAGACAATTAGCATATAAAATTGTAGGAGGAGTCGGGAGTGGCTGGGAAGGGAAGGATGAAGAGTTTTACATATGGACTAGTTTGATGGATCTTAAGAAGCAAGCTGATATTTCAAGGGCATTTCCAGGGAACCTGTATAAATCTCTTCCATTAAATTATGAACTAAAAAGACTTCTTCAGTCTTTGCTTTCAGAATCTTAATGCAAAGCTTCTTTAACCACTTATTAATAGGTAAGAGGAAAAGTTGTTAATACCTAACATTATTACTTATTAAACCTAATTAAACTTATTAATACCTAAAATTAATTTTATAACTGAATTATGCATTGCAGTTTATCTACTCATAAACTCATTTTGCAGCTAACAAACCAAAGCACAAAGATGTTAGATGACTTGCCCACCAGTGTCTAGCACTGAATCATTAGTGAATCTAACATTGAGAGACTGCTAGAACGAATTTAACTAAAATCTGAGGGAAATATATTATTGCCAAGCATATTCAGATCCTCAGTACTTCCTGTGGCATGTTATTAGAAAGTGAAAAACATACTGCACATAATCTGTATCCATGGACATTAAAACATTTTCTCATTTAAAATTTACCTTTTGTTAGGTAACCAATTTGATATGAACTTATAGTGGATTTTACATTTCACACTAGTTCATTACTTTGATCAGAAATGATGTGACTGCTATTTCAAACATTGGCAGGAATTACTAGAAAAATTCCCTCAATCATCAGAAACTACCCTTTTCCACTCCCTCAGGCTGCTAGTGGGGATATCAGGGAATTAACTCTTGGCTTAGTGATCCTATGAATTCCACAGTCTGACATTTATCAATAGGTATTGTGTTCATAGAACCTAGTTCTTTTATGATTGTCTAGGCCAATGAATTCAGAATGTTCAGATAGCTTTTGGCTAAGTACTCATGTTCATTTTACAGCCTGGAAATCCCCTCTGATTACTTTATAAGTTGGAAAAGGAGTCAAATTTTGACATTTTAAAATATGTTATCCAGCACAAAATGACATATTTTTCAAGTTTACTTAAAATTGGTGCTGAAAAGGGCAATGGAACATGAAGATATAGTTATTTCATATGAAACTTTTTTTATTTTTTATTTTTATTGGTGATTTCCTGAGAAATGAGAGTGTGGTTCTTCTTTCTCACAAATTCCTCATTAGTTAGTAAATGTGTTTGTGTTAAGGCTTAATGTTAACACAGGGTTGGGCCCCAAAGGATATGATAGACTCTGATGACCCCCTATGGAAGGCCTCACCCTTCCTGGGGAGCAGAAAGGATATGTGATAGGTAGGGTTTTAGTTGGGGGAGGTAGTAGGGGAGGAGGGGAGGGAGAGGGAACTGGGATTGACATGTAAAACAATCTTGTTTCTAATTCAAATAAAAAAGAACACACACACAAAAAGCTTGATGTTAAACTTGGGTACATTTGTGGAAGCCATTGCATGCTCCGTTCCGAACCCTGGGAAATGGAAAATGAGGGTTGTTGTGGGTATTTATACACAGAGAACTAAGCTCCTCCTAACAAATTGATTGAATTGCCAGTAAAGAAGCTAGAACTTATTTTTCTACTTGTGTTCAGTGGCTCAGTTTGAGACCCTAATATGGGGTTGAGTTTGTAACTTGGAGAGGGGGCTTGCTGCTCACTTGGGCAGTGTTGTTGTCACAACAAACCTGTAACATCAGAGTTCCCTGAACAACTAGCTCAACAGGTGATCATGAACTCTAGGCTGTGGTCATTTCCTGCTTTTCACAGAAAAAAGAAAACTGCTTACAAGCATAAACTGGAGATCCTTTCTCTGGGCATGGATGCTGCTGTTCTTCATCGGGCATGACAGAAAGAAGAGTTTCTATCACAGAATGCACTTAAAGCTTAGAGATAAAAAATATTTGACATAGCCTTGTGGTCAAGTGTGCTGACTTGGGGCAGCATCAGCCTAAGCTAAAAAAAATCACAACTCAGCTGTATCTCTACTACAGCCTTTCAAAAGCTATTGGGCTGTGTCAAGAGGTCAAACTGAGTATTTAACTCACCAGCTTGTTAGGAAGTTTAATATGCCTGGAAAATAAGATATGCTTGGATAATAACGGTAGCTAGTATCTATCATTATTAATTATTTCGTTTCTGAATATACATGGGTGGTTTCCTGCCCACTATTCCAGTAAAATGGTTAACTTTTATTCCTCTGTTGTGATTATGCTTAAAGCATTCCAGCTGTTGGCCTGAATAATTTACATTATTCATGGCATGGAAAAATCATTTTTCAATGTGACTTTGTTTTTTTCCTCTCTACAGAAGTTAATAGAATTGATTTGCATCAAGGTAAATTCTCTTCAGATGGATAACCTATAAATGCTAAATAAGTCACAAGCACCCTGGTCTTTTTACTTTAACATGAAAATCACAAGTTGTTTAGTTTTCTTTCACTTACTCCTTACCCAGCTTTCACCAATGTTAATAACTAAGATATAAACATCAACACAACAGTTTAAAACTCCAAGGTGTATTAGAATTTCCCTTAATGCCCCCTTCTATTCCATAACATAAGGTAGAATCCTACACAGTGTTTTGTTTTAACAACTTTTTAACTTATTTAAACCATGATATTTCATCACTCTCACTGTACCTAACTTCCATGACCTTCAATCTTTATTGGACTTAGTGTGATGTTTCATGGATTTTCTTTCAATATGAATTTACTTGACATTTTTCCACAAGTAGATGTTTTAATATGCACTTTTAATATAAACAATAAAGAAGTAGTGCTGGGTCCTCTCAGGAGTACATGATGTTGATGTTGATATTGACCAGGACAGAATATACCCATAACTGCAGAGAGGTAGAGTTGAGTTCCTCTCAAGGCACATGACATCTTGTCACTGGGGGTTTTAACTACTGTCAGTGCATAGTGTTATCCTCTTTAAAAGTTCAATTTCCCTTTCAAAACTGGGCAAGATTTTTTTCTAATAATATCACTGTGGCAATATCTTGTTTCCCTTCAATTCTTTGTTCACTGCTTTTTAGCATCTATTTGAGGATTTTCACCTCTAATAACTTTTTATTACTGAGTTCTGTAAAGGTCACTGTTTTACACTATAAAACATAACATTGTAACACATATCTAAACTCGTCAAATTATAAAGTTTATTTTGGCCTTCAGCTTTACAAACTTCAGCCCATAACGGGTTCTGGACTGCTGTGAGGCAGCATATCATGACTGGATACTGAGTGGTGGAGCATAACTGCCTGCCTCATGCCAGAAAATGAAAATGAAATACTGGGGACCCATGGAAGATCAGCCTGAAATGACCCATAGACTTCCCACCAGGCCCCACCTCTTAAAGCATCCACTACCTCCTGTAGTTTCAAGATGGCTACCAGCTTCCTGCAGAAGACATTCAATATCCAAAACATAATGACAACCATGTATGCCTAGCAGTGACATTTTACTTATGTTGTTTCTCCTATGCCTGTTAACTGAACATTCCTATGAAGCAAACAGATCTCCTCTATCCATTTTTTTTTTAATTCAATGATGTGCTTATATCGGTATGGACTCATACTCATTGTTATTTATTGTATTATGTAATGATCCAATGCTACCATCAGTTTATTAACCTAATGATTCTCATTTTTGGCCATTTCCAGTTCCTTCTGTTGGTTCCTTTTTCTTATGACAGGCCTCTATCTCTGGGAGTATTTTGCTATTCCTGACTCTTGTAAATAGTCTATACTCACCCTATAGTCTTCTGAGTCCAATGGTCCTTATTTATTTTATTTGAGACTGATATTCAGAAGCTAAAGTATGAGTGATAATTATTGAACAAGTCTTTTTTTAAAAAGTAATGTTATTAGAAAGTGTAACAAAACAACCCCACAAAACAAAAACAAACAGAGAGAGAGAGAGAGAGAGAGACATGTATTTAATTTTTGTGTGGAAATGGGGGTTGGAGAGATGGCTCAGAAGTTAAGAGCACTGGCTGCTCTTCTAGAGGTCCTGAGTTCAATTCCCAGCCACTGAATGGTGACTCAAAACCATCTGTAATTTTGGTGTGATGACATATACCTACATTCTCATATAGTCCCACCTACTCAGGAGGCAGAGGCAGAAACAGAAGGAACTCTAAGCCTAGAATTAAAGGCTATCTTGGGGAAAAAACATACTATTGTCCAATATGGATATGTTGCTTTGGGGGTTGATACTTCAGTTTTATTTATTTTTATTCCTTATCCTTATCTATTTAAAGAGTTTTTTGAGAAAATATATGGATAATTAATTTAATGAGTATGTACATCAGCCAGTAACATATGTGCATATTTTGAAATTTCATGAAACATGTCTCAAAAATATTAAATAAACATAAAATAATTTTTATTTTATTAAATAATTAAAAGATTTGAATTCCAATGCATTAACATTTTATGAAAGCATGATTGAATGTACTTTGTTAATTCCTTCTTAATTTAGTTTGATTTTTTTTAGTGGATAATATCAGAGTATGTGAAAATTAAAGTTAAATGGTTGATCTAAATTTATTCTGATTTACTTATCATAGGCAACTACAAAAGAAAAAAAAGGTAGAGCTAACTTCTTTTCCTTATTTTAACCTATGTTTTTAGAAAGAAATAAAAAAATTTAACTTTTTTTCCTTTTTTTTTTTTTTTTTTTTACAGTGTCACTCTGTATATCAGGCTGGCTTTGAGCACACAGAGATCTGACTGCCTCTGCCCCCCTGAGTTCTAGGACTAAAGGCATGTGCCACCACTGCTCAGATAACTTTTAAGCTTGGATTTAAAGCCATTTTTTGTTGTTGGTAAATGATAGCATTAGTAAATCACAAATTTGGAGTAAAGGTGTTGAGAAATCTTAGATTTATTTCAAAGTAAAAGAAAAATTGTTTCTAAATTCAAATATGGACATGGGGATGAAAACAGTGACAGATTGTGCTCTGTAGATAGCCAGTGAGGCCTATATGATGAGGACTTCTTAAATCTACTATAAATCTTATTGCAAATGTTTTGATTCACCAGTAAACTAGAGGCCTTGAAAAATACAAACTGGCTAAATGATGTCCTAAAATCTGGGGCATAAAAGACTGTATTGAACATTTTTGGAAATGTATGATGGAGGAATTTCATTTGTAATGGTTTCTCTCACACTTACCCATAAATTGTGTTAACATTTCAGGTAAAGTCAAGTCAAATGAACAACCAAAAATCAAGAAGTCAGCTCCTATAGCAAGGATAGAGCATACCTATAGTCCAACTACTCTGGAGGCTAAGACAGGAGGATCAATTAAGTCTAGGAATTCAAGGCAAGCCTGGGTAGCACAGTGAGAATTTTTCTTTGATAATGTCAGTAGTGATACTGATTAACATAGCTCCCATCCTTATTTTACAATAGAAGCCATTAAGTTTCTGCTATACTTCTGGCAATTTTGATTCACTAAAAAGTATTTTTCTTTCTGTTTCAGTAGTAAGATAAAATATGCTTTAGCCAAGAAACCAATATTAATATTTTTGCTCCCATTTCTATGGTACTGAAAATACAGTGTTTAGAATTGCTGCCACATTCTCCATATGCTTTCTGATACTGCATGGACTACATCTTGGCTTAATACTATATTGTTTCTAAGAATCATTATTGTAGTATGAAAAACATGTCTCTCAAGTCTGACAATAATATAATAAGATGGAGTAGCACAATAAAAACCAAATGTCTGTATCAGTGCTACCTTAATCAAACAGTAGCAGTAGAAACTTACTTTCACTAAAACAAATTACTGGATTTCTTTTCTTTAGTAAAGGCAGTTTAGAGTCCACAGTCAGGGTTGGCAGAAGGGGCCTCTGCAGTCTGGTACCATGCCAAGCTGTTTAATTGAAAACTTCAAGTCAATAATTACTATTTCAATGAATAACAGCAGTTTATTTCTATTAACCTTGAAAGGGGGAGCAGTGAGAATTAGAGCTAAGTCTGCAGAAAGATGTAGTTTCAACTGACTTTGTAATATACTCCTTTTCGGTCATCTCTGATTTTGGGGGTGTAAGTGACAGTAGAAATTAAGTTACCATCAGTTAGTTAGAGAACTGGAAATAGACGAGTGACATTACTGTATAGCTGTTTTGCATAACAAAACATTAAACTTGAAATTCTATAGTTTCATTCCTTCTTGATATATGTCAAAATACTGAGGTTTAAGCAGACTGGTGGCATGGGTTATACTTCTTATTTAAGAAGTGTGTCAGGATCCTTTTTACTTATTTATTCGGTGGGCATTGATGAGACCCCAGTCTTGTCAATTACTATGTTTAACCATCAGCTGTAATTGTGAAAATAATCAATATGGGACTAAAAGTAAAGGAAAAACAAACAACTCTTATAGGAACAGAGAGAAATATCAACCATGCTACACGTCACACAGAAAGCATAGAAAAAGGCACAGAACTTTTTATCTATTTGTGAGTCATATAGCTTCCCATCTAATCAACGTTTTAAGACTTTGGGGCTTGCATTTCATGATGTGTTTTACATGACTGAACATGTGTTTTACATGAATGACTGACATCCATTAAAAGAAAGAGGATTTTCAGAACAGAATTTGGTGAATGTCCAATAAGTATAATATGAATACAAATTTGCAATTAACTTTAAAGTCTTCATCACATTGTAATATCTATACTATTGCTAATATTTTGTCTTCCTTTTATGTAGCTGAGATAGTTTTTTTCTTTTTTCCCCTCCATCTTCTCCTCCTAGTCCCTCCCTTACTTCCCCTCCCCATCCACTACTCCTCCCTTTCTATTCAGAAAAGGGCAGGCCTTCTATTGTTATTCATTTGTTTAAATTAAAGATGAGGAAGAGGAAGAAGGCACAAGATGAGACACAGGATGAGACATATTAGACATATTAACCAGTTTATTATAGGCCCGGCAGAGTAGGGAGACTAAGAGAGAAGATGAACATGGTTAATGGCTGACTGCCATGGTCGGTCACCATACAGAGGCAGAGAGAGAGAGAGAATAGAGAGAGAATGCAGAGAGTAGAGAGAGGGTGTAGAGAGAGAGAGTAGAGAGAGAAGTGTAGAGAGAGCATAAGTGGGCAGGGATCTGTCTTTTAAAGGGGTCCTCTGCACCTGCATGCAGACTTAGTTTCCATGGAAACCTGGCCTGACCAGGGTACTGCCTCTTCCACCAGGTAACAGAGGCAGGCCAGCATGCCTGAACCTTTCAATCCCACCTTTACTTATTATTTTAAAAAGGTGTGGTGTTGGACATGGCAGAATAAGTAATAAGAGCGTTGAATTCTCAAGACTGCTTCCTGCTGATGTGGGGGGCGTTGACCATCTTTGTGGGACCTGAGAAGGTTGGGGTGCTGCCATGTCCTGGGGTAGCTGGTTGTTTCGTCGCAGTCCAGGCTGTATGGAACTCCCTGGCGCCTCTTAGACCTGGCAAGATGTTGGCAGAGCAGAGGACAAGATTAAGTTTGAAAAAATTTTTTTCTTAGGTCCTGCCACTTGAGGGGAAGATTGTAAGATGAGGGAGGGGTTCCCGAGGTGTCCCAATATGAGGTTAGGGAGTCCTGGGACCAGGGAAAGATTGGATAACTAAAGTGAATATGACTTGTTTGTTTGAATCCAATTCAGCTCCCTGGAACTTACAATAATCCTTAGAGTTTGTGAAGACATAAGTATTAGACACATTAGTAGCATATTCATGTTAGAAGGAACTTGGCTGAAAGCAGTAACATTTTAAAATTGACAGATTTTTTAGGACAATGAAAGCATCTTAATCTTGACCTTGTAGTTATGATTCTATAGTGGTATTGTAGAACTTTACTATGAACAGTAGCATGAGAAATAGAGCAATCAGGAACATATTTCATTCTTTTTAATGTCTCAATTCACTTTATCATCACTTAAGCCTTTTTATCCTCAGACCTTCATAACTTTAATTCATACACCTTACATTACCATCTTAGAACTTCCATTTTCAAACCTTTATACCTTCCATTCTCAGACCTTCATAACTTGCATTTATCCACTGTGTTAGACCTTTCCATCCTCAGACCTTTGTAACTACATTCCCAGACTTTCATACACCTTACACTTTCCTATCTTCACATAGATAAACGCTAAAATACCTGTTCCTGGAATCTGTTTTGCTTTAAGCTGGCAAGACTACCAGTCATCAAAAGCATCAGAGTTCTTGAGAAGGATAAAATTTTACCTGAATTAATGATTAAAAATAACATAGACTTTCCAGCAGGCTGCATGGACAGCCATCCCCAAGGTCCTCCATCCATAGTATCGAGCTGCAGTTAACCTGCCTTCTTGCTGATAGCATGTGACCTGTGGATTACAGACTACAGGAAGGCTCCCTACCATTGGCCCATGCAACTCGGGGAAAGTCCTTTCCACTGTTCTATTGTCCATGGTCTGGAGTACTTTGTAGCAGTTGAGGTGACGGGCAGGGATGCTCAGTGACTATCGTTGTCACTGACTCGAGATTGAGTTTCTTCAGTGCCAATCAGTCTTCTTGGAGGAAATGGAGTGAAGCCAGCAGCTGACCTATCTCTCTGTTATAGAAAGCTTTTTAACAAAACATTTTAAATGCCATGTTCCCTAGATCTCTGAGCATTTGAGGTCTGTCTGTCTGTTTAGTATCTCAGCAGTTAAAAATTTGCCTTTAGTTAGAGAAAATCCCTTTTTGTAATAAAAAAGCTGTACCTTTGTAAATGGCTTACAGGATGAACTGAGTAGTATAAATATTTTGTTAATTTAAAAAAGACCATTATGATTTTAAACTTTTATCATCTTTTTAAAGATACATGAGTTAAATTTAAGTTGTATAGGGTTAGCTTATACTCTAAATATAAAGTTAAATTAGACCTATATGACTTTAAATGTTTACCCTCATTTAAAGATACATAGCAATTTAGAAATATGAGACTTACCACAGTTTAATTTAAGTTGCATATAGAGTTAGATAAGTATAAAGTTAAAGTTAAATTACATGTACACAGACAAGCAGGACTGGATAAGAGTAAAAAAAGGAGGAACCAGAATGCAATCTCTGATCCATACATGGTAGCAGACAGACAGAAGATTTAAAGGGACAGAGTAGACTTAAACAGAGGGCCCTGGAAAGACACAGTATTCTGTAAACAAGCCATGAGAAACAGAGCCAGTGAAAGAAGAAATCACAGAAAAAAAATAAAATAAAAAGCAAAAATATCTGGCAGCCAGGTTTGCTGGCATAGGCTGCTGGAGTGGGCACGCCTACAGATAGGTCACATGGCCAAGATGGCAGCCCCCAGGTTAGACCACATGGCCAAGATGGTGGCGACCATAAGCCACTTTTTTGTCTGTTTACCCACCTGTTGGCTGCAACCAGAAAGGTTCCTTTATGCATATCCCATGGGTGAGGCAAATGGAAAAGCCAGCAAAAAGCTCCTGTCTGAATGCCTGTGGGAGTTGCCAGGGAGCTGGCCCCAAAGGGGACAAAGCTGTCCCGAAACTGAAAAGGATCCAACAGTCCAAACTGAAAAAGCAAAAAAGCACTGCTTCTGGAGTGAGATCCCTAACCTGACCCTCGGGAAATTCAAGGGACATCTTACTGGATTGTAGCGAACAGGCAGATGAATGGGTTCCAAAGACGGTTAGTTGGAAAAACATCAAGTTGAAGTGTACAGAGTTCTGGTATCTCAGGCTCCTTCAGGCAGGAGGAAGTGTCAGGAAAAAGTGAGATGCAAGTGGGTTCAGATTTTAGGATCCCAAGATTTCCCATGCCCCTGGCAGGAGAGGTTACATAGAAAGCCTATCCCACCAGCAAGCTGTGAGAGAGCTTACAGAGAGAGCCTAAACTGAGTTGGGCACCAATGTTATTCTTTTGTTTAAATTAAAGATAAAGAAGAAAAGAAGGGGTGTAAGACTTGCAGTAAGACTAAGATAAAGAAGAGGAGGATGGCTAAGGATGAGACACAGGATGAGACATATTAGACATATTAACCAGTTTATTATAAGCCCGACAGAGTAGGGAGACTAAGAGAGAAGAGAAACATGGTTAATGGCTGCCTGCCATGGCTGGTCACCATACAGAGGCAGAGAGAGAATAGAGAGAGAATGTAGAGAGTAGAGAGAGGGTGTAGAGTGAGAGTAGAGAGAGAAGTGTAGAGAGAGCATAAGTGGGCAGGGATCTGTCTTTTAAGGGGGTCATCTGCACCTTCGTGCAGACTTAGTTCCCATGGAAACCAGGGCTGACCAGGGTACTACCTGTTCCACCAGGTAACAGGGGCAGGCCAGTATAATGCCTGAACCTTTCACCTATAGATAGCAACAAAATCATGGAACATTAAATTGCAGTAAGACTATGTACCTCCTCTTGTATTAAGGCTGGGCAAGGCAATCCAGTATGAGAAATAGAGTCCCAAAAGCCAGCAAAAGAGTCAAAGGCAGCCCCTGTTCCTAATGTTAGGAGTCCCATAAGAAGACCAAGCTTCACAACTGTAACATATATGCAGAAGGCCTAGTTGAGTCCCATGCAGGTTCCCTGATTGTTGATTCAGTCTCTGTAAGTCTCCGTGACCCCAGGTTATTTGACAATGTGGGTTTTCTTGTGATGTGCTTTGCCTCTCTGGCTCTCTACAATTTTTCCTTCTTCTCTTCCACAGGATTCCCTAAGGTCCATATAACATTTGGTTGTGGGTCTCTGCATCCATTTCCACCAGTTTTTGGATGAAGTCTGTTTGATGATGATTGGGCTAGTCATCAAGCCCAGCATATCCCATTGGCAGTGAAGATTGTAGGTTTCATGGCTGGGTAGGCATCCCAATCATTCCACTGGCAGTATTGCCTGATAACTGCAGAGGTCCAGTTCAGGCTACATATACCCCATTGCTAGGAGTCTTGGCTGGGATCATCTTTTTAGATCCCTGGGAGATGCTCTTGCATCAGGTTTCTACCTGATCCCAGAATACTCCCCTTTTCCAGTTGTATCTTTCAGTACTCTACCCCTCCACCTGACATAGTTACTTCCTAAGGAGTGTTATAGGTTGTCAAGTTTTGTTTCGTTGATGGTACAATGCACATATTTACAAAGTACATTTATAAAGTACTAAGATAATTTAACACTGGGAATAGCTAATAGTTCTCTTGGGAGTAGAATCTACTGATGCTAAGTTTTACAGATTGAGAATCTCTTACCTAGAATGCTTGAGGCATAATTATTGTAGATTTTAGAAAGTTTGCATATACATAATGATACTTTTTGGGAATGAAACCAAAGTTAAACAGTCAATATATATTTCATTTGCAGCATCTACACATATTTAGTTGTTACAATAAATCTTTCCGCAAAAGCCGCCTGAGCCCCACCACCACGTGTGAGCTTTACGCCAGCCGCCTGCCTGAGTTAGGGCCCAAATGAATACACAGAAGCTTGTATTAGGTACAGTGCTGCTTGGCCAATGACTAGGATTTCTCATCTGTTAGCTCAGTCTTAATTATCATAAATCTATATATTTTATAAGACTTATCTTATCGGACGCCTTATTGGCATCCCTCCTTACCGGTGGATCACATTGTGCGGCTGGAGCAGGAGCAGAGGGGAAAAGAGGGCCCTTCCTGTTTCTCTTTCACTTAAGGATGAGTCTCCTTGCTATGTCACTTCCTGCCTGGATCAGCACTTCTCTACTACATTTCCCAGAATCCTCTTTGACTCCTAGTCCTGTCTAACTTCCTGTCTCATTGGCCAAACTATTTTATTTAACAATCAATAAGAAAACATACACAGTACATTCCCCATCAGATGATAATTGGTAATTTTATGTAATAATTCGGTGCATTACTGTTTTTGCTCTTTTCTCACTTGAGGTCAAGCATGAATTTTTGACAGGTGGCATCATGTTGATCTTAAAAAGGATTTTGGAGGACTTTTGATTTGGGATTTTCCATCTTTCTATTGAAAGTTCTCCTCTTTCCAGAAATAATTAAGCATAATTATATTTTCATTTAATTTTTTAAAAAGACTTAAAAATATGCTTTTATTTGTATGTACATGTATATGTCTGCTTACCAAGAGTGCAGTATCTGTGGAAGCCAGAAGAGGATGGTGGATTCCTTTGAACTGGAGTTATGGATGTTTATAAGCCCTCATGTACATGCTGGGAATTGAAACTGGGTCCTCAGGAGAACAGTAAGTGCTTTTAACCATTGAACTATGTCTCCAGCCCCATTTGAAGATTATATGTTTGTAAGTAAAGTAACATGTTCAAACTCAGTTTCATTTTTAAAATCTGAAATTGATACCTAACAGCTATAGAGGTTAAAAAAATTATAAGTGGCAGTGAGGTGACTAGTCAGGTAAAAGACTTTGTCATGCAAACCTGACCAACCTGAATTTGACCCTAAGATCCAGATGTGTGAGGAGATAACTGGTGTATGTACACACACACACACACACACACACACACACACAAATCAAAACAAGTATTTGTATCCAATGGAGCCTTTTATGAATACCACAGTGGCACAAGAAATTTGTATTATCTACCTTTGTTAAGATAGTAAACAAATGAATAAAAGGAAATATACTTTTTAAAATGAGGTTCTTGTCCTTTTAGTTAATTCTGTTCATTAGCTATGAAGAATTACATAAAAAAATCACAGAGTATGTGGAGATAGTAACTGTAGTGGGAAACAATGTCAGGCTTCAGAATCTAAATGATATAGACAGGGAGTATAGAACACAATAAGCAATGTGATTGTAGCTGGGAAACATAAAGGAGACCTCTGAACAGGAGCTCAAGATCAATAAAACATTTGAAAAGCTTCCAAAGCTTTAACTTTTGGAAGCTTTAAAAATGCCATGGATCTGAAAATGCACATTTTACAGTGACTTGAGAGCATTGGAATAGATTTATGAAAGTGATTCTTAAAGATGGATGATGTCTTAAGTTGTCTGACATGACAATATGAACTCACTCTTATACATATTTTTTAAAGTCACTGATATAAAATATTCGGCAGTCTCGCCGATTTGCATTCGGTAACAAATAGAGCAGAAAGCCTTATGCTGAACTTGAGTTTGTCTGATTCTGAGATGGACACCTAATACGACTGCAAGAAGTAAGAAGGCAAATGTATTACTTAATCTGACAAGGAAGGTCATGATGGTGATGGAAGTTGTACAGCAGTACGTCATCCTGATTCATGCATAGGTTTTCAATAGGCTGAAACCAAATAGTGACTAAAATTTTCTTGCTATGAGCAAGAGGGAATTAATTATATGGCAAAGATTAATGAACAAGACTAAGACTGCCCCACTTATTTACCCCACAGAGATGGCTTTGAGATAATCTGACTATGATGTTTGTGTCTACCATTGTCCTGATATAAGCAAAGGAAAAGTTTATTGTAACAGTGTTGGTTTGTGTATGAAATCATGGGAAAATCATGACTAGAAAAAGTACAGGAATAAAGACTGTGTTACAGCCATCTGGGGGAACCAAACAATTAGAGTATGTATTCCTTAGCTACCATGGACACCAGTCACCAGAGCCAATTTGCACCCCTCACACCGTGGTACCTTAAAACTTGATGTGCTAGAACATGGCTGAAGCATCTGTTTCCTTGCAGCCACAGTTCTGGGTTCCAGGTCTGATGGGTATGAAGTAATTCTCATACCCATTTCATGTGTCTCCTCATAGACACATGAAATGAGACTACAGCTACATACCACAGAAACAAAGTCTAGATACTGAATAGCAAGTTCTCCTTAGCCACTGATATTTGCTGATGTGATTCCAAAAGGATGGGACAATTGAGTCAGAGGAGCTATTATCTATCTATTCCAATTGCCACTCTCTCAGTGTCAGAAAAAAAAATGAGAATGTTTAGCACAAGGCTTCTCCTAAGCTAAGGGCAAATAAACACAATTTGTGCTTGCAGGTTTGAGGTCTGCCCAAGCCCCCTTCTAATTCACATTTGCTCATTCATTAGCTTTGTCCTGGACATCAGGGAGATGGCTGTGAGTTGTTCTTCTGTCAACCTTTTTATGTTTATTTCATGCTTTACCTGTCAAGGGTGATGAAGTTTTCTTTATTTCTAGGCTAAAAATAAAATCATGACTTAGTGTTCACTGCCGGCATTTATGAAGGTTGCTAATATAAAGAATAAATAAAGCTATACATGAGAAAAGACTTATAAATGACAAAACTTAGAGTAGAAAGTGAATAGGCTTTTTTTTTTTAATTTCCCCTTTCCTGGAATTAGTTGATAAACTAACATTCTTTATACGCTCAATACGCCTAGATACTGGACTAATACTTTAATATACATATATATATATATATATATTTAAAAAATTCCCCACAAAACTCAGTGTAGGAGGCACTGTAATTTTGCTCATTTTACCTAAGTAGAAACAGATTCTCATTAAGGATGATATAACAAACAAAATCTTTATGTTCAAGTCAGAGCCTATATTTTATTTTTATATTCCCTCAGAATCTTATAGTAGCAAGTACACATGCCAGGCATGCTTCTCAGATTAAGAAGTAAGTTCCAAATCTATGTTTATTTCTATTTGATTTGATGGGGGTGCCAGATGCAAAAATAATGAAAAAGTCAACAAAACAGCAATATTTGGAGTTCTCAAACTCTTTATATATCCTTTATTATAAAAAAGGTATGTAGGCATTTCTCCTAAATGATTATATTAGAGTCTGGGAAATATATTTTTCCTTGGAGTATAAGGTTTAATGCAGTTGGAATATGATATATTCAAAACAACATAGACTGTTAAAGCCAGACCCATAAGACTTGAATGATAGACCAATAAGGTACACTGATTTTACTGCTTTAGTCAGTAGGCAAGGCTTGGCCACCTGTCCCAATATGCCAATTAAAAAGACTAGTCATGGTGAACAGCAAAATAACTCAATGTTACTTTGGAATCCAGTTACCCAAATTCATCTTAAGAAAACTGACATGCAAGTCATCTGTAAGCAGAGGAAGCAATAAAGCAACCAGTGAAATAAAAGACTCTAGATCAAACATCTCTCTAGTAGCTGCATTAGTTTGGGTTTACTTTTCATTGCTAATCAATATTTCAGAGAGCAGTAGAGAGGCAAAAAATAAGAAGAAAGAAAGAAAATTAAGAACTTCAAGAGAGTGAAAACTGGCAGAGATAATTTATTATAGACTTTCCGGTTCTTGGGAAAATCCCAGAGGAACAACAGCTTAAATTCCAGAAGAAAAAAAAAATTAGTGGAAAGCTGCTAACAAATGCATGAAAGTTGGAAAATGATATTTGAAATATAAAATTTCTATGAGCTGAATATAGCTTTCCTTATCCAAGTCATCTTATGTATGTAAGACATTATTTAAAATTCCCCCACAAGAAAACTCTTTGGAAAAAAAGGTTTAAGTTCACTTGGAAGTAACTGGATTGGATTTCAATTAGCACTCAATACTGCTATCTCTCGGTCAATATGAAATAAGAATAATGAATTAATCTTTAATAATACAAAATTTCAGAAATATATCTTAGGTTTATCCTGTAACAGATTGTGGTGTTAATTCTCAGAAATCTTCTGAGAACCAAGTAATCTAATTGCTGTTGTCATTAATCTATACTCTCATAAGAATGCAGCACTCTTAAAGGACTTGTGAGAAATTAAGATTTGTATACATAGTTGAGAGACTTGTAGGTAAGCAAAGTTATTAAAAAACAAGACACAGGGGCTACACATTTTTTTGGACTGTTGCTACTAGCTTCAACACGAACAGTACCATTTGGCAATATTCCTGATACTATTTAGAACTCTGCTTCCTGATAGATATGGATGATAATAGACTCATTTATCGTTATCTGTGCGTTTTCACACACTGGAAAGTCACCTTCAGTCACAAGTCCATTCTCCTCTTAGCTGGTAGAACCTACTCACTTATAAGGTCCAAGAGCCAATCATGTAATGATGAGTATGTCTGCTTAGAAAATCTCCAGTGATAACATCTAATTAGTTTAAGATTAGTTGTAGATTTAGATGAATCCAACAGCATATGTTAACCTTTCTTGCCACCTTTTCATATATATGTAATATCTGCTAGAAAAGTTTTATTTTGACAGCAAAGAATTGAATCAAAATGTATGTCACATTCAGACTACACTAGACCACTAAATCCCTTGATTCTATTGCTTTCATAAAAACAAAAGATACCATGTATTTTAAGATAAAATCTTATTATTTTTATTGGTTTTCCCATGTGTAAGTTTAGGTAATAAAAGTAGTGAATTTAGACTGCAAATATTTTTAGTTGTTAATAAGGGCACAAAATAAACTATCAATGTTATTATGTGCCAAGCTAAGGGTAAAATACTGCCAGGAAGTTAGGTGAAATTGATTGAGAAATTTACACAAGTTTCATCCATTTCAAAAAGAGACAGTGACCTATAGATCAAGTCCTGGCCTAAGTTTCCTGTACCCCAAATTGCTTACATGTTTATATATTGTCTGCCCTGTTTACATATTACAAATGGTGGAACTTACTAGTCCAGCAGACATATCAGGGCTCATAAAACCCACATGCCCACTGTATTGTATGCACAAAATCCTAGCTTTGGATAACATTTTAACTTTAAAATTCTTTTGCCAGAGAAACCTCAAAACTCATAATGAAGACCAATCATGTCCTTCCTTTCTTTTCTGAAGTTTCACTATTCAGTTCTTAGGTTACAAGGAATTTTTTTCATTTTTCCCTAATATGAATCTTTATTGGAGCCAATATTATAAATCTTGTGAATATTTGGATAAAAAAATAACCTAGCTGCTTGTTTTAAAGTGGATCACTTTGAATTTGTGGAATTTGGCTAGTTTATCTGAGCACAGTTTTTGAGAAAAAGGATGTCACTTTCTGAGAATTTAATACAAAAGCTCCAATTATTTTCTTACTTGTTCATGATTCAGAAAAATGTAAAAATAACTGATCAAGACAAATCAGGGTTAACTGACACAGTTCCAAGGGACATCAGTAGATATAAAAGCCAGGTCTTACTCCTCATTGAGAGAGAGGTTTCCATGTACATTGTTTGCCAATTTTCCAAAACAAAATGCTACATAAATATTAGAAGAGTTAATCATGTGTGGAAATAGATGTGCTGGGCAGTTCAACTTCTTGCTTTCTTTGTAAATGCAGCTTACTTTCATTACATGAAGGCTGAAGTGGGAGATGAGGATGAGTTGCTAGGCCTGGGTTCTCTTCAGAATGCTTGTTGTATGCATGGCATTTCCTGTTCAGCACGAAGCAAGTGAGAATTATTGGCTTTAAAGCCACTGCCAAAGCAAGATCCCAAGGGATAGTGGAAGACTCAATTGACTCCAATGTTATAGGCATATTAAGACCTAATTTTACTATTTTTCCTACTCTTATTTTGTGTCAGCCACACTGCTGTATTTAAATGCAAGGGGGAAAATGACAAAATTGTCTCCTAACGTAAAAGCCTAAATCTATAATTTTCTCCGTCTTTCCCCTGACCCTCCCACTTCCACCTCTTTCTTCTAAGACAGAGTCTTTCAAGGTAATAGCAGCTGTCCTGAAACTCACTGTGCAGCACAGGCTGCCCTCAACTCAGACAAATTCTCCTGTCTCAGCTTTCTGAGTTCTAGCTGTGCAGGCTTCTCTCACCAAGCCAGCTGAAACCATGGTCAGTTTCTTCCTGACCTTCACTACTTGGTATGCTTTGAACATAGACATGGTTCTAAGCAGCCTACTAAATGAAAGGTTTACACTTATGCGGTTCTGCTGCTTGGTGCTTCCCTGTAAGACTTGCACACTACTAGTACTCCACTTGCTGATGATGACACTTAAAAGCATCACGTTGCCTTTTCCTTGGTGCATCTTCAATTGACTGACTCTTCCTCTTGTGTTAATTTTATGTTAAACTTGACTGAGATGAAACAAACTATGCACATATTGGCCAACATTCTGGGTGCCCCTGTAAGGGTCTTTGTGGATGATATTAGTGTTGGAGATAGTAGACTATACCAGAACAGATCATGTAGTCCTTTGAAGGACTGAATAAAACAAAAAGGGCAACTCTACCCTGACTACCTTTGGAATGGGACATCAGATATCCCGACCTTTATATTTGACTAGACATCGGATCTGCCTGGGTCTTGAGCCTGAAGGGATTACACTACCAACTACCCACTGACAGCTTGTTCATGGATGCTGTGTGTGTATGTGCATGTATGCACGTGCGCACACACACACACACCCATACTCGTGCATTCTATTGACTCAGCTTCTGAAGAATTACAGACAATATATACCTTGCTGATGAAATCATATCAGAACTATAAATGTAACTCCCAATATCTTTAACATCTGAGGACACTTCCAGCTTACCCCCACCCCCACCCCTGTGTGTGTGTTTGTGTTTGTGTGTGTTCATCTTATGTGCCTCTCACAAACTGGAGCTAATTGTCCAATTTTGCTTAGAAATATTCATTAATGTAATATGAAGGGTGAGAGTAGCCACATAAGTGTAACATTAAAACAGTTTCTCACCCTTTGATTCTTTTCCAGAAACTTCAAACAATGACGCAAGATCTATATTTTCAGAAATTTTATTTGAATATTTTGAAAATCTAGTGTATTTGTCCAAATTATATGGCATACTGATACAAATAAATTCATAATACAAGTATTCTTTTTTGCTGTTTTATTGCTCTCGTTTTACTCTACTGAAAATTATAGTGCAACGAGCTTGCAAATTTGTGCCATTCAGTTGCCATTGTTTTCTTCCTTGAGGAAATAATGAGAGGGAAATTGCTGGATCAAAAAATGAAAATTTGAAAATTTTAATATATTATTAACAAGTTGTCCTCATGAGTGACTATTTTGTTTTGCTAACTCTCAAAATTATGTAATGTTCTCAAATCCATTTGTAACAAGAAGTCAAAGAAAGGATGAAGTATTTCAATATTGATTATATGGAAAAAAATGAGCTTTTCCATACTGATGATGAGAAGGAAAGTGAAATATACATGCATGCCATTTCCCCCAAATATTTATTATAAAATGCTGGAGAATGAAAGGCTGTATTAACTAATACCCAAATACACACCCACACTATACCCTTCTGTCTGTCTGTCTGTCTGTCTGTCTGTCTGTCTCTGTCCTGACCATAGTCAGACATTGGGAGTCTTTTAGTCATCACAATTCCTTGTACCTAAATACCTGTAGTCTAGATAGTATTCACAAATAGTTCACACTTCTAAAAATGAGGACTTTTAAACTATAAATATAGCATGACTATTATATCCATAAAGAGGTTCTTAATATCTTGTGTTTTCCAGTTGATATTCAAATGTCTCCAGTCAGCTCTGAGATGATTATAGACATTCTTTTTGGTGTTGTCCAACCAGGATTTACTCAAGCTTTATGTGTTGTATTTGATTACTGTATTTATTATTTTTGCATCACAAAGTATGCCCCATAGAGACAAGTTTAAGGAGGAAAAATTCATTCCAGCTCATGATTTCAGAGGGTTTCATTCCATCATATTTGGAAAGGCATGATAAAGCAACTCAGTTCATGTCAGAGTGTGGCAGAAGCTGTTCATATGACTATAGACCAAGAAGAAGCGAAAGTAAGGCAGGAAGCACAGACTTCATACCCCTTCAGAGACTCTCTTTAGAGACCATATCCTAATGTCTACTTTTGCCAGCCAAAATAGTATCACCAGCCACAGGACTCACTTGTAAAACATGAGCCTGTGGATGACATTTCAAATTCCAACCATAACAGTCACTACAGTTTGTTAAATTCTTTTCAATACTGACCTATGCTGCCCAATACCCAAGTCACTAGTTCATTATTCATACACATATTATTTGTGAAAAAAGAAGACTGTGAAGGGGTCAGCAAATGAATCAGAGGGTAAAAGTGTTTGCTGCCAATCCCAACAACCTGAGTTCAATCCCTGTGTCTCACACAATGGAAGGAGAGAATCAACTCCCTCAACTTATCCTATGACCTCTACAAATCACTGTGAATATAATTATGCTTGTATACATGAATAAATTCATCCAATTTAAACATTTAGAAATAAGATAAAAAGAAAAATTAGTTAAGATTTAGAAAATAATTCTAAAATGGAGGAGAAATTATAGACTCTCTCCTCCAACAGTAACCATTTAAAGAAGTTCATAAAACATAACCGATGAAGTGTCTGCATAGTGTCCTAATGGCATTCAGCAAATGGGGAAACATACATTGATAGAATTCTTCTAAATTTCTCTGGGCTGGAGACATGACTCAGTGGTTAAGAGTACTGACAGCTGTTCCATAGGACCTTGGTTCGATTCCCTGCACCCACATGGCAGTTCACAACTGTCTGTGACTCCAGTTCCAGGGGATCTGATGCCTTCTTCTGGATACTGCATGCACACACTGCACAGATGTACATGCAGGCAAAACACCAATGTACGTAAAATAAAAATTTTAAAAATATTTCTGCTAAAGTTCACTGTGAAGTTTGGCAAGTTAGACAGAACTGCTCCTTCCCCTTCTCAAGATCTATCTTAAACAAACGATTCTAAGAATTTTAATCCAGCTTCATATAAACAGACAATATTTCCCATTACTATTTAGCCCATCAGAGACTAGAGGTCTATCTAGAAATGGAGAAAGTTGGTGTTTCTCACCCTCCTTCTGCATAGTTTCCTGTGTTGCTGAGTTGGATGCAGCAAATACGACTCTCTCTCATCTTTCTCCAAGGCTACAGTTGTAAGGAGAAAGTCCTAAACCAAGCAGAGAATACTAGGACCTGATAGTTTCCACTCCAGCTTATCAAATAGAGCTTTCACACTGGGCAGAACTAGCAATGAAATTCATGTCTGTGCCCCATTGATGATTAGAGGGAGAACAGATGTGTGGCTTTGAGAATCAGCTATGGTTCCACCTTTGGCTCTTGCACAGCTACCACTGCACATTTTGCCCAGACCAGAGTGAAGTAGATGAGACAAGCTTTTAGATCCAAGTTATGAACAGATCTGAAGGGAAATACATCATTTAGAATATAGAGTGGAGAATTCATTCAAGGGTGCTGCCAGAAGCAATAGAAATTTTGGTAGAAGAGAATACTCACAACGTTAGTATGTGAAAGAGTTGAAACACCAGAAGATAAACATGCTGAATTGCAGAAGAAAGACTGTGAAAGTCTTATCATTATAGTCACTCAGAGGATAATAAAGATTATGTCCAAATTACATATTCTTCTTACTGAGCAGAAGAACACTGGGTAGACTTAAAGTACTCCCAAGTCATTCACAGATCAATTAGCAAAGGGCCAGTACTGTACAGGCACTCGGTAAGCATAACCTTCTAGCAACCATTAATGGAAAGAGAAAGTATTTGAACTCAAGGGAAGCTCCAAGGAAGCTAGGTTAAGAACACATCACAAACATTTTTGGCTCCAGGATACAGCAAGTGAACAACCAATGCTGTGAGCTCTATGAATAGAAGAGGAAAATTCTCTTCTAGTCCCTCGTTGATATGGTATCATAGCAGCTTCTAAATTATGCACATATCCAGTGAAAAAGGAAAAACCACAAACAGCTGAGAGTATTAAGATCAATGCTTGGTAAATAATTAGCTAATGCTGACCCAAGTACTAGCCCTGAGCCATCAGGCCGAGTGATTAAAATCAGGAAAACCAAAACCTCATCGGAGACATATTAGTCTGAATAGCATGGAAGAAACAAGTGGTTGTTGATTAGATACAGCCATTCTCATGAAAATGATCACATCAAATGCATGGGATGTGAGGAGCAATATGAGTTATTTCAAATGACCCATTTCTGGGGCTGGAAAGATGGTGCAAAGGTTAAGAGCACTTGCTTTAGCAGAGGACTCAGGTTCAGTTCCCAGATGGCAGTTCTCAACTGTATATTACTCTAGTTTCGAGGGATCTCTTTATCTCTTCGGCCACCAAACATTAAGTGTGGTGCACATAAAATTAAAAATAAAAACATAATGTCCTATTCCCAACAACATACTATAAGATAAGGGAAGAAATAGCAGTCATGACTCCAAAATGGGAACATATGCTTGTCAATAGGGGCTTTGTAAGGGCACAAAATATTGATCATGGCAGATGAACTGTTCAAAACAGCCACCATAAGCATACTCAGATATTAAAGAAGACCTGGTCTACAGAATTAAAGGATTTAGGATGCCAATGATTCATTGCAAATGAACATAAAATGCACCAATAGAATTTTATAGTTAGATAGAAAAATGTAAATAAACTGAGCTTGAGACAAATGTGACGACCACTAAGTGTACTAATGCATTTATGCTGGGAAAAAGGACGGGGGAGGGCAGAGTGGGAAAGGCAGAAATATTATTAGAAGAACTCATGGCTGTAAACCTTTCCAAATCTGGTAAGAGACATCAAATAAACTTCCAAAACAACCTCAAAGGAGTCCAAATATGAATTCAAGGAAGTTAATGCCCAGATACATAATAATTAACATGTTGATGTTAGGATAAAAATATTGAAAGCAACAAGACAAGAGGTAACATTTTAAACAGAAGTCAATGAGATGATCACTGTACTTTTCATCAGAAACCAGGGAGTCTGGAAGTGGGTATATGCTGGATAATGTACTCATGAGCTGACAGTAAAAATTCTCACCAGAATTCACCTCCTTGGATAGCCCCACATATACTTCCTGCCTGGCTACTGACCAATCAATGTTTTATTCATCAACCAATAAGACAAACATATATACAGATGGACATCCCCCTTCAGAGTCATATGAGAAGATAGCCTTATCTGAAGAACTGTCTAGTTCAGACTGGCTTCTGTGTTTGTCTGTGTGGGGTTACCTTGATTATTAATTGATGTAGGATGGTCCAATGGCCTAGCCAAGTGATCCTGACTGTATAAGAAAGATAACTAAACACGGCCTGTGAGTGAGATATTAAGCAGTATTCTTTCCTATCTGTTTTAATTCCTTGGCTCTGAGTAGGTTCCCAGATACTTCCTGGAGTAGCAGGAATCCTGCCCTTCAGGCTTCTGCCTTGAGTTCCCACCTGTCCCCCAAAGCACAAGCTAAAATTAGCCACCTTCGCCCTTAGCTTGCTTTTGGTGAGAGTGATTCATTACAGCAACAGAAAGGAAACTAGGACACTTCAGTCTCTAAAAGTGTGGTGTCATTCCAAAGTCCTGGAGATAATGGGAATTCTTGCTAAATCTAATGGATTTAGATGTAGTCTCAGCCACATTTCTGAGTTTAAGAGCTTAAGATTTTGTAGTGCACATAAGTGCCTCACTCTTCTAGTGCCCATGGGGAAGAAGATCTCCGTGCAGGAATCAGCCCAGCAGTACTAAACACTAGGTATGGAATATTTAACCTAAACACAATTCCTTGTCCTATTATCCATCCAGCCAACAGCAGGATTGCTGATGTTGACCTTGTTGGCTTAGATTATTAGTTCAGCTACAACCAGACCAATGTGGTCTTGGGAACAGAGAGTTGTTCCTGAAATGTACCAGGCTCTGCCTGATCCCAGAGTCCTCATAGTCCTACATTTCCATATTGTGACCTATCTACTGCTTTATTACTAATCCCCATTCGCAACTAGGGTTGAATTTTTGCTCATTGTTAAACTAAAGCACAAAAAATACTTATCTGATTAAAATAAATAAAGAAGCATGAGAATGTTTTGTCACCCTCCACTCTGAATATTAGAAAGGAAACAACTCATTTTCTTTGTGGCTCCAAAAATGATTGAAGGAAATGCTCAATGCTGTTTACATATAAAAACATAGAGCTTACATTGCTAAAAGGGTTATTTGAGGACTGCCAAGGATATAATGCAAATCTAATCCAATCATGGCTAAATGGGGACAAATAGTTAAAGCTCTCTCTCTCTTTCTCTCTCTCTCTCTCTCTCTCTCTCTCTCTCTCTCTCTCTCTCTCTCTTTATCTTTCTTTCTCTATTTCTCTTCCTCCCTCCTCTCTCCTTTGATTCCTAAAATATTATACAACATGTGCCTGCAAGTTCAGCTAATTCAAAGTTAGTCCACTGAGCTCTTGTTTGTTTGTTTATGTAAAGCACAGATAACTTCTAGAATAGCTGATTTCCCAAATACTGTGCATATCATGTGTCTGACAGGAAATGGACAGCTCAGTCTGTTTGCCAATGGTGTGGGACAGCAGAACGGAAACAGAGCAACATCCACTTCAATGGCCTGAAAGGAAAACTCAAGTGACTTACCTCTCTGTATAGTGCTTTGTAAATCTAAAATACCCAGTGGTCAGAGCCAGAGGACAAAAACTTCCCAGCTGGCCTGAAAACATAACAGGGTCAAAGCCAACCATATTGAAGCCCTTTCTTTCCTTTGTTAAGTTACCGAGCTCTCACATGATGTTGTCATTTGTTTTATTGACAACCTAACCTTGTTTTAGTTCTCTGCTTAAACCTCTGTAACACCTTAAGGCACAGAGATGTGGCTAGGCTAATTTTATAGATGCAGAAACTGAATTCATGTTTTTTTTATAGAAAGCAGTAAGGATAAATGAGAACTTAAGAGCAATTCTTTCTCTAAACAAGAAATTTGCAATTCTTGAGTTCCCTGAGGTCAACAGGAGAGCTTGTAAAAATGCAGATTTCCTGTCTATATTCCAGGTTTACATACTGAAACTTTTGCAGGCATCTTAATCATGTGTGTAGGGAGATGTCAGATGAAGATTATGTGCATACCCAGGGACTGTATTTTGAAGAACATACTGACCATAGTAATGAATTTGGGATTTTTAATATAAATAAGGTGCACTTATGTGTGTATGTAAGATTTATTACTTAAACCCAGTGCTTGGATAGTATCAATTGCAAACTTTAGTTAAGGAGAAGTGATTCTATGGGCAAAGGCACATGCCACCAAGCATCACAATCTGAGTTGGATTCCCAGGACTCACCTGATGGAGGGAGAACTGAAACCTGCAATTTGTCCTCTGAATCCTAAATACATGTGACAATTGTGTGCATACACCCCTCCCCCAGTAAATAAGCAAAATGTAATACGTATTAAAAACCCAAACTCAGCCAAGCACAGTGGTAGCAGGGCCTACCTGCTACAAGGAAGACATGTATTAGACAATACTCATGTAGATGGGCAAAAAACTCCAGGACTGTATTTGTGACTAATTGTATAACAGGCTATTTTAGTTTCTGTTCTGTGGAAAGTGTAAAGCATTCCAACAAAGGGTTTTACTGTAGACCCTTTTTCACCCATGCTGTTGATTGCTAAATGTGATAGTCTGATCATGAAGCTGAATGAATATGTCTTTAAAAAACAAAAAACAAAACTCTAGTTAATATTCTATTTACTATTATTCTGGTTCTCAGTGTTAAGTATGTAAAAAATAATAGGGAGATTTTGAAAAATAAAACATTTCAAGTCCTATAGTCTCTGGAGAAAGCTATTCTTTTGTTTTACACTTAAAATTTGCACTTTAATATTTCCAAACAGGAATGAAAAGAAGTTTAGAAAAAGAGACTTTCTGCATGAGTAAGGGCAGAGGATAAGGGCAGAATGAATAGAGCTGTGAGCAGAGGCTGTTAGGCTAGGCATCAAGGCCTCTTAGAGTCAGCAATCCCTTTCATGTAACATGGAGACGAAGGCTAGAGTAGCATCACAGTGCGTCCTGGAGGCTGCACTAACACTCTGCTTAAAATGATGCTCTTCTCTATATAGCAAGACTCCACCCAAAGATACAGAGTTCTTCACACAATCCGTAATGAAATGTTTCCAATTACCAGGAGCCTGGGTTATTACTTACCTCTAGTACCAGTACGATTAAAAGGCTTAGTGTCAGAAATAGTAGAAAGAAGAAAAACTCTTATTCCTCCTGGAGGGATGGCAAGTGGGGTATGTCTAAAATTGTCACTTGAGCTGGGACTTCAGCAGAGAATGCTGGTAATAAGGTCTATTGGGTCAAAAATTAGAACACACCCTTTCACAGTTAACAAGGTCTTTGGCTTACTCTAATCTAACCTCTCCAGTCTCATGCCTGACTCCCCCAGGTCTGCATGAAATCCCATGGGTGTTTCTGTCCATCCAGGATAGAGACCTTCAGTTACCTATGAGGCACAACTGCGTAGACTTCAGCATCTCAGACATGTAGCTCTCTGAAAGCACACATTTATAAAACACCAAGAGTTTGCAGGACTTAGAGTTTCATCACTACAAAAGATTTTCATCCCCACATAGACTAGACTTGGCTCTTTCTCTGTCTACACTCAGTCAAGGACTCTTTCCTGCTAAAAACCCAAGCTCACTCTGTAAACAGCACCATTCAATTAAAACAGGAAAGACTCACTTTTGTGAGTGCTTCTACCTTTGTGCCTCACTATGTTTAAAATAAGGACCAGCAGGTTGGCACAAGGGTTGAAGCTCAAGCTGCAACTGAGGTTCAATGTCTGGGATACACAAGATAGAAGGAAAACACCAGCTCCCACGAGTTGTGCTCAGACCACCACAGGAATGTCAGAATATGAGTGTGCATGCACAGAAACATAAATAAATACATGTAAATGTTGTTAAAAATAAAGTTAAAAATAAATAAAGATAAAACAATTAATTAACACATCTACTGCATTGTAAACCACACCAGTCTTATGTGTTGTGATAACAACTTTGTATGTAAGTATCCAATATAAGTACAAAAATCAAAACTTCTATACTAACATACATCTGCTAAAATATTGCTTTAGTTTAAATAAAAATTGTCAAGATTTTGCTGATTCAGATGATATAGTACATTTTCCCATCATCAAAGAAAGATCAATTTCTCCCAAGTATGATTTTTAATATATATTGTAAATTGTAAAACCTGAAAAGGAGGGAAGTACTTGCTGAGAAGGATGCACCATCATAATGACAAGATTTATCTGACTCTTTACTTCATCACCAAGAAGGTGTTTAAATTCCTCCAGCATGGTTCCTCACCTTCCTTTGCTTCTGCCTTTTAATATAGTCCCTCAGGTTCTGGATACCCCCAACCATGCTGAATGAAATAAAATTATTTTCATTGCTACTTCATACTTGAATTTTTTTACTGTTATTAATCATAATGTGAATATCTGATTTGCAGGCTATCTGATATGCAACCCCAAAGGGGTCACGACCCATAGGTTGAGAACCACTGACTCCAGCATCTTCACTGTTCTTAAAGGATAAATTCTTATGTACGGTGTTCAGTGGATTGCAGTGTGAATTTTCAAAATTAATTGGTGATTTTTGTCAGGGAGAAAGTTCTTTCTAAGGAAGTCTCATAATTGCAAAATCTGATTTTCTCATTTTTTTTTGTTCTAAACTTTCATCTTAATAATTAAACAAAATGAAAATCTACTCTTTAGTAAGTCATGTGCTCCTCCTGCATATTCAAACCTGGTTCAAATCCGAGTAACCTGTGGAAATAAAATACATTTAAGAGTTGCTTTTCCAATACATGTGGCTGCTAGAAATTGCAATATGCCCAGTCAAGAATTAATAAAATAGGATTAGTTGACTTTCAGGTTTTAATGATTCATATGTCATAGATGCAAGTCAATCAGAAAATTGCTTCCAGTAAAATTTGGTTACCAGATAATAAAATGAACTCATTAGGAATCCACAAGACAGACAGCAAAGAACAATTAAGAACTCAATTTTCTTTGCTGAGTTGGACTTAAGTAAAATCTTCACTTAGTCTTTGGAACAGTAGCTCTTTGCAATTAATTAAATCTAGTTTTTTTTTGTTGTTGTTGTTGAAATCACCACACTAGCTTAGGTTTTATTTTTGCAAGGCTGTGAGAACTGTTATTGCTGCTTCAACACATACAGTACACAGTACATAAAAATGTATCTCACGCTTTGTGAAGAGAAACAAAAATCTCAAGCATTAACAATTATATTGGTGGGAGTTTTTGTGTTAAATTAAGCTTGGAATAAGGAAGAAAAGTTGGCTGTAAACAAGAAAAATATTTCTCTTAAGACAGTTAAATGTTAACGAGGCACATTAATCAAATCGTGATGTAATGCTAAGCAAAGTCAGCTATAAAAAGTGTTTTTCATGACTTTCTCCCTTCACATTATTTTATTTTTTGCAGTAAAAACTAACTGCTTTATGTAGGGAAAGGAAAGCACCTAACCTGGTGTGTAATTTCCTTTTGAACTGCACAACCTGTAAAATTTGTGTGGGAGAGAAATTAAATGCCATCTTATCTTTTATGGCCGAAAACCTAAGCATTCTTGGATATCTGTTTGTTCTTTATGAGGGCAAATCTCCTCTCTCTCTCTCTCTCTCTCTCTCTCTCTCTCTCTCTCTCTCTCTCTCTCTCTCTTTCTGTCTTCTCTCCCTCAGTTAATTTCTCATGAAAATGCAGGGCCTGGCCTGGGATATTTTTGCAGCTCATTTGTAGGAAGGAAGAGAGGGAGTAAGGATGATGGGGGTTGTGGGGGAAGGCAGAGAAAAGAAAGAAAGATGGCTTTATGTCAGAGAATCGAATCAATAAACTGTAGGAAGACACACACACACATATATATATATATATATATATATATATATATATATATGCATGTATGACATTATATATATGACTATATATGGAATTCTCTAACAAAAAGTAAACAATTTGAATACCTTAAGGAAGTGTACTTTGCAGCTCATTAGAATTTAATACTAGTTAAAAAAAGAAAAACAAATGTGGTTTTAATCCACAGATATCATTTCATATTTTAATCTTGGGGAAATTGTGATTTTTGCTAATTTAAATTGCTGATTTCAAAACTAATGAAATAAATAGCATTTAAGTTTTAGTCTCATTCAAAATTGTAATATGCTATAAAAAGGTGGAATAACTTTAGAAGTGAAATGCTGATTTCCTGTTAATATTGCTTATTGTTCATGGTGTGTGTGTGTGTGTGTGTGTGTGTGTGTGTGTGTGTGTGTATAGGTACGAATGGCACACATGGCAAAGTCTAAGGATGATCCTGGATGCTGTTCCTCAGGAATCTTCCACCATTTTGTTTGAGTCAGAGCCTCTCTTTGGCCGGGGTTTTGACATGTAGGCCAAACTACTTGGGTTGAAATCTTCAGAGAAGCAAGTATCTCTGTCTCCCACCTCCCCACCCTAAGGTACCTCCCCCAACTCCCCCACCTCACCTTTTCTGGGATAACAGAGAACAAACTTTTTATTTTTCAGTTTAAATTTTCTAATTAAAATGTAATTACATCACTCCCCACTTCCTGTCCTCCCTCCAACCCTTTCTACATCTCCCCCCTTTAATCCCCATCGTGTTTGCCCACCTCACTCCACTCCCTTCCAATTGGTGGCCACTCTTCTTTTTAAGTGGGTTCTGAGGATCTGATATCAGGTCCTTGCACTGTGGATTCCAGCAGAGCAATCTCCCTAGCCCCTGTCCACGTTTTCACATTCAGTTTCCGTGTACTCAGAAATAAGCTTTGGGGAACTTTCAACAACAAAGGAGCAATGCTGCCTGATTCCTCTGCAGCCATAAGTCATGCTGGTGATGGGAGGGATGGAGGCAGCCAAGGCAGAAACAAATTCAATTGCCAGACCTACAGAGGGCTTTGTAGTGGCTTCTGCTTGTGGCTCTTAAAGCCTGTGCTTTTCTATGTATTAAGTGAAAGATAATTAGTCTTGATTTTTTTCCCCCTTTAATGCAAGCACATGAGCACTTTAGAGAAGCATTTGAGCCTTTGGCTCACAGATGCTTTAAAAAACGTATTTAATGGACCTATTAGTTGAGAGAATTATATAAACACACTAATGCAAGGCAATTCATTTTGCTTTTGGGGTAGGAAGTATTTACAGGTAGGAGAGAGTATGATTCAATTTTATGACAATCCAGTTTTACATTGTAATATATAATAATTTATGTAGTTAAAAATAAAAGCCCAAACTATTCTTGACAACATAGGGACTTTAGTGTTCCTATATTCCATGCTGAACTTGTACTCTATCTGTTAGTATTCAGGCATCTTTACTGGTCTGCCTTTGGCTACAGCCATTAAGAGCACTGCCTGTGCACATCCACTGCATTCCCTTGTAAAGGGGTCCTGCCCACCTCCCATCTTCCTCTCTCTCTCTCTCTCTCTCTCTCTCTCTCTCTCTCTCTCTTTCTCTCTCTCTCCCCCTCCCTCCCTCCTGCTGTCTCTCTTCTCTTCTGCCACTCCTGTTCCTCTCACTTCTCACCTTTTCCCATTCACTTTCCCTAGTAAAAAACCCTTCTACCCAACCTGTGTCTCATGATGTCTTTCTCTCAAGCTCTGCTTTTTAAAATGACAGCACTATCAATGATCAAGAACTTCATCCTCGCCTCTCAGAGACTTAAATCACTAATACTAAGCTGAAGAAGAAGGCATTAGAGTGTATGCTTGTGATTACAAAGATCAGAAGTTAAAGACAGGAGGATTAGAAGTTCAGGGGCGTCTTCAGCTACATAATGAGTTTGAGTTTGCCTCAAAACAGGCAAATAAACAACTAAATAAAATTAGCATGCAGAAAAATAATAAAATTAGTATATCTAATTAAGAGATGGGATAGTTTTGGTTTGCAATTAAATTATATAGGAATGAAATTTCCAAAATGATTTCGGTCACTAATACTTTCGGTCACTAATGCGAATCATCAGGTGAGTTGCTCTTTTAAGAATCAGATCCGCAATCGAGGTGAACCTAGGAGGTATAGGAATTACAACCTAATGATTATGGGGGCACAAGTCACAGTCTGCTTTATGAGTATGGTGTTTGAAGGAGAATGGACCACCATAGGCTCATATATGTGAACTCTTAGTCTTCAGGGAGTGGCACTACTTGGGAGGGGTTGGGAGGTGTGGCTGTGTTGGAGTAGTTGTGGCCTTGTTGGAAGAAGTGTGTCACTGGTGTGGAATTTGAGGTTTCAGAAATTCAAGCCAAGCCCAGTGCTATTCCTGCTGCCTGCAGACTTGGATGTGGAACTCTCAGCTAACACTATGTCTGCCGGCATGCCACCATGCTTCATGCCATGATAATGGCCTAAACCTTTGAATGGTGTCGCTTCACAGCAATAGAACACTAAGACAATGATTTTAGACCCTTGAAGGAAGGCAGGTCACAGTCATTGGTATTTCTCCTGTGCCCACTGCTGTGTATGGAAAGTAAGGGATGCCAGAGCTGGCTCAGTAAATAGGTGCTCAGATGTATTTTAAGTGATCAGGCTCTGTAATAATGCCAGCCACCCACAGCAGGAGAAATTGGAATAGGAGATCCATCAGCAATACCCAGAACTTATGAAATCCCTTACATTTATAGACCTCAAAGGACAGGTGTCTCTAAGTTTAGCAGATTAATTAAGGTATTAAATAAGATATAAGGCCATAATTTTAAAAATCCTGTTGTCTTGTAGTACCTTGGGGCTGCTGTGTGCTAGGAGTTTAGCAGCTTAGGGATATTTGAAAAGATACAAGCAGATCCCCTGTACAAGGGCAGCACCTATAATCTTGCACACACTAGTTGAGTATTGTGCTAAAAATGCTAATAATTTTAGTGTTATTATTCATTTTTCCTCAGGAATTTTGATTTCTTATTTGAATTTAACATTCTTCATCCAAAATGTCCTAAAAGTTTTTAAGGCTTAATTAATTCTTCACCTGGAATTTATCAGATTCAAATAACTTTTTAAAAGATCTTTTTTTGAGCAAATATTTTAAATTATTTTCAGACAGTCTATGGGCAACCTCACATGGAAGTAGGATAACTCCTGGGACCAATAATTTGTCAAGTGTCAAAACTTGCACAATGAATGTAATTCTGTCTTTTGACAGCCTGATATTTAAAGCATATGGGTTTCATGTCAGAATATTCAATCCTTAGTTAAATATGAGCTGAAGCTTCCTGAAATTCTATTTGAAGCTCCCAGTATTGAAAGGGCATCATCCAGAATATGTCATTTGTTCTTTATGTTTTCAAATCTTTATCATCAGAAGAAAATGTACCTGGACTGTTTCCCATAATGCTTTAGACCTTGCAAGCTAAGTCAGCCAGGCTAAAAAAAAAAAAATAGCCAAGGGTATTTTTAAAAAGTTTGTCTTAGAAAACACTAATCTGTACCTGATTTCTCAAGTTTTATATTTTAGATTTCATGACACATTAAGTTAAAGAAACAAATGAGCTGTCATTCAAAATCATTCATATTATAATTAATGAAGTCCAAGTAAAAGATAATGTTGTCAAGCAGAGATAATCAGTCACAGGCAGTCTTTGTTATGACCTTCACTGATGGATTGAATTACATTTTGACGTATACCTTGGTGTCTCTCCTGGGACTAGGGACTGCACACTGTAGATATGGAAGAGTGCTTGGGCTAACATTGCTAGTCTGTTTCTTGATCTACAGACTGAAGGAGGTTAGAAAGATGGGAAGGAGAGATGGCTCAGAGGTTAAGAGCACCTACTGCTCTTACAGAGGTCTTGAGTTCAATTCCCAGCAACCACATGCTCACAACCATCCCTTATGAGATCTGGTGCCCTCTTCTGGTGTGCAGATATACATGGAAGCAGAATGTTGTATACATAATAAATAAATAAATAAATAAATAAATAAATAAATAAAATCTTAAAAAAAAGAAAGATGGGAAGAAGTGTGGGCAACATGGAACCTGTTTGAAGCCACTCACCAGAAGAAAAGCAAGAATTGTGGCACAATTAACTTAAAGCCTGTTTCCCTTCCCAGCTATAAAACTTCAATTTTAAAAGAATTTAACCAAAACTTACAGGGAAAGGACATATACTAAAGTCCTTACCCAACTCTAATGGCTCCTGCTTTTAATTTATCAAATTTTTACGTTCAACCAAGGCATTGTGGAGCCACCCTATATTATCATTTTTCAAAAAGAGAGAACAGGGGAGAAGTTGGGGTTCTTAGTAACCTTTTCAGCCAGAACTTGAGCCTACCAAGATTGTATTTGGTATCAATATACATGTCTGATGGTGAGATAATTGCCAGTCTCTTGTAGTGAAGCCCATGTTCAAGCCTTTAGATGTGCTTTCATTTTCTTCTTGACTATCTTTCTATTCTTAATAAAATCTCAACTCTATTTCACACTGGCTAGTTCTGGAATTCTCTTCTGAATCGAAGGCACAAATCACTGTTTAGCCTGGGTAGAAGTTCCCTAAAGATTAACGGAATTACTGACACAGCTGAGAGTAATAGCAGAGAACTGAGCCTCTGGTCCCTCAGTGCTGACAGGGACAGCTTTTGATCAGCAAAGGTGTAGGACTCAGGTTGACCGGTAACATGTGATGTCACTGTAGTGTAATATTTTATTCATTAGCAACCTTTATTAGTCAGGATGCCTAATTTAAACATACATTTACAAATAAGCCAACCTCCACCAAGGCCTGCTCAATTATGCTGCCCAGGCAAGGTGCAGGGCCCACTCTCCTATGTGCTGTAGTCAGCAAGAGGAGGCATTTTTTCCCTCTCCAGGACCTTAGGCAGCAAGGGGGGCATCTCTCCCATGCCCTCACCACTGCACTGATGATAAAGGGGAGGCGGGGCCAGCTCTCTCACTCTCATGCCCTTGGGTCCAGCTCTCATACACTGTCCAGAAAGGGGGCAGGGCCAGCTCTGCACAGTCCTTAGACAGCAGCAGCATAGGCCCAGCAGATGCCGAAACCAAGGACATCTACATGAACTTTGTTGGTAATATGGGCCACAGATATTGACCCAGACCCCTGATGCTGAAGGGCCAGGGACCCAGCCATGACCTTTGGCCTCAGCACAGGCTAACCTCTTTACCCTTCAGAAGTTAACATACTGAAACTTTCTACGGTGTAGGGTGTAGTATATTTAAAAAATAAATTTCTTTATTTACTTATATCCAGACCACAGTTTTTCCTCCTTCCTCTCCTCCTATTCCCTCCCCCACACTCCCCCTCTGTTCCCATCCCCCAATCCATTCCTCCTCCATTTCTGTTAAGGAAAGGGCAGGTTTCCTATGAGTATCAATAAAGCATGGCATATCAAGTTGTAGTAAGACTAAGCACCTCCCCATGTATTAAGGTTAGGCAAGGTCACCCAGTATAAGGACTAGGGTTCCAAAAGCCAATAAAAGAGTCAAAGACAACCCCTGTTCCCACTGGTATGAGTCGCACAAGCCGACCAAGCTATACAACTATAGGCAGAGTTCAGGGAATCCTGCAGAAGAGGGGGAGAAAAGATTGTAGGAGCCAGAGGAGTCAAGGATTCCACAGGAAAACCACAGAATCAAATAACCTGGGCTCATAGGGGCTGAAAGAGACTGAACTGGCAATCAGAGAGGCCTGCTTAAGACTCACCTAGGCTCTCTGCATTTTTGTTAGTACACTTGCGGGTTTCTTTTATTTTATTTTTCGAGACAGGCTTTCTCTGTGTAGCCCTAGTTGTCCTGGAACTAGCTCTTGTAGACCAGGCTGGCCTTGAATTCCTAAAGATCCATGACCACCATCTGGCTGACTCTCTGCATATATGTTATAGAATTCTTTTGTTGAATCATTATTGTAGGGAAAGCAAGAAAAATCTATTTGTTCTTTTGTTTTTAACCTTTTGTTTTATTTTTTAATTAATTAAATTTATTCATTTATGTTTCATTTCAACCAGGCTCTTCTCCCTCCTTCCCTTCCATTCCCTTCCCCCACCCCCTGCTACCCCAATCCACTCCTCTTCTGTTTCTGTTCATAAAGGAACAGGCCTTCCATGGGTATCAGCAAAACATGATATATCAAGTTGAGATAAGATTAAGAATCTACCCCTGTATTAAGGATGGGCAAGGCAATCTAGTATGAGGAATAGGTTCCCAAGAACCAGTCAAAGCATTAGAGACACCTCCTGTTCCCACTGCTAGGGGTTCCACAAGTAGACGAGGCTACACAACTGTCACACATATGTAGAGGGCCTTCACTCTTCCCATGCAGGCTCCCTGCCTGTCATTCCAGACTCTGTGATCTCCATGAGCCCTGGTTAGTTGTTTCTGTGGGTTCCTTTGTGAAGTCCTTGATCCCCTGTGACTTGTACATTCCTTCCTCCTCTTCAGCAGGATTCTCAGAGCTCAGCCCAGTGCTTGGCTGTGGTTCTCCTTTTTTTTTTTTTTTTAACTTTTAACTGGAAATGATTTAAACTTTTTTTTTTTTTTTGGATTTTATTCAAGCCACCAAGACTGGCAAATCGTTGCAAATGTCAACATTTCTTTCTTCTTGTAATAATTCATAAATACTTGAGTAATGTCAATAAGCTTTCCAGGAAAACACACTTTGAGATTGAAAGTAAAGTGTTTATTACTTTAAAAATTTCTATTTAAGATAATTTTGCTCATAGCCCATTGTAATATACATTTCTACAATAAAAGTTAAGATTACTCAGTGGATAAATTTTTCAAAGGAGTTGCATCCATTTAGGTACTGTCATTTGCATAATAATGGTTTGCTGGGCTATTTGTCTTTTATCTTCTTGCATAACTTTAGAACTTAATCTAAGCCAGGTTTAACTTTACCCCACCCACCTACCTCCACTTTACAGATGGGACATTTCAATGAGAATGCTTTTGTATAGAGATTTTTCTCAAAGATTTGATCTAAAGTCTTCAATAGTGCTCAAGTTGAGTGATTGTCAGAACTTACTATCTTACTGTTAATAGGTACATGATAAAATTGTTAAAATTTAGGTTGAAATAAAAAGTTTCAGAAGATTGCTTGATTTGTATAAATATATATTTATATAATGTATGATATGTCATATAATATGTACAATGTATTATATATGCATACATTTTCTTAGTTCTTATCAGTATAAAATTATTTAAATTTAGAAATTTAGCAAACCAAAGGGATGAGATCTGGTGTGTATCTTGAGCCCAAATAATACTTCAATTTGATAGTATTCTTTCATTTTAAAAAGTTAAAATCTCATACATTGCTTTTGATTTTATCCATATCTATCCATCAGTTCACTGAAGTTTTTATTAAGCCATAAATATGCTTTCCAATGGCAAAAAAAAAATAGCATGAACAAAAGCAAATAAGGAAGCCATTGAAGATTACACTGGGGAGATAAGCATCACTCATGGGATCCTATAGGCCTGTGTAGAGTCATGAATTGAAATAAGTGTTTTTGGAAGGTACCAGGTTCTCCCAGGGATCACAAAAAAGAAATATGACTTCAATTTAAGAGTCAATTCAGATTCGGTTAGCACAAGTATTCCTGGCCGGATCACATATGGCCTTTCTTTGTAATCTTAAGGATTTGGGTCTTTATTTCAAAATCAGATGAGAAAACAATGTAAAGTTTAAATATCAGCCTGTAGTTTAGAGAAGTGGTACAGCATACAGAATGAAAAAGACATTGGATGGGTCCCAAATGGAAGCAAGCTGTTTCTATACTTGCAAAATCAATGTCCATGGGATATTGGTAAGAAAAATGTTTATTACATTGTGTGGTAGCCTGTGTTTGAGGACTCAGGGGAAATGGGAGTCCCTTCTGACTTAGTGCTAGGAATAAATTGCCTAAGCCAGATTATTGTTTTCTTTCCTTCTTTGTTTCTTTGTTTCTCTCTTTCTCTCTTTCTTCTATTTTTATTTTTTATCAATACAAGAAATAATGATACTGACTATACATATTCTTGTTTGGTGTCACAAAAGCTAAAGCCAAGTATGTGGTCTTCTTCATACCTTTTACAGTGATGGACTCTAGGGTATTGCATTATGTGCTTCCTTCCTTCCTAGTCTTAATTTAATAATCTAATAAATGTCCTGTGTCTTGATTAATAGCATAATATGATTCTGTATCCTTACTAGAAAATTGCATAAAAATTACTAAACAGAATCTTAAAACTGTTTCATTTAAAAAAGTTGATATTAATACATCTTAAAATACGTTGCTACCTTATAAGACTTTCTAAAACATATGAATGTTTGTTGATAACATACTGAACATATATAAAGGCAAGACTGGAGATTGAATGACAGCATATGTGAAAAAAATATTCTTTAGCATACGGGATTGACACTTGAAGAATGTGAAGGCTAATCTCTATGTTGTTATGAACCGTATTGCTTCAAGATGTGTAAAACTGGCAAGACCTTAAATTCCAGACAGCGTTACCACTTGGCTTTGGAACATGCTTGTGATATCTGGTATTGTGCAATGTTCTTTGGAATTCATTGAAGAATTTGACTACTTGTGAGATATGAAAGGAAAAAAAAAGATTATGCCTTATTTAGCACAGCGATAAAGCCATGTTTCAAATACCCCCCTTAGTTAGGGCACATACTTCCTTCTGTGATACTGTCATATTGTAGACTTATTTCACAGTTTGCCACTGATTCTTAATGTTATATTTGATTTTGCTTTTTATTCTTATTTAATTTTTTTTTCATTTTACATACCAACCCCAGTTTTCTCTCCCTTCTCTTCTCCCACCCGTACCCTTCCCCTTACCACTCCCTATTCACTCCTCAGAGAGGGTAAGGCCTTCCTTGGGCAGTCTGCATGGAACTGAACTAGGCCCTCTGAATGTGGGTCACAGTAGTGTGGCTCTTAATAATTTTTTTACAGTTATTTTAGATTTATACCAATGATTCTTCTAAAGCCAAAAATTCAGTGGTTATTCTTTGAATTTTCAAGCTTGTTACTGGAACACATGTAAAGGAACATATGACAGGCTCATGCAAGCAGTTTTCTCCACTGCAATGGACATTCCCTGTGTTTCTGAGGCTCTGGACTTAGTTGGCTTAATTTGGTCTCATTTGTTAATTCTCATCCAGTAATCCATAAAGGGTATTGAAAACTTAGGCAGATGAAATGGTTTGCAATACTAGTTTCCTGAACTGAATATCTTCCTGTTTCTCAAAAGTTGGCTTAACCTCTGAAATAGATCACTCTAGTTCTATCTCTGAACTCACCACGCCTGCTTGTGGTTTTTCTGTTGTGGGTAAACTTTTCATGGCTGAATGCCTTCTCCATGTTTCTGGCTGTATCCGTTGACAAATTTGGATGTCTAGACTCTTGTCAAATAGCTGAGCTTGCCATGCTGGTGTTTCATTTACCATGCCCTTTTGGCTTTTATTTTTATCTCTCGGAACTCAGACTATGTATATTCTATAAAAGTCATGATACAGGCCCAATATTGTTTCTTCACTTAGTCCTGATTTACCCAGACCCAAAGGCAATCACTGGCCACTGCTGTAAAAACAGAAGCGAAACACACTGAGAATTTTCCAAGCTCCCAGAATATGAATCGTGAATATGTCCAAAACCACTGTACTAAGAACATATGACAATATTATTAATGATCATTCATATTATATCCCATCTGATAGATTGTCCACACATAAACTTATACATCCCATTCTTAATTGTGAAAATTGTGGGGTACAGACATTGATCAAGCCTTCTTGGTCAAGTTGGGACAACGCATGTAAAATATAAAATGATAATATAAATGAACCTAAATAAATTTTGAAAGTAGCTCTATTTTCTCCTCTTGCTAACTTATCTTAATTTGTTCTACTGGTATCTATTTCTTTCCCTGAATTCGCATCTATCTTTCATTCGTTCACTAAGAATAGAAACTGGGAAGCCATATCGATCTGTGTGTGGAGTTTGTCACCAGATTGGCCTACACAAGAAAACAATACTCTGTGTCCATTCCATTTATTTCCAGCACTCCAAATACCACTCATGCCACATGAGTATTCATGAGCTACTAATATCATTTCTGACTCTATTCTTACACTATTTTCTTTTAAGTAATTCACTACACAGAAGGCAAAATGACTTTATGGATCACAGATTGCATCATATTTTACTCCACATTATTATTTTAAACCAGGATACAGATAATATAAGCCTTATACACCAATACTGTTACTTTTTTTGATTTTTTTGAGACAGGGTTTCTCTCTGTAGCTGGCTTCAAACTCACATAGCTCCACCTGCCTCTGCCTCCCTGAGTGCTGAGATTGGGATTAAAGCTGTGTGCCACCACCACTGACAGACTTTGGTTTTTAAATTGACTAAACTGATTGTGTCAGTGCATCCTCTCTGTAACACGATCAAACAGGAAGATTATTTTTGGCTTTAAGTGGATTCTGATAGCTCCTTTGGATAGCTTAGGCTGTTGTAGTAGGGCATGGCTATCCACAGAAAGATTGGATAGAAGGCCCCTGTTGTTTCAATGCAAGAGATGGTGGTTTTCGTCTGAAGAGTAGTGGGGAGACAGTGGAAAGCATTGAAGTTCTCAACTTATTTTGAGGATTGAGAAAAAAGTATTTGAGGATGTGCTGGAAAAGTGTAAGAAGGTACTTAAAGAAGAATTTGATTACCTAGAAGAAAAGGGTTCAGATGGATAAGTTTGGGAGGAGTTAGTGAAATTGTGTTTCAGTGTAAACCCTAGTGGAGAGATTAAATAAATAGTGTGTATAGCCAGGAGAGCTACAGGATAAGAATGGGGACTGTAGGAGATGTCATCTTGTGATGACACAAGGCTATTCAAGGTGGAAACAGAACATAATCAGAAAAGAAAGTGACTAAGGTGTAAGCCACAGGACACATCATTGGTAAAAATGGATGAAGAAAAGAATTTTAGAACCAAACGATCTAAATGAACTGAATCTGCTTGAAAGGTGTTCGTTGTTTTACTTGAGTCAAAGGCAGAATGACTCTGAAAGGCAATGGAAATTTTCTTAGAAATTGTCACATAAATGTCAAACCACACTTTATATATGTTTTTACAGAGGCCTATATTCATTTTCCTAGAAATAAATAATATTTGAATTTATGACAATAAATATTCTTCATGGAGTATAGCTTTATCCTTATATAGATTCTGATATCATTCCCCTTTAAAGAAAATCTGCATCAGAATTATGAAGACTTTGTACTTACAATATGATGATGGAGCTGGGGAAAAAAAGATAACATCTTTTTGTCTTCTGATTGACAGGCAGACTCAGGAGTTAGAAACCAAAATAACAGTGTTGTGTTCAATTTTAGATTCAAGTTCATTCCAAATATCTTTGAAGTCAAACTTTGTTCTAGATAATTTCCTGATCTGAAAGAATTTAAGGACATTAAGGTGGTTTCTGGGTTAACAAAAGAATTCTATTCTTTGGGTCTTGTTCTGTTCGTGACCTCATAGAGCTGCCACGGAATCACTCAAAGTCTATATCAGAGTTAAGAGACAAGGGTGGTTCACCTTGTGCTGCATGTTCACTGGGAAATCAGAACAACGCCTTGGAAGCAAGCAAACATTTGTGGCATGGAAGCCATTCAGTTGCAGGCAATCTTGCTCCTCAGTGGGCTGGGGAACAATGTCAATGGGATATCTGGCAAATCACTTTCCTTTGGAACAGTGGGGTCTGGAGTTTGTAGTACAACACTTCTTCGTGCTGTGCTATGAACTTTTCATCTGTTTGTATCAGCCGAGACATAGAGCAAATGTTTAGTGAAGGAGTCCAAACTTGTAGCAATCCTTAAGCAATACCAAAACTATGTGGATTGTAATATCTGTTTCTCAACTGCATAGTTATTTCTAAATATAACATTCTTTTAAGGTTTTTTTTTCTTTTTTCCTGAATGGGCCTAGTATTGTTCCTTAAAGATAATGGTGACTGAAGCTAAACATAATAGGTATTCAAAGTCACACATTTCTAGAATGAGGGCCTAACTCTGTTACTTAGTTCAGTGTAAGGCAATATCTATTTTTCTGAGTGTAAGCTTTAGAAAGACTGCTCAGGTATAAAGTGGGATTCATAATAAGACCTACTGGGTCAAATGAAAAGTCTCCCTGTTACATTTCAAGTATTCTGCCCTATTAAAATAGAGTACAGTACTGCTTGAATTTCTGCAGCCTTATCCAGGCACTGCTGGCTACCCATTGCTTGGAAGGCACAAATGTCGACATGAATCACAGCAGCCTATTCATGTTCCAATCAAACTCCATTTTTGTTAGCTTGACTGTCCCATTACACGCTTCACTTAGTCCATTCCAAAGAAAATTTGAATTCCTTCCCCACAGTCACTGTGATTTCCTGCACAGTGCTCCATTTGCTTAGAATGTTCTCTTTTCCCTCTCTATAAAATAACTGTTACTGTTTCTGCCTCCTCAAAATGTGTACATTGAAGTTCTACTCCCAAATGAGATGGTATTACAGGTGGGACTTTGGGGATGTAATTAGGTTTAAATGAGGTCTTGTGCTTGGAGCATCACTATGGGGGTTAGTGTCCCCATGAGAGGAAAAAAGACCAATCTTCTATCCTTGCCTCTCCCTTGGCATACAAGAAAGCAGCCATCTACAAGCCACAGAGAGAGTTCTTGCTGGAAACAAAAGGGCTGGCTTCTTGTTCTTGAACCATCCCCTCCCCTCAAGCTTCTAGAATTGTGAGAAGTGGTTTCTTTTTATTTAAGTCACTCAGGCCATGATTTTATTGTGACTATCCTGGAAAGACAATTATGCATTCATTTTTTGCTGTTTTTTTATATCAACTCATTTTGTTTATGTCAAGTTGTACTATAAACAATCTATTTTTAAAAAGACATTTCAGAGTATCATTAAAATAATTTAAAATATAAACTAGATTGATTTATCTTTTCACAGGTACTTTTTTTCTTAGTAAAATACAGTTACAGCAACAACCATCAACAACAACCATGCCAGATTGTGGCACTGTGATGACACTTCCATATAAATCTAAAAGGGATTGCTAGACTTAATTAACTGTCTTCTATTTACAATTATTCCTTGCAAATTGGTGTCTCTTTAGACAGAAAACATATGTCATGTGATTAATATATCAGGGAAACTTAAGTGATACTTTATTAATTGTGGCTCAGAGGATACTAAGTAATATTTATCCAACAAAGGGAAGTAAATATATTTCATATTAGACAAAGAAGAAAGCGTCATCTGTCTTCAATTAATTTATAATTTGGTTAGTTGACCAAAAGATTGTGGAGATGAAGGACTGTTTTATATTAGATACTTGTAAAAAGACAAGATATTTTTCCCTGGAAATTCTGTGAAATTTACATTTAAATTCAAATGTTAGATTTAAAACAACCTATGTGACTATCTCAGGTGGCCTGTTATTTTCTGTTAGCTTGCCTAGCCATCAGAGATAAGTGACTGGCTAAATATGAATTCATTACTTAGGCAACCTAGAAGGATTGGGTATTTGTACAGTTCAACAGCTGAGTAATGGTGACAATAGGAGTTTTCAGTAATGTCATTGCACTTTTCAATTATTAAAAAAAACACCAAAGTTCTTAAAATTCCATTAGGTGTTAACGGCCACAAATATTTATGAATGTAATGCATACATATGACTATGCTTATGTTATGGGCAGGGGAGGCAAACACTGCTTAACACGGGTTAAATGTGTAAATTCTATCTTTTTGCATATTAATGGCACATAACAAAGAATAGGTATTTAGGTATTAGGTATTTTCCATGTACCAGGTTGGAGAAACCCACAGGAACAGTTGGCCTGAACAAGGGAGAGCACATCGACCCCAGATGCTATCTGGGAGGCCAGTACAAGACTGATCCAGCCCCCTGAACATGGATGCCAATAAGGAGGCCTCTGCACTCTAGGGAGCCTCTGGAAGTGGATTAGCATTTTCCCTGGTGTAAGAAGGGTCTTTGAGAGCCCATCCCACGTGAAGGGATGCACTCTGGCCCTGGACACATGGGGAAGGGCCCAGGCCCAGCACAGGAAGATTTGCTGGACTTAGCAGAGCCCCCGTTGAGGGCCCTACCCTGACTGGGGAGTGGTGGGTGGATGGGGTGGGGGGTAGGTTGGGGTGGGGGAGGAGGGATGGGGGTAAGGAGAGGGAGAAGGGACTTACATGTGAAACAAGCTTGTTCCCTAACTTGAGTTAATAAAAAAGGAAATATGTACTTTGGGAGCCCATTCCACATAGAAGGATACTCTCTCAGCCTAGACACATGGGGGAGGGTCTAGGCTCTGCTACAATTGTTATGACAGACTTTAAAGATCCCCCATGGAAGGCCTCACCCTCCCTGGGGAAAAGAAAGGGGGTAAAATAGGGGGTTAGTGGGGGTAGGGGAGGAGGGGAGGGAGAAGGAACTGGGGTTGACATGTAAAACAAGATTGCTTCTAATTTAAATTTTGAAAAATTGTATTAAAAATAAAGAAAAAAAGTACTGGAGAGATTAGGAATACAAGGCATATACCTATGCATAATAAAGACAATTTACAACAAGCCCATAGCCAACATAGGTGGAGAGAAAGTCAAAGCAATTCAACTAAAATCAGGAACAAGGCAAGGTTGTCCATTCTTTCCAAATCTCCTCAATATATTATTTGAGATTTTAGCTAGAGCAATAAGACAATTGAAGGATATCAAGGGGATACAAATTGGAAAGGAAAAAGTCAAAGTATTGCTATCTGTAGATGGTATGATAGCATACATAAGTTACCATAAAATTCCACTAGGGAAGTCCTACAGCTAATAAACACTTTCAGCAAAGTATCTGGATACAAGATTAACATAAGATCAGTAGCCCTCCTATATACCAATGACAAATGTACTGAGAAAGAAATCATGGAAACAACTTCCTTCACAATAGCCACAAATGATATAAGATATCTTGGTGTAATTCGAACCAAGAAAGTGAAAGACTTGTATGCTAAAAACTTCAAGTCTTTGATGAAATAAATTGAAGAAGATATCAGAAAATGGAAAGATCTCCCATGCTCATGGATTGGTAGTGTTAACATAGTAAAAATAGCCAAAAGCAATCTACAGATTCATCTCTATCAAAACTACAATGCAATTCTTTACAGATTTTGAAAGGACAACTTTATATTGGAAAAACAAAGCAAAGCAAAACAAAACAAGCCCAGGATATCTAAAACAATATTGAACAAGAAATGAACTGCTGGAGGTATCACCATCCCTGGTATCAAGCTGTACTACAGTAATAAAAACTTCCTGGTATTGGAAAACAAAAGCATATTTTACAAATGGTGCTAGATGTCTGCACATAGAAAAATCCAAATAGGCCAATATTTATCACTCTGAATATAACTCAATTTCAAGTAGATCAAAGACCTCAACATAAAAACAGATACACTAAACATGACAGAAGACAAAGTGGGTAATAGCCTTGAACAGCATTGACATAAAAAACAACTTTCTAAACAGAACTTAGCACAGACACTAAGATCAGCACTTAATAAATGCGACCTCATGAAACCGAAAAGCTTCTGTAAGGCAAAGGATGCTGTCAATCAGACATAGAGGCAGCCTACAGAATGTGAAAAGATTTTTACCATCTCCACATCCAATAGAGGTTTAATATCCAAAATATATAAAAAAACTCAAGAAATTAGATATCAAAAAACCAAATAGTCCAATTATAAGTGGTCTACATCTAAAGGTAGAATTCTCAACCGAAGAATCTCAAATGAGGGAGAAACACTTTAAAAATGTTCAACATTCTTAGCCATCAGGGAAATGCAAATCAAAACTACTTTGAGATTTCATCTTATTACTGTCAGAATGACTAAGATCAAAACCACAAGTGACAGATCATGCTGCCCAGGATGTGGAACAAGGAGAACATTCCTTCATTGCTGGTGGGAGTGCAAACTTGCACAGAAACTATGGAAATAAATATGGCAGTTCTGAAAATTGGGAATCGATCTACCTTTAGACTCAGATATACACTCTTGGGAATACACCTAAAGTGTTTTTCCATCCTTTCACAATGGCACTTTCTCAACTATGTTCATAGCAACTTTATTTATAATAGTCAGAAATTGGAAACAACCTAGATGTCCCCCTACCCAGGAATAATAAACAAAATATGGTGAATTTACACAATGCAGTCTTAATCATTCATGAAATTTGAAGATAAATTGATGGAATTAGAAGAGCATGCTGAGTAAGGTAACACCCAGAAAACTAAAAATATGGTATGTACTCACTTATAAGTGGATATTAGCTATTAAGTGAATGGTCCACAGAACCAGAGATGTTAGGTAAAGAAGAGGGCTCTGGGGGGACATTGACCTCTCTGGGAAAAGGAAATAGAATGCATTTGGCAGATTATCTGTGGGCAGATGGGGACAGGAGTAGGAAGGATCAGGTGGGTGGTAAATGATGGAGAGAGAAAGTATCCTGAGATACAGCTGGAATTGGGGCACTTTGGGGCTTATGTGGAACCCTAGTACAGTAGAAACTTTCAGGAATCTATGAATGTGACCCTAGTGAGGATCTTACTAATGGAGGAAGTGGAGTTTGAACTGGCCATCTTTTGTAGCCAGGCAAGGCTTCCAGTGGTGGGACTGGTTTGCATTTGTTGAGTTTTGGGTTGAGGACATCCCATGTAGATCCATAAATAACCTAGATTGATGCTAGGGAATATGGTCACTCTCTGAAAGCTGACAGCAGGTCCCATTATTTCAGAAACCTCCACTCTGCTCATTGAACATACAGCAGGCTAGCTGGTACCTGTGTTGCACCCTCATCCCTATGTTTTTGTCTCTTTGGCTCAAGAAGATACTATACAGGCTATGGAAAGAGAAATTTGAACACCAACCTAGCCACAAATCCCTTGACCTACAATCTGTTCTGCCTGCAAGGTGTGCTGGGGTAATGATGCTGCAGTACTTGTGGGAGTGAGTGGTCAACCAATATTTGGTTTAACTTGAGGCCCATGCCACAAGGGGGAGCCCAAGTCCTATACTGCAATGCACAAGAGACTGGAGAGTCTTGAGATCTGGTGTAGAAGCAAACAAGACTGGGAAAAAAATCAATGAAATAATTCCTAACGATACTCTGTTATAACAATAGATTGTTGCCTTTCCCAGTTACCATCAAAGAGGCTTCCCGCAACAGCAGGTGGGAATAGGTAAAGACATCCACAGCAAAACATTATGCAGAGAGTCTAAACTAGAGGTTTCCATCGTGTCCCTCCTGCGACATATAGCGGAATCCTGAGGAAGGGAAGGAAGAAAGATTGTAGGAGTCAGAGGGGTTAGAGGACTCCAAGAGAACATGGCCCACTGAATCAAATAAGCAGGGCTCTCTTGGGCTCACAGAGACTGAAGCAGCAAGCACGGGGCCTCATAGTTCTGCCCCCAGGTACTCTCTGTATATGCTGTGGTTATTAACTTGGTGTTTGGGGACTCCTAACAGTGGGAGAAGGGGCGTTTCTGACTCTTTGCCTGTTCTTGGACTCTTTTCCTCCTATTGAGGTTGCCTTGTCTCATTGTCACTTGTTTTGTCCTGTTTGGCTGTCATCTCATGCAGGTCTGCTCTTTCTGAAGAGGAAAAGGAAGGGGAGTGAATCTGGGGAATCCGGGAGGTAGGGGTAGCTGTGAGGAGTGGAAGGAGAGGAAACTATGGTCAAGAAGTATTATATGAAAGAAGAATATAGTTTTAATAAAAAATATACTGTCATGTCACCTTAAATGCTTTTGCGATAATACCTTTTGATGGTATAATTTTTGTAAACGTCACTTTGATTAGTTAAACAAAATGGAATAAACAGACTACACAGTAATTATCCCAATATAAAAATAGGAAATTTCTAAATTTTTCTTATTTTACCTTAATTTGCATAGGAAAAAGAATACATATTCACTCTGTTTATTATATGATAACCTATCTATATAAAAGTTCTAATTCCCAAGTCTACATACTTGCAAAACAAAACGGAAAGGTAGAAAAGAATCCTCTCCCCATAGCCTTGCAATGCACATAGACATACTTTAGAGTGTTATAGCTACATGGAAATGCTACATGCTAGTGCAATACACTAATTTATTTATTTAATTTGTTTTTAAAATTACATTTGTTATTATTACCATTATTATAATCACTATTGATATTATTATGTGTATATATGTGTGCTTTTGAATGTGTGTGGACATTCAAATGTGTGTGGACACACAAATGCCATAGCACATATGTGGAGGTTGGCAAGCACTTTAATGAGTCAGTTTTCTATCTGTAGCATGTGAATTCCAGGGATCAAATTCACATTGCTAGGCTCAGGTGTAAGTGCTTTGACCCACCAAGCCATCTCACCAGCCCACTAATATATTTCTTTAAAACCTGTCTTATACTATACTATCTTACTACTGTATATTTTTGTCTTTCTTTTAAGTATAGAGAGCCCTCAACTGTATTCTTCTTCAAGAAAGACTTGGGATGTAGTGGCTCCTGCCAGTAATCACTACACTTATGAGTCAGAGGCAAGAAAAGTGTGAGTTCAAGACAAGCTTGGTCTACATAGAGAGTTCTAGATTAGCCTGGTCTACAAAAAGAATTCTAGGTTAGTCTGGGCTACAGAGTGAGACCCTGACTCAAAAATAAAACAATAGCAAAACAGTGAGTCATTCATTCTTAGCTCTTGATCTTCTTTATAAAATTTAAAATCAGCTGCTCATAGAATAAATATCAGAATTAATGTATAGAGAAGACCATTATTACCCCAAGTGGGGTAACTTCATTTAAAAATATATGTATATAACATAAATATTACATATATGTTAAAGTAGCATGATTACCTATGCCTCATTCAAACATCCAACCATGACTTATCTACTTTGTTTGAACAATTCTCATTGCTTTGTAGGTGTGTACACTTTTCTCGAGATTCTATAGGGACCTGTATTAGTGGGTGAATTGACAGTGATTGATTTTCCATGATTAAACAGGCATCTACATAAACATAAAACAAAAGTATTTATGAATAGGATCTTAAAGAACAGTAGAAGAGGCTCATGTATTGGATCATTTTGACTATAATTTAATTTTTTGCTCTCTTTAGATATGTTAAAAGGAATGAAGGAATTTTTGTAATTTTCTATGTAGTGTTCTCTATGTCTTGTTTGATCTATTCTGTTATACTTTTAGAAGTGGTGATTATGTATTTATATATTTAGTTTTCATATTCTGTTGCTACATATAGACATAATTGGTATTTACATGTATTTGGTAATAAGTAAACTTGAAAAACTCTCTTAACTTTCAGAATTGACTTGTAGATTCATTGGTATTTATTATTCTCACAGTCATGTGACCTCTGGGTTATGAGTTTTGTTTGTCCTACTATGGTATCTGTGTATATCAGTTTTTAATTTTGCTTTGTCACACTAGTCCCTCAAGGTAACACTAAATAAAAGCAATATTAGTGCACATTTTGATCACAACCGTGGATCTGAAGAGGAAAGATTTGTCCCAATAAGTTATGGTAACTATCTGCCCAGAGCAGTGGTGTTGCACACCTTTCATCCTAGAACTCAGGAGGCAGAATCAGGTAGATCTCTGAGTTCAAGGCCAGCCTGGTCTACAGAGCAAGTTCCCGGACAGCCAAGGCTACACAGAGAAACTCAAAAAATCAAAAAGAATATATATATTTATTTACTGGGATGACTTTGAATAAATAGTCTCTTGGTTTCTAGGGACTTTTATCAGGAACAAGTACAAAATGTTATCAAACAGTTTTGTCTTTTCCTGCTTAAATACTCTTTTATTTCATTTATTCTACTGAAACAGTAAATTGTATTATTTAACTTTCAGTTGTGGAAGCCAAAATTTTGTTTCTCGACTTAACTACATATTTTTACAGTGGGCTACCATTTGCATGTATTATTATTATTATTGTTGTAATACCATCTAAAAATAATCCATGACCATAAGGGCAACTGACCAATAATTTTCTTTATTGTAACTATTAGGTTAGTATAAAGGTCATATTAGTCCTAAAACTAGTCAGAAGAATTTGCTCACTTCTCTCTTACAGGACAGTGTCTGAAGAGCACTGTTGTTCTTTCTGTTTGTAAAGGCTGTGTTAGCTGTTTCTGTTGTTGAAGCTATTTGGGTCTAGCTTGGAATTTAATTATGGTTTCAATTACTTTAATAAATCTTGAACCAATAAAATAATTTCATTGCCAATTTTTTGTTCAGTTTTCAGGAAAGTTGATTATTTCAACTAAATTTTTCATTATTTCTTTTCTTTATATTTTCTAAATAGGTTCTGTGTTCCAGAAGTTTTAAGTTCCCAGCAGCACTAAGATGAAAGCAAGTTCTTATGTACTCCCTTCCCACATAAATCCACAATTTCTCTTATTATCAGTATTCTGTAATAGCACACTGGTTATCATCTAGGTTCCAGAGTTTAAATAAAGTGTTATTTGGTGGAGGTTGACAAATGGATAATGACCTGCATCCATCTTGGGTTATCATACAGAGCAGCTTCATTTGCCTAACATCCTTGCCTGCTCTGCTATTCATGCCTTTCTGTTCCCAATCCCCGAGAAACCATTGTTCTTTTGCATCTTCTGGTGTTGGCCTTTACAGTGTCACATAGTTGGAAGAATACACAGTGCAACCATTTAGATTTGGCTTGTTTGTCTTAGTAACATGCATCCAAGATAGCAGGTCTTCCCCAGGACTGTGAGAGTTTCTTTACCAGAGGTTCCACTGCCTGGATACCACAGTTTATTCATTCCTTTAGTTGTTGAGGAACAAGTGTACTGTTTGCTTCCAGTTTCTGGAAACTCTGAATAAATATGCTATGAACATCTCTATGTAAATTTTTTGTATGGATATCCTTGAATTTCTAACACTGCTGAATCTATAACAGTTTCCTTTTCTTATCCTTACCATCATTAGTTCTTTTTTAAATTTCTCCTCTTTTCCCACTATCATTTTACTAGAAATTTGTAAAATTGATCGTTTTTTTAATGAATGACCAACTTTGAACATCCTCTCTGGTACATATGTGTTCTATTTCATTCTTTTATTCTTACTGTTTACTGTCTTGGGTATCCTTTGAGGTCAATTTGTGATATTTCCCAGTCTCCTTAGAAAGGAGCTTGGGTCACATCCAGACCCAGCTGCTGCTAAGGACCATGTTTAGGTCCGTGGTCCCACCGTGGCTAGGGGTTTGACCTGAAGTCTGGGCCCAGCATTATCACAAATGGTCACATAGTGGCCCAGGGTTGGGCCCACAACTTGAGACCTTGATTGTATCTGTCGACCACATGGCTGCAGGAACCATTTCCATCTGAGTGGTCATTTCCTCCACCCAGAGCTAGGATGCTGTCCGGGCCTAAGCTCCAGCCAAGGGCCATGGTCCAGCTGCAGCTGTGATTTCTGTTGATCACAGTGGCACCTCAGGAGGGCTTGGAAATCATGCAAGATGGAATCAGATGGCTATACTCAGCCAGTCCTGCCCTTCACTGTCCCTGGGAAAGCTGGGTCCTTCATTTTCATGTTTTTCTTTATTTCCTCTCTACCCTCCCTCCCTTCTTCCTTCCTTCCTTTTTCTTTCTTTCTTCTCCCCCCTCTTTCTTTCGTTCTTTCTTTCTTTCTTTCTTTCTTTCTGTTCTCTCTCTCTCTCTCTCTCTCTCTCTCTCTCTCTCTCTCTGTGTGTATATAAATATGTGTCTTTTTGCCAGTCTCATAGTCTTCATTACTATGACTCTGTAGAATGTTTCATGCTCGGGAAATATAAAATTTCCAGCCCTTGGTTTTGCTTTTAAAATCACTTTGACTGGAACCCCTTGAGAATCCATATAAATTTCAAGGTTCTTTAAAAAGACCTTCATGGTTTTGACAGAAGTACAATTGAGATTTTGATAAGGATTGTAAAAGTTCTGTAGTTGCTTTTGGTAGATTATGAGTCTTTTCCTCACCCCCCTTCTTCACTTTCCTCTTTCTCCTCTTTCGCTTGTACTATTTTCTTCCCCTTCTTCCCCTTTCTCACTTCCTCCATCTCATCCGCCTTCTTTTCCTTCAGTCTCCCCCTCTTCCATATCTTACTTTCCATGGAGTCCAGTTAGTGTTTTCCAGATAGTATTAGGATTAGGGCCTACACTGTTCAATGATCAACCTGCCAGGAGATCAATTTAATGTCCTATAAAATTTATTACACTAACATTTTGTTTAGAGTTTTGTACAAATATTCGTTGGGTTTCTTCTTTTTTTCCTTCTTATATGGTGCTTATTTATTCTTAAGTAATATGTAAATTAGACCAATCGTGGGAGTAGAGGTAACTTAACACATCTCTTTTTTTCCTTTCTTTTTTTTTTTAAAATTTAAATTAGAAACAAGCGTCTTTTACATGTCAATCTCAGTTCCCTCTCCTTCCCCCACTGACCCCCTATCCCAACCCCCTTCTGCTCCCCAGGGAGGGTGAGGCCTTCCATGGGGGAATCTTCAAAGTCTGTCATATCATTTGGAGCAAGGCCCAGACCCTCCCCAGTGTGTATAGGCTGAGAGAGTATCTCTCTATGTAGAGAGGGCTCCCAAAGTCCATTTGTGTACTAGAGGTAAATAGTGATCTACTACCAGTGGTGGGCTACAGAAGTAAATAGAGAATTTTCAATAAAGGAAACTAAAATGGCTGAAAGACACATAAGAAAGTGTTCAACACCTTAGCCATCAGGGAAATGCAAATCAAAACAACTCTGAGATACCATCTTACTCCTGTCAGAACGGCTAAAATCAAAAACACCAATGACAGTTTATGCTGGAGAGGTTGTGGAGAAAGGGGAATACTCCTCCACTGATGGTGGGATTGCCAACTCATACAGCCAACTCATACCTCCACTGATGGTGGGATTGCCAACTCATACATACACTTGTTTCTGTATGGCGATTCCTCAGGAAAATGGGAATCAGTCTACCACAAGATCCAGCAATTCCACTCTTAAGCATATACCCCAAAGAAGCACATTCATACAACAAGGACATCTGTTCAAAAATGTTCTTAACAGCACTATTTGTAAACCTGAAAGCAATCTAGATGCCCCTCAACTGAAGAATGGATAGAGAAGAATGTGGTACATTTACACAATGGAGTACTACTCAGCAGATAAAAACAGTGGAATCTTGAAATTCACAGGCAAATGGATAGAACTAGAAGAAACCATCCTGAGAGAGAGAACCCAATCACAAAAAGACAAAAATGGTATGTGTTATTGTTTTGTTTAAAAAGAAGAAAAGAGGAATGCTGAGATAGGAGACATGTTGACTATAAGTTTATTATAAGGCCTGGCAGAATGGGGAGACTAAGAAGAGGAACAGGGTAATGGCTGACCGCCATGGTCGGTCACCATACAGAGACAGGGAGAGCTCGTAGGCAGAGAAGAGTAGGGCAGGAGAAGAGAATGAAAGCAGAGTTAGTTGGAGCTTTAAAGGGAAGACTGCGCATGCCCAGAGTAGAGTCCTCATGGGTGACGTGGTGATGACATAGCACGTTTTCTTATGCATGCCCTGACTTGTCAGGGGGCAGGGTCTGTCTCTTAAAGAGGTAGAGCCAATCACCTTTCAGTATGTACTCACTCATGTATGGATTTTAGATCTAGAGCAAAGAAGTAGCAGCTTACAATCCACACCACCAGAGAAGCTAGGAAACAAGGAGGACCCTGAGAGAGACATACGTGGTCCCCTGGAGAAGGGGAAAGGGACAAGATCTCCTAAGCTAATTGGGAGCATGGGGGAGGGGGGAGGGAGTTAGAAGAAAGAGAGGAGGAGAAGAAGAGGGTAGAGGAAGACATGAGGGAGCAGGATGATCTTGTCAGAGGAAGAATAGAGGAGGGCAATAAATGAGATACCATAATAGAGGGAGCCATTATAGGTTTAAAGAGAATTCTGGCACTATGGAAATGTCCAGAGATCTACAAGGTTGACCCCTACTAACAATCTAAGCAATACTCGAGAGGCTGCCTTAAATGCCTTCTCTAATGAGACTGATGATTGCCTTATATGTCATCCTAGAGCTTTCATCCCATAGCTGATGGAAGCAGAAGCAGACACCCACAGCTAAACACAACACTGAGCTGAACTCTGGAATGCAGTTGCAGAGAGAGAGGGGTTATGAGCAAAGGGGTCAAGATCAGGCTGGAGAAACCCACAGAAACACCTGACCTTAACAAGGGGTTGCTCATGGACCCCAGACTGATAGCTGGGAAACCAGCATAGGACTGTTCCAGACCCCCTGAATGAGGAGGTCAGTTTGGAGGTCTGGGTTTCTTATATATTTGCCTACTTTTTAAATTAGACTAATGCTAGCTTTTAAAAGTAGGTTTAGAAACTTTCCTGTTTCTCGTTTATTGAATGAATTATTGTTCTTTTTTAGTTGTTGATAGAATTCACCAGCAAAATCATCTGATCTTAGGATGTTCTCTATTTAAGTTTTGATATTATTTTGAATACACACACACACACACACACACACACACACACACACACACTTACTTCATGACTCAATTTTGAATGTTGCATATTTCTAGGAATTTATTCACTTTACAATTTTTATTTTATTTGTATCTTCTCTGATATTTTTCTTTTTTGGGGAGGTCTAGTTCAGCATTCTTTTTTGCAGATTTTTTTATTTATATTAGAAACAAGATTGTTTTACATGACAATCCCAGTTCCCTCTCCCTCCCATCCTCCCCTATTACCCCCCCACTAAAACCCTACCTATCACATATCCTTTCTGCTCCCCCTGGATGGTGAGGCCTTCCATAGGGTGTCATCAGAATCTATCATATATTTTGGGAAAGGGCCTAGGCCCACCCCCATGTATCTTTGCTCAGGGAGTATTCATCTATGTGGAATAGGCTTCCAAAGTCCACACCTATGCTAGGGATAAGGACTGAACTACTGCGGGAGGTGCTGTAGATTTCTGAGGTTTCCTCACTGAAACCCATGTTCCTGGGGGCTGGATCAGACTCATGCTGATATCCCAGCTATAACTGATATTTTTCTAGTCTGCATTTTATTTTATTGATCTAACCTTTGTTTTAGTTTCCTTCCTGTAAATTTATATTTACCTTATTCTTCTTGTTATAGGTCCTATAAATCCTAAAGTTAGGTCATTGGGGCCATCAAGTGTGCTCAGCAGCAATGACCACTGCCAAACCTAACAATCAGATTCCATTGCTAGGACCTGTGTGGTGAAAGGAGAGAACTTGCTACCTCAAGATGTTCTCTGTCTTACACATACTCACTGTAGCATGTGAACTCATTCTCTGCCCCCCCATAGACACAGAAATAGACACCCCCCCCAACACACACATAGGAGGGAGGGTTATATTGTTGATTATAGATGTTTTAATTTTCTTACCATGGTAAGTTATCCCATTATTACTGTTTCAATTGTTAACATATTCAACTTGGTATGTATTTGTTTTTGTTTTGGGTAGTTTTAAAATTCTTTTGTAATTTCTTCTTTGACTATTTGTATATGAGTGCTGTGTTGCTTAATTTATACATAGTTGAGGATTTCCATATTCCTTATCTATTGATTTCTAGTTTCCTTCCATTGTGCTCTGAGAAGACACTTTGCATGATTTAAAACTCCTTAAAGATGTTGAGACTTGTTTTGTGTCTAACATGTGTCATGCTTGGAGTCTATTCCATGTGTATATAGAAAAGTGTATATTCCACTGTTTATGCATAGAGCGTTTTCTTTGTGCCAGCTAGATCCAGCTATTTTATTGATTATTTGTTCTCTTTTTCTAGTTGTCTGTAGTTTGTTTATCAGTAACTATAACTAGGTACTGATATTTCCTACTATGTAAAAATGTAAATGTTGCCGTTTCAGACTTTTGTTTTTGGAAATTCCTATAAAATGGATTTTATGGTATTTTCTTAATACTTAGTTTTTCTTTTTTCTTAATGAATTATTTATTTTTAGTTTATGTGTATTGCGTTCTGTATACATGCATGTCTATGTGAGGGTGTTTGATTCACTGGAAATGAAGTTATAGACAGATATGAACTGCCATGTTGACCTATACCTGGGTCTTCTGTAAGAACAGCCAGTGTTCTTAACTTCTGAACCATATCTCTAGCCTCAATACTTACGTTTTCTTCAACCTCTCATCTTAGTTCCAGTCATAGTGCCCATGTCCGACTATTGTCCCTTTCTTTCTCCCAGCAATGCTTATTCTGTTTTCATGTAGGATGTATTCATTTATTCTTTGTTCCTAAGATCTCCTTTTTGACCTCTCCTGGTCCTCTTTCTTGTCTCAAGAACTAGTGATTTGGGGGAAATTGTGATTCACTCTTTGTGTTCTTAGTCTTATTAATAATAATATTATTTATTTTATCTCAAATAAAAACATATAGCAAAATAAGCTGGAAATGAAATTAACAGTAATGTGATGTTTCTTATTTATAATGTTATTTATTTCTTTTTCAAATTATTTTACTTTTTGAGATTATGATAAATTACATCATTTCCCTCTTTTGTTTCATCTCTTCAAATCCTCCCATATAGCATTCTTTTGTATATTCATGGCCTCTTTATAGATTTAACTGTTCTTGCATAAATACATATATATATATATATATGTATTTATATATACAGTTTTTTTCTTAAATAAATGAATGGATTCAACTAGAAGCTCAAGGACAAGTTAATAACATGTAAATGAGAAATACCCAAGGGTTGGCAAACTGAAACTTTAGCAGCTGCCTAGAGAAAGATAACTTAAAAGGAAAATAAACATCCATGCCATTTCCACTCACATAGCATATAAGCAGTCATGTGGTAGGCAGGAAGAAGTTAGAGAAATAGTAAGGAAGCCCACAATGTTGGGAGGGAAAACTCAAGTCATTAAAGAAAGCATGCATGCTTAGAAAGAAAGAAGAAATAAGAGGAAACATTCGGAAAAGCTGGTCGACTTATCAGCTGCATGACTGTAGCTAGGCAACCTTGTGTGTGAGAGGTTAGAATTCTGTGGATATAAGCACAGCACTTATTAAAGGACTAGTTATTTCTCCTTTGGCAAGATTAAGGTGAGCTCTGCTTCCTGTTTGTGGTCCCTTGGACATATAGACAATCTGGCCAAACTGGAATGTCCACCCATGCCAGAGATTCTATTATCCTGACAAAGAGTGTTTTCCACTCTAACACTCTAATCCACACACACATATATGACATAAATATGTATAGAGCTATGACATAATATAATAAATTTTACTATACATAAAAATTATTATGTATATAATTAAAAATTAAGAATGATATATTTTGATTGGGAGTCTATCCTTTAATGGCCGAGATGTCACTCTAGCTCATGATCCATGTATTGAAAGAGAATCTGCAGTATCTGATTTTGCTTTATATAAAATATTTCATTTCCTGCCAATGTCATGATTTCAATTTTCTTTATGCTTGAATAAAATTCTCTGTGTATATACACTATATTTTCGTTGTCCATCTATTAGTGGACATCTTCTAGGCTGGTTCCTGTTTCCTTGCTACTGTGACTAGCAATATACAGGTGAAGAGAATATGCAGATATCTTTGTAATAGTACTGATATCTTGCTAGGTATATACCAAAGAGTGGTTTTCTTGGTCATATGGTAGATTGTTATGGAATAGAATTTTTGTACACTGTGAAGATGTGTTGTTCTCATTGGTTCAATAAAGAGCTAATGGTCAATAGCTAGGCAGGAAGAAGCTACCTTAGACTTTCAGATGGGGAAAAAAGAGAATTCTAGGATGAAGAAGGTCAGAGTCACCAGGAGATTTGGGGAGAAGCAAAAGGAGCATGCATGTTGAAAAAAACGCACAGAGCCACAGGGTAGAATGTAGATAATAAATACAGGTTAATTTAAGTTGTAAGAACTAGTAGGTAAACAAGCCTAAACTATCAGCCAAGCATTTATAATTAATAATAAGTCTCTGTGTGGTTATTTGAGAGCTGACTTGCTGGACAGAAACTTCCTCCTACAGTAGATCTATTTTTGGTTGTTTTGAGAATTTTCTACGCTGATTTCCATAATAGCTATACCAGTTTCTACACCCATCACCAGTGGATAAGGCTTCCTATTTACCGACATCCTCACCAGCAAGAAATGTTTGTTTTCCTGATGTGAGCCATTCTGATTAGAATGATATAGAATCTAACAGCCATTCTACTTTGAATTTTCCTGATGTCTAAGGAATTTAAACAATTAAAAAAATTTACTACCCATGCTTTCCCATTTGAGAACTGTCAAGTGTATCAGCTCACTAATAACCTAAAAATTTAAAAAGAGGCTTTTTGATGATTAATTTATACAGATTTCAAAATTATATTCTAGATATTGACTCCTATCTAAAATACAGTTTCTTTTGTTAAACAGAAGCTTCTTATTTCAAGTAACTTCACTTGTCAATTCCCTGGGTTGTTTTCTCTGCTACTGTATTCCTTTTCAAAATTTCTTGCTTCTACCCATCTTGAAATGTTTTCCCTAGGCAGTGTCACAGTTTCAGACCTTGTTCTCAATAATAAAGCACAAATTGCTTGCAAGTATAGGAGAGAATATTGAATACCTTAAAACATTAGGAAAATACAAATTAAAACTAAAATTAGATTCTCTTTCACTGGATCTTAATGACTTTGATGAAGAAGACAAATGACAGCAAATTCTGGTCAGGATGTGGGGAAAGGAAACCATTATATATTGCTGTTGGGAATGGTAATTATTTATCTTGTATGGAAATCATGAAAGTCCATCAATAAACTAGTGATGGAGCTACAATATGACCAAGAAATACCACAAATAGATATAAACCCAATGGACTTCAACATAGAACTTCTGTGTTTATTGAAGAACCTTTTATAGGACTAAGATTAGGTGTCTATTAGCAAATGAATGGATAGAATCGTAATCTGTGTGTGTCGGGGGATGGATGGGTGTGTAAAGTTCTGGCTAGTCTTATGCCAACTTGAAACAAGAAGTGGCAGGACCTCAACTGAGAAAATGCCTTCATAAGATCTGACTGTAAGGCTTTTCTTATTTAGTGATTGATAGGGGTCTTGAGACCCAAGATCATTGTGGTGGTATTATCTCTGGGCTGGTGGTCCTTGGTTCTATAAGAATGCATACTGAGTAAAGCATGCAGAGCAAACCAGTAAGTAAATTCTTAAGAATTTACTTACTGGTTTGCTCTGCATGCTGAGGCCTTACTTACCAAGGCCATGGCCTCGGCCTCAGGTCTGTCTACAGATTCCTGCCCTGTTTGAGTTCTCGCCCTGACTTCCTTTGATGATGAACAGTGATATGGAAGTGTAAGCCAAATAAACCTTTTCCTCCGAAATTGCTTTGGTCATCGTGTTTTGCCAAAGTAATATAAACTGTACCTAAAACAAATACACGCACACACACACACACACACACACACACACACACACACACACACACACACACACACAATATCACATACACATGTGCACACATAATATCATGAAATAGAAGCAGGTCTAAGGAATGAAGAGGACTAGTGGAAAGGGCGCAGACTAGACAAAGTGGGGAATCCAGGGTTGATTACACACAATGCATGTGATATACTTATATTAAAATGCCCATGCTTCCTGTCATTAATAAGACTACCATAAAATTTTTTTTAAATCAACATTTTATTCTTGTATACTTTTAAATTTTTATCAGTGTAAACTAAGTCACTTATAAAAATACTGCACTTCATCATTACCTTATTTTATATAATTTTTGAACAGTATCAATTTTTTCTATTAGTGTCTTTAAGCTTAGTTTGTAATATCCTCTTCCTGTATGTGTGTTTGCTTTTACCATTGAGATTTGTGCTTTCATAAGCTGTCATGTTGTGATTTAGTATCTTTTCATTTCAATTTGAAGAAATCCCTTCAGCACATGAACTTTCTCAGTTTTTGTTTGTCTAGGGAAGTCTTTTCCATTTATTATTGAAAGATGATACCATATTCTTGGTTGACAGGATTCTGAATATATCATTCAATTCCCTCCTGACTTTTCAGGTTTCTGCTAAGAATTCCACTGAGTCTGATGAGAGTTTTCTCGTAAGTGATGAATCTATTTTCTCTTGTGGCTTTCAAGATGCCTTTTGTCTCTGATAAATTCTGTCTTTGATATCATTTTTCTTCTACCTGAAAATTTTTGCTTTAGCCTTTAGGTAAAACAGACAATCTGGCACCAACTCTCTTTCAGTTCTGAAAGTGTTTCATTTCACTTTCATTTCTGAATAGTATTTTTGGTGGGCATAACATTTTTACCTGCCTCTTCTTTACATTCATAATTTAAAAATATCCACTTACTCTGGTCTTTAGAGAGAATGATGGGAAGTTCATGATTTACATTAACAGGTCGTTTCTCACCATTTTCAAAAGTGACTTCCTGTATCTTTGTTTTTCTGCGTTTTGGTTATGGTTAATTTTAAATGTGGTTTTCTTTGAATTTCTTGCTTTGTGTTTTCTGTCTTTGATGATTAGTTTATTTTTTCATATTTTTAAATATTTGACTACTATTTATTCAAGTAATTTGCTCTGCTCTAAGATCTTTCTTATACATTTTGAGATTCCAATGCCATACTAAATAATTTAATAATGTTGTTTTACTCATATCTAAGACTTTATCCATTGGTTTTTAGACTTCATTTCTCCAAGTATATTACACTGGAAATTTTATGCTTATAATTAAATTCACTGATATTTTCTTTTGTTATCTTCTCTTATTTTGTTATTGATTCCATATGGTTAATTTTAAATTTTGAGATGATACACATTTTTAGCTCTAAAGTTGTTACCTGTTCTATTTTAAAATGTTCCAATTTTGATCATTTCTATATGTCAGCCTCTTAAACTTGAATGTACCTACATTCCCTATGTATAATACAGCTGTCATTTTGTCTTTTAGACATTTGCTCAATAATTTCAATTTCTAGGTTTTTTTTTTTTGGCATGACCTCAGTTAATGAGTGTTTTTTTTTTTTTTTTGAGAAGTAGTCATACTTTGAGGTATTGTATATAAAGTGACTTAGATAATTTACTAGACATTTTGAATATCGTGTTAAATGGACTTTATTTCTGTTTCACTTCTCATGATTGAGAATGTTGATAGCTTTTGATGACTATTATTTTAAACAAATATTTTTTTTCTGACTGCAAATTCTATCTCACCATTTACATTGTTGCTGAAGGTATCCATTCAGTCCCCCAGATCTTTGCTATGCTTATTTGTATTACACACATACAACTCATTGGTGACCTTGAGATTTCAGTAGTTTAAATATACAATTATTGATACTGAGAATTTGAGGGTTTTCATTCCTTTATTTTCCTTGTCATATATGCTTCTTTTAGTCATGTCAAGAGAAATGGGGTGTCTTGGGGTTGGAGTTAGATGTCAGCTTTCATTTCCTGCAGTTTCATGACTATGTTCCACCCTTCAAGTAGAAGTGAGAGAGGGGTATGGATGGAAAACTAATTTTGTGCATTTGCCTCTAGGAATTGTGGTGCTCTTCCACAAATGACTTATTTTGTTCTGGTTTCAAGAGTCATCCATACTTGCTTTTCATAGTCTGTGTATGGCTTTGCTTTTCTTATTCTGTGTATGACTTTGCATTTGTCAACAAAAAAGATATAGTTGTAGTGAGCCAGCACCATAGAGTGTTTTACTTATTTTATTATTTTACTTATTTTATTATTTTACTTATTTTATTATTTACTTTACTTATTTTATTATTTTAATTTTATTTATTTGTTCTTGGATAATTTTACACATGAATTCAATGTGTTTTGAGCACATTCATCCCTCATTTTCTATCTTGAACTTCTCTATTGTTATCTTCCCAATCAATCTTTCTCCTCCTCCTTCCTCCTCCTTCTCTTCATGTTCTATTTCTTCTTTCTCTTCTCCTTTTCATTTTGTGCCACATAACTGAGCCCGAGCTGTACATGCATAGGTGGAGGCTGTCCACTAGGGCCACCTTCATGAAGATATCTGCCTCTCCTTCCTCTAGCTTTCACTGATTGCCTGAAGCTCCTCAGTTAGGACCTGATGCTTGCAGCTCCTGCAGGGTTACCCAAGTCTTTAAATCAACATAGTAATCTCATGACAGAAACATGATATGCTATAGTTTGAAAATGATTTCAACGGCATTGCTGTTTATTGTTCCCATCCATTTCATGGACACAAATAAAAAACATTAAACTTTGGTCTTTGTCTTTATAATCAAGTCAGTTATGAAAGGAATTCATCCATCTCATGAATCGAATCACATTTTTAAAAATTGAACTTTTTCCTTTCTTTTACTCTTTTTTCTATGAGGTCCTTGAAAAATACTCAAATTCTTTAACTCTTGATGGAGGAATGATTTACTTACTTGTATTATTTAAAATAAGACAATACCAAAAGTTAAGTTGCTCACTAAGCTTTGATGAAATAAACAGAAAGAGTTGTGTTTTGATAGTTTTTGCTAAGTTTCTACCCTACACTCAAGGAGAGGCTTTGCTGTAGTGAAGTATGTGAATCCAAGAGAGTCAGAATACAAGGATATCAAAGATTTATTAGGAAACACTCATGGATAGCAACAAGGTAGAGAGCTGCCACAGTCTTCCATTCTGCCCTGGGGTGAATAGAGGCACCAATCTAATCTCTGACTAGCAAGAGAGACAGACAGACAGAGAGAGTGAGTGAGAGAGAGAGAGAGAGAGAGAGAGAGAGAGAGAGAGAGAGAGAGAGAGAGAGAGAGAGAGACTGCCCCTCTTTCTTTTAAAGGAGTTACCTTGGACATCTAGTCATCTAAAGAAGGGAAAGCTATCCAGAAAAAATTGCCAAGCAAAGAGAAATCTGATCTGTGGTACCAATATTCTCTTCAGGGTAAGATCTCACTGTATGATATATGTAATGTGGAATCCTTTTTCTTGGTTCTGAAAATACATGAAATTTGTGATTGACTAAGTCTCCAATATTATTTCTATATTAGATTCTGCCCATACAGATAAGCTGTCTGGTTAAGCTTACTCTCTCAATGTGTAGTTTATGACTGAGCATTTTCTTTCACTACTCTCACTCAATGAGTCTTTGCTTGACATTCCTGCACTTTAACCTGATGGGAGGTGGAGAAGGAATGTAGACAGAGACACAGAAAAGCTAGGATCATAGGGTGGGCTTGGGTTCTTTTGTGGCGAAACTGCAAACTTCCAGAAGCTCAGTGTGTTTGCTGTACAGGATTATTGCATACCGCTGAACAAGGCGATGAGGCTATTTCATAAAGATAAGCAAGGTGGCAGAGTTTATGGATATAGTTGGGTCAGGAACAGGTTTAACTAATCAGTAGGAACAGTCTCTGTAGGGAAGCAGTATTTGGCTGTAATACTTCGGGGAATGGAAACCATGGTGGATATTTTCTGTCAACATCCACACATGGACCAGAAGAAGAGGATTTGAACTTCCCTTTTGAACCTCACCTGGGGCAAGGAGAGGCTTTGCTGTAGTGAAGTATGTGAATCCAAGAGAGTCAGAATACAAGGATATCAAAGATTTATTAGGAAACACTCATGGATAGCAACAAGGTAGAGAGCTGCCACAGTCTTCCATTCTGCCCTGGGGTGAATAGAGGCACCAATCTAATCTCTGACTAGCAAGAGAGACAGACAGACAGAGAGAGTGAGAGAGAGAGAGAGAGAGAGAGAGAGAGAGAGAGAGAGAGAGAGAGAGAGAGAGAGACTGCCCCTCTTTCTTTTAAAGGAGTTACCTTGGACATCTAGACATCTAAAGAAGGGAAAGCTATCCAGAAAAAATTGCCAAGCAAAGAGAAATCTGATCTGTGGTACCAATATTCTCTTCAGGGTAAGATCTCACTGTATCTCTTTACTTCTTGCATGGTGGTAGTCCTGATTCTGTTAAAAATCAAAGCTGGCTTTGGAGTTGGAGCATGGATCTCTTCTCTAAATTCAAGAATTTTGTTAAAAGAAAAATTCAGTGTTTCTGTCTTATATCAGAAGAGCCACCTGGTGTGGGACAGAAGAAAACCAAAAATCTAATGACTATTGTCAAAACTCTATTATCTCCCCAGAATTTTACTTCTCCACATACTTATTTTTGTCTCTATGGTACCTTTCATTAGATTCAAATCTATCAAAAATTTAAACTTTGCATTTTATAATAATAATGTTTAAGTTTTCTGTAGTGAACAATAGATTTTTCTGACAGCACTCTCTAAAGCCTCCAGAAAGAAGATGGGGCTCCATAATGGTTCTTCCTGGTCCATAATGATGCAATCAAGCTGTTAAACAGCTGTTAAATCCTTTATTCCAAAGGACTGACTAAAGCTGCTCAAGAAAATTCAAAATTGGTTAGCTGAGGTGGTTCACCTTCTTACAACACTCCAGCCAGAACTTCAGACAAAAACTTCAAATAAGCCTTACCTGCTACAAAGACTGACTACAAATGTTACAGCTAGTCCTCTTGAGACTTAACCATTGCTTTAGTTTTTTTCAGGGTCCCATAGAGAAATTATTACCCCCAAAACATCTGGAAGTAATTTTTTAAAAGAAGACCCCCTCCCAACAGTTAAGATGTATAGTTTTTGATTTTTCTCAGGATTGGATATAAGTTATTATAGGATAGGAGGCATAATAATAATAATAATAATAATAATAATAATAATAATATAGACTCAGGAATCTCATTTGGTATAGAAAAAAGGAGGGAATAGATAGGATAGGATAAGTTACTTGTAAACTATTTTAGCAACTTTAATTACAGGCAATTTATACTAATATAGATTCTTGCATATTGATGCATATGTAAAATTACTTTTGTATTCCTGTCTAATATAATTTGTATATTGACCCAAATTCAAAATTTTGTCATATTGTATATGTTACTATTTCTGTTTACAATATTTTTGCACAAAAACGTGAAATTATTTTTGTCATACTGTGCGTGTGTTTCCATATCTGCTTAAAATGTTTTGTATATTGATACAATTTAAAGCTATTTTGCTGTATTGCACTATACATTTTGACCTCTGGTCAAGATATTTTTATATATCCATTATAAATTTAGAGGTCATTGTCCTCAGGCTGCACATCTGTTTAAAGCTTGTTTATTTGATATGAAGCTGTAGTCTGTAAGCTGTATAGGTTATTGAGAATTATAGTTTATAGTCACCTATGTTTGTCATACACATGTTAGGTTCTCTAGATTCACAGAGATGTACTCCACATAGATAGGTACTCTTCAAACATTTCTAAGAATTCTCCTGGCAGCATTGAGCTATTTCCGAGAGAATGATGGGAACTAAAGACACTCCATATGGAGCTTGTTTTTTTCTTGGTAAAACTGGCCTATTGGGCAAATAAGTGCCCTTGCCTTGACTGTTGAGAGTAAGCATAGCTGTACTAACGGAACAAGTGGGATTCAAAGATAAATGACTACTGAACCTTGCCAAGACAGGGTAGGACAATATTTTGAATATTCCTGCTTCTGAAAATGGTCTGTCAGATATTCTAAGCTTATAGGTAAAGTCAGTTGCCCCAACTTTGCAGAGGGACTTTGGGTGACTCTCCAGGTAGCCAGCTGCTTCTGTCATTTATTGTACTTTTTGGAAGTTGCTTGCACTTCCTGCTTGCTCAGGTAATATTATTTTCCTTCTCAAGCCTTTGATGGAGTTGAAGACTTGATAGTCACAATCACTATCCTCTTATGTTTTAGCTGAAACATTTTAGGTACAAGACTTAGGCTCCTCAGGATAGGACACCTGTTGGAATAATCTGTTACTTGCCAATTACTTATAGCCTGGATATTTAGTATGTATTTCTTGCTTGAGTTGTTCTTGTTGGGTGTAGTTCTATTTTTGTGTATGTTATTATTCTTTCTTTTTCCTGGACAGAACTTCATATTAATATTGCATATAGTTTTGTTTAGAACCTGCTTATTTAGACAAAAGGGGGAAGTGTATTGGATATTCACCCTGCCCATGACCTTGGGCTATCTGGCCAGTTAGAGGCAGAGCTTCTTGTTTGGTGATGTAAGTCCTTTAAAAGAAAGAGGGAGACAGGCACTCCCTCTCTTGTGTGCTGGTCTGAGATCCAATTGCTGTTTCCATTCACATCAGGGTAGAAAGAAGACTGTGAAGGCTCTCCACGTTATTATTCGTGAGTGTTTCCTAAGAAATCTTTGACATCCTTGTATTTGGGCTCTCATGGATCACTTGCTTTCACCTACACTTTGCCATTTTTTCATTTCTGAGGCTGGGCCCATGTCAACAGCACACATTCGCCCAGGAATTCACTGACATACTTGTTCAGGGTTTCCCACTCTCTTCTTACTTCTAGCTTGTTTTCTTTCTCAAATTCAGCAAGCCCTCAGGCTGCCTGAACACTGATTGGCCATGTGTCTTCATAAATTTTTGGCTCATAAAGATGGTAGATTGATATTGAAGAATAGTTCTCAGCCAAAGACTAATTTTAAACAAACAAACAAACAAATAAAAAAATCAAGGAATTAGTTTTATAGGTAGCATAAATTCCAGACAGAGAAGACTGGATTTGTTGGATTTTATGTTCCTGATATTTAACAACCCATGAAATTCATAATGGGATATATCATTTTGACATTTGGCATAGAAGTTGGAGACAGTAATATAGTGAGGGAATCACTGAACACATTTGAAGATAGGTTTCTCATGCTTTGTTGATATATTTAATTTATCTGTGGAAATCTAGCCAGGCTATTAAGATAGGTTCATGAAATGTCTAATGGTACTTGCCAGTAATTTCTGCCAAAAATACATTTTTTATTGCTAGGAAACAACTTTACTCTTTCCATATTTTGAAATGAAAAAAACATTAACTATGTAAAACAGGAAGGCATCATTAATATCAAGCCATCATTTATTCTGAGAAAGGAGAGAAAACAAGTTTTCTGTATTCTAAATTAATGGCAGTTCTTACAAATCAATGACTGCTGTCTTTGGACAAGAAGTTGAGAGGGCACGTGGTAAGTAACAGTGCAACAAAACAAAGGTTAACCCAAACTCTGTGTTTATACCATTCTAATTAGACATTAAACCAGGCTTGCTTCTATTACACTTATTTCAAATTGTGGGGTTAGTAGGCAGGCAAGCTGCATTTTAAAAAGTACAAAGGGATTTGCATAAATAGATTTAAGTTTTCTAAATTTTCTGTAATGTGGAAACCCAAATAAATGATTTTCAATAAAATCTACAATGCATACATGTATGTACACACGGAGACACATATAAATTAGGGACATGTGATTAGGAGGATAGAAAGAAAGCAGAGACATATAACACATTTCTTGATACTGATCAAAGGAACAAATGATCTTCTAGTCATTGTTAATACTTTGTTATTATATTATGAAATTTTATAAGTATTATTAACATTTAATACTAACCAACCTCTGTTTGCAACAGAAACAAATAATTTTATTCTCTCCCACCAATCAAGGAATATTTTCTTCTGTGCCCTCTAGACTACTTCTGTTTACATTTCTTATTCCTGAGGTCTGCAAGCTATTTGCATATTTTGTATTCCAATTTTTAGATATGTGGTTTGAAGTGACTTTTTCCAGACTGAAACATGCCTTACATACTAGATTAAGAATTTCTTTTGCAGAACAAACATTTATATGTTGTCCAAATCAATCTTTAAAATATATCCTGTATTCTTGTGGCTGTTTGCCTATCTTTTGTGTCAAAGCTAAGAGATGAAGGCAGAGTTCTCCTGCTATGATTGTGATGTGCCTTTTTCCTTCCCTGCCTTAGCTGGTTTTACCTTGTTTATCTGGGTGCTCTACTCTTATGGAAGGCACACTTAGAATTGTGCATTTTTAATGACTTAACACTTTTATGACTTTTAATCCTATTTTCTCAGCTTTTAAAGCAATGTAGACATAACTATATGTGTTCCAAGTTTCTTTGGTACATACTTATACAGCGCTTTATGTTCTGCTCTTTAAATTGTAATGTGTTCATGTAATTATATTCATAAAAGATTTCCTATGAACAGTATATGATTCAGTTGTAATTGTAAATTCATTCCAGTAGCAGTTCTTATATTTTACTTAATATTTTTTGACAGTCACATGACATGGCATTTGTCTAAAATTGTACTGTTTGTTGTCTGTCTCATTTGTAGTTTTTAATCAGTCCTCCTTTCCTTTTAGATTATTTGCATAATGAATAATCCTCTTTTTTATCTACCGGCATTTGGGGTATATTTACTTACATGGATTTGTTTTTGGTTGCCACAGGGATATAGCATACATTTTTTCATGGTATTTAATGTACATTAATATGTCCAGTGAAATGTAGAAATATTAACACTTCACCATTTGTCTACCTCTTTTATATTATAGCTGTCATATGCCATTTACATTTCATATACATTAAAGAAATGTTATTTTTGTTTTGTCCCATAATTTTATTTTTGAAAATAATGGTTATTTAGCATGTTACATGTCTCAAAAATCTCCACATTTCATTTGGTTTTACTTTTTTTCCAAGTTTCTGTTATAATTTTTCTGCTATCTAACATATTTTCATTGACATGTTTATTTTTTAAAGAATCCATCTGCTGGTAACAAATTCTCATGGTTTCCTGAAAGATATTTTCACTAGATATATTATTCTGGGTCAACAGTTGTCTTTTCTCATCGCTTCAGCAATCCTGGCTCAGAGCTTTCTTGCTATAGTCATTTCTGAGGATAGATCCATAGTCATCTGAACTCTTGATCTGCTATATATAATGTTCCATTTTCAAGGACTGCTGTCAAGAGGTTTTACCCCAGTATGGTTTTTAGCCATTTGGATATAACACATCTAACCATGCATTTCTATGTGCTTATCCACTTTATCTTTTACTAAGCCTCTTAAATCTGTATGTATATAACTCTATCATATTTAGGAATTTTCCAGGTGTTGTTTCAACACTCATTCTGTCTCATCTTTTTATTTATTGATTGATTTTAATTGACATGACTAACATGTTTGTCTTTACATATTATCCCTAGAGTCCTGCCATGGTCTGCATTTTCTTCAAAGATTTATTTGTTTTTATATTCATGTGTATAAGTGTTTTGCCTGCATGTATGCATATGCACCACGTTTCTGTTTGTCAGGAATTTTTTAATGCAGAAGCAGGTGTCACATTCCCTGGAACTAGTGTTATAGACATGCTTATCTACATGAGGGTGCTGGGAATCAAACCTGGATCCTCTGCAAGAGCAGCAAGTGCTCTAAACTGTTAAGCCAGCTTTTCAGCCCTATGCATTTTCTTTAAAAGTAGAGTGATCATTTTGTATGTAATCCATTACTGTCTCTTTCTCTCTGGAGTGACCATTTTGCATTTAGTCTATTACTTTTTTTCACTTGCATGAGGTCCCTTTATCTCCTCTCAGGGTCCCTTTTGTACTTTCATGAACTTCTCCCACCAAAGAAATACATACATATGAAAACAAAAGAGGAGATGTTTCTGAATCTCCACAGTTTCCCTTTGTTAAAAACAATCCCTAATACCTTTAAATTTCATTTCCATAAAGAGTTAAACATACTTACTGGCCACTTGAGAACTATGTTCATTTTGCTAGCCCATTCGTTGAATGAGCTAGCATTGTTGTTTCACATTTCTTGTAAATTCTCATAAATGGCGATGAATGGGAGTAAAGTCTAGAGAATCAGAAAAGAGACCCAGAGAAGGTAAATTTTGATGATTAGGAAGAACTGGAACATGAATACACAGAAATGTGTGCGTGCTTGTGGGCGAGTGAGTGTACACACACACACACACACACACACACACCACAAATGCAAAAAAAAAAAAGAGAGAGAGAAAGAGATAAACACACAACATAAAACCCATCTTTCTGTGGCTTCCACTATTTCTTTTAATCATCTCTGCTCTCAACTATTGATTTACTCTTTGGTCAATCAGTATAGCTTTGTAGCTTGCATTTGTTCCATAGCTGTTAAACTCCAGCCATTAGATGATAAAATGTTATATACACATTCTTCATGAGTAATCATTTGTTTGCAGAGACAAGTGTAAATTTTTAAAAAGTCTTGATTTTTATAATTAAAAAATTTCCAGTACAAAAGATGTTGTTTTCTGGTGTGGGAAGTGGGAAGATCCTCCTTGAGGAAATAGCCAGAAGTCAGATTATAAAGCATAGAGCAAAAAAAAAAAAAAAAAAAAAAATCAACTAAAAATGTGAATTTACAATTGGTCAAGCAAGTCTGAAATGAATTACAGTGTGGGATGAAAATGCCAGAATCACTGCAAAAACTAACATCTCATAAAGTACAAAAGGAGGAGAGCAAGGTGTGTGCTGAAGGAACAGCGGCTGTGGGAAAGGCAGTGTTGAATGGAAGGGAAAGGGACATCACACGAAAAGGTGACGTCTGGTCCTCTGAATTCTTAGACATTCTTTTTTTATTGTGCTCTTGCTGATATTATCTTTTTTCTTTCTCCATTTTTTTATTTGAATTAGAAACAAGATTGTTTTACATGTCAATCTCACATCCCTCTCCCTCCCCTGCTCCCCTACCACCTTCCCCCAACTAAAACCCTACCTGTCACATACCCTTTCTTCTCCCCAGGGAGGATGAGGCCTCCATAGGAGGTCTTCTGATTATCTTTTTTGTGTAATATGAAAAGGAAAGCTGTTCAGAGCCCAACAATATAAAAATGTCAGATAAATGTCGGACATTTATATTAAATGCCACTATTTAAAATATTCTTTATATTTTCAAAAGTGCTATGCTTCCTTCCGGTGGTAAAAACTTACAATGCTTCTACTTAGAAATATTAATTAAGTGTAAAACTTTAACCTCTTCACAGACAGCTACTAATTTAAGCATCTCAGCCACTTAGTTTTTCAGCCATAAATATGAAGAGAAAACAGCCAATGTTCTGTAGATGATTCTGTTGTAAAATATTGACTTACCATTTTAGAAGAATACTCTGAGGTTTAGCATTTTTCTAAAGAGCCAGATGAATCAGATTTATAAACGTATCTGTTTTGGAATCTCCTATTTTGGAAAACTTGTTTTATCATAACATTAAACACTTGTTAGTTACTTGCCTTTCAAAATTATCAAAATAGAGAAAAATCACATTGAGGTGTCTATGTAATAAGTTCATATCGTGATTAGAATCTGAAATGATAGGGGTCATGTTTAGGTAAAGAATTGTCACTAAAGCACAACCTTTATTTCTAGAAGGACTTCTACAGGCAGTGTGGAGTTGTTTCAAAGTGCTCTCACAGAAGATGAAGGCTGTTCCTGATATCCAGAAGGCTCCTTGTGTCAGCTCTTCAGAGGCAAGTTTGCAAGCACCCCAGCTGTTCCTTATCCTATCACAGAAATGTCGCCTGAGTTCTGGGGATGAACAGAACCCTATGAAAGGTAACACCCTCATCATATGTGATGCAAACTGCCTTCACATCTTACAGGATCCCAGACTTCCATCTGATGCTTCATACTTGGTTAAATTTTAGTTTCTGAAAATATTTTCACATTCAGAACAGTGAGAAACCATATGAATGAGAATCCTGTGTTAACATTAACTTTACCTAAAGAAAATAGTCCTACCATGTTATGCAAACATAATCATTTAAATGAAAACTATATGTCATTAGGCTGAGATTTTTTCACACCTCAATGTGGAACAATGACTATTCATTTCCTTGTTGTATTATGTAGTGTTTTCTAGAGGGACAGAACTGACTGAATAATCCATATTAAATGGATTTATTCAATTTTATTACACGAGAGTGACTGGTAATCCAACAATGACTCCTCACGCTGCAAAGGTGGAGAACTAATTTCTGCTTGGTCCACTGGTTTGATGCCATAACAGTACCAAAGTGAAGCAGAAGCCTGGAGGACTCCAGGAAAACCAATGGTCATCAGTCCATGTTAGAAGTTGGAAGCATCTGGGTTCTGGTGTCCTCAAAGATGATGGCAGCAGCAACAGTAGCAATACCAACAAAGAAGACAGACTAGTACACACAAGCACAGGCAAGCAGGAAAGAAAATGAAAGCCTTTCATTGGACCTCCTCCCATCAGAACATGGCTCCCTCTCTGCGGGGAGAATCTTTGCAGACAGACCTACCCAGAGGGTTAGTTGATTTCAGACCCAGTCAACTTGACAGCCAAACTTTACCATCACATGGGGTACAGGTGGTTTGAGAACCAGAAAAAATTACTTACTTTTAAACAACCTATATCAATTTTATTAATCGGGTCTTTAGAGTTTTAAAAACTTAAATATAATGACAAATCCCCACTCATTCTGTATCTCTCATATTTACCTTAGTATGCTATTGAGATAAATGTCAGATTTCAATTAATAATGCATTTCTCAGGCTGTAGAAAACTATATTGGGGGTACCTTATGATGCTTACATAATAGGTTCAAACTATTTTCATGCTGCAAGGAACTACTCTTAAAACATGGTGTACAATGATTTCCCTGTGATTTTCTCTTTCAATTGACAGAGGATATCCATCAATTTTTGTTTTTCCAGATGGGGTTTCTCTTTGTAACCTAGCTGTCTTAAAACTCACTCTGTAGACAAGGGTGGTCTTAAATTCACAGAGATCTGCCTGTCTCTGCCTCCTGAGTGCTGAGATTAAAGGCATGCGCTAAGGCTATGAATCTTAAGAATACAAATTTGACATGTAAGCTAATAACTTAGTAATTTCTTCCAGAGACAAGTAACATGAGTGTGTCTTGGATGCTGTTGTGTTATGTGAAGATGCCTTTCAAATAATGCAAATACTTGTTTAACGTGACCATTCGCATAGCATTTTATATGTGAATTTATATGTCTACCAGTTCAGTAAAAATTATTTCCTCATAAAAACTTTCTTCTACAACCCTAAAATATGTAGTCATATTTTGCCTTTCCCTCTTCCTACTATCAACCTTAGCTGTTAGAATCTATTGATTTTTCTTGGCCTCTTTAGTTTTTTCTTTTCTTTTCTTTTTCTTTTTTTTTTTTTCAAGACAGGGTTTCTCTGTGGCTTTGGAGACTGTCCTGGAACTAGCTCTTGTAGACCAAGCTGGTCTCAGACTCACAGAGATCTGTCTGCCTCTGCCTACTGAGTGCTAGGATTAAAGGTATGCACCACTACCACTCAGCATTCTTTTTAATTTTATCACTAAGCATTATGCCCTTAAAATTCAAACAAGGCACTGAACATATGAAATTTTTCTTTTTAAAAACCTTCATAATATGTGCTACTATTTATAATTACAGTGTGATTAATTGTTTATCTAATATAGGAAAAATTATGACTGTTTTTAGATTTTACAAATATGGCCTCTATAAACATTTCTGCTCAAGGATTTTTATATTATTTTTTATCAAAAGTGAATTTTTTCATGCAATATATTCTGATTATTGGTTTCTCGTCTTCAAACTCTTCCAAGATCCTCCCCATCTTCCCTCCAGAGAAAAATGTTCATTTCTCATAATAAACACTCAGTTGTATATCTTTTACCTCCCCACAACTTTAGAATAAGTGTCTCAAATAGTTTCTATATATCATTGAGGCCTACGTTAGACAATAACACCATTTTTCTTTCAACTTCAACTAAATTAAAAACTCAGGAGGCAAGCAGAGAGTAGTATAGTGGTTCTTTGACCCTGGAAAGGGATTTGGAATGGCTATATAAAGGATATGGCCTGCATATGGGTGCATCTGGACAAGAGGAAAATGCTAATATTCTGTAGTACAACAGGGTAATGATGGCTGATAACAGCCAGTGGTATATCTCAAATACATACTACTTCCTGATAGACCATCTACCCAGGAGCAAACAGGCCACACTAAATAGACTAGGTAAGTTGCTGAGAGATAGATAGATAGACAGATAAGTAGATAGATAGATAGATAGATAGATAGATAGATAGATAGATAGATAACATGAATTTGGAAAGGGGGTTGAAGAGGAGGGCTCCAGCAGAGTCAGAGGAGAGAAGCAGCAGGTGGATACAATCTAAACAAACTGTCTTTATGTGTGAAATTACCAAAGAATAAATATACATTTAAGTGTTAGGATTTTGAGCATTCTAAATACAAAGAAATACCTTACGCAACAGGTATAATAACTATCCCATTATGATCATTATACTGTATTGTGAATTTAAATAGCATGTGAATTGAAATAGTGCACTGTTTGTTCCCCATAAATATGCACAATTACTATGTGCCAATAAAGTTTTAAATGTAAGTCAGGCAGTGGTGGCTCACACCTTTAGTCCCAGCACTCGGGTGGCAGAGGCAGGTGGATCTCTGAGTTCGAGGCCAACTTGGTCAACAGAGCAAGTTCCAGGACAGGCTCCAAGGCAATACAGAAAAACTCAGTCTCAAAAAAAAAAAAAAACAAAAAAGGTTTTAAATGTATTTTAAGGGGAAAAGCTGTTGTATTTAAGGTGTTCTTGCTGTTTCTTTCACTCTTTCTTTTTCCACGATGTTCCAGATTCCTTGTATCATTTACTTTGTGTTTCAACCAATTCTTCATCATTCTTTAATAGCAGATCTGCTGGTGTTTTTTAATATGAAAATGTCTCAATTTTCTTTCCATCACTGAGGGAAATTTTAGTTAAATATAGAAAATAGGGGTACATAGGACCATGTATGTAATTCTTACAATAAATTTAAAATAAAAGACAATGATGCATGTGTGTGTGTGTGTGTGTGTGTGTGTGTGTGTGTGTGTGTGCAGGTGCATAGGTGTGAAATAATACATATGTGTTATAATAGTAATAATCAAAGAAAAAGAGGCTGTCTACTTGAAAATGGGAGGGAATGTGTGGGTTAGAAGGGAGGGGCTAGAAAGTGATATAATTCTATTTTAATTAAAATATTTTAAAAATTAATAAAAATAAATAATAGAATTCTGAAATGACATCTTTTGTTCAAGATTTGAAATAAAATGTGATTTCCAGAGGGCCTTCACAGTTTCTGATGAGAAATCCACTACCGTTCTATTTGTCTTCCTCAATCACTTGCATATAGACAATTTGGTGGGGGGTTAAAGAAGAAGCAAGGAGAAAGTAGTTCAGACAGTAATGCTAGAAATCTGGGAAACTGAAATGAATGAGGAAGGGAAGGTGATTCCAGGCTATGAATTTGGTAGCTTCCTTCTGTGGGTGAGATGGATTCAGCCCCAGCTCTGGAGCTATAGACTGCAGCTCAAATATGAAGGATGGATTATTTAGTAACTTCTGGATCCCATTGTAACATATTGCTCTGTGAATTTTTATGTGTATTTTACTTCCAGATTTATGCATACAGGAATATTGAGGGGTTGCATGCTCAGGACTGACAGCATGAGAAGCCCTTTGCAAACTCAGTAAAGTGTAAGAAACTCTTTGCGTCAGTGATGATTGGAGTATAGACATAGCAGATACTTGGCTGAACAAGTATCTCAGCTTAGATGTTCTATTCACATAAAGAGGCTATACTGTCCAAATCCTTGATGCTATCTTGACTGCCTTGGAAATTATCCAACACCACTTTTCCCACTGCAGATAAAATCACAGAATTTTCAAGTAAGCCTCTTATATAAAATGATGTTGGTTTTGCATATAACTTGCAGTCATTTTCCCAAATACTTTAAATCATCTTTAGACCCCTTAGATAACACAGAGCAAATGTTACATAAAACAGCGATATATATATATATATATATATATATATATATATATATATATATATATTCTATAGTTTAGTGAGAATAATGGCATGAAAATAGTCTGTATGTGTTCAGAACTGCATCAGGCCTAAATACATGCTGGCTTCAATCCCTTAGATACAGAACTCCTAGCTATAGCTCCAAAAGATTGTTCCTTGGAAATTCTTCCTTGGCTCTCAGTCCATGTTGTTGCCTGTCTTTACACGAAGTTGTCATGTTACAATCATTGCCTCTTAGAGGGCAGATGAGTTCAAGTGGCCCTGGATCCTGTCATCCTTTCTCTCTTCCAGTCTCTAAGGATTTACCTCCTTCCTGCATCAAGTTGCTTCCTCTTAGAAAGAAAATATCTCATTCCATTCCCATCCTGAACAATCTGATCTTCTTTTTTTGTGTAGCTCCTCTTTGAAGGAAGTCTGGAAAATCACTCTTGTATTCCTCCAACTATTATGTAATAGTGACTCCAAATAAATAATTCAGTATTATTTGAAAGATTATTTAGGAAAAATTATTTCTTTGGAATGCTACATTTTAATAACTTTCAATTCCCTTTTAAATAAGCAGAGTCCATACTAAAGGACTTGTATGCTTGATTACTCATCTGTCAAGGATTTTCTTCTGCCACACAGGAACTGTCTGCATAATCTATTGGAGAATGTTTTTCTCTGGAGGCCATTTTGACGATTGTACAACTGCCCAAAATTTATGATAGATGAACTTGTTATATCAATCGCCAGGGTGAACACTGGAATGTACTATTTTTAGAGAAAAATCTCACAAAATGGCAGCTATGATTGAATTATATTTTGGCCACATGTGATTTTTTTCATGGATTCATTTGGCTGAGGAGAATTATCTTAAGTCTTTTTTTCCATGTCATTGAGGGGACTGTAACATCTGACTGTCAGAGCCTGTCCTAGTCAGTGCCACCCTCAGTGTAATAATTAACAGGTCTTCACTTCACATTCTAAAATGTCCAGAATAAGTCCCTAAATTACTAGCCATAATCATCATCCTTGACTGTTGAATGCAAAGCAGGCTCCTATTGGAATTTTAAGTGTTTTGTATGTGTGTAAAGGCTAGGTTGTTTATAAGAGAATGTTTGAATGTAACATGCTTTGAGAATCTTTTTGAGATATGTTTGCCAGGAATTTCTGGCTTGCTGCAAGTCTTTATCAACTGTGTGTCCAGATGGTCAGTTCCTTGGTTGCCCAGAGACAGGAGTTGAAGCTTGTTTTTGCATGAGCACAGCCTGTGGAAACAACTAGGGCAGGGAGTTTTCCAGAAGATTCCATGAACAGAATGTTACCAATTCTCAAATGCTCCAAATGTTGGACATGAATTAGGAGATGATTCTGTTCCATTTAAATCTAATTTTCCCCATAATAATACCATTTGAGTGATGTGCAACAGTCTTGGTAATAAAGTGGGAAAGGTTAAAAACAAAACGATCGTTCCAGCCTAGTTTAAGATAGACAAAAAGTTTCTGGCTTGTATCTGATTTAGAGAGTTGGATGAATCCTTGATTAGAAGTGAAATCAAAATGCTCCTTAGGTTTTATTCAGTTTTTATTAGCTATAAGCCATGAATATATAATATCAAATCAGATTAGGTGGGAAATCTGGTAAAATTTTCCAGAAAGGATTTCGAGCAGGAAGAAATAACTAAAGCTATTTGCAATATCTTCAACCCATGTTTTGCTTTTCCCTAATAAGGAAAATATTTTGAATTATTCAGTAAATACCCTCAATGGGTTTTCAATCCCAAGGACTATATTCAAATTCTAAAGTCTGGCAAGACAAGGATATTTTCTAGTCAATGTTTTAGTGACTTGTATTTGGGTCAAGATAATTGCAAATGGTATTTTGAAGTGTGAATATTTTTCATGAATACACTGTTGTCTAGAAAGTGATTCTGATTTAATATGAACTATACTGATATACACTTTTGGATAGGAAAATGCATTTGAATTTAGCACTACTTTGTATCTTCAGATCTCTGTATAGATAGACAGTCTGTCATTTTAATAAGGTGTAACAACACAATAAACATAGGTTTCTAATTATTGTGAAACATCTAGAACAAATATCCATAAAATTAAATGTAGAATTTATATTTGTAATTAAATATCATAGAGAAGATGATCATAGTAAATGCTTTCCTAATAGTGCATATATTTTTCCACTGGTATTAGCATATAAATTATATCTGATAACATAAGTTTAACTCAGAAATGTATTTAAGGAAGGCAATTAGGGAACCCAGATGACAGGAGACAACATTCTTGCCATGTGCATCTCATGATCTACTATGGGAACTTGGAAAAAGTGCCAATTTGGGAGAACATCTATGGACTATCAGTTGATATAGAGAGTGCGACAGAAAAGCTAGCAGTTGTTTTAGAATGGCCAGGGGTGATGGATGAGTTGAGGGAGGAAGACAGTCTCAGCCCTATTCTACTCTCTTTAGTACTACTGTCACTCACTGTTGTTCCAAGGGCCCCAAAAGACACTGACTCACAGAATCTACTGACCGTAAAAGTTCCTTGTCATGGTTCAGAGTCTTCCTTTTGTGGATTTTAGGAATTGTTTTAGGAATTGTGCTAAATCATTCCATGGCAGACCCCATGTCTAGCAGTAACTGGCCAACATAAAACAAACTCCGTGTGTTTTTGTGTGTGTGTGTGTGTGTGTGTGTGTAGAGGGGAAGACATACTTTTTGTTTAATTTTGGAATTTTTTGCTTACTAGTATTTTGCTTGCTTGGATATTTGGTTTTGTGAGGGTTTTTGTTTGAGAGAGAGAGAGATAAACAAAAAAGGTAGGTAGGGAAGTGAGAAGGTTGTGGGAGGAGTGGAGGAAGTGGAAAATGTGATAAAAAATATTGTATGAAAAATATTTTCAAATAAAGAACCAGAGATTAGATATCACAGAGACCAAGGGTAAAACCATGATATTAGTCTAAATAATACATTAATAAAATGACTCCTAATGATATTTGTTATATTCATATATCAGTGTCTTACGGAGTCAGGGTCAGGGAAGCTTCCACCAGCAGCAAATAGAAACGAATGTGGAGACCCACAGCTAGATATTACACATGGGGGGGTCTAAATGGGCTGTATCCATCAAATCTCTCCCCTAAGAGGTCAGGAAATCTCATAGAAGAAGAGGCAGAAAGAGTGTAGGAGCCAGAGGGGATAGAGGACACCAGGAAAACAAGACTCTCTGAATCAACTAAGCAAGGTGCACATGAGCTCACAGAGACGGAAGCAGCAAACACAGAGCCTGTACAGGTCGGTATAAGGTCCTCTGCAAATATACTATAGATATTAGCTTCATATTTTTATGGGACTCTTGACTGTGGGAACAAGTAGGCACCTAATCTTGTGTCTATTCTTGGGACTTTTTCCATTCTGTTGAGTTGCCTTGTCCAACATTAACAGAATGGTTTCTGATTCATCCTATTCTATTTTATTCCATTATGTTTGATTGCTATTACTTAGAAGCTGGTTCTTTTCTAATGAGAGACAGAAAATGAGTGGATCTGGATGGGAGAAGAGGTGTAGAGGAACTAGGAGTCAAGGAAGGAAAAACTATAATCAGGCTGTATTTTAGAAGAAAGGAATCTGTTTTCAATAAAAGGAAAACAATGAAAAATAGAATGGTTATAAGTAAAATTAAGATGGTGCAGCAGGCACAGAGAGTTGCATACTTGTCCTTGTTCATAAAATAAATCAGTATTGTTCACATTCCTGTTCTAAGGACTTTAGAACAATTAGTCTTGTTTTTAAAAAACTTTATCACTCTTCCCTTTTTCTTTTGTCCCTGCTTCTCTGATACAAACCAGCCTGTGTTCTGAGAACTAGTTTCATGCTGATTGAGATAACAGTTGCCATGCTAATCAGGTGGTTTCCATAGAAAGTCTTGTCTCTAGGCTAAACTCATGAAACCACACTCTTTCCTTTAGGATGATAACTAATATCTACAGGGTGTTTTCTTTAACAATGAGAAAGTCTGAATTGTTTTATGTTAATTAATTTTGCTGTCACCTCATTGACAGTTAAGCTAATATTATTCTGGTTTACAGGCAATGAAACTGATATTTTAATCATTTAACTTGAGAACTGTGGAATAAGGGGAACACCATTGCTTGTGGGTGTGCCAACTTGTATAGTAACGATGGGAATCATTGTGGTGGTCCCTAAGTAAGATGGGAATCAGTCTGAAGATACAGCTAGACCATTGTTGGGAACATATATCCAAGAAATGCTTCACCCTACTTCAGAGACAATTGCCCAACCATGTTCATTGCTGCTCTATCCATAACAGCAAGAAATTGGAGAATATCTAGATGTTTCTCAACCAAAGAATGTATAAAAATTGTGGTACATTTATGCAACGGAGTATTACAGGTACATGGATGGAACCAGACAAGAGTCATCCTGAGTGAGGTAACACAGTCCTAGAAAGACAAAAATGGTACATACTTGCTTAAATGTGGATTATTAGTTGTTAAGTCGATGATACCAAGGTACAATCTGTAGAACCATAGAAGTTATGTATAGAGTAAGGGAGTAGAAATGACAGATAAATCTCCTTAGGAAAGGAAAATAGAATAAATAGTTATGGATGGATGGAGGAACTGGAACAGGAGGATCAAGTGATAAGGAGGAGGGTAGAAAGGGATGAGAGAAGAAATATGGGAAAAGACAAAGGGCATTTGAGGAATAGTATGGAAACCTAATACTGTAGGAAGTTCCTAGCATATACACATGTATAAAGGAAATATAAATGAAATAGCAAAATAATGAGGAACACAGAGCCCCAGTTAGCCACCTCTGGTCACAGAATAAAGCCTCCTATACTGGGATTGTGTTACATTCAATTGAGTTGTTGGCTAAAGGACTCCCATAGGAATCTTCAAACAACCCAGGGTGTTGCAAAGACTATACTCTGCTCTAGTGCCTTTGGTACAGGAAGGTACTCTTTAAGATACCCAAAGAGAAATGTAAACACCATCTTAACCAGAAACCCTTTTACCTACAAGATATGCTAGAGACAATGATGAAACAAAGCTTGTGGGAGTAACCAACAAATATATGATTTGACTTAAGACTCACTCTACAAGATGGAACCCTTACTGGACATTGCTTCAGTGACCAAGTAATTACCTTAGATCAGATAGCCTAGGGAATTAGGGTTAAACCAAATACTACTATTATATAAAGAAAATAGCAATAAAATGACATCTAATGTCATTTTAATATACTTATGGATCAATGTGGCCTATTCAACGATAATCAGAAAAATTGGGAAAAATATAGAGAACCAAAGTCAGATATTATATAGTGAGTGAGAGAACTTGGAACACTCAGCCTTAAGCTTGATACTATCCTCAAATCTGTCACCTTGAGGCTTAGGTAATCCTGAAGAAAAAAAGAGTGTAAGATTCAGATGGGATGAGGACACCAAGAAAACAAGGATTTCTTAACCAACATGATCAATACTCATATGAACTCACAGACACTCAGGTAGCATGCACAGGGCCTATGCATGATTCTGCACAGGTCCTTTGTGTCTACATTATCCAATTTAGTGTTTTTAAGGGATTCCCAGTGTACAGACAAATGGTTCTTTGATTCTTGTGCCTTCTCTTGGTCTCTTTCCCCTCTATTTATTTTGTCCAATTCTGATGTATTAATTTTTGTTTTATCTTACCACATTTTATTTTATTTTTGTCCCTTGGAAATCTGTTTGTTTTCTAATGAGAGACAGAAAGAAAATGGATATAGATGGGAGAGCAGTTGAGGAGGAATTAAGAGGAGTAGAGGGATGGAAAACTTTAATAAGGACATATTGTGTGAGAACAAATAATCTAATTTCAATACAAGTAGGAAAGGAACCCATGTAATCCTCTCCCATGACCCCAGAGGGCAGAACCACATTATAGTTGTTTTCACAGCACCATTGACTCTGCTTTGAATACGTTTCAGGCTCCCTGTATAGCATATGAAAATGTAAGCCCCTTAGTTCATCAAAGAATACCCTGTCTATCATCACAACTGTGAACATAGTAGAAACAATATAGTTTAGCAATGTGAAAGCTGAATTGATCACAGAACTTCAGGATAATCATCTTTATTTTAGGTTCTTTTTGAAAGTTTTTAACTTTAACTCCATGTCTCAGTCCAGCACTTGAAGTATGATTAATTATCTTTACACAGAATGTTTGTTCCAATTTGTTGTTGCTATTAAATCATTGCAAACACAAGCAGTTAGAAATCATTTGAAGAATTTTATGTAATTTTTAAAGTATCTGGAGAATGAGTTTTTGTGGTTAGTTGATGCTTGTGGACTTTTGAACATATCTGGTCTCCTGGTACCAAAAATGAAGTATTTGATTCATAGCATTTTAACTTCTCACCCTCTCTGAAAATGTACATAGCTGATAATTGTTACTATTCTACTTCCATTTTATGTTAATGCCCATATTATCTTGGCAGCTACATTGTCTTCATGCTTTGTATAGGTATTTATCCTAAAGTAGAAAACAATTTAAATACAATCTTAGTGACTGATCACATAAACCCTGTTTTCTTCAGAGCCACACGGTGCACCAACATTGAATCTTGTATCATCACTACTTGGGTTACCCAAATTTAACCAGAAGTATCCCTCTTCTGAACATCATTCAAATGGCCTTACTCAAAAAATCACATGTTAGATTTATAGTTGCAGCATGATTATCTTGTATGTTGCCTTTTATGTTTCCCAAATTTTCAAATTGTGACTTTCTTATTTGTATGGTTATACTCAATCTTGGTATAAAATATGTAATCTATTATAGTTTCTTTAGCCAAATTTCATTTATTGGAATGCTTAAATAAATGCATTTATTTTCTTGCTTAGAACTCCTATTTCAAAACTAAGAAAATAGTTTCTACCCTTGTATGTCTTCCACCCTGAAACATTTCATCATTGTGCTTCCTTCTTTAACACAGTATCTTTTTCATCTTCATTTCTTCTAAGTTATTCTAGAGTATACCTGAAATTATTTCTGTGAGAGTTACAGTTCAATTACTATGATTTTGGACATGTCCTTATCATTTTGTCAGGGTGTAGGATGCTTGACTTACACTCAGCTTTCACTGGAATTATTAGGTCAGTTGTCCACTCTTGATAATGATTGTAATGGCATTGGCCTTAAACACCCTAGCCCGTGAGTTCTCTCCAGATTTCCATTCTTTTCATTGGCCATATTCTAGTATTTGATAATGACTTCTTTTTTGTGATTTAAGAAAAAAGCATGAGAGAGAAAGATGCCATGTGGCTGGGTTTAAGCAGAGAGATATTTTTTTTAATTAGAGAAATGGATCATAAAATGCTTAAACGGGAGTGGGAGACCAGTCTCTGGGGAAAGAAACAGAAAGAGAGAGAGGATTGGGGAGAGAGAGAGAGAGAGAGAGAGAGAGAGAGAGAGAGAGAGAGAGAGGAACAGACAGACAGAGGGCAAGAAAGAGAGAGAGGAGCATGGGAGTGAGCAGGGCCCTTTTAAAAAGGGAACATAGTGAATAAGCACAGGTGGTGGTCTTAGCTGCTGTAGCTGAGAGCATATCCTGTCAGAACCCCAAAGACAGGCCAGTACAGATGCCTGAATACTAACATATATCTAGATGATGTGATTTGAATATGAAATATTTAACATTGGTACTCTATTGGTGGTACTGTCTTGGGAGGCTATGGATCTTTTGGGACTGCAGCCTGGCTGGCACAAGTAGACCATTGGGAATTGGGCTTGAAGGTCATATCTATTTCAAGTTCCTGCCCCAATTTCCTGCTTCTTAATTTGCCAAGATGAAAGCATCACTCTCCTTAGCTGCCAGCATTGCAGAAGTGAGTCACACAATCAACACATTACTTCAATTAGTTTGTATTCAATCAGTCACTGTGTAGAGTAACAGTGTAGTCTTTGCATGCAATTGTCTCCAGGCCCTAAGTTGTTATTATTGTAAAATAAACTGTTATATTTTGATTAAGCCATATGTTTGAGCCAAACTCTAGCAGATTCATAAATCGTGAAGAGAAAGGAATGAAGAATCACTACAGAAAATTGTTAAACTGAAAAGAATATTTAAAAGGAAGAAAACGAGTTACAAAATAGCTAAAAGGTACATTAACAAGAATGAAACTAAGTAATACTTCATAAATATTATTAATAATTACATTAAATATAAACACTCAAAAATATACCAAAAGACATAAAGTAAAGGGATTAAAAATTACAATTATGTTAAAAAGACCCAATTACGTTGCCTCTACTGAACTCACCTCATCTTTTAGGACATGCATAGCTAATAAATGAAAGCAGGGGGAATGAAATGTCACACAAATAGAAAACAAAAGATAGCCAAAAGAACTGTTGCAGTTAATATGAAAGTTAAATGAGAATCTGAGACACAGAGAAGATCATGATATGTCATTAAACAGGTCATTCAGTTCATCACAGAAGCTTGTAAAGGAAGTGAATTTCTCTTTTTACCGGGCTGCTTGCTATAGACAAAGCCTTTCTTTCACACTTCTTTCAGATTAACTGTCTTAATATAACTTGATTTGTTTTTCAGTGACTTCAGATGCCTGGACCTTTTATCAGGCACTGTTGTATGCAGCACTACTCAAGCTGTTCTCAATAACTGAGAAACAATATTTTTGGTCAAAAGTTGAACAAAATCTCAGTAAGTGTGATGACAATAGAAAAACATTTATTATGATGTCCTAGGCAGAAGAGTTAGGAAACCGAATATTAAACAAAGGCTGAATGTGAACTCCCAAAACCTATCTTTGAAAAGTGTGTATGATTAAGTATTCCCAGCATTAGCTTAATTGGTAATATGCAATCTTCTTGTCTTCTACGGTGTGTTTCAGATCTGTATATACTGTGCGACCTTTCCAGAGGAAAGTCAAGAAGACATCCTTTCACCCAAGATAGAATGATGACAGACCAAAGAATTTCTCCCAAGTCTAGCTTGGTGATTCAATGAGTTTCTTGAGGTTATTTTTTGGAATCATAGGTGGGGAGTGTGATTGATTAAAGTGACTTTGTCACCAGACAGCTCACCCTCGAGTGCTCTCTTGCAACTTACTCTACAACTTAACATTCAGATCAACTGGTCAGTCTCCTCTTCCCAGAAATTGTTTATTACTTTTGTAACCATGAGAAGATCTTGTCCATCTTGTAAATTTCTGAACCTCTGAGGCTTGTAAATTTTGCTAACTTTTGGATTTTTTTAAAATGAGCATTTCATTTTTTAGGAAATAATTGTGCAACATTTATGAACTACAATTTATTTAACCACATGCCAATGGCATTCAGTTATTTTTCAGGATCTAAATCATATTTTTGTTTATACATTGCCATTTATTCCCAAGGATGCTCTCCTGATTACTACAATATCATTTGTAATCAAGCTTTGTACTAGGTTCCACTGTGCAAGGCTGCTCAGGAGCTTAGGTTTATAACAGAATCCAAACAACATCTATAGATGGTACTGTGTAAGCATCCTAGTCAGTAGGTGACTTCTACTTCTCCCTTTTTCAATAAAGAAAATAATTAAAGTTAATATTAAAATGCCTAAAGTAATCGACATTTTCTATTTGATTCACAGGACTTTTTAAACCTTGTGTAAATTTGCACTTGATAGAATAATTTCACATTCTAGAGAAACTAAATAAAATGTAAGAAATCCTGCTTTCATGTAATAACTGAAAAATATGTAGAATAGTAGACTATACTGGCTTTTAAGCTACATTATCCCTGTACTGACTTGTTTTCTGTCAACTTGATGCAATTCATAGTCATTGGAGAGGAAGGAACTTCATTTGAGAAAATGCTTTTACAATATCCAGCTGTAGGGACTTTTCTTAATTAGTGGTTAATGGGACAGGGCCCAGTACATTGTGGTGCCATCCCTGGGTTGGTGGTCTATAAGAAAGCAGTCTGAGAAAGCTATGAAGAGCAAACCAGTAAGCAGCACCCCTCCATGACCTTTGTTTCAATCCTGCCTCCAGGTTCCTGCCCAGTTTCAGTTTTTGTTCTAATTTCCTTTGATGACAAACAGTAACACGGAAGTGTAAACTAAGTAAACCCTTTCTTCCCAACTGGCTTTGGACTACAGTTTTTCTTCATAGCAATAGAAATCCTAAATAAGACAATTCCTTTCAGTGGCTGAATTGAAAAGTTGATTAGAATATAATAGAGTATTTTGGCTTAAATCAATACTAAATGAAGCATTTTAAAATGTTACTACTCTTAGAATTATCTAAGATATCTAAGAAATATATTATTTCTTACCTCCCCTCTCAAATTATATTAAGTTGATTATTAAAGTTGTAAACAAAAAGGAGCAACCAATAAAATCACGATATCCCATTACTCCCTTTTTTCTAGTAATGCATTTATTCCACACTTCTACAAATATCTGATCACAGATAGGCCTATCTTGAGAAAGTATATAAGAATTATTTTTAAAAATGTTAGTGTGTTAGTGTGTTAGTGTGTGTGGTCTCTCTCTCTCTCTTTCTCTCTCTCTCTCTCTCTCTCTCTCTCTCTCTCTGTGTGTGTGTGTGTGTGTGTGTGTGTACATGTGTATGTGCCTATGGAGTTACAAGTTATATAGATTACAAGTCACATGATATGGATTCCATATCCTCTGCAAGAATAGCAAATTCCCTTAACCACAGAGTCGTATATCTAGACCCAAAATAAAACATTTTTATATGAATCAATCCAAGGCAATAAGGAAGCTTTTTACAGGAATTCAATAGATAATGAATCCCCTGTGACATGCGATGATAATCTAATTATTAACACATTCACTAGTATTTAACCAAGATGGAGTAAAGATGGAAGGGACTGCAGGGTTTTGTAAAATGTCTCTGCACTTAAGTGTGAGGGAGTAGATTATTAAAATATGTGACTCTCTCTGAATGCCATCAATATATTACTAAGTTGATATATTGAGAGGTCCAAGATGATTAATTGCCAATTAGAAGTAACAGTTTAAAAATAAATAATAAAATAAATAAAGTAAGTAATGAAAAAGAAAAAGAACTTTCCTGGCAGCATTTAATGAAGCCCAATTAGTAAATGGAGAGCAGATGGAATGGAACATTGGGAATTTATTTATTTTATTTAAAAGAGTGTATTAAATAGAGTAATTTTCCCATCAAGATCTGATACTTTTAAGTCACCACAAGATACTGTAGTGGATACACATAAAGATTTTAACAAACACAGAGGGTTCAATAAAGTACTAGAAAAAAGAATGTAAACAAGCATCAAGTCTGAGAGATGTCTGAGTGTATATGTTAGTTTATTCTTCCATACACAAAGGCAAGGTTGTCTCTGGATGGAACCTCCAAGATTTGTTTGGTTGAATTTACTGTGAGGAAAGTGTCATAGAACAGAAAATTCTCTGCAAGATGACCACAACAGCATCTAAAATATGAGATAATCTTTCTAGTTTGTGGTAACTTTGACAGATGGCAGTATTAAATCTAAGACAACCCAATCTTAATGTACAAAAGAAATGAAAGTTACTGCAGAAATTAAAAGTATGACTGGAGAAACTAAAAATAAAAGTTGGATCAGTAGGAGGGATAATGGTAAAATCCAGAAACTTGTCACATCAGCACAAGGGTGGAACATTTTAGAGAAGTCATAACTGTCTCCCCACTCAAAATAAGCAAGAGAAATAAAGTAACACAGACTTGTGCAAGTTTGGTTAAAAGGAAAAATTAAAAAGAAACTTGTCCTGGATAGTCTTGATTTTGAACTTGACTGGATTTAGAATCACCATAAAAATACAGAGTGCATCTGTGAAAGTTTTATGTAGGAAGGGAGATTCACTTTGAATGTGGGTGGCCCCACCCTATGGCCTGAGGTCCTGAAGTAACAAAAAGCAAGAAGTGAATTTAGCAACAATGTTCATCTCTCTCTCCTTCGTGACTATCTGTTCCAATGATCAGCAGCCAGACACCCTTTCACAATGGCTTCTCTAACAGTATGCACTATACCCTTGAAGCGTGAGCTCAGATCATCCATTCCTTAAGGATGCACTACTTATAACTTTGAACGGTGAGCCCAGGTAATCCATTCCTTATGTTGTTTTTCTAAGGGATTTTGCCACATCAAGTGAAGTAAGTAGTAACAGGAAGTTAGGAATGAGAGATGTACCATTGCTGTGATAAGTCTGGCTGTGTGCTCCTGGTTTCCAGGAAGAACCTTGAAGGGTTTGAAACTTTTGGCTAGAAAGGCATTGTCGTGCTGCAATTAAAGTTGAATGGATAATATGCTGAGAACCTGGAAATCAAGAATGCTGAAAGAAATGTGGAGAGCATAAACATGGATCACGGTTTCCAGGAACTGGTCACTCATGCTGCATTCTGTCAAAAAATCTGCTCGCATTCTACTTACATCTTGAGAACTTGAACAATGCTTAATTCAAAGTAAAGAAATAATTTACTCTGTGGAGCTGCTGGACCTGATGTTTGACATTCTGGGTTTTGATTCTGCATTGGCCCAAACTTTTTTCACTACTCATGTGCCCTTACCTTGAGGAACAGGTCACTGCATCACAAGCATGTAGCTTGCATTTCAGTTGTACCGCAGCTCAGAGTTTCATGTTTGTGTGTCTCACAAAATGCTGGATTTTTAAGAAGGTTGGGAAAGTTAAAGATTATGTTTACTTCTATAGATAGGTACAATGCATTTGTCTTATGAAATGAAAATAGAAATTTCAATGCTAAGGATTGAATTTTATGATTTTAAGCTATGTAATTGGTTGTCAAATTCACAAAGGTTAATTTATCAGAATTAATCTTGTCAACAGGATTGATAATCACCATAGAAACATACTCTGTGTGTATTTATGAGGGTGTTTCTGAAACACTTACCTGAGGAGGGAAGACAAATCATGAATGTAGATAGTACTATTATAGGGCGGTGACCTAGGCTTAATTAAAATGAAAAAGTGTTCTAGGGATCATCACTCATCTCTTTCTGCTATGAAAGCTATGTGATCTGACTTTGGAAAGTATGTGACCAACTCCCTTACACTTTTGTCACCATGACTACCCTGACACAATGCATGTATCCCTTCCTTTTTGACATAATACTTTTATTATTTGAGAATTTCATATATACTTTCAATGTATTTTGATCATATTCACTCATGACAATATAGTGAAGCAAAAGATACGTTTCAGTCGAAGGTATAAATCTATGCTTTCCTTTCTTCTATTTAGTTTATCTTTTAAAAACAGAAAGGACCAAAACTATTAAAAAGCAAAGGATATTGAGTGGATCTTTTCTTGTGTGTGTATGGATTCAGGTGTTTCAACCTCATTGTTGACTTTCACTAATAGAAGCAGCCATACTAAATACAATGTAACTAGTCCTGTGGCATAACCCTCTCAACAAAAGTTTACTCTTACATAGTTGATTTCAAGTTTTTGTTTAAGAGAATAACAAGAATGTTTATATAATGTCCAAATGTGAATGTAGCATCCCCAGGTGACTATTCCAGTCTTAGGCAGATGACTAGGAATGAAGAAGTATTCTGCTGTCACAGAATTGAAAATGTCACCTTGTCCTTTGTGCTAACCATGCCCACTCTAAATATTTAGATCTTGAATCACTATCTCAGCATGATTTTTTTTTGTACTCCATGAGAAATGAAAGGAGTCATCAGTGCTGAAGACTTTGTTGTAGTTTATTTTTGAAGCAAAGTAAACTTAATAATTGTATTTCATTGACTTAACTTGATGAAAAGTACTAGCAAAGTTAGCGCTGATTTCTTTTTTAAGTTGTTGCAAAGGGTAGCTTTGTGTTCCAAACAGATATCCTGAAGGAAAATGAACTCATTCCACTCATTTACAGCATTTTTGAGCCTGAGGTGAAATTATCTCAGAAAAATTAATAGATCTTTTTCATGGATGCAATTCTTCCCTAGAGAAAAACAGTGATGACTCCAGTACTTGTGGAAAACAAGTTAGGCTGCCAGTGAGTACAAGGCCACTGGCTAAATCCCATTACCAATTTAAGAATTTTTTATTTCTTGAAGATAGTTACTCCAGGTCAAATAGCCATATCAGAAAGATATGCTCTTTCTGTATGTAGACATTGAAATGCACAACACAAATTTTAGGTAGATAAATATATGTTGAGCCTAAGTCAACTATTTAACTAATTTAAAAAATGCCATTTGATATTATTCATTATAATCTACATATATGCTACTGATAGGAGGAATGTACTAAATCCATGATGAGTGATCTCAGAAAATTTAAGTCTGTTTCTATGTGCCACATTCTAAAACCTACGCTCTATGTGGCAGCAAATAACTGGTAATAGGCAAAACAGATTTAACAATAACTTTTTTCTGGGTGGTTATATAGATGTTCTGATGGTAGGGACAAAATGGGATTTTTTTTTGAGAAATGAGATAAGGATGGTGTAGTTTGGGAGATTAAGAGTAAGGGTTAAGAAGGTGGGAAGAAAAATATTACTTGGGAGAATCATGACCAGTAGACTTTTAATGAAGAAAACATCATATGAAGGAAAGTTGGATTGGCTAGCATATGAAAAGTTTGCTTGTTGCCTTCACACTGTGGAAGGTCCCGAATGTCATGATGAAAATTGCCAGTGTATTCTGTTGACACTGAAGAGAAGAAGAGTCATTGAAAACTTTCAAACTGTGATACAGTGTATGAAATAGCTTTAGGAAACTCAAAAGTGGTTTCCTGGTTATTTTTTTTTGTCAGCTAGTTATAAGCTAGAGTCATTTTAGATGAGGGAGCCTCAATAGACAAAATGCACCCAGCAGTCTGGTCTACGGCCAAGCCTCTCAGGCATTTTCTTGATTGATGAGGGAGGGCTTAGTCCACTTTGGGTAGTGTCACCCCTGAAAAGGTGGCCCTAAATTGTGCAAGAAAGCAAGCTGAGTGAGCCAGCAAGCAGCACTCCTCTATGGCCTGTGTTCCACTGAGTTTCCCAGTCTAGCTTCTTGCCTTCAGTTCCTGCCCTCACTTCCTGTGATGGTGGACTGTATTGTGGAAGTTGAAATGAAATCAATCACTTCCCTGCCAAGTTGCTTTAGGTCATGCTGTTTTGACACAAGAACATAAACCCTAACTAAGACAAAGGGTAAAATGGTGAAATCTTCACCAATACACCTCTGGTGTTTTCCTTTCAATTAGAATTTACTATTCTATCAGGATATACACAGGTAGTCCTTTGTGTGTGTGTGTGTGTGTGTGTGTGTGTGTGTGTGTGTGTGTGTGTGTCTTTTGTGTGAATATATATCCAGTTATCTTATCTTCTCTCTATCTATCTACATAGGTACATGATAGATACAAGATTGTTAGATAGACAGACAGACTGACAGACACACAGAGACAGATATATGTGAGACACTTATTTTTCAGTACTGAAAGTACTTAAGCACTCAGGTCTGTTAGACAGATGTTCAACACTGAAGTATCCAGCCAGTCACAATGGCTGCTTTTCTTCAAAACAATAGCCAACCCTGAGCAGGAAGTTGCTATATAGTATGCGCTGACCTCAAATCCATGCTCCTCTCCCACTTGAAATCTGGGATTACACATGTGCATCAGCCCTCCTGACTCTAAAGATTTTTAACTTTTAATTCACATATAACAACTGTTCATATTTATAGAGCACAGTCACACATTTTAATATATTTTTCAAATGTCTAATGATCAGATAAGGGCATTTAGCTTATCCATAATTTCAGACATTTAGCACTTTTTGGGTGTGGAAAACATATAAAACCTTTTCTACTGTTTATCATGAAATATGAATTTAATTGATATCACCCATAATTACCTGATGGTATTATGGAGCATAAGAATTTATCCTATACAACTGCCTCACTGTACTCATTAATCATCCTTTTTCTTTAAAAACAGATTTTTATTGTGTGTATGTGTTTGTGTCTGGCTAGGTACATATGAGTACAGGTACTCTCAGAGGCAAGACGATGTTAGGCAATTGTGAACTGCCCAATATGGCAGCTAGGAAACAAACTCCAGCCTTCTGCAAGAGCAGCAAGCACTTTTAACTGCTGAGCCATCTCTCTAGCCTTAGCCATCGTCCTTTCATGCCTCCCTCCTCCATCCACTTCCCAGGCATGATAACTACTATTCTCTATTTCTGTGAGGTCTATTTTTAGTGATCACATGTAAATGAGACCATGTAGTATTGAGGTTTCTATAACTGATTTATTTCACAACAGTTCTTTCTGTGTTGATGCAAATAACAGAAGTTTATTCTTTTCTATGGCTGAATAATATTCTATTGTGTACATATACCACATTTTCCTTATGTATTTAGTCCATTACAACTTCAGTGATTCCATATATTGGCTATTGTGAACAGGGTTGCAGGAAGTCTGTCAGTGTGGATGTCTTTTGGTTTACTGATTTTTTCCTTTGGATATATACCTAGAAAAGGGGTTAATGATCATGTAACGGTGGTATTTACTTCTTGAAGAATCTCCAAACTATTTTTATGATGGATCTGCTGATTTGTTTTTTTTTTTTAAGAGACAGGATTTTTCTGTATTGCTTTGGAGGCTGTCCTGGAACTCATTCTGTAGACCATGCTGGCCTTGAACTCACAGAGATCCACCTGCCTCTACCTCCCAGTGCTGGGATTAAAGGCGTGCTCCACCAAAGCCTGGCTTGGTTCTCCTGGTTTACACTACAGAGATTTGTATGAGACATTTGCTTCCCACATTCTTATTGGTATGCTCACATTTTCCTTTCTTGAATTAAAATTTTTAAATAAAATTATCTTTTCTTTTGTACCAAATATTGTTAATAGAGTATTATAAACAAAAGGCTATGCCAGTTAGTAATTACAATTTTACCAGATTTATATAATTGTATACCAAAATACTATTTTTATCTCAATAGAAAAGGAAGTGAGACTTAAAAAAATATGAATATTATTTAATAATTTTTAAAGTAACTTTTACTTTAATTCCAGCACTCAGGGGGCAGAGGCAGGTGGATCTCTGAGTTAGAGGCCAGCCTGGTCTACAGAGTGAGTTCCAGGACAGCCATGCCTACACAGAGAAACCAAAAAAAGAGGTAATTTTTTATTAAGTTAGTTCATTAGTTCTTTGAAAGTTTCATACATGTATTTTCTGTTGGTTGCTCTACTTCTTGCTTAATTCGTGATGTTGAGCAATGGAAAAATTTTAGATACCTTTTGGCCAGTAATATATCCTTTTTAGGAAAATGTCCATTTAGCTCATTTGCCCATATGTTAATCAGATTATTTGTTCAAACTTGTCACCCTGCCCCCACTCAGATTTCTGGCTCTGGCAGGGTCAAGCTTAGCTTTACCTTTTAGACATTGCCCTTGCAGTCCCATTGTCAGGAAAAAGCTTTTTCCTGTCTCTTATTCAGTTTCATTTTGTCTAATTATCCTATTTATGGTATTTCCTATCCAGACAGATGTCTCCCAGTGACATTGCATACTTTTACTGCCCACCAATGAATTCTCTTCACGTCACGCTTAGGCATTATATTTATTTGCTGCTTGTTTTTTGCCCAGCTTCCCACAGTAAGTCATAAGTTCCTTTTTCACGTTCTCAGCATCTTACACTATTTTCAATGGTTTTCTTTAAGAATTCCATACAAAATATAGTATGTACTCACTCATAAGTGTATACCAGATATAAAGCAAAAGATACCCAGCCTACAATCCGCAACCCCAGAGATGCTAAAACCCAGTTCCAGAAACAGATGGAAACAGATGCAAAAATCCATAGCCAACTATCGGTCCAAGCTCCTGGAATACAATAGAAGTGGGCGAGAAGTGATAGTATGAACTAAGAAGTCAAGACCCTGATGGGGACAATCACAGAATCAGCTGACCTGAGCTAGTGAAGATCACTGAATCCAGTCTGACAAATGGGGAACCTGCATAAGACTGAACTAGACTTCCTTAATGGAGGTGACAATGGTGTAGCTGGGACAATATATAAGGCCACTGGCATTGGGTCCCAGATCTAACTCTAATGCACAAACTGACTTAGTGGAGCACATTGTATATGGAGAGATACCTTGCTCAGGTGTTGGATATGGAGAGGTGCCTTGGACCTGCCTCAACTCCATGAAGGGTCAGACTTAGTAGACCTCCTAGGGCAGGCCTTACCCTCTCCATGGAGCAGATTGGAGTTGTTGGGGGGCAAGTTAATTAATAAAAAAGAAAAAAAAGAACTCCACACAAGAGTACAATGTATTTTTTATCATATTCATCCCATACTCCCTCATTCACCTCCTCCGAATTCTCTCTCCACATCTTGCTCTCAAGTTTATGTTCCCTGCTTCTATAAATATTACTGATACATGTATATATACACATATATTTACACACACACATATGTATATATATGTATATATATGCATGCATATGTGTATATATCTATAATGAGTTTTATTAGTGTTTGCCATATATACTTGGGTGGAGGACTGACCACGTGGGCATTGGCAACTTCTCAAGGGGTTTGGCATTGAAGAAAACTGACACTCTACCTCAGTAGTCATATATTGTCTTGTAAATTCTGAAAGGTTCACCAGTGTGATCTTGTGCAGTTAACCACATTGTTGAGTGTTTTGAGGGGTGCAGTGTCTCTGTCCTGATCAGGAGACATTATTCTCTAGTTCTTAAAAACCTGCTCACTTGACTTTAGAAATTGTGTTATAGATGTCCCAATTATAGAAGGGCACTCCACAGTCACTTATTCTGTGCCGTGTGGCCAGTTGTGGATCTCTGAAATACTCCCCATCTGTTGCAAAATAAATTTCATTGATGAGGGAAGAGAGTAGCACTTATCTGTGGGTGGCAGAAGACATATGTAGAAGGCAGGTGGCCACTGTATCACTTTCATAAAATCCTCATCTATGGTCTGTAACCTTCCCAGTCACAGGTTCCTGGCTAGGTTTACAACACCAGGCATGTATTTGTTCCTACTGAGTGGGCCTTAAGTCCAACCAGACAGCTGTTGATTACCACCTCAAATGTTAGTGTCTTTATTGTACTTTTAGTGGTCTCTGTCTTGCTGGAACAATCATTACTATAGTGCAGTCACAGGATTTACAACTGGGTAGAACTGTTGATAAGTTGCCTTCCCACCCTGCAACTTACAAAGTACCTATTGACAGGCACTAAGAGAGTTATTCATAGAAGAGATTTCCAGTTTTATACTAAATTGATTTCTCCATATCCTATGAAAAAAATGTTTGTGGTGTCATCAGCAACTGGGTCTTGTCCTCAAGTTATAGCAGGAAACCAAGATCAATGACAATAACTTGTATTGTTTGGTGGAAGGGAGTCCTTTGGGAACCCTAACCAACAACTCAAATGTGAGCATCAATCACCTGGTTCTAGGTTTCTTCTTCTAAATTCTATGACTTTTGAGAGAAGGTTATTATTTTGTGTGAAGTAGCTCCAATTATTTATATTAATACATATGTCATATTAGTAAAACCTATAATGAATTTTTAAGAACACATACAAAATAGTAGGTTTCCCTGAACTTTTTTGATATTTTTGTTCCCAGCAACTAGAACAGTACTTGGAACACCAAATGGATTAATTTATTTGAATGGGAGAAGCACTAATTGAAAGCTTAAGAGTTTCCTACTAGTATATAAATAAGCAGCCAAATACATATTTCAAGTACTGGAAATTCAGTGTTTGTAGATTATAATAGAACCATTTGATAAGGCAACTATTTACTTTCAGCCTCATGGTTACACAAACAAATCAAAAGACTAGCTTTCTTGTGCAGAGGCTTCAAGATTAAATGAATGTGCTAGACAGGCAGAATCTCTTGTCATAAAGGTAATTGGCCTGGAAATATACATTTTGGTGATCAGTTATGTTTGCTTCAAACTATATAATTATTACTCCAGTTATAACTTGTAAATGGACAACTTGGGTAGATATTGACTTCATAAATCAGTTATAATTATCTTCTAATAAGACTTCATTTCCATCTTTTAAGCATTAGTAATGCTAAGCTTGAATCCATTTCATTAAACTTTTTGCAAGGAATTTACAATGGAGCTTAAAGTTCTCCCAAGCCTGTAGTATTGTTTCATAGCACAAATCAGAAAACAAAATAAAACTCAAATAAGCTTGCTAAAGTTGACTGAAACCACATAAATTCAAACCCACACATGACTCCAGACTCTCTTTATTATCACTATATTGGCCTACAAAGATCAATTAAAAACCAAATGTGAACTAATAAAGGTTCAGATTTTCAGAGTTTGAGTGCAATAGTAATAAGCTTATTTTGAAGTATTTGAAATTAGATGGCGTCTCCTAAGCAATTTTCTCTACATTTGGAACCTGAGTAATTAATATTATAAGATCAGAGAGCACCTTTGAGTATATTAAAAGAAAGAACTTTTAGAAATCAAAGCCGCTCAACTCTTATTATTTTATGTTTTGTTCTGTTTTTTCGAGATGGGATTTCTCTGTATTGCTTTGGAGCCTGTCCTGGAACTCGCTCTGTAGACCAGTCTGGCCTCAAATCACAGAGATCCACCTGCCTCTGCCTCCCGAGTGCTTGGATTAAAGGCATGCGCCACCAATGCCCAGCACTGCTTAACTCTTAAGAGGGAATCACACTACTTCGGTTGTACTACATTTCTTCTGCAATGTTGACATTGTGTACAAATATGTTTCACTGAACTCAACATACAATGATAGATAGTAGACTAAGTGTCTAGATTCAGATTTTCAGTGAACTCTATTTCACCAGACTTTTCAAACAAGGCTAGTACAATCTGGAGTAGGAGTTTACAAAATAAAATATAAAACTTTTTTAAGTAACTCTCATTTAGTGGGGAAACAGGTCCAAACTTTGGTCCAAATTGATTTGTGAGAATCCCTGGCCTCAGAAATATAAACATTTTATTTATTTTAGATCACTAACCTCTGGAAGATCACAAAGAATATCTTGTGGAAAACAGAATGAACACTGACTTTTCTTGTTGCCACAAGTACCAACTTGAATAGAATATGACACAGATGGATCACACCCACCTAATAGCTCTCAACCTCACAAAGAAAGACTAATCTCTGGAAGATCACAGAGAATGTCTTGTGGAAAAAAGAATGAACATCGACTTTTCTTGTTGCCTTTGTGAGCTCTCAACCTCACAAAGAAAGACCACCCACAAGAATTCCCTAAACAGAAACAGCAAGAGAAGAAATAGCCTACATCAGATATTTGGCTCTTCTTCTTCTTCTTCTTCTTCTTCTTCTTCTTCTTCTTCTTCTTCTTCTTCTTCTTCTTCTTCTTCTTCTTCTTCTTCTTCTCTCTTCTCCTCCTCCTCCTCCCTCCTCCTCCTCCTCCTCCTCCCCTCCTTCTCCTCCTCCTCCTTCTCTTCTCCCCCCACAACTAGTCAGGGCGTCATGTAGCTCAAGCTGACCTAGAAGTCACTATCTAATGATAACCTTAAATTTGTTTTTTTTCCTTTTTTATTAATTAATTTTTTAATTAAATTAAAAATCGTATTTTACATACAAATTCCAATTCCCTCTCCCTCCATTCTCCCTACCGTCTCCCCATCCCACCCCCCATCCACTCCAAAGAGAGAGAGAGGCCTCCCATGAGGGATCACCAAAGTCTGTCACATTGTGTGGGGCAGGATGGAGCCCCCCCCCCCGCTTTATCTAGGCTGAGAGAGTATCCCTCCATAGGGGATGGGCAGTCTATGGGGTTGCTGGCAAGGGAACCCAGTATTTATCCCTAGTGCATGAACTGGCTTTGTGGAGACCTTGAACTTCTGAACTTCCTGTCTCCTTTTGTCTCTAGAGTGCTAAGATTACAGGCTTGTGCCATCACAAGTAGTTTATGAAATGATGGGCAGAACATAGCCTTGTGTACATAAGGCAAACACTCCACCAAGTGAACTTAATTCCTAGCCTTGAATTTTACTTTATCTATTCCTAAGTGACAGACAACAGTGTTCATTTAACTTAATGTGCTATAAAACTAAATGCAAAGATCAGTTCTTCGAAAAGCAAAGGGACTAAAATCACACCTCTGGATATATGGAAAAGTTTGTGAAGTAGTTATGGTTATGGTTTTAGTCTTTGACTCGAAGGGGGAAAATGAAAAGAACTGATTGGCAATCCATAATATGTATGTCAGAATTTCCATCCTGTAAATAGAAGGTGTTACCCTTGCATGAGATCCCTCATATGAAACCATGCCAGAAAAAACATTTATTCTGAGTTCCTGTTGCAGATAATCCCATTGTCCTTGCCCTGTTCCTGAAAAGGACAGAGTCATGAGAAAATCTAGTGTGTCATCTAATCATTCATTCTGAGGGGAGATGGAAGCCTGAATCCCTAAGGATCCCAAGTTCTTTTCAGATGCTACGACTGGTCCCAGTGAGGATTTTGTGGATAATTGTGCTTTAGCCTTCCCTTCTTTTTGAACCCTGCATGGGATGGCTTATGCCTCTCAGATATATATTTTAATGACCTTTAAAACTAATTTTGCAAGACAGAAGTTGATCTGCCCAAAGAGGAAGTCAGTTTTTGGCAGTGTTTTATTCTGTGTCCTTCTGTAGAAGGTACAGCTTTTCTTGTAAATTTCTTTCCTGCGGTTACTGCTGATCCACATGTTAGCATGTTAGCACATTAGGCATGGCACATCTAACCTTAAAATAATAATCTGAAGGAAGGAATATATCTATATCTATATCTATATCTATGTCTGTATCTGTATCTGTATCTGTATCTGTATCTGTATCTATATCTAGATAGATATAGTGTGTGTATATATATCTACACACATATATATATATATAAAACATAATTTTATTAAAACCTGCATGTTAATTGATAGTATGTTAATTATAGTAATACTAAAAAGAAGAAAAATACTAGTATTACATTATATCTTGACCTTTGTTTCTTTTGTTTGTTCCCAACACCCCCCCCCCCCCGACTCCTCCTCCTTTACCTTCAGAAAAGGGCAGGACTCCCAGGAATATCAACTAAACCTGGCATATCATGTTGCAATAAGACTAGGCACTTTCCCTTGTATTAAGGCTGAACAAGGCAACTCAGTAGGGGTAAAAGAGTCCTAAAATCAACCAAAAAAGTCAGTGTTCCCACTGTTAGGAGGCCCACAAGAAGATCAAGCTACACAACTATGGCATACATGCAGAAGTTCTAGGTCAAGCGTATGCAGGCCCATGTCCCTTCAGTCTCTATGAGCCACTTTGAGTACAAGTTAGTTGATTCTTTGGGTTTTCTTGTAGTGTCCTTGACACTTCTGCCTCCTTCCTCTACCTCTTCTGCAGGATTTCCTGAGCTCTAACTAATGTTTGGCTGTGGGTCTCCGTATCTGTTTCCATCAATTGCTGCATGACGGTGTTTATGTTAGGCCCCTGTCTAGGAGTATAGCAGACTATCATTAGGAGTTATTTCACTGACTTTTTTGTTTGTTTGTGTCTGGTTTTGTTTTTTGGATGGTGTTTGGTTCTATCTTAGGTCTCTGGGTTATCCAGCTTCTGGTTTCTGGACCTCCAAGCAGTGTCAAGGTGGGCTTCCTCCCTGGCTAGTCTTCAAGAAAGGCCAGTCATTGGTTGACCACTCCCAAAATTTCTATCCCTCCTTTATCCCAGCACATCTTGCAGGCAGGAGTAAATGAAAATCTCACTTTAGATTTTAGATGTGAGATAGCTGAACCATAGATTTTTTTATTTATTATCACTGTAAGCAATTCATTCAGTTTTTATAATGTATATTTATAAAAATAGAAAAAAACAAAAAACTAAATATAAAAGAACTTTTTGGGGCAGTGTTCATTTACACTGTTGATATACAAACAATTTAAAATTTAAAAGCTATAAATATCCAATTATTCATATTTATTCACTTTTACTTCTTTTGTTTATTTCAGTTACTGAAGATATTTGTGTATCTACAATGAACACTTTTATCATTGCATGATTTTAGGTTTAAATTATGTGAGAGCATATTGTAAAATAGAGAGCAAGCACTTAAATTCATCTTCAAAAGAGGACTTGCCAAGAAAATCCAGTTCAAACCTTCATAGGTAATTATATGGACACATAGTTAAATGTATATATAAATTATAATAGTTTTGCAAGATTAAAATTGAATTTAATTTTGAAATAAGAGAAATATAGTTTAAAGCTTCCTACCAAAGCAATTTAAAAACATTTCTTGAGTTTTACATAGTCTTCTGGTATGTTGAAAAATCCTAAAAATAAAATAATATAATTAAACAGAAGGCAATTTTGCACCAAAAGGCTACTTAGACTGAGGGTGTAGCTCAGTGGTAAAGCCAAGAGATAGCATGCTTGAGGCCCTGGCAATGATCTCAGCACTATGAAAAAATCATGTCATAAAATTTAGCAGCTAGATAAATCCTGGCAGTACTGAATGGGGAATGTCACTGTAGGGAAATTGAACTGACAGTACAAATATGTTTGCAGGGTATTGTTTTGTTCCAGTGTTATGTAAATTCCACAAATCTAAAACAGAAAGTTTATTTAACAGATGCCAGGTCAATCTCTGTATGTGCTCCATTCCTTGTTACCCGAGAAATGATGTACTTTCTGCTTAATGATGCTGAAAATCACTCCAAGGACAGCAAGCCAAATATGTAGGAGACCCATTGCATGCTATAATTTGGAAGTCATCAGTTATTTCTGTCATGTGGCATGAACTTTGTTTAAAGGGCCAGTAGTACAGACCATAGCTTTTTGAGTATATGCTTAAAATGTTTAAATAACATACTCATCGCTCACCAATGATTCAGAATGCAGACAGCCTTTTAACGAACTCCAGTTGGCAGTCTTGGTGAACTGAACGTTAATGAGAAGTCTTGTAGTCTTTTAACATAGCATACATAATAGGGTTATTTAGGATAGGAAAACAAATAAACCAGTGATATATTTAATCTGTGGGGTGGAGAGTTTTTTCAGAATAAGATATATCCAACCAGTTTATCAAACAAAAAATGCTAATTTAGGATGCTCTTTCAACTTTAATGCATAGTCTTCAATATGAGCCTTCATGTAATCTTTAAATTACATTTTGGAGTATCATTTATAGCATAGTTGGTCTAGGGATTGTAACCATTTTAACAGGTACTGACTTGGGCATCAGTTGGATCATCAGCCTGAGATTTTGATGAGATTGTATATTCTTATTGCTCTGTAGAAGGTGTTTAGCATGTGCAGCACCCTGGGTTCAGTTACCAAAATCAGAGAGTCAGAAGAGAGAGAGAAGAGAGAAGAGAAAAGTGAAAAATAATTACCCACTAGTTCTTTTGGCAATCTGTGCAAGCAACTTTTTAAAATTGTTTATCACTCTAAAAGTGCAGACCTTTACCATGGAGTTTATACAAGAATATGTACTGAATAAAGACGTCTTCTTGAGCACAATGAAAAACAAATATTGACCTGGGGACATGGTTCAGTAAATAGTTTTTCTGGTCTGGAAGAAGATGGAGGATGGGTCCCTAGTACCTGACTGGTATCTCACAACCAATTGTAACTCCAATTCCAGTTCTAATGCCTTCTTCTGGCCTTTGTGGACATTTATATTGTTCACATACATACATACATACATACATACATACATACATACATACATACAATAATAAATAAATAAATTTACAAATAAAAAGTCAAAAATAATTCTTGCTTCCTGGAGACACAAGTTGATCTGTCCAATAAAGAGGTCTTATGAATTCCTTTTGTTTAAGTGTTTATTTGGTGACTATTGTGACCTTTGTCACAATGAAATAATTACATTCACATTTTTCTGATTATCTTTTAAAGGTATAATATCACAGTATATTAGAATTCCAACCCCACAACCCCCTTTTCTAAAGAATTTATGATGATCATATTCATATGTCATGAAAATATTATTTCAGGAGACATACTATAATGTATTCCTTAATAATTTGTCTTTAAGATCTAATTTTATCATCTATTTTGTAATATATTTGAGTGTATGATTATGTATGCAAAAAGATGTATGATTTAAGTTTTAGGACATCAACATGTTTTGACTTCATTAAGACAATACCTAAAAAATTCACTTTTACCTTTGAGCTACTAACCAAACCATTACAAATGAGTGTTTAGGTAGTTTCTACAAATGCCTCTGCTCTGTATATTTCCAGAAGAAAAACTATGAGCCAACAGTGTATGAAATATGAATTCATGGGATATATCTCTTTTATTTAAATTAGAAACAATCTTTTTTTGCATCAATCCCAGGTCCCTCTCCTTCCCCTCCTCCCCTGCCCCCCACTGACTCCCAATTCCATGCCCTTTCTGCTCCCCAGGGAGGGTGAGGCCTTCCATGGGGGATATTCAAAGTCTGTCACATCATGTGGAGCAGGGCCTAGGCCCTCTGTGTGTCTAGGCTGAAATAGTATCCCTAGGGTATGTCTTTTAAAAGCTGAACTTTTACTAGTTGAGGGTGATATATCATTAGCAGAGCAAAGGTGGAATCAGGCATCTATTCATAGCAAGAATTTAAGGTTTCCATACTAAGAAGGTGAAACGTGTGTGACTGTGTGTGATTATATATGGGAGGGGTTAATGCAGCCCTGGGCATTACTTCACATTCCTCACTATAAAACCTGGTTGGCATTTGAGCAAAATTTTATTCTAATCAAGTCTATTTAAAATGGACACACTTCAAAATGTTGACACAACTCTCTCAGCCTTTTGCATGATATATATATTAAGAACATGTGACGACCACAAAGCAAACATGCCTAATTGAGCCTTTACATTAAGTAGCACTTTAACAAAGACATAAGCTTTCACTAAAGACTTTCACTTCTTCAAAATTATCATTTTTCTACTTATAAGTGTCTTAGGGCATCCATGCCATGAGGACTTTGGTAAGGATGCCAATGTAGAATGGCAGGCATTTCTGCTGCCAGGCTGGTAACAGATCAGGTGCTAAGTGGAACCACTTAGTAGGCTGTGTGCCTCCTGGTCATGCCCGTGTGGGCTCTCGTCTTAACATGATACTAGTACCAGAGTGTATGATACTGAATAAATTGCTTAGTGATCTGTGGCTTTTTTCCTCATTCATAAATCAGAATTGTAGCAAATGGCTTTATACTTATTGCAAAGATAGATTATTAATTCTATGTAAGGTTTTGAAATAAGCATTAGAAATTTTTTGCTCTCAATATTTGTACCATTAGTTGAGTTCAGAACCTTTCAATGAGGGGAATGAAGGACTGAGCTAGAAGATGATCTGAAAGAAAGAGGAAATGATTAGTCACTGTGGTAGTTTGGATGAAAATGATCCCTCATAGGCTGAGGTTCCTGGTTGGTGGTGCTGTCTGGGCAGGGTATCAAATTTTTAGGTTGTGAAGACTTGTTAGATGAAGTATGTCATTTGGAGTAGGCTTTCACTATTTATACCCTCCTCCCATTTCTAGTTCACTCTGCTGTCTGTATTTACTTAAAGATGTGAACACTTTCTCTTCAGGTTCCCTGCTACCATGCTCCCCTTCCTGTCATTATGGATAGAACCATAACCCAAAACACACCCTTTCTTCCCTAAGTTGCTTCGGTTATGGTATTTTATAACAGCAATGAAACATGGGCTTGACAGTCTTAGAAGCGTTGAACAGTATATATGATGGTTTAAATTAAAATAAATATTGAGAACAGCTAATTTCTCTGATATGATCCAGCAGTCATTGGCAATAGCAGGTGTTGGTAGGAAAACTATTTAGGAACACTTATTTTTCTATATTTTGACTCACTGGGGACACTATATTTTGTAGGTAGGAAATTTTATATCTAAAACTGAATTGAAATGCTAAAGCAAGACTTGTATAGGATATTTCAACCCACATTTATACTAGTAGTGAATTTTTTTCAAGAAAACATTAAGGGATGCCCAATGAAAGATTGAAGACAAAGCCACCCAGGAAATTGGAGGATCTTCTTGATGTCCTTATGAAACTCCCAAAATAATGTCAATTGTCTTGATTTTATTAACATAAATAAATGATATAGTTTCCTGTGTCTTTACTTACAATGTACATATTACACATGTATGTTAGGAAGTGGTACCTGTGTTGCCCCTGAATATTCTGAAAGTTGTATTCTAGGTCATTAGTATACTTATCACCATTGGACATTCTCTCCAGGTTGTGTAGTTTATTTCCATATTCCATTTAGAGTCATCAGTTGTTTTAAACAGTACAAGTTTTGATACTAAAACTTAAAAACATAGAATTACATATGGTGGGCAAGAGGATGCATATATAAATACCATGTATTTGTCATCTCTATGATATAACTCCTTGGGAAAGAAATGTTCAATATCCTTAGTCATCAGAGAAATGCAAATCAATACTGCCTTGAGCTTTTATGTTACATGTGTTAAGCAAGTTACAGCTCATGCTAGCAAGAGAATGCTAATCCTGCTGATGAGTACAGAAACTTCCATAGGAACCTGGTAATAGATCCCTCAAGATCCAGTTATACAACTTTTTGGCTTATACCCAAAGGACTCTTCATCCTACTACAGGGACACTTTTCAAACATGTTCATTGTTGCTCTATTCATAGTAGACAGAAATTGGAAACAAATTAGATGTCCATTTAGAGGATGAATGGATCAGAAAAATGTGGTACATTCACATAATGGAATATTACCCAGCTGTTAAGAAAATGAAATCATAAATTTCACAGGTAAATGGATGATCTAGAAAATATCATCCTGATAGAGTAAAGCCCAAAAAGACAAACATGATACACATTCTCTTACATGTGGAAGTTAGGTTTTAAGTAGCCATGCTACTATATGAATGACCACAGAGTTTAGGTACAGAGTAAGGGACTTGGGTGTGGGGAAGGAAGGAAGGATCTCCAAAGGAAAATAAATAAAATAGATAGGTAAAGAGAAATAGGTGGGAGTCTGGACTGGGAAATTAAAGAGATGGGGTGGGAAAAGGGAAGTAAGGGATGGAATATGAAGAAGGATAGTTAACATTAAGGGCTATTTGAACTGTTATATGCAAATGAACTGCACTAGAAGCTTCTTCAAACATATTCACATATCAAAGTTGTCTGAATAGAATTACCAAATTATCAGGGAGACAAATTTACAACAAGACATTTCTTGCCACCAAATGAAACTTCCAGTGCCAATAATGGATCACATCTAATTGAGCTGTTGTTCAAAAGGGCCCTATGGAAATCCTCAAACAACTGGGCCTATTGTCATGGCTATTGGTTGCTCTCTATTAGCTGATAGTAAGGCCCCATTACTCAAGATACCTCTCTGAACCTGGAGAAGTTGATCTGGTGTCTAACAGAGTCTTCATGCCTTCTGACTAGTGATCATGGTACTGGAAAATACTCTGCACACTATCAGAGGAGAAAAATAAACATAAACTTCCCTGCAAACCCTTTGATTTACAATGGTGACCTGCCTAAATGACATGCTGGTGCAAATAATGACACAAATGTTGTAGAAGCAATAATAAACCAATATCTGATTGGATTTAAGGCCCACTCCATGAGATGGAATCCATGCCTGGCATAGCTCAGGTATCTATGAACCTGAGACTAGATAAGGCCATGGACCTAGGGGAAAAAAATAAGATTTCCATTAAAGTAATGTTGCAATAAAATGACTCCTAATGACATTCTGTTATACCATAGATCAGTGTTTCACTTATTCATCATTAGAGAAGCTTTTCCCCACATTAGATGGGAACTAATACTGAGACCCACAACTGAACAATATGCAGAGAGACCTTGTAACATGCAGTCTTAAATGGAATGTCTTCATCAACACCCCCCCTCCCCCCCCCACCACCCCGCTCAGAGAACTATGAATGATAATAAGAAAGAAAACAGTATCTTCTGACACAACTGGACTAATGAATATATGAATCAAAGACTGTGGCAGTGTTGTGGAATATTAGTTTTAGATGAGTTACATTTCTTTGTGCTGTGAATATTTGTTTAATGTTGCACAAATATATTACATCCTTTTATATTGTATTTGTTTAACTTTGTAAAGCTGCTGCTACTTTGCCTGTTGAAAACACCCAACTGCTCTAATAAAGAGATTAACAGCCAATAGTGGGACAGGAGAACGGATAGGCAGGGCTGACATGTAGAGAGAATAAATAGGAGAAATCTAGGGAGAAGAGTAAGGATCTAGAAAAGGAGGAGAGGGTGCCAGGGGCCAGCTAACCAGCCACACAGCTAGCCACAGAGTAAGAAAGAAAGATATATAGAATAAAAAAGTTTAAAAGCCCAGAAGGAAAACATAGTTAAAGAGAAACAGGATAATTTAAGTTAGAAAAACTGGCTAGAAACAGCCAAGCTTAAGACTGTGCATTAATAAGTAATAATAGGTCTTCATGTATTTATTTGGGATCTGGGTGGTAGGTCCCCAAAGAGTTAATTAAAAAACCCAACTACATGGAAGTATGTGGAAGGCCTTCACAGCTTAAATACAGACATGGTTTCCAGCACTAAGACGGGGAAGTAGACACAAGCTACCATTTCCAAACAAGAAGCTACCTCTACTTAAAATCAGCTTACAAAGGAAACATTTGTTTCTTCAAGGGAATCTCACTGGGCATACAAACCACATTTAAGGGCAGGCTCTATGTCCAGCAGTACATATCCAACACAAAATGGAACTCAAAGGTATTTTTGGAGACTTTTTCCTCCATATTGCTTTATTTGGACATTTTTTTAATCTTGCTAGCCTTCCCTTTTATATTATGATTTCCAAATTTGAGTTTTTATGGGTTTTTGTGTGTATGTGTGTTTGTCTGTCTTCATATGCATTTCTCATGCTCTTTTTGAGAACCTTTTTATTTTGTTTTGTCTCTTAAATTGTTAATTTTGTTTTATCTTTGTCTATTTTATTTGCTTGATTTTTTTTGTCTTAAGAGAGAAAGAGGTATGGAATTGGAGGAGGGTGGAGGTTGAGAGTACCTGGAAGGAGATAGCTAAGTAAAAACTATGATCAGAGTGTATTATATGAAAATAAGTTTATTTTCTATAAAAATAAAATAATAAAAGGTAGAATGATTGTTTTTGAATATTTATCAAGACTTCTATAGCTGTTGCTGATTTTGTTTTGTTCTTTCCTCTTCTGGACACATTTGAAAATTATAAACACCATGACATTTTATTCTTGAATTATCATAAATAATCACAAAATTGCTATCTTTCTTAATTAATATTTGATAGAAAAAACCCTTCTGTTTCTTGTCTTCTTACTCCTTCTTATGTTTTCTCTTCCTTTAATTGTGTGTGTAGAGAGGCTGCACAGTGCACACATGGAAGACAATTTTTGGGAGTTAGTTCTCTCTTTCCACCCTGTTTTGAGGCAGGGTCTCTCTAGGTACTGTTGTACTTCGGATTCCAGGCTCTATGGCCAGAGAGATCCTGGCTAATGCTCCCATCCCTCCTCCCACTTTTTTGTATCTATGTCAAATTACACCTGAACACCCACCATTGTATCTCACTTTTCACATATGCTGCATGGATGGAAGACAGATCCAGGATTTTGTGCATGGAACTTTTGCTCACTTTGATGCCACCTCTATGACATGTCCTTTTCCTCTTTCTTGATCTGATATCCCATAATGCATTGAACTAGATTGTTTTCTTATCCTTTGTCCTTATTGTCTTCATCATTTTTATTTCTTATTTATTCTTATTTATCATACTAAATTAAAATATTAATGTCCCTTGTCTTATATACAATGTTCTATATTATTTGTTTGGTTTTTTTCTTTAATTTTTATTGTCCCTTGCTTATTGTGACAGGTTTCTTTCATATATGTCATATACTTTGTCTGTATTCATTTCTTCACTCTCTCTTCTTTCATATCATACACACATATATGGTCTTGCCAGATACTTGTGAGACAGCCTTGGGAGTATTAGGAATTTTTGCCCATACTTGGAGACATTTTGTACTCATCCAAGGCTATATGGAACCTTGCATCAAATAAATGTGATAAAATAAACTGCTAAATGAGCACTTTTATTGATACAGACATTTCAATATGTTCCCAATTCTACCAGATTTCTCTCAGCTTTACTCAATTTTGTTGCCATCCATTCAAAAATCTTATTTTATGTAACTGAATATTTCAACCTTCTTTAAGTGGCTTCTAAGGTTTAAGTAATATTTAGAAAGTTTGTCAATGCCAATAATTAATGTACATTCTTCTATAATGTGTTATTTCATGTTTAATATATTTCCAAACCACTTAGTACATATTCTGGACGTGATAAGATATATGTATTTAATTTTGTACTTTAAGTGCCCATCCAATTGTCCCAGTACAATTAATATACAGTGCAAAGATGCTGTCTTTCTTATGCATTTATTTTTATTTGCACTTGAGTCTACCTGGACCATCTGTTCCCTTCACCTGCCTTTCTGTTCGCTTGCCAGCACCACATGTTTTAATTACAAAGGCTTTATGATGCTTCAATTTCTGGCTGAGCTGATGTCCTCCCATGGATCTTTCCCTTCCAGCTATTTGTAGTTTCTACATTTCCATGTAATTTAAAAGGATGTTACATGTTCTTTCAAATTAACTGTACTAAGAATAGGGAAACTACTAGATTGAACTGGAACTGTATTAATTTTAAATATTAATGTGGGCAGAAATAGCTATTTTTTTCCTTTTATTTAATAAAAGTGTTGTTTCAGACTGGCCATGTTCTCATTCTATCCTCAAATACATTCCACATGCTACTGTGTGCCACCAGGCCCAGCTCAGAATTGACATTTTAATGTCAATCCAACCAAATAGTTTGATACCTGGATCCTGCCAACAGTGATATAATCTTAAAAGTTTCAGCCTTCTGTAGGATTCTGACATTAAACCTCAATAGAATATTCACATGATTTTATGGTGAGTTCCACCAATTGTTTTTGGATGCCACTGAAATTATATGCATTGAAATTTGTCAGAGTATTTTTAAATGTTCACTTAAATGATAACATGATTTTTCTTTTAAGGTTTACCCATTGATGAATTTTTACTTCCTTTAATTCTATTATTCAACCCTATTATAAAGAGTAATTGCATTACTAGATCATTATATATTATTTGTAATAATTTACATTATGTCTGCCTCTAATTTTCTCTTACAAACGGATTTTCATTAGCTCATTATCTACAGATTTTTATGAGGTGTTGGCATGATTTTGATATTAACAGTACACTAACACCATTAAAAAGAATTTGCTAATTTTGTCAATGGGATGCCTCAAGAGGTAAGGTGAGGGCACTTGCATCTTAGCCCAATTGCCTAAACCCATTCCTTGTGACTCTCATAGTGGAAGAACTGGCTTGTGGAAGGTGTACTCTTAAATTATACCATGCTTGGAACACACTAACTCAATAATAAATGCAATCAAAACTTAAAAATCATTTGCTGTTTTCTGACTAGAGCTCTTGGTATTGAGATAATTTTGTCATTGAAAAGTTGACAGAGGGGCTGGAGACATGGCTCAGTGAGTAAGAGCATTTGCTGTATAAGCAGGAGGAACTGGATCTCAACTCCCACCTAAAAACCTTGGGAGAGGCCATGCATGTGCCTATAACCTCAAGCTGTGGACAGGCAGAGACAGAAAGATCATACCTGTGAATCTTGGGCTGTGAGGGGGTGAAGATAGGAGGATCCTGGGAATCTTCTTGCTGTAAGCTAAGCTCCAGTCTCAGGAGGAGACCCTGTGTCAAAGGAAGAAGGCAGAGAGTGATAGAGCAGATTGAATAACATTTTCTAACCTCCATACCCACTGTATTAGGGTTCTCTAGAGTCACAAAATTTATATAATGAATTCCTCTTTCCCTCTCCCCCCTCTCTCCCTCTCTCTGTATGTATATACCTGTGTGTGTGTGTGTGTGTGTGTGTGTGTGTGTGTGGTGTGTGTGTGTGTGTGTGTGTGTGTGTGTGTTGTGGGAGGATTTATTGGAATTACTTAATTACTTAAAAGTCTGCAGTCCAAAAAAGTCTAGATATGAATGGGAAATCCAAGAATCTAGTAGCTGCTCAGTCCCACAAGGCTGGATGTCTTAGCTGGTCTGCTGGGATCCTGAAGAAGAGATGGATGTGCTGTTGAGTTCAAACAGGTGAAGAATAAGCCCTTTCTTCTTCCATTGTTCTTATTTAGGCTTCCAGTAGAAGGTGTAGCCCAGATTAAAGGTGTGCCTTCCAGACTCAAGGTCTGAATTAAAGGCATGTGCCTTCTTGCCTCGAGATCTGGATCAAAATTATGTCATCCATTAGAGGACAGGATTATAGTTCCTGTTAGTTGTAGTCAAGTTGACAACCAAGAATAGCCATTATCCCTATATACAGAAATGCATGTACAGCACACAGACACACACAGAAAGAGAGAGAGAAAGAAAGAGAGAGAGACAGAGAGAGAAAGAGAGAGAGAGAGAGAGAGAGAGAGAGAGAGAGAGAGAGAGAGAGAGAGAGAGAACCAGCAAACCAAAGAAAGAATGGATGGATTATACTGGTTAATTCATTTAATATTTACTCTTTGTTGGTATGTTTTTAAAATAAGTTCCTCTGTTTCATCTATGAAAATTAGTCTGTATTAGGATTAAATTTATCAAATATAGTTTTCCTGTACCATCGTTTGCATCAGTTTTCAAATTCACAATGAAGCTGCAGAAAGCAGGCTGGAATCCATCAGATGTGCTCTTCTTACTGTCTTAACAAAGTAGTGCCTTTGGCTCAATGTCATTATAATTTTTCAGCTGTTTTGAAAGCATGCATATTTTCAGTCATTACTTTTCATGAATTCGTGCCTTGTTTGTTTCTGTGTTTCATCCTCAATTTTATATTTCTTCATCTTTGAGCATATTTTTCCTTTCAGAAAACTTAATTCTTATATTTTAACCCTTTTGTTCCTGTTAATCTATCATTGAAATTCATCTTACCACTTAATTGTAACAGCAAATACAAGGGCTGGAGAGATGGATCAATGGTTAAGTGCACTAACTGTCCTTCCAGAGGACCTTGGTTCAATTTCCAGCACCCACATGGCAGCTAACAACTATCTGTAACTCCAAGATCTGACACCCTCACACAGACATACATACAGGCAAAATTCCAATGTTCATAAAATAGTAATAAATAAATTATTTTAAAAAGCAAATACAAATATGTAGAAGCTTCTTTAACAATATAGCTTTCCTTCTGTATTCCATGTATGTATATAGTGTGTATGTTTGTATGTGTGCACATGTGTGTGGAGTCTAGAGGTTGATGTGAGGAATCATTATTGATGCCTCTTCTTTCTTCATTGATTCAGAGTTTCTCAATTAAACCCAGAGTACACCAAGGTTGTTAGTGTTGCTAGGAAACTTGTTGGGGGACATTGTGTTTCTGCCTTCCAAGCCTGGAATTAGAGGTGGGTTCCTGGTCCACCCAGCAGTTACATGAGTTCTAGAGATCTGAACTTCTGGTCCTAATGCTCACCTAGCAAGTGTTTTAATTACTGAGTCATCCTCCAGGCCTCACTGTCAATATTTTTTTTTTTACTTATCTTTTTCTATCATTGTATCCTCTTTGCTCAAACTATATTTTGATTTTTTGAGTGATGATATTATGTATACAGAGGATATAAACAGTTTCTTTGTTGTTGTTGACAATGATTTTGCTGCATTTTGATCAGAAAATGTAGCTTGCATTTTTATTTGTGGAAAAAATAAAAATGTTGTTTGTAATAATACCTGTTAAAATTCCATGAAGATTTATGCATTAGATGGAATATGGTTGTGAGGGGAGGCTCAAAGATCATTGTAACACAAATAATAAAATCTCAGGGACGGATATTGAAGTTCAAGCTGGAGATCAGAAAACCAAAGCAGCCAAGCCACCAAAGAGCTCTTACCTCTATCAAAAACTGGGGAGATTCTGTCCTCAACATGTCTGAAGACTAATTGCCCAAGAATGCCTGCCTGCTCCTGTCTTATACACCACTCTAATGCTGGGGTTAAAGACATGAGCTCTGTTTTTCTTTTAGACTGATTTACTCTCATGCAGTTCTGGGTGGCTTTGAACTCACAGAGATCCATCTGCCTCTGTTTCCTGAGTCCTGGGATTAAAGGTATGTGCCACCACTGCCCAGCTTCTATGGCTGTGGCTGGCTTTTCATTCTGATCTTCAGTGACTTTAGTAGATCATAAACAATATATCACCACAGACAATGATGTGGAAGGTCACTTCCATGTATGGCATAGAAATAACTAAAAAATTTTAAGTGAAAGAAATGGGTGATCTAATTTATGGTGTGCAGCATCAAGAGTGAAGGTAGACCATACATAGCTATGAAGCTACTGGTGAGGGCAAGAAAAGAGTAGATGACAAGAGGTTGGTGAGAGGGCAAAAAATTCCAAAATAATAGATTCTGTTTGTGTATTTTATAATAAGGTAACAATAGTTAACAATATTTTATTGTATATTTCAAAATAACCCAGAGAGGTTTTCTACATTTTTGCTACAAAGAAATTTTGTTTCAGGTGATATATATCATAAACCACATTAATTTGATCATGACACTGGTAGACAAATATCAAAATGTTATAGAACACAATAAAAGTTTGTAATTGTTCTTTGTCAAGTAAGAATAAAATAAAATGAAACACATTAAGTTAACATGGTAGTGGCTTCAACTGTAATGTTAGTTGTATTGTGAAGCATAAGTGAGCAATACACTCATGGCCTAGAGTAAGAGAAGCAGAAAACACAGAAATCAAGTTGTCTTCTAGAGTTTTTATTTGCACAACCATGTGAGTAAGACAGGGAAAGAGCATAGTAATCTTCCTTTGGCCATGCAAATGTGAAGATTCCGAATACATATGCAAGTGGTTATGTTAAAAAGAAAAGAAACTAAGTGCACTCTTCATAAGGAAATACAGTTTTCCTTGTCTTTAATATTTCTAATTGCACTACTAAAATGCATAGTAAGAAATATGTTTATAACAACTGCAAGGCAGGTTTAGTGACTGCTCTAATAGTGTACCTCAACAGTGGGCATTACCTATTAAGTAACTAGAGAGCAGGAACTAAAAATGACTAATCATTTGGGAATAGTTACCTTATTTGTAAAACTGTGCAAGTCCTTCATGGAAAACCTATTTAAATTTAAATTTACAGAGCTACTATATGTAATTTATACCTATTTAAAATGAAGAGTAATACATTTTTGTTTATTTTTCATTGAAACAGAATTACAAAACTTTTCTGTCTCCTTTTCCTCAGCCCCCACAGGTACCCTCCTTCTAACCCATCCCATGATGAATTCCCACTCTCAAGTTAATAGCCTATTTCTCTTAAATTATATTATTGGTGTGTGTGTGTGTGTGTGTGTGTGTGTGTGTGTGTGTGTGCGTGTGCGTGTGCGTGTGCGTGTGCGTGTGCGTGTGTGTGTGTGTGTGTGTGTGTGTGTGTGTGTGTGTGTGTATTCATGCAACCTAGCAAAGGCGGGAAGCACAGTAATTACCAGCATGGAAGATAATTCTTAGAGTTGCAGTAAGTGACACATTTGATGGCAACTAATAAATGTCTAATTGGATTTCGAATCCATTCAACAGGAGAAAAAACATGCCTGGTACAAGAAATGTAGTCAGCTTCTCTGGCCTCGTGAAATCACTTTCCTAAACCAGCATAATTCCTTACTACATTTTTTATTTTTTAATACTATTTTTATTTAAATTAAAAAGTCTTATTATAGGTTTAAAGAGAAATCATGCACTAGGGAAATGTCCAGGGATCCACAAGGATTATCCCAACTAAGAAACTAAGGGATAGTGGAGAGGCTAACTTAAATGCCCTTCCTCTATAATGAAATTGATGACTACCTTAAATGCCATCCTAGAGCCTTCACCTAGTAGCTGATGGAAAGAGAAGCAGAGATCCACAGCTAAAAACTGAGCCAGCTGAACACTTACTAACATTTTTTTAATTTTCTTTTTTTATTAGTTCAAATTATGAACAAGTTTGTTTCACATGTCAATCCCTTCTCCCTCTCCCTCCCCTCCCCCCCAAATCCCTCTCCCAACCTCTGACCTACCCCCACCCCATCCACCCTACACTCCCCAGGCAGGGTAGAGCCCTTGAAGGGGGCTCCCCAATGTCCACCACATAATCCTGGGCCGGGCCTAGGCCCTGCCCCATGTGTCTAGGCCAAGAGTATATCACTTCACGTGGGATGGGCTCTCAAAGTCCCTTCTTATACCAGGGAAAAATACTAATCCACTACTAGGGGCCCCCTAGAGTGCAGAAGTTTCCTCATTGACAGCCATGTTCAGGGGTCTGGATCAGTCCTGTGCTGGCCTCCCAGACATCAGTCTAGGGTCCATGTGCTCCCCCTTGTTCAGGATAGCTGTTTCTGTGGGTTTCAACAGCCCGGTACCGCCCCTTTGATCTGCATTCCTCCCTCTCTGCAACTAAGTTCCAGAGTTCAGTTCAGTGTATATCTGTGGATTTATGCCTCTGCTTCCATCAGCCACTGGATGGTGGCTTTGAATGGCATAAAAAGAAGTCATCAGTCTCATTATAGGGGAAGGGAATTTAGGTTATCCTCTCCACCATGGTCTAGATTGTCAGTTCGTGTCATCTTTGTAGGTCTCTAGAAATCTCCCTAGTGCCACTTCTCTCCTCGGTCCTATAATGGCTCCATCTAATATAGTATCTCTCATCCTGCTCTCCTCTATTGTTTCCCCAACACAATATTTCTGCTCCTCCATTTGCTCCTCTCCTCTCCTCTTCTCTTCCTCTCATCTGGCAGCTCCCTCTTCTCTACCCTCATGCTCCCAATTAGCTAATGAGATCCTGCTCCTTCCCATTCCTCTGGTTCATGCATTTTTCCCTTAGAGTCTTTCTTGTTTCCAAGTTTCTTTGGTGAAGAGGATTTGTAGGCTGGTAATCTTTTGCTCTATGTCTAAAGTTCATATGAGTGAGTACATACCATGTACTGGGTTTTTGTGACTGGGTTACCTCACTCAGGATGGTTTCTTCTAGTTCCATCTATTTGCTTGCGAATTTCTAGATTCCATTGCTTTTTTCTGCTGAGTAGTAACCCATTGTATAAATGTACCACATTTTTTCTATCCATTCTTCAGTTGAGGGGCATCTAGGTTGCTTCCAGGTTCAGGCTATTACAGACAACACTGCTATGAACATGGTTGAACATATATCCTTGTTGTATGAACATGCATTATTTGTGTATATGCCCAAGAGAGGAATTGCTGGATCTTGAGGTAGACTGATTCCCATTATTCTGAGCACCCACCATTCTGATTTTGAAAGTGGTCTTACAAGTTTGCACTCATCAGCAAATGGAGGAGTGTTCCTTTTTCTCCACATCCTCTCCAGCATAGGTTGTCATTGGTATTTTTGATTTTAGCCATACTGACAGGTGTGAGGTGGTATCTCAGAGTTGTTTTGAGTTACATTTCTCTGATGGTCAAGGATTTTGAGCAATTTCTTAAGTGTCTTTCAGCCATTTCAGATTCCTCTGTTGAGAATTCTCTATTTAGTTTTGCACCCCACTTTTTAATTTCATTGTTTGTTGTTTTGGTGGCTAGCTTCTTGAGTTCTTTGTATATTTTGGAGATCAGCCCTCTGTCAGATGTGGGGTTGGTGAACATCTTTTCCCATTCTGTGGGTGTCATTTTGCCTTACTGACTGTGTCCTTTGCCTTACAGAAGCTTCTCAGTTTCAGGAGGTCCCATTTATTAATTGCAGATCTCAATGACTGTAATGGTGTAATGTGTAATGTTCAGGAAGCAATCTCCTGTGCCAATTCGTTCAAGGGTATCTCCCACTTTCTCTTCTAGAAGATTCAGTGTGGCTGGGTTTATGATGAGATCTTTGATCCATTTGCACTAACTTTTGTGCTTGGTGACATATACGGATGTATCTGCAATATTCTGCATGTGCAGGTCCAATTGTGCCAGCACCATTGTTGAAGATGCCATCTTTCTTCCATTGTATAAATTTAGCATCTTTGTCAAAATTAAGGTGTTCATAGGTGTGTGGGTTAATATCAGGGTTTCCAACTCGATTCCTTTGGTCTATCTGTCTATTTTTGTGCCAATACCAAGCTGTTTTCAGAACTATGGCACTATAATAGAGATGGAAGTCAAGGATGGTGATGCCTCCAGAAGATCCTTTATTGTACAGAGTTGTTTTGACTGTCCTGGCTTTTTTGTTTTTCCATACAAAGTTGAGTATTGTTCTTTCAAGGTCTGTGAAGAACTGTGTTGGGATTTTGATGGGGATTGCATTGAATCTGTAGATTAAATTTGGCAAGATTGCCATTTTTACTATGTTGATTCTACCTATCCAAGAGCATAGGAGAGCTTTCCATTTTCTGGTATCTTCTTTAATTTCTTTCTTTAAAGACTCAAAGTTCTTATGATATAGGTCTTTCACTTTTTTGGTTAGCATTATCCCAAGGTATTTTATGTTGTTTGTGGATATTGTGAAGGGTGATGTTTCCCTGATTTCTTTCACATTGGATTTATCATCTGTATACAGTAGGGCTACTGATTTTTTAAAATTATTTTTTTCTTTTTTTATTAAATTATTAATATTTTCACATGTACTTTCCCTCTCCCTCTCCCTCCCCCCACCCCCAATCCTTCTCCCCCACCTCCAACCTACCCCCCACCCCATCCACCCGCCACTCCCCAGGCAGGGTAGGGCCCCCAACCGGGGCTCCACCAAGTCCACCAAATTTTCCTGTGCTGGGCCTAGGCCCCTCCCCATGTGTTCAGAGACAGAGTGAATCCCTTCAAGTGGGATGGGCTCTCAAAGTCCCTTAATTTTGTATCCTGCTATTTTGCTGAAGGTGTTTATCAGCTGTAGGAGTTCCCTGGTAGAGTTTTTTGGGTCACTTATGTAGATGATCATATCATCTGCAAATAGTGAAAGTTTGACTTCTTCCTTTCCAATTTGTATCCCATTGATCTCCTTTTCTTGTCTTATTGCTCTAGCTAGAACTTCAAGTACAATATTGAAGAGATATAGAGAGAGTGGACAGCTTTGTCTTGTTCCTTATTTTAGAGGAATCACTTTGAGTTTCTCTCCATTTAATTTGATGCTGTATGTTGGTTTGGTGTATATTGCTTTTATCATGTTTAGATATGTTCCTATCATTCCTGTTCTCTCCAAGATCTTTATCAGGAAGGGATTTTGGATTTTGTCAAAGGCTTTTTCAGCATCTAGTGAGATGATCATGTGGTTTTTCCCTTATTCAGGTTGTTTATATGGTGGATTACATTGATGGATTTTCATATGTTGAACCATCCTTGCTTCCCTGGGATGAAGCCTACTTGATCATAGTGGATGATTTTTCTGATATGTTCTTGGATTCATTTCGCCAATATTTTGTTAGGTATATTTGCATCGATGTTCATGAGGGATATTGGTCTGTAGTTCTCTTTTTTAGTTGTATCTTTGTGTGGCTTGGGTATCAAAGTGATTGTAACCTCATAAAAAGAGTTTGGCAATGTCCCTTCTGCTTCTTAAGTGTGGAACAATTTGAGGAGCACAGGTATTAGCTCTTGTTTGAATTTGTGGTAGAAATCTGCAGTGAAGCCATCTGGCCCTGTTTTTTTTTTTTTTTTTTTTTTTTTTTGTTTTGTTTTGTTTTGCTTTGTTTTGTTTTGTTGGAAGTCTTTTGATGACTGCTTCTATTTCCTTAGGGGCTATAGGTCAATTTAAACTGCTTATCTGATCTTGGTTTAATTTTGGTAAGTGATATCTATCCAGGAAACTGTCCATTTCCTTTAGATTTTTGAATTTTGTAGAGTACAGGTTTTCAAAGTATGACCTGATGATTCTCTGGATTTTCTCAGTGTCTGCTATTATATCCCCCTTTTCATCTATGATTTTGTTAATTAGCATGCTCTCTATCTGCCTTTGGTTAGTTTGGATATAGGTTTGTCTATCTTCTTGATCCTCTCAAAAAACCAAATCTTTGTTTTATTGATTCTTTGTAATGTTTTCTTAATTTCTACTTTTTTATTTTAGCCCTCAGTTTGATTATTTCCTAGCATCTACTCCTCCATGGTAAGTTGGCTTCTTTTTGCTCTAAAGTTTCAGTTGTTCTGTCAATTCTCTTGTGTGACTTTTCTCCAATTTCTCATGTGGGCACTTAGTGCTATGAACTTCCCTCTTAGCACTGCTTTCAGAGTGTCCCATAAGTTTTGGGTATGTTGTGTCTTCATTCTCATTAAATCCTAGGATGTCTTTAATTTCTTTTTTTATTTCTTCTTCCACCCAGGAATGGTGCAATTGGGTGTTATTCAATTTCCACGAGTTTGTAGGTTTTCTGCAATTTGTATTGCTGTTGAATTCTAGCTTTAAAGCATGGTGATCTGATAAGATACAGGGGGTTATTTCAATTCTTTTGTTATCTGTGGATGTTTGCTTTGTTTAAAACTATGTGGTCAATTTTAGAGAAGGTGCCATGTGGTGCTGAGAAGAAGGTAAATTCTTTTGTTTTTCGATGGGTTATTCTATAGATGTCTGTTAAACCCAGTTGGGTCATAACTTCTGTTAGATCCTTTGTTTCTTTGTTAAGTTCTACCTTGTGGTCCTGTCTAGTGGTGAATGCAGGGTGTTGAAGTCTCCCACTATAAGTGTGTGTGGTTCTATGAGCTTTAGTAATTTTTCTTTTACAAATGTGGGTGCCTTAGTATTTGGGGCATAGATGTTCAGGATTGAGACTTCATCTTGATGGACTTTTCCTGTGATGAGTATGAAATGCCCTTCTTCATCTCTTGATTGATTTTAGTTTGATGTATAAATTGTTAGATATTAGGATTGCTACACCAGCTTGTTTCTTGGGCCCAGTTGATTGGAAAATCTTTTCTCAATCCTTTACTCTGAGGTAATGCCTGTCTTTGAAGTTGAGGTGTGTTTCTTGTATACAAAAGAAGGATGGAGACTGTCTTTGTGTCCATTCTGTTAGCCTGAATCTTTTTATGGGCAGGATAACACCATTGGCATTGAGGGATATTAATGTCCATTGATTGTTTGAGCTTGTTTGTTTTGGATTTATTGTTGGTGATGTAATTGTCTGTGTATTTTGCCCTCCTGTTTCTTTTTTGTTTGGTAAAATTATCTATTGCCTATGTTTTTGTGAGTGTAGTTATCTTCATTGGGTTGGAGTTTTCCTTCCAGAACTTTCTGTAGTGCTGAATTTGTGGATATGTATTGTTTAAGTCTGGTTTGTCATGGAATATTGTTTTCTCCATCTATAGTGATTGAAAGTTTTGCTGGGTACAGTAGTCTGGGTTGGCATCCTTGCTCCCTCAGTGTTTGCAGGATATCTCTCCAGCACCTTCTGGCTTTCAAAGTTTCCATTGAGAAGTCGGGCGTGATTCTGATAGGTCTGCCTTTATATGTTACTTGGCCTTTTACCTTTGCCTCTCTTAATATTTTCTCTTTATTTTTTAGGTTTGGTGTTTTGATTATAATGTCTCAAGGGGACTCCTTTTTGTGTTCCAGTCTGTTTCATATTCTGTAAGCTTCTTGTACTTTCATAGGCATATCCTTCTGTAGGTTGGGGAAGTTTTTTTCTATGATTTTGTTGAATATGTTTTCTGTAACGTTGAGCTGTAATTATTTTACCTTTTCATGGTTTCCCATATATCCTGGATATTTTGTGTTAGGGATTTTTTGGACTTGAGATTTTCTTTGGTCGATGACTGTGTATCCTCTAGCGAGTCTTCAACAGCTGAGATTCTCTCTTCCATCTCTTGTATTCTATTGGTTATACTCACATCTTTAGTTCCTGATCATTTATCCAACCTATTTCCAGCATCGCCTCATTCTGTGTTTTCTTTATTATTTCTATTTCAGCTTTCTTGCCTTGAACTGTTTCGAGTGCTTCCTTCACTTGTTTGGTTGTTTTTTCTTGGCTTTCTTTAGATTCTTTAAGAGATTTGTTTACTTCTTGAATTTATTGGTTTGTCTTTTCCTCCATCTCATGTAAGTTTTTGCTTGCCTTTTTCTTCTGTTTCTTTAAGGGATTTTCTTGTTTCCTCTTTAAAGGACTCTATTATATTCCTTAGATAATTTTTGAGGTCCATTTCTTCTTCATCCTCTGTGTTGGGCTTTTCAGATCTTGCTGGTGTGGAATCCCCAGATTCTGGTGGTGTCATATTGGTTTTTCTGCTGTTTTTATTCTTTCTTCTTCCCATCCCTTTTTCCTGTGAGTGCAGTTGCTTTAGGAGGGCTCAGCCTCTGGTGGCAGCTAGATGACAGAGGGCGGTGGGTGAACAAGGGTGGGGTATGTTCGGACTCAGGGTGGGCCTTCCCCATCTGGGCAGGTGGGCAGGTCCACTCTTGCCCTGGTTGGCTCAGGCAGAAGCAAGCCGGAATTGATGGGGGAGGTTGGGGAGCAGAGCAGTGCCCAAACTCACCTGAGGCTCAGTTGCCCACCACAGGACAGAAGGCAGAGTGTAGACTTACTACATTTTTTTAATGGGGAAAGAAAAACTAAATTAAAAACTTTCAAGCTAGAAAGGAAAAAATTATGTAAAATGAAAAATAATTTTTTAAATAAAAAGATGGGAAACAAAACAATAACCTCACAGATAATAAACATCCACTAATAACAAAAAGAAAACTTTTCAAAGCACATTTACATAGAAACAGGAAATCTTTTTATTCAAATCCCATAGTAATAGTTCCTCCGAATCAAGCTAACTATGAAGTTAGACATCACAATACTTTGAAAAACTGTCAAATACACATAACAAAATATTGCTGCACTTGTGTATTACAGTGTAGTTCCACAAGAGCCTTGCTTTCTCTTAGCAACGTCCTATTCTACGATTAATGAACTACCATCAATGAATAAATTACTTCAATGATCTATTTTCACTCTGTATGATTTCATCCTATACCAGGATGTTGTGAACAGTTTCAGCTTTTGCCAATTACATAATGCATCATTTATTTTCTGTTTCATCCAGTAGAAATGCAATGTAAGGAAATAATGGAAGATTTTGTAAAGCATTTCATAGAAAAATAGATCTTTCAGGATTGATGTCTATACTCTAATTTTCCTTTGCTTTACAAACACTGGCACTCTTAACTTTAGAAAACAGTTAATGATAGAAAGCATAATTTTAGTTCCATCTAAGTAGAACTATATCAAAACTTTTGGTTTTCACACATTTTATTGTGCTAGGAAGTGAGCCAATTGCATCATGTGTTTTATAGAAATGCATTATAACTGAGCTGTACTGCAAGCTCTTTACCTCTTTTTTTAAAATCATCATTTTGTGATTATTGATTTTAAAACAAGGTGTATTCACATGCTTTTATATGCAGGTCTGTGATTGTGAGTACAATGAATGCCATTAGAGGCCAAAAGAAAACATCATGTACCATGTACCTGGAGTCACATGCATTCATAAGCCACTCAAAGGGAGGCTGGTAACCTAACTAGGGTTCTCTGTAAAAGCAGTACAGGCAAATTTTAACCACTCAGCCATCTCTTCAAGTCCCTATACCTCTTCAAAACTCTAAAGTTAATGAAATACTAGAGACAGATTTTTATTTTTTTGTTATTTGTCAAGTGAAATGTTGACATGGAGAATATAAGAAAGCAGCCATAAGTTTATTTTATAATACTAATAATGAATCCATTTCTAATTTATATGGGTAACTACATTTTATTTTTTTATTTCTTCATTTCATTACCCACAGTTTCCCCTCCCTCCTATCCTCCCAGCCCCGCCCCACACCTCCTTTCAACCTGCACCATCTACTCCTTGTCTGTCTCCATTCAGAAGGGAAAATGCCTCCTATGGCAGTCAAAAAAGCATGGTATATCAGGTTGAGGCAGGACCAAGCTCCTCCTCCTCCTTGCATCAAGGCTGCACAAAGTATCCCACCATTGGGAACAGGTTCCAAAGAGCCAGCTTATGCATCATGGATGGGTCCTGGTTCCACTGTAGGGGCCCCACAAACAGATGAAGCTACACAACTGATACCCAGATGCAGAGGGCCTAAGATTGTCCCATACTGGCTTTCAAGTTGTCAGTTCAGAGTCCATGAGCTTCCACAAGCTCAGATCAGCTGTCTATGGGGTTCTCTGTTATGATCTTGATGCCCTTTACACATGTAATTCCTCATTCCTCTCTTTAACTGGATTCCCAGAGCTTGGTCCAGTGCTTGGCTGTGTATCTATGCCTCTGCATCCATCAGTTACTGAATGAAGTCTCCATAATGACAGTTAGGGAACTCAGCCAGTTCCCTATCCAGTGTTGCTAAGAGTGGATGTCTATTAAGTCTATTTAAGTCATAACATCTGTTAGTTCTTGTTTCTCTGTTAAGTTTCTGTCTGGCACACCTGACCATTGGTGAGAGTAGGATAGTGCTGTTTCCCAGTGTAAGTGTGTGGTTTTTGATATGTGATTTAAGCTTTAGTAATGTTTCTTCTATAAATGTGGGCACCCTTGTATTTGAGGTATAGACATTCAGAATTGTGACTTCATTTTTGATGGATTGTCTCTTTTGATGCTGTGAATTGTCCTCTCCAACTCTTTTGGTTAATTTTATTTTGAAGTCTACTTTGTTAGATATTAGGATAACTACAATGCCTTGCTTCTTATGTCCATTTGATTGGAAAATCTTTCCCAAACCTTTACTTTGAGGTAATGTCTGTCTTTGAATCTTAGGTATGTTCCTTGTATGCAACAGAAGGATGAATCCTGTTCCATATCCATTCTGTTAGTCTTCATCTTTTTATTGGCAAATTGAGTCCATTAACAGTAATAGATATTAGTGACCAGTAATTGTTAATTACTGTTATTTTTTGTTTCTAGTGGTGGTAGTATATTTTTTCCCTTGTTTAGGGTTTGCTGTTGTGAGGTTATCAATTGCTTGTGTTTTTGTCATTGTAGCTGAGTTCCTTGGCTTGCAGTTTTCCTTCTAGTACTTTCTGTAGTGTTGGATTTGTGGATAGGTATTGTTTGAATATGATTTTATTTTGAAATATATTATTTTCACATTATGTAGACAGAAGTTTCTGTCCTGTCCAGTACGACAGCTATTTAGTCCCAAATAAACACACAGAGGCTTCTTATTTTGTTTTATTAGTTCAAATTAGGAACAAGCTTGTTTCACATGTCAATACCTTCTCCCTCTTCCTCCCCTCACCCATACCCCTCCTACCCCACCCCCACCTACCCCCCACTCCATCTACCCTCCACTCCCCAGTCAGGGTAGGGACCTCCACAGGGGCTCCGAAAAGTCCACCACAACCTCCTGGTCTGGGCCTAGGCGCTTCCCCATGTGACCAGGACAAGACTGCATCCCTTCATGAGGGATGGGCTCTCAAGGTCCCTTATTTTTTTTAAAAAAATTATTTATTAGTTCCAGGCAGGGGACAAGCTTGTTTCACATGTAAGTCCCTTCTCCCTTTCCCTCCCCTCACCCCCATCTCTCCTTCCCCACGCTCAGCCCACCCCCCACTCCATCCACCCACCACTCCTCAGGCAGGTTAGGGCCCTCAACTGGGGCTCTGAAAAGTCCACCAAATCTTCCTGTGCTGTCCTGGGCCCTTCCCCATGTGTCCAGGGCCAGAGTGTAACCCTTCACGTGGGATGGGCTCTCAAAGTCCCTTCTTGCAACAGGGAAAAATACTAATCCACCACCAGAGGCTCCCTGGAGTGCAGAGTCCTCCTTATTGACATCCATGTTCAGGGATCTGGATCAGTCTTGTACTGGCCTCCCCGACAGCATCTGGGGTCGATGTGCTCTCCCTTGTTCAGGCCAACTGTTCCTGTGGGTTTCTCCAAACTGGTACAGACCCCTTCGCTCTTCATTCCTCCCTCTCTTCAACTAAGTTCCAGAGTTCAGTTCAATGTATATCTGTGGATGTCTGTCTCTGCTTCCATCAGCCTTTGGATGAGGGCTCTAGGATGGCATAAAGAGAAGTCCTTCTTACACCACGGAAAAATACTAATCCACCACCGGGAGCCCCCTAGAGTGCAGAGGCCTCCTCATTGACGTCCATGTTCAGGGGTCTGGATCAGTCTTGTACTGGCCTCCCAGACAGCATCTGGGGTTGATGTGTTCCCTCTTGTTCAGGCCATCTGTTTCTGTGGGTTTCACCAGCCTGGTACTGACCCCTTTGCTCTTCATTCCTCCCTCTCTGCAACTAAGTTCCAGAATTCAGTTCAATGTATATCTGTGGATGTCTGCCTCTGCTTCCATCAGAGAGGCTTCTTATTGGCTAGCTCTCTGTTAATTATTAGCCCATTTCAATTATCTATGATAATTGAAAGTTTTGCTGGGTATAGTAGTCTGGGCTGGCATCCTTGGCCCCTTAGTGTCTGTAAAACATCTGTTGAAGTGCTGCTGGCTTTTACAGTCTCCATTGAGAAGTTGAGTGTAATTCTGATAGTTCTGCCTGTTTCTATAGCTTAGTGTTTTAATTCATGCCAAAATCAATGTTAAAATTATGCTAAGTGCTTTTCCGTCGACTCATCGCAGACCAGGTGAACCACCCCCTGCTTTTACCCAATTCTTGTCCTAAGCGCCATTCACCCAGATCCCTCCAGGCTTGTCCCTGCTTGAAACAGACACGCCCAGGCAGGGAGGAGCTCCCTGAATCTGGGTACAGGCCACTCTTCATTCCATTCCCGGCGACCGATCCGCCAGGAGGCCTAACTCCTTCAGAGTGAGGAGGCTACGAGGAGAGGCAAGACCATCCAGAGCTTCGGACATTGAATTCCTGGCCCCCACACACTACAGAGTAATAAGAGGAGATAGAGAGATCCTACCTGCACTCACTGGAAAAAGATATGGGAAGAAGACAGAATAAGAACTCGCTCAACAACAGAAAGACCAATATGACACCACCAGAATCTAGGGACTCCACTCCAGCAAGACCTGAAAAGCCCAACATAGTGCAAGAAGAAGAGATGGACCTCAAAAATTATCTCAGCAAGATGATAGAGACCTTCAAAGAGGAAACAAGAAAATCCCTTAAAGAAATAGAAGAAAAAGCAAGCAAAAAATTACACAATATGGAAGAAAAGACAAACCAAAAAATTCAAAATAATAACAGCCAGAAATTGAAAAAATTCCCATGGAGTTTAATGATTATCATCTGTATGCTTTATCACATCATAGTGTCATATCCTACCACATTCCTGTTTACCTGTACTGGAAGACTTTACCTGAAAAAGGCATTTGTAACTAACAACTCTAATGTATTTTAGAGCTATAATGCAACTTTTCACAAAAACAATGACTTCTGATACAACCTACAGAAAATTCTTGTGCATTGCCATCAGAAAACTTGCTGAAGTATGTTGCCTTATGAGTATGGGAAGTTTGTAAATAGTGAATTTTGAAGGACTTAAAACTTATCTATCAGAATGCTGAACAGGTTGCAAATAATTGACCCGTACTCTCATAAATTATTCACCAGATTTTCCTATTATGGTCATTGTTTTCCTATTATGGTCACACACACACACACTTCCCAATGTTGAGAAACATACTATGAATAAAATCTTTCTTATTGGAACATGTTGTTTCTTTCTTTCTCAGATTTACAGAGCAAGAAACAAAACAGTTAAGGGGTCATTTTGGTACAACATAATCATATCCCCAGTGCCCCACAAATTCTTAGTACCACTTGAATTAAAAGCAACTTTGACAGACTTCCAAAGTTTGGGAATGTCACTCAGTCTCTTGACATGACCTTATCAATAAATAAGAACCTAAGATAAGATTGCCATTTTAATGCCTCAGTAGCAGCATAAAAATACAAGAATCATGAGAGAAATGTATTTGCTCCATGACTTTAGAAGATAGGGTGTGGTAGATCTTTAGGGAGGAGCATATTTTAAACCTTCTGTTAAAATTTTATTTTTAACAAATGAGACACATTGAGGTACTTACAGAATGTCCAAGTTAAAAAAGCAGCAGTTAAGGCTGGAGAGATGTCTCCAAAGTTTTGCAGGTGCATTGCTCTTTCAGAGGGCCTAAGTTTAATTCTCAGAACCTTTATTAGGTATCTCACAGTTACTGTAACTATAATTCCAGGAGACCTGATACCCTTTTCTGCACTCCGAAGGTACCTGAACTAACATGCACATACAACCTGCATACATACAGACACACTCACATAAATAGAAACAAATATTTTCATTAAAAAGCATCAGTTACTTGAATGAATATAAATGTATCTCATTATAACTGTTGATGCATAGCCCTGCAATATTATGTATAGACCTATAACAACTATTCTGCTCAGTTCACCTTACATTTATTGCATGCTTGATGAATACCATGCTTGATGATAAATCTACAGTGTACGACTTACTTTCTATTCAAGAGAAATCTTAACTCCAAACTCTATATTTCAATATATAATGTGATATATTGTTGTTGGTAGTTAATGGAATGTTTCTGAATTTCCTGTTAGACCATTTCATTTTATTTTTCCATTCTAAGAATCCACAACATAATATTTCATGTGTTCACTCAGTGGTAACATTTTGTGCTCCCTAAGTAGACATTACATATTTGTCATGATAGATAATTGTTAGTCCGTAAGGAGCAATTAGCCACCCCTGGCAGACTTTATACAAAGTTCATAGAAGGTTTGGAGGCTTCAGTGATGACTTCAATAAATATTGAAAGACTTGGCCCCTGAAATTCATCACATACAAAACTAATTTTTGCATGGGTGATTCAAGTTGACACAGAAGCTTAGTCCAATGTCAAACTGGGAGTAAGACAAATATATAACATATTATTACATTTAATGCAGGCAAGCAATAAAATGTATTTACCTGTTCACACTTGGATCCCTTACCAACATGACAGAAGAAAACCTGAAACACCCAGATTTCCATGTTCAGAGCACCTATCCTTTTTTCATGAATGCTTTGTAAGACTTAAATCATGTGTATGTTTCTATTTTCATACTTTACTTTCACTATAGAGCTTGATTTCATTTTAAATTTAATATAGAAACATGAAATGATAAATTGTATAATAAAGACAGTATTTTCATGCCAATTAACACTCCACCATCCCTCATGTGTTTATGCAACTGATAATTGAACCTAGGACTTCAGTCATTCCCAGCAACAGTGCTAATATTAAGTTACATTCTACCACTCTTTTTTTCTTTTTGTTTGAAAGTATGGTATTACAAACTAGCTGAGGCTGATTTTGAGATCATGCTGTAGCCCAGCAGGTTTTGAACTTAAAATCTCATTGCCTCAGCCTTCCAAGAATGTGAAATTACTGATACCAGGCATATGTTTCTATGTAAGAATATCCATTACACAAAAATCAAAAGCATCTTGGCTGATATTATATTTAAACAGTTGGTATTAGTACATAATCCACTGTGTAGAAAATCAGTCATATTAGCATACACAGTGGAATAGCTTTGAAATACATAGAGAATTTCAATGGGTAAAGAACCCAAATGGTATATTTACTAACATAGACATTTGATCCATTCTTGTCTCCCTCTAAAAGTTTTTTTCCAACTTTTTTTATTTGAATTAGAAACAGTATTATTTTACATGACAGTCCGATTTCCCTTCTCCCTCTCATCCTCCCCTACCCCCCCAACTAAAACCTTATCTGTCACATATCTTTTGTGTTCCCCCTGGATGGTGAGGCCTTCCATAGGGTGTCATCAGAGTCTTTCGTTTCCTTTGGGGTAGGGCCTAGGCCCACCCCCGTGTGTCTTGGCTCAGGGAGTTTTCCTTTATATGGACTGGGCTCCCAAAGTCCACACCTATGCTAGGGATAAATACTGGGCTTCAAGCAGTGATTTCTAGTTTTATTGTTATACATTTTCTCCTTCAGAAACTGTTTTGAAACAATGATATTAATAATATGATAATTCTATGAGTCAAAGTATGAAATAATTGTTCTTTTCAATACTCTGGTATGTGTTCTATTTATAACCATAATAAAGCATATATTGCATTCTATTGTATCATTCTAGCTCCTGACTTTTAAGTACTGTTCAAGAATTTTCCATTCTTTTTTGCCGTGCTGATCACCTAAGCCAGGACTTTGTGAATTTTTGGACACCATTTCACAATGAACTCCATCCCAAGCTCATGTGCTGAAATCATCAGGGTGCCATGTAATTGTATTATCCCTCCATCTGAGTGAGCTTCTATGGACATATTATTGATTTGTTCATGTTTTGTCTTTATTTTCTTTCTAATTCCTTTTAATTTTTCACCATTTTTATTTGAATTAGAAACAAGAATGTGTTACATGGTAATCCCAGTTACCTCTGCTTCCCCTCTCCCCTGCCCACCCAGCAAATAACACCCTACCTATCCCATACCATTTCTGCTCCCCAGGGAGGGTGAGGCCCTCCACAGGGAGTCTTGAGTGTGTGTCATATCCTTTGGGATAGGGCCTAGGCCCACCCCCTTGTGTCTAGGCTCAGGGAGTATCCTTCTATGTAGAATGGGCTCCCAAAGTCTATACCTAGGCTAGGGATAAGTACTGATCTACTACAAGGGCCCCCATAGAGTTCCAAGGTCTCCTAACTGACACCCAAGTTCATGGAGTCTGAATCAGTTCCTTACTGGTTTTCCAGCTATCAGCTTGGGGACCAAGAGCTCCACCTTGTTCAGGTCAGCTGTTTCTGTGGGTTTCACCAGCCTGATCTTGATCCCTTTGCTCATCACTCCTCCTTCTCTGCAACTGGATTTCATTTCCATTCAGTGTTTAGCAGTGAGTGTATTCTTCCATTTCCACCAGCTGCTGGGTGAATGCTATAGGATGGCATATAAGTCAGTCATCAAACTCATTATCAAGGGAGGGCATTTAAGGTAGCCTGTCCTCTGTTGCTTAGGTTGTTAGTTGGTGTCATCATTGTAGGTCTACAGGGGTTTCCACAGTGACTGGTTTCTGTTTAAACATATAGTGGCTTCCTGTGTTGTGGTATCTCTGATCTTTCTCTCCTCTATTCTTCCCCCAACTCAAACTTCGTGCTCCCTCATGTCCTCCTCACTTCTCTTCTTCTCCCCTTCTCATTCTCCTAGTTCCCTCTCCCCCCTTCCATGCTCCCAAATTGCTCAGGAGATCTTGTCCTTTTCCCTTTCTCCAGGGAACCATGTATGTCTCTCTTAGGGTCCTCCTTGTTTACTAGCTTCTCTGGCAGTGTGGATTATAGACTGGTAATCCTTTGTTCTATGTCTAAAATACACATATGAGTGAGTACATACCATGTTTGTCTCTTTGTGACTGGGTTACCTCCCTCAGAATGGTTTCTTCCAGTGCCATTATTTGCCTGCAAATTTCAAGATTCCATTTTTTTATTTTCTGCTGAGTAGTACTCCACTGAGTAAATGTACCACATTTTCTCTATCCATTCTTCAGTTGAGGGGCATCTAGGTTGCTTCCAGGTTCTGGCTATTACAAATAATGCTCCTATGAAAATAGTTGAACAGATGTCCTTGCTGTATGAATGTGCTTCTTTTGGGTACGTGCCTAATAGTGGAATTTCTGGATCTTGTGGTAGACCGATTCCCATTTTCCTAAGGAATCACCATATTGATTTCCAAAGTGTCTGAACAAGTTGGTATTCCCATCAGCAGTGGAGGAGTGTTCCCCATTCTCCACATCCTCTCCAGCACAAACTGTCACTGGAGTTTTTGATTTTAGCCATTCTGACTGGAGTAAGATGGTATCTTAGAGTTGCTTTGATTTGCATTTCCCTTATGGCTAAGGATGTTGAACACTTTCTTATGTGTCTTTCAGCCATTTTAGATTCCTCTATTGAGAACTGTCTATTTAGTTCTGTGCCCACTTTTTAACTGGATTATTTGTTGTTTTGAAGACTAGTTACTTGAGTTCTTTGTAAATTTTGGCGATCAGCCATCTATTGGATGTAGGGTAGGTGAATATCTTTTCCCATTCTGTTAGCTGATGTTTTGTCTTGCTGACTGTATCCTTTGCCTTATAGATGCTCCTTGGTTTCAGGATGTCCATTTATTAATGTTTGATCTCAGTGTCTGTGCTACTAGTGTAATGTTAGGGAAGCGGTCTCCTGTACCAATTGGTTCAATGTTATTTCCAACTTTCTCTTCTAATAGGTTCAGTGTGGCTGGATTTATGTTGAGCTCTTTGATCCACTTGGACTTGAGTTTTTGCATTGCAATAGGATGGATCTATTTGCAGTTTTCTACATGCCGGCATCCAGTTATGCCAGCACCATTTGTTGAAGATACTTTCTTTATTCCATTGTATAACTTAACTTTTTTGTAAAAACTCGTGTCCATAGGTGTGTGGGCTAATATCAGGGTTTTCAACTTGATTCCATTGGTCTACCTGTCTATTTTTGTGGCAATAATAAGCTGTTTTCAGGACTATAGCTCTGTAATAGAGCTTGAAGTCAGGGATGGTGATGCCCCCAGAATTTCCTTTATTATAGAGGGTTGTCTTGACTATCTTGAGTCATTTGTTTTTCTATATAAAGTTGAGAATTATTCTTTCAATGTCTGTGAAGAATTGTGCTGGGATTTTGATGGGGATTTCATTGAATCCATAGATTGCTTTTGGCAAGACTGCCATTTTTAATATGTTGATACTACCTATCCAAGAACATGGGAGATCCTTCCATTTTCTAGCATCATCTTTAATTTCTTTCTTTAAAGACTAAAAATTCTTATGATACAGGACTTTTACTTTTTTGTTTAGCATTATCCCAAGGTATTTTATGTTGTTTATGGATATTGTGAATGGTGATGTTTCCCTGATTTCTTTCTCATTGGATTTATCATTTGTATATACTAGGGCTACCAATTCATTTTAATTAATCGTGTATCCTTTCACATTGCCAAATATGTTTATCAGCTGTAGGAGTTCCCTGGTAGAGTTTTTCGGGTCACTTATGTAGAATATCATATCATCTGCAAACAGTAAAAGCTTGACTTCTTCCTTTCCAATCTGTATTCCCTTGATCTCCTTTTGTTGTCTTATTGCCCTAGCTAGAACTTCAATGACAGTATTGAAGAGGTATATAAAGAGTGGACAGCCTTGTCTTGTTCTCGGGGGAATTGAGTTGAGTTTCTCTCCATTTAGTTTGATGTTGACTGTTGGTTTACTGTATTATGTTTAGGTATGTTCCTGTTATCCCTGATCTCTCCAAGACCTTTATCATGAATAGATGTTGGATTTTGTCAAATACTTTTTCAGCATCTAATGAGATGATCATGTGGTTTTTGTTTCACAGTCTATTTATATGGCGGATTACATTGATGGATTTTCATATGTTGAACCATCCTTGCGTCCATGGGATGAAGCCTACTTGATCATGGTGGATGATTTTTCTGATGTGTTCTTGGATTCGATTCGCCAATATGTTATTGAGTATTTTTGCACCAATGTTTATGAGGGATATTGCTCTGTAGTTCTCTGTCTTAGTTGTGTCTTTGTATGTCTTGGGTACCAAGGTTATTGAAGCCTTGTAAAAAGAGTTCGGCATTGACACTTCTTCTTCTGTCATGTGGAATATTTTGAAGAGAATTGGTATTAGCTGTTCCTTGAATTTCTGGTAGAATTCTGCACTGAAGCCACCTGGCACTGGGCTTTTTTTGCTTGAGAGACTTCTGTTGACTACTTTTATTACATTAAGGGGTATAGGTCTGTTTAAATTGCTTATCTGTTCTTGATTTAATTTTGGTAAGTGAAAGCTATCCAGAAAATTTCCATTTCCTTTAGATTTTCAAATTTTGAGGAATGTGGTTTTTCAAAGTATGACCTGATGTTTCTCTAAATATCCTCAGTGTCTGTTGTTATCCCCCTTTTCATTTCTGATTTTATTAATTTGTATGATCTCTCGCTGCCATTTGGTAAGTTTGGATAAAAGTTTGTCTATCTTTTTGACTTTCTGGTAGAACCAATCTTCATTATATAAATTCTATGTATTATTTTCTTAGTGTCTAAGTTATTTATTTCGCCCTCGATTTGATTATTTCTTGGCATCTACTCCTCTGGAGTGTGTTGGATTCTTTGTGTTCTAGAGCTTTCAGTTGTTCTGTCAATTCTCTGGTGTGACTATTCTCCTGTTTCTTCATGTGGGCACTTAGTACTATGAACTTACCTCTTAGAACTGCTTACAAAGTGTCCCATAGATTTGGGTATGCTGTGTCCTCATTCTCATTGAATTCTAGGAAATCTTTAATTTCTTTTTTTAATTTCCTCCTGGACCCAGGAATGGTGCAATTGGGCATTACTCAATTTCCATGAGTTTGTAGGTTTTCTGCAATTTATGTTGTTGTTGAATTATAACTTTAAAAAATGGTGGTCTGATAAGATACAGGGGGTTATTTTAACTTTTTATACTTGTTGAGGTTTGCTATGCTGCCAAGTATGTGGTCTATTTTAGAGAAGGTTCCATTTGGTGCTGAAAAGTAGGTATATTCTTTTGTGTTTGGGTGGAATGCTCTATAGATGTCTGTTAAACCCAATTGGGCCATAACTTCTATTAGTTCATTTGTTTCTTTGTTAAGTTTCTGTATGATGTTTCTGTCTAGTGGTGAGAATGGAGTGTTGAAGTGTCCCACTATAAGTGGGTGAGTTTTATTTGTGATTTCAGTTTTAGTAGTGTTTCTTTGTATTTGGGGCATGGATGTTCAGAATTGAGACTTCCTCTTTATTGATTTCTCCTGTGATAGTAGGAAATGACCTCCTTCATCTCTTTTGATTGATTTCCATTTAAAGTCTATTTTGTTAGATATTAAGATTGCTACCCACACTTGTTTCTTGGGTCCATTTGATTGGGAAATCTTTTCCCAACCCTTTACTCTGAGGTACTGTCTGTCTTTGAAGTTGAGGTGTGTTTCTTTTATGCAGCAGAAGGATGAATTTTGTGTTCTTATCCATCCTGCAAGTTTGTGTCTTTTTATAGGCGAGTTAAGACCATTAATATTGAGTGATATTAATGACTACTGATTGTTCATTCTTGTTTCTTTTGGATTTGGTGGTGGTGGAATTGTGTGTGGTTTTCCACCTTATTTTTATTTTGGTTGTTGGTAAAGTGGGATTGACTATGTTTTCTATTGCCTATTGCCTATGTTTTTCTGGTTGTAGTTAATTTCCTTGGGTTGGAATTTTCCTTCCAACACTTTCTGTAGGACTGGATTGGTGGATATGTATTGTTTGAATCTGGTTTTGTCATGGAATAACTTGTTTTCTCCACCTATATTGATTGAAAGATTTTCTAGGTATAGTAGTCTGGACTGGCATCCATGGTCTCTTAGTGTAGGTAGAATATCTATCCAGGACCTTCTGGCTTTCAGAATTTCCATGGAAAAGTCAGGTGTAAATCTGATAGGTTTGCCTTTATATGCTACTTGACTTTATCATTTGTTGCTCTTAATATTCTGTATTCTGTATTTTTGAGGTTTTGATTATTATGATTTTTTGTAGTTGACTCTATTTGGTGTTTTGTAGGCTTCTTGTACTTTCATTGGCATATCTTTCTTTAGGTTGTGAAAGTTTTCTTCTTTGATTTGGTGAATATGCTTTCTGTACCTTTGAGTTTGGTTTCTTCACCTTCTACTATACCTATTATTCTTTGGTTTGGTCCTTTCACAGTGTCCCATATTTCCTGCATGTTTTGTGTTAGGGATTTGTTGGATTTAAGATTTTCTTTGGTTGATGAGTCTATTTCTCCTAGTGTATCCTCAACTCCTGAGATTCTGTCTTCCATCTCTTGTATTCTATTGGTTGTGCTTGCATCTGTAGTTCCTGATTGTTTATCAGCTTTTCTATTCCCAGCATTCACTCAGTTTGTGTTTTGTTTATTGTCTCTATTTCAGCTTTTAGGTCTTGAACTGTTTGATTATATTTTCTTGGCTTTCCTTAAGAGGGTTGTTGATTTCTGGTATTTTTTTTTTTTTGTCTTCCATTTCTTTAAGGGATTTCCTCATATCCTTCTCAAGGCCATCTATCATTTTCATGAAGATGTTTTAATGTCATTCTTTTCTGCTTAATCTGTGTTGTGATGTTCAGGTCTTGTAGGGTCCCTAGACTCTGGTGGTGTCATATTGTTTTTTTCTGTTGTTGAATGTGTTTTTATATTGTCTTTTTTTCCATCAATTATTCTGGTGGGTGTAGAAGGAATCTCTTCCTCTTCTGGTTGGTATGGGACCAATATTCCCTTCTGGTAGGTACAAACAAATCCAATACTCAGATATCTCTCCTCTTCCTAGTCCCATGGATGGAGGCAGGACTGTTACCCGGATTTGGCAGTCTCTGGATGTGCTGGATCCTGCTGAATGGGATCCGTCTCCTGTGAGCAGTCGCCTTGCCTCACGTATCCTCAAACAGGGCAGAGGAAGGCAGCCAGGAACAGACCCAAGCCTACCAAGTCCCATGGATAGAGGTCAGAGTGATACTGAGGCCTTGACCGTCTCTGGGTGGGCTGAATCCTGCTTAATGGTGTCTCCAAGCAGAGCAGAGGAAGGCACTGATTAGTTCATTTTGCAGTTCTGAGACTCAATTCCATGGCCTGGAATATGCTAGAGAGTCATTCTGCTATTGAGCCATTACCCAGCCCCTTATCTGTTCATAAATAAAACTGTTTCTCTCATACTGTTCTAACTTATAATAGTAAAATTAACCCTACTAGTACACTCATTACAATGTTAATAGATAGTGATAACCATATTAACTGGTCACAAGTCCTTCAACAATTACTAGGACCAATGATTGGGCTACAAAGATGAAACATTGACCAGGTGACTGGCAGAAAATTTTCTTTGCCTCATTACTATCTTTTTCTTTCACATTTTATATATTTATATACTCTTTTTGTTTATATAATTTGTTTATATCTCCAATACCAGTCCCAGGACTGCTCTGAAAACAAGTTAAAGAATCAGATTAATACCAAATTTTTCTCAGTGTATTTAAAATATCTGTATTTTTACAAGAGCATACATTTTTTTGCCTGAGTGCGACTGAGCAATCAAATGTAAATATTCACAATAACAAGTGTAGAATACTGAAATTAATGGTCATCATTATCTTTTACTGGAGTTTTGTAACTAATCTGGTGGTTTCACATTGCAATGGTATTGGAAAAGACTGAATTTTCTGTTCCTAAGAGAAAGTCTCTGGGCTAGTGGGTCAGATGTATGTCTTCACAAATTAATCTAGTATAAGTTTCCTATATCTTAGGTATTTTGTACACACATTGGAATGGACAGTGACTGGTATGTCTGCTCAATGACTCATTAATGATAACCATATGTATTTGCTTTCTGAATGTTAGCATAGTTATCACTCGCATGACTGTAGTATTATTGTCATTCTATCCTACTAACAACTAGAAATGAGCTGAAAACAACTGTTTAAGAACTTAACCCCTCAGGCAAATGTAATTATCAACTGAACAACAACCAAATTGAACTCACAGAAACAGAGAATACAATGTTTATTTTATCAATAGTTCATGGTCTTCCTCTGATTTTTTTTTTTTTACTGTGGTGCATTCCACCACCAAGAACCAAGCCACAAGTCAAGCCATCAGAATTGATAAGCATATCACATCAAAATATGAATCCATGACATTTAGAATAGTAGATGCCTTATCAGACAAGTCAAAGATTATATGACCAACAGGCTGAGAAATTGGTTAGCATTTACAATATTGAAAACAGAGAAATGATGCCAGTCTTAATTGCAATTTCACAAACCCACTAATGTAAAGACTCACTTGGACGGTTGTCCGTGTACTAACTTATTAACAAACTTTTATTGAGATACAGCACACATATAGAAAAATACAAGGACTGCTGTATACAACATGATGAACACTGAAACTAATTAAAACACTAAGATATTGTCATTAACTTAGAGTACCTCCCATGTACCATTTGACTGTGCTTTGTTAGTCCCAAAGACTAACCATACATGGACCTCACAAACCATATTTTGGGTACTGTTGTCCATACACTGTTTTTAAATTCAGTATATGTTGTGAGAAGATCATTTTATTTATCATTGGCTTGTGTGAACTGACATGTAATCAACCACTATTATGGCCTAAAGATAGAAAAGTTAATGGCTACCATAAATTGTAGAGTTTAGACATATTTTAACTAAAAATTAAGATTTTAATGATGTATATAAATGTTAAGATGTGTTCATAACAATGAAGTTTGAAAAAGATAAACTATAGTGTAGGATATCAGCACAGTTAGTATTGACTTGAAATCTGGTGATGTAAAGTCAGATATGATTGCTGCTATTGATTTTCAATCATGAAGTCAATAATTTATAGTTCAGATAAAACCACAAATGTCTCCCACCCTTAAATTATTCCTCTGTGACAGTTTCTCAAAGAGCACTTAACTTATGTTTCATAATAATTATAGGACATAGTATAAAAAACCAATTATCTTAGTTCCAAGCCCATAATAAAATTTCACAATAAACAAAACTATAATTCACACTATTGGTTGGAGTCATATTTTATAAGAAACCATTTTAATACAACATAACATAAGGAAACATTTATGTATAAAAATTTCACAGGAATAATATTTGTAGTCAGGGAAAGTAGATATATTACACATGTATATTCAAGATGAGAATTGAAATTGATTAAGGCTGGACTCTCAAATTAAGAAATGTATGAAAATAGTACTAGGTTAGAATGGTTTGAATGGAACTGTCTTCTCCATACAATAGAGCAACTCTGAGCTGGCAATGAAAGACATTTCTTACATGCACTGATTAGCACTAATAATCATTCTGGATTTTGTTTACTATCTTCAGAAATCATTTTGAAATAGCAGTCCTTCCTCAAATAATTGAGACCATTTGTCTTTTGAGCAGATCTATTAGGCAACCCGAATGTAGTTTATAGTATTAAAAATTGATTTCATAATGGACATAGTAATAGTTACTGAGGGTACAATTCTTGTATAGAAATCTTACAAGTAGTTTCTGAACTCACAGAAATCATTTGTTTAAAACCAAATATACTAACAACCATCTAAATTTTGTCACTACTGCCTACTTTGTCTTCATTGTGAGAAATAGTAAGGCACACAAACGCACCGAATAAAAGGCAAAGTTTAAATACAGTAGGCATTTTCTTTTTTAATTAAATGACTATATTTCTAATGCAGCATTGTAGTTCATTTATTGTATTTTAATAATATACTCCAGCTCCTCTTTGTCATGGTTCAAGCATATCTGTGTTCCTGTACTAATTAATAAAGGCAAGGGTAGGAGAAATAATTGAGCTATAACAAAAAGACATGTTGGGACACACTCCTTGTATTAGACAGTCAACAAAATTACTATAAAAACAGAAAGGATACTTGTATTTGGCTTTAATGATGGTTTCAAATTTTGGGCCATTTCTTATGTAAAATAACACTAGGCAAAAATTTAAATGCTGCACATTTTCTGAATGATTTTTACAATTTGGTATGTTTTTATAATCCTTCATACTTTAACTGTTTTCCTTTGAAATCCCAACAATCTTGTAGTGTGATTGGAAGCTTTTTGCTTCAAAACTCATGGTGAGAATGGTTATCATCCATAACATTCCATGTTCACAACTACAACGTCAGTAAACTAGTTTTGGAATTTGCCAGTGAGTCATTTATCTGTCAGCAAGCACTGAATGACTATAATATGATACAAGACCCTGGGCTAGATGAATTAACATGAGCCTGGGCAATTGGCATTCCATTTTTGGCTAGCTAAGCCTTGGCCTCTTTTTAAATAGGATACATAAAACTATTACTTGGTGATTTAGTGAGGCAGTGTCTAAATTATGGATGAGATATAGAAGCCTGCCTTCACAGTTGAATGGAAGGCCAACCTTAGGTCAGTCTGTCTATTTTGGCTATATTAAGGAGCAACTAGATACTATTCATTATTTAGTCACTGCATGTTATGGCAAAATTAAAATTTAAAAATCTGAAAGGTTAACTCATGGTGTTAAATTACCTCCACAGGGAAATACTATATTTCCTTTTAGTATTGGTTCATTGACAGCTCTCTGCTTCTTGCAATTCACGATTTCCCTCTTTCTATGCTCCAAGATCCTTCAAACAAAAATAAACTATATACTTATAAAATTCTTTTGTATCAAAATTTTAAACCATTATATTAATCAATACACAAAAATATATGTCAATGGAGTAATGTGTAATATTTCAATACACATATACAATGTGTAATGTTTAGGTTGGCACATACAGCTCCCCAAATATCATTTCTTTATGTTGAAATATAGTTTTTTAGAAAAGGATAATGTAATTGCTATCTACCATCATTCTATCATGAAACTAGAACTTCTTGTGTACAACTGAGATTTATATCACAAACACATGTGAACTGACAAATTTGTTTTCTCTTTTTGTTGTTGTTGTCACAAAATAAGCAAATGTTATTTGAACACGTAGAAAATGACAGACAACATAGTAGGTGTAAAGGCTACAAAATGAAGAATCTTTTCTTAAATGGACTTTATCTTTGGGGAGTTTGTTAGTCAAGTTTTATGTTGCTGTGACTACATTTACTGAAGGAAAGATTGCTTTTACTTCTGGTTTTAGATGTTTCAATCTATCATGGTAAGTAAGTATTGAAGCAGTTTTTATTATGGTGAACAAAGAGAGGAGAAATAACAGAAAGAGGTCAAGGGGAGCTATCAAGAACCTTCTCCAACCAAATCTCATCATACATAATATCATGACCTCTCATTGATCTGTTCTAACTTTGAAGACACCAATGGCTTAGTCCATTCATTAGGTTAGATCACTCATGAAGTATTTGTGACTGGAAATTCCCTCACAGATACATGCAAAGGTTTGTTATACTAATCTTCTTGGTATTTCCCACTCTAATCAAAGCAACAGGCACAAATAATCACAAATAACCAACATAGGGAATCTTATCTCAAAAAATACCAGATAAATATAGATAAGTACAGTATTTTGGTGTCATATACACAAGCCTAAGTTCAAATTTGTATTTGATTTTCCAGCTAACAGATACCCGACTGTAAAAGAACATGTTCCATGTAAATAAATTATAGATGCTGGTATAGTCTTTTTTTGGATCAAATTCAAAAATGAAGATGCCTTTATCAGAATTATCTCATATTTATTTAATACATGATTTGTTGCAATGATGTTTGAGTGGTGGTAATTGTTACAAAAGAAAGATTAGCAATGCAAAGCTTATTTAACTTGGTGCTCCAGAATATATAAGCCAGGTGTATATAAACTAAACCTTATATTAAAAAAGAAACCAAGAATTAAGAAGGCTAAGCTATGAAAAGAAACCAGAAGATGGAACATAAGTAAACATAAGAAAAATAAAAATCATGGTATTTAACAGTAAAAATATAGCTGTATATGTTTGTTTAGAGAAGAGTCTTGGGAAATTAGCTGGAAACTAGATTGAACAAATAGTCAACAGTTTGGACTGAATTGTAAATGACTTGTTATTTACTCTAATAATTACGTAACTATTATCAGTGAAGTGATTAGCCACATACTTTTTGCTTCACACACCAGCAGAATCAAAGCCTTTTAATGGATCAGAAGTACTGATATAATTTAGAACATCATTCTAACAACATTACCTTACTAGGGAATGTGTTTTCATATGCAATGCTGCCCTATAGCCATGTATATAATTATATATATATATATATATATATATATATATATATATAATATATATGGCATTATTAGGTGGGTTGGCAATGCAGGTTAAAATATACATTAATTCAGTGAATATTTCTTGAGGGTCTGTTTTGTAGCATGTGTTACTCTATTTCTTTAAATATACTTCAAATTTCCATGTGCGAAGTAGAGGAAACAGTAAGTAGCACTTCATATATTCTTATATTAATAGAAGTTGATGGCAAGGACTAGTAACATAGAGAGGAAAGGGTCTAAAATCTCCCAGGTAACCCCAATATCCGAAGCACCATCTAGGAAGCTATTGAAATGATTCAAATTAAATTAAAAAGGCCTGAGCCATAGTAATAGCAGTGGCCACATGGATAAGGGGCAACTATGAGAGACAGGCAATTGGGGACCTGGTAGCTCACTGCATGTGGGAATAGACAGGCTCTGTGATCAGTTATAGGGCCTCAATGTTGACATCCAGATATTACTAATCAATGAGAGAGTCCTGAAATCTACATTACCTCTTCTAAAACTCAGGAAGATTGTGGAAGAAGAGGTAAGAGGATGTGTCTTCTGGACATGTGACTGACATGCTTATGATCTCATAAAAGAAGAGGCTACCTATACAAGCCCCTCACAAGACTGAGCCCATCAACATTCCAGCATGGATGGGAGAGGGAATAAATAAGCCCTAACCACTAGCTGCATAATTGTTTATAGCTAATAACTGGCAGGGAAGGGAAAACATGTTCCTCAGTGGTATACTCACTGGTACTTTATCATCATGTAAGAAAAAAAAAATGTCCATTCTCATGGAATTAGTCCTTATCAAATGAGATGGGATGGACACACACACACACACACAGCATGAAAGCAGGAGGAGGACTTGGGAAGAATAAATTTGGCAGGAGGGTGAGAACTAAGAGAAGATAAGTTGGGTAGCTCTTTGATCAAAGAACATTGTGTGTCTGTATGACACTGTGAAAGAACAAATAAATGCACAAGAAAAATCAGGTCCTTTGGGGTTCACAGTGACATGTTGTCATGCAGTATGGATCTCTCCTTTCTCATAAAACCAACTCATTTCAAAGGAGCCTCATTTGGAGTCTGAATGAATGTATGAGTGTTTTTTGTTTGTTTTGTTTGCTTATTTGTTTGTTTTGCCACAAAGCCTACATTACCCTTTAATCAAGGAGTGCACCAAAATATAGTGTGGTCCTTAGACCACAGTTCCTACAAGGCAGAAGAAGATATGAACTTATTAGACATTTTCATTGTCATCTGCAACCTATTTCCTTCATTTGAGAGCCATTAACATACCACATTTATCTCTGAAAATAGTATTACACACATGAAAATCCGATAGAAAGACAAGGATTGAAAATACTTTGTGAATTGACAGTTTGAGATACTAGAGATCTGAGGAGGGATTATCTCAAAAACTCAGGAAAGCTTTCAAATAGATATTCTCTACTGCACTGTTGATGGCTACTTCTGCCACCAGAGTTAACTTTGTGGATTCCAAATGGTTACTTTAGAGGGTTATTTCTTTCTCCTTGTAGAAAGCTTAACCTATTCAAAGATGAATGGACAATGACATCTCTTCCCAACTGGAAGGGTATATGCTCAGTGTGAACAGCTGATGGAACAATGGTGGGTGAATTTTTTCCTCTATAGAAAACAACCTTGATGAACATACACAGTCACATTGCTTTTAGGACTAATGTCCATCTGTTGGAATGGCCAAATGCCTAGTCACTTATTGATCAGGCTGTAGGACACTGAATGCCTTTGTCAATATGTTCTAGTTCTTTTTTCATGACAGCACTGCCCCATCCCATGGTCATTGGATGTATGACATTAAATCCCTCATCACACAAGCTCATTCAAAAAAGTACAAGAAAATCAAAATTTTGTAGAAGCTGTACATTAAAGTCCAGAGTACAGAGAATTTATTATTGGTTTGTATTTTTTCTGTTCATTATATTCTTTCTGTAAATGCCAGAGGGTCAGCATAACATGCCATGGCTACATATATGATTCACTGCATGTTGTTGTCTTTTTAGTTTGCATTAAAGGAAGCTTTCATTTTCCTTACACACACACACACACACACACATAAACACACACAATCGATTGATCAAATTAGATGCTAAAAGAAAGATTGAAAAATAAACCTTGTTTTGAGTTTCATTTCCTAAAACGTTTTGCCTCCTTGCTCTTTTTCTTTGTTTTCCCTCTTCAGCTTTGCTTGGATTCACTGTTTCATAATATGACTCAGGCTTATTATTTTACCCATGACATCAGAGCTAGGCATTCTTTGTAGGTCCTTGACCTTCTTCCAGTTTGCCCTCAAGTCTGAAATCTCTCTGGTGGATTCCTCTAATTACTTCCTTCTTTCTTAATTTAGTCTCTCCAGTTTGCCCTATCACTGATCCCTGTTCATCTTCCAGAAATAGGATTGTTCACATTCTTGGCTCCTTTGAGAGAAGTCTCTTCATAGTTGATCACTTTCTAATTCCAAGAAGAGCTCTGGTATATTTTCCTTTAATTCTTTTTCTTCCTATAATGAAGACACTTCACTGTGACTTTTCAGTGAATAGGGTTTAAAGGAAATGCAACTCTCAGCAGGTCCCTTCCTTCCCAGGACATAGAAACACAAGGATTCCATTTCTGTAAACCTGTGTTTCTGAGAGATGGGTTTATATAATGCATGTCATCACAGAAACATTCATAAGAATCTTGGAACACAGAAACACGGGTCTTTTTGCTTGTTTTGAGACACTTTTGCTGTGTATCACAGATTGGCCTTTATCTCTTGGGCTTACTTTTCCAGTCTTCTGTGTGCTGGGATTACAGGCAGAGACCTCCATGTCTGGTGAAACTTGGGTTTAAGATAAGTGTAACATATATTATGAAATGTGACCATGGGTGGATCTCATTATTATCTTCTCTCTGGCTACAAGTACTCTTTGTCTTATAGCATAACAAAACAAAATAAAATACAACAAAATAAATGAGGGAGAGAGGGAGGAAGAGAAAGGAGAGAGTCATTTCTAGGAGATAGTGAATACAAATATGAAATAAAATATATTGCATGTCTGCCATGCCTGAATATCATGTATTCATCACTCTGGTTTCAAGAAATTTATGTAGAACAATATAATTATTTCTTTGCTTTTGTGTGTATTGTTGTTGTTATTGAATAAATAAGTAGAAAATACTTATATTATTTAAACAAATTTTATTGTGTATATTAGTGACAGGAACTAGTTTAGTTACTGTGGAAGACTAAACACTTAGTCTTTGTCTTCATGTCATACATGACACTGCTAAGGTGTCAAAAATCTGTGACCTGGACAAGGGGAAAACCTGTACTATTATTCTGTTAAAGGAACATAACCATAAGATATATCCTAATGAACATTACTTTGTCCTTATCAAAGAAGTTCTTCTTATATTAAGCGGTAATTAACAAAGGGATCCAAATAGGACAACATAGAGCACTCAGCCCTAAATAGGATATCCTTATCAAACCCTCCCTTTATGGTTAATAGGTATATATGAAAAAGGAGGCAGAAAGATTGTAAAAATCAGTTGATGGATGACTCTGAGGAAATGATGTCTTACAGTCACAATAGAGCTCAGAACTAATATACATATGAACTCATGACCTCAGAGGTTATGACAGCATGACAAGACCTGTATGTGTTCAAATCAAGTAAAAATCTAAGCACTGAGAAGGGGAAGTGGACAGAAAAGTACCACCTTTTATGAAAAAGATATTTCCATTTGATACCTGCTGAGAAAGGGAAAATTTTCCCCAAGGGATGTCACTGAGTTTATCAATCACACTCCAGGGTTGGTCACATGGTAAAGAACAGTTAGCCAACACAAAAGGGACTTCATGTGGTTTCTTTTGTTTGTTTTGTACTTTTTTGGGGGGGGGTTAATTATTTGTCTCATTTATTTTCTGTATTTCTTCTCTTTTTTCTTTCTTCTGTTGTTTTTATGTTTTAATTTCTCTGTGTTGTTTGTTTTTTATTGTTGCTTGTTTTGTTGTGTTGGGGTAAGAGAGAGAGAGAGAATGAAGTTGGGTGGGTAAGGAGGTGAGAAGGATCATAGGAGAGATGAGGAAGTGCAAATAATGTGATCAAATATATCTTGCATTAAAACAGGTTCAAATAAAAATATTAAAAAGAATAAAATGCTTAGTATTTTGAAGAACTATTTATGAGGTCCTCTGTTAAAACATTTCCATAATAAACTCAGTTAGAACAATGTGGTGAGGCTTGTTACCAAGTTTTGAGTGTCAAAGCCTGGATCCTGGCATCTTTTACAAACTAGGCCAGATGACCAGTTCTGTAATTGTGAAAGCCACAGAAAAGCAATTTATTCCATGTGACTATATTGCAAAGAGGAATGACAAAATGATTCCAGTGATGCTACTCCATTCAACCAATGTCTCTTTTGTAAGCATGGACCATGTGGTTTAAGGTTTAAGTAGAAAGCAATATATATGCATAATCAAGCAGCCCTGTTCTAAGTGTGGTCCCACCAATCACCAATACATCTTTTTTTGAATCCAGTTTCTCATGCAAGGTATTTTAACAAGTTTTCAAACCCTTATGAAATCTTTTCTTAGGAGACCATTTCCTCTGGCTGGCACCAAGCTTTAGCCTCATCCTTCTTCCAGCAAGAGATAATGGGGGAAATTCCAGTTCCTCGGGGACCATTGCTTCAATAATCTGACAGCCAAAGGGAAGCCAAGTGTCTCTATCATCTCTGCTACTGCCAAGACTTTCACAAGCTGCTAGTTTAAAGCACCATATTTTAGAAGACTGGAGCTCAGAAAAGCAAAGGGGCTTTTTCACAGCTAAGAAGTGACATAGCTGTGTGAGAACCCAGTCTCAAAGCTAGAGACTCATAGCCTCCACACCTTAATATTCATAATGGTCTCCTTTCTAATTCTCTAAGTACAGGAAAATCTTTTTCCTATGGATATTAATGTTCAAGTTAAATATTGCCACTTTAATGTGGAATGGTCTTGATTACTCTGCAAGATGCTGTTTTACTGGTTACCTTGGGAATCATGATGAAAGTCTTCTAAACATTGTAGTTCTCTCTCTCTTTCTCTCTCTCTCTCTCTCTCTCCTCCTCCTCCTCCTCTCTCTGTTGTTTTGAGACAGCGTTTCTCTGTGTAGCTTTGCTCATTCCTGACAGCAACAGAAAAGGCTGTACTGACTCTTGCATCAGCATCCTGTATATTATAGCAAAATCTGAAGAATTTTAAACACTTTTTAGGAGAAGAATATCTCCAAGAAAGCCTGAATTGGAAGGCGATTCCAGTGGCTCAGAAACAGCTAGAATATTGTCTTAAAACTGTGAACCAATGACTGTGTCTTATGATAATTCCCAAGAGATTGTTAGTACTATATCTAGAAATACTTTTTTCCCCAAATCTCTTTCCAGCTTTCTTCTTCTCTGTCCATCTATACAGTTCCATGCATCTAAACTAATAAACTAGAAGAAGTGGACTGCTTCAAACAAAACATTAGAAAAGTAAGAACTCTCTTAGGACCCCCAAGATGTTTGCATTATGACAGAATTGAAGACAGATTAGATACTCAGCTTCTTTTTTTTATTTTTTGTTTTTCGAGACAGGGTTTCTCTGTGTGGCTTTGGAGCCTATCCTAGCACTCGCTCTGGAGACCAGGCTGGTCTCGAACTCACAGAGATCCGCCTGCCTCTGCCTCCCAAGTGCTGGGATTAAAGGTGTGCGCCACCAACGCCTGGCTCAAATACTCAGCTTTGATGATGAATATTAAAATTTTGAAATTTTTTCTTTCTTTTACTCCTATATCAACCAAACCAAAATGAAAGGAATTACTTTGCCAACATGACATAACATACTTAGAATTATTGGAAAACACAAGAACTTCTAGTTGGTTAATGAATACCACTTAGTCCATCTTAAAAAATAATTTTAATTTGATAAAGGGCATTTTTATTTATTTTCATCAAATCTTAATAGCTGCAATGCTTGAAAATACAATGCCTTCTTTTGACCATTATCACACATGCAAATTGTAATGAGAACAGACATTCAGGATGATAAGTGATACTGAGAATCACAGAATTTGACGAGAGTACAGCTATGAAGTGTAATAGACACAACACTTTTTTCAACATTAAATTTGTTGATTTCATTTTATGTGTGAGCATTTTGGCTGGATGTATGTACACGCACCACATGTTAGCTTGGTATTCCCAGTGATGAGAAATGGACATCAGATCCCAGGAGAGAGCATCAGATCCTCTGGGGACTGAAGCTACGGGTAGTTAGTTGTGGAATACTGTGTGGGTGCTGGAAATCAAGCTAGGTCCTCTGCAAGAAGACCAGATGCTTTTAATCACTAATCCATCTCTTCAGTCCCCCTTTGAACACGTGGTTTTCAAAGCCCACCATGCCTTGAACACATTGCTTATTACCTGTTTATTCCATCAAGAATTTTGTCAAATATGGGAAAGCATACATACGTGGTTGTAGTAGTTGCTTTTCTTATTGCTATGACCAAAGATTTGGCACTCTTCCTCCAACTATTCTGTGTGTTTATGGAGAGTGTAAGTATATTGTTATAGCAGTAACTCATCTTGTTGCTGTGAACTAATAGCTACAAGAAACAACTTAAAGGAGTGTTTACAGCTCTAGGGGAAAGACCCTGTTATGGCAAGAAGGACAGTGTGGCAGGAGTGTGAAGTGACTGGTCACATTACCACTGTGGCAAGGAACAGAAAGAGATGAATGCTGATGTTCAGTTAAATTATATAGATTTATTTAAAATCAAAACCTTCTGTATTTTGAAGTTGGTGCCTAAGAAACATAGCATAAATACATATACACATCAAATACAATAATACAGTATTTAAAATGCACAGTAAAACTATGTAAATTGTGTTTCAATTTAATAGAAAACATCAGTGTGACAGTTATAAAAATTTCAAATAATGTTAATTATTTCATTTTGATTAAAAACAATAATTTCCTTATATATGACTTCATAAATTTTAATACATACACATGTGTATATTTCAGTCTATAATATTGTATGTATGTGAGTAACAAATATGTAGTTATACTGTTTTCACACTATGTCTTTATCTGAATTCATTGACCTCTAATAAACTTAACATAATCTTAGTGAACATTATTTTCTTTATATTTATACTTGCAAGACAGCATAAAATTCCATACACTAGCTTTACTGCTCCAATAATTTAAATGTTATCTTGCTTTCTTTAGATAAAGTTTGATTTCCATCATTTCAATCTTAAAATGTTTATCTAATATTTTCCACACACTGGATAAATCACAAGTTGTTTAGTATGCTTTAGCATGGTCTCAGCAAAATATGGCTATATCTTCTTTCTAGGTTGTAAGAATGTTAGACAGTAGCTTATAAAAAGAACAAAATCAGTTTGAAAGAAGGGTCACTTCAGGAACGTGAGGTCATGGAAATGCCCATTTCTAAAGGGTGACTGCTGGATTGTATTATTGTTATGCAGGTGGCTAGAGTTGGGGACTGGCATTTGAAGATGAGAAGTCACATCAAGGCTAGAGGTAACATTGTTTATTTGCCATATGAAATCAGAAGCTGTCTGAACAAGGTCAATAAATCCACCTGAAACTTTCTTTCTAAGAATATAAAAGGGACTTTTAAGAGAGAAACTTCAATGTTGCAGATAAAAACTCTTAAATTCCACACCCTGTAACCTAACCTAATGACAGAGTTTGGGATTACAAATCAAGCTCTCATTCTGAATTACATCTGAAATCACAAATTTATCAAAGTACTTAAAAATCCTGTCAGGCCAATTGGGGAACCTGAATAAGACTGAACCGTGTCCCCTGAATGTGGGTGACAGTTGGGGGGCTTGGACAATCCATGGGGCCACTGGCAGTGGAACCTGTATTTATCCCTAGTGTATGAATGGGCTTTGGGAGCCCAATCCCTATGGAGGGATACTCTCAGTCTAGAAACATGGGGGAGGGCCTCGGTCCTGCCCCAAATGCTGTGGCAGACTTTGATGATCCCCCATGGGAGGCTTCACCCTCCCTGAGGAGTGGATGGGGGTGGGATGGGGAGATGGTGGGGGGAATGGGAGGACAGGAGGAAGAGGGAACTGGGAGCAGTACGTAAAATAAGATTGGTTATAATTGAAATGAAAAGTAACTTAAAAAAACAAAAATGCTGTCAGTCATTAACTGATGTAGGAATCCAACTGTCACTTATCAAATCATACATTAAAGAAATCTGCAGAAGACAAGGCTATTATTTAAAATAAATTAAAACCCATGCATTTAATAGCATTAAAATCCATTTATAAATATACAAAAAATTGTGATACTCAATATATGTTAATCCAGGTCATTGCTTAATGAGAAAGAAGTAATGCAAATATAATATTTCTTTTCAGTGTTGCAGGTGTTGATATTTTTGTTTGTTTTCATTTGTTTCCTTGGCTGCCCTGGAACTCAAAATCCTTGTGTCTAAACCTCCTGAGGTAGCATGTATATGCTATCATGTCTGGCTCTTCTATTTGCTTTTATTACAAAAGCTTGTGTATTTTTCATTTGCTTCTCTCTCTCTCTCTCTCTCTCTCTCTCTCTCTCTCTCTCTCTCTCTCTCTGTGTGTGTGTGTGTGTGTGTGTGTTTGTGTGTGTGTGTGTTCATGTGTAGGTAAAGGTACATGTGTGGAAGTCAGAGGACAATATTTGTAGCAGTTTTCATCTGCCACCTCATTTGAGGTAGATTTTCTTGTTTGTCACAGTGCACACAAAGCTAGAGATTTATGAGCTCTCTTGTTTTGATTTTCCATATTTGTGTAGCAGCACTGGGATCACAGATATGGGGTCTACTACAACATGGGTTTTGGGGATCTAAACTAAGCTCCTCAAATCGACAAAAAAGTTTCAACCTCTGAGTCACCTTCCCAGCCCTAAAGCTTGGGTTTTGAGAACTCAATATCTATTTATCACTGTATCATCTTGATATATCCTCGGGTTCTAAACAAGTTTCTTTTAAAATGTGATAAAATAATTTTCTGTGAAAATGGGTACATAATGAAAATATTTGATATTGAAACCTTTTGAGTAAAATTCAATTTGACTTGCTTTTATCTAGTTCCAAGCAGCCCAAAGCAATATATATGATTGAAAGAGATATAAATTGTATATCATTAAGTAAACAATCTAATGCCTTTTTTAATAAGTGAAATATTAGTGTTGGTGGTGCACGCCTTTAATTCCAGCACTCGGGAAGCAGAGGCAGGTGGATCACTGTGAGTTCAAGGCCAGCCTGGTCTCCAGAGCGAGTGCCAGGATAGGCTCCAAAGCTACACAGAGAAACCCTGTCTCGAAAAACCAAAAAAAAAAGTGAAATATTATATCTAAACTACATCTAAGCTCATCCAGTGATTCACCTAAATGTTTACATGTTTTCTGTATAAATAATACATTAGAAACTAATAAGCATGCCTTCATAAGTCCCAATCAAAATATGCCTCTCTCTACAGTCCCGGGCTGCATACAGTTTTGGATAGTAGCTCATGAGAAGAAGAGTGTTAATGTGAAAGACAGTGGTCACTTTGGGAATAGGAGGTCATTAAATGACTATTTTAAGTGAGTTTGTAAAATGTACCAACATCTGGACTAATACAGCACAAATTACTTCAGTTGCCAAACTATTGTTATCAAATATATAATAATTTCAAAGAAAAAACAAAAAAATTAAAAAATAATTTCAATGGACTATTGTAATATCCATGGATCTTTATCATGTTTATCTATTACAAAACTCAACTTACCAGGCATTAATAAATAAATTCATATATTTATTACAACAATAGCATACTTTTTCCTATCAGCTGTTACCTGCTGCCCTGATTTAGGTTTATCATCAAGAATAGTTTGTCAGAAGTCAGTATCCATTGCAAACCATGATAGTTGATGCATATTAATCGAATGCATGTTGCCAAGTTGGTGACAAGCAGGGAAACTGCTTGTCCCTTCCACACTAATTCTATAACTGAAGCATCAGTGTCTCATGGAGAATAATCCATGGACATCAGACTTAAATATCTCTACACTTCAAAGAGCCTCAATAGTTTCAGCTGCAAAATGAGGAAGGGAGTACATTCTTCACAATTTGTTTTTAACGTTAAATGAGATAATGTCTTCGCACTGCCTCAAATACCAAATGTGCTAGAGACTGTAGCTGTGAGAACGATTACCTTAACAATCTGTGTCATTTGCCATGAAGCAGTGCTTACTTGGTTGTATATTTTTGCCTGTCTTTGTCATCCTGGAGGCAAAGTGTTGCCATAAAATATTAACTGTTCCCAAATCCATAAAAATGTGGATTTATTTTCTGTGGGAGTCCTTTAAGTAGTCAAGCATGAAAGTGAAAAGTGCTTTGATGGCCTTTTCCCACTTAATCCCTTAGATGGAGGAAACCAAAAGAGCCACAACTATATTATGTTAATGATCACAGTTTTAATATGCCCTAGACCCACAATAAATAACCCATGATGTCCATAACCACTTTGTGACTCATTGTTCATAATCAAAGCACTTCCCTGACATTTATATACTCTGCTAAACTGCCCATATCTCTGAGGCAGACAAGGCATTGTTAGGTGTGTTTTATACCAATCACAGCAAGGCCATTCAAACTTATGACCCAAAGCATGTTAGAAGGCTCAGCCCTCAACTCCAGCTGTTATTCAATTACAGAGAAACTAATCTCTCATTGCACATTAATTAGGTATAAAATTATGAACTGGGCCTCTTTATATTTGTGTCCTAACACTGCACAGATATTAGTTGAGTGATTATTTTTATATATACTTTAATAGCTCAATATATTTAAAGGCAGCACAAGTGTCTCTTGACTACATTTTATTCCACTAGACATCATCAGGCAATTACTCTCAGTAGTTGATGTACTGCCATCACCTGATGCTTGAACATGAGCAGGCTGTAATATCAGCTACCAAGAAGGGAAACACACCTCAGGCTTTCAGGAAGTCAGGAGAGTCCATGACCTTTAACAGGCCTTCTTTTAAGGAAAGTGGAGAGACTTTTGAAAGAGCTGAAAATGAATTCCAGAGATACCTATAAGGTTAATTAGCATTGTACTTCTTAAAGTCATGTGTTCTTTAAATTCACTACTAAACTACAAATTATCCTGTAGCTTTGACCTCTAAATGCAGGATCGGGCCATCATACCACTGATGGTCCTGAATTAGCAGGCTAATCAGAAATGCCCTTTGGTGGAGAAACATTGCTGCTTGACTCCTTAGGTTTACTCAACTTAGTTTGGTCCCAATACTATCCTTGTTAGATAACAGAAAAGAAAAAAAAACATACAATTCAGAGACACAGTTCATTCATGAAGACTGTGCCCTCCCTTGTCTCAGTAAATTTCTCAAGTTGATAGAAAATATTGGTGACATCATGATGCTATGAAAACTACAATAACTTTACATTTTGCTTGAATCATTAGAAAATGTACAGATCTACAGACACGTGGAGCTATTGGTGTGCTGTGCAAACTAAAATTCACTAGAATACCCACCTCCTAATGTATTTGAGGTAAGTTCTATTCATTTCCAATAACAATAATTTGTCTTTCATAGAAGTGTCCCTAATAACTTATAAATCATTTCACACCAAGGTCAAAGGACTACTCTTCCATCTCATAGGAACAAGCCAAAAATTAAAGATGAAGTGTCAGGCTACAGAAGTCTTTACATTAATTCTATGGAGATATAATACATAAAATCATAAAACCCAATGCTAGTTTAATGGATAGGCTATGGTAATTCTAGAACATAGCTCCTCAAAGAACAAAACAAACAAACAAACAAGACAGGAAACTGATGGGGGAGGTCCTTCTGTGTATATGTTTGTCCTATTGGTTGATAAATAAAGCACTGTTGTCCAATAGTGAAGCAAGTTAGGAGGGACTATGAAAGAAGGATGATTCTGGGAAATGTAGGAAAGGGAGAGTCGCCATATGATCCCAGGAAGAGAGAAAGCATAAGGCCTGCATCCTCAGCAAGATAAGTCCTTGTAAAAATATATAGATTAGTAGTTATGGTTGATAATTAAGACTGAGCTAACAAATAAGATATCCTAGTCATTGGCCAGCAGCTTGTAACTAATTTAAGACTGTGTTATTTGGGTGCCTAACATGGCGGTGGAACTCAGGCAGCTGGCTGAAAGAGTTATAGTTACAGGAAGCAATACCTGATAAAATGGTGTGAGCCTGTGGAATAAAACTGAAAATGTTTCCATAGGTTACCTGTCCTCTTGGCCCTGAATATAAAGAGAATTACTCTATCTCTAGTGCAATCTAGACACAATTCAGAACCTAAAATCTGTGTCATAGTTAGCAGTGGATTATAATAGACTTTAAAAGCAGTCAACTAAATCTACATGCAATTTAGCATGTCTATTTATACATGGGGCCTTGATATTTTCCTTTATGTCCCTGAGATATACAGTGAAAGGAAGACCCTAAGGAAACGAGGGTTACTCTTTCCAGACACATGCCATATTAGAAATGACTTAATATAGGTCTTGTAAAGTTCCTCTTCCCAAACAGGAAAATGAGCTGAATGATCTCAAAACAGCTAGGAAATGTTTATTTTACAGGTCAAATGAAAAGCCCTCTGACAAATTTGTTAGAGCAGCACTTGATACATAGAGGACCTGGGTTTGCTCAGAAATGACGGGTCAATATCAGTTTTAAGGGCAGCTGAGCTTTTACTCCCCTCTGGCTGGTTTCCGGAACCTTAGCAGGTGATTCTTGTTATCCTTTACACGTGTGTAATGAAATTCAGAGGTGACCACCCCCATCCCTGAAACTGCCCCCAGTGACTCATCCTTTAGAAACAGCTGAACTCATTATTCCACTACAGTGTTTTCCATTTCTTGGCCTCTGAAGAATTAGGAAAATCAAGCCTGTGGCTCTTTCCTTTTTTGATTTTGTATTTGTTCACATATTTGAAGACTATCTGCTTGCATAATATTAATTGGCTGTAGGATGAAAAAAAGAAAAGAAATTTAATGATTATTTTGAATAAAAGAAAAGATTTGAATTCTTTGTCTTTAGTAGTAAAACATGATACAGGAATGGTGGCCTTTCTTTTCCATGAATTACAAGTGTGACATAAACAAAAAAAACCTGGGCATAAGACATTCTTTCTGCAAGATATCTTAATATTGACAAATCTTAAGCTGTGGACCAAAGAAGAACACATTGCGTGTATTTTTCTACAGAATTTTTCAAATCTATTTTGTTCATATCTTCTTTAAAAGTTTGAATTTTATTTTACAAAGAGACTTAATTAGAAACATTTTGTGACCATGTTGAAAAAGTTAAGCAGAAGTTACAACATGGGTAGTAACTAAAGGAAAAGTATTAAAGGAATTGACATTTAAAATAAGAATAGATTGCATCTTCCAAGATCCTCAATGAAAAAGAAATGAAAAGAAGCTTAAAAATATGTTATTGTATGATGAAAAGAAACAACAGATTCTCTCAAGTCTGAAAAACCATTCTGTTTCAGCACATAAGACAGAGAATGAGCTATGTCATACAATGCATTACTTTAGGTCACGTGGCTTCACAGAGCAGTGATAAATCTCTTTCCAAACAGGTTCAGGTTAAATTGAGTGTCCCCTTAATGAAGTCCTTCCTCAGGTCAATGGGACACTATGGAACATGGCAGAACACAAGAGGGGCTTTGTCCATTGACTCATAAAGACATGTAATCAGACTGATCCACAGAGTTGAGCACATCTTCCAGAGTTCAAAGCAATTTCAAGCTGGCCAAGAAGTGTTAGAGGATTCATACACTCAAAAGGAAAGAAAGTCTGAATATGTAATCAACAGCACTTATGGATGCAATATTCAGTTTGCTGTCTGGACCCCAAAGAGAGGGTTCCTTTGTCATTCTACAATATCAAAAGTAATATGAACTATATAGCAGCTTCAACATTCTTCCATCCAAGCCCGGCCAATTGTCTACTTAGCAAGATTCAATCAACTTGTCTATAATTCTCAATCCAAGACAAATTGTCTTCTGCTCTGAACCCTGACATGCAATGATAGGGACACATAGCTATCACCCTTAGGAACATGAATAAACAGAAAACACAAAGAATTCCCTGGATTTCAGTGCAGTTTTTTTTCTTTTTATTCTTTGGGGGCCTCCCACCCAGCTCCCAAATAAACATACAGAGACTTATTTATGAATGCCTGGCCTTAGGTTGGCTTGTTTCTAGCCAGCTTTTCTAACTTAAATTATCCTGTTTCTCTTTAACTATGTTTTGCCTCTGGGATTTTTACCTTTCTTTATTCTATATGTCTTTCTTTCCTTCTTACTCCATGGCTGGTTTTGTGGCTGGGTGGCTGGCCACCAGAATCCTCCTCTCCCCTCCTCTTTACCCATGGGACTTCTTCTTCCTTAGCCTAAATTTCTCCTATTTATTCTCTCTACCTGCCAGTCCTGCTTATCTCTCTCCCCTGCCTAGTCATTGGCCATTTATCTCTGTTAAACTAATCAGATGTTTTAGGCAGGCTGCATAACACAGCTTAACAGAGTTAAACAAATGCAACTTAAAAGAATGCAACACATTTTTGCATCATTAAATAAATATTCCACAGTATAGATGAGTGTAACACATCTTAAACTAATATTCCACAGCACTTCAGAAGTTCTAAAATTATACTGACAATTTTCACAAAGGTCTGATAGGCCAGAAAATGTCCTGTCTAGGTTGCAACTCTTTTTCCTAGGAGTTTTCTCTTTTCTAAGTTTTCTTTGTGGCCTTTGATGACTCTTTAAAATATCTTTGTTTATTTTACTATATGTATGTGAGTATTTTGCTTGCATGTATGTATGTGTGCCTTGTGTGTGCCTATGGGTGGTTGTGAGCTACCATGTGAGTTCTGCTAACTGATTCTAGGTCATCTGCAAGAGTAGCAAGTGCTTTTAACTACCTAGGCATTTCTCCAGTTCCTTTGGTGACACTTGTAATATTTCCTACCCCTGTTCCTCTTAACACCCTCCTTTTTCTCATCTCCCCATTATTTCTTGGTTTCATTTGAATCAGAACTGGCACTATGCTTGCAGCTTCCAAGAAACTTAGGAACCAAGGCCACGTTTTGTTCTTTAAAATACATATTGAATTTTTGTCCATGCTTATGACTTTTTTTCAGCATTAGGCTCTAAAATCTTTAGCAGTCTTTTCGATGCCTGACTCAGTTATGAACACAGCACTCACATCCAGAATTCTTTTTAAATTTATTTCCTAATTTTACTTGATTTATTATTTCATTTCTGCATCATGTTTTTTTTTTTCTCTCTCCCTCCTTCTCTTTCACCACATGTACAAGCCTTAGAACAGACTGAAGTGGGAGAGTCATGGCTTTCAACTATTCTCTTAACTGTTTTATTCATATGGAAGTGTTTACTGTGTCCCACCTTAATCCATGTAAAAGGTTTTAGTAACAAGGACAAACAACATTGTCTTTGACATGATCTTTGTTTCAGGCCATTTTAATCAGCTTTGGTTGCCTGCCATCATCTTCCTTCCAATCCCACAAGTTCCTCTATCACAAGATTATATTTTGTTTGTCACAGCTTTCCATTGACTTTGCCAATGGTCATGGGATAACAAGAGGTTGACCAAAGAATATCCTGGATTCTCACCCACATTGCATAATTGCATAGTGGCAACCCACTTCCCATTGTTACCAGTCTCTGCTTGTCTGTTCGGTAGTAAGAGGAATTAAAAATGGCAAGGAAGGCGTCTCCACTTCTATGTTGAAGCAACTTTGGCTTCATCGCTTTGTGGTATGATTTCTCTTCTATGAGTACTAATTCGAAGGTTATGGGTAGAAAAATAAATATTTTGTCATATCCTGAATCCTTCATTCACTAGGTTAATATAAGTATATCAATGTTATAATTCTTCTAAGAACTTTGACCTTATTTTCTTTTTCTCTAAACCAGTGCTTTCTTTCTAACTTTGTGATTGTTGTTCATTTCAACTGGCCAAAAATAAACCAACAAAACCAAAAGTAACATTCATTATTCTTTATAAATCTTTTCTTCAATTTGTTTCCCCTAAAATCCATGATGGTCAACCAGATATAGATGCAATATTGCTATTAGGAAAGTTCATATTTTTACTAGTTTCTTTTTCAATATTTTATCTTGAGATTACAATAACATCATTTCTCTCTTCCCTTTACTCATTTGAAACCCTCCCATTTATTCTTTCTTTCTCTTGCACAAATGTATGACCTCTTTTCAATAATTGTTATTGCATTCATGTATACATATTCATCTTTGTTTAGAGTTGAGGTCTAGTGGTCTATTTTATGAAGGACATCTCTGTATAGGGTTATAATATATTATATCCACTACTATCTAAACTCTATTATGTAGATCATAGGAGGGAGAAAATATCATCATAATCACCATCATTATCATCCCCATCATTGCAATAACACACACACACACACACACACACACACACACACACACACACACACACAACACAAACACACACATTCGTTTCCCACTATTTAGTCATAAATGTCATAAGGATTTTTCACTGACTTATCAATATGATGTGACTGAGAGGTTACAAACAGCAAGAGTAGGTGGGACAGCATTCATGCAATTCTCACATATATTGTGCACCCACCTGGGACTTGTCTCACATCTATCATTCACAGTTAGTGGTAGAAAGTGGATGATTATGTTCTACAAGATATTCATATCATACCCAACAGGCAGCCTTGATCCAAGTAACTGGCAGGGGTCAAGTAGAAGGGATAAAAACCTATCATAACCCACAGATTAATTCACAGCATCCCCCCTAGTTCATGGGATTAATCTATTTAATGGACCTCAAATCCACTGATCAGTGGAGAGGATATACTTCCCTGGAAGGATCCCACAACATGCAAAATTTCTTCTTTCATCCCAACTAGAGGGTAAAAAGATATTTACCAGTGTAATTGTGAACTGATGAATTGAAATTACTTAGAAATTCAAGATTTTCACAACATTTGCTTTGAGTGTATGTGAACCTCCAATGACAAACCCATCACCATTCTTCAGTGGTGGACATGAAGTCAGATAATATGTGCACTATGAGTCTAAAGCCATCTCATTATGGAACCTGTGATTTCATGGAAACTTCTGAATATTTTCTCAGTTTCAGAATTCAGAGTTGTAATATGTTATCTCTGAGGCAACTTCCAACATTGTTCCATTACTGTATAGAGAAAGGCTACCTTTCAAGTAGGAAGTAATGGCTCCATTTATGATCTCGAGTCTAAAGAGGAAATGGAGGGATTAGTTTGCTCAGAACAAAACAGAGAGGATGCAGAGAAATATACAGAATTACTTTATATCCACACTCAATTCATCTCTGTGGGTGCTCCAATTTTCAAACAAAACTGAGCCACAATAAAACTTGCTTTCATTTAGTTTATAGGATTCAGCTGTTGGGCCCAGAAGACTGGAATTCTAGTGAGTTACTGGAGATAGGCTGCAAGAAGATACCTAGCAAAACTATTAGAGATATTTGATTCAGGCTCTTGAAGAAAAAGGGTAAGAAATTGTCTTATTTAATGGAAAAGGTATGTCATTGGAGAACAACAGACTTATTAAATTTATCTTGCTAATGTTGACAAGTGATGTGGAAAGAGGCTCCTGAGAGGGGAAATTTTGTCTTAGTTTGAAAACAAACCCATTGAGAATTACATAAGATAAATCCTAGGTTTTATATATTTAAAAACTATCTACTTTGAGATTAGCACATTTAAAAGACTCAAATCAAAATTGTAGTTGAACACAGTTTTTTCCTATTACATATCTGTTGATATAATTGTGATTATGATATATTTGGAATCATATCTCCTTTGGTAGTATATGTTCTTTTAAAATAGACTCACTAATTAATTACACTTGTGGATAGTGTGGGGTACATTGTGATGTGTGTGTTGTGTGTGTGTTACCCAATTTTCCATCATGAGACAATTATTATGAATATTACACCATGCTTTAAGGAATAGCATTTCAGGGGGCATGCTGTGGTTTGTATTACAAAGTTTCTTATTATTTTATAGATAGTGTGTAGAGAAGAAGTATGGCTACAGTTATGCTGAGAGCCTTGAACAGGTAAGCATGGGCTTTATCACTGACAACATCCCCAGACAGAGTCAAACTTTTGATTTGAAGAATAAATTTTTGCTAGAGAATAGACATATTTCTGCTTAGACTTTGATACTAAATTTTGATGTCTACCTTTACATGAATGAAAAAGTAACAACAAAATAAACACCCCAGGAAGAAATCTTCCTGTTCTTTGAGACTATCAAACTATGTATTTGGTTAATGTGTTTTGTATTACAGAATATCCCTTTGTTTGTTAACCCCTTCTTTTTTTAATTTCTGTTAAGGGAGAGTGAGCTTGGACCACAGGAGTCTTAGAAGAAAGAAACACTTCCCAATGTTATATCCCTGAACACTCTGGCTGCTGTAGTTTTCTGAGCAGTGGAAGTTAAAAGGATTAGGAAGCAAGAATTCTCAACAGGCTAAGTACAGAGCACAAAACTGCTAACACATTTCTCTATCTGTGAAACACCTTCAGAACATTTATTTTAGCATTAAATAATACAAGACATTCTTCACTTTTGATATATAAGTCAGAGGAAAGGGGATCAGGGTGATGTCTTGGTCGGATGTAATCTCTGGGATTCTTTATCAAACTGAAAAGAAATGTCTTTCTAGCCAGGAAAACTCTAAAGTGTACTCTGCCAGGGGAATCCTCATTTGAGTTAAATCTTGGGCAATGATGGATTGGAATTAAAGCAATAGTTTTGCTTTGGTCAAAGTGTGAGTCCCAAGATGCACAAACAATAAACCCAATAGTGTCAGGTGGCGTTCTGTGCAGAACAGAGAAAACATTCCAGAGTTTTCCCTGGAGTTTCACTAAATGTTCCTGAGAGGGCAATACCACTATTCAGTATGCCTTCATTCCTTAGTTAAAAACACATGGGGTAAGAATTTTGAGCAAAGCTTCTGGTGACAGAATATGTAGCAATGAGAGAGGGTGAATGGAAGTAAAAATATTCAGTTTAAGTGGAGTTTTGTCTTTAGTTGGGTCTAAGCCTGTGTGTAGACTTTCTTTCCTATGTGTCCTATAAAATGGCCCTGGCTGAGACGTTTGTTTGTTTTTGGTAATGATTAAAAATAGTAATGCATCTGAAAAATACCTTGGAAGTGGTAAGGTAAGTGATTGTGATATATTTTTGTTTATTAACTTGCTGTGTAATAACATATGGAGTTCATAGATGGAGAACTGGAGACAGGAGGCACCAAATAAGGTAGCTTAGGATTACAAAGATGCAAAGAAAGGTCAGATAAAACTGAAAACTTCTCTCATGGTAAGCTTTTTATACAAACTCTGGGACAGAGAAGATAGTACTTAGGATTAATGACTTTCAAAACATGGTTTGTGAAAGAGCTGCCATAGAATACGTGGCCACTTGTTAAAAAATGAAAATGCAAGGTCCTCAGTCAAGCAATTAAATCACATTCATTACAAGGAACCTAAATGTTTCCTTCAGATTCTTTCTCCCTCTTCCTCCCTCCCTCCATTTCCACCTTCTCACCTTTCCAAATTACCCAGTGATTCAAAAGCATGCTAAAATTTACAAAATTTCTTCTTCTGCAGACTGCAATAAGATGAATGTGTCAGCCCAATGGGCTCTTATTATTTAATATTTATATTTCTACACTTAAGAGTTGTATCAACCACCTTGGTCCCCCTACTTTTTAAATGAAGGTTAACATTACTACTACTCATGAAACCATGATATTCAAGGTGAAAAAAACAAACAAACAAAAAACATATGGCCTTAAATTGTATCTACATTATGAGCCATGCACTTACACACAGTGTCCAACAGAGGGCAGTGGGTAACCCTCTTGCTGCTTCTGCTTACCCCCAGGGAAGAGGTATCCTGGAGTGAATTTTCTTAAGTGATAGATTCCTTCGGGGCACTTGTCAATGCATATGGGAAACACCGTGTAACTTTAAAATATTGTTTTTATTTATTTTGTGGAGAAAAATTCAGTCTTCCTTGTGGGTAAAAGATTCAGCCTTCCTAGACATTTTAAAACTATGTTTGACATATAAAAAGTGCCTGTGACTCTGTTGATTATTCAGTGAATTCTGCTGCAGTCTAGCATATGCCTTCCAATATGCTACTGTACAGAACCGAGGCCTTGTTCCATTTCTTTTTCCATTTACGTGTTTGGTAGACTATGGGGAAGGAAGAATAAACAGCAGAAATAAAACACAAAAATAGTTCAAATATATCATCTTCACTCTGCCTCCAAGCAGAGCCTTGGGAAACCACTTATTGTTCCTAAACTTCAGATTCCTTCTTAGTTGAACTCAAGGCAAACTGAAACACTCCAAAGTCATCTATAAATGGCTATTTTATTGTTATCTTTGCAGAAGGAAGAGACTCCAGCTTCTCTTCTGCCATCCTCTCATCACTGGACTAATTCAATGTGACAAACTTCCTGAGGATGCCCACTTTGAACAAGGACAGATGTACCAATGTCCAATATTCCCATCCCTCCAGCAAGAACTGAAGGATTTCTTATGGGTACTTCACTGTCAGGCTACTAATGACATCAGCCACAATCTGGTGAGACAGTATTGGACACTATGCATGTATTCTTAACCAAATGATCTGCAAAAAAGAAACGATGATTCATTTTTTTTACATATGGATCGGGATGTAATGAGACTATGAAGGCAATTTCCTTCTGGTACAGCACAGACTTTCCTTCTCCTAGATTTCAAATATTTCTCCATCAAGAGTCCTTCTTTTTCACTGCCTGCTATTTAAAATAACACAGTAGATCATAACTCTCCTGGTCACTCAGTCAGGATATGTGTTAATCGTCTTCGGACATGACTTCTTATCGCTCTTCTGGAACCACTAGTTTTGTTCCTAACTTCATATTTTACAGTTTTGGTCTTTCATACTCAAACTTTAACTTCTACCCTAGGATCTGAAAGGTTTAATTCTTTCAAACTTGGATTGGAAAAGTAAATCATTTTTACAAGTCTAGACAGGCATTCCCTTGTTTATCCATGCTAATTCTCTTAGGATCTTTCCAAATTGCGTATTTATATTTGATCACACTACTGTTTGCAATTGGGGTCATGGTTCCTCCTGTTTATCCACATATTCTGGGCTCCCAGCAGTCTCAACAGTTTTGCAACTTTGTGCACCATACTATGTTTGCTGCATGTGTATCTGTTGACCATATTCCTCTGCTTGAGATGTTGCTTATCCCCTGGCAGGTACCAGTGTGGACTCATGACTTTGTTCCATCCTCCATGGCATTTTGCTAAGCTCCAGTTCCCACTGCCTGTGCCACCACACAGTATCTTCTGCTTGTTAAAAAACGTTTGCTCCCCTATGTGCTGCATCTTCATGGGAGTCCGGGATGAGTCTTGTCTGCTTTTAATTTCTAACAAACAGTGTGATGCTAACAGTTAGGACAAGTACTTACTAAATGTTTATTGAAGGAGTAAATAGATAAATGAGCGAACAGCTTATCAGTGTGTGTTGGGATAAGGTAGGTGAAGGGCCAAGTCTTCATGCAAGGCTTGTATTACATCAAGGGCCGGGCAAGTTATTTGATACAGACAGCCTGTTCAGGCAATTGAGCCATGTCAAGTTTAATGGATGAGTTACATCCTATCTCAGTTTTTCCTTGACTGTTATTCTGAAGAAACTGGAGTCTATTTCCGGAATATATCAATTGGTTTTGGTTCTCTCTTCATGGCTATGAAAACCACACATGGTCAAAAAGGGCACCAAGACATTCATATGAATTCATTCAGAGCTGTATTATTGTGCCTTCCGAGGAGACCTTGGGGATATTACTTGTGATGTTTAATTCACAAAGCCCTGCTTAGAAAAGCCAGCCTGGGAGATTGGGGTTCATAACTTATTTGTTCCTCTAAAGAACACTCATTTTACTACTTCAATAAAAAAAGGAAAATAAAAAAAGAATACCAAAGGGTTCTGTTAAATGGCAAAGAAAAGTGCTGCTTTAGTTATGACTTCTTTTAGCTGAAAACACAAGGACCTGGCAGCCAGGGCTTAATCAAACAAAGGTTTATTTCCTCACACAATTGAAATCCAAAGGGAGGCGGACTGGGGTTAGTACTGCCATCTGCCAAGTTACGAACCACTCTGGTTGCTTCTTCTCTCTCTCTGTGTGTGTGTCGTTTCAGTAGTTAGTGAATGTAAAGTACCTGTTTTACCTGTAGGCATTATTTCTGTAACACAAACAAAAAGGAAGTGTATGAAGGGAGGCAGCAAAGCCTAGGGCGGTTGAATCTTTCTTTAGCTTTAACTGCTCGTCATCCCCTCTCATTGGTCACAGAGACCCATAGGCACCTGCAAGAAACAGTTTTTGAGCCCGCATCGTCTGTAAACACATCTGTCCTTTTAACAGAAGAGGTAGTAGACTTTGGCTTTGACAAGTCTGATACAACTGAGCAACTAGGAAGAAACATGAAATTATGCCAGGTGGTGGTGGCTCACACTTTTAAAACCAGCACTCGGGAGCAGAGGTGGGTAGAACACTGTGAGTTTAAGGCCAGCCGGGTCTACAAAGCGAGTTCCGGGACAGCTAGAGCTGGGTAACAACAGCCCAGAGAAATCCTATCTTGTAAAACAAATCAAACAAACAAACAAAAAGAGAAAGAAAGAATGAAAGAAAGAAAGAAAGAAAGAAAGAAAGAAAGGAAGGAAGGAAGGAAGGAAGGAAGGAAGGAAGGAAGAAAGAAAGAAAGAAAGAAAGAAAGAAAGAAAGATGAACGTATAACATCACTATTACCTAAAACAAATTTCCTGTTTGAGATGATACAGGTAAAGTCAGTGAAAGAAATACCTAAGAACTCCACACGGACCAATGCAAGGGCTTGTTCTTGCCTGTGGAAAGATTCCTGCACAGCGAGTGACATTGACTCCTCCTCCACTGGAGGCATGGTCAGGTCTCTAGAGATTGTAGCCAGGCCTGATATTTAGAATCTCTTAAAGTTTAGATTTCTGTCTCATTTTGACAAGTTAATATACTTTCCACCCCAAACATTTTTGTTTTGTTTTTAAATTATTTATTTATTTATTTATTTTTATGTGCATTGGTGTTTGCATGCATGTATATCTGTGTATTTCAGATCCCCTGAACAGTAATTATAGACAGTTGCCATCTGACTTGTGCATCCTGGAAATTGAACCTGAGCCCTCTGGGAAAACAGGCAGTGCTCTTGGCCACCGAGCCATCTCTCCAATTCTGCTAATATCCTTTCTAACCTTCCAGATGGCTAAGTATTCTAAAACACATAAAATGACAGGCTCATTAGGATGGTTTCTATTTTTCCTCGTCATTTGATCCTACATTTGTCCCAGGCTCATTTCTAATGATGGTTCAGCTCACACTTCACCTCTGGCCATCACTCTTAGAACTACTTTCCCTACTCTGCTTCCTGGATCTCAGAATAACAGTTTCACTTGCCCAAACCATGATTTTTCTCCCTGCACCTTCTTTCCTCTAAATCATCCTCTAATTCTAGTAAAGAAAACACATCTTTCAGGAAGATTCCAGCATTTTAGATTGCAAAGTCTCCCTGAGTCCTCTTGAGGGCTTTCCTTCTTGTGCATTTGCATAGATGCCTCCCAATCCTGCTACTGGGTCTGCATCTCGCTCGATAAGGAGCATAGTTCCTCAAACTAAGGAAATATTCATGCATTTTCGTAAGTGTAGCATCCTTTGTGTGGTACTATGGCTGGCAAATAGCCACAGAGTGGGAATTTTCTTCATCAAGGTAAATGTGTCTTTTATTTGTCTCTTCCTTGCTTGCTGGATAGAATTTGGAGAAAGTAGTGGGAGATCAGCACTGAGAGAACGGTGACTCTTTCCCAGTCATGACATTGTCTCTCAATCTATTTTGTCACTGAACAAGGACAGGTACCCCCCCACACACATACATCACTTGCATTATGTGGCTTCTTTTCTGACTTTTTGATCTTTTTCATGAAGAAAATTTATATTTTCTTAAGTTAATATTAAAATATTAAGAAATGCCTTAATATTTATAGGAGCCACAGCTCTGCCAACCCAAAGCACTTAGTGAAACAGAATCTGATTCCTTTCCTTTCCCTTCCCTTCCCTTCTCTTCCCTTCCCTTCCCCTTATTTCCCCTCCCCTCCCTTTCTTTTCCTTCCCTTCCCTTCATCCTCCTCTCCTCTCCTCTCCTCTCCTCTCCTCTCCTCTCCTCTCCTCTCCTCTCTTCTTATCTTCTCCCCTACCATGTGGAGAGTGATTGTCACTGTAATTTGCCACAGGCTGAGCCTTCTGTAACTGCTTAGGGATGCTCTCTGAGAAACACTAATAATTTTGTGTTTACATGGTACTTGCATATATGAGGGACTTGAGGTGTAGCTCCGTGGTAAAGCACTTGCCTAGCATGTGGGATGCAATAGGTTCATCATTTCTGTGTCCCATCTTCAATAACCAGTGCCCCAAACCCCTCCATTGCCAGTTTTAAAGCTTACACTAGTCTGGGTTAGTTTTAAGTTAGTCATTACAGTCTGGATTAAATGATGGCAAAGTAGAAGTTTCTTTTATTTGTCCCTGAAATGATTGTGCTTGATGCTTTCAGAAATCAGCATGGTAATAAATGCTAAGGATTGTAAACATGCTTTTACACCTAGTTGTTCACACCTAGAAATCCATCTTAAGTTCCTCATCCTGAATGCAAAGTGGTTTATGATTAAGAAGATAGCAAATTTTCTCAAACACCACATCCTTCTCAGCTCTTATTTTATACTTATCATTTACTCGAATATTTAGCATAAAGCAGCCAATTACACAAGGAAGAGAAAAAAATTTGTTAGTATACATATAAATATAAAATTTTTCATGGATGTGATTAATGGTATTTCATAAAGTTTAAGATACAGAAGATTTGTAAAACCATAAAAAGCAAGTATGACACAAAGTTAAACAAAGGACATAAGTATGGGAACATACTAAGCACAAGCATATATTTTATTACTCTAGAGAAATACTCTAAAATGATGCTAGAAAAGGTGGAATATTTTTCTCATGCTTTCCTATCATGACCAAAACACTTCATCATGCGAATATATGCTGCTTTATTTAATAGAGTAAAAAAAGTCCCTACCATATCTCATTTAAATTATTTGTTTGTGGGCTTTTAAATTATATCATCTATGACTTTAAGAACCACTAAACTATCAACATTTTCATAAATCTTTTTGGTCTTGAAGGCAGTGAATATTTAGTACCCAAAGCCAAGGGCAGAGCTGACAAATTGTGCTATAGCTGAATGCTACTTGTGCTTTATTGTTGATGAAAGTTGCTGTTCCTAGGTTTTCCCCACACTTGTTAAGTCAGAATTTGATGAAGACTAGAAAGAATGCACAGAGTGTTTGGGTGTTGTCCTTTTACTCGATTTAAATAATCAAAGAATATGCTCCTCATTTTCATGTTTTCTGATCTAATATTTGACTGAACCCACCAGGATTCTTCTAAGCTTCTGTAGTTAGTTTCCTCTTCTTTATAACAGCCATTTTCAAAAACAATATTCTTATTTAGTCTTTGAAAATTTTATACAATGTATTTTGATCATGTTATTTCCCCATCTCCAGCTCCTCTGAGATCCTCCCTTACCTTGATACCCACCTAACATCATATTCTTTCTCTCTCTCTTTAAAAGCAAACCTCAAAAACTATGGAGTATATTTTGTGTTGGTGAACTACTCCTGCATGTGGCCTGCTCTTTAACAGATATTTCTTGCTTTTACTTCCTTACCCAACTTGTATTTTCTCCCATTCTTCTTCCATCTTTTCTTCCTTCTTCTCTCTTCCCCACCTCCCTCTACTTTTCAACTTTCCATTACAGATAAAATACAGGTTATCATACATGCCCCTCCTGTACTATTGAGTTACACAAACCCATATTAAATCAGCTTTTATTCCACTCGAACAATCCTTTACACACTGACCTCAAACCACCATCTGCTCTATGGTTCTCCCTATTGAATTTCTTTCAAAGTGTCCAGGGGACCCCCCCTCCCCCCGTTTATGTGAGCTCTTTCTTCCATGTTTTCCACACTCAATTCCTCTACATTATTTAATTCTTAAGGAATTTGAAAAAACTCTTTACCTTCTAAATGAAGTTCATTGCCCCTACCATAATTTCCCCTAGGTCTTTTTCTCCACAGCACTGATTACACTGTGACTATCAATGCACTTTTGTACTTTCCACTAAAAGGAAGCAAGCAAGTCAGTCCTGGGCATCATGTCTGCCTAGTTAATTATGCATGTAGTTACAGAGCAAATAAGCGTAGTATATAATAACACTAGTAAGAATGGATGGATATCACAACCTGCTTTTTATAAAAATGTTTTTAGGTAAATTAATCATCTGACTTTTTACTGGACTCCAAAGTAAGCATCATTAACTATTCTATGATATTTTTTATTACTTGTTCAAGTGGGTTTTCTGTTTTTCAAATATTGAAATAGAATCATATCTAATAATGTACATTATTTTCATCAAAGTCTGCAAGAATAGGTTTTTATCTGGTTCTTTACTTGGAAAAAAAGAGGGAGTTTCAAAAGCAAGTGATAAGGGTAAAACACAAGAATACAATAGAACAAATACTTAATCCGAACATTTCTCCAGAAATGTCTATATTTGATCATTGACCAGGTCTCAGTTATAGTAGAACACTATGGAGAAACATCTCTTAAACTAAAAAGAGAAAAAAAGATATGCAAATATCTTTATTAATTGTCTCAAATCCTGTACCAATAGTTCCAAAGAGGAATGCATATAAAAAATTTAAAGTAAGTTTTGAATTTCTTGTCATACAGGTCTTTCACTTTGTTAGAGTTACCCCAAGATATTTTATATTATTTGTGGCTATTGTGAAGGGTGTTTTTCCCCTGATTTCTTTCTCAGCCTGTTTATCATCTATGTATAAGAGGGATACTGACATTTTATTTAATATTATATGCAGCCACAACATTAAAGGTGTTTATTAGCTTTAGGAATTTCCTGGCAGAATTTTGGGGCCACTTAGGTATACTAGCATATCATCAGCAAATACTGATATTTTGACTTCTGCCTTTCAAGTTTGTATCCCCTTGAGCTCTTTTAGTTGTCATAATGTTCTAGCTAGAAGTGCAAGTACTATATTGAATAAATATGAAGAGAGTGAACAATTTTGTCTTGTTCTTAATTTTAAGTTTTTGAAGAAAGAAATTGGACAAGTTATCAGAAGATGGAAAGATCTCTCATGCACATGGATTGGTAGAATTAATGGTAAAAATGACCATTGTATCAAAAGTAATCAACAGATTCAAAGCAATCTCCATCAAAATTCTAACACAGTTCTTTACAAACCTTGAAAGAGAAATACTCAACTTCATATGAAAAACAAAACCCTAAGGATAGCTAAAAAATTCTGTATAAAAAAAAAAAAAACTTCTTAAGGTATAGTCATCCCCTATTTCAAGCTCTAGTAGAGAGCTATAGTAATTAAAATAGTATAATATTGACATAAAAACAGACAGGTTAATCAATGAAGTGGAATAAAAGACCCAGACATGAATCTACACACCTATAGACACCTGATTTTTGGCAAGCCAAAATTATACAATGGAAACAAGAAAGCATCTTAAATAAATGGTGCTATTATGGCTGGATGTTGGCATGTAGAAGAAAGCAAATAGACCCATACCCATCACCTTGCACAAAACTGAAGTCCAAGTGGATAAAAGACCTCAATATAAATCTTGTTACACTGAACTTGATTGAAAAGGTAGTGGGAAATAGCCTTGAACACATTTGCCTGAAGAGAATACCAGTAGTATAGATGATAATTAATAAATGTGGCCTTATGAAACTTAAAAGATTCTATAAGGCAAAGGACACATCAATATGACAAAATGGCAGTCTACAGAATGGAAAAAGACCTTCACTGACCCCATATCTGACTGAGGACTGCTTTCCAAAATATATAATGAACTCAAGAAACTAGACATCAAAAAAAATCAAATAATCCAATTAAAAGGGGGGTACAGATCTAAGCATAGAATTCTCAAGAGAAGAATCTCAAATGGCTGAAAAGCACTTAAATAAATATTCAACATCATTAGACATCAGGTAAATGCAAATCCAATTGACAGTGAGATTCCATTTTACATCTGTCAGAATGGCTAGGATCAAAACCACAAATGACAGCTTATACTGGAGAGGATGAGGAACAAAGCGAACATTTCTCTGTTGCTGGTTGGAGTGCAAACTTGTGCAGCCACTTTGGAAATCAGTACAGAGATCTCTCAGAAAATTGAGAATCAATCTACCTCAAGACACAGATATACCACTCTTGGATATATACCCCAAGGGCACTTGCTCACCTATGCTCATAGCAGCTATGTTCATAATAGCCAGAACCTGGAAACAACCTACATACCAGTCAACTGAAGAATGGATAAGACAATGTGGTACATTTACACAGTATTATTCATCTGTTGAAAACAATGGTATCAGGAACTTTGAAGGCAAATGGGTGGAGCAAGAAAACATCATCTTGAGTGAGGTTAACCAGACCAAGAAAGACAAACATGGTATATGCTCAAACTTGGACATTAAAGGATACAGTAAAGGATAACCATGCTACAATCCACAGACTCAGAGAGACTAGGTAACAAGGAGGAACATATGGTTCTCCCTGAGAAGGGAAAATTAAAGAGATCTTGTGGGTGGACTGGGGGCAGGTAGGGATGGGAAATTGAGGAGTTGGGTTGGGGAAGAATAGAGGAGAATACTGAAAGAGATTATTAGAAGGCATTTCAGGTTCATGTAAGAACCTGGGGCAAAGGAAACTCCCAAGAATCTACAAGGATGACTCCAGTTAAGACTCCTAGCAATAGGGGATATGTAACCTGAACTGGACATCTCCTGTAACCAGGCAAGGCTTCCAGTGGAAGGACTGGGACACAAACCCAGCCACATAACCATCAATCTACAGTCTGTCTTGCCTATGGAATATGCTGGGGTAGGGATGGCACAAAAACTGGGGGAGTAGCTGATGAATGACTGATCCAGCCGGGGAGCCAAGCAACCATAGTGAGCCTACCTCTGACACTGCCTGGAATGCCAAAGGCTGGATGGCCCAGAGTCCTAGGATAGAACCAAACACAACTGGAAAAAATCATGTCAATGTAATGATGCCTAACAATATCCTGCTATATTTATAGATTGGTACCTAGCTCAATTGTCATCAGGGTGCCCTCATCAATTAACTGATGGCAACAAATACAGAGACCCACAGGCAAATATTTGACCAAGCTCAGGGAATCCTGCTGAAGAGAGGGAGGAAGGATTTTATGAGCCAGAGGAGTCAAGGACATTGCAAGGAAACCCAGAGAAACAATTAACCTTGCTTCATTGGAGATCACAGAGTCTGAACCAACAATCAGGGAGCCTGCATGATACTGACCTAGACCCTGTGCATATATGTGACAGTTTTGTAGCTTGATCTACCTTTGGGAGCAAGAACTGTGTCTCATGTTTTGCCTGGATTTTTGGAAATCTATTACTCACACTGGATTGCCTTGCTCAGCCTTAATACAAAGGGAGGTGCTTAGTCCTACAGCAACTAGATATGCTAAGCTTTTTTCTTATTTGATACCCATAGAAGGCCTGTCCATTTCTGAACAGAAACAAAGGAGGAGTATGTTGGGGGGTGTCATGGCATATTAGTAGTAGTAGGAAATTGTGGGAGAGGATAGAGGGGAAACTGCATTTGGGATTTAAAATACATAAATAAGTTTAATTTTTAAAAAGTAGTTTTGATTCTTAGTTGGGGTCATCCTTGTGAATTCTTGTGAATTTTCCAAGTTCCAGGTTTCTTTTTAAGCCCATAATGGCTCCCTCCATCAAAGCTTCTTTACTGGCAGTGGAAACAGTATTTATCCCTAGTTCATGAACTGGCTTATTGGAGTCCATTCCCTATTTAGGGATACTCTTTCAGCCTAGATAAACAGGGGAGTGCCTAGGTCCTGTCCCAAATGATGTGACAGACTTTGATGAACCCTCATGGAAAGCTTCACCCTCCCTGAGGACTAAATGAGGGAGGGATGGAGAGATGGTGGGGGAAATAGGAGAATGGAAGGGAGACGGAACTGGGATAGGTATGTAAAATAAGACTATTTCTAATTTAAATAAAATATTAATAAAAAGTAGTTTTTATATGATGACAATAATTTTGGCCATTTATGGTTTTTTGTGGGTAATTCCATAATACTTAGAATCTCAAAATAAATAAGCACAAAAAACATCAGAATTGCTCAAGATGGAGACTCAGTGGTTCAGGAGATCTGTAGGCCATGATCTCCTTTGGGTAGCATATGATATTATGATTCATAAGAGTAGCAAAATGACAGCTATGGTTAGGGGTAACCACAACATGAGGAACTATATTGAAATGTTACAGCTGTAGGAAGGTTGAGAACCTCTGATATAGGGGGATAGAAACTTCTAGGCAAAGGAGTCAATTATCTTGATCATTAACAGCTGATTTTTTAAAAGGAGCAAAAGCAGGTGAACTTAGAAACCTCTACACTGAGCCAACACTGTGATGTAACAGATGTTACCTTCCCAAGAAAGCATAGTCCTCAAATAGCAAGGCAAAATAACCTATAAAGAAATGAAAAAAAAAACCCTGATACTCTTGAAATATTTATTTTTTTCTGCCTTTCAACCTCAGTGGCATTATTTAGGTATGATTCGCCTTACTTGACTGATGTATGTGATCCTAGGAATTTATAGGAGATATTTTGGCTAGGTATATAGAGGGACAAAGAAAAATATACAACCTGTAAGATGTATTGAAATTGCTTCATATAACCTTTCTTTTTCATAGAACTTCCAAAAATAACAGCAATTCCTACTTTGGAGGCTTCTGGTGAGCAGTTGTGGGGTTGAGTTGAGACAACCATGATTGGCACATGGCCCTATATATTCTTGCTTCACTGGGGAAAAACAAAACAAGTTTGAGATCAATATTTACACAAGAAGAGATTCCTAAATATTTGGGGGTTTTGTTGCAATAGGAGACCACATAACACAATTTTCTGGTTTGGACTTGCAAAAAGAATGTATCCCTAGATAATTTTAAAAAATCATATAAAAATTTAAGTTTTAAATGAGGGATTTTTTTTTACTGTACTCTTTTTATAGTGAATTTTTGGGAAATGAAGTTTCAAGACTCACAATCCCTGGAGATTCATCAAGATAGTTAAGAAAGGTCATAGAGAAAGGTTTCCTAAGACAATGTCTATAGAGAAATTAACCTTCTTAACAACGTTTTGCTTGAAAGCCAAGTAATTTGAAAGAATTCCAAGAATTTAAAACAGGCTATATGAGAAATCAAACTTACTTCTTCATATAAGACATGTTGATAGTATAGATAAAAAGTATCTGTAAGCCATCATGATATGCTTAGCAGTATGCTAGAACATAAGACATGCTCACTGACCTCGAAGAATGAATACTACATATTGATTAAGAAGAAGAGATATACAATGAGAAATAAAACCACATACAAACCATTAATATAGTCATGACATTTCCGGGTACAACTAACAGCCAGAAACTCTTTAGTCTTCAGATTAAACTTAAACCTTAACTGCTACAAAACTGTATGACAAGATTAGAGATGGAAATTGCGGTGTATCTAACAGACACTGAACAGAAAACAGCATAATCCATCTTACCTGAAAAGAGAACTAATGTTGGCAAATTGATAGAAATTTAAGCTTCAAATACCAGTTCTCATCAGGCTAGGATATAATTACTGTTTTGTTTGTTTCATTGTTTGTTTCAGTACTGGAGGATATCTGAAATATGTTTTCATCCTTCTTTTTACTGTCTTCTTTAAATTTGGAGACAGGCTTTCACTAAATTGACTAGGCTGATCTTAAACTTATTATCCTGTAGTCCAGGCAGTTTTGAGACTTATCATGTGCTTACTTCAGGCCTTCAGACCTCTACCTCCAAGTCCTGCAAGGTTAATCACTTATTAAAAATGAGAGGAGGGGCTGGAATAATAGTTAAGAGCCTGTGCTGTCTTGAAGAGGATCCAAGTTCATGTCTCACTGCTCATGTGTATGGGGGGGTTCACAATCACAAATAACCCCACCAGTTCCAGCAGATTGTACTCTCCTTTTGGGACTCTGTGGGCATTCATACACACATGTATTATACCCACATGTAAACACATATTTAAAATAAATCTTAATAAAAATGACTCAGTTTTCATTTGACTAGATTAGCTTAGTAACTAGATATAGATAGAGATATGGATAAGTGTTAGTTAATGAGAACATTATTGTCAATTTATATCTGTAATGAGAAAAAGACATTCTTCTCTTTTTCTATTCTTCATGGTACATTCAAACAACTAATATTAATTACCCTTGTTCTATGGTTTAAAAAATGTGTCTCAGGCAGAAAGTAGATGAAAAGGTCATTTATACAAAATTACATGGCTAGAATAAATAACCGGAAATTGAGTCTTTGATTCTAGATAGTAAATAAAATACTCTTTATACCATAACTAAAGGCATATCTGAACCATTATCCCACTAATGTCAAGGACATATATGAAGTACATTAACAGTGCTCATTAATTTCCACCTCTAAACTGACTTCTGAAATGCATTATTTCCATCAAAAGAAATTCCTGTGATTCAGAATTTTCCTTCATTGTACATCAGTTTCTTCGATTCAGGTCACCAGTCCTTATAATCTTATCTGTCTATGGTTTCTGTTATCTTACCCATCACCAGTTTCACCTTCCTTCCTTCCTTCCTTCCTTCCTTCCTTCCTTCCTTCCTTCCTTCCTTCTTTCTCTCCTTTCATTCTTTCTTTTTTATTTCTTGTGATTGAGGTCATTATTTTTCCCTCCTACCAAGCTAGGATTGGTATGCATTTCAATTTTTATAAAGGGTATATAATGAAACATAAAAAATAATATGGTTTTCCATTTAGGTGTGTTTAAGTCCCTTTTCTATTTTTTGTCATCTATCTTAGAAACATAATTTATCCACATTTGGATTCGCTAACTCCTGAGAGCTCCCTGGATCCCCAGAGGCTGGCATACTTGAACCCATAATTACTCCTTTGGAACACAAATCCATTCTAACCATGCATTTTGAATAAAAGAAGCACTGGTACATGATGTCTAATTATAAAATGGCATTCAAGATATGAAGATATTCAAGATATCTTTCTTTCCAAAACAAAACACAATTCCAAAGGTTGTGTTAATTGGCATATGTCTATTGTAATGACTGAGGCCTCTACCACTGCCTTCACTTTCAGACTTTCCCTTTACACTAGAGTCCCAGAGTAATCCAATCACCAAAATAGGAACCTGGTCTCATCACTTCTTCAATTTCTAAAACCCCTGTGATTTATCGCACTTTTAATCTTTAATTTCTGATAACATCACATCTTCAAAAGAAAAAAAAAAACCTAGGGACACTTTTTGTTTTTTCTTTGATGAAGGATTTAATTAGAAGGAATTAATTAAATAAAAAATAATAGAACCTATTTATTTTATACACACACACACACACACACACACACACACACACACACGTTCTTCTATCTCCATTGCTAGTACAGTTCAGAACAGTTTGTATCTCACTGACATTACAGCAGAAATTATTCTAGCCTTCTAGAATCCACTTCTGGTCTTGCCTCTTACATGTGTTTTTCTCTCATCACAATGTAAATTTTCCCTCTAAAATACAAACTTTATTTGCTCTGCTTGGAAACTTTATCTCTCAGTTCCCAGAAGATAAAGCTGGATTCTTCCCTGTAGAATATGAGGTGATTGGTGGAAGTCTCTGCTTAAGCTTTAATGTTATATCAGCCATGCAAGTGCCACAGCCCTGCTGCCCTGCATTGTTCTTGTTGTTGTGACTTGCTCTGCATTGTTTTCAGTGTTTAGGGCATATTATGTTGTAAGTTCCATGTCAATAATCTTTGGGTTTATTGCCATAATAATTCTAATAACATGTGGCCTTTTAAAAGTAATTACATGAGCAAATAATACCTGAAACCTATTCAAATGAATAAATGAAGGTAAAAGAATTATAAAGTAAAAGTTATAAGTGAAAACCAAAAGAAAATAAAAACATAAAAACAATGACAATGAAAATAAAATGTGATATAAATTAAAAATAACTACTTTTCACATTAATATTTTCTAAGTATTTTTTTTTTTTTGGTTTTTCGAGACAGGGTTTCTCTGTGTAGCTTTGGAGCCTATCCTGGCACTCTCTCTGGAGTCCGGGTTGGCCTCGACGTCACAGAGATCTGCCTTTGTCTGTCTCCCGAGTGCTGGGATTAAAGGCATGTGCCACCAACACCCGCCACATTAATATTTTTGTTTTGCAGTATTCCAGTATTCTATAGTTGTGAATACTTCTGCTCTTTACCTAGTATTAATGGTGTCAGATTTCAATGCAAGTGATCACATTGTTGGGAAAGAAATAAAATATCCAAAGCAATCCAGAGAAAACGTGTATTGGAAAAAAAAGAAAAAGAAAGAAAAGAAAAAAAAAAGAAATACCTAGTGTAGCTATTCAAACTTTACTCTTCTAAGGTATGACATCAGTTGTTAAAGATACGAAGATATTGAGTGTAGAAATAGACAAACAAAACACTTCTGCATGTGAAAATTACAACAGTGTTTCAGGAAGTTCTGGGCATAAAACAGTACAGCATTCATCTCTCACATATGCTCTGCTACCCTGCAGAGGATGTCTATTTCTGGCACATTTTAAGAAAACCTATAAATAAAATGTGTACAGACAAGTAAAAAAATGAATTATGAGAATTTTGGAAGAGGGCTAAGTGCTCTTCATTAATGAAGAGAAACCATAGATATGTAGTACTGTGTGATTTCAAAGATTGAAATATGGCATATTGAAAAATATTTTACTGTGGGTGAATTCAGAGGAGAAAGAAATTACTAATGAAGAGATGAGAAAAGGGAAAATACAGGACATTTAAACCCAACATAAGAGATATTTGGAGCACTAGGCTTCCCAATAATGAAACAGTACAGATAGTATAGTCCATAAACATCTGTCACAGCTGTCCTGGAGGATAAATAACGAGAAATAGGGTGAATAAAACTATTTCTAAGCAATTTTCCAACTCTTTCAATGAACATTTAACACATACTGTTAGTCAGTGCTTATATTTTTATAAACCATAAAAAATAATGTAATGGGCTTGTCTAATCTTATGGGGACATTATATATATGGAAGTTATTATTTAGTGCTATTTAGTACCATGGGATCAAGAACAGTGAATGATTAATTGTGTCTGATGGGTCATGGATCACGAGGTCTATGGTGTTTGAGTATATGGTCTTTGGAAATGAGGGGATTTTTAGACATGGCAGAGAGAAAGGAATTGTATGTGAGGAGACTAAGTACATAAAGTTAAATTGGGAAAGTTTATACATCTTTAAGAGAATTGTGAATTGATTGTTTTGGCTAGAAATTTAGATGAAGAATGAGCAAGAAAAGGAGATAAAAGATGTTCTACTTGCTAATCATGGATGCTGACCCCATTGGATTTATACAGAGAAGATTTTAAGAAAGGTAGTTACTGAATTAGATGTGAACATTAATAAGATAGTCCTTTAAATCTAAAGATGGATTAGAAAGTATAAAGACAGAGAATAAATAGTGAAAGATATCATAGGGCTCCAAGCATGAAGGATGATGATTGGAACTAAGTATCAATTGACAGAGAATGAGGACTATGAAGCCTGGGCGACTTTCTGAGCTGAGTTAGGAGGTTTGGCTGTGTGTAAGTGCATGCAGAAAGAGGAGCCATGGGACATCATCTCCTCCATTTGTATTGCTGAATGGTGCCTTTAGTAGACTTTCAACAACAAAACAGTTTTCCATGAGAAATGAGGAAAAATGAATTCATTTTCATACTTGTTGATTTGGAAATGCTGAAAGAAATTTGGTGGAGATTCACATGAAGAGGTAAGTGAGGGGAGGAAACATGAAATTCATGTTATGGCCCCATCAATACAGAGAGAACGGTGGGGTGGTTGGACAAAAGAGCGACTCAATGAAAATTTGTTCTCTAACAGAAGAAGATTCAATCTGGACTCTGATGGCTTCTCATCTTTAATGCATGGACAAAAGTTATAGAGTTGTAGTTAATAGAGAACATCCAATGGCAACCACAGGGTTTCTTCTACAACCTCAGAGTAAGGGTCTTTCTTTTTTTTCTCATTTTTTAATTTAAATTAGAAACAAGATTGCTTTACATGTCAATCCCAGTTCCCTCACCTTCCTCTCTTCCCCTGCCCCCCACTAACACCCTACCTATCCCATACCATTTCGGCTCCCCAGGGGGTGTGAGGCCTTCCATTGGGAGCGTGTCTTCAGAGTTTATCATATCCTTTGCAATAGGGCATAGGCCCTTTCCCTTGTGTCTAGGATGAGGGAGTATCCCTCTATGTGGAATGGGCTCCCAAAATGCATTCCTATACTAGGGATAATTACTGATCTACTACAAGAGGCCCCATAGATTTCTGAGGCCTCCTCACTGACACCCATGTTCATGGGATGCTGGTTTCCCAGCTATCAGTCCAGGGACCAAGAGCTCCCCCTTGGTCAGGTCAGCTGTTACTGTGGGTTTCACCAGCCTGGTCTGAATCCCTTTGTTCATCACTCCTTCTCTGCAACTGGATTCCAGTTCAGTTAAATGTTTTAGCTGTGGGTATCTACTTCCATCAGCTGTTGGATGAAGACTCTAGCTTGGAATATAAGTTAGTCATCAATCTCATTATCAGGGGAAGGCATTTAAGGTAGCCTCTTGACTATTGCTTAGATTATTAGTTGGTGTCATCCTTGTAGATCTCTGGACATTTCCCTAGTGCCTGATTTCTCTTTAAATCTATAATGGCTCCCTCTATTATGGTATCTCTTATCTTGCTCTCCTCTATTCTTCTCCTGTGTCAATCTTCCTGCTCCCTCATGTGCTCCTCTCTCCTCTTCTTCTCCCCTTCTCTTTCTCCTAACTCCCTCTCCCCTCACCCATGCTCCCAATTTGCTCAGGAGATCTTGTCCCTTTCCCCTTCTCCAGGGGACCATGTATGTCTCTCTCAGGGTCCTCCTTGTTTCCTAGCTTCTCTGTCAGTGTGGATAATCCTTTGCTCTATGTGTAAAATCCTTATATGAGTGAGTGCATACCATCTTTGTCTTTTTATGACTGGGTTACCTCACTCAGAATGGTTTCTTGTAGTTCCATTCATTTGCCTTCAAATTTCAAGATTCCATTGTTTTTTTCCCCTGCCGAGTAGTACTCCATTGTGTAAATGTACCACATTTTCTCTATCCATTTTTCAGTTGAGGAACATCTAGTTTCTGGTGCTTCCAGGTTCTGGCTATTACAAATAGTGCTGCTATGAACATCGTTGAACAGATGTCCTTGTATGAATGTGCAACTTTTGGGTATATGCCTGGGAGTGGAATTGCTGGATCTTGCAGTAGACTGATTCCAATTTTCCTTTGGAATCACCATACTGATTTCCAAAGTGGCTGTACAAGTTGGCACTCCTACCAGCAGTGGAGGAGTGTTCCCCTTTCTCCCCATCCTCTCCGGCATAAGTTATCATGGGTATTTTTTATTTTAGCCATTCTGACAGGAGTGAGATGGTATCTCAGAGTTGTTCTTATTTGCATTTCCATGATGACTAAGGATGTTGAGCACTTTCTTATGTGTCTTTCAGCCATTTTAGATTCCTCTATTGAGAATTCTCTGCTTTAGTTCTGTAAGCCATGTTTTAATGGGATTATTTGGTATTTTGGAAACTAACTTCTTGAGTTGTTTGTAAATTTTGGAGATCAGCCCTCTGTCAGATGCGGGGTTGGTGAATATCTTTTCCCATTATGTAGGCTGCAATTTTGTCTTGCTGACTGTGTCCTTTGCCTTACTGAAGCTTCTCAGAGTCAGGAGGTCCCATTTATTAATTACGCATCTCTGTGTCTGTGCTAGAAGTGTAATGTTCAGGAAGTTGTCTCCTGTACCAATTCATTCAAGGGTACATCCCACTTTCTCTTCTAAGAAATTCAGTGTAGCTGGATTTATGTTGAGGTCTTTGATCCATTTGGACTTAGACAACAATCTATCTTCAGTCTTCTACATGCCAGCATCCAGTTATGCCAGCACAATTTGTTGAAGATGCTTTCTTTATTCCATTGTATATCTTTAGCTTCTTTGTCAGCAATCAGGTGTTCATAGGTATGTGGATTAATATCAGGGTTTTCAATTTGATTCCATTGGTGTTCCTGTCTGTTTTTGTGCCAATACCAAGCTGTTTTCAGGACTATAGCTCTATAGTAGAGCTTGAAGTCAGGAATGGTGATGCCTCCTGAAGTTCCTTTATTGTACAGGTTGTCTATCCTGAGGCTTTTGTTTCTCTGTATAATGTTGAGTGTTCTCTCAAGGTCTGTGAAGAATTGTGCTGGGATTTTGATGGGGATTGCATTGAATCTGTAGATTGCTTTTGCAAGACTGCCATTTTTACCATGTTGATTCTACCTATCCAAGAGCATGGGAGATCTTTCCATTTTCTAGTATCTCTTTTTAATTTATTTCTTTAAAGACTCAAATTTCTTGCTATACAGGTCTTTCACTTGTTTGGTTAGTGTTATCCCAAGATATTTTATGTTGTTTGTGGCTATTGTAAAGGGTGATGTTTCTCTATTTCTTTCTCAGCAGGGGACTTTCTTAATTGCTCAAAAATTGTTTTGAGTCATAGCCACATAAAACATAAATGTAGATTTACTTGGGGAATGGAAAAAGGTGAATGTTGGATACAATGAAAAGTAACTAGTAAACATGGTGGAATATTAGATAAAATGTTGACTGACTTTTTGTGATCATGAGGATAACTCTTATTTAAGCAGCTTTCTGAGAAAAAAATGCTAAGCCAGCAAGGTGTAATGATACACATGTGAAGTTCCCACATTTGGGAGGCTGAGATGAGCGGACCCAGGGTACCTCTAACTACATATTAAGATCCTGTCTTTAAAATGAAGAGAAATAAGACACATATGGAGGAAAGGAGGGAAGGTGAGAGGGTTGGAGGGAGGGAGGGAGGGAGGGAGGAAGAGAGGGAGGGAGGAAGAAATAAGAAAATTGAAAGCAACTGTGCTCATACATCCCATCACAATCTCTGTTATAAGCTGACCAAAATCCTATCCAGTAAGATTGGATCTTTGTTTATAAGTATTTGGGGTAAATCGTGGCTTCAACTAGTTTTCTTTGCTGTATGAAAACATTCTTATTTTCTGACCACACCTCTCTTTTAGATTAGTGTGGTGTTATAGTACCCAAGAGATTAGTAGTTGTTCACACTCCGCTACATACATCTTTATCTTATTTCAAGTTTCTAAGTATGAGTATTTTGATATGGACTCTTGGAATATATTGTTCTTAGTCCTTTCTGTACACAGTAATTGTAAGAAATAGAAATTCTGATTAAACCAGTTTAAATGAAGCATGATTTCATTGTGGTATACTCTTCAGCTCATTTGGGAAATATCACAAGAAAATACACAGAATGTAGGAACTCACAGAATGCAGCCATGAGCCTGCATAGGATTGACCTCATCCCTCTACATATATCTGACAGTTGTGCAAGTCGATTTATGGGACTCCTAACAATTAGCAGCAGGGGATGTCCCTAATGCTTTGGCTGGCTCCTGGGAAACTATACCTCTTACAGAATTGCTTTGGCCAACTTAAATACAAAGGCAGCTGCTAAGATTTACAACTTGATATGTTATGTTTTGTTGATATCCATGGGAGGCCTTCCCCTTTCTGAATAAAAACAGAGAAGGAGTGGATTGGGGGAAGCAAAGGAGTTGGAGCAGGGCTTAGGAGGAGAGGATGGAGAGGAAACTATGTTTGGGCTGTAAAATAAAAAAATTAATTAAATAAAAATAAAGTCATTAGTAGAGCAATGATTGAGACCAAAAGGCCATTGTTAATTGTCCAAAGATAAGATGAACATGGCTAATACACATTTCTGTAGATTATATTTCATTATGACTAAGTTTCCAAACTTCTTTTTCAGGGATACTTAATTGGGGATGTTTTATATTAGATACCTGTTTGATTTTCAGAAGTATTCCTAATACAGTCAGGTTAGTAAGTATATTTATATGTGATTAAAATAAAATATTTTCTAGGTCTAAATGCGTTCAGACACATCAAGAATGTAGCTTATAGCTAGTTGATAGAATGAATTATCCATCCTGGCATAATCTGGTGTTTGATGTCATTGAAATTCTCTATTTGCTATGTTACTTCATAAAAATATTTATTAGAAACAAATGCTTGAGAAGAAAATTAATACTTTAATTTATAGCACATGAAATCACAGCACAAATAGTTTAGAGTCAAATTTAAGAGTTTAGGGTATGAAAAAATCATTTTTGATTTGTTATAAAATATGCCTTATATCAGGACCTGCTGACTTCTGAACACAAGAATCCACTGGTGTGAAACCAGAAGGACATAGAACCATTTTCACAGTCACCTTCACCAGTTAGCAATGAACTACTTCTAAAACAATGCAACAAACAGCCTTTAGCTTGCTGAAGTTTTATGATATAAAATAGAGTATGTCTGTTTGCAGTACATTCTCATATAATGCCCAGAACATTGAGGTAGTATTTGGTAAATATTTTTAAATAAATTTATTTATTTGCATTTAGTAAATATTAGTTAAACTGAAATATCTGCTTCTAAATACTGGCATGGGTAGTTTCTCTTCCATGGAAATGCCTGAGCTACTCCACGGAGTAGAGTCCTCATAGAAAATTCCCATAGAATTGTGCAAATAAGAATGCATGTATTTATTTAAAAGATTGAGGGGGAAAGTAATGTGTCTAGTCTTGTCAGAGTAGTACTATTTTGAGGTACGATTAATATAGAGATCTGGGAAAGTGTATGATATGAAACTCACATGTGCACATTATTTAAAGTTCAAATAAGTAAGAGACATGGTATGTTTATAAATCATACAAGTAAAACTTACACTGTCACTTATACAATGCAGTCCCAAACAAGTAACATGAGTACTCTGAACGTCTATAAATATCTCCTCCTACACATCGGATTCTGTATTGGATTCACTTATATTGTCTCATGCCAAATTCTGCTCTGTTTAACTTGGCCTTAACCATTTACTTTTCTGCAGATATGCAATAGACCTGGACAGAATTCTGAAACATGTAGAGAAGTCAATGTGTCTCTGCAAGCCTGCCAAATTCACAGTACAGCAAAGATACAAATGTTGTCAAGTTTCTCAGAGAGTTGTAGCCTCCAACTTCCTTTATACCTACTCTGCCAGGAGGGTCCTTGGCTCCTGTCTGATTCCTCTGAAGCCCTGACCATATGGTGGTTTGTTAATGTGGCTGATGTCATTTACATACTGTTCAAAGATGACAAAATCTGAAAACTTGCAGAATGTTTATTTAGAACAATTTAAAAGCTATTGGAAATTTATCGTGCCAAGTGCAGGCATTCAAATATTTTGTAGCTGTTACAAGCATAATAAAAATAAGTATTTGAGATCGTCTTTTGATTTCTATTTCCCTTCTGGAAAGCTACTTTCACAAATGTCCTCTGTCCCATGGTACACTAACAAGGGACACTTCGAATTACACAGAGGAGATGCTAAACTCAAAGCTAGAAAGTTAGAAAGGCCATTTATGAGAGACAGAATTTAAGCTTTTGTGAAAGATAATGAGAAAGAAGAAAACAATAAGTAAGCTTCAATCAGAAGAAAAAAATCAACAGGTGGAGAATAAAAGAGAAGTTCTGATACCAAAAAATCAAATATGGGTGGATATAGAAGAAAAGAAACCTTGATCTGAAAGATAACTCTTATTAATTGCAGAAAACTGAATGAGGAGAGGCAGGTCATATCCAAATGCCTTCTGTGTTCATGTGCTTTGGGTGCTATACTATGAGTTTTAAGTACATGAGGTTACATGTAATAGGATGCATCCCTTTCAGGATATGTATGTATGTATGTATGCAAGCATGCATGCATGTATGTATATGTATACATATGTACACACACACACACACACACACACACACACACACACACACACACACACACACATATATATATAATATATATATATATATATATATATCCAAAACATTCATACATTTTGGATTTTACTGTTTGATACATTATTTTGAATCTGGTTCTTATTTAAACAATACACATTTGAATATGCCCAATTCATTACAGGGAAAGTATATCATGAAAAATTTTTTCAAATATAAAATTTTTGCTCATGTCTTCTATAAAATATCCTGAGGTTAGCATTTACTAACTTGATAAAACGTAATCTGTCTGTGATCACACAAGCAGGATAGTCATCCTCAGCCCTATAGAAATATTTTAAAAAGCCATGTAGGTTAGCTTCAGCATCTTTCAGCTGTAGGCTGAGTGTAGTGTTGCCATCAGCTGGACTCAGAAGAAGACACTATCCTTGTGCTGTTGCCGGAAGGTCTGCTGGAAGTAGTCTTACTGTGGATATTGAAACACTTCAGTAGCATAACACCAAGCTCTTGCTGTGGTCTAAGAACAATAATGCTTGCCTATGGACAATGGACAAGAAAGTGATGGTATCATCTATGAACTCAAGGTTCATCCTTAAAACCTCTGTTTTGGCTTTTTGTCCCAAGGTTACTCAGGGATTTGGAACTTTCCTTTTAGCTGAAGGGATGTCAATACTGCCAACCCTGAGAACCAGGCACTGACTTAGTGGACGTCCTCTCATGTTGTGGAGGAAGTCATAGTTATCTATGTACTTGTTTACAATCTCACTGCCTGTGAATACAAGAGGTTCACAATGACTTCATCTCAGTGACAAATCTACTAATAAATGTACTTAGGTTTCAGACAGCTTCTCCAACAACTGGGGGTCTAACTATCATGGAGTGCTCTGTGCATTGAAGAGAAATCTCAAGACACAGTTCTACCATTCCTAATTGTTATCTTCAAAGCAATTTTATCAGCTTTGTCTTTGTATAACATTTTAAAAGTATCAGAAGAGGAATTTGTTTTCTAAAACTCTAGGTGCCAGTGTAAAACTCCAAAGATAATGAAGACTAAGACAAACATGATAATAAGAAAGGGAACACTAACTTCTTAACTGACAATCCTATTGAAAGTTTATATGCTGTACAAAAAGATTATAAAATAATCATTTAGTTCTGAAAGTTCAATCAAATGAAAGACAATACAGGTTGTTAAAATTAGGAAATAATGTAACTACAGAATAATAAATGTCAGAAGAAATAAAAACATATAAAACCTGGAATGGATAATACAGTTACAGAACTGTAAAATTTGCTTGGAAGCTGTGGTAGTAAATGATTATGTAGAAGACAGAAGTTTCACACTTGATTTAGAAAGTGGCCATTAGAAGAAGAAAACTAAAAAAAGAATGAGAAATAGTGACGGAAAGTACTTATAAAATAACATTAATAGTGTAAAAATACAAACTATAGGAGACTTGGGAGAAAAGGAGAAAAAAGAAGAATGTTTATTTACAGGTATATTAGCTGAATAAGTCTCAAGTGTTTGTACGGCATAGATATTTTGGTTCATAAAATCCAAAGGATTTCAAGAAGATAAACTCAAAAAAAATATCCAGACACAACATAACACAATTGCCAAAAGTTGAAAGAAAGCATCTCGAAACAGTGGGACAATGACTAATGTTCATATAGATGGGGACCTCTACTAGGTGAGGAACAGACTTCACAGTGAAATGATAACTAAGTTGGGAAAGTGTTATGTAGGCGGATTTTTCTTTCCCATCTGCCAGTTCCCAAATAATCCATATAGAGACTCAGTATGAGTTATCCATGCTTGACCAACAGCTTGTGCTTGTTACTAGCTAACTCTGACATTTCAAATTAACTCGTTTCCATTCCTTTACTTGTTGCCATGTGTGTCATGGATTGTTACCTCATTTTGCACAAGTCCTGCTTCCTTTGCCTCTGGCTGGCAACTCCCAACTTTACCCTTCTCCTTCCCAGAATTTTCAGTTTGTCTCTCCTGCCTAGAATTATTCTGTTCATATATTGGCCAATCAGCTTGTTTATTAAACGAATCATAGCAACATATACTCACACCGTGTAAAGGAATACACCACAACATTAAATGATACATTAAAAATATTGAAGCAGCAAGAACAATAACAAAATACCAAGGCAGAATATTATACTCAGAAAATAAGTCCTTCAAAACTGAATCAGAGATTAAAAATATACATAGAAAACAAACAAAAAGAATGAGTTCATTACCGGAAAACCCACCATATAGGAGACTCTAAAAGGAGTCCCTTCCTTTAAAGGGTGTTCCGTAGCACTGTGAAGAAATATGCTTGCATAAAAGTACTGGTAAAAGCACAGAGTCAAATTCAGAATTCTGTAAAGATTAAAAGGAGTGTGTCCTAAATAACTAACTATCATTACAATAATTTTAAATGGATACTTAAAGGATTACACTAACAACACACCATGTGAAGGGCAGAAGTAAAAGTATAGAATTTGTTTTTATAATTACTTACTCCGTGTGTGTGTGTGTGTGTGTGTGTGTGTGTGTGTGTGTGTGTGTGTGTGTGTATGCCTACATACGTGCTATGCCATCCATAGGGAGTTCAGAGAAAAACTTGTGAGAACAACATGTATGCCTACTCAGTTCCATTATTTAACCCTGTGCATTCCAGGGTTCGAATGCAGGTCATCATGGTGGGAAAAAAGTGATAGCACTCACAGAGTGATCACATTGGCACTCTTTTTTTTTTTTTTTTTTTTTTAGTCTAATCATGCAGCTCCACATAGCCTAAATCTTACTCTACCTCATAGTCTAGCCTTGAACTCACTGTCCTCGTTCCTCAACCTCACAAGTTCTGGGATTAGAGTCAAGTAGCACCACTCTTGACAAACTCTAGTCCATACTGATGAAAGTTTTAATCAACTTAGAATAGAATGGTAGGTGTTTTATATAAGCTCCATGGTAACCACAAGATTAAAACCTCTAGTAGGTACACAGGATCTAATAGGCTAGTAGAAATGTGTCAGCATTTGAAAACCTACATAATTCACTGAAATACTTTTCTAATAATTGGTACATGTTATTAAATGCAATTTATGGGTGAAAATTTATCAAGTGATGAATGAAAGTGGATTTTGATACAGCAAGGTGTTCTATTAATGTAATTTGAGACATCAGGTTGGATTAATCTATTAAAACTGCCATATAAGGACATTTATAACTATTTGAAAATAATGCTAACACATCCCTTCAATTTCCTACTGAATATCTATGTGAAGTCAAATTTTCTATATGCATTTCAACCAAAACAACACGGTGCAACAGATTAAATACAGAAGCACATTTCACAGTACATATGTTCTCAATTAAATCATACATTTTCACAATTACAATGTCAAACAATCCTTCTCATATTTTGTTGCCTTTGAAAAGATAAATTTCTCTATAATACATTTCACTCATATTAACATATAATGAATTTAATATTCTTTTCATAAATTATTTGACATATAAATTATTTTTTAATTCCTCATTTTAACATTTAAGAGTTTTCCACTTTACCTGTTAAGATTTTCTTGCTTTAACTCTTAAGGTAAATATGGTAGATGTATCCCATACAAATTACAATTCTTTGGGGGATAGTCAATGACTTTAAATTTTTCATTGAGTATTGAGTATTAAGACTGCTGGTCAGTGGGATGAGCTCATGGGCTTTGGGTTTATATCATTGTTCATGTCATTTACTAGATAAGGCATCTTCGTCAATTGTTGGAATAGTAACCTTGCTTAAGTTATTGGGAGATCGAGAGAAAGGGAGGGGAAGAGAGGTATGTGATGTTTGGGAAAAACTACCTTGTGTGTGTGTGACAGGATTTGTTTAAGAATAGATATGCTTATTACTGGAAATATGCCCCTCTGTTAATCTTACATTCAAATGCCTTACAGTAAGGAGCACGCTTCTTTTAAAGTGATTTTCCTATTTCCATGTTACTACTATCTCCATTTTACATGGATGGATTATAAATTCTCAGTGGGTTTTGTACACAGTCCCAATGTCACAACACTGATTATAAACATAAAATGTAGATTCTCTTTTTATATGGATATGTTATACTATGAGGGTAGCATATCATTTTCTGTTCTAAATAGAAATATGGGTTTAGACTCAGCTTTTGTTCACTACTTGTCCTTAATAAACACCACGAATGCAAAACATTAGTAATAACTAATAAAGGAGATTTAGCACTTTTGCTCTCCCATGATACCTCCCTCAGTAAGCCAAGGTATGTTATGCATCTGTCAGCAAGAAACAGCCTCTGAAACATATAGTGTAAATGCAACTCAGCAATAGATAACTTGAGGATAAAATAAATGAGACAATTAAAGAATAGATCATGGAAAATGACTTAAACACATATGTATTTTTTTTAAATTAGGAATAGTCCAGGAATCATGCCAATTGTAGCATATTCTAAAGATTTCTGGAATATAGAAAGTGAAGAAATATTTTTTTTTCTAAACTGGTACTTTCTAGAGTTTCTTTGAATCTCTGGTAGTACTTAATCAAATTTTGTCAGTATCTAGTGATGAAACTATAAACAATTTTCAGACTTCCTTCTAGAGATGTGCAAACAAGGCAACGGAATTTCAGTGTTCAACTTGGTTATCAAGCTGTTTGTAATTCTAAAAATGGATCTCCTTGGTTACTTCTCCCAAAAGAGAGAAAAGAAATATTTAGCAATGCTTATCAATCACATTTTTCAAGCATGAAGAGGTACAGGAAACATTTATTCCTTGATAAAAAATTTCCAATTTCTAGAGTGGAATATAATTCAAAAGTTATGCAAAGTAATCCAGTCCTTACCCAATTTTACACATAAAAAAATAAGCATTCACTGCCCTCAAACCCTGCCACTTGAGGACCATGTATCCTGTGTGTTCCACCGGCCTCCAGATTAATTCATCTCTCCACCCTAATCAGAGAAGTGTCTTCTTGCAGCCCATGGCAGTTAACACAGAGACCCACAATCAGTCAACATGTAAGAGACTAATGAGCCCTCAGCTCTAAATGTGACACCTTCATCAATACCCACTCTCTCCAAGTTGCAGAAGAGGTGGCAAAACTGTTAGAGTCAGAGGAAGTAGATAATTACAGTGGATAAGTTCTTTTCAGGACACACCAGGGATTATACTAATATAAACTCAAATCATTTGTGACAGCATGAGCAAGACCTGCACAAGATCAAACCAGATAAAATCTCAGCATGGAAGGAGATGGTGGTCATGAAGCACCACCCCTAGCTGAGGAGCTATTAGTAACTGATGGCTGCTGAGAAAAGGAGAGTCAATTTACGTCAAGGATACAACCTTTCAATGCTACCCATCCACCAGTTAATGACACTACCCTCCTTCCCTCACTACACATGCTGGCAATGCTAAGTTAAAAAAGAAAGAGAAAAAAATGAAGAGGGAAAAATAGAAAGGGATAGAAGGGAGTAACTGGAGCAGAAGGAACGGTGGTTGGACTTGATCAAAAACAAATTGTATGCATGTACAAAATTCTCCACTGTTGAAAGGGTAAGTGTTAAAAGTATCCAAACCTGCTTTGTGGTTTTATACTTTAACTTACATCACTCTTTCAAACAAAAAGCATCCCTCATTTTCTTTGGCAGAACCCCTCTTTTGTAGCTCAGCCTTCTTCACCTCTGTAGATACCATCTCCTGTTTCACTACGAGCATTGCCTCACCTTATTCTTATAAAATCATGGCTGCTAGGTAGATTCTAAATTCCAGCTGCTAAATCTCATGAGGATGAATCACTCTCATGCTTTCCCTAAAGGTCCATGAATTGTGGATTTGTGGTCATATCATCGGTTGAATGTTTCTAAGTGTACAGATTGTGGCATTTTCGATACTTGAGACACTTCTCATTATACAGAAGGATGAACACGCTTATGCATGCTTCAAGTGGTTGAGCATTGTTGCATTACCTCTTTAAAAACTAATAATATCCAGCCACCTGATATTGAGAAATTAATTTTTCTTCAAAGCTGTGTCATTTATTTTAGAGCTATAATGCACCTTTAACATTTTAGTCTTTTTAAATACATTCTCCATCCACTCTGTCTTTTATCTTACAATTTAAAATCAAGAACAATTAAATTCTTTAATGTTCTCTTTCTGTCCACACATACAGTCTTATGATATCTATTTCACCATTCATTGTTATTAAGTAGCATTTTCAGGAGAAAGTATGTTCTTCCTTTTCTAACTCCAAGGAGATGTTTATCTGCCTATACCCACATCTCTCTTCCAGTTGAGTTCTAGACTTTTGACATTGAATGTGTAATTTTCAGTTAAAAGATATTTCCATTGCATAGTGTGTGCTAGAATTTGAACTAAAATTATGAATAAAATTATGATGTAACTTATTTAGTTAGACAATAGATAAACTAATACTGACTGATGAGATAATTTGGTAACTTACATACTAAGAAATATTTATAAAGTTCATTAGTGAAAAAACGAAAAACTCCTAACAAGTCAGAAAAGGTTTTCTGAGGGAGTTAGTATCTGAGTTGAATCCATAAAGGAAAATATGAAGTTTCCTGTTTGATGGGTAAAAGCAGGTATGGTATTTTGAATGTAATTGGCTCTCATAAGCTCATAGGAAGTGGCATTATTAGGGGTTGTGGGTGTGGGTTTGTTGGAGTAGTTATGGCCTTCTTGGAGGAAGTGTGTCACCGAGGAGGTGGGCTCTGAAATTTCATATATATACACAAGCCACGGCCAGTGTCTAGTTCACTTTCTGTTACCTGAGGATCAAGATGTAGCTCCTTTTCCATTCTCAGCTCCTTCTCCAGCACCGTGCCTGCCTTCCTGCTGTCATGTCCCCCAAGGATGGTAATGGACTAAACCCTCTGAAAATGTAAGCCATCCAATTAAATGTCTTTTTCTTTACAAGAGTTGCTGTGGTCATGGTGTCTCTTCACAACAATAGAAATCCTAAGACAGCAGGCTAGACTGCTGAGAATTTTAGTTTGGTTTGAGTAAACAACCATTTATACAGTGCTAATAAGACAATAAAGAGAAAGCATGAGGACCTTCTAACGAGAGCTATCCTAGAGTTTCTTACAGAAAAATACGCATGGGTAAACCATACCATATGCGTGTGCAAATTCTGCTTCAAAAATGCTCATTTTTTCCCACACTTTGTCCTCACCTGTGTTCCACATACACTCTTTTGTAGTGGAGTTGCCCAGGAACCATTTACACTATTACACTGGAGGTGCACAGGAGCCAGCTCCACTGTGTTACAGTGGAGGATCTTAGGAGCCAAATCATATCTCAGACTGTTACTCTCTGTTTCTAGTCACATGTCAACACAGGGGTAGCTGCCAAAATCAAAGAAACAACTTCAAATTCCTTCTCCAATATAAACTTATTTTTGGCACAACAATTTGATATGCTGTTTTCTGTGGGATATTGTTTATTCCTCTGATCTATTAAAATTTCTAAGATTCCTTTATTCCTTTGCCTCAGAAGCCACTGTTTTTCCTGGTCTTCTAAAAGATCTACTAGACAAGTGGAGTATATATGGAGATGAAGCCCTGGCAATGTAAGAAAGAGATCAGCATTTCCCCAACAGGAAGGAATAGGTCTGAGGTGAGTGGGATTTACCTATAGTTTTATAGCAGATGGAAAATGACAGATGGGGAAATGATTGCATGGTTACAGTCCCTGTATAATGGGACTCTAGGCACTATACTTAGAATGCATTGAAGAATTAGAAGTAGCATATACTCATTTAACTGCACACCACTTGAAAGTACATGTGACACAGCAGTAATTTATTCTAAAATGCTTCTGTCTAGGGAGTATAGGATTCATGAGTATGTTTAAGTGAACACTACATACAGCCAGTGACTTCACTCAGAAAATAGTAGGTCAAAACCCTATTAAAATGCAGGATTGTTCAAGAGCTATTGTATAGTATACCCTAGCCATAACATTTTCATTATCTGTGCCTCTGATTAACATCAAGCCTTTCCTAATTATGTTAATGAACTTTCCACAACAATTTTTTTGTGAAACTGACACCTTATTTATCAGCATCTTCATAGCTGAGTCTCCTTTTGCTGAAAACAACATTAACATGCAGAAGCTTCATAAAATATTAAAGGCACTACCACCTCTGCATAACCCAACATGAGACTCTAGTTAATCTTCTGAGTTCCCAGGGAGAGGGAAGGCAAGACACGATTGCCAGATATGTTGGCATCCAGACATTGGACTGGAGAACAGTAAATATAGAAGTAACTGCATCCTGCCTCTAAGATAGTATAGTTAGTGTCCGGTGATACTTTGTGCAAGATGATACTAGATAATTCTCAGAGACTGAGAGGTGCCAGTTCATCAAAGACCACAGAATGTATTGTCTAAGCTGGTTCATCTTTCTGATCGATGAAATTTAATGTATTTGTGAGAATGGTTAGAATCTGCAGAGACTTTTTTATTGTGATGTTGTTTTAAGTCTTTGCAGCCCCTGCTGATTTCCACTTGTACTATGTTTTGTTGGCTACCATTCCTCTATCGTCAACAATTGATTTAGATTAGCTTACAGCAACTGGTTAAATGACAATGTCTATCCATTACTTACTAATTATAGAAATACCTGCCCTGATGGACTCAAAGTGACTGAGATGTAGAGCTTTGTGAGCCTCTGTGGGTATAGTGTGGATTAAGTATATTCATCCAACAGTAAGTCAAACAAGCCACTTGGCAACTTCATATGCTGTCTACAAATATCTATCTATCTATCTATCTATCTATCTATCTATCTATCTATCTATCTGATAACGTCTCTCACGGGTCTGGAACTTGCCAAGCAAAATATGGAGCTGGCTGGCCACGGAGCCCTGTAGATCTGACTGTTTCAGCCTCCACAGCACTGGAATTACAAGGATGTTCCCCTCAAATGGCTTTCTTCATATGGGTTCTGTTGATCAAACTCAGGTCTTCATGCTTATGAGCCACATATGTTAGCACCTGACCTATCTCTCCAGTCATTATTATTTCAGGCGACTCCAAAATTTGCCTGCCCTTTAAGGACAATGTTTCTAGTAATTCATGCACTAAGCTAGGTGCTGATATGAAGGGATTATATGGCTGGGATCAGGGTTAGAAATAGTTGACCTTAAATAGACCATAAAGGAAGGTCTACTGAAAAATCATTCTAACCGGCTATAAATTAACTGTCAGAACAATACCTTGACATGAAAGGTCTTCAGATGATATGAACAATAAAGAGACTCTGGAAATTGGCTCAATATTATATACTGGATTTATCTTAACAACTAATTTTTACTATTTAATCCCATGTATCCCTTTGACAATTTATAACCTAATAAAAAGTTAATAATAGAATACAATGAATTGATAAGAAAAGTACAATCTTATTTTCACTATTGCCACCAACGATTTGGTTCAAAATGTTAATTCACTTGGAAAAGTCCAAAGTTAGATTTAATTAAATATGAGCTAACTAGATAACTATTTTCAAGACTACCTCATGCTTGATTGTAAGGGAAATTCTTCCATAGGCTCTCATGCTTCTTTGTGTATGTGAGGTGTGTGATGTGTGTGAGGTGTGTGATGTGTGTGTGTGTATGTCTGTGATGTGTGTGAGGTGTGTGTGTGTGTGTGTGTGTGTGTGTGTGTGTGTGTGTGTGTGTGTGTGTGCATGGGTGTATGCATGTGAGCACTGGTTCACATGGACATTTTTGTGCATTATGTAGAGGGTAGAGGACATTGTGTGACACATAGGCTGTTTCTCAATCATGCTTCCTTTTTACTCAAGATAGAGTTTCTCTCTGAACTCTGAGTTTGAGATTGGATAGAGTAGCTAGTCTTCATGCCACAGGGATTCTCCTGTTTCTTTCTCCTCAGCAGCAAGATTACAAGCTCATCTGCTGCACCTTTACCATCTGGGCCCTCTCCTCAGCTCAGCCACCTATGTTTCTGAACATCTCACAACCAAAACTGCAATTAGCCATTTTGTCCAAGCTATATTTTGAAAATTGTCTGTAAGTGAACAGCTTTGAAAAATATGGTGTTCCCGTCTAGAACAAAGGGCAACATTCTTACCACTGAGGGTAATAAAGGCAAATCCTTCTTCTTGATTAAGGCCAGGTTTGCTTTTTGCCAATTGTAAAAGGTCTAGGTATGTTCTCAGTTGTGTGAAAGTATTGCATCTGTGGCACTGTCTGTAGTAAGATGCAGTAGTCCACGTAATTTACAAACAAGGGAACCACTCAGACACATAAGCATGATCAAGAACATCAGCTTTCTAGTGTCTCTTGTCCCCTACTAACATGGGTGGAAAGTGGCAGAATAGTTGCTTTCCCACAAACACTTTACTATCCTATATCTTTCAAAATCCTTGAGAGTGATTAATAGCGTACCATAGGTGTTTCTTAGATTATAAAACAATTTTTGTTAAGAAATAGCCAATATGTTATCCTGCATTTTTTTATAAAGCTTATGATAAGATAATTTTTCTACATCAAATTCTAGGTGTACAATTTATTTGAAAAATTTAAAGAGATAATTTGAGATGCTCAAAAGTTTTAACAAACTCTTATCTTTTTATGCATTCATTTGCTTGTTGTTTGTTTACTTATGTGCATGTATGTTTGTGGGTAGGTACTTGCCTGTGTCTGTCAGAGGACAACTATTTAGGAGGTAGTTCTTCCCATCTTCTATGTGGTTCCTGAGCACTGAACTTAGGTCTTCAGGTTTGGCATCTAAACCCATTACCATCTTAGGTATTTCACTGGCATCAAACTATTTTCTTTCTTATATCAGTTGGGGAGTTTGACTTTCACTACTGCTCTCATCTTTAAACTTTGCTCTCAATCTATAAATAAGCAGTTGATGAGATCAACACTCTGGCATCAAATGTCTTTAGATGATAAGTACTATCAAGAGATTCTGGAAATTTCCCCAATATTAATCACTAAGCTAATTAAAGCAACTATGAGAAAAATAAAAAGAATAATAATCAAAGAATGTACGGAGCTCATTCACAAATATTTGCCAAAATTTTGAGGTGGAAAAATAAATACCTTTGTAGATCTTACCTTCGTGGTTAATTATAGAAATAAAAATGTCCTCTTTAGTTCTCCCTTTGAAATACTCAAATTCTTTGGTAAGATATTACTAATTTTTTCCAATACTGACTGTCAGAAACTAATTCCAGACTTAATTAATGTGAGAAGTATGAAATGGATGACTTTTTAAGCATTATTTAAAACTTCATTTCATCAGCAATGTCTTGAACTGATCCCTTGAAGTTTCTGTAGCTATCCAAAAGAACCCCGAGAAAGCATTAGAACATGCTCGCTTGATGACTCTGTAGCTAGAATCACTTTGCAACTATATTGAGTGGGTGTGCAACCGGGTAACAACCAAGTCACATATGTCCATAGTCAGTCGCCCTCCAGTACCAGTTAACAGGGTTAAACAGGTGGGAATGTGCTTGAAATGTGATCTACAGTGTAGCTGAGAACAAAAATAGTTGACCCAAAGTTAGGTGTTGTTTACTTCGTTTTGACACTAAAGATTGCCTAGTGCTTGCTCCCCTGGAATCTCTAAAATGTAGTAGTTTATGAGTAGTCTTCATGGGCAAGAAAATCTTGAGACATTTCAAAACTTTGGCTAATGTTTTGAACTGGCCTAATAGTTCCTAATAGATTATGGGTCATCTACAGTTTGTGAAGTTAAAGAGCTAGGTTTTTTTTCTTTTTTCTCAGTTTCTATGTTTCATTGGGGAACTGTTTGTTTCCTTACCTTATTTTTATTTATTTAATGTGTCTTTCCCATCATGCATCTTGATCCCAGTCATTTTCCCATTCCTTCTCATCTACCCTCTGCCACCGCAATGCTCCTCCCAGGTAAAACACAATTTAAGAGAAAAAAAGAAAAAGGAAAAAATTTAATATCTCATTATGGACGCTGCAGTGTGACACAATGAGTTACACGGTAAACCATTTTGTCCATATATCTTTACTTGCAAGTGTTAATTGTAAAGGGTAATGAATGGTTTCTGCTGCACTATCAATGCTGGGCTCTCACTGGGACTCTTGGGTATCTTGTTGTCCTGTGGTGTGGAGATCTTGCAGTTTTGGGTTCAGGCCCCATCACATTCTCTCACCGATGGAGTTGATGTTGGGTGGGTGGATTCATGACCCTGGTGCTGGGCCTGGGTAGTTGCAGGGTTGGTCAGCCCACCAGTTTTCCCCTGTCCTCACTACCAGGGTGAGTTCTCCGGCATTGCTCTGGCTAGTTTGTCCCTTTCAGCAATGAGCAGGGGGGAGGGGGCCAGTTTTCCTGCTTTCATGCCCACAGGATTTGCTCGCCCTCACCTACACCAACAGGGCTAGTTCTACTATGTTACCCAGGTGAGGTGGAGGGGTAATCTCGCCTGAATGTTACAGCTGGTGGGAGGCAGGGACAGCTCTCCTGCTCTTGAGATGGAAAGGCCAGCTCACCCACCTGTCTCAGGCATTGATAGGTGGGGAGTGAGGGGTTTGAGAGGGCATCTCTCCTCTGCCCATGCCTCCACATGTCAGATGAGTAATGGGGACAGTTCTCTTTTGCTTGCAATATCAGGATTGGGTCACCCACACCTTTGACAACAGGGCTAGCTCTGTTGTGCTGCCTAGGCAAGGAGCAGGGCCTGCTTTTCTGAGTGATAATGAAGCTGGCAAGGGAGGTGGTCCTCTGGCTTGTCTGTTGCAGGTGGGGAGGGCAGGGATAAGGGGCCTCTCCCCCTGCCACATGTCAGTAGGACACAGGTATAGTGTGGGCAGCTCTCCCATACTCACAATTTCAGGGCTGGCTCACCCACACCTGAGCCAACAGGGTTGGATCTATTGTGTTGCCCAGGTGAGGTGTTGTGGCTGATGCAGGCCAGGGATAGCTCTCCTGCTCCTGTGACCTCAGGGCCAGTTCTCCCACTTGCCTCAGGAGCTGATGGTTTGTGGGGGGATGGGCATCTTTTCCTGGGGCAAGTTTTTAAGATAATACTACTCTGAAAGAGAGAGGGACATTGAAGAGACAAAGACAGAGATGCAAAGACACAGAAAGACCATGGGAATTGGCTTTCTGGATACCAAGCATTGTCAGCTTCTAGATTCACGAGAGTCCTTTGATACTTCACAGATACTTGCCCTTTGCTTTAGAGGATTGTTTGAAAGGACAGGTTGTCTCCAGAAACACAGGGTTCTGCTTGACTCTGCATTTAATGGTGTGCATCCTTGACATCATCTGTATTTTGTTTGCCAGTTATGGAGTACGTTCTGACCCCTTAGGAATTCTGTGATTAATCCATCGTTTCTCTAACAATTTTAGTCATGGAGAATGGCTCAAAATGCTAAAAGAAATACTGGCTCATCTTTAGTTTCTCTGGGATCTTATGAATAGCTCATTCTTTCATGTCTATAAGAACATGAAGATTATAAGCCATAAATCTAAGAGGAAACTACTCTTTCTGGCAGAAACTTTGAAGGAGGAGATGTTTCTCTGCTGTAAAGGGTGACTCCTTCCCTTTTCTCTTTTCATAATGTGAGGAGGTGATGACTTAAATGAACTCTCAGCTTACACAGCTTATCAGGATATCTTTTACAGCTGTGGACAGGTTGACCTTCCATCACTTTGATTTCTCGCCCTCCCTTCACTCCTACAGCAAGGAGGAGCAGGGAGCTTATGTACCTGAGTTACCAGGGTACTCCTTTTTCAGAGTCTCAAGCTATGACTCTTAGTCATTGGTAGTATTGTTTATATATTTGTTTCCACCTGACCTATCTAGCTGAGAAACGATCGTATCATTAGCATTTACCAAAACATTTTGTAAAACTGCCTCACTCTTTTTTTTTTTTTTTTTGAGAAGGACCATTGTCACATACATACACATTAGAGCATAGGAAAGATTGCTAAAGTTTTTCAATGCTTGGTAGTTAATTTGTCAGACCAAATGGAATAAACATGAATTTGCTATTGAAAGTGATAGTTTCAATTGCAAACTGCAACATCATCTAATTGTTTTCTTTGAAGTGATAGAATCACAGCAGATATTCATGTGCCACTGCACTAACTCCAAATAGACAAAGAAATAATGAAACATTAAGTTACCTAAACGTAAGCCATCTCTTGATGTCAAATTATGTCACAGGCTCTAAGGATCAATATTGTATGGACCTGGCAGAAGGACAAATGCATAGATTGATAGAGAAAAATAGAGAAACAAATAAACACACACAATTATTGTCTAATTGATCTTTGATGGTTCTGTGATCATGAAATAAGGAAAAGGTGAATTCTGTAAGTGGTAATTTTTAAATCTGCTTTCAGGTCGACACCAGGTGGATCTCTCCATGTTCTATGTCTCAAATATATGATATCCTCAGCAGAAGGGTCTTACTGTCAAGTTCTGAAGTGTAACCATGTTTTAAAGATACATGTATACTTTATATCTATGCTTTTGTAGCACACAAAGAGAGACAAACATACACACAAGTTGGCATCTAGAGCAGTTGATTTCCATATGACAAATTTGAAAGTACGTATTGTTATTTATCCCTTCCTGTATTCCTTCCTCTAACTTGCCTTCCCCTCCCCAAACCCAATTTAACCCTTCATGTTCCATTATTCATTTTTTAACACTTTACACTAGTGCATCCTACATCCTCTCCCATCAGAGTCCCTGCCCCAGTGAATGCCATGTTAGTTATTTTTTGATCTCTGAGAGTATTACATATGAGACGCAGATATGTGGAAGATTCAAAGCTAACATCCAAAAGTGAGCTAAAACAAACACAAACAACATTTGCCTTTCCGGGTCTGTGTTTCCTTACTCAGAATGATTGATTGCACTTCTATCCACTTACCTGCAAATTTCTTAATGTCATTTTTCCTAATAGCCGAATAATACTTCATCATATAAACATACCATATTTTTGTTTTTCATTTATCGGTTGCTAGGCATCTAACTTATCTCCATTGACTGGCTTTTATTATGAATAGAGCAGTAATGAGCATGGATGAGGAGGTGTCCCAAGAGTGGGATAACTGGACCCTGTGATAGCTGTATTTCTAGCTTTTTGAGGAACCACCACACTGATTTTCATTGTGGCTGCACCAATTTGCACTCCCATCAGCAGTGAACAACTAAGTGTTCTCCTCACTCTGGGCCAATTCTACGTATTGGTCAAGCAATAAAATTCAGATAACATGCTTACTTGGAAGGGGCACACAGGTGTATGAACTTGCAGACATGAGTGTGCTTACAGCATACACACACACACACACACACACACACACACACACACACACACATCAACTATCTCTTGTCATAGATACAATTTTATTTGTTGTTATTTAATTATCATTCAGATCTTTGCTTAAGACGTTAGTTAAGGTTTCTTGAATTTACAAGTTCCTTACCAACAGACTCAGTCAGTCATTTTGAGAAAGTCATGGAAACGAAATCTTAATCAATGGTGACTTTGCACTAATTAGAAATATATCATGTACTGGTTTTCTGAACACCTCTTTGCTCTGGGTATGATTTAGCTGTAGAAAAGTTCCTGTTTAATTCTTAGTTGTGTATTGGCAAAATGGAGACACTCACATGATTACCAAATTAGGCCAGATGGAAAAGTTGATTCCATATCACAGCAACTCCAGTGTCTTCATCACCAAGTGTTTGTTGTCCTTCCTATGTACAGACCTGATTGTTCCTTCTCAGAAAGTCACATCATAAAGTAGGTCCTTCTACACCTAGGATCCTTCAGACAGGTAAGAAGGAATTTCCACACATCAAAGATATTTTGTGGTTGTGTCCCCAAAAAACTATTCCGTGAAACAGAAAACAAAACAAAAAACAAAAACCTTTCAAACTATTTTGCACCTCATCACTGGTAGAGATAAAAGAATGCTAACAGCACATTTCAGCATATTTTTACACGTTCCTCAATTGTCACTTGACAGATGCAGCTCAAGGAAATATGAAACTTGATTAATCATAATTTTGCAGCATAAAAATAAATTCCTTTGGGTTCATAATGAATTTTAGTACCAATAAACACAGCAAGAAGACAGTAACATCTCTAGCCAAGCAATGTTACTAAATCACATTGGCAACCCTGTAGAATTTGCAAAAATTCCTTAGAAAATGGACTGAATAAAAATTATTACTCTTTTTAGTAAAGCAAACTCTATGAAATATAATATTCCAATAGCAACAATTTCCTTTCTTCAGAAATCCTGGAGAGTTTTTAAAAGTAGACTAATCACAGGCACACTTTTAAAATGAATCTTTAAAATCCTATCTTCAGTAGGAAATTCCCCATAAACTGTGTTGACTTTAAAGACCTTCTGCTTGCTTGCTTTAAAATGTGGGTTGTTGTAGTAAATTTGACAGTTTGGAGAAGCTTAAGAACTCTGGGTAAATTAAATTTACAAAGTTTCCTTCTGACATTTCCAGTGAGGAGGCCTTTGTGCTGTTTCTTTTCCTATCTCTTTTGTTATCAGCAGTAACAAATCATTGGCAGAGTTTGTCATTCCCCTGGTCAAAGCCCTGGGATTTGATTTTTAAATGTTGCCACTCATATTAATTCCTAGTTACCCCATCAGCAAAGTATTTAAGAAAAGACCATAATTTTCTTTAGAGACAGTCTTCACCAATCTTAGCTTTGTCATCTACCCAAAGATAGAATAAATTTATCTTTGACATTATTTACTTTAGAAGGGAAATAAAGTTTTCACAGTCATCAAAACAATTCTGGATTTCCCATAGCTCTGTAAATCTGTATCTGTCTAAAACTTAAATTGGTGATCCAGATACTGATAAAGTAGCCAGGAATGGCGTTGTAACCTTGGACATCATGAATTAGGGGGAGAGTTTGGAAGGGGTGTTTGGGAGAGCTTGGAAGTAGGAGAGGGAAGGGTAAATGCTGTAATTATAATATCAAAAACAAAATATTATTTTTAAAGGAAAATCCTTTGGTTCTCAAAAAACAGTACATTGGCAGAGAATCAAGAAGTGTGGAAGGTCCAATCATTGAATTGTTTCCCTGTAAACTTTGACTAGATTTTTCATATTTTATATTCTCATGCTCAAAATAAAATCTATAATTTTATCAATTGAAAATGTGTTTGATGAGAACTTATTCCAAGTTCATGAAGACCAATTTAGATCTTACCTATTTCTGAAAGATAGTTGAGATTACTTTCTCAAGGTAGCTTTTGAACCCATTACAATTCATCAGTATTTTCTAGAATTCATACAATTAAGCTATTGTCATATCCATTTATTTCAAATAGTTTAGCTTTAAGTGCATATAATATTTGATCAGTATTCTAGTAATAGGTTGACAAATAACTTTGCTTTCAAATTAACCAATAACTATTAATGGTTTTCATCTCACTTTCCACTAAGTTTTATGTTATATATCCAAGCTATGTGGCAAAGGAATACAAGATGGTGCTCTGTCTCTACTGTAACTTCTTGTCAGGAGATTCACAAACAAGTAAATAACACATTCTTGCCCTGGGGAATATTACATCTACAGGCAACAAGGCAGCTGTGGAAAACAAATAAAAAAAGCAATGTGAAACATGTAGTTTTCATATTGAAATGTTTATAGAACCATCATGAGATCTTGTTAAACTGTAGATCTGTTTCTGGAGTGCTGGGAGGAGGAGCAAAGCCCCTCATTTCTAACAAGTTGGGAACATGGAAGCCGCTGTCTCCTGCACTACACTTCAATTATTAAAGAGATTATAAGGTATGAATGATGCTCTGAAAGCTCAAGTTGTGCTATGACTTCATCCTTCTGGACTATATTCATTATATGTGGAAAGAACTTAATAAATCAAACACATATGCAATGTTCTTTGTAACTCTAACACACTGATGTCTATAAACACATACCAATATTTTTTCTCAGCATTACACAATTTAAATTTCAAAAATTAGCTAGTATGAGTTTTTCTCCACTGTCCTCTCTCCCAGTTCTTCTCCTCAGGCTCCTTAATGTTAATGTATTTTGAATTATAATGTATTGAGATTATATTGGCTGATGAAAAGCATTGACATACAAGTGGTACAAATCAAGTAAGAAATGTTAATGCCTTAACAAAATTCAGCTATGATTATGAAGTGATTTTATTTAGACAAATGAAACAACTGCAGTTTGATATTTTAATGTTGCCTAATAGAAGGATAAGAACTTTTTAAGAGTGATTTTTGACTCTACAGCACAGCACATTTCAAGTTTTGGTCTTGGGAGTCTAGGAGATTCACAAACAATATAAGTTATTGAACAAACAATCCAACAAGAAAGAAGAAAAAGAAAAGAGAAATTATGTTCCTGAAATATTAAATTATCTGCCATTCAAGGTTTAAAAAGTTGTGGGATTTCTTAGTGAAATATTTTTTTGTAGAAAGAGCTTTTATTGTTTCCAAGAAACTTCCACTGATAGCAAAAAAATGATACTCCTTGAATGTTGTACCAGTAAAGTTACTATACTTATTTTTCTCAGAGTAGAAAGAGAAAGTAGTCCTCTTACACTTTTTAAGGAAAAATACTAGCTACACAATGAAATCTAAGGAATTAGTACTGGTAACCAAGTCCTATGAAAGACAATGAGGATATCAGATAGACTGGACAGGACCTAACTGCAGCAAAGCATCTCTTGCCATGTACCTCATACTCATTTTTCCTACGGTCACCAAACTCCCTCTCTATGTTGTCCTTCTCCTGGCCTGGCCTTTGTATCTATAGGGTCTAATTCATACATATTAGTAGTTAGGGTAAAACTGTGTTTCTATGCCATAGGTCTGTTTTTCTGGCTTACAGAGGTTGTGGAATTTAATTTTCCAAAGCATTATTCCTGCTTGGGAATCACTAACACCCTTATTCCCCATGGGAGTGTTTGGAGGAAATCTTAGGATAAGGAGAAGTTACTGCAGGAGGAAAGGATCTGGGCAAGAGGGAGAGATTAAAAAACAATTTTAAAGTTACCCTTTACAATGATACCCTAGTAGCAGATGGGGAAAAGAACAGGTAGCAGAGAACACTTTTGACAGTGGATAAACAAATTAATATCTAGCTGCAGAGGCAGGGGAAAGGGACAATGTTAGCAGCAGTAGGAAGCTATTATTTTGACTGAGCTACATAGAAAAGGAAGAATGCTGGCTAATGGAGCCTGTTGAATCAGCTGCCAAAATTAGCACCACAGCAGTGTATCCTGTGGAAGTGACAGCCATGGAAATCAACCACCGCCTGAGTTAAATCCCAGGAGGGGAGAAGAGATAACAAACATGCTCTTCTCACTTTCATACCCAGCAGCATACACTCTCTTTGTTTGAACACATTTACAAGTCCTCATTTGCCTTCATTGTCAGCAGATTTTTTCCCCTTTGTTTTTTGACATTGTTCACACTATTTCTTTGTGTGTGTGTGGGGGGGGGGCTTCACTATTATTACAGTTAGTATAAATTTCAGTGTGCAGATTTAATTATTAAAATCTAATAGTTCATATCTTCATCTATTCTCCCCAAACAACATATTTTCAACTCTCCCTGCTTTGGTGATCTTGTATTATTTTTAAGAATTTAAGGCCTTTTATACTTCAGACAATATTGGTGTTCCTTTCTGTACTGCAGGGATAACAGGAAAGCAAACATTGGAAACATTCTACCAAGTTTTCTGAGTTCCCCTCCCCAACCCTACCTCGTTATTTTTCAGTGTCCTCTTGATCCTATGCTAACATCAATATCACCACTGTGAAATTGTGAAAACAAGATAAAACAATTTAATTCGTTTAGCCATGTTCATACCAACTAAGTGGCTGATTATCAATAAAGGTGGATGTCCAAATAATTAGCTTATTCTGAAGGTTTGACATATGAGTGTTTTTCTCCTTATTTGCAATATCTTAGGCAGCAGGTACCTAACAACTGATCCCATTTGTCCCCAAACATTTCTCTCTCTCTCTCTAGAATTTATTACATGGAGATTTTCCATCAGAAACCTCAGTTTTATTACTTAAAAATGTCTGGTTTTCTTCATTCTTGAAAAAGAAAATTTTTGTTGGTTATAAATTTTAGGCTGTTATCTTACAACATACCAAAGAAATCCCATTATGTCTAAGAATTTGCTGGATTCACAAAGAGTCAGTAACTCATCTGTTTATCATTGTTTTGTTAATAGAGTTTCTTTTTAAACACTCTAAGCATTGCCTTTGTCATTGGTTATGCTATAATCCACTAGCAAGTGCTTAAACATGGGTTTATTTTATTTATATTTTGATTTATTTTGATACTGTACTTCTTATCAGCTTTAAAATATTGGGCTATGTGTACTCCCTTTCAAATTGTGTAAGTTCTTCCTATTGTGTCTCTTTACCTCTAAACTCTATGTTAACTTTCCATGGACTTTAATCTGCTATCATTCTTTTTATTATTTCTTACCCTTGACGAATGCTAAATGCTTTCTCCAGTTTTAGGTCTAATTTAATATAATTATTTTCATTTTTTTTTACTTCCTGGGATTTCTTTTATTTTGTCTCAATCATTTTTGTCTTAATGATTATTTTAGTGTTCTTTACACTATTATAGAATATCTATAATATATGTTAATGATGGTCTTAAAGGCTAGTCTTTGCATTAAAAAATTTTTGGTTCTGTTTCTGATGTCTTATTTATATTGCTTCTATGTTTTAAATTTTATTAGGTTGTGCTCAATTTGTCTTGAAGCTTTCTTTGAGTGTATGTTTACATGTTTATTTGTGTATGTGCACAGGTTGATGTTGAGTGTCTTCCTCTGTTGCTTTTCTCTTTGGTTTTTGAGACATTGAACCTGGATTGTTCAATTTAGATTCTCTCATCAACACTACCTAGGGGTCAATCTGTCTCACTCCCTATCCAGTGCTGGGATAGGAAGACTATGCTGCCATGCTGAGCTTTTTATGTGAGTGACAGGTATCTAAACCTGGTAGTCATGTTTGTGCAATAAGCTGCTTTGTAGCCTGAGCCATTTCCCAATGCTCTGATTGGAAACTTGCTTCATGCAGGGCTATGAAGCTTGAGATAGTGTCCTGCAGAGAAGTTCTACATTTCTTCTGTTGAGTAGTGTTCACAACCAACTAACTAAGTAGATGGGTTTAGTTTGCATATGACACTCAGGTAGTGTGAACTCAAGCTGCCAAAAGCTTTATCTTTATGTGCTATTAAGGGAATGTGTACTTCCTTTCTTCTCAAGAGAAATGTCACAGCACAAGCTTGTCTTTTCATTCTCCCTTTGTTATGTGATAGGAAAATGAAATTATGTCTAGTTCCTCCTCACTCATTAGTTATAGTCCCTTTAAAATACAATGATTAATGGGTGATACTTCAATACAAAAACTACAAAATCTCTAATAACAAATATTTGATTCCTTTTAAGTTTAAATTGATTCCAATTTAAATTATCTTTGTGTTCCTAAAATCATCCACGCTGTGCTGTGGCCTTAGTATTCCTTACTTTCATATTAAAATACAGATAGAATTGAAAGATGTTTTTTCTTATTACAGAAAGACTTATTTCATTAACTGAATTATTCCTCCAGAACATTCTATGATGTTGATAAGGATGGAAAAGTATCACATTTCCTTTAGATGATGACACTAGGACTGGTTACATCATAGCCCAAGGTACTTGAGTCAATTCATGTTTCATATACAATTGTTTCTGTTTTCTATTTAGTTTACAAAATGTCTGTTCTTAATTGACTCAGAGTCAGCACATACTATTTACTTATTCCCAAGTTACTGGAAGAACTCCCCATTCATCCATCTATTTATTTCTCAGTTTACTCATATTAAGAGAACCAAATACAAACCATCCATCTTGAAAATAACAGCATAAACTTTGAACCCCACACCTTATTTTAAAATTCACTGGAAAATGGAAAGATACAGATAAAATCTATGTTTGGCTTAAAACACCACTTCATATTTAGATTCTATAGTTGACTGTCAACATTTAGAAGTACTAAGAAGTTAGCAGATCTATAAATGGGTGCATACTATCAATGAGGAATTTTTACAACTATTGACTTTCCTAAAATCACATTTGTGCATTTACTAATTCTTCCTAAATGTTCTCTAAGTGCCATGTTTTCTTATTACCTTGTAGAATAGCACTTCAGGTTTTGGCTATTGCTACTGGTAAACACAGTAGAAAACCATAATATTGTTTATCAGTTTTCTGCCACTATAATGAAATACCTGATGCAATCAACTTATAAGGAGGAAAGGTTAATTTAGTTCACAGTTCTTGAGGTTCCAACATAAAAATGGATGGGCTTGTCACTTGAAGTCTCTGATGGGAGTGCCATATGGCAATGATGAATGGCATATTACAGAGTAAATGACTCAGCAAGCCTGGAAAACAGCTGGACCACTCTGGGGACTAAGCTTTTTGCACATGGGATTGTGGAAGATTTAACATGTAAAATATAGTAAATATATTCAAATTCATGTATACAGTTGAAAGTAGAAGGGGATCCCATATTTGTCTTATTGAATTTACTAATGAGAAAACTATAGCACCAAGAACACATGTAAGCTATCCAGAGTTTTAGTAAATTATAAAACAAGTAACTGTACTTCATTGAGAATTGCAAACCTTTGACTTTTGAGTTTCATCCCACTTGAAAGCAAGTACATGTACAGTACATGGTATCATAGTCTCTTTTCTTATTGCTGTGATAAAATATTCAAAGATAATTTCCAGAGAAAAGGGGTTCATTTCATCTCATAGTTCAAGGTTATAGTCTATCATGACATGGAAATCAAGGTATCAGGAGCTTGAAACCACCCACTAGTCACCTAGCACTCACAACTGTGAAGCACAGAGCAATGAATGTTAGTGCTCAGTTGACTTTCTGTCAACTCAGGCTACATGGTCTAGTGACTGGGTTACTTTATCTAATGATGGCTATGTAGCTAGCCTTAAGCTGATGTGTCTGAGCTTATTTTTGGGTTTGTTAGGCTGAATTGATCCTTTCATGGTAGGCAAACTCATGGTCAATAGCTGGTGGAAACTGTTTCCTACAATTTACTACAAGATGTGGTCAGAAAAAGGTAATATGAGAGATGAACACAATATTTTCTCTCTTTTCCATAGTTCCCAAGATTTACCTGCAAGTTTGCTGTCCCTACAGTCAAGTAAACAACCTAGTCTTAAAAACAAAACAAAATGATCATCAAAACCTTCCCTTTTCCCTAAACCCTTTCAAATAATTTGGTTATAGTGCACTATTTAATGCTAGTTATGAGTATTACACAAACTGTTTTGTGTACTGTGGAAATCCTTTGCAACATATAAATAAAAAACAGAATTTATCCTTCGGATTTTATGCAGAACCACATCACTCTTCTTTTTTTTCAAATCACTCTTTTGGTCACAGAGTGAACAGTAGACATTTGTGAGCAATGTGCTAAAAAAGCACTTCCTGATCACATCACAGGTCTGTTGGTTATCTGAATCTCAAGATATTTTAGCCATTAATAATGTTCAGAGATAAAACTCTGAAAGAGAATTGCTAGTGTCTTGCATAGTTAGGATTCCTTTCAATAAGAAGATCAGTGAAAGGAGTGTTTACAGTGTGAATTTAAACTGGAGACAGGTAAGAAAAGACATTTGTCATCTGGGTACCATTGTATCAATAACCATATGAATTAATATATAATATATAAAGTAATTATACAGAAAAAATATCTAAGATAGGAATGAAATATGGAAGATAATTTACAATATGCCAATTTGTTTATAAAGCATAAATAATGATTCTCAAAGAAAAGGAATAAGTAAGTATAACATTTGGCCATTCAGTAAACCTGTGTTGAACAGAATGCCTTTCTTCTAGATGCACACACATTAGCTTCTAACATCACCATTCATAGCTATGGCAGCAACATCAGATTCCAGTAACTATACTTTCCCAGAGCTTAATTGAGGTTCAACATAATGAGCTTCAAATTACCCTTCTGATTCCTTCAGCTAAGATCTTTGTAATTTTGATAGTGATGTTTTTCTTTGTATGGAAAGGCAACTAGGAAAACAGACAAGATCCCTGAGATAGTTTTAGCTTCCTCTTGGTTAATGATGTTAAATCTTCATGTTTGATTTTGAAATTACTTTTATAATTAAATTAAGAGATAATTCCATCATTTTTCCATTCTCTTTCCTCCTTCCAATCTTTCCACTATATCCCATTGTGCTCACTCTCAAATTCCTGGCCTCTTTTTTTCTTTTGCCTTTAATTGTATTATATACAAACTGCTGACCTTCTCAGTCAGGCTAGTGTTAGTTGTATGTGTATGATGTCAGGACTGACCACTTTATATTAGATAGCCAATCAGGAGCTCGTCCTGGTGAAGGTGATTTATTTTCTCCCTTCTCAGAAATCCTTGGTTGTTTATAGTCCATTGACTGGGGGGTGGGGACCCACAGAGATCTCCCCTTCCCATTAGTAAGTATATTGTTGTCAAGGCTCCCTTAGGCAGCCATATTGTTGAGATATCCTGTTTTGCAGCTTCCCTGCGATTTCCAGGAGACATAATCTCCAAGAGTATCCTAGAAAATGACAGGGTAGCAACCTTTTACAGTTAGTAATATTTCATCACATTTCACTAATACATAGCTAATTTATCATCTCTTATCAAGTTGAAGTTAAGATTTTAAAAAAAAAATTAGTTGAACCAAGATGAAGCTGAAGTCTTCTTTACGTATAAACGAATATGAATGAAGTGATTTGGGAAAAGGTTATTTGTTAATAAGGCAGAAAGCAGATGTGAAGAGCAAGTAGTATATAAGAGGTAAGTGAAGTGGAGGTAGTGAGGGAGACAGGGGTTAGGTAGAGACAGGCCAATCTGAATTACAGTGCTGTAATGATTCGTACATGCAAGCCTCATTTTCCCCATCTGTGATACTGTGTATCTTTTACAATTACTATTTTTTTAATTAAAAGAAATTATTTTTGAGTGCTTAACAAAGTGTCTTTAGTATAATAAGCACTCATAAGATACAGAACAGGGTAAAATAAACTAGAAATCAATTAATAAAAGAGAAGATAATGAATAATAAGGAAGACTGGCTCAACATCATCTGGGCTACATAAATGAATGTGTGAGCTACTTTTGATGTAGTTTAATGATCTAAAAATATGAATAAAGGAAAATCAAAATGGAAGGTTTGAAACATCCAAGAATGCTGCTACATATTCCACTATTTAAAAAACAGCATTATGGAAAACCTGGTGATTTTATTTGCAACATGTCCACACACTCTGCTGATTAAGTCCCAATCTTCACTATAAATATTTTTCTTTGTTGCTCCCACAGCAACTGTGCTTCCTAAAGTTCTTTGCAAACTACAATGTGGTGCTCTTTGACTTTTCTGCCTTTCTTTCCTAGTGTGTGTGTATATATGTAAATAGATAATGCTTTGAGATAAACATGCAATATCTTTTGTGGTTGCTTATTAGGATTTAGGTTCCATGCAAGCAGAGCTTGCCTGACTATGCAGTAAATTAATCTCTCATGAACATAGCTGTGAAAGAGGCTCCACCCACCCTTGCACCACAGCCAGTCAGACCCTGGGTTTTTTTGTTTGTTTGTTTTCTCTTTTTTATTTAAATTAGAAACAAGCTTCTTTTAAATGTCAATCCCAGTTCCCTTTCTCCCCCTCCTTCCATGCCCCCCACTAGCACCACATCTCATCCCCTTTTTCTCCCCAGGGAGGGTGAGTCCTTCAATGGGGAATCTTCAAAGTCTGTCGTATTATTTGGAGCAGGGAATAGACCCTCCCCAGTGTGTCTAGGCCAATAGAGTATACCTCTATGTGGAATGGGCTGACCCTGGAGTTTTTATTCTCAAAATTTGCTACAGAAATATTTTAAGTCAAGTAGAAAAGAGCAGTCTTTACCTCAACTTCCATTCTGTATTATTCTTTTGAAGAATGGGAGTTACAGCAAGAAGGAGTTGGAGGAATGATAAAATTAGAGTAGTAGAGAAAGATTATAACAGGAAAAAGAAAATACTGCTATCAGCTCTTATTAAAGCTCAGAGGAGAAAGAGACTGGGACTTCTGATGTCTGTGGCTGTGTTTGCCAAAACCTAATTAACAGGATTAAGCTGTGAGATTTCTTTTTTCCCCCTGGGCAAACTAAAACAACACTTAGAAAGATATCCTATATCTAATCTTAAATTAGTCTTGTACTACCATGTTTATGTCTCAACTTTAAAGAGCGTTTAGAATTATCAACAGAGTGAAAGTCATGGCATTCCCTAAATGACTATTCCATATTGATAAAAAATAATTGAAAAGGCAAGTATATACTCAGGAAATTAATATAATTAAATGAAAGACATTTCTGAAGTTTCCAAATGTCTTAATAAGTAGTTCTTCAATTTGCTGTATTAAATATATCTCAATAAAGATAACAGAATTCTTTACCTTCACAAAACTGTTCACTAAACTTATTCCACTTAATGCTGTTTATCATGCTAATGAAGTGATTTTCGAAATGAGAATCATAATATTTCACAGTGCATTGTTAAATTCTGATTGTATTTTTATGTTATATTTTCCTAACACTTATCTCCATATATCAGTGACTTGTGTTACAAGAGCTGAACAAAGTGTGTTCAAAGATGTGCATAACATTAAATTTTCCATGGCTTCAGAAGTCTCGGATAGTCTCAGCATCCTAAAGTACTGCTTGATGTAATCTAGTCTTATATACTTATACAATTATTGATATTAATTGGAAACATGTTTAGGATGTATTTGAACTGTCTTCTGCTAATGATCATTCTAAATTATTCAGAATCAACAAGCCTCTTTTTAAAGTTCAGAAATCTGCCACCAGACTTCAACATACTAAATGTATAGATTTACCAATATAACTAAGTTATAAACAACTACTTAATTATATAACTAAGAAACAAAATTAACTTCCTGTAACTTGTTTGTATTTTTATACCTTTAAAATACATTTTTATACAGTGGCATTTCTACTTAGTTCTTTTCTATTCAATATAATTAATGAACGAATAATAATTTACATCAATTCTTAATTTGCATATTATTGACATTTGGCCTAAATAATTTTATTGTTAGACAGGGCCTGTGTTATGAACAAAAAGTACCTAACAACATCTTTGCTTACTACCTATTGGATGCCCACAGTAATTCCTTAGATTTTTTTTTTAAATAACCTAGATTGAATTTGTTCTTTGACAGTTTCTAATATGTATTATTCAATTTAGTTGTTTCTAGGACCAACTGTCCCTTTTCTCTACCCTACCTCTGTCAACCCCTACTCCTTTCAAGTCCCTTCCACATTTTTGTTTTGTTTTGTGACTCAATAAATTTATCGTTGGTTGGGACTATCCACTGGATGCTGGTGAGCCTACCAGTGGGCACAGCACTGAAGAAAATAACAGTCTCCTTACCACACAATCCATAGAAGGGAGAAGTACAATGCCTTGAGCTTCTTCCCAATTCCCACCTGACTATTGACAATGACAAGCACAGCCTTGTGCAAGCCCAGTGCAGTTTTCCTGAGTAGCTGTGAAATCATAATTGAAATGACTGTGTGGAGCCCTCAAGAAAATTCATAGTCCTTCTTTGTATCTTCTGCAACTCTCTCTCTTGATTTTTCTGCCTCTTTTTCCACTGTGTTTCCTGAAACTTAGAATGAGTAATACAAATATCTTGTTTAGGGCTGCGTGCTCCCCAGCCACTTATGTTCAGCATCTTGAACAGCCAGGAGTCTGCATTTATTGTCATTCATGACATTGGAGTCTTCTCTAATTAAGGCAGACTTAATTTGTATGTGGGTATAAAAATAAATTTAGAGCACAGTATTCTGAACTCAGTAGGTTTTTATGTCTTTCTTTTGACAGAAGACAAAAATAATAACAACAACCCCCCCCAAAAAAACACTTCAGTCATTCCCTAACTTCCAGAGAGAATCCCCAAACAATTGTTCTTAGAGTGAGTCCCTAGACATTTTTGAAGACACCCTGAGAGCAAAGATGCAACCTCTCCTCAGTTTAAGTGTTTTCATTTATATACTTAAATAGTTTAACTTTTAGTAAATCAAGGCCACTATTACAGCATCTCTCTTGCCTCCCATAGAATATCATCAGTACAATTAAGTATTTAAAACATGAGCCACGAGGTAGAACTTAGATAAAAATATGCATTCATTGAAAACATAAGAGTTAGCTAGTAACAAGTCTGAGCTATTGGCCGAGCATTTGCAATTAACATTAACCTGTGTGGTTACTTGGGATCAGCTACAGGACAGAAACTTCTGCCTCCAAAACACAGACACAAGTGGCAAGTGGCACAAAATATCAGGAAGGATCTCCGCAGGTGAGTAACACATTCACAACCCAACTATGAAGATGGGACCAGAATTTGTGACCTGACTATGCAAAGGACTGCCAGGAGAAGGACCAATATTTCAACTGGACTCCTGAAGGACTAGCCATAGGAGTGGCCAGCACCTGTGTCCTGGTTCATGAAAGATCAGCACTGGTGACCCAACTCCCCAAAGGAGCATTCTGGAGTGGACAGGCCTCTGGGATACTAGAAAGGAATGCCAAAGGAGGCATAACCAGGAACCAGAAGAAACAAGATATTCCACATACTGGGTCACCTTGTGCAGACATAATACAAGGGGAGGTGCTTAGTTTTACTGCAACTTGATAAGCCACACTTTGTTGATACTCATGGGAGGTCTGCCCCTTTCTGAATAGAAACAGAGGAGGGTGGGTTGGGGGGAGTGGAAAGTGGGGAGAGAATGAGAGGAGAGGGGGGAGGGGATACTGCAGTCCGGATGTAAAATAAATAAATGTGTAGTGGCATCTTGCTTTGCCAGTGAACTGCCGGTGGTGGCCACATCATGGGGGTGTGGCTTCAAGAGTGCAGACTTGAGGACCCCCTTATAAGGAAGATGAGGGCCTCACTCTCATGGATTGTGGTAAGAGCATCAGAAGGGCAGAGACTGCATCTTCAGGATCAAGAAGACCACAGGGATTATTTACTAATATTTGTACAAGTGCTTCCCTAATAAATACCTGTAGATCAAAAAAAAAAAAAAAAAAAGAATATCGTCTATGGCCATACCACCCAGCATGTGCCAATCTCATCTAAAGTAAGAGACTAGGTGGTGCCCTTCCATCATCCTCTGGAGCATACACTGATATTCTTATCAACTGAATCTCTTTGCTTAATTACCTATCTCTATTTCTATTATTTTTCTTTGTTATTTCAATTTTTGCCTCATTATTATGGTCTAGTGGTGTTTTTATTCAATTCTAGTTATCTGTAGATTTACAAGTTGTAGCTGCTTCAGAGGATGACTTATTCCCGCAGTCTTTGCCTTGTCCCCATCAGGCTGCAAAAGGGACATTTTTACTGTCTGTATACAGAAGTGTTGCCAAGCTCCTGACAAACCCCCATGCTTAGCTCCTCTGCCTTGTTTCTTGGTCTTTTTGTCTGAGGCCTAGATCCAGGTCCTCTTCAGGTATCTCCTTGGAAGTCTCATTAGAGGGGGAGTCCAAGGGAAATCTGACATTTTCCTCTATTCTGATTCATTCATTGCTCAGTGGTTTTCTATACCACTTTCTTTCCAAACCGGAGGCCCACATTCTAAAATATGGGCCTTCTGCAGGAAGCTTGACAGCCCTGCCCCTAGCATGGTACACCCCCCATGGGTGGAAATGGAGCAAGCTGTATCAGGTGTTTCTTGTGGTTTCAGCCTCTTTTCTTTCTGAATCTTTAGTTGATTAAAGGCTTGACTCTTTGCTTTTTTTTTTTTCTTCAGCTCTATTGGGCTACTTTGGTGTTCAGCAGCTGAACTCAGTCTCCCAGCCCTGCTGAGATCCTGACAGTCGTCAGCATTCCTTTCTGCAGCTTTGCCTTGCTTCTGCTTGTCTCGGTAGTCCTGCGCTGACATTATGTTTCCCTTCAATCTCTTTTCAGAACTTTAAAGTTCTGACCCCCAACAGAAATGCAGTTCTACACAGAAATGCAGTTTCTATGAAACATCTTCCCTTTCAAACCTAGAAAGTTCCACTCAATACTTCTGATTATTCTACAACTGGAAAACTTACTTGGGGGCTATAAACATTAGCTTCAAGTGCATTTAAGAAATCTATGGTTGTGTTTCCAAGAGCCTTGCTCTACTAGGTTCTGTTGATGAGAGCAAAAGAGAAAGGATTATAACTAATGTCTCCCGGGTGTGTCTGGTCCTGAACGGGTTGTTCATCCCTTTTCTGCCTGCTTCTTCTGTGTGGATAGCCAATACTAACTGAATGGTGAGTCTCTATGGACAGTACGTGGCCCTGGAACCAGTTGAATAGCCAGAGATCAGATAGTTGTGAATTATCACCATTGCAATTAGAACTATAAAATGAATAAAAGCTTATTATCTATTATACTATTTAGTGATCAGAGTTAATAATATTGGATCATATATTTGAAATTTGCCAAGAATAATAGATTCTCACCTCTCTTGCCCTAATACATATATAGGGACAGAGTTTTCTCTCTGGTAGAAACATGTATCTAGTGAACGAATTAGTGAATTAGCTAGTAAACTCAAGTACAATTCCTTTTTTATCTGATTAATATTTTCACAAGATATATTATAAATAACTCCCAGAAAATTCACCTAGGGGTCTGGGTGAAAGATCATTCACTTAAAATAATGTAATATCATATTTGTTAGGAAATTATGTATGTACAGGGATATAATCCACTTTACAACAAAAAAACAAAATTGGAGGTAGGTCAATGTTAAATGATTATTTAATACATGTGAGTTTTGACAGTACTCAGGAGCCTGGCATTGTGTCTCACACCTTTAATCTCAGTACATGGGAGGCAGAGCCGGGTGAATCTCTGTGAGTTGGAGGCCAGACTGGTCTACAAAGTGAGTTCCAGGCCAACTAGGGCTGTTACACAGAGAAACTCTATCACAAAACAAGCAAACAAAAGAAGAAATGCTCTGCTCATGGAACCTCAGAAGAGTGGGAGGAAAGATTCTAGGAGTCAGAAGGGATGGAGGATACCAGCAAAACATGACCCATCTAATCAGCTAAGCAGGGCTCATATGAGCACACAGACTGAAGTAGCGGGCACAAGGGCTGCAGGGTCCTCTGCATGTATGTTGTGGCTGTTAGCTTGGTGTTTTTTGGGGACTCCTAAAAAGAGAGTATAGTGGGAAATTACCAATATGGAGCCAGGTAGAAATATAAGGGTATTTAATAGGGAAAAGCCTTACTTACAGAGCGACCTAGCCAGCCAGCGTGGCATGGGTCTGTACTCAAGCCAAAAGGTGGGTGAAGATTTATCATAACAAGAGTGTGTGTTTCTAACTATTTTACCTGCTCAGGGACTTTTGCTCCTATTGGGTTGCCTTGTCCACTTCTCAATATGAGGACCTTTGCCTTGTTTTGTCCTATTTGGCTGATGTCTCTTGGAGGTTTGTTCTTTTCTGAAGGGAAATGGATTGGTGATTGGTTGGGAAGGGAGAAAGTGGGCAGGGAAAATCTGGGAGGAATAGAAGGTGAAACTAGGGTCAAGATGTATAAGAGAAAATCTATTTTCAATGATAAAAGAAACTAAAATAAAAAACAAATATACTTGAGAAATATAGATTGTGTTATCATGAATGTTATCTTACCAAGATCTTTAGTCAGTATCCAGTCAGGAGACAGGACAATGTTTATTTTGCTAGATAGAATATGAAGTAATAATTTCTTAAAATGAATAATTAAATATATTTCTGTGATACTATATATATGTTAATATGTATCCATTGTCAAATATTTAAATTGGGTTAGTTAGCATTTATCTAACCCAAAAATAATTCTCTGGTTTCTTTGTGATAAGAGTGTAGAAGAGGGGTGGGTCTAGATAGCCAGCTCAGTAGTTAGAGAACATTGAAGAACTTCACTTTTAGTTATTTTGAATTGTATAAAGTATTATTAACAGTAGCCACCTCAGGCAACAAATATCAAACCCTGTTCTCTTCTGCAACTGCAGCGTTGCATCCATTGACCAAAGCCTCCCATTAGTTGACCCTGATCCATGTCTCTGGCAATTAACACTCTACTCTCTGCTTCCATAGGGCAGTGTATTTTACACTCCACAATTTTCGATTCCACATATGAAGTCGCATGATATTTGTCTGCACCAGAGGTAACCTCACATGAAGTCATAGTAACAGGTAATTGAGAACAAGATGGCAATGACATGTCATGGTAACATTGATCCCAAATAGCAACTAGCAGCCTTCACTAAAGCTACAGCATGGACTGAAAAGCTAGAAAATTCAAGGAGAGTGTCTTGCAGGGCTGGGACTTCCTCTATAAAGGAAGGAAGACTGGGCTGAAATGGTCCCTCCTTTTCCTAAAGAAGAGGTCCTGGGGATCTAGGATTAAGTTTTAACAGGACAAGGGGAGCTAGCCAACTGGTGCTGGCATTCTTCATGAACTACACTAAAGCTGATTATCAAAGGGTAAGAAAACTGTCAAAACACACCGTGGGGGAGGGGGGACACATGCAGCAGAGCGATTTTAACAAGACAGGGAACAAAAGGGGATGAACAGTTCTTTGGTCTCTCAGCCTGTACTTTCTAAGTTCCTAGGAGGCAGAGGCAAAGCAACGAGGAAAAGAGAAGTGTGGCTTCCATGGACCCCCAACACGGAGAAAGAGAATACAAAAGGGAGGGCTTAAATAGCAGAAAGGGTTTTATGCCACCCAAAGGAGACAAGGAATTATAAACTTTTAAATACACAGTGACTCTGCTTTCTGTAAAAGTTTATTTTAATGAAGAACATTACTAATAGAATTAAATTTGGAAAACAAAAAATTTGATATTATGCTCTCTAAATTCCAAATGTGTTTGTGTTTAGTGTCATGAAAACCTGAGATTAAGAAACAGAAAAAGGCTGAATATGAAGAAACAATAGAAGAAGAGTTTGTAAATACATAGATATTAGATTTTCTGATTATCTTCATTTGAAAGCAATGAAATACTTATATAATTCCAAAGTTAACTTAAAAATAAAATACTTTCACTAAAAAATACTTTCCTTTTCTATTTCTATTCCCAACCTGGCCCTTCCTTCCTTATACTTAATAAATTTCCAAAGATTTAGGGCAATCTTCCTACTTGTAGTATAAGTAAGTGTATTTCTGCATGCACAGCCCCTCCCTATGATATGAATAACAATATACAATGTGAAAAATAAATGAATAAAATTTCAATATGAATATTTTTTATTATGCTCATAATGTATGTGTAATATTTTCAATACAAAATTCATCAATAAAAGTTCAATAATCTTGGTTGACATTTTGGACTGAGTAAAAGTAGAATATGTTAACTAAACTCTATCTTAAATATTATCTGGCCTCTGGTGTAGATTATTAAGAAGTAACCCACATCTTTTAATAGAAGGTTGTAAAGACGATATTTGGCTATCACAGGGATGTGTCTTACTTACATTCTACCTCTATGGAAGAAAAAAGAATATTAAACAAATATTACAAGTGAGCTAAAAATATAACTTTAGTTGTCATAGGCAACCTTTTCCTTCCAAGGGTAAAAAAAGTTGAGGATGAGAAACACATGGAAACAAAAATCCCACACCTGACCTGAAAGTACTCACAAGAGGAATCTAAGAAAAACATGAACACATATGCTATATGCAGTTAATCAAGCAAATTATCAGGCAAAAATGTTAAGTATCCCTCACTGAATTCTCATTTGCTTCTGAGTGCAGTTTTTTGTAGCTAACCTCCCTTCTAGCTGGCTATGAGCAAGTAAAGTATACACTGTTGGATGGATATAAAGTATAATTTTGAGTAATTCCACTGAGATATAACTGCATGGCTCCTTTTTCCTTTCCCACTTAAAAATTATCTTGGCTAAAGAACACCATTTTTCCAACTAACCCATAGAATATATGGGTTAACATTTATCACAGACATTTTATATAATACTCACACAAATATTTTCTAAAGTCCATCACCTTTGTAAGATCTGAAATAAGCTCTCCAATTAAAGAGCCTAACTCTATTTTTGTATACTTTCCAACAACCCTACTGATAGTTTTATTATAAATATTCACCAGTGTTCTGTTTATATTGCTACTTAACACTCCTGGGGATTATTCTAACTCAACATGCTCTCCCTCCCACCTTCTGCTTTGGCTTTTTTGATGTGATAGGCAAAAAATAGATGTAGTCTAGAGATATAGTAAGTTCTTAGTCTACGGTTTCAAATACAAAATTGAATATGAGAATTTGAATGAATTTGTTTGGAAGATTCACAGGAAAGTAAAAAAGTCAGCCACACACAAGTAATAGAAAGATAAGCAAAAATTTCTACCAGGGCCTGGAGGAAGACATCTGGAATTGGAGCACTCAGGAGACAGAGGCAAAGGAATGAGAGCTCAGATAGTCTTGGCTACACAGCAAGTTTGGCTTCATCCTGGGCTACCTAAGACTCAACCTCAAAAAGTCAGAAAAACAAAAACAAAATAGTTGTAGAAACAGCTTGCACAGTGCCTGCCTACTGCTTGTGCTCCCCATTCTTCATCTTTAACTGGCTAGTTTGGAGCATATATGGTTTTATGGTACACAGGAAATATTTGGAACTATGTCTGAGATAGGAGTGCCTAAATATCTCAATTTTCATTCCTTTGAATTATTTTTATTCAAGTCTGTATTTAACTGTCATTGTGTGGTAAAAGCTTTTGAAACTTTGGATGCCTACAAGTCATATTCACTAAGTTGCTTATTAATAATGAGTGATATGTACCTTCACTTAATGTGAAATTCTGGGTTGTAAGTTATTTTCCTTTAATATTTTGAAAATGCTAATTCATTGTAATCTTGGGTCTGGAATACTCAAGGAAAACATATTACCAAAATTTTATTTGTTAATAGTTAACTCTCCACATATTTTGAATTTCCTTTTGCAAAGTATTTAAAATGCATTTCATTGATTGTCTGAGAATTTCATGCATGTATGCATTTTAAAGTTCTAATTCAATATAATATTAAACTTTATTACATTACTATATTTGTTCTTAATTTTACCCTTCAATATGAATTAATTCATTTGTTTTTCTTTCAAATCTAAAAAACATATCTTCATTATTTCTTATACTGTTCTTCATTTGAAGTTTTATTTCTTTGTTTAAAATTTCTTATCCTAAGCTGGATCTTTTTTTTTCCTCTTGGAATTATGGGACCAATTAGAAAGTGCAGCATTTAGTAGACTAATGAAAGAAAGCCTATTCTTGCCAGAACATAAGAAAATCAAAGAGAAAGACTCTCAAATCCACTTCTAAGTCCTTCCAAAGGCTGATAATCTTTCTGAGAGTAAAGAGACAGTGGGGAGGATTTTAATTAGCTAGCAGGAGAACTGGTTCTGGCTTTTTCCTGGAAAGGAGTTAGTTGGGTTCATTTCAGAGAGAGGGAAACATTTTCTTTGATCCTTATGTGGAAGTTTCCTGTGCAAGCAAGAAGCTTGTCCACCAAGACGGTACTCTTGGGTAGGAATTTTACTAGGATAATGGATTACAATGGTTGATCACAAATCTAGAGGTGCATAGTAAATCAGCAAGACATCCCTTTGGCGAAAATGGATTTTCCCCAGATCCATCCTGCATTTTTGTTTGGTAGGTTTCTTTTAGTTTCTGAGTTTTTTCAGCACTAATCAGGTCCTAGGATGTTGGTCTGGGCATCTGATGTTAACAGCACATCTTTCTGAAGCTGAAGACTGGCGAGCAAGAACCATTTTCTCAGGCTTTCAGTGAGTGTTTATATGGTATCCTCTCCTCAGCATTTCTATTTCAGCTATCTCAACTTTTCTTTTATGCTCTATTTCTTGTATTGTTTGTTTTGTTTGGTTTGGTTTGGTTTGGTTTGGGGGGCTTTCTCTTTGTTTTTGTTTTGTTTTCTGAGACAGGGTTTCTTTGTGCAACAATCCTGGCTGTCCTCAAACTCACTTTGTAGACGAGGATGGCCTCAAATTTAGAGATCCCCCTGCCTCTGCCTCTGGACTGCTGGGATTAAAGGCGTGCACTACTACTGCCTGGCTGCTCCTTTCTTGTATTTCCTCTGGAAGTTTTTTCAAATTGCCTGATATACATATTCTACTTCTTCTTTTGTAATCTTAGCTTAAGCTATTATTTTTACTTTGTGCCACACTCATTTCCATACTCTATTCTTGTTTCACATAGTGGTTCTCTCTGTCTCTCTTTATATGCTTATTAGGCTATCTGAATTTCTTTATCTTTTTTGTAGTACTTTTGTTCTAGAGGACCTAGAGTGTATGGAGGTGTTTACATGTTTAAAGGCAAAGCTAGTGAAGACTTAGAAGAAGACTTTTCAACAGAATATAAACCAAAGGCTTTAAAAAAGCTTACTTTCTTTCTTGTCATTTGCTACATTATGGCATTTTCACATATGTATATCATTGTACTTTGCTCAAATTTACTACATCTCATGGACGCACAATGTCCTTCCTCTCCCTCCCCAGTAGTCCTCTTCCATTTAGTTCTACCTTCCACATATGCCAGAACGCCCTCAATATTTGCCTTTCACACTTCATATCACACTCTCCTGTATCCTCCTACTCCTTTGGACACAAAGTCACTACATACTCTCTTTTACTTTCTTGTCATGTGTGTATATGAATACATATATGGGTATATATATTCATAAATAAATTCCCTATATGAAAGAAAATGTGATTTTTGTTGGGGATGAGAGATAGATTGGTTCATTTTGCTTAAAACTGTAGCTATATTTCCAATCATTTTGTTAAAAATGACATAATTTAATTATTCTTTATAGCTGCATTTCCTTTTCCATTCATCTGTTAGTAAGCATCTGCACCGATCCCATGTCTCAGATACTGAATACTATAGCAATAGGCATAGCTGTGCAAGTATCTCTGTGGTATACTGACTTAGACCAGTAACATTTTAATGGAAGAGTATAGATGCAAAATGGAAATGTTGTCTCACATGGCTATGATATATTGGAAAACCCATAATTGACAGTTTATGATTGGTTAACTTTTTATTTTGCTCTTTGCACTGAGTTTGTGTCTGTTTTACTTACAGAGAAACATATAGTAGTCACAGGATATTAGCCTAAATCTTTCCCCCAAGACTCAACGTGTGTGTGAGTGAGAAAGTGCAATCTATGTGTGAGTCTGTGTGATCATGTGTGTATATGTGTGTGTGTGTGTGTGTGTGTGTGTGTGTGTGTGTGTGTGTGTGCGTGTGTATGTTTCTATATTGTGGGACCCAAACACCAGTGTTTTTTAAAAAAGAAAATCAAATAGTGACTTATTTGCGTCTAAGCTCTTGAATATAAAAATTAATAAGTTCTTATTCATCTTAAAGTAGTTATCATCAAGCCTATTAACTTTGCATACTATATAAAGTGATTTGTGGCTAATAAGCTGTCACTTTCCCAGAAGAATAAAGGAAAGAATGTGAATTATTGGAATAGGCAGCAACAACAAAGCTAACTCTTGAAAATATAGGAATCATTGTCAGAAATTCAAAACAGCTTGCTCTATGCATCAGTATTACATTATACAGATATTAAACTAGGAAAAGTAGTTAATTGATTGTAAAAAACTGTGTCTGCTTGCCTTAATATTTGGAGAGTAGGTGTATAAAACTTTAAAAACCATGTGCATTTTTTAGAGCCCAGCAAATCCAAGGTGTTAAATTAGACATGCATATGGTTAATAGGGTAAAAATCCCAAAGAACTCTTGGCAATGAAAAAATTCCATTCCTACAAAAGAATAGTCAAGGAAAATTGTAACAGGTAAATTAAGAAGAGGATGTTTGAGAAAATCAGAGGTCTAAAAAAGTTATCCATCAATTTCATTCAAGATGCAAAGGCTTAAATACCTCCATGCTATTTATATGAAAAAAGACATGGGAATCTGATGCTCCGGAGAAACTGTAATGTTCACTCAGCACCTTCACCACGAATTGTTTTGTCTACTGATATGAGCAGGAAGTTGCCCTTGACTCTTAGAACTGATGTCTATGGGAGTTAAAGGTTGAACACAATGCCCCTACACACGAAACTGTAAATACAGAAACAATTGGGCTGTTCTTTGAAACAAGTTTAACTTCATGAAAGCCAAGAAGAGAAGTCACTTTCTAAAACCTCAGCAGCTTTGGATGCTCGCAACTCATTGTGAAGTGAATTTGGCTTACTCATTCGGAAAACTGTCCGTCAAACCTTCCTTTCCACATGAACTACATTTCCAACATAGTGCCCACAGAGAGCAGGATTTGCAAGCAAAGCGGCCAGAAAACCTCTAAGACTTTGCTGTTCCTTTTACTTGTTAGGCTGTTAAGTGAAGTCTGCCTTTTACTCTCAATTTCAGTGTCATCGGTAGTATAATTGGTACTTGGAGCTGTTTATTTCAGCTACGGTTAACACTCTCCAGGGGACAGCCTGCTATGGGAAGTGTTCACTTAACAATGAAGGATGGGAATGACTATAGGGCCAAGAGTTCAATGCAGATTTGACAGGACCTAAAATGCAACAACAGCATTGCTTGCCATGTGGCACTCACTCATTTTCCTACAGTCACCCAAACCCCTGTCTTGTGCTATCAACCTTTGTTTGCATTTCAAACCATGTTGCCATCACTATGTCAACACTGGCAGGAGGGCTACAGATCTCTGGAAGACAGAAGTGTTAAAATCCAAACACGTTTAAAGGACAGTGAATAGGATGCCACATGCATATACAATAGGACAGTTCCATCCAGGTCATGGAATGCATGTGAAAATTTTGGATAAATAGAGAAGGTTTTATTTAAAATTTGAGTCTCAGTGTTTGCTTAGATAGTTTATCTCTGAATAAATATTTAAGCTGTTCAATAGTTAAATTAATATTCACTATTGAAACCAACATTTAATCCAAATTTTGGAGAAATTTTTGGATAAAGGAATTATTTCTCACTTACAAAACAGAAGAAGAAGAAGCAGCCACCTCAGGTACCACAGCAGCCTAAACCTATTTTTGAGTCCAGGAAGGAACTAAACTCCGTTGTTCAGGTTCACCGACAAACAATCCTATTTGAAATATAACAAATTCCATTACTGCACAAGGGATAGATATGTCCATCTTCATTTACCAATACTTTCATTATTTTTATGTTTAAGAAGGAATAAATAATATAAGCAAATTGAATACAGTGTACCATACAAGCATGAGGACTTGAGTTTGATCCTGGGCACTAATGGGAAAAATTAGGCAAAGTGCTAGGTGCTTATAATTCTAGTGCTAGGGAGACAGAAATAGGAGGATCCCTGGGGATTGGTGGCCAGACAATGTAGCAAGTCTCAAGTCTCAGTGATATTATGATGGGGAAAGTGCTTCTGTGTATGTGTTTGTCTTATTGGATGATAAATAAAGCACTGTTTGGCCAATGAGGCAGAAAGTTAGGTGGGACTAGGAGTCAAGGAGCTTTCTGGGAAATGTAGTAAAGAAGTGGTGATCCAGGCAGGAAATGACATAGCAGGGAGACTCATATATAAGCAAGGGCAAGAAGGAAGTTGTTTCTTTTTCTGTTCCTTGTGCTCTCTGCTCAGAGTCACCATGTGAGCCTGGGAAGACAGGACACTTCCACTGGCATCTGATAAGTCTTATAAAATATATATATTTATGATAATTAAGACTGAGCTAGCATATGAGAAATCCTAGTCATTGACCAAGCAGCATTTGTACCTAATATAAGTCTCTGTATGTTACTTGGGACCTTAACATGGCGGCGGGTGGAACTTGGGCAGCCTGGCCGAAAGCACCCACATGGAAGCAGGGCTCATGCAGCTGTAGTGGAAAGACTTATTGTTACAATATTATCTCAAAAACAAGGTAAATAATTCCTGAGGAATGGCTTCCAAGTTAGACTTCTGGCCTCTTTATCTACAGGCTCATACTTGCACACACCCCTAAACATAAGTGCAAGTGTGGTAATTAATACACATACACACACACACACACACACACACACACACAGAAAGAGAGAGAGGCAGAGAGACACAGAGACACAGAGAGACAGAGGAAAAAAGTCACAACAATAAAGTGTACTCCCAAATTTGTTAATTAAAATTTAAAATGTATTCAATTACTTCATAAGAGCAACTAACTTCTCATTTTTAATAGCTCATTTGCTTGCTTTACTTGCACTTTAAATGCCATAAAATAATATTATAAATATAACATTAATTCAAGAACTAATGAAAATATAATATCAGGGTGATTGGGTATTTAAACTCAAATGCAAACATTGCACATGTAGGGGAATTGGCTGGAGTTCAGATGACTTCCTTGTTTCTTAAATGAGACACAAAATCTCATTAATCACATAACTGGCCTACTTTTTGGAAATTTCCATTTGATAAAAATTATTTGTAAACAAGATTACCAGTTTATCACCACCAGACATGTTTTGTTAAAAAGCAACTGTGTTCTGCCTTGGGCTTAACATATAACACATGTTGACATAGGCAGGAAATTGGCTGACACTTTTAGCTACAGTGCTTTTTGGGAGTGTATACAGTATGACAAGAAAATACCACATATGGTAGCACAGAAAATAGAAGTGACATTTATTTGAGACAAAATAATGGGATGTAGTGGGTAACAGGAACAAGGATATGACCATCTGTCAAGAAAGAAAGCACTGTGACCTAGAGTAAACAATACTGTGTTTCTTTCACTTTTCTGTTGCTAAAGGAATGGCTGTGCCTATATAAAATTGGAGGGTGAACCAAGCAGCCCATTTTATGATGGAAGACTTGCCCACTACACGTGGACCTTGAATAGGAGACAGAGATGCAAACAAAATGGGCCTTAGAAATGTGTCATAGTTTTTTTTTTCTTCTGCTTCAATTGTTCTGGCTGTATTGTTGAGAGCTCCTAACTTTTCTGGAGTTACCATTTTTTCTCTCTGTTGCACAAATCTGATCTGTTTTAGTCTAGCTGGCCATATATGTTTATTCTGGGTGATGGAATTGGGATCAGTGAAGCAGGTTTTAGAGGTTATGATCTGTGATGCAGAGTAGCACATCAGTGACACATCTATTTTTTTCTGTCTCCAATGCTTCTGTATGAGTTGCTCACTAATTTTTCTTAATGTTAACCAATGTTTCCAGAACCCTCTACCATCATCATACTCTGGTTATCTTGGGTGTACTCTCAACTTTTATGAGATGAATGTTTTTATAGCTCACATATGAGTAAGATCATGTGATATTAATTTTTATGTGCCCATTTCTCTTAGCATAATCATCTCTAGTTCTATCCATGTAGGTACAAAAGACAGGGTTCATTTCATTTTGTGACTAAATGGTATGCAGTTGAGTATTTATACCTTATCTCTTTATTCATTTGACAAATTTAGAATGTTTTGTATCTTAACTGTTGAATAATTCAGCAGTTACTATAGATATGCAAATATATCTATATTTGCATTGATTTCCCAATGGATGATGCTTTCAGATTATTGTGACAAAGATATTTCTGGTTATATGATATAACCATGGGGCATCATGAAGCATAAGTCTGATGATCCACAGAATGATCAACCACATGGTCACACAATGAAATATAAAGAATAGAATGGATGTTTATTTTTATGGATATGACCTTGTTCTTCACACTCCTTAGAAGGAGATGCAGAGTGCAACAGAATACTCACCTTTGATTCTAGCAATTGCTTCTCTCTAGCTTCCAATGACAGTGGTCTGGAGAGGGAGGTAAAGTACTTTGGAGGTGGAAAGTTAGTTGGAGGCAGGATTTCAGAGAAGCACATGCCAGAACTCATCATCTGTGCTGTGGAGAAATCTTCAGTGATATGTCAACCTTTTCATCACAAAGTAAATAACCCTTCACCCATGATATTGTAAGGAAACCTTCCAAATTTGTTGAATTACCAAGTTTGATTTGGGTAGAATAATTTCTTTGGTCTTTTGTTGATGTTCTATCTGGGGTAAATAAATGGATATATATATCCGAAAGTAGGATTGCTAGATCGTATGATGGCTCTGATTTTTTAAGTGTATAGAACCTTCTATATTGATTTCATAGTGGCTATGTCTTTTTACATTCTCATCAACAATGTATCAGGGCTGTCTATCCTGGCTACTTTTATTGTTTTATGAATAAATAAAGCTCAGGTGTGGAATATCCCTTGGCTATGTGTGAGTATATGCCGTTGTGGTTGGTTTAATAAAGAAGCTGACAGTTCTATAGCTGGACAAGATAAGGTTGGGCAGCAGAACCAGACTAAGAGAATGCTGGGAAGAAGAAGCAGGAGGAGTCTCAGGAGCCCCCAGCCAGACACAGAAGAAACATCAAGGAAAGTACATAGATGAGCTAAATTAGCCTTGTAGCAGAACACAGATTAACAGAATGGGTTATTTTAAGTTATAAGAGCTATTTAAAAATAAGTCTAAGCTTTTGACCAATTATTTGTAAGTAATAGTATGTCTCTGAGTGGTTATTTGGGAGCAGGCAGGTGGAATAGAAAAGTCTACCTACACTCCAGAGTTAGATACTAGGTTATAAACCTGACAGAGCCACAAAGAGGAGAAACAATCAGTTGATCCTGCTGTCCACCTTCCAAGATCCAAAATGCCCATGAATCTCTCCAAACCCCTCCTTATTCTCCCCTGTGTCTATCTTAATCTAAGTTCTCCAGAAAACCCTATGGTTTATTCTGGCCAACTGAATACGTACTCTGCCCTCAGACTAGAGGTTTAACTACATTTGTGGTCTCAGAACAATACAAGCAAATCTCTGGCAACAGGTCTTATTTCTCCATAACTTTGCAGACATTAACTGTTAAAAAGTTATCCATATAAGTATGAAGAGATATTACATTATGTGTTTTCTCCTCAGAGCCTAGGGAAGACAATCCCAGGCATGCATGTGTGTTGCAAGAATGTTATTTTCAGGTGTGTTGCATCTGTTTATGCTCTGAAACATTGGTTTAATGATGTAAATATGTGTTGCTTTTGTTTATGCTGCATTTAACACTGTAAAGCTGTGATTCTGTGCCTGTCTAAAACAACTGATAGTCTAATAAGGAGATGAATGGCCAATTTTGAGGCAGGAGAAAGGAGAGGCAGGGCTGGCAGGCAGAGTGTATAAATAGAAGGAGAAATTGGGTGATGGAGTAAGATAGAACAAGAGGAGGAGGATATCTGGGGCCAGCCACCCAGTCAGCCACGGAATAAGAGTCAAAGTAAGATATACAGAAGTAAGAAAAGGAAAAAAAAAAGCCCAGAGGTTAAAGGAAGTCAGGATAATTTAAGTTTAGAAAAGCTGGCAAGAAACATGCCAAGCTAAGACTGGGCATTTATAAGTAAGAGTAAGCCTCTGTGTGTGTGATTTATTTGAGTGCTGGATAGTAGGCCCCCAAAGGGAAAAGAATAAAGAGTAAAGAGTGAAAACAACCAACAACATTTTGGTGTTCCAAGATGGGACTGGAGCACAAGAAATGCCAGAAATATTTGGGTGCCTAACATGGGGCTGAATTTCCATGTAGGACCTGAGAAAGAATAAAAGGTATAAGGCTCTGTTAAGAGGAGTCAGTATGTTAAGTAGGAACAACAACAACAACAACAAAAAGAAGTTTTAATGCCTACTACAGTGCAATCCTCCGCATTGTAGAGCTCTAGGTAGGTTGTATGCAGTTTGTGGTCACGTACCTGTGACTGGGCTGCAAGCTTTCAGCTTGGCTTTCAAGTGCCTCCAAGAGGTTCTTGTGCCTCCAGGGCCTGTTGATGCTGCAGGGGGATACTTGGTGGGGAAGAAAGGATGATAGGTTCCTTGGGAATGCGGTGCAGAGTGTGGCTTGAAGATTCCAAGGTCCAGGATTACAGGGAGGCGAGAGTGATGGTGCATCAGCTGGTGGGGCTGCAATGGGTGGGAGAGGGATGCGATCCCCCGGGCCTACGGCCTAGAGATGGGGCTGTCCAACTGGGAGGCCAGTCACTGACTTCTTCCTTCAGTCACTGCAAGCAGTGTCTGAGTCTCCAGGAACAGCTGATGACTGGGGGATGGTTGGGTTTGTGGGACAGAGTGGGATTTGTAGAGTCCATGGTCCAACGAGAGGTGGTGGTGGATCGGCCGGCCCTCAGTACTCTTCCATGATGACCAGTAGGTGGATCTGTGATGCCTGCGAGTGGCATAGGATGTGCACTGGGGCCTTGTGCCTAGAGATCAGGCTGGCTTAGATATCAACATCTTTGTCTTAAAGCTCACACTTAGCGACATATTTCTTCCTATAAATTGACACTCAAACCTCCCCAAAATTATTAACCCCCAAACCTTCACGAAGAGTGCTGTCACCCGGCTACAGAGTGTTCAAATGCAGGAGACTATAGCAAGGCTTTTCTCATTCATGCCACCACACTAGAGTCAATGCTGGATTCCAAGCAAGGGGAGATGTACTCACCTGCTTCAACAAGTAAACCGCATTTGTTAATCACTGGCAGTTGGAGTCACTACGATTATGTTTTTTGATAGTCAACTCTCATTCTCCATGGTATGCTCCATGGACCATGGTATCACCAGGAAGTGGTAGAACCTTCAGGTGATGACAGGATTTCTAAAGTGTTAAGTACCTTCAGGGACTATTACCACTCTAATGTTAAAGTCTCACCATATTTTGTTAGGTATTAGTGATAAAAATAATAACGTACAAAATACGCATAAAATATTGTGGGTTTTTTTGCCATGAGTGGTGTCAATAAATCATTTCTTTAGAACTTTCAATCATTTTGTGGTTTATAAATTACTTTGCCTTTCTAAACTAATTCTTTAAAGTTGAAGTGCATTTTAGGACTGATCAATTATGCATCTTAAATGCCATAATCTGCATGCTAAAAATCCATACTATTAGAAGGTATAATTTATTAGTTATAGCTTTCAGATCAAGATTCCTAGATGACTACATTCAGTGTGTTTTTTTTGATAACACAGACACATTCTGAAAATTTGCAATGCTTTTGTTGTAGGAATGGGTTGGAATCCAGAAAGTACCCACTGAGGTTTCCCAGTTCCAGAACAAGTAATTTACTAGGCACACATGGGAAATGGTAGAAGCAGAGACCTATTAAGGGAAAGAAAGGCCATTCAGAGAATGGAAGTGGGTCTGTGTGCTGGGCAAGGTACAGGACTCAAGGTTCCTAGGCATTACATAGTACCTGTCTTCTCTGGCATGTGGAGATGGACTTCTCACATGTAGTCCCACATCAGGGAGGCTCCAGTTTCCCACTTGTCTTGGTTTATTTCTTGTGTTAATTTTAATACCTCTGGAAGGTCTTTCTCTTCATAATTGCCCTCCCCCATCTTGCAATGTGACAAAGACACTATTTGTACTACTAAAATAATACATTGTGTTTATCAAGTTTAAAGCACCTGGCATAGATACAGCCATGTATATGTTGATAAAGTGTGTGTAGTTTACTTCATGTAGTAGACATCTTACATTTATTTATTTGTAATTGATTTATTTAGTGTATATATGGTGAATACATGTGTCATGCATTCATGTAAGCATATGCCTGCACATTCCTCTATAAGCTCATGGAAAGGTCAGGAGGCATATGATGCCCTCATCTATCTCATCTCATCTATTCCTTTGACACAGAGTTTCTTACTGTTAAGCTAGATGACCTTTGAGCTCCCAAGACTCCCTGTCCCCACAGTCCCCCAACGACACAGTTATGCATTCTTGGGTATGGCCATTTTTTCCCCATGAGAGCTAGGGATTCCAACTCATGTCTCCATACTTGCCAGGGAAGTTGACTTGCTCACTGAACCAACACCTGACTTTTGCTTTTAAATAAAGTATTTTTACATCTAAAACAAATAAAAATTTAAATATAAAACTGTCAGGGCTTGTTAAGGGCAAGTAGCTACAGTAATACCATAATCAAAGCTTATAGATATCAGACTATTTCACAAGAGAATATTCAAGGAAATATTTTTCTTTTGTGTATTGTAGTCTCAGAATGGAAACACAAATGGAGAAAAAGTATGATTTCAAATGAGGCAATTTTGATGGTAAACATGGTTCTAATGCATAATTTTTCATTTTGGTGATATTTATGATTTATTGAAGCTTGCCTGGTGATTCAGAAAGTGAAGCCAGCCTCATGCTATAGAGATCAGACAGTGGTGGTATACCCCTTTAATCCCAGGACTCGGGAGACAAAGGCAGATGGATCTCTCTAAATTCAAGGCCACCCAGGGCTGCAAGAGAGTAAATCAGTCTAAAAGAGTAACAGACCTCAAACCTTTAGTCTCAGCACTAGAGAGATAACCTTGAACTGAACTGCAATCCAGTTGCAGAGAAGGAGGACTGATAAGCAAAGGTGTCCAGACCAGGCTGGTGAAACCAGCAGAAACATCTGACCTGAACAAGGGAGAGCTCTTGGTCCCCAGACTGATAGCTGGGGAACCAGCATGGGACTGATCCAGACCCTCTGAAAATGTGGGTGTCAGTGAGGAGACCTCAGAAATATATGGGGCCCCTTGTAATGGATCAGTACTTAGCCCTAGCATAGGAATGGACTTTGGGAGCCCATTCCACATGGAGGGATACTCCCTGAGCCTAGACACAAGTGGTTGGGCCTGGGCCCTATCCCAAAGCATATGACAGACTCTGAAGACCCCCTACAGAAGGCCTCACCCTCCCTGGGGAACAGAAAGGGTATGGGATAGGTAGGGTGTTAGTTAAGGGGGCAGGGGAGGAGGAGAGGTAGAGGGAACTAGGGTTGACATGTAAAATAATCTTTCTAATTCAAATTTTAAAAAATTATAAATAAAAGATAGGATCAGGGTCTTCAGTAGTTAGTCTCAGGAGTCTTTAGCCATGCTGAGGAGAACATAGCAGTGTGGGATTATAATCTGAGATTTGGTGGAGCTAGGATCACCTTTCAGTTTGAGGTAGCGGTAAGAGCTAGTAGCCAGCTGCTTTGTTTTTCTGATCTTGAAGCTTGAACCCCAATAACAGCCTCTGGGTCTTTTACTTATCATGTTACATTAGTTAGCCTAATTAAAAGAGTCAAATAAATGCTCAAAACCAAGTCTCTTTTTACTAAATAATGTTTAGAGAAGTCATTCTTCCTTTTCTAAATTTCTGAGTCGCCAATTTAACGTGTTGTGCCCATGTCCAACTCTTTTCTATTGCTTAAATGAAAGAGCACTATCGATTGAGTAGATGAAGTAGACATATAAACTGACTACAAATCCATTCTGTTCTTCAGAGAGAAACAAGTAAGCTGAATTGGCAAGATTGCTTAGCAGCTAAAGGAAATTGCCCCAAAGCAAGACTCCTGAGATAGATCCTGCACATGACAGAAATAATATGGGAATATTGGAGTATCCTTGAGAATTACAGAAGCTCTCTCTCCTTGGGGATCCAGGGTCCTTGAAAACTTTTTGGCCACCAAACCACACAAAGTCAGCAGCTTTGAAGATCTTGTGAAATTCACAGAACACACAGAGGGTGTGTTTTGGAGATTAGTTTATTCTATATTCAAAGGTGGAGCTTATACAGGAGAAAGACAGTTATGCCATATGAGTTAGGCATGGAGATCAGCCATGTTAAATATGCAGTTATTCGATTGAAAGAGGCTAAGGACTTCAGATAAAAAGTTGGAGAGCCAGAACCCTAAAAAATATATTCATGCTTCTGCCACTATCCCAAAGAGATTGGAAAGAAGAATGATGGGCATATCCAATAGAACTTCATGACATCTTGTATGACTACACAGAAGAAAGGAATTCTAGTAAAGAAAGGTTCATTATCTCATCAAGAGAATATTTAGTCCTCTTGTCTCATTTGCATAATTTAAGGAGCACTCACCTTCCTGGAAACTGGTGCTTTATCCTGGTGAATGATTCTTAAGGGAGGAGATAATAACATGTCTCCACCTAGAGGTGGATGCCACTCTACTGTAACAGGAGGAGGGAACTGACCCTTGAAATTGTCCTCTGACCACTACATGTTACACACACACACACACACACACACACACACACACACACACACACACACAATCAGTAAACATCATTCACTTCAAATTTAATCTGAAATCGCATATAAAATTTTCTTCTTGTTTACTTACTGTTCTTTTGTCAGTCTTTGAAATTTCCACCAAATCTATCCTGTTTTAATTCCATAATGACTTTTCTTCATTTGTTTACATTTAAAATTTTAATATCTATTAGAATTAATAAGTGAGTACCAACAGTGGTCTTCTAAATATTTAGATAACTCACTCTAAACTGGATTCAGAAAGAATAAAAAGCTGCTTCATCCAAGCAATTCTGTCAGACACAGGCAATTGCTGTTCTCTTATAAACAAAACAAAGAAGATGTTTACAAGGATGTGTGTTTATCATTCCACATATATTCTTCAAAATCATTTAGATTATTTGCAATTTTCTAGGGATATTTTTGGAAAAGCTGCAAGAATGTGAATGTTGGTATTTTAAGTGCATTACATTTACACAAGAGACATCATAGCTTTTCTTAGAACAGCAGGGGGAATGGCTGGTGGGTTGAGATGGAGCCCAGGACAGTATACGGAGATGTTGGTAATAAAGAGGTGAGTGTGAAGGTTATCATGAGGGAGCACAGATTAACAGTTTTATTAGCTGTAGTCTACTCTATTCTATCATCAAAAGCAGTGAGTATATAAAAGTGGGGGAAAGACAGAGAAACAAATGTGTGGAATAGAGCCCAAGCCAAAGATTGTACAAAGATATCAGTGGTGAAGAATTGCCTGTAAACATTACAAAATCTGAAGATAATCTATTCACATTGACCATGACAAATTATCACCAGAGCCAGTACATGTGTGACACATAAATGCTGTGTGTCATACATTAAGACTACTTGATTTGAACAGTGAAGTGTTTCATGCGGCTCTCATGTCGTGATTAAATCTATTACATAATTTTCAGTGAAATATAAACATTTTTCTTTTTATATTGTGTAGCTCAGTAATAGAATACTGCCTGCTATTTACAAGCTGCGGCCCCTGCTACTCTACAGCATCACACAAAAATAAAAGACAAAGGATAAAAGGGAAAGACATCTACTGGGAGGGGAGGGGGAGAGGAGGGAGAAAGAGGGGAAGGGAGGGGAGGGCAGAATTTGGCAGGGGAGAAGTTAGGGAAACAGATGGGAGATGGCACAAAAAATGGGATGGGCTAGTAGGAAGGCTGAGTCGGTCCATAGGAGGGATGGAAGCTGGATCCAAACCAAAGTCAGCAGAGTCTGCAGACAGAGACTGGGTGGGTGAGTTGGTGTAGAAATAGTCTCTGAGAAGGGGCACCTGCACCTGCAAGCAGACTGCTATGTGGATGGAGTGAGATTGGAGAGATTGTAAGGGAGGAGAGGAGAGAGACTGAAAATGACTTACCTGAGTCAAGTAAATCAAGTCAAGTGTGGCACTGGGGGTACCATGTAGAAAGTGGGCATTTTTCTGTCTTACTGGGACTTGCATATTACAGGTTTTGTGTTTATATAGATTGTGTATGTGTTTGTGTGTGTATCTATCTCTCTGTATATTTCTTGTACTATTCCTTTTCTTTGTTTTTGGTTTTAGTTCTGTTTTGTTTTGTATTATTATTTGCCTTTTTGTTTTCTAAAGAGAGAAATGAATGTTGAGTTGGAGAGGTGGGGAGAATGTGGGAGGAGTTAGGGAAGGTGTGGTCATATGTTCTTTATGATTTAATAAGATTGCCTAAAGTATCAATTAGCAAATCCAACCACACTAGTTAGCTGTAGAAGCTATGCAGTGACTGCACACACCTTTAATCCTAGGTCTCAGTAGCCGGGCAGTTGGATCTCTCTGAGCTCAAATTCACCCTGTCCTACAAAAGAGTGATGAATAACAGAGCTCATGCCTTTAATCCCAGCACTAGGGAGGTGGAGAAAGGAGGATATGGCTGGGTGGAGAGAGGAATATAAGAAGGAGGAGGCAGGAACTGAGAGGTTTTGCCTCTGAGGATTCGAGGAGGCAGGATTGCCATTTCAGCTGGGTAGAGATAAGATCTATTGGCTTGGTTACTTTACTCTTCTGATCTTCAGCTTGAAACTTGAACCCCAGTATCTGTCTCTGGGTCTTTTATTTTTCATGTTATAGGGAGGGGTAGCTATGATCAGAATATATTCTGTGAAAATTTTATTTACCATAAAAATTAAACTAAAAATATTAATAATATGGAAAAAAGGGAGTGGAGGAATAAAACAATAATCAATGAAAACTTTTAACGTAGGTTCAAGACTTTATGTATTGAGTTACTGGAGATATATATCTATATCTATATCTATATCTATATCTATCTATCTATCTATCTATCTATCTATATATCTATATATATATATATATATAATCCTGGATGCAATTTCCCCTCCCTCCTATCCTCCCAGTCCCTACCCCAACTCCCCACTTCATTCCTCCTCCTCTGTTAAGCAAAGGAATGACCAGTCTCCCCTAAGTATCAGCAAAACATGCAGTAAAACTAAGCACCTTCCCAAGCAAACTCACAGAATCAACTCACCCAGGCTCATAGGAGTAACTGGTTTCTAAGTCACAAGATAATATATGCAGAATGAGTCTGGGGGAGTGGGAGCACTCAGGACTGGATAAGATGAGGACATACTTTTTTTTCCTGTTTTAAATTTTAAATTAGAAACAACCTTCTTTTACATGTCAATCCCAGTTCCTTCTCCCTCTTCTCCTCCCATGCCCTTTACTGACCCCCTATCTCAACCCCTTTCTGCTCCCCAGGGAGGGTGAGGCCTTCCATAGGGGAATCTTCAAAGTTTGTGATATCATTTGGAGCAGGGTCTAGACCCACCCCAGTGTATCTGGGCTGAGACAGTATCCCTCTATGTGAAGAGGGCTGCCAAAGTTCATTTGTGTACTAGGGGTAAATACTGATCCATTACCAGTAGCCCCATAGATTTTCCAGACCTCCAAACTCACTTCTGTCTTCAAGGGGTCTGGAACAGTTCTATGCTGTTTACCCAGCTATCAGTCTGGGGTCCATGAGCTCCCCCTTGTTCAGGTCAGCTGTTTCTGTGGGTTTCTCCAGCCTGGTCTCAACCCCTTTGCTTATCAATCCTCTCTCTCTGCAACTGGATTCCAGAGTTCAGCTCAGTGTTAAGCTGTGGGTTGTCTGCTTCTGCTTTCATCAGCTGCTGGATGAAGGCACTAGGATGTCATATAGGATAGTCATCAATCTCATTATCAGAGAAGGGTATTTAAGGTAGCCTCTTGACTATTGCTTAGATTGTTAGTTGGGGTCAACTTTTTAGATCTTTGGACATTTCCCCAGTGCCAGAATTCCCTTTAAACCAATAATGATTCCCTTTATTATGGTATCTCTTTTCTTGCTCTCTTCTATTCTTCCCCTGACTAGATCTTTCTGCTCCCTTATGTCCTCCTCTCCCCACCTCTTCTTCCCTTCTCTTTCTTCTAACTCCCTCTCCCCTCCCCCAATGCTCCCCATTAGCTTAGGAGAGATTTTGTCACTTTCCCATTCTTTGGGGAACCATGTATGTCTCTCTTAGGGAAGGACACACTCTTTAATCAAAGCACTAAGACGACAGAATGGTGTGAGTCTCTGATTTCAATGCAATTGCACACGCACACACACACATACACACACACACACACGGTAGATAAAGCAGAATGATGTTGGTCTGTCCTTACTGTTACAGTATGTGACAGTGGGAAGTCTGTGATTTGACTAAGCACATAGCATTCATAGTGGTGATATTATCCTGGCTTATTCAAGCTGATCCAATGCAATCACATCAACTATTACAAGTTCAAAAGGAAGACAGACAAATGTTTCAGAGAAATGGGTTAGAGGGAATTGATGTCATGGATCTGACATTGAGATAGAAGAAATTTGTACACAGGCCAGAAAGAGTTCTGTGGGAGCTGAGTGTGGTCTGCTGAGAGAAAGAAAGTAGACAAAGGTATGCCCAGATGAAGAGATGTTGTTATGTCATTAAAATGAATAAGATATAGTAATCAGTGATTCATAGATGAGGAATGTTAACTTCATGACAACCATAAAGTGGCAAATGTCAGCCTAAATTAAGGTAGGGAAGTGCATGCTCACAGTGTTGGACAGGTCTATTCAGGTACCTGAAATGCCTCCCCACACCCTTCTGTTTTTCTTTAGTTTTGTTTAGCTTCCAGAGTCTCATAACTGATTCTGAGAACTCAACTGCCTCGGAACACAGGCTCTTTTCGTAGTCTAAGGATGCCCACAGATCTACCCTGTGTTAACTGTATAGGCTCAAATGGAGTCTACTAGTGCCCACAGATCTGCCTTGAATTAAGCTCTTGAAAGATTTGAAAGTGACCCAGTTTGTTTCCCAATAAAAAATGAAAGCCTGGAGCGTCACACATATCAGTGACCTGCCTGTCTGTTCAAAGCCCTCCTCCCTTGTCTGGAGGCCCAAACCGACCCGAGGGAAATAGTAGGTCTCGTTTCAGATCAACTCTGATCTAAAATTAGAGATCTGAGAAAAGGGAACAAATAAACAAATCCCCAAATCAAAACCAAAAGAAACAAAGCAGCAACTACAAAAGTATAGTGTCTATAAGCAACATCAAGTTCAGGAAGACATCAGAAATGTTTAGGTCCTTTGATAAACCTAACAGAAAAATAAAAAGATAAAACAAGTTGTAAGACTGCAAAATGTCCCATTTGATAAAAGAAGATACGTAGAATGAGGAACAAAGTACAATACACTATTTGTATTACCAAAGATTAACCTAGGAATCAAAAATCTTTCAAAATAATAACGAAGGAAGAGAATAACTATCATGATTCATGCACATGTTAACTTACTAAAAAGGAAAAGCCAGGGTTTATGAACAATCTGCATAATATGAAGAGGAGGAGTCTAATACCACCCTTTGTGGAGCCAAAGAAGGAAGGCAACAATACTAGCCTAGGTCTTGGGGCCAATCGAGTGACAGAAATTCGGACACTGTGAAACTAACACATCTTCCAGAAAAATGTTTCAATTCAGGAAAACTGGATGCTAACAAGAAATCAAAATGAGGAGGTAAATGATTTACATGAAAATACATTAAATGCACTCAACTGACTGGAAAGAAAGTATATAGTACAGACCTTAGGGAGGACCAACAGACAAGCAAGATTTCCATATGCTCATTATATAGCTATCTATTCTCTCCATATGACTTACTTGGAATATTATCTTGGGCAAATGTTTAATTAAAAAATACATGAACAAAGGAGTTAACTGGAGGAATCAAAATGAAATTCTCATAGTTTTCTCTTCAAACCTAATAAATCCCAAGGAGAAAGGAGCTGAAATGGTGGAAACTTAAATTCTTAACTTAGATATATTCACATTCCTATTCAGATTATGTAAGGCCTTGGGGAAAAATACTACAGAAGTATGCACCTTGAAATCAATCTTTGTGTAAAGGTACACAAAATCAGATTGAAGAATCAAATACTAGGAGGTAGAAATAGGAAAATAATTCTACAAGCCTTGGAATCATTTGCACAATCTGCAATAGATCACAGAAATAGAGAAATGAGTGTTATGAAAAATAATGAGAATTTATACCATTCCAAAACAATGAATTCCCTAAAATTCAAATACTAGCTAAAAAATGGAAAGGATGTTGTAAGAATAGAAACTAGGTGGCATAATTATCACTACCATTTTTATAAAGACTATTTGAACTTTAATGTGTATGCCATTTGAATTACAATTATATGTTAAATTAATGAACTATAATTTACTACTTCGCATATACACCACTGGACTGCAAACCTAAGAGAAAACTTACACATAAGTAAAAATCAGGTTTGGAAAGCTTTGAGGAAATGTCACCAAAATAAGACTGTATAAGAAATGTTACCTGATAGAGAAGCCCTTCTCTGCCTATAGGGAATTAGAAGGGTGCGCTATGTTTTACTTGGTTTTCGATATGGCCTGGAAAGCCAAGAAAATGACTTTTCTTCACAATTTCAGTTTTTGACAACCACCTAGAAGCTTCTAGTCTCTTTTTCTGAGCCCATCAGTCAAAGATTAACCTGAAAATACCAAAGCCAGTTCCACAGACTGAATTTCCATGATGTAGATATGTCTGAGCATCATGGCTATAAGTTCCAGAAGGTCCACAGGATTAAGAAGGTTTATGACAATAAAGCAAATAGAAGGATGGGTAAAAACGTTTGCCTGATATATGTTGTTCCAATAATAACTCAACAAAGTTATTCTTAGTTGAGAATAGCTTTGTATTTATGGACCACAAGAATGAAAGTTGTGGGTAATTGTTGTGCTGCTGATGAATTTTTATTAACCACTTGAATTTTCAGAGACTTAATATATACAAATTTGCATTTATACATACATAGACTTTTTTTAGATTTTAGTGGATTTTTTCAAGATTTCCAATGATTATTGAATCTCCAGTAAATCATGTCTTTCCACTTCCTAAATATTTACAAGTAAATTTACAATTTCATATCTACAAGATCTTAGTAGGGTAATGCAGTCTTTCATTCTTAAAAAAATATAAATGATATGCAAAGACACAGCTATTGTTGAACACAGAGCCTTTTTAGTAGAACCAGTGGAAAGAAGTCTTAGAGCCAGGTAATTGTCTTGTCAGAGGCTGTGTCCAGTTCACTAGGGAGCTGAGGATGACCTTGAACCTGTGACTCTCGTTGTGCTGAAATGCCTAGCGTACTCCACTATGCCTGTTTCATGTAATTCTGGAGTTCAGATCCAGATTTTCGTTGATGCTATACAAGTGCTCTCTCAGCTCAGTTATACTTGGAGAACTTCATGGAAAGCCTGCAGTCTTCAGGTCAGAGGAGTTCTCACCAGAACTCAGCCTAGCTCTCACCATTATCTCAGGTTTTCTGAACTATGGAAGACAGATTTCAGTTGTTCATAAGACATGTGGTCTATAGAACTTTGTCTTAGCATCCTCAATAACACACTGGCTATTTCCAAGACATGTTATATTTTAAAATGTTTTATCAGTGAAACGTAGATACTAATTTTATATTTTAGTTACTATATGTTGCCAATTATTGGAATATCAATGTTTAGTTACACTCAATTTCTTAGTTAACAATTCAGTAAAGAAAGTAAGCATCATTATATAAAACTATATTCCTTATTTTTTAGGGAAAGTGATCATTTAAATGTCTGCCAAAGCCATTGTCTTACATTCTTTAAAATGCATGTAAGGTAGAAAATCATTCCAATCTCTATAGAATGTAGTATTGAGAATCTCGCTTCTTGAATAAGATTGTTCCCTGACATATTTGAGCAACAGGAAACAAATAGAAAAGAGGTAAATATAGAAAACATTGTTAACCATGATTGCTGAAAAACATATGAGAACCTTCCATTTTCACCTAAATTATTTGATATTTGGCCAAAACTTTTGGTCAATATCACATAGACATAGACTCAGCTTATGATATTTAAAGTTTAATTTAAAAAGGCAAACAGCACAAGTGATAAAAATAACTTTCTAAATTCCAAGATTCTAAAGAAATAAAAAGAAGCTCTATGACAGCAATATTTAAAATACCAGCTTCTACTAAATTTATATAAATGGAAAAACCACCTAGATTGTCCATACATTTATGAGGCTTTTGGCAAACAACTATAATTATATTAAAACTGTGAAACCATAATCAAAACTATTAAAATGTCAATGGAAATGAGTTTCTTGCTTAAAACATTTATCTTTGTACCAACAAAAGTCTATTCTGGTAAAGACAATGTTGAGTCCATATTTCAATACATTACTTATGAGAATATAGATTGTTTAAGACATGAAAACTTTTCTATGTATACATAAATAAGACATTCATTCTTGCAGAACATAAACATATCACTTATAAATATGCTGGGTTTCATAATAGTTAACACTAGTTTGGAATTTTGTACAAGGACTGTATACAGCCATTCAAAATTTCTGTATTTCAAAACTTGAAAAAAATTGTAATATTATAGAATTTTAAAAATTGGGTATGAGATTAGTGTTAGTGATATTAACATAAAAATTTGTATTTGGTTTTTAATATTTTAATGTTTTCATTAATTCATTGAGAACTTCATACAATGTATTTTGATAATATTTATCACCTTTTCACAATTTCTCCCAGATCATTTACTCCAATTCCTTCTCTTCCTGCCCATCTTTGTTGTCATTTACACTTGCTCTTACTTTCTTGATTTTATTTCAAGAATACCTTCAGAGCAAAAATTTTAAATTACCAAAATTGTTTTTTGTGTTAGTTATTGATTTCTAAATTACATCATGATTTTAAAGGGATTAGTAAATTACAGCTACTTAAGGCAAAAGAGATCTATTTTGTAAATAATTGGTAACAAAAGAAGTTGAAGGTATTTGCATGCTAAAAGAAGAATTGCTGAAGCTTATCTGAATATAACTTATAAATAAAAGGACACAAATTTTTTAAGAAAAATTGATTTGGGTCAATAAAAAGGTAACAGTTAAATTATTGCATCTTAAATATAAAGAAAAACAGTATTAATGAAAAACAGTTGGGCCACTTTTGAAGTGTATTCTTTATAGTAATAGTCAATATAAAACGTAACCTACAAATTTCTCAAGAAAAATGTTTTGACTCATATTTGTCACAGCCAAGCTGTACAAACATGGTGGCATGTTTAAAATTATGTTTTCAAATACAAGTAATAGAAAAAATACAACTTAATGACTTCAAACCCTGTAGGGACTTAACTGGAGTGTTTTCTGATTAGAAGTGATCAATCTTGATTTAAACTGCCTCCAACTCCATTTCCAAAGATTTTCTGGGCTCTTCCACCTGTGATCTGTATGTTGGGAACTTCCACAGGCTGGTAGATAAGAGGCACAAAACTTCTAAACTTCATTTTCATATACAGTTTTTTTCATAGAAAATTGACTTGAGATTGTTATTAAAAATGAAGTCCATTTTATTGAATATGATAAATATTGTTTATAGAAATCAACATTCACATTTGTGAAAGTGTGTATTTTACCCATTCATTTAATTTTTAGTTACTTATTTTCTTCTAGACAGTCTTTAGAAAAGTCTTTCTAATTTTTAATTCTGGAGAAAACTATAAACCAACTGGTTCATGCCTAGGTTCTAGAAGCGATCACCAGCCAAAGGATGGAATTATTGCTGTACAAATCAGGATGGCCCCTGTAATGGTTAGTTTTAATTCTCAAGGAGTGGTTACCTACGTTGAGGTTGCTTGTGGACATAACTATTTGGAATTGTCTAAATTAAGTTAGTTGATGTGTAAAAACCCAACCTACTGTGTGTGGTATCACTTCCTAGGTAGGGAGTCCTGACCTGTGGATGAGTGAAGGGCACGGAGTACAAACAAGTAATTGAGCCTGTGTAAGCAATTACTGTCTCTCTGCCCTAAGATTAATGTGGATAGCTGTCTGAATGTCCTCCCTTTATTTCCCTGCTTGGTGGACTATCACCTGAAACTATAAACCAAAGAACCCTTGCTCCCTTAAGTTGTTTTTTGTCTGTATTTTACCCCAGCAACCAATAGGAGACTAAGACAGAAATTTGCACTGAGGTGAAGGTCTACTGCTGTGATAAACCAGGCAATGTTGCAGTTATGCTTTTGATTGTTTGAGAAAAGAATGTGGAAAAGTTTTGAACGTTGGGCTGGCAATGCCACTGAGTGCTATAGGCATTTACTGTTATTGTGGTAGCTTGGAAGATAAGAATGCTGAGAAAAATGTGGTCTGGAGAGGGGAATGGGGACATTACTATGAAGTAGGATGGTGCTGTTCATGGGATATTTGGTAAAGAATCTGCCTTTATTCTGTGTCCTGAGAACTAGAGTGGAGTTCAATTGAGAAATGATGTACTGGTTTGATTGACAGAAAGAATTTCAGGATGGGAGACTGTGAAATCTCATGTTGAAAACACAGATGCAATTGAAAGATAAATCAATACCAGTGAAACGAAGCCTCCAGTACTGCAGTGAAACAATATGATAATATCCTGAGTGAATCACACTACCCATAGCTAGTTCATACAACGTGCATCCCAAGCTAAAGAGGTTCTATGATTGCCCAAAAGCATCTGCCTTGGAAAGTTTTTCCTTTCAGTGAAAACACCAAAGCTGATACAACTGGTCTACATCTCAAAGTGGCAACAGACTTAGCAATGTGAGCATTGTCCACATGCTATTGTTTATTAGGGCATCAAAGACTGATGTTTGTGGGGAGGCTGGAGAACATCTGAGTGAATGCACCATGTGGTAGAAGGGGAATTCCTACAATAAGGCCACAAAACCCATTGTGGGAAGCTGTGATGATGAGGCTTCAGTTTCTGTAAAGACCTTAGAATACTGGAGGAACTGGGAACATAAAGAATCTGCCAGAGGGAGCTACCGGTGTGGGGTAGTGCCAATAGAAGCCCAAGAAAGAATCTTTGTGTGCTGTAGGAGCCAGAGCTTGAGGAGTGAGGATCATCAAACCCCTTTGAGCCCACAAGAGCCTCTAATGCATTGAACAACAGGATTTAATATTTACTCTCCTGGGTTTTTGGTTTTGTTTTGTTCTGATTATTCATTGTCATGCCCTTTTTCTATCCTTTTGAAATAATAGTGTCATTCTGTGTCATCAAATGTTGGAAGTACACAAATTGTTTTAATTTGGTAAGGCTGCCCACAACTAAAATATTTTGGACTTAATATTTTTTTAAAATTTATTGTATGTGGGTGAGTATTTTGCCTCCATATATGTAGGTGCACTAAATGCATGTGGTGTCCATGAAGGTCAAAAGTAGGAATTGAATTCCCTAGAACTGGAACTGCTGATGACTGTAAACTCCCACATGGATGCTTGGAACTGAACGTGGGTCCTCTGCAATATCAAAAAGCATCTTTCCCCACTGAGACCTCTCCCATGCCTGACTTTGAACTTAGATTTTAAACTATTAAAGTTGGAAAATATTATTTACATTGAGATAAACATGAGAATGTATGGGGAGGGATGATGACTTTGGTTTTAAAGTTAGGGGTTAGCATGTCAAGTTGATCAGGGAAGAAGCATGATGGTTATATTTGTCAACTTGGCACTAGCTAGAGTCACCTGGAAAGTTAGTCTCAATGAGGATTCATCTATGTTGATTTGGCTTGTGGATATGTCTATGGGGAATTGTCTCAATTAATATAATGATGTGGGAGGATCCAGCCTACAGCGAGTTGTGCCGTTTCCTAGTCAAGGCAGTTCTGAACTATAGAAAAGTGAAGTAATAAAGCCAAGCACAAAGGCACAACCAAGTAAGTATGTAAATATTTATTATCTCTCTGTTTTAGATATGATGTGATATTGCTACCTATCCATAGTTCCTGTCTTGGTGTCTTTGCAATAATGAGTTGTAGCCTGGGATTATAAGCCAAAACATTCCTCACATAAATTGTTTTATTTTTTGATATATTCGTTTCAGGAAAAAGAATGTAAATGACAATTTAGTTCATTTAATCACTTGCATTGAGTTCCTTTATTCCTAGACAATGAGTATTAGCTCTGAAATCTCAGAGGAAGATGGGTAGAATATAAATATTCAGTAGCAATTTGGGAAGATAGCTTTTAAAAATAACTTTAAAATCCCTCTTAAAGTTACACTTTGAGAAATACCATTGTTTACCTACTATCCCCAGCACCAAAAACTTTCTGTGTGAGAAAAATATTCGTAACATATTTATTACATTAGCAATAAAGAATATTCCTCCAAATTTAAGTCAGTTTAAAAATCAGAAATAGTCAATTGATCCCCTTTTAAGTTAAAGCTCCATTGTTTGGCAAAAAATGATTATTGCATTTTTTTCTCAAATTACAAGGTTTTTTGTAAATTTTAAACAAATAATGATTTTACATGATACACATTTTAAACTCATTTTTTACATGAATCATTACATTAGTTTTGCTAAAACCATTATTGTGCATCTTCTGCTGAGAACTCAGTTTTTCCTGTTAGAAGATGATCTCTGGATTTGGAGATCATCAGGGCCTGGAGGATGAGTCACAAAAACCGAACAAATGCTGTTTTGGTGGCAGCTGAACTAAATATTTTGTAACCATTTCATAAAATGAAACTCAGGGGGGATTTCCTGCTAGTAAGTGAAGAACCAATAAATGTCAAATCTATTTTAAGAGGTCAGAAATAAATCATGTCTGTTGTTTGAAACTGTGAATTTTATCTCAGAAATAGAAGAAATAGATGTGAGAAGATATTTTAAATATCTTTAAGAATAGATTTCAAAGTTTTCATGGCTGTTTGACAAAGTACCTGAACCTATTCGTGAAGATAAAGATAATTAGTCTCAAACTAAGACTCCTACACTATTGAAAAATCTTTTTCAATATTGTCTTATTTAGAGATACTAAAGTGTATTATTACTGTACCATTTTTAAGAGAGACCTAATAAAAGGAAAGTTTAGAGTACTTTAAAAACTAGATACAGAAAATCCTGGTTCTAGACTGTTGATCATTTGTTTCTGCCCTCTAGAAAAGCTATAGAAATAAATAGAAAAAATTTCATTATTTTTCCATTCTGTATAAGTTGTATATTGTTTCAGAAACTTACTCTTGAATCTTTCCTATAAACTACTAGAAGATTATTACTACATTTGACAGAGAATTTGATATGAATTAATTAATTGACCAGTTACTGCATGTTAATCATAATATCCAGCCCAATATAATGTATTAAATCTATCCTCAAGCAATATACAGAATACATTTAAAGCTTAAAATCTATATTTTGCTGACTTTTGATTGATTCAATTGAACCTACAACCAACAAGCTTCCTAAATTTCAGTGGAATAATGTGGGGGAAATTCTGAAGTTACTCTGGGAACCCAGCTCTGAAATTTTTATTTAGCTACAAGAATTGTGATATAGATATATAAAGCTTTAAAAATTGACCTCCCAAAAAAGGAAAAAAAGAGTAAAATATAGTCCTTCTGTGATTTTATTTTATTTTTTTAAATTTCAGCCATGTGCATCAAAGATGCACGTAAGTGAACCATTGGAAATAATGCACAAAGTAGATGCAGTAAAAAACGAGCATTAAACAACACAGCACTATATTTGAAGGGAAGCAATACATCTAGGAGGCTTTGCTTCCATTCTTTTTTTTCCCTTTTTTATTTAAATTAGAAACAAGCTTGTTTTACATGTCAATCCCAGTTCCCTCTCTCTCCTCTCCTCCCATGCCCCCCACTGACCCCGTATCCATCCCCTTTCTGCTCTACTTTCATGGAGGCTTCCATGGAGGATCTTCAAAGTCTATCACATCATTTGGAGCAGGGCCAAGACAGTCCCCTGTGTGTCTAGGCTGAGAGAGTATCCCTCTACTGGAATGGGCTTCCAAAGTCCATTGCTATGCTAGGGATAAATACTGATCCACTACCAGAGGCCCCATAGATTGCCCAGACCTCCAAAATGACATCCTCATTCAGGGGCTCTTGAATAGTCATATGCTGGTTTCCCAGCCATCGGTATGTGGTCCACGAGCTCCCCCTTGTTCAAGTCAGCTGTTTCTGTGGGTTTCACCAGCCTAGTCTTGACACCTTTGCTCATCACTCCTCCCTCTCTGCAACTGGATTCCAGGAGTTCAGCTCAGTGTTTAGTTGTGGGTGTCTTCTGCTTCCATCAGCTACTAGATGAAGGCTCTAGGATGGCATATAAGGTAGTCATCAATTTCATTCTTCCTGCTCCCTCATGTGCTCTTCTCTCCTCCTCTTCCCCCCTTCTCATTCTCCTAGCTCCCTCTCCCCTCCCCCATGCTTCCAATTAGCTCAGAAAATCTTGTCCCTTTCCCCTTCCCCAGGGGACCATGTATGTCTCTCTTAGGGTCCTCATTCTTTGCTAGCTTCTCTGGCGGTGTGGATTGTAGGGTGGTAATCCTTTGCTCTATGTCTAAAATCCATATGTGAGTGAGTACATACCATGTTTGTCTTTTTGGGATTGGGTTACTTCACTCAGGATGGTTTCTTCTAGTTCCATCCATTTGCCTTCGAATTTCAAGATTTTATTTTGTTTTGTTTTTGTTTTTGTTTTTCAAGACAGGGTTTCTCTGTGTAGCTTTGGAGGATTCTATTTTTTTTTTCTGAGTAGTACTCCATTGTGTAAATGTACTACATTTTCTTTATCCATTCTTCAGTTGAGGGGATATCTAGGTGAGCTTCTATAAGACGAAAGACAGTCAACAAGACAAAATGGCAGCCAACAGAATGGGAAAAGATATTCACCAACCCCACATCTGATAGAGGGCTGATTTCCAAAATATACAAAGAACTCAAGAAATTAGTCAACAAAACACCAAATAATCCAATTACAAAGAGAGCAAATTGGGAGCATAGGGGTAGGGGAGAGGGATCTGGGACAAAGGGAGGAGGAGAAGAGGAGGGGAGAGGAGGACATGGGGGAGCAGGAAAGTTGAATCAGGGGAAGAATAAAGGAGAGCAAAATACGTGATATCATAATAGAGGGAGGCACTATAGGTTTAAAGAGAAATCTGACAGTAGGGAGATTTTCAGAGATCTACAAAGATGAAACCAACTGGCAATCTAAGCAACAGTCCAGAGGCTACCTTAAATGCCCTTCCCAATAATGAGATTGATAACTAGATTATATGCCATTTTAGAGCCTTCATCCAGTGGTTTATGGAAGCAGAGGCAGACACACACACAGCTAAACACTGAACTGAACTCCTGGAACCCAGTTGCAGAGATGGGGGACTGATGAGCAATGGGCTGGTGAAATGCACAGAAACAGCTGACCTGAATACGGGGGAGCTCAGGGACCCCAGACTGATGGCTGAGAGGCCAGCATTGGGACTGATCCAAATCCTCTGAAAGTGGGTGTTAGTGAGGAGGCCTCTGCAATCTATGGGGCCTCAGGTAGTAGACCAGTATTTATCCCTGGCACACAAATGGACTTTGGGACCCCATTCCACCTGGAGAGATGGTCTCTGAGTCTGGACTGAGGGATGGCCTAGGCCCTGCCTGGGAGTTATGACAGACTTTGGAGGGGGAGCAGAGGGGGGATGGGGTGGGGATTTGGGGCAGTTGGGGGGACGGGGGAGGAAGGGAGGGAGAGGGCGCTGGGATTGACATGTGAAACAAGCTTGTCACTAATTTAAAAATAATAATAATAATAATAATAAATAATAATAATAATAATAATAAGAAGAAGAAGAAGAAGAAGAAGAAGAAGAAGAAGAAGAAGAAGAAGAAGAAGAAGAAGAAGAAGAAAGTGGGGTACAGAACTAGAGAATTTTCAATAGAGGAATCTAAATGGCTGAAAGACACATAAGAAAGTGCTTAAAATCCTTAGCCATGGGGAAATTTAAATCAAAACAACTCTGAGATACCATGTTGCTCCTGTCAGAATGGCTAAAATCAAAAACACCAGTGACAGATTATGCTGGAGAGGATGTGGAGAAAGTGGAACACTCCTCCACTGCTGGTGGGAGTGCATAGTCTAGTACAGCCACTTTGGAAATCAGTATGGTGATTCCTCAGGAAAATGGGAATCAGTCTACCACAAGATCCAGCAATTCCACTCTTAGGCATATACCCAAAAGATGCACATTCATACAAGGACATCTGTTCAACTCTGTTCATAGCAGCTTTATTTGCAATAGCTTCCATTCTTCATACATTGCCTCTTGCTGGCTTGCTGGTGTCTCCTCCTTAGGATCTTGACCACTGTTTACTAATGAGGCCAAATAGGCATGTGTTCAGAAATCACTGGAAATATCCAGCTGCTGTGGGGCATACCAAAATATATGTACCAGAATCACTTCAGAAACTTTAGTAACCAAATCAGATCCATCCTATTTTTGTAGCAATCTCTTCCTCCTTCATCATCAATACACTTAATATGACAGACTGAAAAACACTGGGTTGTTCTTCACGCTCATTTTGTTCAGATCCCACATTTGCTTACTCACTTGAGGTTTCATGGGAGAACAGCAAACCTCCCACTATGATCCAACAGTAGTTTGAGATGTCAGGGAGAGGAGACTGACAAATTCCTTTTACAGTAAATAAGTGGTTTATATGAGTGAGAAGATTTCTTATGCTGACTAAGTCTTGAGGAGCCTGAGAAGTTTGTACACAATCAAGGATTACCCAGGAGTTTCTTGTAAGCTTCTAGATATAGACAGGGAAGGAAGACAAAAGCAATGCCTGAAAACTATTGGAATCCAGTCAGCTTTATTTAAGGAAGTGACTGTATTGTGCATATAAATTAAGAATAGGTATGACACTGAGCACTGACAATTAGTATTAAATTCATATAACAAGTTAAAATGACATATTTACTGGATGCTACTGGTATTGTATATATTATCAATTAAATGCTATTCCTAGGAACTAATCCAGTGATGGGGCTAAAGGGGTGGTGTGGTAATTTTAATGTAATTGGCCACCATAAGCTAACAGGGAGTGGCACTATTAGGAGGTGTGGCTTTCTTGAAGTAGGTATGCCCTTGCTAAAGGAAGCATGCCACTGTGGACGTAGGCTTTGAGGTCTCATAGATGCTCAAGTCACACCCAGTGTCTCAGACCACTTCCTGTTGCCTGAAAGATGTAGGGCTCTCAGCTACTTCTCCAGCACCATACATGCCTGGATCCCACCATGTTCCATCATGATGATAATGGACAGAACCTCTGAACTGCAAACCAGCCCCTTTATAAGAGTTTTCCATTGTAAGAATTGTAGTGGTCATGGTGTCTCTTCACAGCAATAGAAATGCTAACACAGGTGGCCTTGTATTAAAGTGAATTCTTGAAAAGCACCTGAGTTCTGCCCCAGCATCCAAGTCTGAGGGTACTGGCTCCAGTTAATCTGATTTGGATATGTTACTTTGATTCTATTAAATTCATAATCTCTCTGGAGTATAAAGTGAAAAATATTAAAGTTTTGTAAGCTGTTTAAAGTTACAACATGCAGAGAACTTGTTTTGAGATGGATTGGAAGTTACTCATGATATGGTTTCTGGTTGGTCAACTAAGTGTTTTCTTAAGGTCAAATCTTGACAGCAAGTTTTTATTTCTAAGACAGCTCCTTGTGTGCTGTGGGTCTGTAGAGTCAAAGTGAGCCTTTGCCATATTTGATGAGTACAATCAGTTCCGATAGTTCTTGTTATGGCAGAGATGGGTAGAAATAAAAAGGTATTAGATGCAATCTCTTTGAATTTTCTAGAACATCTAATTGATGATTTTTAATGTAGGATGATACTATAAAATCTATTCTAAATTATTTTGTTACTTCAGGTATTTATTTTAATTTCATATCAGTTTATCTAAAATGAATTTGGTAAGGAAAGGTAGGCTATTTCTTTTAGAATACCGTACAAACTAAGAATGAGAAATGTTTTAAAATATGCACTGTTCAATCTGCTGGTGATTTTACTTTTTCCCCTATGGAGAATATATATTTTAAGCAAATCTTATTTTACAAAATACTTCCTTTCTTTGAACTGAAAGAACTACTTGCACAATCATAGAAAATACAAAATGGTTTACCTCAGTTATATGAAAGTTATTAGAAGGCAGATACATAGTGCTAAACCAGTATAGACTTTTAAATAACAACTCACAAATAATTATTATCAACTGAATAGATTCTATGTTCATCAAGATTTTAGGTGTGGTAACTTTAAACCTTTTAACTACTAAGACCTAATGATTCTAGACAAATGTTATATCTTTAATAAAGAAAATCACTTTTAAAAAGGAGGGAAGAATTCACAGATGCCAAAAAGGGGTAATCCAAGTGATTTAGTCTCAGGGAATGGAAACCATGATCATTTTCCATAGGGTTTATGTTCCACAGACCCCTTATACTTTTCTACCAAAAACTATACTCATCCTACAACAACCTGAGGTAGGCTCTATCCTTAGCCCAGATTGAAAATATGAAATGGAGTTGCAGATAGGTTACATAAATTGAAAACTTTCACATATATGGTCAGTGGCAGACACAGATAGGAACACTAGATAATCTAGGACCTGATTTGGTCAGTGAATGAAATTATGGATTAGAGTCCATTGGTTTGAAACAGCACAGTGATTTCAATGAGATAATTTCAATGAAAAGAATTAAAAGTTTAGATGACAAACTCAGAAGCAAATGAAAAAACTTGGGGGGTTCACTCTACTAAATTAGATCAATACTATCTTGAGTGGGACTTTCTGCCTTCAAATACAGTATTATTTAAAAGAAATTAAAATTTATGCTTTAGTGGGGAGGAGATAAAGTTATTTGTGTTTGTTTATTTAATTTATTTAGTTTTTTTTGGGGGGGATAAGATCTATTTATATAGATCCGGCTGGCCTGGACCTTGTGATAACTATCTTACCTCCAACTCCCCTGCTGACATTGCAGGAATGGACGAAGGTGCCTGGATGTTTTAACCTATTTTTATCTTGGTTAATTTCATGCACTTCAACTGTACATGGGATTAAGCAAACGGGACGCTATACTGAATTAAGCAAAAATTAAGTGAAAATAATAAGGAATAGGACAAAAGTATCTCCCTCTTATCATCTAGACTAATATACAATTATTCAGTTGGCTACGTAGTGAATTATATTAATTTAAACAATGTGTGGTAACCAAATAAAAGAAGAAAGAGCAACTTCAGATTATCTTTGCATTATTAAAACCTAAGCTCTATGTTGATACAGGAAAAATTCATCTTCTATTCACTGTGAATAGGAATCTAGACCAACCATCACATGTCAATTATGACTCACTGATAATATTCCTGTGGTAACCTTGGTATTTTTAAGTTTAACATACAGCACTTATTTTACAATGGTAATGATAAATTATTTCAGGAATTCAAACTTCATACACATAAACACACTGTAAAATTTCTTAAGAATAAAAACAAAATACCTAAAACCTTTATTTCTTTATGAAGTAAAATGACCCGAGTTAATGTTTCTATTTCTCATAAGAAGGACACTGTTTATAGTAAATGAAAACATTTATTATAAATGATTCATATCCCATAACACTGCAAACTGCTTTCAGACAGTGGAGTGAGTCATGCCTTTTAGAATTTTGGTCATTGTCTCCTTTTAACCTGATGAGATACAGTGAAGGAAGAATCAGGATTTTATCAAAAGCATTGACTTAAAGGGGATATTTAAAAATTAAATTCTTATGCTTTGGGGATTTTTCCTGCCCAGCATCACTTCCTGCCCTTTTCATTCCCTGTCTCTGTGGTTCTTGACTGTGCCAGTTCCACCTAACTGTACTTTGTCCTATTTATTCCCAGTCTCTGTACTGGATTTCAATATCTGCCTCTGCTTCACACTCTACTTCTCACTCTTCTTCTTCATGCCATTGGTCTCTGTGACTGAATATGTTCTCCTGTCCAAGTCAAAGCCAGAACGGTATTGGAAATACTCTTTGTTTATAATGGGACTTAATTATTGTTTTGTTTGGATTTTCGAAAGCTTACTTAAGTTGTCTTCAAAGAGTCATAAATAGACTACTGCAAGTCTGTCTTTAAATCTTCAGTGTCACAGATGTCTTTATTCTCATCACCTTAAGTATTTTATGACTTTCATTCATAGCAAAATATACTCCTCCTCTACCCTTTACTGAAAAAAGGATAAAATAAAAATATGTTTTAAACTTGAAAAACAAATGTGTATTTTTTTCATATCAAAACCTTAAATTATGAGAATAAACCAAGAAAACAATAAAATGATAAGCACTAATTTTAAAACTAACCTATCTTTAACATAAACCAAATTGATTAAAGAGAGAAGCAGAAATTAATATAATACCTAATTATATTACCTATATATATTATATTACCTATAATACCTAATGTGATATATTGTTCATAATGAAATTTGGAACATATTTTTGTTGTTTTATTTTAAAAGAAATACACTTAGTTTTATATTTTATAGAAAAAACATTGATAAGTTCATAACTTGGAGTTTAGTATACATGCCTATGTAGTTTTATTCTGATTCAAATTTTTAAAATTATATTGTAGTATTTCTATATAAAAAACCATAAGAATAACTTTTTTCCTTGCGGCTCACTAAATTTAAGAAAATAATTACTTGTGATAATACTGTAATAACTGCCCATACAAAAACATGAAAAATATACAATATTATTCATTATATCCTTATGCTATGAAAATATATATCAATATTAAAATTATATTTTTATAGTCATCTCTCAAAAACCATTTTTAAGTGATACGCAAGTTTATAAAAATGAAAAAAATTAAAATCTTAATTAATAATTGTTTGTTAGATAAAAGATACATTCTAAACATTACTTATATTTCAAATTATACTATTATTTTATGTGCCTTTTAACAGCATTGTATCTTTTCTGACAACTACATACAAATTTTTTTGGCATCCTTAAACTTCTCATGCCTTTCCTTTAACTTCTTAAACACAGGATTTTGTCTCTTCAAACTAAAAATTACCCAAAATTTCTGTGGAAAGATCTGACTCATGATGGCTTATAATTGTTGGGTAACTGAATCCCAAAAGTGTCGCATTAAATATGCACAAAAGTGATGCTGCTATTATCATTTGTAGCCATTTCTTTCATGTTTCAGTAAGATGTTTTCAAAATTCTTATCAGTTCAGTCAATAATTTAAAAACATCTGAACAAAGAACTGTACTCAATGACCTGCTGTTGCCCAATCATCTCTTGTTTTGTGGGGAAGGGGGAAGGGTTGGAGACAGGGTTTCTCTGTGGCTTTGGAGGCTGTCCTGGAACTAGCTCTCACAGACCAAGCTGGTCTCAAACTCACAAAGAAACGCCTGCTTCTGCCTCCTGAGTGCTGGGACTAAAGGTGTGTGCCACCATGGCTGGGCCTACCCAATTATCTCTATGTGCATCTTGTCCTGATGCACTGTTATGACAAATACTGTAAATGGGCATAAAGATACTTTATCTTTTAAAAGTCCCTCATTAATTTGTAGTTCTTAAATAGAACCCAGGTCCTGATACATACCAGGCAAGCATTCTTCCTGAATCATATCCTAGCTCTAGAAACACAAAGGTTTAAGATAAGAATACACAATTCACAATTTGTCTGCATGGCAGAAACCACATCTATGGGCTAGAAGCTATGACTGTATTCTAGTTTAATGAAAGTTTCAGTGTCTTTGTCTTAGGTGGGGCTCTGTTTGTTCCATAGTAAGTCAAAGCAAGATATGCAATTTCCCATTATTTTAGGTGCTGGCAGCATATTCAAATCTCATACATGTTAAGTATGCACTTCACAAATAAACTATACTCCCAGCTTACAAGTTCTTGTCTTTCTAAACTTTCACTTAACTAAAAAGATTATATGTTTTAACTTTCAGGTTGATTTCCCTCATGAGATAATAAATATCAGGGAAACCTATGGTAGAGCCTGAAGACTTGAGTCTTGTTTTTTATTTTTTTATATGTACAAGTCAAAATTGAATTTCCATTTCCTCATCTGAAATAAAGTGGATAGTCATATCTAGATGACATGGATGCACTAATTTGATTATGACCAGTGAATACAGATGGTGCTGTACAGCATTATTGTCATCATACAGATCAGAAAGTCAACATAAGTCCAGCTACCCATTATGGTAAACAAAATTGCATTGGCTCATAGGCACACACCCTCAATTATTGTGTTTTACCTGGTAGCCTTCCTACTACTAAGGAAGAATTGATTAGTTGTATCAGAAACATTTGGACAGTGAAACTTCAAATATTTATCATCTAGCTTTTAAGAAATGATATGTTGGGGCCATTGAGATTACCTGGTAAAACTTTCTGCTGCCACCCGCAATAACATAATTCCAATACCAGGGACCTATGTATTAGGAGAAAACCATTCCAGCAAATTGTTGTCTGACATGCATATGTTCTTTTTATCCCCTCCATATGTTCTTTATCACACACACACACACACACACACACACACACACACACACGGGGGGGGGGAGAGGGAGAGAGAGAGAGAGAGATTAAAAATATGATTCATCCTAATAACTACTAATAGTCAACTTTAGTATAAAACATTTGAGATAACTATCAAGTAATGACAAACTACTTCCCTATGAAATGTCCACAGTTCATTTGTAAACTGATAAACTAAACAATAAGTTTCATTTCCATATAAACAATATAAAATTTGTTATCCATATCATTGTGTCTTCTTTTTAATCTCCATTTACAGGTCCATATAATGACATTTATACTTTGAAAGTTGATACTGTTTACAGATAAAGTAAGTGTACATTAGTAAATAATAAAGAATAATTTCTTTTTTATTTTTTAATTTAAATTATAAACAAGCTTCTTTTACATGTCAATCCCAGTTTCCTCTCCCTTTCCTCCTCTCCTGCCCACACCGATCCGCTATCCCAACCCTTTTCTGCTCTGCAGAGAGGATGAGGTTTTCCATGGGGATCTGAAAAATCTGTGATATCATTTGGAGCAGGGCCTAGGCCTTCCTCTGTGTGTCTAGGCTGAGAGTATCTCTCTATGTGGAGTGGGCTCCCAAAGTTCATTCATGTACTAAGGATAAATACTGATCCACTACCAAAGGCCCCATAGATTGCCCAGACCTCCAAAATGACTTCCTCCTTCAAGGGGTCTGAAACAGTCCTATGCTGGTTTCCCAGCTATCAGTCTGAGGTCCATGAACAACCCATTGTTCAGGTCAGCTGTTTCTGTGGGTTTCTCCAGCCTGGTCTTGATCCCTTTGCTCATCACTCCTCCCTTTCTGCAACTGGATTCCAAAATTCAGCTGTGAGTGTCTGCATCTGCTTTCATTAGCTACTGGGCGAAGGCTCTAGGATGGCATATAAGGTAGTCATGAATCTCATTATAAGAGAAAGACATTTAAGGTAGCCTCTCCACTGTTGCTTAGATCGTTAGTTGGGGTCAAACTTGTAGATCTCTAAACATTTCCCTAGTGCCAGATTTCTCTTCAAACCTATCATGACTCCCTCTATTATGGTATCTCTTTTCTTGCTCTCCTCTATTCTTCCCCTGCCTAGATCTTCCTCCTCTCCCCTAGTCTTCTCCCCTTCCCTTTGCAATGTGGAAGAAAGAATAGACTTCATTACTTTATTTGATATAGGTGAAAGTTCATACATGTTTTGAAGTTCTAAAAAGTCATTAATGAAATTTGACTGGAACATGTACTCTAAAGTAGATAAATGCATTTGTTAACTTTAAATTAGATGCAGTTTGAATTAAGTATTGGCCAAGTGAGAAGCCATAGCAAAAGTGATCACTGAGATACCAATAATACTAAAAATTAAAGGTCCAGAAGATGTTTTATTGCATGTAAAAGTTGGCCAGATAACTGACAAGTACCAAAGTGTAAGACACCTTATGTTGAGGTCCCAAGGAGAAGGAGGGGGTGAGGAAATACAGCTTGGATATGATTGATTTAGTCCCTGACACTGTGTTGTTATTTGAAGGGATTTATTTCTAAAAGTATTTCATTGGCTGAGATATCAGTTGTAATATATCACCCCCTTTTCATCTGTCTCTGAAGCAATAAACATGCTACACTTTCCTTTGGGAAATATGACAGAAAGATTGCTTTATTAAAAGTCTACAAGTATGTTCACACTATATGTATTAGTTTAAGTGCTTAGAGTTACCATTTCAAAACTTAAAACATTAAAACCCAAACAAGAAAGCAGAAATGACAAGTGACTTAGCACAATGGATTTCCTCCCTTAAGTTGAAATATAAATCACTGATCTTTTGATACAGTTCACAGTTGTCACCCCTAGAAACTGAATTCAGTGTAGAATGGGCCTATTGTATTTTCAGTCTTTTCTTATGAACTTGACGTATTGATAAGCCTTCAACAAAAGCCTTCTCAGGAGGAAAACCCATCGTTATATTTTGAACAGAAACTCAATTATTTGATATGCTGTCATATGAGTACACTTTGGGGACTCTAACCTCTAGATTGGTGTCATACAGATAAAGCCTTAGTATAGATCTGTTCTCTGAAAGGCTTTATTTCATAAAAATATACAGTCTTACTTTTCTCCCGACTCAGTGTTAGAAATAAGTCAACTGAGAGACATTTAAAAGATTTTCAGAATTTCTCAGAAAATTTTTACAATGTTTTAGAATGCCATTTAATACATTTTGGATTCCCTTAAAGGATGATTAATGTTGCAAACATACATATTACGTATACAGTATCTTTATATGTATGTAAATGATTATGGATAGCTATATATAATTTTCCTTCCTTCTGTCACTATTTCATGTTTACCTAAATATTAATTTACATGAAAGAGTTCCTATTTTTAATATTTTATAAAACAAAATATACAGCCTAAGTGTCAAAAGAATTGTGATCCATAGACTTTCATCCTCAATACAGAATAAAATATCATGTAATACTTGAAACCTAACATTACACATAAACATATGGATAACTGCAAACTTTTGTAACATACAGTGTATACTACTCTAAACTCAGCCCTGAAAAATCTAATAAGTTGTATTCTGCTTTCTAAGTTGTACATTACCTTCAAGAAAACTGTCCTCTATCTTCTTTTTTGTTTCCCTTTCAAACGCTGGGTTTGTGCAATAATACAGCTTCTGTTTCACTTCATTTTCATGATGGGATCTTGAAAACCACAAATTCAACCAAAGGGGTAGTGACAAAGACCACTAATTGTAGCTGTTTTCATGGAAATTATCCTGGAAGCAGGGACTACTGACAGGCAAGTTACAACCTGAATTCAAGCTATAGGTATGTTTTCTGCACATTTTAGACACTGGACAACTTTTATCTTTACTTTAAGATAAAACTTAGTATGTCCACATGGGTTCACCATGCTACATGGGAACAAGTGGTTTCATGCAAGACCAACAGGTAAGAGCACCCACCATGTCTTACATGCAGTCTGTGTCACTAATATGAATGACATGTATGTGTGTGTGTCACATTCTAGCTTGACCAGTTTCTTCATGCTTTGTCTCCCAGGTCTACTAGGACTCACAATAAAAATTTTACTGTACAATCAACTGGTATTTGCTGGTTTCTTTCCAATCTGTTTTATGATCAGTAGACTGTGTAGCATGTAATCTTAATGTGTAAACTTTTAAAGCATGCAAGTCTAAACTCTTTCTTTCTTGATGAGAGAAACAGAAACCCAGTTAAAGGTTGACTTTGGATCTACTACCAGGTCATCTCTTCAGGGTAAACTGAACAGCCACTTTGTTTGCCACTGTTTCAAAATGAAGCAACATGTATAGATTATGGTTGTACAAAATTATGAAGCAAGATCTCTCCTCGGACCTATAATGGCTCCCTCTAATATGGTATCTCTCATCCTGCTCTCCTCTATTCTTCCCCCAAGTCAATATTTCTGCTCCTCCATTTCCTCCTCTCCTCTCCTCTTCTCCCATTATAGGTCCGAGGAGAGATCTGGCACTAGGCACACTTCCAGAGGTCTACAAGGATTACATGAACTGACAATCTAGGCAATGGTGGAGAGGATAACCTAAACGCCCTTCCCCTAAAATGAGATTGATGACTACTTTTTATGCCATCCTAGAGCCCTCATCCAGTGGCTGATGGAAGCAGAGGCAGACATCCACAGATACACATGGAACTGAACTCTGGAACTTAGTTGCAGAGAGGGAGGAATGAAGATTGAAGGGGTCAGTACCAGGTTGGAGAAACCCACAGAAACAGCTGGCCTGAACACATCGACCCCAGATGCTGTCTGGGAGGCCAGTACAGGACTGATCCAGACCCCTTAACATGGATGTCAATGAGGAGGCCTTTGCACTGTAGGAGGCTACTGGTAGTGGATTAGTATTTTCCCTGGTGTAAGAAGGGACTTTGAGAGTCCATCCCATGCGAAGGGATGCACTCTTGCCCTGGACACATGGGAAGGGCCTAGGCCCAGCCCAGGATGATGTGGTGGACTTTGCAGAGCCCCGTTGAGGGCCCTACCCTGCCTGGGGAGTGGAGCGTGGATGGGGTAGGGTGTAAATCGGGGTGGGGTAGGAGGGGTGAGGGTGGCGGGAGGGAGAGGGAGAAAGGACTGACATGTGAAACAAGCTTGTTTCTAATTTGAACTAATAAAAAATAAATAAATAAAATTATGAAGCAAGATATGTTTTAAATCTTAAATTCCCAGCTCCTTTGATACAAATAACTTAAGTTGTACTAATAATAAGTTATAATAATCTTTTAAACTCTTACAACAATTAATTTCAATGGGCACTAATATTGTACTTTTGGTTTTGTTTCAGTTTTATATTGTTAAAACTAGCAATTATCTTAAGACTACAAAATCATTTTAAGAAATATCAGCACTATATAAAAGTAAACCTTAACTTAGCCCGCCTCACTTTGTATATTTCTTACAATGATTGATACACAATCTGGAACAGAGCTGAGGGTAAATTAGATAAAATTAAAGAGGTGTGATGAACCTGATTTTACTCTCCTTGGCATGCAATAGCTTTTATTGTAGGGCACTCAAGGTAACTGCATTAGAATGTTGATTTCTGGTCTGTATTTTTAGCTTATTACTTTAGGTTTTTTAGTGAACCATAAATGAATTATATTATCTTAAAATTTCAATTTAGATACATTGTTTACAATACAAAATACTGCCATCACTTAAAAAATCTGCTAATACAGTTCTCAAAGAAATATAAAAGGAGGAAATGTTTCCAAATTTATTTTATAAATCAGATTTGTACTAAATCTGATTAGGTCAGAAGAATAAAGGATAGACATATTTTCTAATATACATGGATATAAAACTCATTAAGATAGTTGCAAACAGAATTCAACTACACAAATAATATCATACATCATGATAAAGTATGATTATGATAAATTATAAGGATGCATTCCAGATTCAACACATGAAGGTCAAAACATGTAATTCAGCACATAATCTCCAGGACAGAAATTACATTATCATCTAAGTAGATTTAGGAAAGACTTTTGACCAAGTTCCATATTCTGATAAACATACCAAAAAGCTAGGAATACAATGAAATTACCTCGAGCAATAAAATCTATCTGTAAGAAACATACAGACAAAATTATAGTAAGTGGGAAAAAGTGAAATCATTTCCTTTAAAATCAGGAACAAGACAATTGTGTCCATTCTACACTTTTATTGAATACAGTGCTTGAATTTTAACCAGAGAAACAAGACAACAGAACAAAAGCAAGGGTATATAAATAGAAAATGAAAAATTGAAAATGATCATACTTCTATATACTATGTTCATATAGTTAAAAGAACCTCAAGACTCTGCCAGAAAATTCTTAGCTCTAATAAACACTTTCAGAAAATAGCAGGATACAAAATGAACATATGAAAATCGTTTATAAACCAGAAAGGAACAGCAAGAATTCTGGAAAGCAGTCTCATTCACAATAGCCTCAAAAAATAAAAATGTACCTAAGAATAAGTCTAACAAAAGAAGTTAAAGACCTTTACAATGAAAACTTTGAAACACTCAAAGAAATTGAAGAAGATACTTAAAAAAAATAGAAAGAAAAGATAGACCTCTCATGCTCATGAATCAGCAGAAGTAGAATTATGAAAATGGATATATTGCTAAAGTTGATCTACATATTTAGTGTGATCCTCAGGAGAATCCCAATGGAATTCTGCAAAGACTAGAAATCAATCTTAAAATCCCTAAGGAATCAAAACAAGCCAGAATAGTGAAGATGACCCTGAGCAGAGAAACCAATGCTGTTGGAATCACAGTATTTTATTTCAAATTACACCTCAAAGCCATAACTGAAATAGCATTTTTGACACAAAATAGACAAATAGATTGATGGAATAAAACAAAGGACCTAAGAAACACATAAAGTCATCTGATTTTGACAAGGGTTTCAAACACACACATTGCAAAAAGACAGCTTCTTCAACAAAGCTTCTGAAGAAAATAGATATTCAAGTGTAGAAAAATAAAACTAATCACTGCCTCTCACCCTGTACAAAGGCCAATTCAAATGTACCCAACACCTTGTTGTAAGACCTTACATTTGGAAAGTGCTACAAGATAGATGAGTTGTAGGTATAAGAATGGATTCCTGAAAGGAGCCCCAGCACTCAATCAAGGCATGGGAGGACTGAAAAATGAGAGTGTGAGGTTAAAAGCTTTGCCCTGCAGAAGAAACAATTATCAGAGAGAATGACCCTGAGAATGAGTAAATTATTTGCCCACTAAACATCTAGCAAGGGATTAATAATAAAACATATAAAAACCAAGTGTCCAATCAATAGAGGGGCAAATTAAATGACTAGTTTCAAAAAAAGATGAAGTACAAATGACAAATAAGGCAGGTGGCAGTGGTGTCGTACAGCTTTAATCCCAGCACTTCTGAGTCAGAGGCAGGCAGATCTCTGTGAATTCAAGGCCAGCCTAGTCTACAGACACAGTTCCAGGACAGACTCCAAAGCTGCAGAGAAACCATGCCTCAAAAAAGAAACAAAAAAAAATGACAAACACAAGAAAATAAATCTTTCAGCTGGAATTCTTCACCTTCTTCTATATCTATTATTCTTTTTTAAATTTTAAATAAGTTTTGTTTTAGAAGCACCCTTATTTACCTATCACTGCCTCCATTCCCTCACCCTCCCATGTTCCCCACTGACCCCCATCCCACCCCCCACCAATCCCCAGGGATAGTGAGGCCCTACACGGTGGAGGGGGTAGATCAAAGTTCATCACATCATTTGGGGGAAGACCCAGGCTCTCCTTCCCATATCAGGGCTGCAATAGTATCCCTCCATAGGGAATGGGCTTCCAAAATCTATTTGTGCTCTAGGGATAAACACTGGCTCCACTGTTAGAGGTTCTATAGACTGCCCTGGCCTCCTAGCTGGCACCTACATTCAGAGGGCTTGGTTTGGTCCAATGCTGGTTCCTGAGCTCTATGACTAAGGTCTCTGTGCTCTTACTAGGTCAGGTCAGGTCAACTGTTTCTGCAGGTTTCTCCAGCACCTTCTTGGCTCCTTTGGTCATCCCTCCTCCCTCTCCACAAATGAATTCCAGGAGTATGGCTACATGTTTATCTGTGGTGCCTGTTTCTGCTTCAATCAGCTACTGAATGAAGGCTCTAGGAATGGCAACCAAGATAGTCATCAATCTCATTATAGAGGAATGGCATCAAAGGCAGCCTCTCCACCCAAAGAAGGGAAGAGAGACAAGAACCCCTGAGCAAATTGGGAGCATGGGGAGGGGGGAGAGGAGGAAGGTGGGAAGGGGAGAGGTCTTTTCACCATGCCCTGGATATTTTGTTAGGGATTTGTTAGACTTAACATTTTCTTTGGTTGATGAATCAATTTCCACTAGTGTGTCTTCAATACCTGAGATTCTTTATTCTATCTCTTGTATTCTGTTGGGTATGCTTGTATCTGTAGTTCCTGATTGTTTACCCAACTTTTCTATTTCCAGCATTCCCTCAGTTTGTCTTTTCTTTATTGTCTCTATTTCAGTTTTCCAGTCTTGAACTGTTTGAATTATTTCCTTCATCTGTTTGATTGTTTTTTTTTCTTGGATTTTCTTGCTTTCTTTAAGAGATTTGTTGATTTCTTGCATTTTTTGGTTTGTCTTTTTCTCCATTTCTTCCATTTTTTTCTGTTTGTCTTTTCTTCCATTTCTTTAAGGGAGTTTCTCATTTCCTCTTTAAGGACCTCTATCATCTTCATCTGCTTTGGGATATTCAGGTCTTGCTGGGATAGGAACCCTAGTCTCTGGTGGTGTCATATTACTCTTTATGTTGTTGAATATATGTTCTTATACTGTCCTCTACCTGTTTCTTCCTCCAGTGGGTGCTAGTGGGGCTTGTAATTCAGGGGACCTCTTTTCTTCCAGTTGGTGTAGGTGGGACCTGTGGCTTAGGTAGTTGATCTTCCTCTCCCAGTGGGGGCAGGGCCAGAACTCCAATGGCAGGAGATGAAGTTCTGGATGGTTTGGGATATGAGAAGTGTGCCCCCAGATATCTGGGCTTTCTCTCCCTGTGGGGGTGGGGCCAAGGCTCTGATGGTAGCAGATGAAATGCTGTATGGTGTGGGGCTGTCCCCCGGTATCTGGGGATTTAGTGAGCAGGACTGGGTGATGTGTCCCATCCAAGGGCCTCCAATGAGAGGGAGAGGGGTGCAGGACAGGTACAGGTACGCACCTTTCCTGGTGGGGGTGGGGCCAGTCTCTGATGGTGGCAGATGTGGCCCTGGATCATGAATGTCAGATTGGTTAATGTTGGTAAAACAAGCAGTAACATATTTCATGATGAGGCTGAAAAGGAACTCATATATTTACCATCCATGACCACTGAAGAATAACTAGCTCATCCACTGTAATTTAAAATAGAACTACCATATGACCAAGATACAGGTATTTATACTTTCTTGATTCTTGTTCAAAATGTCCTTGTCTATTCCTATATCTTAAATTGTTTTTCTTATGTTTTCCTTTAGCAATTTGAATGTTTCAGGTCCTATATTAATGCAGATAGATCTATATGACCCAATTACAATGCTCCTGAGAAAAAAAAAGGGCTGGTAAAATGGATGAGTGGGTTAAGGTACTTTCCATCAAGTCTAATAACTTTATTTCCTTTCTCATGACCCACAAGATGGGAAAAATGGAGTGACTACAGCAAGTTATCCTTTGACCTTCACACATATGCCATGGCACAAGCATGCTCAGGAACATATATCCTGTACCAGTCAGGTTTTACTTCAACTTAACACAAACTGGGGTCATCTGAGAAGAATGACTCTTAAATGAGAAATTCACTCAATAAGACTGGGCTATATGTAAGTCTGTTAGTCTGATAGGCATTTTCTTGATTGGTGATTGGTGTGTGAGGGCTGGGTTCATTGTTCTTGTGCCATCCATGTGCAGGTAGTCTTGGGTTCTATGAGAAAATGGACTGAGACAGTGATGAAAGAGCAAGTCAATAGGCATCATTCCTCCATGGCCTCTGCAACAACATCTGCCGTCAGATTCCTGCCTTGAGTTCTGTCTCTGACTTCCTTCAGTGATGGACTGTTCCCTGAGTGTTGTAAACCATGGTAAACCATAACCCCTCCAAGTTTCTTTTGGTCATGGAGTTACAGAAATAGAGGCCTTAGCTAAGACATACTCAAAATAAAAATGCATGAAATAAAGGCTCTTTAAAAGGTAGAATTGGGGTTATTTCAGAAAAGGAGTTGTGGTACTACAAGAAGGAATGAGAATATGAGAAAGTGATGAAGAGGATATGGTCAAAGTACATGTTGTGCTCAAAGAAAATGTCATCATGAAACCCATTACTATACATAATGTATACATACTAATAAGAATTTTATACTACAGTTGATAGCTCACACTATGACCTCAATGTCGAGAAACTGAAGCCATGAATTTCAAGCCACATTGGAATACAATTTGACACTCTGTCTCAAAAGGCTAATCAACCAATAAAGAAATCAATAAACTAATAAATGAAAAATCTACCTCTAGTAATTAATAATCATAGAAGTTGGTGATGTTATTATTAGATTTTATGCATATATTATAAAACAAAGTAAATGAAAATTTATGTGATCTTTTAAGTACAGTGATTGTTGGCATCTCAGTATAGAAGGAATTTTTAACTCTTCTATGGGCTTTACCTTTAATCAAAAATGTTGACATAAACTTCCATATATATTATATATTAATTATATTCCCAAATTCCATCCTCTGAACAAATTAAAAAGAATGACCAACCCAGTTATAACCAGCCCGAGTATCATCCATTTTGGTACAGAGATTTAAGATTTATTTCTCTTCATTATTGCTGTTTGCTGCTTTGTTGTTATTTACTGTTTTGGTTTGTTCTTTTTTATTCTTTGAGAGAGACTCTCTGTAACCCAGCCCTAGCTAAAACCAGTGATTTTTTCTAGCTCAGACTTGGGGTTACAAGAAGCAAGCTGAAATGTTTTATTTCTATAGAAATAACAAAATGACCATTTCTTGATATTCCTTTAAGAAATTTCAATGATTCTAATGATTACTCAGAAAGCATTCAAGAAAATACTAAAATGATTCCCAGTAGTTATCAAGAGACATGTTGATGGGTGGAGTAGTCCATGCCTGTCATCCCAGAATTTGGGAGGTTGAGAAAAGAGAATAAGATTTTCATGCTAATGATGACTTCCTAAGGAGTTCAATGGCACCTGAGCTACCTAGCAAGAACTTGGAGAAGAAGTCTGATGAGTCCAATATAAAAAGGAAGAACACATACTGACTGATCTCCAACACAACCTCTGCAGCAAGGGACTACATAGTCTTGAAGGAGAGGGTGTGGAAAGATTGTAACAACCACGGGAACAGCTGTCTGCTGTGAGGTTCCATCTCCTGGAACTGTCAGAGAAGCCACACTGGTAAAGTCTCAACAACATGGCTGCTTACAGAAGACCTGAACAGGACTAAAACCAACAGACATGATGACAGGACAAGGGGAATTGTCATGGGATCTCAGTCTTAGATTAAGAACTACAGACAACTAAGGAATTCTGAGAGAGATAGAGAATGTTCTTCCCCAGGGAAGAGTTCTCCAAATTGGTTATCAGCCCTGTATATATAACATGTAACATTACACAGGATGGGAGATTATATTTATATATTTAGGATATATGTAACATAGAACATAACAAATAACATATTTGTTACATATTTATGTAACAACAACTAAAAAGAGAGGCCAGAGGCCATGAAATTGAGACAAGAGTACATGAGAGGGGTTTAAGGGAAATGGGAAATGATATAAATATATTTTAATTTGAAAAAAATTAATTCCTCTAGAATAGACTAGTACATGATGATTCCATGGTGAACAATAGAATTAGTCTAGAAAATTGCCTACTATTTCTTAAATAAGAGACATGGGAAGCAGGGTGGTAGTGGCCTTTAATCCCAGCAGGAGGATCTCTGTGAGTTCGAGGCAATCTTGGTCTACAGAGCAAGTTACAGGACAGGTTTCAAATCAACAGAGAAATGCTTTCTCAGGGAAAAATAAAAAGAAAAGAAAACCAGAGAGACATAAGGTAACATCCAGTCTGTGAGAATTAATCTTGCCAACTATGTTGGACTAAGAGATGCTTAGGGGATTAACAAAGTGAGGTTCTGAGTGACTTTGTCTGTGAGGGCACTTCCAGATTCAATTATGTCATTCAGGCTTTGACCTAATTAAGTGGATTAATCTCTGAATAAATTCACTATAGGATGGCATTGGTGGGAGGAGGTAAGTAGGATGTAGAAGTTAGAGAAAAGTCAATAAGAATATGTACTAGTAATTTTTTTTATTATACTGCTCTGAAGAATCAACACGACTAAGACAGCCTGTATAAAAGAAAGTATTTTAATAGGGGGCATGATTACAGCTTCAGAGGGTTAATCTATGATCATCATGGTGATAATCAGTCAGGCTTGGTACTGGAGTGGTAGCTGAGAGTTTTACATCCTGATCTGCCTGCCTGCAGCAGGCAGAGAGAGAAAGATGGGGACAGACAGAGGACAGAGGAGGGGGAGGAGTGAGAGGCAGAAAGGAGAGACAGACAGAGGAGAGAGGGAGAGAGAGAGAGAGAGAGAGAGAGAGAGAGAGAGAGAGAGAGAGAGAGAGAGAGAGAGACTGGACCTGGCTTGGAATTTTGAAACTGCAAAGCCTACCCTGAATGGCACTCCTCCACGCCTCATTCAACATAGTGACACCTACAAACCCTTCTCAAATAATTCCACTAATTGGACATCAAACTATCAAACATAAGAGCCAATGGAGGCCATTCTCATTCAAACCATCACAGAATATCTTTAGAGGATGTATCTTTCCTAGGTCACTTCCTGTGTTCTCTTTAATCTACTTCGTGCCACCATGCTGGGGGTTCCTCAATTCTGCAGTTCCCTCCCTTTCCAGATGAACTGGTGCCTAGCTAACCATGAACAACACAAATCTTTCCATCTGGAAGAAAAGGTGATAAAAAATGTAAACATCACGAATATTTTTAATTGAAGTCAAACAAATGTGGGAAATTATATTAATTAGATTAGTAGAAATTTAGAAATCAACTTGAATTATAGAATAAATTATTGTATGAAATAACTGATACTATTATGCATTTAAATATGTTCAAAGTCCTTCTTTTTCAATTGTACTCCTAAAGGTAATTAATACAAACCATTATTCACTGATGAACATTTGTAGCCTTCAATGAATCTCAGTGTATGTCTACACAGAGAAATTTTGTGACAATGCTGTGGACTCTTCATACTTATTTTCTACATCTCCTCTTTCTTTCTTGCATGTCAAAATTGTATGTATAAAAATTTCTTCAAAAACAGGAAGATTCAAAATGGCATCTAAAATAATTCATAATTTCCTCAATCATTGATCATATGCTATGGCTTATCCTTGTTCAAGTGAGTGTTGTAGGTAAGTTAGTGTCAGTATAATGCATAATTCCCAGTGACACCCATCACTCTCCAGGCTGAGCAGCTCTAGAATGTCTTTGAAAAATCTGCCATCACTATAGTAAAAACTTGAAGTCAATAGAGTCCTTTAATATTATTAGTTACAAATCATATGCATGGCCTCTCATAACTTCAAGTGATACATTACTGCATCAGCAATATTATTGAAAACCATCTTCTTCAGAAAGTAAATCTAGGATAGTTGGGAAAAAACACACAAACAACAAGAAAACAAACCCTAAATTTCTTAAGTCAAATTTTTAAAAGCTCTGTTTGCCTCATTAAACCTGTAATTCCTAAAAAGAGTCAAAAAGTGAAGTGTATGGTATTTTGACAATAAGAAAAAAATGTTAAAGCTGTTCTGTAAGAAAACCATTTCCAACACCTCTATGAATTCTTCAAGAAAAATGAAATTACAGTATTTAGAGAATGCTGCTTGATGCCTAAAGAGGCCAGAACACAAATGAAAAACACTGTATGTACTCACTTAAAGGGAGACAGCCAAACAATATGGGAACACAGTGATGAGACCAGGTTACTGCTCCAACACACAAAAGTTCAAAGTGTGCTACAATCCTATTTGCACAGTAGCTTTCTGTTTGTATGATTTTTTTTAAAAAAATAAGAGGGACTTTAATAGAATTGACTGCTTAAAATAGTTTGAATTTTAGTTAGACTGTGCTGAATCAATTTGCTAAGTTTAAACATCCTCTGTCTTAAGATGTTTCTAACCAACAGAGGTTCCCATAGACACTGGTGAGCAACTGATTAGAGCTCCAACAAAGCAGGACTTTGTGATTGTAAACTGTGAACTCAACTGACAGCTAAACAATTTTATTTCCTTAGTGCATCATTGATGATAAAGGAGCAGCAATAAGTAGAGAAGGGAGCAGTATGGTCTGGCAACTGTTTCTGATGGAAAGCCAGATGTTTCTGCTTTCTGGTTTTCAACTTTAATCCAGTTCAATTTCAGTCCATTGTAGAGTGTATGTTTACATGTACATACACATGCTTAGAGGTACATGTTTTACAAAATATATACAAACTATACTAGCACATTGAATTATTTGTGCAAAACTACATGCCAAACTGAGTACTAATTTATAGTCATTTATTTGAGCACACATAATTAAGGTAAGTGTTGATTATGAGAACTTGAAACCCAAATAATAATATAATTGGTTTAATTGAGGGTTGGGTTTAATTCATTGTTGTTAAATTGGAAACATCCGTGCAATGCACAAAGGAGAAAACAATCTACTAGAAGCAGAATATAGTAAGTATAATAACACATCCTAAACATTTAGGAACTAATTCCACCCTTAGTTTTCTAGTCTAACATTAATTTGGAACATGATTTGATGCCATCTTAAGGTTGAAAACTTGTTCTTGGTCTACATGAAGTTGTCATTCTAATTTATATGGGCAGATGTGCTTTTCCAGTTGGGACCATACTGGGATCTTTAAATCTGGGCCTTTGGGAGAAAAACAATGCAGAAGCCAACAAGCTCCTTGGTATGAATTTGTTTTGCACTACAGATGGAAATACAAATGTTTTATTAACCTGCTTGTAGAATTCTCTGTAGATTTTCCTTTAGGATCAATAAATCATTTTGATTTTGATTTTGATTAAATCACTAAACATCATAAGGACAAATGTGAAGTTCTTGAATCACCCCTCTCATGTTACATGAATTTAAATAGAGTTTGTAATGTATCTTCCAACATTTTCTCTATGCAAATTATTGATTACACAGAAATTATTCTGCAAGTTTTAAGATAACCTAACTCACCCTGTCAACTGCAAACACGAAAGAATTTCTCTGCAACTTTTTTTTACAGAATAGCTAGCTGAAGAAAATATTAAGCAGTATAATTCCATATGGTTAGTGGAAAAATTTTAAGGAAAACACTCACAGAATCTTTATGCCATTCTCATATAATGTATATATTCTCTTCCCTGTGGGTTTCATTCACCAAAAAATAACGTATGATAAAATGTGATACCATTCAGCTCTATGGGTTAGTAATGTGGTCTTTAAAGCCAATACACAGATAACATCTGAAAGTTTGTTTGGAAAAGAGAAAAGCCGAGGTCACTTTCCAAAGCAACAAACTGCTGCTCTCTCTGATCCTTAAAGGTCAGAGTTCAGGAATTTCCTGGAGAGATTATGTTTTGTCTTGTGTTTCTTTTCATAACATCAATCAAGTGGCAGGAGTAGGGTTATTGCAACCAAAGGTTTAAGAAGGATATGAGTTTAGCAAAGTACATTGGGAGGAAAGGAACAGGAAAAGGAAGACAGCAGTAAGGAATCATACAAAAAGAAAATTCAAATTTAGCATCAATAATCAATCCTCCTAAATGATTAAGCTCATCATACTGCTTCTTATTCATTTGCAACCATTGAGTTGAGTAGGATAGCTTTGGGGATAATTTGAACATGATGCGGTTGTTAGCTATTTTTTTCTTAGTCACACTGGAACACAGGTGGTATCACTGGGCTTGGTAGTATTTGTGTATGCCCTCAGGTTGCAAATAACTATTATAATATGGAACATCACAGAAAACTTCCTACAGCAAGTACTTCGTTCACCCTTACAAGTTTCTTCCATGTTAAAAGAAAACTGAAAACCCTATGGTTTGGTCATAATGAATCTCCTTGTGTGTGGTACATTAGAAGTGAACTGACAAGGTTGAGGTATGTCTACAAAGCCCACACTCAGAACACAGAGATGGATCCAACCAACCTGGACATCACAGCAATAGCCTGACTCAAAAACATCACTCTTCCCCCAAAGAAACATCATATTACTAAGATCTATGTCAAATGTGTTCAATGTGTACAAAATAAATACTTAAATTTATTCTATACTTTCCTAAAGTTTACATACTGTTTTTTTATAACTATAGTATTTTTAAGTAATGAGTCACATTGAACAATCATTGAATGATCTCCATGAGTAGGCTTTTGCCTAACTCATCGTGGTATTGATGCTACTTTGGATTTCTATATTGTGAAACTTAAGATCACACACATACACAAACACATGACCTTAGAGGTAAAAATAATTGTGGAGAGGAAGGGGATAAACAGAAGTGGGGCGGTGATAGAGTGTAATATCAAAATTGATATAATGTACATGTAAGTAAGTATCATAACAAATTGGTGGAGAATGTTCTGTGTATGTTCTGTGTATGTGTTTGTCTTATTGGTTGATGAATAAAACACTTATTGGCCAGGCAGGATGATAGGTAGGACTAGGAGACAAGGAGGATTCTGGGAAATATAGGCAGAAAGGGGTTGTCATGTGATCCCAGGAAGTGACATAGCTGGGCAAAAACTGCCACTAGCTAACCATAGAGGTCTGCAAGTCTCAGACAGGCAGAAAGTGAAGTAGCTGTGCAGAAGCAGAATATTAGCAGGGCCAAACAGGAAATCACTCTCTTCTCTCTTCTCTGTGGAGATGCTTAGGAGGTAAGGTGTGCTGTGGCTTGCTCCTTCTCTCTGATCTCTCAGCATTTACCTCTACATCTGACTCTGGCCTTTTATTATCTAGACCAATTAAGAACTCGATTATAATAAATAAGCAAGCATAGTTTATGTAGACTAATGTATTAGTTAAGGTTACTATTGCTGTAATGAGACACCATGACCAAAGCTATTTGGGAAGGAAAGGGTTTATTCAGCTTAAGCTTCCAGATTACAGTTCATTATCAGAGGAAGTCAGGACAGGAACTCAAGCAGGACAGGAACCTGAAGGCAGGAGCTGATTCAGAGGCCATGCAGGGATGCTGTTTATTGGCTTTCTCCCCATGGCTTTTTCATCCTGCTTTTTTGTAGCCCCAGGACCACCTGCTCAGAGTTGGCACCACTCGAAATGGTCAGAGCCCTCCACATCAATCATTAGTTAAGAAAATGCCCTACAAGCTTGCCTACAACCCTGTCTTATTGAGGCATTTTCTCAGTGGAGGCTCCTCCTCTCTGATGACTCTAGCATGTGTCAAGTTGACATAAAACTGGACAATACAACTAATAAACTTTTTAAATTAATAAACAAAACTATTTTAGTGTTAAAACACACTGTAATTTCAGGTAAAAGAGATGCCATAATTTTCCTTAAGAAGGTCCATAATAATTTATTCTCTGTTGTTAGTAGCTGAATACCACAGACTCTACATTTTAATAAAAAAGGTTTACTTTAGAAATACAAGGCTGAGAAACCACATCTGTTGTCACCCTTCTTACTACTGGAATCTCTACACAACATAGGCGATCATGTGACAAGCCATAGGGACTGTATCCATATTTGTTTCTCTTCTGGTCATCTTCCCTTTCCCTTTTAAAGAAACAAGTATTCATCAGGATGACCCAACCCAGAGTCATTAGTCCTAATCGGTTCCAGAATGTACTAGTTCTGAACAACATAATTAGATTAATTTTCTCTTGTTTTAATAGTTCAAAGTGGGGATTAATTCCCACAGCCGGAAGCCTTAGGGGACACACTCAAACCCTATACAAACTGCAGCTACATGACCAAATAGAATCTTGTAGTTTGAGCATAACTTTAGATCCATCACCCCTCATTTAACTGTTGATCTGGTACTTTCCCATTCCAGTCATTGCCAAAAGGTTATCTTTCGGGGTTGAAGTTATAGAAACTTGTTTGGGTTCAAAAGCAGGAAAGGAAACATTCTCAGGGATACTCTGGTATTTGCAGAAATTGGGATGGTAGGACCGAGTACAAACACTAAGGAAAGAACTGATGTCTGAGAAGACCAATGTCAGTATATTCCCAAAATTTAAAGAAGATCTGCCTGCAATTTAAGTTTAATAATTTGTTGACAGATGTTAGGTTAAGCACAGAGATGGGCATGCAGTGAGTTTAGGAACTAAAATGTCTTTCACCAGCACCTTCTGTGCTCCTAGGAGAATATTGAGGAGGTACCCAGAGAAGGCAATACATTAAGAAAATCCTCAGGGGATGGGGAGATGGCTCAGTGGTTAAGACCACTGGTTTCTCTTCCAGAAAACCTGGATTCAATTATCAGCACTCACGTGACAGCTCACAACTTTATGTTACTCCAGTTCCTCAGGATCTGCTACCTCCATACCAATGCACATACAATAAGTTAAGTTAACAATTTAACATAAAGTTAAAACAAATTATTAAAAAAAGAAAATCCTCTGTTCCTCTTTCTCCGGTCTCTTCATTCTTAGTTTTCTATTTTTAGTCTTCAGCCTTGCTGCTACATGGTAGAAGTTCTAAGCTTGAATTGTAGACTTCTTCAGTCCTGTGACTGTTAAGAACTTTGAAGCCAACTTGTAGTCACTTTTCACAAAGAGCAGGTATTGTTTTTAATTAAATTGCCTTCAATTTCATATTTATCTCCTGTCCAATTTCTTCCTTTTATTTAACTTCTCATTTTCCCCATTTTAAGTGTCGCTGGGTTTGGTGGGTTGTCACAAGCCTTTCTTTCTTTCTTTCTTTCTTTCTTTCTTTCTTTCTTTCTTTCTTTCTTTCTCCCTCTCCTTATAAGTGGTGGGATTTAAAGACATAGCAAACAGATACACAACAGAAAGTAGGTTCATGAATGAACATACTCTCAAATAGACTACGGAACAAAGTGCCCTGAAAGACCAAAGACTGCAGAGATGTTAGAAGAAGTAATAGGGGTCTGATGGCCATGGCATTCTTCACCACTGTTCCCACTTCTTGTCCTATGCTATCACCAGATCTAAGACTGTACAAGGAAAAAATAGATATTTAGAGGTGAAGGAAAATGAGTCACTAACACTGAGAAAGATTAGGAGAGAAATGCTTGTTAATATCAATGTAGGTTGAGTGTAACTGGGTGGGTGTATGCGCAGTTAATTTTCTTTGACTACAAATATATAACATATGTTATAACAACATGCTACATATATCTCTTGCATATTATTGTATATTATATACAATGCACAAAAGTCCATGGAGAAAGCAAAAGATGTCCATCATGCTTGGAAAAGGAAATGTAGTTTGAAAACTGCCTTATAATCAGCTTCCATATCTAATCTTGATTAGCTGGCACATATGTCATAAATAATTTATGTACTTCCCCAAAGCATTTGGCTCTTAAATTAATTATGTGCCTTATGGCTATGAATTAGACATATTCAATAATATTCTTTCACCTTAAAGCACAGATCCCTATATGAGTGGTAAAAAAAGAACCTAATATAGGAAAATTCAAACTTTATGAAATAATATACCAGCAAAAGGCTCATTTGTAGTAGATATTATATCTCACTATTACTATTGGGTTTGGGATATTATAGACAAGGTCACCATATTTCCATAGGAAATCATTTAGAAATGCAAGTTTTAGAAATACAGCCTGAATGGAAACTGTAAATGTCTAAGTACAAGTAATTAAATCCCAATGTATTTTACTATAATAATATATAGCCTATATATATATTATATATATTATATATATATATATATATAATATAAGATATGGAGAGACAACTTTAGAGAATCTTTCATCTCAACCTACTTGAGAAGTTATGTCACAGGGAACAGGGAGGAAAAACAGGCAATTCAATATTAGTTTTTAAAATAATTTTAAAACCAGTGACTGTAATATTGTGTTGTTTCCTTGGGTTATATTTAGAAAAGAACTTGGTTTCAACTTCATGTAACAACATACTGGAAGCTCACAATATTATGTTGAAACTTAGTCAATGTCTTCTTTATTATTAATGATAATTAGATCTTCAATACATAATTCAGTCTCATCATAAAAAGAATTTAAGTAAAACCTATTCATCAGCTTCTCTCTGCCAACCAATCCATAGAATATTAAAATATTAAATTATTATCAAATAATTAAATATCATTAAATAATTAAAATATTAAATATAAAATATTTTAGTGTACCCAAAGAAACTTTATTTGAATGACTAAGAAGATAAGAGAACTGAGGCTTTGATAGTCATTTCCATAGGATCTCAAACCCACTGAGAATGTCAAATCTAGTTTTCTTACTAATGTATTATGTTTGATGAATTTATAATTGAGGTTAAATTGCAATGACATGTCTGTTTCATGTTGAATGCTGTGAGTCAGAACTCTTCCCTTAAAATGGGTTAAACTAAAATGGAACAACAACATGCTTCAGGAATTGATGCAGAACCGTGTAAAGCTAATTTGTTTTTCTTCTCCCCAGGACTCATAGCATTGCTGACAAATGTTTTCTTTGCAACATATAAATGTGGCTGTTCTTCTTCAGATCTGAAGAAAGTGCCACAGACACCACAAGAACTGGGTGGGAGGAAAGCCTCCAGGGCTTGTACTGGACCTTATCCTGCCTGAAAGTCGTCCTGCATATAGATTATTAACAGAATTTCACTTATGAAGGTATTTGTGTGTGTGTGTGTGTGTGTGTGTGTGTGTGTGTGTGTGTGTGTGTGTGTGTATCAATGGTAATATAAAATCAAATAACTTTAAGAGTCCTTGTATGAAATGGTATGCATTTTATAATGCAGACTTTAAAATGAAAACACATTTTAAAAAATAAAACAAATATGAAACACATATATGTTTTCTTTGGAATAGTAAGAATTAATTATTGTAGGAAAATCCAATTATAATGTACCTGAAGTTACACCTCAGAAAAATGGGATTTTAAAGACGAATAACAGAGATGAATCTTTTTTTAACCTGATAACAAATTTCCATTGAACTCCGCTTATTTTTACAATTTAGTTTTATTTTCTGAGCATGTCAATCAAAGTTCATGAGGAAGATGTTTTGATCTGTTTTACTTGTACAAGATTAACCCAGGGACAGGCTGGCTCCTACACCATTATTATTAATCAGATGAAGGGTCCTTTCACATAAAAGAAGAACTTGGGATAATCAGTAAAATTAAGCCCTTTGACATATCAAATAAAAATTTTCTTTCTCTTAGAAACAGAATCCAAGAGGTCCTTACTCCAAGGAATTGAACTAAATAAAATAATTTGTTTTCATTATGCATCTTTCATCATGTACATCCCTTGGATATGAAATCATATATCTTGTGACCCTGAAGGTTAATGTTTTCTAGAAGTCATTATTAGAGACATTCCATTCTCCAAGCATTTTAGCTTATTTTAAGACAGTTCAACATCACAAATGGTAAAAGCTTAGACTAAGAAACCATACATCAGACATACATCAAGACTTTCTCTTCACTACAGTACTTAGTCTAACCAACAACTTCCTGTGAATATTTATATCACTTTCTCCTTCAATAAAGGAAGTCAAACAACTGAGAAGCTGACTTTTCCAGCTCACATGTTAGAATGCAGCAGGAAAAACAGCAATATATTATTGCCTCATCACCCCAAACAGAAAGAGCTGAGCCTTATTTTTGTTTATTTTTGCATGAACCACACAGCACTCCAGGATCACTTTTAAAGATGGTAATTGGAGAGTTTGTTATGGCATCAGACCAGACAAAAGCTAACGACAAAATGCAGTAGTCAGAACTATGTAGAGTTTGAACTTTAGAAACTTTCGCTAATCCCAAGGAGTAACAGATAATTGTTACTGGAAAATGGACTCTCTCTGTATATTTTTCAGGAGCAGGGAAAGCATTTGGATATATGATATGCTAAAATCATGACACAGAGTAATGTTTAAAAACAAGAGTGGATGTTTTCAGGATTGACCATTTGGCATTGAATAACCAATTGGTGTGCTTTTCTCTGGGGAAAACTTTCTCCCAGTCTCAGCATTCCTTAGTTGCCTGTAGTGCTCTGTATAACATTGAAGTAATCTGAGGGGTGGCAGTAAGAGAAAGGAAGGAAGGATTAAACAATAAAGCAAGAATGGAGGTAAATTCTGCTGGACAGTTCCTTCCTCAGCTTTTTGGGCTATTTGCAATATAGGATCTATCGAGCCTTGATCAGTGTTTTGGTAAAGTATTTTCTTCCCCAATGTGTTCCATGGAAACCAACAGACACAGCTTCTGTTGGTCACATTTCTGCTCTTACACCAATACCTTATATATGTATTAAAATAAATATGAACTCATAAAATTGGGGCTCCAGTCCATGTCTGAGTTGGCCACATAGTTAGGGGAACTATATCAAAGAATGCATCATGTCATTAGTGATGGAGCAAAATCATTCCCCTCCCTATTGGTAAATAAAAGTGAGGAGCAAAAGAAGATCAGGGTTCCACCATCTCCTTCAAAGGTATCCCCCAAAGTTACTTAAAAGAACTTGTCAGGTCCCACTTTTAAAGTGTTTCACCACCATGCAATAGTATCACTCTGGAAACACTAGCCTTTGGGAAACTCTAAAGAAATAGAAAGAATGAGCTGTAAATGTGATAAAAAATAAATTCTATATATGTACAAAATTATCAAAGAAAAAATGAAAACTTTAAGGTTCAAAATATTACATAGCTATTTCAGTTTTTAGTTCCTACAAGTTGAGACTCTATTTAATTTTGTAGTTTAATATTCAGAGATGAAAATTCAGGATAAAATGACATTTAGTATTTTTTTTTTAATTTTATTTTATTAGTTCTAGTTAGGGAACAAGCTTATTTCAAGTCCCTTCTCCCTCTCCCTCCCCTCACCCCCAAACTTTCTCCCCCACCCCCAGCCCATCCCCCCAACCCCATCCACCCACTACTCCCCAGGCAGGGTAGGGCCCTCAACGGGAGCTCAGCAAAGTCCACCAAGTCTTCCTATGCTGATCCTGGGCCCTTCCCCATGTGTCCAGGGCCAGAGTGTAACCCTTCATATGGGATGGGCTCTCAAAGTCCCTTCTTGCACCAGGGAAAAATACTAATCCACTACCAGAGGCTCCCTGGAGTGCAGAGGCCTCCTTATTGACATCTATGTTCTGGGGTCTGGATCAGTCTTGTACAGGCCTCCTGGACAGCATCTGGGGTCGATGTGCTCTCCCTTGTTCAGGCCAACAGTTCCTGTGGGTTTCTCCATCCTAGTACAGACCCCTTCGTTCTTCATTCCTCCCTCTCTTCAACTAAATTCCCGATTTCGGCTCATTGTATATCTGTGGATGTCTGTCTCTGTTTCCATCAGCCACTGGGTGAGGGCTCTAGGATGGCATAAAGAGAAGTCATCAATCTCATTTTAGGGGGAGGGTTTTTAGGTTATCCTCTCCACCATTGCCTGGATTGTCAGATCGTGTCATCCTTGTAGGTCTCTGGAGATCTCCCTGGTTCCTGATCCCTTCTCGGGCCTACAGTGGCTCCCTCTGATATCGTTTCTCTCATCTTGCTCTCTTTCCTCTATTCTTCCCCCAACTCAATGTTTCTGCCCCTCCATTTCCTCTCCTCTTCTCCTCTTCTCTTGCTCTTATTGTAGCAGCTCCTTCCCCCCCCCACCCTCATGCCCCCAATTAGTTCGGGAGTTCATGCCATTTCCATTCCTGGGGACCATTTAACCCTTAGAGTCCTTCATGTTTCCTAGTTTCTTTGGTGAAGAGCATTATATACTGGTAGTCTTTTGTTCTATGTCTAAAATTCATATATCAGTGAGTACATACCTTGCTTGTCTTTTTGTGACTGGGTTACCTCACTCAGGATGGTTTCCTCTAGTTCCATCCATTTGCCTGCGAATTTCAAGATTCCATTGCTTTTTTCTGCTGAGTAGTACTCCATTGTATAAATGTACCACATTTTCTCAATCCATTCTTCAATAGAGGGGCATCTAGGTTGTTTCCAGGTTCTGGCTATTACAAACAATGCTGCTATGAACATGGTTGAACATATGTCCTTGTTGTAAGTACATGCCCTATTTGGGTATATACCCAAGAGAGGAATGGCTGGATCTTGAGGTACACTGATTCCCATTTTTCTGAGCAACCGCCATACTGATTTCCAGAGTGGTCTTACAAGATCGCACTCCCACCAGCAATGGAGGAGTGTTCCTTTTTCTCCACATCCTCTCCAGCATAGATTGTCATTGGTGTTTTTTATTTTAGCCATTCTGACAGGCGTGAGATGGTATCTCAGAGTTGTTTTGAGTTGCATTTCTCTGATGGCCAATGATTTTGAGCACTTTTTTAAGTGTCTTTCAGCCATTTCAGATTCCTCTGTTGAGAATTCCCTATTTAGTTCTGCACCCCACTTTTTAATTTCGTTGTTTGGTGTTTTGGTGGCTAGCTTCTTGAGCTCCTTATATATTTTGGAAATCAGTCCTCTGTCAGATGTGGGATCGGTGAAGATCTTTTCCCATTCTGTGGGTGGTCGTTTTATCCTACTGACTGTTTCCTTTGCCTTGCAGAAGCTTCTCAGTTTCAGGAGGTCCCATTTATTAATTGCAGACCTCAATGTCTGTGCTTCTGGCGTAATGTTCAGGAAGTGGTCTCCTGTGCCAATTTGTTCAAGGGTAGTTCCCACTTTCTCTTCTAGAAGATTCAGTGTGGTTGGATTTATGCTGAGATCTTTGATCCATTTGCACTTAAGTTTTGTGCATGGTGACAGGTATGGATCTATCTGTAATTTTCTGCATGTCCGAATCCAATTGTACCAGCACCATTTGTTGAAGATGCTGTCTTTTTTCCATTGTATAGATTTAGCACCTTTGTCAAAAATAAGGTATCCATAGGTGCGTGGGTCGATATCAGGGTTTTCAATTCGATTCCATTGGTCTATCAGTCTATTTTTGTGCCAATACCAAGCTGTTTTCAGAACTATGGCTCTATAGTAGAGCTTGAAGTCGGGGATGGTGATGCCTCCAGAAGATCCTTTATTGTAAAGAGTTGTTTTGGCTATCCTGGGCTTTTTATTTTTCCATATAAAGTTGAGTATTGTTCTTTCAATGTCTGTGAAAAACTGTGTTGGGATTTTGATGGGGATTGCATTGAATCTGTAGATTGCTTTTGGCAGGATTGCCATTTTTACTATGTTAATTCTACCTATCCATGAGCATGGGAGATCTTTCCATTTTCTGGTATCTTCTTTAATTTCTTTCTTTAAAGTCTCAAAGTTCTTATTGTACAGGTCTTTCACTTTTTTGGTTAGTGTTACCCCCAGGTATTTTATGTTGCTTGTGGATATTGTGAAAGGTGATGTTTCCCTGATTTCTTTCTCATTGGATTTATCATCTGTGTATAGTAGGGCTACTGATTTTTTTGAGTTAATTTTGTATCCTGCTACCTTGCTGAAGGTGTTTATCAGCCGTAGGAGTTCCCTGGTAGAGTTTTTCGGGTCACTAATGTAGACTATCATGTCATCTGCAAATAGTGAAAGTTTTACTTCATCCTTTCCAATTTGTATCCCTTTGATCCCCTTTTCTTGTCTTATTGCTATAGCCAGAACTTCAAGTACAATATTGAAGAGATATGGAGAGAGTGGACAGCCTTGTCTTGTTCCTGATTTTAGAGGAAACGCTTTGAGTTTCTCTCCATTTACTTTGATGTTGGCTATTGGTTTGGTATATATTGCCTTGATCATGTTTAGATATGTTCCTGTTATTCCTGTTCTCTCCAAGATCTTTATCATGAAGGGATGTTGGATTTTGTCAAAGGCTTTTTCAGCATCTAGTGAGATGATCATGTGGTTTTTCTTTTTAAGTTTGTTTATATAGTGGATTACATTGATGGATTTTCGTATGTTGAACCATCCTTGCATCCCTGGGATAAAGCCTACTTGATCATGGTGGATGATTTTTCTGATATGTTCTTGGATTCGGTTGGCCAATATTTTATTGAGTATTTTAGCATCAATGTTCATGAGGGATATCGGTCTGTAGTTCTCTTTCTTAGTCATATCTTTGTGAGGCTTGGGTATCAAAGTGATTGTAGCCTCATAGAAAGAGTTTGGCAATATCCCATCTGCTTCTATTGTGTGGAACAGTTTGAGGAGTACTGGAATTAGCTCTTGTTTGAATTTCTGGTAGAATTCTGCAGTGAAGCCATCTGGCCCTGGGCTTTTTTTGGTTGGGAGGCTTTTGATTACTGCTTCTATCTCATTAGGGGTTATAGTTCGATTTAAACTGTCTATCTGATCTTGATTTAATTTTGGTAAGTGATATTTATCCAGAAAGTTGTCCATTTCCTTTAGGTTTTCCAATTTTGTGGAATACAGGTTTTCAAAGTATGACCTAAAGATTCTCTGGATTTCCTCAGTGTCCGTTGTTATGTCTCCCTTTTCATTTCTGATTTTGTTAATTAGCATGCTCTCTCTCTGCCTTTTGGTTAGTTTGGCTAGAGGCTTGTCTATCTTGTTGATCTTCTCAAAGAACCAACTCTTTGTTTCATTGATTCTTTGTACTGTTTTCCTAGTTTCTACTTTGTTGATTTCGGCTCTCAGGTTGATTATTTCCTGGCGTCTACTCCTCCTTGGTGAGTTTGCTTCCTCTTGCTCTAAAGCTTTCAGTTGTTCTGTCAATTCTCTAATGTGACTTTCCTCCAGTTTCTTCATGTGAGCACTTAGTGCTATGAACTTCCCTCTTAGCACTGCTTTCAGGGTGTCCCATAGGTTCGGGTATGTTGTGTCTACATTCTCATTAAATTCTAGAAAGTCTTTGATTTCTTTTTTTATTTCTTCCTCAACCAAGGAATGGTGCAATTGGGAATGACTGTGACATCTTAATAACATGTCTAAGACATTCCGTTCCAAAAGCGTCACTGTTTTGGAATACCAACCACCAAACAAAACTCAGTTCTATCACAACCTCCACGCTGAACAACTTTCTTTCCTGAAATCTCCCTCTGAGAATGTGGCCTGTGAGACAGTGATGTAGTTATTCTAAGGGGAAATGGCCATAAGAGAAACATTGTATATTCCTAAAGAAATTTTCAATCATTTGTTGTGTTTGTGTGTTGTTTGCATCTCGAGGGAAAAAGAGCTAATAAAATGAATATATATTATGAAGGGAATTTATAAGACTGGCTTATATGGTAGGGGCTGGAAGTCCAACAGTGGGTGGCTACACACTATAAAGTCAGAGAGCCTGGTAGCTCTTCAGCATTCCAAGCCAGGTGCTTCAACATCAACCTGGTGTTGAAAGCCTGGAAGATTCTTGGAATATCAATGATCTGCAATCAACATTGGAAGGGTGAAGAATCTGGCTTATGATGTCAGTGAAATGTAACAGCAGGAGCAACAGTGAGACATGCTGGATATCAGGGAGTGAAGTAAGCACTGATTTTTTTCCAGGGATGGATAGATAGATAGATAGATAGATAGATAGATAGATAGATAGATAGATAGATAGATGCTTTTAGAAGGTACCCCCTCTGAGGAGAAACTTTGTCCTTCCTGGAAACACTTTCATATACATGCCCAAGGATATACCACTGAGGTAACTGAAGATCCAATCATGTTGGCAGTCAAGATGAGCTATCATATCTGTTAATCAGAAATGTTTAAAAACAACTCCATGTTACAAAGAGATGATTTAAAAGAAAAGTTATGTTTCAAATAATTAGTTTGATCTTCATCTTTATTTAACAAAATTATGCAGCTCTATTGACAGTCTTTTCTCAATTCTAGTTTTATTTTTATCATTCATTGATCCATAAAATTAAAATGTCTGGGAACTATTTTCAATGGTAGCTATAGTAACAAACTGTCCTTCAAAATTTGTAATTTAAGCACAGGGCACAAAGCAGAAAAATTAAACTTTGTAAACTGTGAGGGTTTCGTGTGTGTGTGTGTGTGTGTGTGTGTGTGTGTGTGTGTGTGTTTGTGTGTGTGTGTGTATCTATGGTTTGAACAGTATGTAGTTGCACTCTTAAGTTTTAAAATGGTATTCTATACTATTTATTGTTTTATGTAATCTTTCACACAGCATTGCACATATATTTACCTTGAATGGCGATTTGATGTTTACTGCTTTTTATGGTTTTAATGAGAGATGCTCACACAAACTCAGGGGATGATATCTGGGGAGGCTCCAGACACTCTCAGAAAGTGTGACCCAGTTGAGGTAGGCCATTGGGGATATTGTATCCCTGGCCCCTTTTTGTATCTCTTTATTTTCTTTCCATCCTAAAGTGAACAATTTTCACCAAGCACACATCCCTACTGTTCTACAGTTCTCATAAAGCACTGGACTATGGCCACCCTGGACTGAACCACTTAAAACTGAGAAAAATAAAATCACTTTTCTTGGGTGTTTGGTTGCAAAGATAACAGACACTGTGCTAATAAACAAAGAGTTACTACTATTAAAACAGTCGTGTGTATCTTCTGGAATCCTGTACCATTTCTTTATCTTGGTCTGTGGGTTATTTAGGAGTATTTGTGAGTCCTATGCAATGACTATTTCCTGAAAAAGTCAAGCCTACAGCACTATAAAAGAGATCAAGAAATGGAAAAAATGTGCAGTGGGGGTAGAGGCAAAAGGATACATATGACATGAAAGAAGGAAGAATATAGGACAGGACTGTTATAAGGGGGGATGGGAATAATAGAGGGTCAGGAAGAAGAAGGAGACGGATAATTACTGTTGTTATAAATTTGGTAATGTCTAATACCTTCCATACTATTTATTTTACAATAAATACAGTTGTTGTATCAATTAATACACTTATCAGCAGTGAGCAAGAATACTTATGCTTGCTAATAATATTCTTTTGAATTCATATCACAAAAGTATAAAAATTCCTTCCTGTATTTTACTTTACACTTTCTTCATCACTAACAAGTCCTTTTCCATGTTTCTAGCTGCTTGGATAGTCTAGTCACCTATTTCCATATTCATAACTTTTTCAGTTCTTAGTAAGTATTTCTTTTTTTTTCTTTTGTGTTTTTGCTTTTATTTTATCTTATTTTGTTTTGGAGACAGAGTCTCTCTATATAGCCTTGGCTGGCTTGGTACTCATTATGTAGACCAGGTTGACCTGGAACTAACAGAGATCATCCTGCCTCTGCCTCTCCAGTGCTGGGCTTAAAGGCATGTATCACCACATCCAGTTAACATTTTTTGTACATCCCAGATATTTTTTTCTGTTCTTGCATGCTATTTCACTATTCTATTATGATACATTTAATGAAGGATTATTTAACTGTTTTCTTTTGAGGTAGTGTTTTTGGTGCCCTAACGAAAATCATTCTCTGCTCTGTTAAAAATAATGTCCTGTGTCATCAAAAAGTCTTATGGTTTAATATTTAACCTTCATAACTGCTTTTGGAATGAAAGATCAAGCTTTTCTATTTTCTTAGATAGGCATTGAGTTCACCTACTGTATTTTTAAAGCTGCTTCTCTGTAATATTGCCTTTATTATCAATCGAGAGTTCAGAAATGTGTTCCTGAGTCCGTTGAGTTTCCTGCCCTTTTGTTTGATAATCCTTCTGCTTAAACAACATAATCCAACATAATTCAAATACTTAAGTTTATATTCGGGGAGAATGTCCTCAGACTTTGCTCTTCAGCACTGGCCCAGCTCTTCTTAGTTGTTTTCATATATATAATATATAATAAATTTTATATATATATATATATATATATTATATGAAATCTATATATAATATTATATAAACTTAGAATAAGCCTGTCAGATTTTAATTTTTAATCCTGTAATTTTATTTGGCATTACATTAAATTTACATTGACAGGCCATTTTTATAGTAACTGTTAACTTCTTTCAGTTGTTATCTGCTGCTATTCTTTGTAGAACGGAGATACAAGCCTGATTTCCTGTGCCATATCTCAAACATATGGTATGTTGGAAGGAAGAACAAAACTGAAGAATCAACGTCTTAAGTTAATCCCCAATTAAATGAAAATTCCAGGTTTAAATTCCAGATGTAATGCCTAACAAATTTCCCTTTCAGATCAAAATGAATTGTCACATAAATCTATAGCCTAAACATCATGTTTAAAATGTTACTTAACACCTCAACGTCTGACACTGATTAATGATCTAGTCTCTGAGGGGCAATCTTATTTCAAGGTAAAAATATGAAATATATTATCTTATAAATTCCAAGATGACAGAAAAAGCAAGTTTATTAAAATGTTTTTGATGGAAACTATAGGGAAATATCTAAAAACAGATTTTCTTGCTAACATTGCTGCGTGAGATAAAATATAAAGTATTTCCTTGAAATGTGTGCTTGTACTTTAAGGCTCTTTCTGGGACCACAGGGGGAAATATATATATATATATATGTATATATATATATATATAATATATATATATAGAATTTCACTAACATCATGGATCTTACCTCATTCAAGCTGATAACACTACAACAACAAACAGAAAATAAAGGCACAAAACAATTCGCTCCTCCCCCTCTTTCCCCCCCTCTCCTTACCCCTTCCCTCCCTCTCTCTGTCTCTATTTCAAACACACACACACACACACAAACACACACACACAAACACACCACATACACACACACCACACACATACAAATATACAATTCACACACACACACACACACACACACACACACACAAACCCGACATGCCTCACCGAATCCACACATTTACCTCACTCCACCCACACACTGCAAAGGGGCATATACACATACCCCATCCTCACACACAAGTCACTCCCCAACACACAACATACACACACACACACACACACACACACACACCACTCTACACACATGAACACATGCACACATGCACACCTCACCCTATTCACACACTCTACTCCCACACAGAGGCACACAGACACAAATTCATCTGCCAGAATCTCTTAAAGATTTCCTTCCCTCACTGTCCCCTAGTTGTTAATTAAGCAGCTTTGACTTCCCTCTCCTTCGGGTTCCCTGCCTTCTCAGTTGGTCTCTTGGTTTCCTTAAATCTCCTCACTCTTCCCACCTGAATCATTTCACAGGATTTCCCATCTCACCAGGAACCTTTTTACTCTCCTTTGTTTTTCTTGGATCTGTTGCTCTAGCATCTGCTGTATATACTCTTTGCTTAGGAACAAAATGAAGTTGGAAGGGCTTTTCGAAGTAAGCACACTTGAAGTGCTTAAGAACCACCTGTGCCTTTCCTCATTGCTGTGGACTGTTTCTCTCCCCACTCCTATTTTTCACTCTGATGACAGTGTGTTCTGTCTTCCATGCATTCACATGGCTGGCTTCTATGCTTAACCAGGATGGTTAATCTTGTTCCACTTGGATGGATTGAAAAAACACATAGGAGATTAGTAAAACTCATCACTCTGTCTGTGGGGATGTTCCCAGAAATAATTAACTTAGGTGGGAAGAAGCACACTAAAAGCCTAGCTCTGTCTAGCAGGCTTGGGATCTGGGAGGATTAAAGGGAAAGAGAGACAAAGGCCATAAGGAGAGTGATTTTCCTTCTCCTTGCTTCCTGGTCACCATGGGGCAAGCTAATTCTACCTTCAACACTATGGTGTTTTGCCAAAATATTGGAGCTAGTAGACTATGAGTTAAAGTCTGAAGCCACAAGCCCAAATAATGCTCTTCCTTCTTAGCTGTTTTTCTGATGTATTTGTCACAGTGGTTATAAAAACCTAGGATGGGGTGAAGATAAATGAAAATTTATATTAGCAAGATATATACAAGTTCAAGATATAAACAAGTTTAGTAAACTTGCTTGAAGGTAGTAAACAAGGAGGACCCTAAGAGAGACATACATGGTCCCCTGGAGAAGGGGAAAGAGACAAGATCTCCTGAGAAAATTGGAAGCAAGGGAGGTAGGGGGAGGGAGCTAGGAGAATGAGAAGGGGAGAAGTAGAGAGGTGAGGAGGACATGAGGGAGCAGAAAGGTTGAGTCGGGGAAGAATGGAAGAAAACAAGAAAGGAGATACCTTAATAGAGGGAGACATTTTAGGTTTACAGAGAAATCAGGCACTAGGGAAAGGTCTGGAGATCTACAATGATGACACCAACTAACAATCTAATCAACAGAGGAGAGGCTACCTTAAATGCCCTCCCCTGATAATGAGATTGATGACTGTCTTATATGCCATCCTATAGCCTTCATCCAGAAGCTGGTGGAAGTAGAAGCAGACACCCACAACTAATCACTGAACTGAACTGGAGTCCAGTTGCAGAGAACGAGTGATGGGCAAAGGGGTCCAGACCAGGCTGGTGAAACCCACAGAAACAGCTGACCGTAAATTTTAATTTTTAAATACTTCTTTGGTTTTGTTCTTTGGCAATGCTACACATGTGTAGGATGTGTTTTGATTAAGTCATTCTCCCCACCCTCTCCCAACCCTACCTGTCCTTTTTAAGATTTATGACTTTTGGTTTTATCTTGTGACCCATTTACTTTAACCAAGACCATCTGTTTGAACATTTAATTGACATAATCTATTGGAACCTGGAGAGGTCACAATTGGATACACACCTGAAAGTACTGACTCTCTCTCTCTCTCTCTCTCTCTCCTGGATCCCATCTGTCAGTTTTAACTTACTATTAACTTACTTTCTGTTTTAACTTACTATTAATCAATTCTAAAAGAAATATGATTTAACTATTTCTATGTATAATGTTTATTAAATGCCATATAGTGGGATGGAGAGAGGGCTAAGTGGTTAGGAACACTGGCTGCTCTTATAGAGGACCTGGATTCAATTCCCTGCACCAATATGACAACCAGTAACTGAACTGCACTTCCAGGCTATCTGGTAGCCTCTTCTGGATTCTTCTGGCTTCCAAAAGCACCAAGAACACATATGTCACACAGACACACATGCAGGTAAAAGACCCATATCCATAAAATATTTTTAAATGCCACCCAGTGGAAAAAAATACCTTAAACCCACGAGAGAGAGAGACAGAGACAGAGACAGAGACAGAGACAGAGACAGAGACAGAGGAAAGAGAGAGATCTGATGATTGCTCATGTTTAGAGAAAGGACTTGCTGCTATGCTACGTATTAAGTAGTACATCAAACTAAAGAGAATGAGAATCAAAATATTACCAGAATTCACCAAGAAGCAGACCACTGTGGAAGCTGTTTGCTTCAACTTGGGAGATTAGTTGAGTAAGAATCAAAATGCTCTTTTTTTTCAGAGGGCCTATATCCCGAAATTTTTAGCATTCCAGACAAAAGCATAAAAAGGGGGCTCACATAACTACCACACATATCAATACTCAAAAATTCAAGATCAACATCAGACCCAATGATCTTTTTTTTTTTTTAGTTCAAATTAGGAACAAGCTTGTTTCACATATCAATCCCTTCTCCCTCTCCCTCCCCTCACCCACACCCCTCCTACTCCACCCCAACCTACCCCCACCCCATCCACCCTCCACTCCCCAGGCAGGGTAGGGCCCTCCACAGCGGCTCTGAAAAGTCCACCACATCATCCTGGGATGGGCCTAGGCCCTTCCCCATGTGTCCAGGGCAAGAGTGCATCCCTTCGCATGGGATGGGCTCTCAAAGTCCCTTCTTACACCAGGGAAAAATGATCTTGTACATTCTTCCTTTGACACACAAAAACCATGTCCTCTTGCACACAACTGTGGACATGTCCCCATCACAACCAAGACCACACATGTGGCAAACAGCCACCCTTGGCTATCTGCTGCCTCTTCTGCTTACACTAATAATGTGGCCCACAGAAGAAGAACAGCATTGGAGAAGGAACCATCTCAATCAAGCCTGATTTGGGTTGATAATCTGAATCAGGCATCTAGAATGCTTTCTGCAAAACACACAGTGGGAGCTGATTTATAGTTTTGGTGAAGCAGGGCTCTCTTTGTTCGGTCTTCACCATGGATCATGTCAACATTATGAGAGACAGCTTGGGACTGACAGTTGAAAGTGATTTCTGTGAGTCAAAAAAGTCTGGGTCTTGAGCATGCACCCCTGTTCTTAAGAACTGAGGCTTTTTATCCCAAAGGATAATAATTAGTCACATAGTATCTTGTTTACATTTAAAATGTATTCTTCCCTGCTTCCTTATCAAAGAAATACAAGGTGGCTTCAGATACACTCTGAACACACCCCCATGGAAGGCCTCACCCTCCCTGAGGAGCAGAAAGGGTATGTGATAGGTAGGGTTTTAGTTGGGGGAGGTGGTAAGGGAGGAGGGGAGGGAGGGGGAACTGGGATTGACATGTAAAACAATCTTGTTTCTAATTTAAATAAAAAAAATCCTGAGGAAAAAAAATCATTGGTAGCTTGCTGTTCAACCAAGTTCAGAACAAATGCTGTACATAGAAATGATAACACTGTTAGGGCATGGTGAGTATACTTAGGGAAATAAACGCAAATGGATGTTTCCTGGAACAAACGTCAAGCAATGAGGTCAAGTTAAGAGATTTTGTTTCTTTCTCCAAAAGTCTCTAAGCAAGCCCTGTTCTCTCTCTGTATAATACATTATTTTATTGCTGTATTTAAATCATATTTGTTGGCTCAAATTGGCTTGGAGTATGTAGAAATACTAAAAATACTTTTCAAGTTGGCTCTAAGGGATTGTGGAGAAAATCCTGGCTTCTCAGCTTGGATATTGGCTCAAGTTCCATTATTAAAAGCCGCCCAAGGTAAGTCTTTTACAGGCCTGTGCCTGACTTCCTCTTATGTAGAAAACCACAGATACAGTTCAGGTCCTGTAGACCTAAGGCAATGGGACACCTAAGACATTCTTAGGATATATTTGTCCTGAAACCCATACAGCATGAATTCACCTAGAAATCTACCCATACTTAAGATGATATTTTATAAATTTGAAGAAAAGTTTCTTTTAGTTTCCAGAATGATGGAAACTTGATACTGGAAATGTTATACAGCATTTTAGAGAAATATTTATAAACCATTTCAGTATTTGGGAGTGAGGCAAAAGATAAAACTTTGTTGTAGAAGAATTCCTATAATATTAGTTTAATTCTACACCAAAGATGAGAATAATAAGGAAATATTACAAGAACAGGCTTGTACATAAACTCCTTAGAGCATCTGTAAACTATAATTTAAAATTTAAAACCAAACCTTCACCTTGCAAGTTTAATGCCATGTTGTGTAAGTTCATTTAGCACATAAAGGCTGGAAATATAGTTATGAAATTCACCATACATAATTTCAAATATTATTATTTTAATTATATCTGATGGTATCCTAAAAGAAGAACAGATTATTTTTACCCTTTTATAGAACTAATCATTAGTCACATAGTATCTTATTTATATTTAAAATGTATTCTTTCCTACTTCCTTAACAAAGAAACACAAGGTAGCTTCAAATATTCTAAAGAACTGTAAAACACATTCATATTCTTTGTTTTTCCTAATTTTATACCTTATGTTAACACTTTATTCATTATTTTTCTTGGAACAATAGGTAAATTTATGTAGAGTCAAATTAACTTGGATGGCTTAGAGACCCAGGGTAGAACAAAACCTGACTGGCCAAAACAGAAAAAAAATGTCAATGAAATGATTCCTAACAATATGCTCCTATAGTCATGGATTGGTGCCTAGCCCAATCAATATTAGAGAGGCTTCCTTCAGTATCAGATGGGAGCAGATATGAAAACTTACAGCCAAACATTAGGTAGAGCTTGGGGAATCCTGCAGAAGGTGGGGAGGAAGGATTGTAAGAATCAGAGGTGTAGAGGATACCAGGAGAACCCAGCCCATGAACTCAACTAAGCAGGGCTCCTAAGTGGCTCAAAGAAACTGAAGGAGCAAGCATGGGGCCTGAATGACTCTGCTCTAGGTTGTCAGCATATGTGCCCAGGGACTAGCCCCCTAATTGGTTATCCAGTACTAAGTGGTGGGCCATGAAAATCATATATATTATATGAACTAAGCAGGTTGTATCAATGTATTTAGGAACATGTGTAACAACACTGAACAAAACATTAAAAAACATTTGAAAGAAGTTTAAAGTTACATCTTGTCTGTCTCTAAAGCTAGTATTTCCATTAAGAATAAAATTGATTCTTAGTCATCATAGAGGTCTTTGCCAGCAACTGATGGCAGCAGATGGACAGACCCACAGCCAAACATTAGTCAGAGAGAGAGAGAGAGCCCCAGTTAGAGATCTCCATAGGTTCTCTCCTTGTGGAGTTTTGGGAACTGCTTGAGGAAGAGGGTGAAGAAAGATTGTAGGATTCAGAGCCATCCAGGACACCAGAAGACCACACACAGAATCAACTAAGTAGGGCTCATGGGATCTTACCAAGACTGAAGCAACAATCACAGAGCTTGCATGGGTCTATGCTATGTCATCTGTAAATATGCTGTGACTATTAACTTAGTGTTTTTGTGGGACTCCTGTCAATGGGAGTGAGTATCTCTGAATCTTTTGCCTGCCCTTGGGGCCCCTTTCCACCTGCTGGGTTTCCTGTTGTGCCTTGATGTGAGTGTCTGTATATTCCCATTGTATTGTGCTATGCCGTCTAGCTGATATCCCTGAGAGGCCTGAATGGAAATGGAGATGGAGTGGATCTGGGAGAGAGGTGAGGAAAAAAGAAAATAAGGTAGGGAGGAAGGAAGAGAAGGAGGGAGGGGGGAAAGGAGGGAAGGAGGGTAGAAGGGAGGAAAGAAGGAGGAAGCAAGGAAAGAAGGAAGGAAGGAAGGAAGGAAGGAAGGAAGGAAGGAAGGAAGGAAGGAAGGAAAGGTGATTCTCAAAGTATGACTCATTTGTGCTAACATTTCCTCTCTGTTAAATCAAAATATTAAATATGGTTAACTTTTAGGGTAAACCAAGAACATAATTGAGTTGAAGGACACATTTGTACTACTCACTACTTTCAGTGACACCAGAGTACTTTTAGCCCCCCATTAAGTATTCTAATATTGTTTTGACTTTATGGTTCTTAAGCCTATTATCTAGGATTAATTTTTTCCAAATTTTCTCTTTTTTCTAAGACTGTGAGTTGGCTTCATTCTCATAGTTCAATGATGGAAACACATTTCCTACCAGTTCTTACATGCTTAAATCTCTTACATGCTGCTGTAAGGCACTTTCTGAAGATGTCAACTGAAAGGCCTTTGGCATTAGTGTAAAGTGCATCGTACTGAGCATGTGTTGTTACTCAGGCTGTTTCTCCTGATTTCAGAAAGGATCAGAGACTTAAGATAAGCACTTTCAACATTTCAGCTGCTTAACAAACGTTGTTCTTTTACCTTTGTCTGCTTAATGTCTAGTTTTGGCATTGTTCTAGATTGGGAACTTGGCTAAAATAGTCTAGGTGTTATCATTTCTTGGGGCTCAAAAGTAAGCATATATTAATTAATTCTGCAGCAGCTACCCAAAAGGTAAAAAAAAAATATAGTAATAAAATATATGATATATAGTATATTAAACTGAGAGTGAACATATTCCATCTGCTAAGTCATTTATGTTTTTAATGAAGTCTGCTAGAGAACATTAAGGAAAAAAATAAAAGCTTTCAAAGCCTCATTGACAAATTGATTTTAAACACTAGCCAGGAGACAGGCTTCTCCATTTTCTAAATTAAACTGATATTCATAATATAAAACTAATTAACATTAGTTTGATCTGTATACTCTGAGGATGTTTTAAAGTGTCTATGACTAAAAGTTGTTCCCACACTGGAATAAGTAATAAAAGTTAAGACGCTTTTTAATTTTAAAAACGTTTGTCCAGTGAATACATTGCTTTATACTCTTTAAAAGTTGTTTTCTTCCAGAATATCAATAATTATGAATGATAGTGTTCACAGAAACAAAATTTCTGTACATTAGTTTATAGAGCTTGAGTTTTGTAAACCTTAATTATACAGTACAAGCACAAGAGACTTTTTTTCTGATTTTTTTTTCCATCAGTGATGTTGACTAAACCAAGAAACTCTTGCACGTTAGGCACTGAACTGCAGTTTTAGTATTGCTCATATAAATCAACTGTAAAATGTTTAGAGAACTTCTGAAGTTCTACCTGAATTTGTTGTTTGAAATCATAAATTATAAAATAATAAATTTATTGGTAACAGCAAGAAGAATCACCATTTTTAGTAGAGCTTGCCTCCCAATTCCAGCCCTATGAGGGTGGTGGTTTTAGGATTAGGAGTTCAAGCTCAGTCTTAGCTACATAGGAAATGTACACATATCTGAATGTAAGCACAGTGTCTAAAGCATATCTACTTGAGAGTTTGACTATTGCTGTGAGACAAGAGTGGCAAGTTCAGGAGCTGCTGTGCTTACAACAATTCAATAACATCGATTTCAATGTTCAAGTCACAGAGAAGAGAGATGTGAAACTGGGAATATTCTTTTGAATGTATATAAAATTAAACATAGCTTTAAAGAGGCAAAAAGGTATGAAGTAAACTTGGCTTGCAAAAGAATGAATATTTGAAAATATTAAATGCCTGCAATTTTCATTGCAACTCTGAAAACATGGAATACACATGCCTATGGCAACAGAATACTCCCTTGAGAACAATGTATGGAACAGCAGTTGTTTTCACATAGGGTGTTGTGATCATTCCAAGACCCACAGAGTTACATTTTTAATTTATTTACTTTTTGATCTTTTAAAGACACGAGTTAGCTCTTTTTAAATTTGTTCTTTAATATTTTTAAAGATCTATATGAGGCATTCTGATTATTCCCATCCTTCATTTTTCTCTATTTTCCACCACTGATACCTTCTAACTCCTCCCTATGGGTCACATTTCCACACTTATGTGTTTCCTTTTTTAGTTTGTTTTCTGGCCCATTGAGTTTAACTAGAGAACCCTGATATACCTTGAATACCAAATGGAGTCTGGTAGGCTCACAAATGGATATACATCTGAAGTTAATGATACACCCCTTCTCCAGAATCCATCCATAGCCAATAGTTCAGTGGGGAGGGATGGGCCCATGAATCCCTTTCTTCCCCATCCATGACTGGCTATTAGCAGGTCCAGTGTTGTGTTCAGGTAAACAGTTGCTATGAGTTCAGGAATGCTATGGCTGTGTATGCCAAGAAGACGGCATTTCACAGCCCTCTGCCCTGCCTTCCAACTCTTATATTCTTTCTGACACTTCTTCCATGGTATCTGCTAGACCTCAGAGATCATACTATTCATGTCCTATGTCAGGCTAAACACTTAACTGTGCCTTACTCACAGCATCTTGAGCATCTTTGAGTCTCTGCCTTCACTGCTATTTATCTAAGCAAATAGGTCCCTGATACCAACAGTAGCAATTTTCATGGCTTTAAATATGAATGTATAGAAGACATTCTGACACCTCATCAAATTTAGCTAAACAGCAGTCATAAGCTCCTCTCTTGAACATGTAATCTCCTCAACCACTAGTTTTTGAGATGGTTACAGCACTAGGAATGAATTCCTTTCTGTGGAGTGGGCCTTCATTCCAACCATGTTATGTTATCTGCTTTATAACAGCTGTCCTGTAACAGAAAGAAAATGCTAATGTCTGGAATGGTCATGTATGACTTTAATCCCAGCACTCAGCAGACAGAGGCAAGCAGATCTCTCTGAGTTCAAGACCAGAGCAGCCAATACTCTGTAGTTAGTAGTTATACCCTGTCTCAAACACACACACACACACACACACACACAGACACACACAAAGTCCCCCCCACAACATGCATACATAATAAAAATGTTTATCGACACATTATTTTTCCTTGTTAAATGAACAAATTCATCTAAACAATCTGTTAATGGATTCACCAGTTGGTTGGTAATGTGAAAACAGGGTGCTGCCTGGACCATAAAATAATTTGGCAAATCAATTAACTCAGTAGCAACAAATGAATAAACTAGCAAAAATTTCCAAGTGGGTAGGAATGAAAACTCCATTCTACAATCTGTTGTTTTGGAATCACTGCCATATGCTGTACATGTTTGTTGATAGTTTGAACTGTCTTTCTTCTATTGAATTAGAGGCCATTTTATATAAAAAAGGGGGAGAGGTCTTAAATTAGTTTCTGATGATCAAAAAGAGAAAAGAAGTTCCAAAAAGAGTGTGCATGGCTGAAAGTTTTAAAGAAGAAGAAAGAATGGAGGGAAGCAATCACTTTTTTTCTAGAGAGTTTATTTAATTGGGGTCTGTGGAAGCAAAAGAGGCCAAGAAGCAAATTGAATACAGAAAGAATTCTGGAGCTGAGAACTGGGGCTTACTGTGTAAGGCTGGTGGAGTTCTGACGGCAGAGAGATGACCAGATACTGTGATGTATCTACCAGTTTTAGTCTGTTAGAGAAAGAAAAAAAACTAATATGATTTATATTAAGAATTTATTGTGTTGTTATTACCCAAGATGTGCTACTACTGTAGTTGTAACCTTCCCTAATCCTTTCTTATGCTATGGTTGGAAACTGTTCAAGAAAAAAATCAGTTTACTTACCGTAGATTTCTTGTAGTTTTAAATCTAATTATTTCGATAGAGACATACAAGCTTAAATAATGGGAAACACAAAAACTTCAACTGATAGTAAGTAATTCTAGAAAAACTCATGAACGGAGACTAAATAAGGGAGGTGAAAAGAAATCAGATCGCCCTGAGAAAAGTCTTTCTATTTTAGCTTAAAAATAGCCTTTAAAATGACTTTATTTAAAACTTGAGCTTCCAGGTCTGAAAGCTTGCTTTCACCTCATCTTACATTCATTAACTGTGTAAAATCTTGGAGAAGGCATGCCAAAGAAACAATTAGCTTCTACTCCAATAAACAGAGAGTGGCTGAGAGGATGTAACTTCATCACAGAAGACAGACTCTCAATTAGAGTTGTTTGTGAATATTTTGTTTATCAACCTGTTTTCATGGGAAATTCATAAACTCAGAAATTATCATTTACCTTAACACCACAGGCTAAGATGTCAGTAAAGGAAGCTGAATTTGTTTGTTTATTAAATTAAAGAGCAAGTACTGATTTCACAATCTTAGGGAGTTAGTGTCTTTCTCTAACCTCCTGAGTGAAGCCACAGGAAGACAGAAAAATGAGAGTAATTTTCTCTGTATGTGTTTCCTGAGACAAAAATCCACTAATATCCTATGATAACTAAACTGTGTTGAGTTCATAACAGACACTAGTTTCTTAAACCTTTGAGATTTATCATAAATACAACTTCTTCATTGCAATAAATCCCTTTTCAAAACTGCTTATGTGAGAATGTCTATATGTGATTTCTCAATGAATTTCACTTGAGGGGGCAGGAGGGAGAGACAGAACCTACATCTCATATCTACTCAGCTGTCTGCCCTTTCTTTCTTTCTTTCTTTCTTTCTTTCTTCCTTCCTTCCTTTCTTTCTTTCTTTCTTTCCTTCTTTCTTTCCCTCCCTCCGTCCCTCCCTCCCTCCCTCTTTCTTTCTTTCTTTCTTTCTTTCTTTCTTTCTTTCTTCTTTCCTTCCTTCCATCCTTCCTTCCTTCTTTCCCTCATTTCATTCTTCTTGAAATAACACCCCCGTACATAATCCAACAAGTCTAGAAGTTGTAGTCCTCTGTATCACCCTCTGGTAAACACCCTGGGATTTTAGGTGTGTCCGTGTGCCTGCCTCATGTGTACTCAATTTTACCTTGGCAAGGCATGTCTTGAAGCTAAAGTTTAAGCGTGTTGCCCTCATTTCCCTGAGTTTCTTAAGTACTTATATATTAATCAATATATTAATTACTTTTGTCAGTGCTGTAACAAAACACCTGAAAGACAAAGTTCCTTAAGGGGGGAAAGGGTATATTTTGGATCATGATTATATTTGGTTCCTGTGTATCATGAGAGAGCAGGTATGTTGACAAGAGCATGAGGCAGCTAGCCACATCACAGCAATAGACTGGAAGCAGAGAAGTGAACAGAAGTAGGACAAGGCAATAATGCTCAAGGCCAGGCTTGAAAGGTGCCCAAACCTTCTAAACCAGCACTTCCAACCGGCAACCAATAAGCACAGGACCCTGGAGATGGCATTTTTAGATTCACCCCACAGCTTCAAAAAGCCTGGGCTGAACCATAAGACTCCAACAGTTGTCCCACCTTTTTAGTTCCCATATCAATACCTTGGTTAAGAATTCTATAGATCTGGTCCTGTGTCTGAGTGGCAAAGCACTTACCTCGCCCTGGGATGTTCTCCCATGACTCTAGGTCAGACATTTTTCATCCAAAGTTTTATAACTTTATAAACAAAATTAAATTGAAAATATACAGGAGGATGTTAGGTCTAGAGCAGTATCTATAATTATTTGATATCAAATAAAGCAATATGCCAACCCTACAATTTTATAATGACTTGTAAGTAAATATTTTTTCAATCATTTAATTAGAGATACTATTTTAAAATAATTATTTTGACAGAAATTGTTAGGGGTTATATAGTGAAATTCATTATCTCCTTCAAATATCATACCGGATATTACATACTGGTGTTATAATGAAAATATTGAAAGATTGAGAAAGAAGGAAATCTCTGGACTCGGCTAGTGCCCCCAGAGTCTATGCCCACCCCTCTCTGCCCTCCACCTGATCAGAGTCACAGAAAACAACACTCTATACCTCATCAGAAGCACTTCTTTTTAAAATCTCTTGGATTTTCATGTTTTTGAGTTCAGGAAGAAAGGAGGTTAGGAAATGAACTGTCATTTAAAAAGACCAACCTCAGCCACTTTCAAATGAAGAATGCTAACTGAGCCCAAATAGAATAAAGTGCTGTAGCATCATTTAAGTCGGGAGGTTTGAAGCTCACTCAGAGATGATGATGCTTTAATGTATTCAGCTACATTCTATTATCTCCTGCTGGAGGCTCAGACCTATAGACTTCTCTATTATACTCTTTATTAAAATCTATCACTAAGACCTTGAAAAGGAGTGCCCTTGCAATGCTTTTAAATGAATACATTAAATATGTTCAATGACCCAAGGAAAATGTTCAAGAATGTCTGGAATAGTGTGAAATGAATCTTTCACTTACACAGCACTAATGACTCTTCAACGTTTTAGTACGTCTGAGCTGCTGTTGATCCATTGTGTATGGATTTATAATACTATGTATGCTGGTAAGTGCTTACTGACAAGGACTGTGTGCTCAGCACTGATTGGCATGGGGAGCTCTACAATGGATGCTATGAAATACTGTCTGCCTTTGGGGCAGGATAGGACAGTCTTATGTCATGTTATGGAATACATAAGCTATATATCGAGCGAGAAGTATAAAATGACTGAAGATTCATGTATTTAGAGGCCTCCTCCTAAAGTTTAGAAAAGGATGAAGCATTCTAACTAATTTATAGAAGAGTGTATTAGGGTTAAAGATGGGCTAATATCAATTCTCTGTTTTTAAGTATATTTAAATGAGAAAAAATGAGCCAGGAGGTGGTGGTGCATGTTTTTAATCCCAGCACTTGAGAGGCAGAGGCAGATGGATCTCAAGTGAGTTTGAGGCCAGCCTGGTCTACAACGTGAGTTCCAAGCTATGGCTGTTACACAGAGAAACCCTGTCTTAATAAAAGATAGAGAAAAATCAAGAGACAAAGGGAGCAAGTGTATTTGTCTATGAAACCACCACCAAATTCAAGAAAATATGTATCTGTCACTCATCAATACTTCTTTATGTATCTTATTAATCCCTCCTTACTTCCCAACTACATTTGAGCACAACCTGCCCCATCCTCAGATGGTTGCTGATTTGTTGTTCAATGTGTTGTTCAATGCAATTTTGCATTTCCTAGATTTTTACACTAATGGGTGATAAAATATGTGCATATTTGTGTGGTCTGTGTTCTTTGACTCAGCATAACTATTTTTAATTCATTTTTAGCAAAGTGTGTAAGTTCAGAATTTACTCCTTTTGTTGTTGCTAAGAAGGAATCCAGTGGATGGAGATGTAACCAAGAATTGCAACTCTTTCCATGATGATTGGCATTTATACCTTATTTAGCCTCAGGCATTACAATAAATTAACTATAAAGCTATATCTCTTGATAGGCCATTTTTAGTGCAGCCAAGTTTTCTTTTCTAAATAAGTATGCAGTAATAGAATGATGGTTCACAATAGCTGTATGTGTTGTTATTACATGGTTTGACAAATACATTGTACCAATTTGTACCAAGCCCTTTGACTCTTGCCTTTTTTTCTTTGTCTCTTGCCTTTTTAAGGAAAGAACAAGCTATGGTAAAGACTATTGAGGCAAATGTTTATTTACCAAAACAAATCTTACACTCAAAAGAGAGATTGCAGTATACATTCCCAAAGCTTGGCACAGTGGGCTCTACACTGTGAATTTTAAATAAAATTTTATAGGTATTACTAAGGGCATAACATAGTCCCCAGAATAAGATGTCTCTTTTACTCTCCAAAATCAGAATGAACTGCATGTCCCTTTCCTCTCCTCTTGTCCCCCCCTCACCTTTCCCTTCTTTCCTCTCCCTATGGCCCCCTCCCTTGCTCCTTTTCTTTCCCTTTCCCTTTCCCTTTCCCTTTCCCTTTCCCTTTCTTTGCTCTTTTCTTTCCTTTTCGCTTTCCAAATGCCATTTTAAATCACACTCTGTCTCCATTAAAACCTTGAGACAATGTAAACAAGCCAGATGAAACATTTTTGCCTAATTTAAATTTTCAATCATATAAGAAAATGAAATCACACTATTTCACCCTCAGTAAAAGACACACAGAACAGCTTGATACTACATTTATGTTTAGTACTTGCGATGATTTTAATATGGAGATGCTTGTCTACTTTGTAACGAAGTACACTTAAGTAAAGAAACACTGAAGTAGGAGTTTCACAAGATGTCTTAGAAATCCTTTTTTTGTAGTTTAAGCAAGCCAACTTTGTGATTAGTGCTCAAGCACTGTTTGAACTGTTGACTTGGACTTTTATGAGACATATGTTCCCATTCAAATCACACCCACAGCTATGCCATTTCTCTATAGTGATTAAGCCCAGTGGGTTATGAAAATCTTCTGTGGCTTAGGAGTCTCGGAGTGAGGAAAGAGTAAGCTATGATAGCATGGAATTCAAAGGCCCTAACAGTACTTGACATGGAAAAAAACAATGTTTTTCTTTCTTGCTTCATCAAAGTATGACATCATGAATGAATATTAGTAGTTAAATGTCTACTGCAGTCTTGTTACTATGCTGTATTTTATTCAAATACTTTTGTTTTAAAGAAAGCCTCTTGGATTTTTTTGGTTAACTATTTTTACAGAAATTACATTATTTTGGCTTAAAATTCACAATGCTTCTAATAAAAAATACATTTATCTGAATATCCTACACAGTCATGTGAGTAATAGGGAGTAGGAATATCTTATTCTCATTATGGCAAAATTTTATGAATCTTTTGACCATTGCAGATAGTAAGATAAATTACTGTTGATAGTATTCCAATGATACAAAGCAAAATGCTTATAGTTAGGAAAGCATTTTGTTTGAAAGTAAAGACTGTGCTTTGACAGGTGTTTTCATACAGATTCATGTGTGTATGTACACTTTATCATTATATATTAGAATATCTGAATACATATGAAATCACAGTAGAAACCACACTGAATATATTCTACTCACTAGATTGCACTGTGATTTCTGTTTTGGATCATTAATACAATTTGAAAATGAAACATTTCCCTACTCTTTCAGGTCCATATGTTGAACATTTGCTCCCCAGCTGGTGGTAATATTTTGGAAGGTTCTAGAAAGTTGAATAGGTAAATCATGGTTGCTGAAAGTAGGTAACTTTGTGCAAGTCTTTGAAGGTTTAATCTGGCCCACAGACCCTTGCTAAACTCCCCTGCCTTTTGTACAACATGATGTGAAGAACCTTGTCTGCCACCTGGTGATTTCCAAGCTCATGCAGACAAGCATCCATAGAACAAATCCTCTGAGACTGGAAACCAAAGTAAACCCTTCCTTTAAATATTTTATATCAGGTATTTGGTCAGATCTAACTGAAAGTAGTTAACACACCAATTTTGATGACTACCAAATGGCACAGAAAAACCAAGCAAAAAACCCACAACACTATGTTACAATGTGAGATTTTAATATGAGTAAAAATTTACCTGAAAACAGTTCCCCTTTTGAATAACAGTTTACCTCCACTGCATCAGGAAAATAATAACAAATTAATCAAATAAAAGGAGATCAGGTCACAAATGGAAAACTTGGAACACAAATGGGAAAAAAAGTCTTTTACAGACATCAACAGTAGAAGAGAGAACAACTTGTATCAGAACAAAGCCACACACAGAAAATGCAGGTTCAAAGAAGAGCTTACCAGAAGGCACAAAAGAAAGAAAACAACACTACTCAGGCAGTTCAGACAATGGCAGCATAGACATACTTGTGCTCCTATAGTAGGGGTTCTACTGCGGCCATTGGCCTATAATCTCTACTGATATTAAATACAGATGCTGTCCATTTATCAAGTTACTATAACTAGAGCAATACAATAGAATAAAGGCAGTCATTATTAACTGCTGTTTACACGTTATCAGTCTTCACGCCACTCCAGGATTTAGGTGTCTGTATTTCCATTTTTCTTCTCTTTTGATTTATTTATTCTTCTCCCATATATTGCATCCTGACCACAGTTTCCCATCCCTCTACTCTTTTCAGTTCCCCCTCCCCTCACACACAGATCCATTCCTTCTCTGCTTCCCTTCAGAAAGCAGGCCTTCTAGGGATATTAACCTAACACTGCATTAGATACAGTAAAACTAGGCATAAATCCCAATATCAAGGCTGAATGAGGCAAGAGTAAAAAGGTCCAAAAAGCAGGCAAAAGAATTAGCCACCCCACCACTCCCACTTACAATAGTCCCACAAAAATAGCAAGCTACACAACCATAACATATATGCAGAGGACCCAGCACAGACCCATGCAGGCTCTGTGACTGCTGCTTCAGTCTTTGTGAGACCCTATGAGGCCTACTTAGTTAATTCTAACAGGTGCGTTCAGTGGTACCATCAAGCCTTCTGACTCCTACAATCCTTCCTCCATTTCTTCCAGGAGGTCCCCTGAGCTTTGTCTAATGTTTGGCTGTGGGTATCTGAATCTGCTTCCATCAGTTGCTGGATGAAGCCTTGCTGAAGACAATAGAGCTAGGTAATGATCTATGAGAATATCATAAGGAACCATTTCATTGACTATTTTAGGTCTCTGGGCTGTCCAGCCTCTGGCTTTTGGCCATCCAGGCAGTGTCACACCTGGGATCCCTGTGATAGTGTGGTCCTCAAGTTGGCCCAGTCATTGGTTTGCCACTCCCACAATTTCTGCATCACCATTGCCCCAGCACGTCTTAAAGACAGGATAGATTGTAGGCTGAAGGTTTTGTGGCTGGTTTGAAGTCTCAGTCCCTCCACTGGAAGTCTTGTCTGGTTACAGAAGATAGCCAGTTCAGGCTCCATACTTCCCATTAATAGAGTTAGCTTTATAGATTCCAGGGAGTTTCCACTACACTAATTTCCAAATAATCTAATTCTTCCAAATTCCAGTTGTCTCTCCCAGTATTCTCTCTGCCCAGCCCTCTTCCTAATCCCTCCTGTTCCCACCCCACCCCCACTCCCAGATCACCCACAGAGTTCATTCTGTTACCCCTTTTCAGGTAAATCCAGGAATCCCACCCCATCTCTCCTTGTAACTTAGCCTTTCTCGATCTGTAGATTGTAATGTGATTATCTGTTATTTAAGAACTAATATCTACTTACAAGTTTGTCTTTCTGGATCTGAGTTACTTCACTCAAGATAATTTTTTTTCTAGTCCCCTTTATTTGCCTGAAAATTTCATGATTTTTTTAAAAGTTGAGTAATACTCCATTGTTGTGTAAATGTACCAGGTTTTCTTTAATAATTCTTTGGTTGAAGGATATCTGTGTTGCCTCCAATTTCTGGCTATTATGAACAAACCTGTTATAAACACAACTGAGCAAGTGCCTTTGTGGTAGGATGGCACATCCTTTGTTCATGAGTGGTATAGCTGGGTCTTGAGGTAGATTGATTCCAAATTTTCTTATGAACAGTCATATTGATTTCCACTAGTTGTGAAGGAGTGTTACCCTTACTCCACATCCTCACCAGCTGTCTCTTGTGTTTTTAATCTTAGCCCTTCTGACAGGTCTAAGTTGGGATCACAAAACAGTTTTGATTTACCTTTTCCTAATGATTAAAGATGTTGAACATTTCTTTGTTTCTCAGCCATTTTGTATTCCTATGTTGAGAATTCTCTGTTTAAATCTGTACTCCATTTTTAATTGGATTATATGGCTGGTTGGTGCCTTATTTCTTGAGTTCTTTATAGAGTTTGGATATTAGCCCTTAGTCAGTTATGGAGTTGGTGAAGGTCTTTTCCCATTCTTTAGCTGACATTTGTCCTATTGACAGTGTCCTTACAGAAGCTTTTCAAATGGAGTCTGGAAGTAACTAGTTAATCTCCCCCTAAATTATTACCAAAATGAAAACTAGATTTCAATCCCATATCAGTTTAGGTCTAAACTTCTCTTCTGCTTATATATAAAGCAATGCCAAGAAATAAATGCCTGTGTGCCATTTCATTGTTCATGTTGCACTTGAAAAATCTGTCCAGTAGAATAAGATGACTTTCAAAACTAGTTGACTGATTGTAAAGACAGCATCCAATGTATTATTAAGCAGACTTAAGAATATCTACAGTATTTGTATGCTGGACTGAATACAATGCCATATGCTTGCACTAGCCATTTTGGTTTCCTTAGAAATGTTTTAAATTATGCACATATCACTAGGACTTGAATCTCTTTATTTCAATTTTATTTTTACTTTTATGTGCATAGGTGTTTCTCTGAATGTATTGCATGAATTACATGTGTGTCTGGTGCCTGTTTTGGGTAGGGACAGAAGAATGTGTCAAATGCCTTGAACTGGAGACAATTGTGAGTCTCCTTGTTTGTGCTGAGACCTGCAACTCAGTCTTCACCAAAAGTATCCCAGTGCTCTTGACCATCAAGCCATCCATCTCTCCAGTCCCATGTCTCCACTATAAAAAATATAAAGGCGTCATGATTTTAAGAAAGTTTTCTTGCACACTGAAGATAAATTTTTATTAAGTCCTGAAATCATACACAGATCACTATATTTTCCTTTTCCCATCAGTTTCTGTCATCTTTTCAATACAAATCAAAGGAATTAATCTTTGACTGCAAAGGATTGATGATGCTTCTACTTTGAAGAGTTTGAATCTGTGGTTTCTCCTAAATGTGAAATGTAATAATGTGACCATAGTGACTTTTATCAGTCTGAATCTTCTGGGGAAGGAACAAAGTCAAATGATTGAGAGGAGTAAATCAAAATATGGTAGGACACATTAAAATAACAATAAGAAATATGCATTTTGACCTTTGCTCCAAGTCTATGACATACAGCTCCTAGGTTTCTCAGAATTTCCTGAGATATATAGAAGTGCCTTTGTTCTGGTGAGGTGGCTCTTGGAAGGCTTCTCAATGGTGGGCATCAAAAACACCAAGCAGCACTCAAGAGTTTTGAGCACTCAATCCCTATCCCATTTCCCAGACTGATGAGAAGGGCTAGAAATAGAGACACCTTCAAAGATAATCTTGTGACACTTTTTAGAAAGCTCATTTGTGCTTTTTTATTATAAGCAAATAGAAAGAAATTATGTCTTTCTGAGTTCTGGGAGCCAATTCTAGCAAATTTTCAAACCTACATTAATAGTCACAGGAACCTTTCATTTACAATCAGGCATTCAGACATGCAAGAAGCTCAGCATGTGTTGCTGCTACCTGGAGTAGGCTTAGTCTCAAAAGATCCAACTCTTAAACTCTGGGGTCTGCACCACTTCTGGATGGTGTGTGTCAGAACCACACCAATACGCTCTACACTGACTTGGTACCAGGATGTAAGAGACTGAGTTTCTAGCACTGCAAATCATTTTAGAATTCCCTAGATATTCTCTGTATATTTTAAGCTGATTCCTTATATCAATTGACAAAGGCAGTGGTTTCATTGGTAGACAAAGCAATGCAAGCCCCTATTACTGCTTCCCTTATGTCTTCAGACATTTTTTTGGCATTAGGGAGAAGCATTGGAACTTCACACCTATAAAAGAATAGCCAAAGATCTCCTGAGCAAATTGGGAGCATGGGGCGAGGGGAGAGGGAGTTGGGAGAAATAGAAGGGGAGAGAGGAGGGGAGAGGAGGACATAAGAGAGCAGGAAGGTTGAGTCAGGGGAAGAATAGAGGAGAGCAAGATAAGAGATACCATAATAGAGGGAGCCATTATAGGTTTAAAGAGAAACCAGGCACTAGGGAAATGTCCAGAGATCTACAAGGATGACACCAACTAACAATCTAAGCAATGATGGAGAGGCTACCTTAAATGCCTTCCCCTGATAATAACATTGATGACTAAATTATAAACCATCCTAGGCCTTCATTCAGCAGCTGATGGAAGTAGAAGCAGACACACACAGCTAATCACTGAACCAAACTGGAATCCAGTTGCAGACAGAGAGGTGTGATGAGCAAAGGAATCAAGACCAGTTTGGAGAAACCCACAGAAACAGCTGACCTGAAAAAGGGGAGCTCATGGACCCAGACTGATAGCTGGGAAACCAGCATAGGACCTATCCAGATCCCTGAAAGTGTGTGTCAGTGAGGAGGCATTTTGGTAGTAGATCAGTACTTATCACTAGCATAGGAATGGACTTTGGGAGCCCGTTCTACATAGAGGGATACTCTCTCACCCTAGAGATATGGGGGGTGGGGCTAGGCACTATCCCAAAGGATATGACAGACTCTGAAGATCCTCAATGGAAGGCCTCATCCTCCCTGGAGAGCAGAAAGGGTATGGGATATGTAGGGTGTTAGGAGTGGGGGGCAAGGGAGGAGGGAGAGAGAGGAAACTGGTTGTCATGTAAAACAATCTTGTTTCTAATTTAAATGAAAAAAGAATAGCCAAATATACTGGAAAATAGTACATCTGAAAAAGACAAATTGAAGAATTGGTCCTATCTTCACCTTGAATTGGCTGGTGATAAATCTTTAAGGCTATTCACTCTTGGCATATTAAGTACTCTCAGTGTTTTTCTAGATACAACCTGAATACATGAGAATACATGAGCACCAATTACCAATTGATTCTCTTTTTCTTTTTTTTTTTTTTCAGTCCCATGCTTGGAATGTGTAGATTTTCCTTTGAAATAATTTATTACCTTGTTAAAATAAATACTGGTGTTTATAGTGTTTTTTTTCACTTGTGTTTGTTTTCTTTTCTTTTATGGCATAAGGTCTAGATTTTCTGAGTCCCATTAGTGTTCCAGTGTATGTCAATAACAGTGTATGGCAAACCCTTTGGATATCTAGAGGAATAAGACAATTCTATATCTTTATATGTTCTCAATGATATGAGCATCTGTACAGAATTATTGAGGGCTGTAAATAGCTTTCCTCTTTAGGCAGATGCTTTAACACAAACCGTCTAAAAATTGTACAGACCCCACATCTTAAGGGCTTGATGTGACAAAACTAACACCACATCAGGAACCAGTTACAGCTACTAATCCTCTGGCACTTTGGGATACCTGGCTATAAATTGAGGATTCTTATGATTCTTATGTTAAGACTGACAACTGCTAGAATGACTGCTAGAACTCAGAAATGTGTTTTCCTTATATTAATTGGCTTATAATAAATAAGAACTTGAGTCAAGTTTGCAGACAATGGGGTCAAGTCAGGTCAAACTTCTGTCAACAAAGAAAATACCATTCCTTTACATGGTTTTGTATTTCAGAATGATGAGTAAGTGCTAATGCTTCAGTATTAATCTAGTGTTTGGACAAGGAACTTGGTGTCCACAGTGGTTAACATTAAGGACAAGCACTTTAAACCCATGCCTATCTTGATCCAGAGAATGTGTTGCTACAGTTGAGCCTAAGTTAAAGATCTGTGGAAATGGATTCATTATGAATAATTGAAGAATTGTGTTCCCCAGAAGAAACTAAAAGTGAAACAATCCAACTGCCATCTATTATTGAGTAATTATTTTTAATACTTTTTAACAGTTTTCCAATTATGAACAGCAATCACAAAAGCACAGACAAGATTACATATCTAGTACCAGTTAATTTATACTCAATAAAGGAAAAGCTTATATACTTTCTTCACTTGTGTAATTTCAAAATGTGTCAAGTAGCTATCAAGAGATAGCTGTGACATTGACAGTTTGATGCTAGATTAAATCTGAAGTGCCCATGAAGCTATTAGTTCCACAGCAATCCATGTGGACTGTTAATTGATTATGATTTATGCTCTCATCTATCTGTATCCTAAAAGACTTTACATATTCAAACCTATAAGAGTATGTAGGCTATTAACAGGTATTAACTAAACACCTTTGGCATGAAAACAATGCAATTTTTCCTAAGCAACAATAACAGAAAAAAAAAAAAAGCTGGCATCCGTACTGCACACACTCTGGGATGCTACTCTGCCAAAAATTTGACTTGGGTTTTTAGAAAAACATGATGTTATCCTGAGTGCCAAATGCTGCATGCTAAAGCTTTTGGACCAAATAATCCTTTATTGGAAGACCAAATATAGTCCCTGAGTGTTGCAATAAGCCAGAATTTCCTACACTTACCACTCTACCCTTAGGTGAACTTCCCATGATCACACCACAAACAAACATAGAGTAATTATGATGGAATGCTTTCAACCAAAATGAGTGATGCTGTTTTAACTCTGCTTAAAAACCTTTAGGTGCAATTTATGCCACAGGTTCAAGAAATGGGATCTTCAAATAGCACTACAGTTTTATCCTTTTGTTGCCATCCTTAGTGAGTGAGAAACTGTATTAAAAGGTGAGATCTTTTAACAAGATTTTACACTGATTCAAATTAGCTAAAGGTTTGGCAAACAAAATTTTTTTACATGCAAAATTTTGACATAACTCTTTATAGGTATAACTTAAAAGCAATTAAAAGGCTTTCACCAAAAACAAACAAAAACTGTTAGTCATTCAGGCAATCAAACTCAAATGGTCGAGGGTGATGTAGCTCATTTGAAAAGCATTGCTTTGAAAAAGGAAAGAAAGCTCTCAAGAATGTGAGGTAAAAATGTAGGAAACCATTTGTCCCTGCATCTACTTATCTACCTTCTTCTTCTTCTTCTTCTTCTTCTTCTTCTTCTTCTTCTTCTTCTTCTTCTTCTTCTTCTTCTTCTTCTTCTTCTTCTTCTTCTTCTCCTCCTCCTTCTCCTTCTCCTTCTCCTTCTCCTTCTCCTTCTCCTTCTCCTCCTTCTCCTCCTCCTCCTCCTTTTTCCTCCTCCTTCCTCCTCCTCCTCCTTTATTTCTCTGTATCTCTCTCTCTCTGAAATCACAACTGGAAACTATGCAAACCAACTTAAATCTTCAGTGAGAGAATTGCTACATAACAGGGGCATTTCTCATGGATAGTTCCCCACATACATGTTTTGAATAGTTTGTTTCTAGTTGGTGGTACTAGTTTTGGATATTCTGAAAACTTTAGGTCATGGAGTCTGGTTGGATTAAATAAATCACTGGAGATTGTCTCTGAAGCTATATCTGGTCCAGGGTCCATTCATGACTCTCAGGTTCCATACTACTATAAAGTAAAAAGCTTCCTGTGCAACATTTTGACAATGTAGTTATGATACTGAAGTACATGAGGCTTAAAGACTGTGGACTGAACCCTCTGAAACACTGATCCAAAATAAATCTTTACTTCTGTTAGTTGTTCACTCTGTCATTTGATCATCTTCAAATGAAAAGAATAAATCAACTGATAGTATAGAGCTAGATTTAATCATTTTGAAGTAAGTTGTAATGAACTTACCATGCTACCCTGGACATATAAAGAGCATAGTCCAATTAACATGAAACAAATCCCACAATAGGCTTAGAGTTACAGTTAGCAGTCCTTTACTTATGTTTATGCTTCAACCCCACCCCCTTCCTCTTAGTACAACTTTCCTTCAATTTATCTCCTAGAAACTAGAAAAACTTAAATCTTTACTGTTATAAACATTTTGTAGAATATCATCCAATTTCTAAAATATGATATTTCCATAGCTATATATGTATACTCATATGAAATTTGTTAAGGAAAATTTCTCACCAAAAATAGTAAGTCCATTCATGATGTCACAGAATTTATTATTCCAAAAGAGCTATTTCATCATCTTTAGAAATAAATACCACTCACACTGCTTATATTTATATTATTTCATAGCTATGATAGAAAAGACATAATTATTTTATCGTAGTTCTTTTTTTTTCTGATTTTCCAAGACAGGGTTTCTCTGTGGCTTTGGAGCCTGTCCTGGAACTAGCTCTTGTAGACCAGGCTGGTCTCGAAATCACAGATATCTTATTGTATTTCTTCAGGATACAAAGTGTAGCACAATCACCCTTTAGTATCCTTGGGGGATAATTCTTTGGGTTCCCTACACAAGCTAAAATTGGAAAGCCTCAAGCCTCTATGTAAAATAACATAATATTTTGAGAAAAACATATGCACAATATTTCTAAATCACTAATAATACAGAATGCAATGCAAATATTCCCTAAATAGCTGCTTTTTGGGAGTCAATGCTGAGGAACGTCTTTACATGTTTAATACAGATGTCATTTTAAAAACTGTTTTGCATCTCTAATTCCTGTGGAATCCATGGATTCAGCATTGGATCTGTAATGAGAAATGATACCAAAGTATTCAAAGAAACTGGAAAGTGACTACTGAGCTAATAGTGAAAAACAATGGTGAAAAAATACAGGTTTCTTTCTTTCTTCCCTTCTTTCTTTCTTTCTTTCTTTCTTTCTTTCTTTCTTTCTTGCTTTCTTTCTTTCTTTCTTTCTTTCTTTTTGGTTTTTCAAGACAGGGTTTCTCTGTATTATTTGGAGGCTGTCCTGGAACTTGCTCTGTAGACCAGGCTGGTCTCGAACGTACAGAGATCCACCTGCCTCAGTCTCCCGAGTGCTGGGATTAAAGGCATGTGCCACCAACTCCTGGAAAATACAGGTTTCTATTTACAATTAATTTTCTTTCTGTTTTGTGATTGAATGGACAAGAAAGGCTTAAGATCTTTTCTAACTATTTCAAAATATATTTATTGTTCTTTTTTGTTAACTTGCATCCTAAATACAAATTACAAATTAGAAGAATAATTGAATATTTAAAAAAAAGATGTATTACAAAGGTAAAGGATATGTCTGGCATTTCAAAATCCCTAATGACTGGAATTTGTTCCACAGTGTCTTCTTCTTAACTTTCCTACCACTTGCCAGTAGTTCCCCAGCCTGATGTCCAACTCTCTAACACTGACCTCAGAGGAACACTAGGTTAGATCATTAAAGAAACCATATGACATGTCAAAGGAAGGAGCATTCAGTATCTTGTCAATATCATTCCAGTCTGTTATATGTTTATAAATGATCCCTCTGTATATTTCAATTCATAAAAATGATTTCTCCCTATATTCCCCCAACTCTTTATGGAATGAGAAATAGAATTCACTTTCGATGAAAATGTGATGTTTAATATGTAAATAGTATGTCAGTAATAAAAGGATTAGAACCACTTATATGAATTAAAGTTTTCAATGACAGGTAGAACATTAGCAGAAGGAAAATTTTCAACTCTTCTATTAGCGATAATTAATATTTTTATCTATTTATTTAGTACATGGTATATATGTGTATGTGAATATCAATATTGACACAGTGTAGATATGGAGTTCAGAGGATAGCCTGCAGAAACTGATTTTCTCTTTCCTCCTTGTGGGTCCTGAGACTCAAGGTCATCAGATTTGGTGATAGACACCCAACTCAATGGGAAATCTTTTTTTTCTTTTTTAATTTAAATTAGAAACAAGCTTGTTTTGCATGTCAATCCCAGTTCCCTCCTCCTCCTCTCCTCCCCTGCCCCCCACTGAACCCCTATCTCAACCCCTTTCTGTTCCCCAGGGAGGGTGAGGCCTTCTATGGGGGATCTTCAAAGTCTGTCATATCATTTGGAGCAGGGCCTAGGCCCTCAACATGTGTCTAGGCTGAAAGAGTATTCCTCTATGTGGAGTGGGCTCCCGAAGTCCATTCGTATACTAGGGATAAATACTAGGGATAAATACTGATCCACTGCCAGATTGCCCCATAGATCCACCCCATAGATTGCCCCCATTCAGAGGATCTGGATAGGTCCTATGCTGGTTTCCCAGCTATCAGTCTGGGGTCCATGAGCAACCCCTTTTTCAAGTCAGCTGTTTCTGTGTGTTTTTCTCCAGCCTGTTCTTGACCCCTTTGCTCATCACTCCTCCCTCTCTGCAAATGGATTCCAAGAGTTCAGCTCAGTGTTTAGCTGTGGGTGTCTGCTTCTGCTTCCATCAGCTGTTGGATGAAGGGTCTAGGATGGCATATAAGGTAGTCATCAATCTCATTGTCAGGAAGGACATTTAATTAGATTGTTAGATTGTTAGTTGGGGTCATTCTTGTAGATCTCTGGACATTTCCCTAGTGCCGGATTTCTCTTTAAACCTATAATGGCTCCCTCTGTTATGGTATCTCTTATCTTGCTCTCTATTCTTCTCCTGAGTCTATCTTCCTGCTCCCCAATGTCCTCTTCTCCCTTCCTCTTCTCCACTTCTCTTTCACGTAACTCTCTCTCCCCTCCTCCCATGCTCCCAATTGGGAAATCTTGCAGGGAGATACTCATTAATTTTTTTCGAGAGACGACAGAGGAATAGAGGAATTCCAAATCTCAAATACGGTAATTATCTCCTGATAATTAACATTGAGTTGTTTGTTATGTAGCCCTTGGACCTATAGGTCTCTTACTTGAGTTATTATTTTAACAGGTGAATATATCTTACAAAACCTAGCTATGCTCCCCAAACAATTAAACTCAAAAGGAAAGAAATAGAGAAATGAGATGGCAAATTTATTTAATTTTCCAAATGAAATTTACAAAGATTGAGAATACTTCTCTCCCATCAATTACAGTTCAGAATACAGTATCTTTTTCTTGATGAATGATTCTTTTTAGCACTCAATTAATTTTACAACTCCCTATCATCAATTGAAGGTCAAACTGCACATTTTACTTACTTATTGATGTGTCTGAAGTAAATTATTTTTGTTCAAAAGTTTCACTGAGCCAAAATTTTTCTCTACAAGCTCGATTGATGCCACTGCTTAGGGCATATGGTTATTGAGTAAGATGTCTGACACAATAATCTATGTTTTATTTAAATGTTATCTATCTTGGGCTTTCTTTTGCAATTTAATTCAAATAAATTAAATATATGTTTGGTACAACTCCATTGTACAAATGAATATAATCTGGTGTATCATTTTTAAACGTGATACAGTGGAAAGAGCACTAAGTTTTGAATCAGAGCCATTGCATTTATAGGCTGTTTCTGCTATTTATGCTCTCAGATACTGGGTAATTCAATCACCTTCTAAATTTATTTCTTCAACTTTGAATTACTGTGTTCCAGATGATGATGTATATAGCTTCTCTTTAAGGATCAAGTAACATATGAGATAACCTCTATAGCATTAATTGTCCAGAAATGATTGTGTGGGGGATAGTACATGTACTTGAGTGTCCAGATGTACTTGCTCCTGCACACATGCGGAGACCAGAGCAGGACACTGGATGTTTATTTCCTTTATGTGGGGTCCGTGTCTGAATCTAGACCTCATCTATTTGATTAAGGTGTCTGGCTAGTGAGCTTTTGGGATTCACCTGTCTCAGCCTCCCCATGCTGATATGGATATGCATCACTGTGCCTGGCTTTCCATGTGTTAGAGAATGGAAAGCAGATCCTCAGATTTTTCCAAGCAAGCACTGATCATAACTGAGTAATCTCAATCTCTCCAGACCCCCCAAAATGCATTAAAATATAACTTCTGTGGATATAAAGTTGTAACAATAAATGGCATAGGAAGAGCTTGATCTGGTCATCTTTCTAAAAGATCAATGCTGTTCCCTTGGAGAGACACTAGAAGGCTGAGTTCTTCAAATCAGATAACATTGGGCCTGTGCTGTCACTGGATAGATAGAAAGTCCCCTCACTGAAATGATAGCAAGGAATCAGGTTTCTCTGAATAACAAAGCAGAGAGACAAGGAAAGAGGGAGGGAGAGGGAGGGAGGGAGAGAGAGAGAGAGAGAGAGAGAGAGAGAGAGACAGAGACAGAGACAGAGACACAGAGAGACAGAGAGAGAATCAGGAAGCGATTTCCACTGCATAAACTATAAATTCTGAGGACAGCATTAGCATTCTCAGCATGTCATAACAAATGCACATGATTTCAGATGTATGATGAGACAATTTGTGATGGCTTGAATTTAAATGTTATAAAAATTTAATTCAATCAGTAGAAGTCATATTTCAGTTTTTGTTTTGCTTTGTTCCCCCAACATAATATTTTTACTAATTATTTGGGAATTTCATACAATGCAACCTGATGACATTTTCTTCCTAATCCTCACTGGTATCTGTGCCTTTCTTCTCCCAGCACTCCTCTCTCTCCCAGGAAATCCAGTCTGTTTTCTTCTACCTAGATATTTGCCGTTCAGCTTTTTATTAAACAATTCACAAATACACATTTTCATGTAGTGTAAACAATTATCCTGCAGCAACATAGTAAAATTTGGGCTATGTAACAAGGTCTTATCCCACTGGAATTCTGTTTCGAGGAGGTAGCTATGGGTAGATCTGTTCATGTCACAGTGGATGGCCCCATTTTCATGCACATACAGGAAACACTAATTGTGCATTTAGTGAGTTTTTAATGAAGAAGAAAAAGAAAAGGAGATGGAAAGCATAAAGTTAGGAGTGGGAGAAGCTGGGAATAATACAAGGGGAGGTGGGGGTGATTGAGGCATACATGTAAGAAAAGCCATGAGCAATCACAGAAAGCTATGCTGTTACTGTAGTTTTGAGGAGGAACTCCTTTACTTGTGTGTTTAGCAAACTCAATCGTGACTTAGGACAGGGTTTCCTAACACTGTTAAGCATATATTTCTTCTTTTAAAGTTAAAACAAATTCTAGACACAAATTTTATTTACTTATTAGTATTGGTTTTTGATAAGTGGTTTATTTACTTGTGTGCACATCATTTCACACAAGAAAGACCCCAAAGAGTAGCTTAGAAATTTGGTTTACGATACCTTCATCAAGGAAGCACAAATACGAGGCAAAAATGACAGAAAAAAGGAAAGGGCTTCCAGCTTCCATGGCGAGAAGCCAAGAAACAAGCAGCAGGGTGATGATGGTCTGTGAGTTCCTTGGAGCTCTCACTGCGCTGAGAAGACTCCTGATTGGTATCTGCAGCACATGCATGCAGTGCTGGCAGATACCAGAAGAGGGCCCCAGGCACGTTGAGCCACCATCTCAGTGCTGGAAACTGAACTCAGTGTCTTTGCAAGAGCAGCCAGCACTCTCACCTGGTGAGGAAACTTGCCAACTCACCTCCACTAGCTACTTAATTATCCTTTTTTTTTTTTTTTTTAAATTGAAAAGTGTTGGAAGACCTTGCTGGCTGGTCAGAGGTCACAGTATATCATGGCCTGACAGCTTTTTCCAAAAGCTCAGTCACATGGAGACTCCTTCCCTCCCCAGTGAAATTTCCTGCTCTTTACCTGCCCTTATCTGGAGAATATCCCTGAACCCAGAGGACTGACCTTATCTGAAAGCTGTCTAAGCCCGATACCTGATTTATCTTTAACTTGACCCTTGGCACAGATTCCTGCTGGAAGATTTGTGTTAGAAGCCCTTCTATAGGTCCCTACTGCCTCATACAAAGCCTTGTGATAGGAGCATACCACTTAATGCAAATTGGGGTTTGTCCCCAGGCTTGTAATCGTATATATTCCTTATGCTCTGGAATAAAATTGAGCTGACTCACTGAAATCTGACTCCCAGAGGGTTGTCTCTGAGTTCCCCACAGCCATCCTATTAACCCCATTTCCTGCTTTTGTTCCCTTCTCCCCCCTGCACCAGTGCAGCTAAAGATCCTGATGACGAAGCAGAGCCACAAAACTAATATTTTTCATACAATATTTTTCCCTCCCCCAGATCCTCCAGAGTCTCCCTGCCTCTCTCCTCACCCAATTCTGCCCTTCCATTCTCTCACAATTTAAAAAAAAAACAAAAAACCCAGAAACCAAAACACACACAAACCTACAAAAATCAAGGAAGCAGTTTCTTTCAGACAAATAACACTGATTATATATATATATATATATATATATATATATATATATATTTTCCTTATATATTTCTAATTCAACTTTAGTTTAGACTACTGAAGCCTGAGGGGAGGCCTTGATAAATCAGAGAGTTGGGAAATACATCCCATTTACAACTGAGTGCTCAAAGTCTCTCACTCTCTACACAGTGTCCAGTTGTGGGTTTCTGTGTTAGTTTCCACAGAGAGGGGAAAAACAAGAGCTGCTCTGATGGTGGCTGAGCATGGCAGTGATCTATGAATTATGAAACTGAGAGTTTTATTTTTGGCAAGCATTCCTTAAAGAAGATACAATGGGGATTTAGAGTTGATGGCTCAGTGATAAAGAATACTGTCTGTTCTTTCAGACTACCCTGTCCTATCCTAAGCACATACATGGCTGCTCACAAGTCTCTGTCACTCCATTCCGGAAGGATAACCCTCCTCTGGCCTCAAAGGGCTTTTCAAGCAAGTGATGCCTAACCAGTTCCCAGAAAAAACACTCATGTGCATACACACTGATAATATTTTAATTAAATATGTAATGCTAAAAATTTATTCTAAACCAAATAATGTGAACCTAATTTGTGTTTTGTCATAGTACAAGTAATCATTGCGATAATGATTCAGTCTGCAAGTATATCTCTGTGGATATGAATTTCTGGGGAAAAAAGCAACAACAACTTTGAGAATCCTGCAGGCTCATACCATCACATTTCAGGCCAGTTTTTCAACGTGAGTATAAGAATTAGGAGGTTTCTGTGACTAACCTGGGGCAGTTGGGCGGTGCTTTCTTTAGTCTTCTGAGCATCTATGAAGTTGCAAGCTACAAAGGGAGTAAGGTATAAAACTGTCTTCACCCAAAAAGTTTTGGTTCTCTTTGGATATCATATTAAGAGCAATCAAAGCTAACAGAAGGAAACGATAGAAAAAGAAAACATGAATGTGAAGCATATAAAAGCAAGGGTGACAGAAGAACTCCTCCCCCTGGAGTGACTAAATTATTTTATGAAAAATTCTTTTCAAGACCTACAATCTGGACCTCCACAGGAGGTATTCCCCAATATCATATAATCTTCATATTTCATATTATACATTTTCACTACAGAAAGCAACCAAATAATATTGATCAAATGAAGTTTCCCATAGGAAAATAAAACCCATGGGGGCTTCCTGAAGGAGCATTGCATGAGTCACGCAGGAGGCACTAGTAATACTTAGTTTCCAGGAGCACTGGGAAAGCAACTAAAGAATCAGTAATGAGTAATAGTGCGAAGGAATGGACAACTGAGGGAAATGCACAGTAAGAGTGAGCAAAGTCACATACTTGAAATGAGAGTGCCATTTGCATTTAAAAATAAAGAATAGTCAATAAAAAGTGCACATCTCTTCAAGCAGTTGAAGACTATAGAGAACAGAGATGTGGACAGTTAGAGTTTGGTGAGAAGCTATAGAAAAACAGCCCTTGTCATTTGCTCACTATTAAGCATTCAAGTGAAAATTAACTTTTGGATGAAAATAATTTCCAAGGACAATACACTCAGTTAGGCAGACCCTTGGAAAACTTTTCAATAATAAACACTGTGATTCAAAAGTTAATCGCTAGTTTTTTTTTTCAAATGAAAGGACCTAAAGCAGCTGTAGAGGCTGTTTGAAACTGTCCACAGGAAAAGCCACAAGATTAAAAGGCTATAAACTGTTAGACACCTTATAACGGAAGAGAAGAAAGGAAGGACAGCCTGACTGATCCCAAGGAGAGATAACAAGACCAGAAAAGGATTCCCAGCAGGAAAGCAAAATTGGGGTCAGGAGTGAGGGGGCAGTAATAAGAGTGCTGTGGAAGCAGGGACAGGAGAAGGCTAACTATGTGTGAAAAAAAAAATTCTCACCACTTTTGCCCATTCTGACCAAAGCCCAAGCTGATGTAGCCAAGAAAATTTTACACCCAATTAGACTTATTTTTTAGCTTGATATATAACATCAACCATAACTTTTGCTTACAACATAATCCCAAATGCTATCTTTTCAGTCAACTCAGAGAGCTGTGTTTCTAAAGATTTGCTCGGCATTTTCCTCAGAGACACATTTCCAGACAGCCTGTTTTTCATTAGCTGGAATAAACAGGAGTGTGTTTATAGCGTAGTGCCAGACTTAAAAGAAGGACCTTTCCTGGGGAAGCTGCTCAGGGAATTAGTAGGGCTGGAACTTAAAGGAACGAATTTCAGTGCCCAGCTGTGACATAAGGCAGAGTCAAGGTTCATTAGTACAGACTTTAGGAAGCAAACTACTCCTTGAGAAACAGTTTTGGTTTAAGTGTAGTTTTGAGCAGTTCTAATATGTGAAATTCTATTGGCATCAAACAGATAAATTAGTTATAGAGTGAGTAACTTCTGTAGAACAAATATTGATTGTGTATTTTTAGTGATAATAACAACAAAAGTCGGGAAAGACATTCTTAAACAGTTGAAAGCCCAGTGGTTAATTCAACTTATCCTAATACTTCAGCCCAATAGAAATCATTCTTTAGTAATAGAAAGTAATTCAGGATATTTGTAAGTACATTAGCCCAATATTTGCACATTTGCTGTTATAAAATACAATTCAGATATATCAGCTAGAAAAAAATCAATAACCAAAAGCCAATGAAATATTCAATCACATGTGTATAATTTTATTGTGTTATGTGATTTACCTACACTTTATGGGGTAATTTTGCTGTCATAGTGGCCTCAGCCTAGCAAGACCATAAAGTAAAATGAAAGTGACATGAGTATGCAAAATGTTCAGGTAAGTAATTAGGAGTGCAGTACCGACCAAGGAGCAAGCATGATATTATTCACTACAGCACACATGCATCTAGATGTATTTGGGTCTATACGCAATAGCTTACCATTGTCTTCCTATGATCACAAGTGAAAGTGTCGAATGTTAGAAATGAATATGGAACACTGTGGGACAGAGCATGTTGGCGAAAGCTAGGAATGTAGCTTTGGAGTTCAGCCACTAGAGGATGACAAGATCTCACTGGCATTCCAGGCAAGAAGGTGTCCCTGGAGAATGCGCAGGCATGCTCACTTTGTGAATGTTGTCAAGTGGAGTGCTTTGATCACAAGTTGGAGAAGGAGGGTTGTGTGGATCTTTCACCAGGAGAAAGATGCCTTGAGGAAGTTGTAGTATATAATAGCCATGCTGGTCACCTTCATAAGAGCAGCTAAAATGAATTCAAATTGAGAGATCATTGTTTTCTTTGTATTTGGCCAATAAAGTCATCGCTCTACAGTAACGTATTCAAGTTTAGTTATTTTTCATTAATACTTCAACTTGATTAAAACAAACTACAAAACTTGGACATCCATAGTTTTAAACAAAGATTTTTGGAAAGTAAGTCTACTTTCAAAACTTGTTGCAAGAAAAGTGTAATTGAAGAAGAAACTGAAGGGACCAAGTTTGTAAATAGAATACCCGAAGCAAAGCAGAATGTATGTAAATATGTATACATGCATATTTTTGATTGACTCTCTGTGGATATCACATCATGCATTCCAATTGCACTTACCTCCCATCCCTTCCAATCCACCCTCTGCGTTTTCAATGCCCCCCCCCAACAAAACTAAATTTAAAAAGAAAGAAAAACAAAGAAACAAAAAAAGAAGAATTGTGTCCTGGAAGAATTGAGGCCCATTGAGTAACACAGTTTACTCTTTAGTCCATTCATCTTTACTGCTAGTGTTCATTGTCAAAGGTCATTGATCTGCCTCAAGGCCTCTGATTACTGCTATACCACTGATAATGGGCTCTCACTGGGGATCCTCTTAGATACCCTGTTGTTCTCCTGTGTTATTGTTCCTCAGTGTGCTGCCCAGGCAGGGTGCGAGATCTCTTCTCCTGTGTGCTGCAGCTGGTGAGAGGCAGGGCTAGTTCTCTCACTCTCTGGAGCCCAGGGCAAGCTCTCTTGCCTGCTGCAAGTAGCCAGGGGCACAAGGGGAAGAGCATCTTTCCATCACCCATGTCACTGCATGGCAGATGGGGGGAGGGGAGGTGTCAACTACCCTGCTCTCTCACCCTCAGTGCCTGCTCACCTGCATCCCAGACAATAGGGTCAGCCCAAGTGTGCTGCCCAGATAGGGTGCAGAGCCCTTTCTTTTGTGTGCAGAATGTATTTTAATGGAGATAAAGATCATAAAAACCTAGGCTAGAAAGATGGCTTAGATGATAAAAACATATCTGCCACTGAGCCTGACAACTGGAGGTTGATCCCCAGATCCACTTGGTGAAAGGAGAGAACCAACTCTCACAAGTGGTCCTCTGACTTCCACAGGCACTCCTTGCTATGCTTGCATGAGTGTACACACACACACACACACACACACACACACACACACACACACAGTATAAATAAATAAATAAATAAATAAATGTGATTAATTTACGCAACCTGAATAAGTACTTCAGCAAAATGGTGCAATAATGAATACCATTTCAGTGGGCTGGAGAGATGACTTTGCAGTTAAAAGCACTGACTGCTATTCCAGAGGGCCCAGGTTCAATTCACAGCACCCACAAGCTCACAACTCAGCTCACAACTGTCTGTAACTCAACTTCTGACACCCATACACTAATGCTCATAAAATAAAAATAAATTATTAAAAAAAGAATACCATTTCATAAAATTCTAGTGTACTCAAAGTACAGTACTGGCCACCAAACCGTCATTCTCCATCACTCCTTCTCTTAACTTGAGAACTACTTTTACACTTTCTTACTGATTTTCTGAACTTGTCTATTTTAAATAGGTTCTATAAACAAAATTGTAACTACTCAACTTATCTTTTATCTTTTTTCCCTTGTAGCACAAATAAAAGTTTTGAGTGTTCATCTATGTTGCAGTATGTTGTTACATGTATGAGTACTCAGCACTTTTTTTTTTTTGCTAAACATTTCTGTACAGTTTAAGAAATTCCATTGCCATTTGTTGAATATATAGTTAGTTCTACCTAACTAAATATTGGTTTATTGTGAGTTATGCTTCTTTGAATGCTCATATAAATCATTTGTTTGAACACCTGTTTCCAGTTCCCTTTAATATATACCAAGGAGCAAAATTGCTAGATTTTTGTAGTAACCTTATATTTGAAATTTTAAAGAGCTTTCAAAGTGTTTTCCACAGTACTTGCCCCAGTTTATATTATGTTCCCACCCTCAGTGGATGAGGGTTTCTCAGAATCCTCAGCCACACCTTTATTTCCTCCCATTTGATTGTGGTCTTCTAGGTGTGATGTGGTAGCTCATCATACTTTTTCTCTCACTGTAAACATGACCATTTCATTTTCTTAAATGTGCCGTCAGTTGTGTAAAGGTTATTAATTTAATGAGGTCTGATATCTTTGTTTTTCACTCTGGCTCTTTGTAATTTGGTGTTATACTAATGAAGATGTTGTCCAACTCACACTAATCTAATGGCATAAATATTTTTCCTTTTGATATTTTCTGTTTTGAACTCTTAAGTGTATATATTTAATCAGTTTTGGCTAGTTTTTGCATATGGTGTGAGGTAGGAGTCAACATTTATTCTTTGACACAAGATTGTCTATTGTCCCAGTACAATTTGTTAAACACATTATTTGTATTTTCTATATTAAATAGCACTGTCAGTACTTTTGGGTGTCAGCTCACTATAAATATGAGTGCCTTTCTGTATTCTCAACCCTACTGTATTTATCTATATATCTATCCTTATGCTAGTTATTAATATAAATCTATTATTCTTAAACTAGAGAGTATGAATTCTCCTGCCTTATTCTTTACAAATATTATATTGGCTTTTAGAGTACTTTTGAATTTAACATGAATTTTAAGACCAATTTGTCTATTTGCATTGAAATTTTATCAGAATTTTAATATAGATGGGCTTAAATCTTAAATTTGAAGCTGTTTGATTTCTTAATAACATTAATCTTATCAATCTATCAGCACAATTCTTCTATTTTTAAGTCTTTCAAACTTCTCTCAACTGTTTTATAATTTGAGTCTACAAAGCTGAAATGCAAATCTGTAACCAAGTCTTATTATTTGGAGTGCTTCTGTAAATAACTGAAGATAGTGTTTTCAATCTGTTAATCACTAGCATATACAAATGCGTTTAAATACGTATGGTGAATCTGCATCTTGCTATTTGGTTGAACTTGTATCTTTAGGGGTGTGTGTGTGAGGGGGTGCACTCGTGTGCATGTGCACACATGTTCTTCAGGGTTTTCTGTATATAAGAAGTGTAGTTTAAATTCTTTTCTCAGTTGCACTGGTAAAATTTTTTAGTGCAATGAAGTGGCAAATGTGGACATTCTTACTGTGTGGCTGCTTATAGGGTAGATTTTTCAGCATTAACATTAAATATTCTCTTAGTAAGCCTGTCATACATCCTGTTGCAGAACTCAGATACCCTTTTTCAAATTGAGAGTAATTTCCCTTTTTTAGTTTTCTGGGTATGCTTTTGTATAAAAGGTCATTGGATTTTTTTAAATATGCCTTTCTACTTTTAATCATAAAAATAACATGCATTCAGAAAGAAGATCAAGAATTCAAATGGTAAGAATGACAAAAATAAGACATAATTTATAGTGATAAAAATTGCATATATAATTAGTAGTGATGAAATTATATGCATCTATATTATATTATACAACACACACACACACACATATATATATACATACATATATATATATATATATATATATGTATATGTAATATATATTGGTAATGAAGGTGTCGATCCTTTGGTGAAGTTTCAGGTAGTTTGAATTATTATTTTAACTGTGCAGACATTCACTGATATGTACAGAGTGTATGACTGGAGAAGTGTTTATATGCTTTCCTAATACATGATGAATAATGCTTTTAATTAGGAACTTAATAGAATGAAGCACTTTAGCTTTTACATTATAAAGCATGTTGAAAGCAGAAAGAAATTTTTGACATTCATGTTAATCAGATCCCACAACTACCAAAAGGCTATGGGAACCTTCTATCAGAGTCTTAATTATCAGCCGTGGGTTTTTTTTTTTTTTGACAAATTAAGTACTCACTGCAGTTTAAATATGCTATGTGAGGGTTTCCCACTAACCCCATGCTCATGAGGTTGCCATGTTGATAGCAAATAAGTGCATGACTCCAGACAGGGGAGTGTCCTCCTCCAAAATACTATATTGTACATTACAAACTGCCTTTGATACATTTTGACTCTTATCACAAAATTTTTATCAACTCCCTTGTGTGTGAATATGTGGGTGTCTTCAGAGATGAGTATATATTTCCCTTTTGTTCAGGGATATTTTTCTTATAACAAACTACATTTCTATTCACAAAATAAATTTCACTTGTTTTTTATGTACATATCATCCTTTTGATATGGTGCTAGACTAAATTTGCTAATTTGATGAGGAAATTTTCCCAACTATTTATATAATATATAGGTCTTTCATTTTCCTTTCATGGTATCTAATTTTGGAATCTTTTCTGAGTTATCTTTTTTCTATTTTCTTGGTAACTGCATGTAAAAATTTGTCAATTTTGTTCTTCATTTAAAACACTAATTCTTGTTTTGTTGTATTTTTCTGGCATTTTTCTTTTCTCTATTTTACTTGTCAGCTATAATATTTTAAAATTATCTTATTTTTAGCATTGGTTTTAGCTTACCCTTCTTTTTCTAATTTCATAAAACAGAAAAAAAATGAAATTCTTGATATAAAAATCTTTCCTACTTTAAAATATCGTGGGTTGTACCTATGACTTTTCAGTTGAGCATAACCACTATGGTTTGTACACGGTTAATCTCCATCAAGACTCAGTTGAACCTTGGTCTCCCCAACATAGTACTGTCAAGATGTGGTGAAGATTTTAGGGGCTATTTGCTATAATGAGAAAAATTGTCTTCATAAAGAGATTAATGTAGTTTTCTTGGGCTGAGCTGGTGATTGGGGGGGTGAGGAGTTATATAAAATAAAGTGTACTGTTCTTCATTGTAGAGCACAATACAGAGTAGAACAATAAGAGTAAAAGGAGAAAGCTATGTTTCCTTGCACCACCAAGAGACCAACTATCCCACACTCTATCACTCTAGCTTTTCTATATACTTAAACCACCATTTGCTATTGCTGTTACCATTAGTTTTGTATTTTTCTTTTAATATATTCAGATCAATCTGACCCTAACTGATTGAGGAAAAGCAACAGTAGGACATCAGTGTTGATTTAATTGAGAAGCACATGTAGGGAAAGAGAGTTTCATAGACTGTGTAGCACTTTCCTCTGTCAATCATTCTAGCTATTACCTAGTTTTCCCATTAGTTTTAGTGTCTTCCACAAAAGAAACAAATCATATTTAACAAATGATAGTCATAGAAAACTATTAATAGAAAACCATTAATATATATTCTTTAAATTGAATTAATTTCCTTAGGAGCTCAGAGACTTTTAATTACCAGGAACTATGTAGGAAAAGTTTAGTTGCTCTCTGTCCCCATTGGAGAAAGCCTATAAGTCCTTGGGCTTCTCAAACAATTAGTGTGACCTTGTTATGTGTAGTATGGCCCGCTGACAATTTTTGATAACTATTCATGCTACTAAAGTGATACATGCTAAGCATCTAGATAATTTATGTCAAAAAATGAAGCATTAGGGTGGAATTATCAGGAAGATCATCAAGTATCTAATTAGAGAGATAATATTTTGTTTACTTTCTCTTTCTTTCCTTCCTTCTTTTGTTCTTTTTTCCTATCTATCTATCTATCTATCTATCTATCTATCTATCTATCTATCTGAGTCAAAACATTTCATGTAGGTCAGGCTAGAATTGAACTTATTTTGTAGCACATAATGACCTTGAATTTCTGATTCTACTTACCTTCACAAAGCTCCAAGTGTGTCTATGAATTGCTGCATCCATAATCATCCATAAAGTGTGAGGGCTTTATGATTGGTGAAATCAGCCTAAGCACATAGAGAGAAGGAGGCTGGAGAATGAAGGACAAGTCCATTGAATCAGCCAACTGTACCTATGTAATAGAACCCCAACAAAATGATGACACAGAGAATAAGTAGAGCTTTCAGTGATTGCTGATATTTTGAGTACTACAACATATTTGGATAATAGTGTCTACAAGTTCACAGAGTCCACAAGTTCACAGACAATGGGAGTTTCCATATTTGGGCCTCTCTTAGATCTTACTCTGTGAAGTTTTCCATATGGATGGCTCTGATTTCCTGTAGTCATAATAAAGTATAACCATCAGTACAGCACTTTCTTAAGTTTTGGTGAGTCAGTCTAGCAAATAAAATTTGAACTAGTAGTGGGAATTTCCAAATTTGAAGCCAGCTGGCCAGAATGATGTTGGTCTGAAGAACCCAAACTAGCAGCTGGTGCATGGGGTGAAAGTTTACTTGCAGAAGAGTGTATCCTTGAATTGTGAAGTTTGGTTCAATTCCAGGTAGTTGGTGTCATAAGTCATTGAGAGGACACAGGAAATGTAATTGCTCCTCTCTTCAATCCTTCCATGACTTCAACTGTGGGAGGCAGGGATTTACCCTGGGCTAGGATGCTAATTGCATCCTGTGGCTCAAACTGCCTAGCCATACCCACATGTTTATCTCTTCATCTCCTTGGCATCATGGAGTGAAACTGAAAATGAGAACTGTAATAAGTATCATAATTTTGAATTTTGAGAGTAAATATGAAATGCAGTAGTGACTTAACTTGATTTGGGACTATATTAGTTCTATAACCAATGAAAAAACCAAATTCTTATTTTAAAAAGTAAACTTCTAAAATAAGTTTGAAAAATCATGAAAGATCTTAACTTCAGACAAAATTACTCCTTTTAAAATGTCATTTTTCATTTGTCAACATAATTACTTACACTCAAGAGTGAAAGCCTAATTGTTTTGGTACAATATGACTACAGAATAAAATGTATAAACAAGTAGACTTTTATTTTTGGAGTAAATGTATTTATGAATTACAAAGACTTCTTGGTTTCTTTTGTGGATGATTATTTTAATTACTTTACACATTCATGTACTTTTTCCTGTGATACAGTCCCATGAGAACATTCTATAACTCTCAGAAAAATCAAGTGATTTATATCGTAGCTTGAAACATATTTATTAAATAAAGTGCCCAAATTATTTGACACTGAGTTTCTCAGCATATTTCTGTTCTATTTTGGGTATTCTCCCACTGGAAATTTTATTTGATTTTCAAGTATTTTCAAACATAATTTTTTACAAAATTCATTCGTCTGACAGAACCCTGGCAAAAGTGAATATAGCTGTATACTGACAAATCCTTGCAGTTGGGGAATTAGTAATGAGAGACAGACAAGGTCTATGCCCCTACTCGGGAATTTGGAGATTCTTTTCAAACCTTATCTCAAACCATGAATAGAGGCTAGCAGTCCGTGATCTGACTAAACTGAAGGAGAGGATGAAAAGCCCAAGCTGCTGAACTATGTCAGACCATAGCAGTTTCCATGGTAGCTGCTGTAGAGCTATGATAAGGTTCTACCTGCTATTAGCCCAGACACGGAAACATGAGCAATGGTAGCTATGCAGTTTGATGAATTGTTACACACTTCTCAAGTATCAGTTACAATTCTGTTGCTGTTGCCTTGACAGAGCAACTTTAAGGACAAGAGACTTTATTTTGGTTCAAAATACAGTCTGTCATGGTAGGGAAGCCAAAGCTGCAGAGCTTAAAGCAACTGTCCATATTGCATTCGCAGCAATAAATGCTGGTGCTCAGCTCACTTTCTTCTTTTCATACAACCCCGAGTGAGTACCAGTTTAAAGACTCATGTTATCCCCTATAGACAGGTCTTCTCCATCAATTAATCTAAGGAGATTATCCTCCACAGGCATTCACAAAGGATCCTATCCCAGGTAACTCTACTCTTCATTGAGTTGACAACTAAGGTTAGCCATTACACTTTTGTTTACACAGTGTCACTTTGAATCTCATCCTAACCTAAAAGTCTCACTGGTCTGTTCATATATCAGAAATTGCTGACCCAAAAGCATCTGTCCCACATTCAGAGCTTGGGACAACCCCATCTAAACATTAATCTGATCACAGTCACTGGAAGTAATGTAGAATTATGTCTAAGTAGAACAGCTGATGTACAAATCTACTCCTGTTGTACTTTGTTGAAGTCATGAAGTTGAGGAATTTTAAATTTTAATTTCTTATTTAATACTTACAGAGCTCTTTGTTGGAGTCACTACATTAAAACATTATACAATATTAATTCAAAACAGTCAAATTTAGCTCTATGACAATGATTTAAGTTGAAAACAATTGAAGTGCCAGAAAAAGTTGAGTAACATATCCTTTGTTAGCAGGCAACGTAGTGCCAAAATTCAATATCAGCAGCTGACCCCAGATTATTTAATTAGTTTGTTCTGCTGTATAATCACCCAATATCTTCATGCTTGATGGCCCCCACTTTCTAATGACAAAAAATAATCCTATCTGTATATGAAATTGAACTCTGATTCTTCTTTGGGAATGTTTAATCTAAGTCACTGACCCTTGAAAGGGGACTTAATGATCTCTCAAGTCAGTTGCTGATTCTACTTTTGCCATTAACTCTGAGATAGCATTCATCAACAGATGTAGTGACACATTCTCCAGCACTTGGGAGGTTGTGGCAAGAGGCACAGGACTTGAAGGACAGCTTGAGCTAAACAATGAGACCTAGCTGAGAACAAACAAAGACACAAACAGAAAGATAATCTCTATGTTAAAGTCAAATGGAAAATACTACTTATCCATATTGTATAGAAAAATGCACAATTCAGAAGGAAGAACAATGCCCTTTCAGTTGCTCAATGAAGCATAAATCCTGTGATATCTTGTTGACTTTAAGGATGTCTGGTGGAACACCCTTCCCACTGGGAATCATGGCCATGAGCCTAGTAGAAACCTACCTGTCAGTAAGGTTTATATCCCACAAAACCAAATTTAATCAAGACTCAACTGTCCTTAGGTACAGGAAATTTCATTAAATATTAAGAAAACACAGTATTTATTTTATTCTGTATATAGCCTTTTTGTCATATTTCCACTTACTATTACTATCTTTTGATAGACCCAGTAAATAAATTGTGGCAAATTTGCCACTACAGGCTCATGTCTTATGACTGTTAATGCCATAAGGAAGAAAAGCTTTTTTACAATATTCACCTTTTTCTGAACAGCTAAGGCAATTATTGTGAGATAAGTATATTGTGGACCATTGTATTTTATCACTAAAGAGTCACTTTATACTATCACATCCTTTCTAAAAAAGAAACTCTCAAGCAAAACACATAGCATAAAAGAGAGTTAAAGGTCTAAATGCAAGATTAGCCTTCCTTACTTGATCTTTGCTAAACAGAATTGAGTAGAGCATTCCATTTTTCTTTTTCCCTTGCAATCTCCAAGAACAAAGGCAACAGGGATTTGATTCTTTCCCAGCTTCCATTGTACTGCTACCCATGTGGGAAGTGACCTAGCCCAAGTGTGACTAACACAGATTGATCATGGCTCAGTAGAGAATGCCCCAGATTCCTTCTGAGAGCTACTGGATGACACACATATGCTTGTAACCAGCTGCAGGTAACATTTTATACGTTTCCTCTGGGAACAGAGAAGTAAAATAGAGCAGCCATTTCAAAGGCAAGAATACTGCTTCCCATATCTGGCTGCTTAGCTGTATCACACATAATGGGCCCTGAGGGCTGACATATGGTCTTTTCTGCTACAAGGACAATTAGGGGGCAGTATTAAAATTAAATATGCATGGGAAGTACAGTGAATGTATTTAAAGCTGAGGCACAATTGAGACTATAAAAAGTCATTTTTATTGAGGTAAGACTTATTTTTATGATAATAACTGAATAAATAAGGAAAAGTCTATGTATTTTTTTCTGTTTCCTATGTTTTAACTCCCACTCTCATTTTTTTAAAGGTGAATTAAGGTTAGGATCTTGCATGTTAGAGGCAAATGTTCTGCCTATAATATATATCCCCAGATCTCAATGTAAAATTTAGTATTCAATCTTTTTAATAGAAAAACATGTTTGTTTATGGAATGCATGATATGTATGTATTTATAAACTGGTTTCTAAGCAAATTATGAAAAGTTTAATCAGTCATATATAAAATAATATTGAGGGATGGACTAACATTCAGAAATTTTTATGTCAGAAGATTTTCTAATTACAGATGCATTTATTCTTAAACTGGGTACAATTTTTTTGTTAAATTATATTTCTCAGTTCAAGTGCTCAGATGGACTTAATTTCTTCAGGTAAGTGAGAAAGTATATCTAGCTAACTCTTCAGCATGTTCTGTTTTTTTCCTTTTAGAGGAATCCATAATAAAGAGAATGAATCCCATCTTATGGAACTATGTACACAATCCTGTGTGATGCTGCATCCTCACAAGAAACCAAACTAATATATTTCTTTGGTTTTGATTCTCTTTGTGTACTTGACTTTGTTTTGTGAAAGGCTCTCATGTGGCCCAGAATAGAGTTGCTATGTAGCTGAGAATGGCCTTGAATTTCTGATTCTTTCCTCTACTTCCCAAGTGTTAGGTTATACTAGCACATTAATGTGATGCTTCTCAGATACTCTCATTTACCTAGTAGTATTAAACATACAATGTGAGCTTTATTGTTTTTGTATTAAAGCTATCATCACCACTAAAGGGTATCATCTTGCTGGTGGAAAATACCATACTGGCAACAGATTTTCTTTGTTTACTCCTGAGCAGGTGTCACCAAGCAGAGTCATCACAGATTACCAGTGAGAAGTCAAGAACTATGGACATTACAATAAGCACCAGGGAACGCTCTTAAAAACAACCCTGCCAACAAATGCTGACGTGTAGCCCAACACATGTTTCATACACCTCAAAAACACCAATAGAAGTAAGAATCACTACTGCATTGGAAGAGATTGTACCTTATGCCTGCTCAGTTTTCTGTGACCTTTCACTGCTAACCCAGCAAGAGCTTTGAAAAGAAACTCTGGGAGAAGAGAAGTGGAAGTGGAGCTCCTTGCTCTTCTGTTTCCATAGGTACAGTCAGAAATGTTTACTCCATAGTTTCAGACACCTGAGCTCCTACTTTTACAATATGGGTACAAAACACAAATTAGGTTTTAAGATTGGGCAAGTAGATCAGGGATTAAACAGAGGTGTTTAACTTCCATATTGAGGCCTCCCCCACAGAAAGCTGGGCCCTAGCATTGTGTGTGGCTACCAGTGTCAATTCCTTCTCTTGCAAGATGACACAACCCCCGCCATGAGAAACTTGTAACCTTTGTTGCCTACTAATCTCTGTTGGTATTTCCTCAAAAGAGGAAATGGGATCCTGATTACTTCTTTCTCAGGCAGTTGTTTTTTGTTCTTTGCAAGATTTCCCAGCACTTTCATGGCACATCTTGAGTTATTCTGTATCCCATGAAGATACAGAAGTAAGGCTGTCAACATCCTTTGTTAGCTGCTAAATTTTGCTCCTTTGCAATAACTGATAAGTTTTCAAAATGACAACTTTTCAATTAGGGGGGTATAATATTCAAAATGAAATACTATTTTATTCAGAAAGTCTACTCTGTTCACACATAAAATTTTCCAAGAACTTTGTACAAGAAAAGAAACTTCTCTTTAAATAAATCTTTTATTCATATTTTTTCATTTTCCTAAGTTTAGTGGAATCTGTTAACAAAGGGCAATTAACTGCATTGAGAAAGTTAGCCTGTATTTTCAATACAATATAAGTGTTTCAAAATTCAGAAATATCTATACCTTTGGCCCAATCTTTATAACCTAATATCAAATATATCTTCTTTACTTTTAGTTGCATCTTTCCTTCTTCATGATTTTTTATGGAAATAAGTTTTTCTAAATTAAATATTTGTTTTCACAATCATTGAAGCCATGTTTATACTTCAGTCAGCAAGACAAAATCAACCCTTTCAGTAAAAAGAGCTTGGAAGATTGTGCTGACAGATATAATCACACTAAATTTTTTATGAATCTATGACTCCTTCTCTCTAGAAATTTGGAGCAGCTGTTTATCAAAGTATTTTGAAAGAATAAGCAGAATTTGAGATAATCTCCTATCGTAAGGAGAGAAAATGATTTTTGTGTTTACCAAGAAAGAGAACTGAGAATTTAAAAAAAGCAAGTTTATCATTACAGAAATAGGGCTCACCGTTCTTGATGGAAAAGCTGAAGTTGCAGTCAAGATTGATTGAGCATCTGCACATGAGGGTAGAGACTATGCAGCTCTCTTTAATTCCCCGCAGTTCACTCAGCAGCCATATATTTTTCTCTTGTAAATCAGAGTATAGTATACGTAAAATATGCATCATCATTCAGAAAAACAGGGTCATGCACCCTGCACTCAACTTATCAGATGTAACTCCTGTCATAGGTGTAGGATCCTTATCTCTGACTTTTGTGGAAAATATTTCTAAAAATTATTTCTCCCCAAAATAATGCATGGGAAAACCAGTGTACGCAGAGGAGAGCTAAAGATATATCATAAACATCATTATCTTTTATGATTTTCAAGGGAGGAAAATAGTGAAAGGCAAGTCATTTGTAATATAGACCCCACACTGCAGAAACTGATGTGGGTTTAAATGTCAGACATTAAAGTGAACCAGGGTGAGCAGAAAGAACAAATAAAGAATTCAAGAGAAATTAATGCAGAAGAATGACTAGATTTTAATCACAGATTAAACATGTGGCATGGGGTGGATTAATGGCTCCTGCAGATGGAACCAGTGTTCGATTCCCAGCACTCAGGTCAGATGGTTCACCACTAGCTATAATTTCAGTTCCAAGGGATCTGATGCTTTCTTCCCTCCTGCATAGGCACTGAACCCATATGAATATGCCCATACCAACACACACACACACACACACACACACACACACACACACACACACACACACACATTCACAAATTGTAAAAAATCAAAATGAAATAATAAGTATGGAAGGGGCAACATTGTTAGAAGAAAGCCCCAATTTTGTACTTGCTGGATGTGATAGTATAGAAATCAATGCTGTTCAAGAGAATGGAAAAGGCAGCAACAGCTAGAGAACAGAAATGAGGATAAGAGACATGTGAGCTTAAGAGAAAAGAAGTGACTGGAAATGCCAGTACTGGGGCTGATACTGTACCTTATTTAATATCATGGAAGTCTGTGAAATCCCATGGGAAACGTGTACATAGGCATGCATAAATGTTGAAGTTTGAAGCTAGCTGGACCTATTCCTATCATGTAGAATGTCTTTGAAGTGGAACAGGTGAAATGCAGGTGTATTTGAGGAGAAAACAAAGAGAACACTGCATAGCATCTCTTCTAAAGTAGTGGCCTAGTGCCAGAGGCAATTTTAGTTCTGTGTGACTCTGGTGTCTTGGAGCATCTTCAAGCCTACCTCTATGAACCTTAGCCATCTGTGTTCAGTAAGTAGATAAGGTTGGGAAAGTATAAAGTATCTCAAAAGAGATCCTAGTTTGCTTCAAGATTGCTGTGATGAAACACTAACTAAGGTAGGTTAATGCAGAATGGTCAGCCTTGAAACCATATACAGAGCAACAACAAAAATGGACTCAGAGTTTGTGTTTGTATATTGTATATATAAGATATATACATATTTGTGCATATATATACACACACATTTATATCTGTAACAGTAGTAATCAAAGAAAAAGAGGCTATACTAGGTTGTGGTACATACCTTTAGTCCCAGCACACAAGGCAGAGGCAGGAGGCTCTCTGTGAGTGTGAGGACAGCCTGATAACACAAGTTCCAGGATAGCCAGAGCTGTTACACAGAGAAACCCTGGGTAACCTAAAAAAAAAAAAAAAAAAAAAAAAAAAAGATGCCATCAACTTGAGAGAGCTGGGTTAGAGACATGGAGGGAGGGTAGCTGGGCCATAATTCTATCTCAATTAATAACATATTAAATAACAGCAAATTGGGAAGGAAGGGGTTTCCTTGACTTACAGGTTATAGTCCATCATCTAGGGAAGCCAAGACATGCACTCAAGATAAGAACTTGAAGCAGAAACCAAGGACGAACTGGATTCCTGGCTTCATATTCATGGCTTGCTTAGTTTGCTTTTTTTATACAACTGAGTACCACCTGCCCACAGTTGGTTGGGGTCCTCATATCAATCACTAAGCAAGAAAATGCCTCAGAGACATGTCCACAGGACACAATGATGGGGGCAATTCCTTTGCAGAGGTATCCAGTTTGCAAGTGACTCTAGTTTGTGTCAAGTTGACAAAAATTAACCAACAGACCTGAAGAAGCGTGTCTCAATTTGGCTAAAGAAGAGAGATCTTCATGGGTCCTTTTTTCTTTTTCTTTTTCTTTTTCTTTTTCTTTTTCTTTTTCTTTTTCTTTTTCTTTTTCTTTCTTTCTTTCTTTCTTCCTTCCTTCCTTCCTTCCTTTCTTCCTTCCTTCTTTCCTTTCTTTCTCCCTGTCTTTGTCTATCTTTCCTTTTTTATTTTTTGAAATAAGAAACAACAGTCTTGGTGAATCATTGGAGACATAATTTACATTTGAATATGAAGTTCACCATTTGTTTCTAACAGAGAAGGACTGAAAGCAGAGAGGCAAATTTTATTTGATTTGAGTATGTTAAGGTACTGAGAATCAAGAAGTGAATTGTTGATCTACATAAACACTGGAATCAGGGACCTAATTCAGAATCATAATGAAAAATAGAAGAGTGACTATACAAAGCTATCAGTTAAGGGGGAAGTCATTAAGAAGTCACATCTATCAGCCAGGAGAAAAAGAACTAAGGGTAGAAACTACAGAGGGCACTTCTTAAAAAACTTATCTAGAACGTGTTATCTATTGTAGACATTAGATTCTAATAGTTATTAAATACTTGAAATGTGGCGAATCTCAATTAAAATGTTCTGTAACAGTAAAATATACTAAATATCAAATAGTTAACATAATATAAATATTTACAAAATATATTTAGCTAATAATTCTATTTTTATTTTGGTTTATGTGGAAATGTTTTTGGGTATATTGGGATATTTAACAGTACATATAATTAAAATTATTTTCATGGATTTCTTTTATTCTTCGTTAAGATAGTGGTGAGTGTAAGTCACAACTGCTCTGTGACTTACAGTCGTGGTTTGTATTTCTGTGATCAAAGATTGAATGATTTCAGTTAATTAGTCTTTTTTTTTTTTACTTCCTTTCATGCACTGAAGAAAAAAACCTAAGGCTCTACACTTTCATGGTTTTGATTGACAGCCTCACAATTTAAAAATAAAAATAAAATACTTTAAAGTAAATGACTGCTGGCTGGCATAAAATATTTAGAATAAACTTCAGCCCATATCTTCCCAGAGTCTCAATTTTGAATGGAATGAAATCACATATGCTACTTACACAATAATTGACATTATAATTTCTAACCCCCAATCTCCTGAAAAGATTTTTTATACCTAGACCAAACAGGAAGTTAATTTGAGGTGGTTAAAGACTCAAATGTACAATGTCAAACGACCATAACATTCCTAGAGAAAAACAAACAAACAAACAAAAAACAGGGTAAAAGTTTCTTGATGTATACCTTGGCAATGATTATGCAGAGATGACACCCAAACACAGGCAACAGGAAAAAATAGACAAAGGTATTGACTAAAGGCATTGACAAAGGCATTGAACTAAAATCCTATACACATTGAACAATAACCCCCAAAATGACACATTTTTAGAAAATGTTTAAATATATTCTGTCATGAACTTACAGTTTCGTACATTTTGAAGAGAATTGGGAAAGAGTTGAAAAGGGGGGTAAATATATTCAAACCACATATAAAACTCACAAAGAACTAATAAAAATGTAAAAATAGTAGGAAGAAATAGGAATAACAGGAATAAATAAGAAGAAGGAAGAGCGGGAATAGTTTCATCAGCATTTGGGGATAATGAAATTTTGCAGGGTATTTTTGAGGAAAAAAACAAAGCCAAATCAAAACAATGACAAATACCTAGCTGAGAACAGAATGTTGCACTGTATTTCATTACATATCCTGATGGCGTTCAGAATTAAACTGGGGCCACGCTCAAACATTTCTTCTGATTCCCTGTGTTCTCTTGTTGCTATCTCGGACATAATGTGTTAAGAAAACACAAAGACCATTTTTAAATAAACACGAATTTTGGAGAGTGAAAATTCAAATTTTGGCATTTCCCACCCCATATCCTCATCCACAAATAAATAAGGAACAGCAATTCCCACCCCACCATCAGACAGTTGGAATGGACTAAGGTGACACATGTAAAAAATGTATCTCACACAGATTCAATAACCTAGAGATACTTCATTAGCATATCAGTTTAATGTAAGTCAAAACTTACAATAATCAACTTGCAATCTTACCACTTGTCTCCCACTTTGTATAAGCATGATTTTATTGTTTCTCTACTTTCATGACTATTTTTTCTATCTCCTAATATGTCTCTATTATGAACTTTATTACTTATTTATTCTACCTCCAGGGTATATGGGCTACTTTTCTCATTGTTGAGCCCAAATATACATAGCATATGTGTCACTTAAAGAAAGCACGACCATTTTCAGGTCAGAATGAGAGGAGATACAGTCAATGGTGGTCACCATGGCACCTGATGTCAGGAAGCAGAGAGGGAGAGAGATGTTCCTGGTCCATATACTCTCTTGTTATCTAGTCTGGGACTCCAGTCTACTGAAAGATGCACACCCCACCCAGTTTAGCATTGTTCTTCTCACCTTAATTAAGCCAGTCCAAAAGCTTTCTAACAGAAATCTACAGTTTAGTTCTGAACAGCATCCGGATACATAAGGAAGCACAGCACCACATTCTGTTCTCAGCCAGGTCTTTGCCATTTGTTTTATACTGGTTTTGTTTTTTTATCAAAAAATGCCCTGCAAAATTTCATTATCCCCAAATGCTGATGGAATTTTTTTCCACTCTTCCTTTTTTATTTCTTCCTATTATGTTTTACATTTTATTAGTTCTTTGAGAGCTTTATAAATGGTTTGATTATATTTATTCTCTTCTAACAGAAATCTCTCCACATCCTGTCAAGCAGAAATATTAGCCATCTCTCTCTCTCTCTCTCTCTCTCTCTCTCTCTCTCTCTCTCTCTCTCTTATTTGCCCCTTTGATGTTGAGACTAAACTGACTCTCAAGCTGAAGTGTCCCTTCATTTTTGGCTGTCACTAACATCACACTTTTACCCCAGATGCCATTTTATTTTCCCCTACTGACATGTCTGTATTTTTACCAAGATCAAAAATATTTAATTCTTCCCCCTTATCTTTTCTCGTTACTTCCATTTCAATATGTTTCTCTAGAAGGTACAGAAAATTCTTTTCCTACCTCTTGCTTTTCCAATTTTCTGCTGCCATTTCAAAGCCTCTTCATTGGCCTCTGTGATTATTTCCTTCTTGATTTCCTCTTACCTTGACTAATTCCTGTGGAATCACTAGGTTTTAGTAAGTCATTGATCATTTAGTAACTTTTACATAGGTTTGTAGTAATGAGGTTTTATATAACAATTTACATACACTTGTTTTCTCAAATATATATATATATTATATATATATATATATATATACTGTTTATAAAAGACCATTTTTACATGTAAGAATAGTGCAAAAATATTACCTTCCATTCTGCCTCCAAGAAGTAAACTACCAATAATTCTGGTTTGTTTTTTGTATAGTACGTTGTTCAATTTAGGTGTGTGGAATTCATTGTGTGTTACTTGGACACAAGAAAGCTTTTAAATAATAAAAAAGAAAATGTTTATTTCAAATGCTTTCTGTTTTAATTGCCTGTGTGTGTAGTATATGATCATGTATTTATGCCCATGTGTACACACACACACACACACACACACACATACCACACCACAAACACAGGTGACTAGAGGTCAATGTCAGGTATCTCCCTCTAATACTCTCTATATTTTAATATAAACAGGATCTCCCAGGATAGGCTCCAAAGCTACACAGAGAAACCCTGTCTCGAAAACAAAACAAAACAAAACAAAACAAAAAAACAGGAGGTTTCAGCTAAGTCAGCTGACCAGGGAACTCTCAGTGTCTACCTATCTGCCCCCTAGCACTGGAGTAACATGCACTCCTTCATCCTTTGTATGGGTGCTAGGATCCAAACTCAAGTTCTCATGCTTGTGCAATATCTCCCCAGACCCACCTCTAGTGTGATGATATATAATTTATTAAAGCTTGCCTGAGGATTCAGAAAGCAAAGTCAGCCACAAGCTATAGAGGTCAGGCAGTGGTGATACTGTTAATCCCAGAAGCTATAGAGCTAGGCAGTGGTGACACAACCTTTAATCCCAGGACTCAGGATTAAGAGGTAGACAGATCTCTGTGAGTCCAAGGCCACACTGACTACACGAAATTGATCCAGTTCTAAAAGAAACAGATTCCATAAAGGTGATCTCAGTACCTGGGATCACAGGCCTTTAATTCCAGCACTAGGGAGGTGGAGACAGGAGTGATGTGGCTAGGTGGAGAAAGGAATAAAAATAAGGAGAAGACAGAAATTGAGAGCTTTTTGCCTCTGAGGATTTATGGGGAAAGATTGTCATTTCAGCTGTGTAGAGGTAAGAGCTATTGGCTTGGCTGCTTTGCTTCTCTGATCTTCAGCTTGAAGCTTGAACCCCAATATCTGTCTCTGGGTCTTTTATTTATCATGCTACAATAAATTGCTGTGCTGGATACTATGAGAACGATATTAATGAGTAAAATCCAGTCTCTGTACAACCAGATCTTAATCATAAAGATGAACAAGAACAATAAACATATTTTGATCAGATTTTTTTCTTGTGGAGGGGAATGGAGGGACAGGAATGTACCATAAAATTACTGTTTAAACATTTGCTAAGTGCTATGGTTTGGATACATCTTAAGGATGTCCTTCAAGGCTTCTTGCACTGAAATTCCAATCCTACCATGAGTTGTTTGAAGAGTGGAAATTTAATCTATGATGTTTATTGAGAAGGCCTTTGGGAGGTGATTAAGCATGGCTAAGGGCATAAAGATAAAGCCTTCCCGATTAATTGATTCTTGGCCTAAAGGCTTTATAAATAAATAATAAAAAGGCAAAGTTATACAAAATAAACATTTGTATTTCTTGTCTCTTGCTGTATCCTGTATAATATCATGCTGAGACTGTGTCAGCACGAAGGCTATCACCAGTTGTATTTCTCAACCTTGGATCTACAAAGGTAGGAATCAAAATTAATGTGTTCCTTAAAATATAATCCAATCTATATCATTGATAACCCTCCCCCAAAACACTGAAAAATATTCTTAATGGCAGATAATATATATTAATTCCTATTATTATTAACACTCAACAAAAGTTTACAGGGAGACTACTACACCTCAAGCATTTTTGAGATGTTTACCAGGATTATTTGCATCACTCGAATGTGGCAACTAGAGGATCCCCAAAGGTCACATAGGAGAGACCTGATAGACAGTGACCTCCATAGTAAGGCTCTCTTGTGAGGTTTGTAAATGTAAGACAGGCTGGTCTCAAATTCAAACCATCTGTTTCTTGTTCCCTTTTCTCCATGAAGGTTTGTTTACAGATGTTATCTCTGACAGAGGGTCCTTGAGCAGCTTTCACTGGAGGCAGAAACTTTCTTTCTAGAGGGCTTTGATTCTCAGCTACCTGTCCCATTATGTCTTCTTGTTGAGAGAGGGGGGGGCAGATTGATACAGAGAGACAGACAGAGAGAGAGAGAGAGAGAGAGAGAGAGAGAGAGAGAGAGAGAGAGAGAGCGAGAGAGAGAGAAGGAGGGAGAAAGTGAGTGCGTGAGGGAGGGAGGGAGGGGGGAGGAGGGAGGGAGGGAAAGAGAGAGAGAGAGAGATTAATGATTTAAAATCATTATGAGTAAAGCAGTATTTTACTGTAGGAATGGGTATTTTACTATAGGAACTGGATGGTACACTTGCAGACAAACTTGGTCAATCAGAGCTTGGGTATTCTTGATGGCTTGCTGGTCAGATCATGTACAGTCAAGTGAAGACTAAAGACACAGAATGCAACGCTAAAGATAGAGACCTAGAACTTTGGCAGGCTAAAAAATGTTGTTTCACTAGCTATCCAATGCCTTTGAGTGTACAGTTACAATGTATCTTAAGGGACAAAAGAGGACATGGGGAAAGAAGAGAGGAGAAGAATGAGGAAAGAATGGCCAGATTCTAGGACCTCCACTGGGCCAGTCTTTTGGGTAGTAGTCCTTTGAGTGCTGTATGGATGGATCCCTGTCCTACAGGGTCCCTCTAGAAACAGCATTGTGGTGGAGGCTCTCTCCTTCTGAAGACTGTTTGCTTCTGGAGAATTGTCAAGAATCCCAACTTTAAATCTCTTCATGCAACAACAATCCTTTGGCCAGTAGGTCAACTCTTTGTGTCTTTATAGCCAGGAAATCTGGGTCCCAGTGTTTATAGCCTCCAGCTTTACTACAGTTCTAGTCAAAATTTCCTTCTGGTTCTTTCCAATGTGGCCAGTGTTGTTCCAGGGGCTTTTTTCTATGCAGTTTTTCCACAACGACAAAGACATTTTAATAAACATCTGTGGAGGCAACTTGAGAGAATGCAGAGGAAATGAAACTCATAACGGTTGATGCGAAGATGAAGACTTCTATGCAAGTAAGAAAGACCTCACCATTAAATAGCAATGGCTTTACACGAAAAGAGAAACTTGTGTCAGTCAGCTTCCTCTACCTAGACATTTGTTGTTCTCTGCCCTTTCTGAACTTAAGGAAGTACCAGCCTCCAAAACCATAAGATAAATAAACCACTTTTCTTTGTAAATTAACCTGTGGTCTTCAGGAACAGCAATAGAAAGTAAAGTAAGATTTAAAAATTTGAGGGGAAGAGACTATTCAGTTTAAAAAAGACCATGGTTTGGTCTTGTAGTTTGAGTCAATGAGCAATGCCCTGAGGGTTTTGTTGTTGTTGTTATGTGTTTTGTGCATGAATATATAGGTGTGTGTGTGTGTGTGTGTGTGTGTGTGTGTGTGTGTGTGTGTGTGTGTTGTACGTGCATGCGTGTGAGTGAAGGGTCAAAGTCTTTTCCTCTATTGTTCTCTACTTTATTGAGGTAGAGTTTCTCACTGAACCTGGACCTTGCCAATTGTTGTGAGTCTAGGTAGTCAGTTTTGGTTTTTTTATTTATAATTTTATTTAAAGAATATCCAAGTGAAACATATGGCGAGTGTGCCTAATTCTCTGACATATGGTCTCCTGGTTCATAACATACCTTTACAGTTCACAAAATGACTAATGCAGATGAGGCATGCTTTGGCAGACATTCCCATAGACCTTATTAAAATTCATCAACAATGCTGGTAAAAGTAGAGAGATAATTTTGTTCTCCTTTGGTGAATTGTGTCATCTAAAATGTTTTGCATGGTTACAGCTGAGGGGCTCTGGAGGTAGGTAGGAAACAGCCCTTCTGGAAGCACCACCGACTGTCTTCATTGCTTTTGTTACTGTTACTACAATTTCTCTTCATATTGCAAAACTGGTATAGACACACACACACACACACACACACACACACACACACACACACACACACACAAACCCAAAAACAAATAAACAAACAAAGGCCAAACATTCCATGCTGAGTCTAAAGTGGCAAGACTAGGATCAAAGTGACAGCAGAGCGACTACTTGTGAGAAGAGACATTCTTCAGAAGGAGTGGCAGTGGTGAGGATTCAGGCTGAGTTTACAGCACTGGTATTGACAAAAATAAGGCAATCTTTTAATATTTCTAGACTCTCCATGGGAGTTCCAGGGTAAATAGGAAATTGTTTCAACTCACTTTAGTAGCTACAGTGAACTTTTCACTTAGTTGTTTTTCCAATAATTCCATTCACCTAGAATTTTCGGAGGTCTGCAATTATGACTTTTCCATTATAGTTTTCAGTTGTTTTTTTTTAATTGATTAATTAATTTTGTTCTTTAACAACATGTATGTATTCATATTTTCTTTCTTCCCCACCACTCTACTTTGTCTCCTTTTCCCTATTGCTCCCACTCTGCATCCCTACCAGTGGATTCTAGTGGGTTCTAGTTTTTCACTTGTAGTTTAAAAACCTGCTGTTTCTCTGAATTAAAGGTCATTGAGATAACATGAGGTGAGAGCTAAGTGATTTTGCAAGTCTACAGCTGTATGCTTCTAAGGGTGTGAGAGAACCTCTCCCATGCCTGCAGGATGGCCTTCCTTCTGTTTGCTTTTGGTCATGAATTCCAAAATTCTTATCTTAAATTTTATAGAATTTCTTATTCTTCTAGTTCTGCAATAAAACTTTGGGTCTCTTTGGTTGTTACTTTTAAAAATTATAAACACACTTCAGACTAAAAGGAATTGACTTTTAATACCATTTCATTGCATTGATTTTTCAAAAAAATTTTTTTGAAAACCTTAAGCACTGGCCTCTCCAACAAATGGCTACAAAAACCAAGGGCATAACCAATGAACCCATAGCTCCAAGACAGGAAAAAGTCTGGTGAGAAACTGTCAAAATCAACATCTCATAGGCAAGACAATACTTCTGAAAGTCTTGTCAACTTTTGATAAAGGCTTTGACAAAGTCTGACCAATAAATGTCAGTCTGAGACAATGTCTGCACGTCCAATCCCAAAGAATTGATTTAACAAGGTTTACACTTAATCTCTTTCTCATGAACTTCCTGTTATTCACTCCCAAAGGAAAACAACAAAGAGAGCAGTGACAAAAGACAATGTTGTTAAAAATTCAGCAGATTTCTACAAGGGATAAGTGTGATAAATATAATCAAATAATCAAAGCATCCCTGAAAGGGACTCTTAAGGAGACAAAAGTCACTCTGCACTTGGTAGCCTGATAAAAAGTAATTGCTACTGAAATCTAGAGGGAGTTAGAAAAATCTCCAAGCAAGAACATTCAAGGCCACCAGGGGGATGATTTATTTCTGATTTAAGGGGTTTTGGTTTGAGCAATGAAGGAGATATTATTTTGATCTCTCTGGAACTCCTGGCTGTTGAGTCCCTCAAGTAACAGCGAGTGCTCTCTCAGTAAACAAAAGTTACATTTCCATAGGATTTATTGGCGTGATGGAGAATAGCTTTAACCAATCCTATCAGTGTCTCAGCTTGTCAGAAGTAAGAAAACTGAAGGGCTTTAGCATCAGAACTCAGGAGGTTTTGAGACAGATCTTTTGAAGTGAGGAATGGAAGAGGATTGGGCAAACAGCTAATGATATAATTCTTAAGGAATGGCTGACACAAGAAAGGCTTTTGAAATATCAACTGTTATTGATAAGCAGGCTGCCTGTCACAGTGAGAATTTTACTTTCTTTAATGCATTGATTTTTTAGCATTTCCTGAAGTCATGGGCAAACTTAATTTGTTGTTTGCAATCTTACCTTTGTCAGACTAGATTTTTCTAGAAGAGATTAGTCATGTTAAGTTATGTTAAGTCATGTTAAGATGCTTACAATTTTGTTTTTTCGTGTTTATACCAGTTGTCAATTTCGAAGAGCCTATGATTTTAATGAGAAAAAATGGTATTTCAAACTAGAATTTATATAATATTAAAAAATTAATAGAATAGAATTACAGTCTGAAATAGGAATAAAGACCAGTATAATTGGAGAGTTCTAAAACTTGTTCCCATGTATGATTTTAATATTATTGGAAAGCTCAAAATTCATTTCTAACAAATAGAGCACACATATAATTAGCTGCAATAATCATCCATTTAGGTACAAAGAAAATACTATGGTATTTCTAAAATGTACATTATTTATAGCATACCTAAATAGAGCAGAATTTTAAAATAATAAAATTTCTGTTTGCAATCTATAGAACACAAATATTGTGTTTCAGTTAAAGAAAAATATCAAAAATAACTTAAGCTACTGTCATGGCTAATTTTGGTTGTCAACTTGACTACATCTGGAACAGAAGTCACTGGGCACTCCTGTGAAGGATTTTCTTGATCAGATTATGAAGCAGGGAGGCCCACCCTAAATGAAGGCAACACCTTGTGGTGGCTGCCCAGATAAAAAGACACAGAGGAAGACAACTTTGCTCTTTTAAATGCTTGCTCTCACTTTCCCCAGCAAGTTCATCTCTCCTGATGCTAGGAATTCTGGGATACTCCTTCACAGATATTAGAATCAACTTCTGTGTAGACTGAAGGACTCTTTGAGGCCTTCAGCATGAGACTAATGAGATATTGGGTGCTGGGAACTGAGTAGCATGTGGCCTCTCTGGTGTGGGACAACCATACCTGGACTCTTCAAACCACATCCTGTAAACCAATCTAATAAATCCCAAATATAACACACGCACACACTCTTGTACGCGCACATACATATGTGTGTGTATGTATGTATGTATATATGCATGATGTATTCATTCATTCTACTAGTTCTAATCCTTTATAGAACCCTTACACATTGTGGTACTGAGAGTGAAGTAACTGCTATGCTGGATCTGACCATGTTGTTCTTTTGGGGAGGATTATATAATAATTTTGGAGCTTTGGGCTAGAGAAGGGCTATGAGTATGCCGAACTTAATGAACTGTTATAGGAGCTTGGAAGATAGGGACATTAAGAGACATGTCAACAATGGAGGGCTGGCTTGCAAAGTTTCTGAGGGAAGTAAAGTCTCACTTAGAGACAATTGTTTGATATTTTAGATGTAGGATCAGTGCAAATAAAACCTTTGCTTTACTAGACAATGGTTGCGGGTTAGCTGGGGCTGAAGAATCAGCTGTGATTAATAAGAGGCCAGCATTATTGAGGTGAAATCTTTTGGGGAGTGTCTCCTCAGAGTCAGCACACAGAAGCTATGGTCCAGAAGGAACCAGGCTTCATCTCAAGCTAGCAGCTGAGGTTGGTAGAATTGTCTACACGGTGTTGACATTAGAAGACTGAAGGATGTGTGAGTGAATGGGTCATGAATTCTTCCTCATTGGTTTCAGAGAGACACTGAGGCCAAGCAGTGGTGTGACAGGAGGCTCCAGGTATGAAGGAGACCCCGAGAGGTCATTATGCAAAATTGTGAAAAGTGAATCCTGGGTTTCAGACTCAAAGATGTTAGCGATACCAGATCCTTGAGAGTGGAACCAGACAGAGAAAGAGAAAGAGAAAGAGAGAGAGAGAGAGAGAGAGAGAGAGAGAGAGATAGAGAGAGAGAGAGAGAGAGAGAGAGAGAGAGAGAGAGAGAGTGCAAGTAGTAAAGCTGAAAGGGTAAAGCCATGTCACACTTCTTGATACTTGAAGTGGCATGACAATATTTGAAGTCTGGTTTGGTTTTGCTTTGATCCATTCACTATTCCTTCATTAGTCTCCTTTGGTAATGTGTCTTCTGTGCTCTTGTGTGATGGAAGTATGTAATTTATAGGGTGCACTGAGTCTCAGAAGGCTCTTTGGATTTTTAAACAGTGTCACAACTATTAAGACTATGGGCTTTCCGAGGTAAGACTAATGCATTTGAATTATTAACTGACAAGGAGCCTATGGAGGCCAGGGGATAGAATGAGTTGGTTTGAAGGACCTTGCCTTCCATAGGCTCTGGTATTGAACACTTGTTTGCCAGTTGGTGGTGCTGTTTGGGAGGTTTAGTTGGAGGAGTCTTTTTGGAAGAAATGTATCACCGTAGTGAGGGTTGGGCTTCAAGAGTCATTCAAGAGTAGCCTTTTTCTACTTCCAGCTTGATGTCTCTGCTTCTGTTAAAGGTGTGATCTCCCAGCTTCTTGATGCTACAGCCATGATGCTCTCTTATTTGTCTGAAGTCATCAACCAATAAAATTCTTCCTTCTCTAAGTTGCCTTGCTCATGGGATTTTTTACATCACAAATAGAAGAGTAACTGACACAAAAGTATTTAAGAAAACTCAGAGATAGTCCTGCCTCTGCCTTCACAGTGCCAGTATTAAAGGCATTCACCACTATTGCAAGGCCAAAACTTGTGTTTTTAAGTTGTGTTCCCTAGAGACTAGAGCTATGAGAAACAAATGATTTGTCCATTAAACTATAAAAGTTTGAATTGCAACCACAAATCAAAACCAGTGATGCAAGAAATCAGATATAGGTCAGTGATGGGGAATGCTCTGTGTATGTTTATCTTATTGCTTGTTGAATAAAATACTGTTTGGCCAATGAGACAGCAAGTTAGACAGGACTAGGAGTCAAAGAGGATTCTGGAAAATGTAGTAGAGAAGTGATGATCCAGGCAGGAAGTGACATAGCAAGGAGACTCACATTTAAAGAAGGAGAAACAGAGCCGGGCGTTGGTGGCGCACACCTTTAATCCCAGCACTCGGGAGGCAGAGGCAGGCGGATCTCTGTGAGTTCGAGACCAGCCTGGTCTACAAGAGCTAGTTCCAGGACAGCCTCCAAAGCCACAGAGAAACCCTGTCTCGAAAAAACAAACAAACAAACAAAAAACAAAACAAAACAAAAACAAACAAAGAAGGAGAAACAGGAAGTGTCCCTCTTTTCCCCTCTGCTCCTGCTCCAGCGGCACAATGTGATCCACCGGCAAGGAGGGATGTCAATAAGGCATCCAATAAGATAAGTCTTATAAAATATATAGATTTATGATAATTAAGACTGAGCTAGCATATGAGAGGTCCTACTCATTGTCCAAGCACGATTGTACCTAATACAAGTTTCTGTGTATTCATTTGGGTCCTAACTCGGGCGGGCGTCTGGTGTAAAGCTCACATGTGGCGGTGGGGCTCAGGTGGCTTTTGGCAGAAAGATTTATCGTAGCAGGTCAGACTAAAGGAGATGGACAGAATCTAACAAATGTCGGAACATGCACAGTGCATCTAAAATACATCAAGGCTGCATGTGTTACAAGTACTGTTTGGGCCTGAAGTTGTCTCTTATGCCTGGATCATATTCCTTCTGAAGTACTGTATAGAACTATAGCAAGTCTTTCTCTGTTCCACCAGCCAGCTCCCAAATAAACAATATGGAGATTTCTAATTAATTATGAAAGCTCGGCCTATAGCTTAGGCTTGTTTCTAACTAGCTCTTATAATTAAAGTCACCCATTTCTACTCATTTACATGCTGCCACCTGGCTCATGGCAGGCTATCTGATCTCCTACATGTCATGCTTCTTCCTTCCTCTGAGTCTGGCTGGTGACTCTGCCCTTCTTTTTCCTAGTGTCCTCTCTCTGCCCTGAAAATCTTGCCTAGCTATTGGCCATTTAACATTTTATTAAACCTATCACAGTGATATATTTTCACATAGTGTAAAGGAATACTCTAAAACATAGAAGTGTTAAGCTCTTAAGAGATCACTATCTAAAAACTGGCAAGGATGTTGATTAGATTTACAGGTATCTAATCTCTCATCCCTTTTCAAGGATAAAAATACTGATAGTTTCAAGATCTCCAAACAGTAAATCTCACAGGCCAGTTTGCTCAGTGCTCAGGGATGGGAACAAACACTGACCCCCACATGGGAACCATTACCCCGAAGAGAAATTTAGGGTCATCCCCAACCTTACATGCAATGTGGACAGGAACCAATGTAAAATGAGGTGGCTTCTCAAGCAGTAACCATTTTCTCCTTACCAGCAGACCTTCCAAGGGGAAACAAGCCAAATAATAATGAGAACACAGCAGCTTGGTTAAAGCTGCTTGACTAGATTTCTAGTCCTGGGCTTTTCTTCGTCTTGAAATTCTTGTCAGTTCCCTAGTACAGAGCCTACAATCTTCCCATGTGGCCCCACTTAAAATTGCTTTTTTGGATCACTACCACTTGACTCTGATGGACTCTCAAGGTGGCAGGTGCCAGAATTTGGTCCTGAGGAACCTAACAAATTCTGATAAGATGCAGACGTCGACATACTGTTATTTGCCCTCAACCACTGTCTTCACAAAAGATTACAAAGTCAATGGCTACAACAAACTACAGGCATTATCCAACTGTTACCCAATTCTCTCCTCTCAGTCTTTACTAACAAAGCAATACTTTCTGGAAAACAAAACCAAACAAACAAGGAGTAATCCCTCCCCCCTTTTAGAAGCACATTTGAAATAAAAGTAGGAGTGGATCTTAAAAGATCTTGGAGGAAGTCACTGGTAAAAAATAAATCAAAACAAAAAAACAGTAAAAATTATTTTTTAAACTTCAAAATCTGTTAATGGTTCATATATTTTTTGGGGTGTTAAATTGGGAAAATGCCCCTAAAAACTCTTTTTTAATTACTTTATAAAATTTATTCTTTAAGATGTATGTTTATTATTATTATTATTATTATTATTATTATTATTATTGTTATTATTACTTCTACTACTCCTGCTGCTGTTTTTAATCCCTTGGCCTCATGTGTGGTGGGCAAGCATTCTAACACTGGGCTTTACTGCCAGCTTTGCTGTACTGTTTTAGAAGACTACTAGTTTATTTAAATACCTCTTGCTAGAATTTTATTTCCATCAAACAGCATCAGTAGCAGGAAGATAGCTATATTTAAATGGAAAAATTCTGTGGAAAGGTTTTTTTAATCCTGTCACTAATATATTTTGATACATGTTGAGTTTGTCGCTATCATGGTATTCATATACCCTGAGGCTGTGGAAATGTGTGAAGTTCTCATTGTGGGTTGCCTATAAAAGGCATTCTGACATCCAAGCCTTTCTGCAGAATTCCGTAAATTCTGGTGGTATGCCCAAGCATCTGTTTTTACAACCACCCTTTGTGATTCCAACTGCAATGAAAGTTGAGGATCACTGCACTGGGACACGATTATCAGGACACTCCATTTCTATTTGAGTCACAATCCAGCCTGTCCTTAGCTTTTCTCTTCCCATAACTTTATTAAGAGATGACGATAAACATGACAAGTTCCTTGAAAACATGTACAACAGGAACACTGAAAGAGGGGAACATTTTGACAATGCCAAGATCCCTAGTTATCTCCACACATTGTGATGGGCTGATTGTGGCAAGGTGGCACTTCCTCATGTTAAATAACAAAGCACACATTAGGGCACAGGAAAGCAACCCCGACACAAAGGTGGAGCCATGCAGACGTGACTAAGTAGCAGTACACACTCAGATTTCTTGAGAAATCTGGTCAGCTTTAACCATCTGTTGCATCAAGGGTCAGATTTGGCTGCCAGAAAATAAACTTGGTCCAAGGCTATGTCAACAAATGCTTACTCTCTGGACAAGAGAGACCCTTTTCTTGCATGCTTCATTGGAGTATTTTAAGTATGGAGCCATGTTCTGAGCAGCGTACTTTGTGAACATAAACTTAGCATGATGCATGAGGAGAATTGGAACTGTCAGGTTAAATAAAAAGGAATTTTTCACTGGTAGGAAAAGTTCACCCTGGGAGAATGTGACAGATATTTCCAAAATATCCGAGGAAAGTCCATGTGGAAGTTAGGTTAGATGAAGTTTGAAGAATGCCAAAGTCAAAAGCAATGGATAGATGGAAGGAAACTTCAACAACGTTAGTTCAGTAAAGGGAACATGCACAGCCATACCTTGGAGTGCTCCCTGTTTGCAGGGGTATGTAAGTGATTGTCAATGTTGGATAAGGGGACAACCATATTTTAGGATTTAAATCACAAGGAAGTTTTTCCTCAGTGTACAATTTGATGAGTTTTGAACGTTAGTGTACTCAATACAGGTTTTGTTTTGTTAAGAAAAATAAGTAGGATCTTTTATGCTTTGCACTGCTAAATTGGAACTTGTGCAATCTGCCCACCAGCTCCAAGGAGGAAAGTGACTGATGTCCCTTGTAGCATAAGGAAGTCCCTAGGTGCTTTTCCAAAGGACAAAGGCATCACAGCCGATTGCTCTTTTCGGCATATAAACTGCCCCATTCTTATCGATTTTCCCTTGTTAACTGAAGGTATATCTTGTAGAAACTTTTGTTTTGGTGGGGGTGTCTTTCAGTATCCTTGGAGACCCTGGCTTATCCCTCCATCTGCTGGAAGTTTAGAACTTTCTGAAGATCACTAACCTAGCATCTCTCTCAATTGGCTGCCCTGTATTCTGGGATGTGCTGCATTCTTACTTCAAGCTACACAGAGAACAGCTGAGGTGGTGGTGGGCACCTCTTCTTACTTCATGGCTCCTAAGCTCTCTGCCATAATGATGACTTTCTTTTGCAACTTTTTTTTTTTTTTTTTTTAGAACTTTCAGGCTGATTTCAAACTTCGTGGACGCTCTAAGGACAAAGAACCCATGGAGTTAAGACTTGAACTCAAGGTGCTGCCAGCTCCCCCCCCCCCAAGAAAAAACAAACAAACAAACAAAAACTCCTATTCTTATCTTTTTAGCAGTTGAGCTCAGTCCTGAGGATAGAGCTCCAGTCCCCAGACTTAACTTTAGCCTCTGGCTGCCCTCTCCCTCCCAACAGAGTACAGAGAGAGAGAGAGAAGGGGAGAGAAAGGAAAAGCAAGGAGAGAATGGAGGTGGGGCTGGAGCAAAGCGTGGGGCTGGAGGGAGCGAGCTTCCGAGGGAAAAAGAGGGGAGGGCAGACGGGGCTCGGCACGCTCCCTCCCTCGGCCGCTTTCTCTCACATAAGCGCAGGCAGAGGGCGCATCAGTCATGCCCTGCCCCTGCGCCCGCCGCCGCCGCCACCACCGCTCGGCCCCGCGCGCGCAGGAGGCTCGAGCGCCCGGGAGCTCGCCGGCCTCGCCGCCGCCGGGCGTCCCGCCGCCCTCCTCCCGCCCCCGGCTCCGCCGTCGCCACCGCCACCGCCACCGCCTCTCCCGCGGCTCCTGCGGCCCGGCTCCTTTCACTTCGGGCGAGGGGAGGGAGGAGGGGGACGAGGGACTCGCGGGCTCCTCGGGACGAGCGGAACATCTCGGGGTGACTGGTCTTAAGCAACCAACCAGCCCCCCACCGCCCCCCTTCTTTGCAAAAACGCCAAAACAAAACCGCGATCGGCGACGGCGGCGGAGCCGGCCCCCGGCGCCCTCGCTTCACCTCGCGGGCCGCCACCGAGGGCAGCTCGGATGTCCGGTTTCCTGTGAGCCTCGTACCTGACACCCGGCGCCTCTCCCCGGCGCGGGCTGCCAGAGCCGAGGGCAAAAGTTGGGAGCTGCGGAGCCCCCGGGATCCGCTCGCTCAGGGGGTTCCCCCGAAGGAAACCGCGGGACTGGGACGAGAGGGGACCTCAGCCTCGCGCCCCAGCCTGCGCCTGCCAGCGGACCGGCCTCCCCGCTCCCGGTCCTTCCACCATGCACTTGCTGGGCTTCTTGGCTCTGGCGTGTTCCCTACTCGCCGCTGCGCTGATCCCGGGTCCCCACGAGGCGCCCGCCACCGCCACCGCCTTCGAGTCCGGACTGGGCTTCTCGGAAGCGGAGCCCGACGGGGGCGAGGTCAAGGTAGGTGCGCGGACCCGCCGGGCTGGGCTGTGGATCAGCTGCTCCCAGCCCTGGACTGTGGGTTTGGTTTTGCTGGGTGTACAGAGAACCTGTCGGCGAGAGTGTGTGCATAATTATTTATTTAACCTTTGGATCCAAAGTTAGAGATTGGTGCGCGCTTCCTTGGAGCAGAGTGGCCCTTCTTTTTCAGTGGAAAGCTGTTCCTAGAGAGGAAACCAACTGAGAGGAGGGAAGGGTACACAGAGGTGTCCCGGTCACACACAAGCAGATGGAGAATGTTACTTCTGAGTGGTCTCCTAATGCCAACAGGGGAGCTTGCACCCTGCCCTGGTGGCATGACTCCAGAGAGAATTTCATTGCTGTAGGGAAATGTTCTCTTTCTCTCTCCTTTCCCCCCCCTCTGGCTGGTTCTTTGGACTCCAAACAGCTTCTGGGGTGTGTGACTAGACACTTAGGTCTCTGCTCCTGGAATGTTTATAGCAGGAGCCCCAGGCTCTGGGAACTAGTTTGGAAAAAGTGGAAGTAAATTTAGTAACTGGGCTTGAAGGTTTTTAGATTTTAGGATTAAGTTGAACTTGCTCAAATCTAAGTTGTAACCGAGATTGGAATCTTTTAAATCATAGGCAAGAGAAACTTTTCGCCAACTTTATCAACTGCGTTTGTAGACCCTGGCAATGACATAGTAAAAATTGAAGAGTCAATGTGTTTGTTTAATTTTTTAAAGAGTAACTTTCCTAAGCATGCTAAGACACTTTTGAAGACATTTGATTCTCAAAAGAAGTTATCTTACCTTATTCTCACTGGAACCTTCTAAAGAATATTTATACATTTTAACGTTTTGGGCTCCTGAAAAAGTTTTGCATTTACGGCACTGTGAAGCCTCCCTGGCTGGAACCAGCCTGAAGTGGTTTATTGTAGCTGACTGCAAGTGAAAAAAGGCAAGGGGTGTCTTCCCTCAACTTTCAGTTGACTTTATTGGGGAACACATACTAAATGTGCAGAGAGCAAATCACCTTCCCTGGGTTTTGTCTGAGGTACACTTTAATAAGGGCAAGACTACTTTCTAAAGTATCAAACTACCTTTTGGTTTACATTTGGGAAAAAAAGTTATCAGAATTTGTAGGTCATTATGAGAATTGCAACTTCCAGCTTAACCATATTACTGTAACTAGAGTGATGAGAAAAACATTGTCCCCAAATGCCACAAGAGTAAAGCTATGCAACCAGTAACACTTGTAATTTGAGCCCTTCAGTTTTGCCAGTCCCTTTCACTTCCTGACTCTTCAAACACATGTAGGTATGACTTACTCTGACAACATCTCCACTGCCTGTGATAACTGGCTTTGATTTACAGTAGGAAAGTGTGAAGATTGAGTAAAAGGAGAAACATTTCCTGATAAGCCAATAGTTGATATAATAGTCAGTCATCACCGAGTCAGTCATGCATGACTGTACCAGAGCATAAGTGTGTGTGTGTGTGTGTGTGTGTGTGTGTGTGTGTGTGTGTGTGTGTGTGCATGTCAAGTGCTCAGGTGTGTGTTATAGGAAGGTGAACACTTGCAGGCAAATATCCCTCATTTTTAATTTTCAAAGCTACTGTCATTGGTATGTCATTACATTTCTCCTTTTCTCTGAAAATCTATGTATTTTGTTTGCAACTCTTTTTTTGTATTTAACCATCTCTTAAATTCTGTATGTTGAATGAGATCTGATATTTAGTATGTGATATGTTTTTGTTTTTTCATCCGTAGGAGGAAACTTTATTGTGTATCTTTGAGTTTCATGGGCAGCATACTTTTGCTGTGCTCAACTGTTCCCTAGAGGGTGAAGAGGCCCTTGGCAGCCTGTTTTACTGATGCCTTTCCTGAAACTTTTGTGTCCTTGCTGTGAAACTGGCACAGTGACCCAAACTGTGGTGTAAAGACTCCATGTCTCTCCCTAGTGGGCTTTCAAAGCACCTCAGTTAGCTTCAACCCAAGAAGAAACAAGTTGTAAGCTTCCTAAAACCCCAAGAAGGCATTTCACAAGATAAAAACAAGTTGTTCATTATACTCAGTATTAACTCATACAAAGTTTGTTAATAAATACCCATGTTGCTTTTTAAAAATTCACAAATATAGAAAAGCTGTTAAACTATGAAGCAAGCTCATCATCCAGTCCTCCTTGTGGCACCCAAGGCTACTCAAATAGTTGGAAGTGAATTTAGTAGGTTCCCTTTTCTTTTTTTTAAATGGTTGTGTGATTTAATGAAAAGTCCTAAAATATTTCCTGAAGGGTGTTAATCCAAACAGGCCAGTGTCAGGAAGCTAAAGCAGCTGGATATTGTGGGCATAAAAAGAAACATTCCAAACTTGTTATCACACTAATGGATATTGCTGAGTTCAGAAAATTATTGCTATAGCTAATAATTTGCAAGGTGAGTCTGGTAGACCATACTCTGGTGAGTTGGAACTGAAGAATTTAGTTATAAGAAAGACATTGGCTTATGACACAAAGAAGTAAGACTTACCTCATACAAACTATAGCTATCAAAATTTTTTCCTTTTATTGAAAATATATTCTTTTCTCACATAATATATCCTAATTCTAGTCCCCTGGCCAATTCCTTCCACTCTCTTTTTCTATCTCTCATTAAAAAATAAAAAGGCTTCTATGGGCTGATTATAAAATGAAATATAATAGATTAAACAAAAACGAACTCATCAGAGTTAGAAAAAATAACAGAAAGGGAAGAGCCCAAAGAAGGTCAAAAAGCAGATACAATTTAATAAAGGGGGCGGGGGGGCGGGGGCCGGGGGGCCGGGGAGACCTGACTTTATAAGACCAGGAGCCTCCAAGATGCCACTGATTTCATTTTCGTTAGCCATATTCTGCTGGGCATGCAGTATATTCCCTTAAATATAGTTTGTCTCTTCCTGGTTAGGATGGGGCCATGTGTCCACTTCTCCTTTCAGCTCTAAAATCCCATCTGGTGCAGACCCATACAGGCCCTGGCATGCTTCCTCAGTCTCTATGAGTTCATTTGTGTTTTGATCATGTTGATTTAGAGAACACCAAAGGGTCTTGGTGTCCTACATTCCCTCTGGCTCTTGCAATCTCTTTCTGCCTCTTCTGAAGTGTTCCCTGAGACTTGAGGGAAGGGATTTGATGGAGACTCCAATTCCAGCCAAGTGTTCCAGGCTTTCTCACTCTCTGAATAATGTGTGACTGTAGGTCTTTGTGTTTGTTCCCATCTGCTGCAGGAAGAAGATTCTCCAATGATAGCTGAGCAAGGCATTGCTCATGTTTGTCTTTCTGGGTAGCTATCAGACTTTTTAATTATAGTATTTTAATTTTTTCTTTGAGAATTTTATTATGGATACAATGTATTCTGCTGATGATATCCATCCTCCACTCTGCCCATCCAAATCTTTCCAGTGCCTCCCTCTCCAAAATTTCATGTTTTCTTAATTTGTTCTTGAAAAAAGGTATGCAAATATGTAGGTCTTTACATGTTATGGTTTGCAATAGAACACATTTTCTTTATCAACTTTTTAATAATTTGTGTACTTTGGTGTGTTTTAGTTTGTTATTTATTCTGTCACCTAAATCAATGGTAGTATTCTTCAAAGTGCCATATGTGTGCCTGCATAGAATTCCCTAGATGTCTTCATATGTGTTCCTGAATTGAAATTTCCTAGACATCTCTGTTTTCTCTTTTAACTTGACACCAAATGAATCTCTGGGCTTTGGTATGGAAGACGTATTTGAAATAATATCCCAAGTCATTTCTATTCTCAATAAAAGTATTACACAATATATATGGATGCCTTAAGTTCATTAGTTTTTATCATGGTCATCGTGTCATTGTTCAGTTTGTGAAATAATATGTCAGGCAGAAGTCATCATGAAAGACTTTGTTGCTGTTGTTTTCTTTAAGTAGTTTGCCATTGAGGTGAAAAAGACAACATAAATTGTAGTCTGTGATAAAATTGAAATTATGAAATTTTTATCTATTATGGAGTTTACCTATTATTATAAAATCTATTATTATGAAATTAACATTGTGTATGTTCTGAAGTTTGGGAGAGACTCTCTGTCTGCCTATTTGATCTGGGATCTTTGATCTCAGAGAGGAGCCTTGGCTGTAATTGGGATGTGAATTTTTAATAGATGAATTCATCAACACCAGAATTACACTTGCTTTCTAGGATAGCATAGGGACATGAGAAGGCAAATAGAAGAACAGTTTGGAGCTGGGGTGTTATATAGACAACAGTGAATTCCCCTAAGTACCAGTCTGGTTAGATAGCTGGAATTCTGCTGAGGTTCTTTTCACCACTCAGCCTATGGGGTTCCACTTAACACTGTGAGTCATGGGGGAAGAGTTAGCAAATGATACACAGACTATTGAAATCAATCATAAGATTGGATAAATGTCATACAGACTTTTACTTGGAGGCAATCTAATTAAGAAGTAAAAGAAATACATTAGATGGAGTGTCATGTACAGCCCCAGCTGGGCAGACACAGAGGGACATGAAGAAGGAGTCATCCCAGAAGATTGATAACTGTGAAAGTTGAAGGTGTAGAAGAAATCAGCCCTGGCCTTGGTAATTTAGTCATAAGAAAATAGTGTTTTCCATTTGTAGAATTAGGCTGTTTCATAGAAGAGGATGAGTAACAGTATAATTCCACAGATCACTTAGGATACTAGTAGGAATAAGACATATTTGGAAAAGCAAAATAAACCTCAAAGTAAGCCCTTATGTCAGTGGTTCTCAACCTTCCTAATGCTGTGTCCCCTTAATAGAGTTCCTATTGTTGAGATGACCCTCAATTATAAAATTGTTTCCTTTTTATTTCATAACTGTAATTTTGCTAATGTTTGTCAAGATATCTGCTGTGCAGCCCCCCAAAGGCAGCACAATCCACAGGTTGAGAAGCTTGGCTTTAAAGGGAAGAGACTGTCTTGGGCCAGGACTTGAGGCATGCAATAAACTTGGGACAGTTGTTACTGCAATCTCTATGAAAAATTAAAAATATGGTATATTAGCCAGTATTCAGTAATTTTATTTAAGTAAAAGAGACAGGAAATATAGCGGTAATGTGTCTTCATTTATTTGGAGCCTTGTCTGTGTTTCTGTGTTCTCCTATCTATACTTTTTAGTAGGAAGCTCCCCCACTTCTGAAACACCAGAATTCTAAGACTAGAAATAAGACACTCTTAAACTCTCCTTACTCCATCCCACATCAATTTCTGTTAAAGGCTTAGAGTTTGACTTTCCAGAAGTGTCCTCTGAGGGAAGGATTGGACTTCTGTCACCTTTTCTGAATCAGCTGCTCTTTAAGGACAGACATACAGTCGTACAGCTTTTTTTTTTTTTTTTTTTTTTTTTTGTAAAGTATAATCCCCTGTTTTGCTCATTTTTCTCTCAGGTTTTTGCCATTAGTCTGTATGATGCTGTGTTTACTGCTCTGAATGTGGTGGGACCTGGGAAAATGGGGCCAATAAACGAGATAGACTAAAGTCTCATGCAATAGCCAACTTTATTCAGAGCATCAGACAATTTATACTCCGAGGCTTAAGAGTAGTCACATGAGTGAAGTGGACAATCACAAGGGCAAGCTGCACATGGCAGGCAAGCCACTCAGGGCAAAAAGATGTTCTCCATGCAAGCATATAAACAAATGCAATAGCCGCTTATAATGAGTAATCTGAAATAAACTCACTCCTATCCACTACACCTGGAAGGAGCAGGGAAACACATTCCAAGAAAAATTCTATGTTTTTGAGGAAACTGAGATCACAAGACTCTTGTCTTGTTTTCTCACAATCACTCAGCAGTCTCCTCATATCATATGACTCCATTCTTGGACTATGTTCCCACAATGTTTGATACGTAGGGATTTGTATACAAAAGGTCCAATTCACTTTCTTTGGCTTTCACTTCTTTGTATTTCTTCTCAAATATGATTTCCTGGTCGATATCCATTTTTTAAAATATCACACCATAAGAACTGACTCAGGAAACTTAGTTACTGACAGCATTGTCACTTCATTAGGTCTATAGTCTTTTTTTTCTGTCCTACACTGATTTGGGAAGGCTTGGAATAGTAGATTTCGAGGCTATAGCTCTTGAGAGGGAGATATAGTTGCCTTGCATGCAACCTGGATGCTTGGCTCTGCTGTAAATGTATTTTTGAGGTCATGGGGGCTGGCATGTGGGGAATGCCTGATTCTTTCAGTTCGAGCACTGCTTTTGCACTAGCTGCTCCAGATTTACACTGTCCTCTAGATATCAGCTATTCCTTCAACACTGAGAGCAAGAGTGATTAATAATGGTCCTCACCCCTAGGATGTTTGTGTATCCTTTGATTTGCTCTAGTCTGGTGATCTTATGTCATCTTGTTATCTACTTCATCTCCGTAGATGGTTGCCATGTTATATTCAGGATGATAAACATAAGACAGAAACCAGGAATAACAACAGTCTTTCTTTTGCCTTGGTGGTGATGGTAATGTTGTGTATATGCGTGCATGTGGGTGTGCAGGTGTATTTGCTTATGTGTGCCCATACATGGAGGCCAGAGGTCCGCCTTAGTCTCCTTTTGACTCAGTCTGTACTGTTTTTGAAATGGCATTTCTCACTGAATTCAGAGCTCATCATTTGGCAAGGGTCCCTATCTCATAGTCCGGACCTCTCTCTTCTGGGTTCCAAGTGAATTCTGCTGTGCCTGGCTTATGTGGGTATCTGGTTCAACATCAGATCTTTAAGCCTTCATGCACAACAGGCCATTTACTGACAACCATCTCCACTCTCAAGAATAGTCTTTTGTTGTTTTTTTTTTTTCTTTTTTGGAAAAAAGTGAACCTTTGTAACATTTATCTTAGAGTAATTGTTTCACAAACCCAGATGGTCTTTATTTTTTTAAATGTATGAGTGCCCTGTCAGAAAGCATGCCTACAGACCCATTATAGATGGTTATGAGCCACCATGTGGTTGCTGGGAATTGAACTCAGAACTTCTGGATGAGCAGCCAGTGCTCATAACCTCTGAGGCATCTCTCCAGCCCCAAGACTCATGCTCTTATCTCCTTTCAGAATCCACTCACTGCTTCAGTGTGCAAGAAGGCAGAGGAAAACATATTATAGCCATTAGAGCCAACTAGTTGCATTTACTTATGAAAGATCAGGAATGTTCTTCTGGCCTTTGCCATTTGCCACTCCTTTGACTAAGACTAGACCATAGATGGCCAATATCGCTCTGCCTGTCTACCTTTGTGCCTGTCTGTATGCTTGCCTGTCTGTCTGTCTGGATCAGAGTTTCATGTAGCCTAGTTTGTTCTGGAACTCTGCATTCTGGGATGATGATGAATTTTCTTTTACCCTGAGCAATGACACTACAGGCTTTTGCCATAATGCCTGGTGCATAAAATCCTGGCTTACAGAAATATTTAAAGAACTACTGTTTAGCTAGTCCCCTTGCAAGAATTTCTAATACATTTTCTAAATGTATAATGTGATTTTCTACAAAAATAAAAACGCTTTTCATGTATGACAAGCCTTCACAAATCAGAGCTTCAGAAAGAACAAATGATGGTTGACAAGAGGCTCATCACTTCTCCAGCCTCTGGACGTGTGTTTTGCCATCTTTCAAAGATTTCGTTACTACTGGAGGATATACGTTCTTGGTATTAGCTGAGCTGACCTTTTGCTACATAGGTGCGGGTTCATATTTATGTAAATAGGGAGACAAGGTATCATTGATTTTTCAAGTTAGAAAAACGTTGGATGCAGCAAAGAACTTTGAATAACAAGGGATGCTAATGAGTTTGATTTACATTTCTGTTCTAAAGTATTACTACTACAACAACTTAAGGCTTGTAATTGTTTCCTCTGCAATGTAAATATTCAGTTCCTATTGCATGTTCAGTATTTGTTTCAGAGTTTATAGTTTATGAAAACAGAGACTGTGGTGAATTAGTTGGTTTCATTGAACATTCACGGCAAAAATGTCTTAAAATGGTTTTTTGTATGATGAATTATCACTCTTTTATATGAACACTGCCATGGTAGTTTCAAAATATGGGGTTTGCGTCATCTACAGGTTCTCAGTAGACTTTGTTTGGGGTATTTATTTTAGCTTATATCTTTATTTCCAAATGACCTTCTTTTCCTTTCACATAAAGTATAAGATCTTAAGTGATGAAGGCTGGATCCTAGCTTGCTTTTTCCTCTGCCTGCAGAACCTTCCTACCTGGCTTTGAACTTCTAAGAACACTGCCTAGATGTCATTAGTGTTCTCAGCTTGTTGCAGTCACATGACAACCAGCAGCAGAACTGCTTGAGCAGAGATTTAAGCCATGGAGAGGGGTATGGGCTCTGAATCCTTATCCTGCCTATCTACATTCACAACCTGCCGGTGCCTCATACTCCCTGAAGGCCAGCACAGGTTAGCTTCTTTACAAGTAAAGTGAAGAGAACAACAAAGTGTCACACTATATCATTGAGGCTTCAAGAGTATGTAGATAAGGAATGGATAGAGGAATGGATTAACTCTCTTCCTGTCAGTGCCCTCTCCCCTAGATCCACTCCTCCAGTTCCCTTCAGAAAAGAGCAGACCTCCCAGGGATATCAACTAAACCTGGTATATCAAGTTACAATATTAGGCATATCCTCTCATATTTCGGCTGGACAAGACTACCCAGTACCAAGAAATCGGTCCCAAAAGCAGACCAAAGAGTCAGAGACAGCCCCTTTTCCTACTGTTAGGAGTCCCACAAGAACACCAAGCTACACAACTATGACATAAATTCAGTGGACCTAGGTCAGACCATGACCCTGTCTTAAGGACAAAACAAATCTACTCAACACTCTTTAACAGAATGTGCTAATTAAAAATATACTGATATGGTACTTTAATGTGTGAACATCTAAAATCTCAACAATATTATTATGTATTTTGACAAATGTGTAAATCTAAAATTAATTCTGAACGTACTGCCTAAAATATTAAAATGCATTGTCACTGAAGAAACTATAAAAACCCAGTGAAAGTTACATGCAACAGCTAAACTTCTGTGGATTTGCTAGGGAAAATGAGTTTTCATTGCTCCTTTGGGATTGTCTTCCTGAATGGCAGCTGGTGTGGTACATGATGTACCTTGCTTGTTGTCCATTAGATGAGTCATGGAATGGACGCTCTTAGAGGAGTCTGGTTTACCTGGGTGCTTTAAATGTACTCAATCTACCATAGTTGCTTTCATTTGGTCGTTCTATTAGGTCATCAGTCACTACTATGAACTGCATGATTACCATGTATCCAATACTGTGTGTTGCTGGGCACTGAGGAACAGGAGTGGTCAGGAAAAACAAATTAAAAACAAAGGACATCAATTTGTTATCCAATATGAAATGATCAGCCAAGAAAATATATACATACAAGCAACTGATTGAGTAGGTCATATTTATTTATTTACAAATACATAGTATATGTACGCATACATGCGTATGTAACAACAATTAAAGAAAAAGAGGCTATAAAAATAAGGAGAACATACAATTTTAAGGTCTAAATATCATCTTGAACCTTGTCATTTTCTTAGGGATCCTACCTAGTACCTGTGTTCATTGGAGTATTTTAGGACTTTTTTATTTTGTATTTTTTTATTTTTATTTTTATATATTTGAATTACAAACAAGATTGAATTACATGATGATCCCAGTTCCCTTCTGCCTCCCTTCCTCCTCTACCATCTCCCAAACTAAAATCCTACCTGTCATATGTCCTTTCTTCTAATCTAACCTGACTCAAAGTTTCTGCTTCCTCATGACCTCTGCATCCTTCCTTTTCTTCCATTCTCACTCTCATAGCTTCCTCCCCCCTCTTCCCATGTTTTCAATTTTCTAAGGGGATGGTGACCCTTTCCCCTTCTCCAGGGGACAAAGTTTGTCTCTTTTAGGATCCTCCTTGTTTACTAGTATCTCTGGGAGTGTGGATTATAGGATGGTAATCCCTTACTCTATGTCTTTGTTTGTCTTTTGTGATTGGGTTACCTCGCTCAGAATGGTTTCTTCGAGTTCCATCCATTTTCCTGCAAATTTCAAGATTACTTTGTTTTTTTCTGCTGAGTAGTACTCCATTGTGTAAAGGGTTTTTAATCAGATATCAATCATACTTCTAAAGAGAACACAGTAGCCACTCAGCATATAAATGAATACACGCATAGTTCTAAACAGACATAGAAACTACTCAGCATATGAATGAATACACACAAATATAATACATATACATACATATGTCTACATACAAACATTAACATTTTAATTTGAATCTTAACTTAAAGATTAGAATTTCATCTAAGCACACAAATAAGCACTTTTGTGGACATTTCACAGCATTCGGATTTAAAGTTTTACATAAATTAATTTCTTGTAGTAACTTTTCATTTATATATTATTTTTCCTTCCTTAAATATTGCGGTACTTTTTTTTGTTTTTTTCGAGAGAGGGTTTCTCTTTGTAGCTTTGGAGCCTATCCTGGCACTTGCTCTGGAGATCAGGCTAGCCTCGATCTCACAGAGATCTGTCTGCCTCTGCCTCCCGAGTGCTGGGATTAAATGCATCCACCACCAAAGCCTGTCTCTGTACTTTTATTTATGTTTACTTTGCTGTTTTGGTCAATTCATGATTAAAAAATAACATTGTTTATTTAATATTATTTTACATGAAGGGAAAATTTTCATGAAATCAGAAATATTTTTGAGTCTAGTTTGCTAAAATACTAGAAGAGGTAAAAAATAAAACGAAGTAAAACAGAGCAAAAGTGTGTCTGTGTATGTGCCACGCAGAGTCAAATAGCACATCTCCCTCATAGGAATTGACTAGGCATACCCAAACCTACTTACCTGCTTCCTCAAAAAAGTAGTGGGAAATGTGTACAACCTTTTCAGAAATAGCAAACATAATTACCTTACTTAAAAAGATGTGTTGATAGCAGTCTGATATGTAGCATTTCACAAAGATAATGGCTCCTTTTCTCATTTCTCTCTGTACATGTCAGTTAGGACCATCCCCATCTCATGTCCCCCTCTGATCAAAAAAGAGTAGATACATTTGGCAAATTAAATCAGAATGGAATCTTAAATAAAATTCTTGATTTTCTTTTAACTCCAGTGGCCACACAGCTGCCTTGTGTCCTGTAATTGAATTCCTATAATCTGTAAAATGCATTGCTATTTCCGCTCACTCAAAAGTTTCTTGGAAGTAGCCAGTTAATATCAAGGACCAGATGTGGGTCTGTTTGAAACCACCATGATTTACTCTACTACAATATCATTGCCTAAATGGAATATCTTTAATTCCTTTTCTTTATTTGTGTCTGCTGTGTGCATGCAGTTACTTTATTCTTTTTAATGCCCTCTTCCAAGTTTCTGTTTTGAAAATGGAACACTTACTTAGATTCATGTTTGCTTATGGGTCGTGACATTAATGACATACTAGGAAAACAAACTAATCCTTTTGTCTTGGAGCCAAATTTTAGTTTTGAGAGGATAGTGATTCATTGTTTGTTCTCTTTGAGTCTCCTGACTTTCTTTTATTTTTTTTTGTGTTTATGCATGCCAAATTACAATTTGGGGCCAAAACTATTAGTAAGTTATGACAATCACACTGAAAACCAGAGTGTCTGAGGCTGCTTTGGATACACACATTAAACCGATAACGAATTCATAGGTTTTAATGTAAGGTTTTTCCCTCTCAACATTGCTAGTAATGACACCTGATGTGGTGGAGAGTAATTCTAATTTAGGACAATACAACTTTGTGATGTGTGTCCTTGAGTAGAACATCACAATGTTACTGACTCATGTTGAAATGTGACAATAAACTAGTAACAGGAAATTTAAGATCAGTATGACTGCTTACTTCCATAGTCATTTGCCTGTTCAAGTTCCCAGATTCTTTACTTTTGCAAACTCCATTACCAAGGCAACTTATGAAAGAAAACATTTAATTTTCTGATTTGTCCTTTTCCTTAATGTGTTTTTGAAATTTATTTTAATTTCTGTCTATATATGTATTGCATGTGTGTGCTTGCTTTCCACAGAGGCACAGAGGCACAGAGGCCAAAGGACTGGAACTGGGGTTTCAGACAGTTGGGAGCTACCATGTGGACCTTCTGGAGCAGCAGCCAGTGCTTGAACTGCTGAGCCACTTCTACTTTTTTTCTCTACTTTTTACAAATAGCAATAAAAATTCATTGCAACTCAGTCAAGTTATTGAAGCTTCCAAACAATGCTACATACAAGGGATCTGCATTTGTCACAGCTAGACCATCTGCATATCCAGTCATATTGTCCTCTCTTCTTTGTTTTGATGAAAATACACTATATTTGTGACTGTAATTATGAATAAAATAAAGCCTTCTTTAAAAGTTACCATTCAGTATTAGTTAAAGTAAACCAAGGAACAAGATTTAAGCACACAGTGTCTGTGAAGTAGAGACTCTTCCTATACCCAAGAGAAGCCTTGTATTTCTGTCAATCAGTTTATAACATCTGTTAGTGGATTTAGCATGTAGTCATTGCAGTTTCTGTTCTAGTGTTTAAATATTAAAATCCAGAGGAAGCCGTTTGCTATGATTCAAGGAAGCAAAGTATTTTACGTATTAAAGAGTCTTAAGAGTTGAAACTATTCCCATCTGGACATGTGAAAAAAATAAGCATCAAAGTAAGAAATACTAGAATAACATTAACAAGGCTATCCATAACCTAAAACATTGATAAGGAACATACACTTTAGTAAATTTAAGTATTAAGACCAAGATGAAATTTTACTCTTGAAATAGGTGAGTTGTTCTTTCTGACATAAAACACTTGAAAGTAAACAAACCTAAAGCTTATGTAATGCATTTTACAATTTTCCCAAAATTCTTGAACTATGACATCATCATAGAAAACTGTTCTTGAGCTCAGGTCTAGCCTGGGGGTGGTGCACAGTCACAGGGTGATGAATCTTCTCTTTTCTTCCTGGTTCTCATTCCCTTTTGCTTCAGCTTTCTGTTTAGGTTCCTCTGAGAATCTTTGGTAACACCTTTGAAATATTTTAGGACATGGCTGAATTGGTTATTGTTTTTTCTCCTCACAGATTTGATAATTTGTTGTGTATTATGCCATAGCTCTTTCAGCTCTGATTCAATTTGTGCAATTCAAAGAAATAATTGGAACTTTTCCATAGCTGCAACCTAATTAATGGAGGTCATGGAACACAGGATAACTTGTAGCTAGTACTGCCATAGGTTAGTTATAATTGATAAAATGGAGTAGGAGTTTATCCCCCATCTTTTTTTATTTGTTTGTTTTATAGAGACAGGATTTCTCTGTGTAGCTTTGGAGCCTGCCCTGGAACTTGCTCTGTAGGCCAGGCTGGCCTCAAACTTACAAAGATCTGCCTCCTGAATGCTGGGATTAAATGCAAGCACCACTACAGCTCAGCCTCCCCTTTTTAAAAATCACTTTTCTAATCCACTACCAGAGGCTCCCTGGAGTGCAGAGGCCTCCTCATTGATATCCATGTTCAGGCTTCTGGATCAGTCTTGTACTGGCCTCCCAGACAGCATCTGGGGTGGATGTGCTCTCCCTTGTTCAGACCAACTGTTCCTGTGGGTTTCTCCAACCTGGTACAGACCCCTTCGCTCTTCATTCCTCCCTCTCTCCAACTAAATTCCAGATTTCAGCTCAGTTTATATCTGTGGATGTCTGTCTCTGCTTCCATCAGCCACTGGATGAGGGCTCTATGATGGCATAAAGAGTAGTCATCACTGCAGAGCTCCTGTTGAGGGCCCTACCCTGCCTGAGAAGTGGTGGGTGAATGGGGTGGGGGGTAGGATGGCAGTGGGGGAGTAGGGAGGGGAGGGAGAGGGAGAAGGGACTTACATGTGAAACAAGCTTGTTCCCTAACTTGAACTAATAAAGAAAAAAATCACTTTTCTGCTAAAGGAACTATTTTTCTTCTTATTTCCTTATTTTCTTCTCTGCAAAACAGAAACTGTTTTTACAATTTCAAATTGTAGTTCTGTATGTCAAAAGAAAGTTTTTACATTTATGTGGACCAATACTTTCGTAATTACTACATAAGACCCTGACCAAGGATTGCATTTCTAAATTTACACTATGGTAACCTGAATGTACTAACCCTTGAAGTTAGAATAATTTGTATCTTTGTAATTCAACTTTTATACTTGGCTGATGGATACTTTAAAAATGTTATATTTCTGTTCTATGCATGCTTTAAGATGACTTAATAGTGGCTTTCAAATAAATAAAGGTTGTATGTATTGGTAAGGCCATACTCTTTGTTCATTCTAAATGTTTTAACGTTCCTAAAGTGAACTTTCCTCAATGAGGAGTGAGGACTCCACTTATCTTTGCATATAAGGCTAAATGTTTAGATTATGAGGGATTAGAGTGATTTAGCAAATTAGTGGTTGTAGATTCTCCCCCAATACCCATGACTTCACTAGCACTGAGTAATTAGGTAGGTTTCCAGTACCAGGTATGGTTTCCCTCTTGCTGAGCTGAACTTAAGTCCAATTAGGGAGTTGTTGGTTACTACTGAGGTGTGCATTTCACTACTACTGCACCATTAGGATTATTGTGCCATGCTGGTCATTAACGTTATGACTCAGGTGTCATCACTGGGTAGGATTGTTGGTTGCCTCCCTCCTTTGAAAGACTGCATGATCAAGAAATCTCTTTGCAACAGATGGAGACTGCTATACACAACCACAACAAATCAAGATGAACAGTTGTGGAGTGCAGCCCCAATAGAAACATGTACAAAACATCCCACACTAAGATACAAGGGATATTGAGGAAAAAGGGATAGAAAGTTTGCAAGAGCTAGGAGATCATTGAATTTGTTTTGAAACTGTGTCTACTAGTAATGCCAGAAGCTACACACTTAAAGTATCACCAACATGACTACTCCAAAATGAGCTGAACAAAGACTTGCCACACCAGTAGACTTGCCAAAGTAGACAGGGACAAGCCCACAGGGCTTCAAGTGTATACAAAGAACTACTGGCAACTAATGAATGCTGAGAGTGGAGAAATAAACTTCCCCAGGAAAGAGCCCACCAAATTGGCTACTCAATACCAAATGGTCGGTCCTGAAAACATACATAAATAACATAAACTGATTAAGAAGCTTATATTTAGGAATACTGATTAAGAAGCTTATATTTAGGAATATATATGTATACACATCTATCATGCAATAAGAATTGATGAAAAAGAAGACTATGTATTTGAAAGGGAGCTAGGATGGATATTTGGGTGGGTTTGGAGTATGGAAAGGGAATGAAGAAATGTAATTATATTATGATCTAAAAATTTTTTTAAAAAGTTGTAAAAGAAGTGTTTGTAGCCTAATGATGAACCTCTGTTAGCTCTGATTGTTTAGAAAATTAGACAGGATAAAGAAATAGTTGGGGGGAATTCTTGAAGGTTTTAGAGAGAAAAAATGGATGAGAAGTCTGGAAACTTACAAGGAACAATGTTGAAGAAAATATTTTTCTAAGTTTCCTCAGATCAATGAATAATTAACACACCTGAACTATTCAGAGCTCCTGACAGATGACAGGCCTTGGGAACCCTGGATATGTCATCACAGTCATCAGATGGGACCTTAGGAAAGAATGTTCACTGAAATGTAAAACAGCTGGGCATACAGTTTATGACTCACAAGCTTGCGACATCTGTCAACAACGGTTTGCAGATGTCACCTAACTGTTCTAACTGCAGTTCTGAAACTCAAAGGAATGTCTAGAGGTGATAACAAAAACACAATTGGGTGATTTTTGGAGTCCTTTTCTTCCAAAGTGCTCTGTCCAACATACTTCTGAGTGTTATAAACTGTTCTTCCCTGATTGTTTCAGGCTAACATTGTTTTTGTAGAAAAAAATTAAACATTAAATGAAGTATTATATACGTTAATATAACTTTTCTGATAGTTTACTTAAGACTTGCTGCATTCCTTTCGATTAAATTGTTTTCCTAGTCATAAACTGGAGCTGTAGAGTATAGGCCAGGCAGCCATACATCTAAAATGATTCAGGATTTGAGTCTTGATCAGCCTTCTCCCTCCAACTTATTTTTTCACTTTTGGGCTAAGAATTTGTTCATTTTAACTCCAGGACATATGTCTAAAATCACTTCTGCCAGATCTTATTGGGTTGTTTGCTAGACTTCCTTGGAGTTGGCAGCATTTGTGCAGCATATTTCCTATGTCAAGGCAGTTTGACTGTATCCTTTATTTAAATCAGATCAGTTGCTCCATAGCTTGTCCTGGTCTGAAGCAGGAGCAATTGATTTTTTTTTTTGTTTTTTTTAACATTTTGTAGGTTAAAAAAGCTAGAAGAAATATGGAGACAAAAATTGAAACCAAACTAACAAAATATGTCAGAAATCAACATTTAAAAGGTAGGTATAGATAGATTCAGTAAAAATTAATGCAAAGTGGATGAGTCTTAAACATAAATGCAAAGGGCAAAAACTACAGTTCCTGAAAGGAAGAGATCAGGGTAACTTTAGGTTTACCAGTGGTATTTTAGTTATAATATGAAAGATATAACCCATGAAAGAAAAAATAGCAAACTGTATTTCATTATAATTTTAAATGTTTTATCTCTAAACAGAATAGAAATGAAGTAAATATGTCACAAGCTTGACCTGTGACCTCCACACACACACAAACATGCTTGTGTGTATATGCCTACACATAAGTTTACCCCACTCAGATTAATTATGCACACACTGGAAGAAAATATTTGTCAAAAATAAACACGATGGAGTGTTAACTAAGAAATATGGAAAAGCAACTCAACAATAGATGTCAGAAGTTCAATAAGCCAATTAAAGCAATATATAGAAAATGTCCTAATGCCTGTCATAATATGATTACACAAAGCCAGAGATTAAACATACATTAAATGGGGGAAATTATAGGGTAACACCTCTAAAAAACACAGATGCATATTGTCAATTAAATACTAGTAGAGTTCTACCACAAATAAGACCATATACCTTATTATTTCTCCAATTTCAGAGCAATTGATTTTTAAGGTATCTTTACTTGGCATCTACAGGATACAAATCAAGTCACATATAGGAAGCAATGTTAATTAAAACTTGTTCTGGTGTATCCCTTCAAAACATAATCTAGATCAATGAATGACATTTTTACTGAGAATATGTAGGGAAATCTATCTTATTTTCTTAAAAAAATTCAAGACAGCACTTTTTTTATGTATCCTTGGTTTTCCTGGAACTTGTTCTATAGACCAGGCTGGTCTCAAACTCAGATCTTCCAGCCTCTGCCTCTACCTCCCGAGCACTGGGATTAAAGGTGTGTGCTTGCATGTCTGGCAAAATCTATCACTTTATTCTGATTCTCAATGGTTTTGATTGACGTTTTAGTTTCATGTTCTTTTATTTTACATGCTGTCTATACTTTGAATATGGACTAACAGTTGATGAGTGTTTTTTTTTTTTTCTTCTCCCATTTGGTGTGTAGGCTACATCACACATTCCTTTCTATATTACTTAAAAAACTAATGTATAAAATTAAAATTTAAAACTACCTCTGAGTTTCATAAGTTAAAAGATCAACCAGAATGTTTATTTTGTATTCATTCTATTGAAATCATTTTCTGTGATGTTAATTAAGTGGTCTTAGAGTGTACATTATTCAAGAAGTACATAATATGTGTGGGATAAATCTACTTTATAAGATGTATCACTGATGATTATGGTTTCTACTTTTTCTCCCCTAGAAATTTGCAGAGGACATTGTAAGTTTCACAAGCATAATTTTTTTCCATTTTTATTTTTTTACTATTTTGATTTCATTTTAAATTCCAACCACAGTTCTCCCTCCCACCCCTTCTCCCTCCTCTCTTGCCTCCTCCCAACCCTCCTCACCTCCCCCCAGCCCACCCCTAATCTACCCCTTTCCATGGGTCAGGGCTCCCATAAGGAGTCAATGTATTCTGGCACAATACATTGAGGAAAGGTTCAATCCTTCTCCCATGCTTTACTGCTGAGCATGGCATTCCACCGTGGGGAATGGGCTCCAACATGCTAGCTCATGTACCTGCATGGTCCTGTTGCCACTGAGCATGGCATCCCACCCCAAGGAATGAGCTCCAACAAGAATATTAAATTGCCATTTATTTTTATTTGAAATGAAGTTGTCTTTATAAGTATATGTCTGGGTTTCTGAAGATTAGCATTTCACATGAATATTTATTGAGCATAATGCCATCCTAATGGGTCATCTGGAATCACAGCATCCTTGCTGCTTTTCTTTCATCAAGTGCTACAATTATCATGTTCTTCCTTGTCTGTCTACAACTTTACAATTTGCTTCTAGTTTTTTCTTTGTTCTTCTTTCCCAAGCTTCCTGTTCTTTGACACTAAACAAAACTTTTAATTGTTACAGTAAAATAGTTGTATTTCAGTCTTAAGTGATTTTACCAAATATTTTGAGATTTTTCAGTTAAATTGAGATCTGGGTGTACTCACAAAAGCTGCATTTCAGTCATTGAAGAAAATTGGAGTTTATTTCTCTACAATAACCAAACAACCTCTGTGGGTGGCTAAGATACAGTACAGCACAGATGAACTCTCCATCATATATTGTCAATGTTCTGTACTTCAGTCTCTCTCTCAATTGTTCATTCTAGCATGAGTGTGTTTTCTTTACTGTGTTTCCCCTTTTATGGCTGCAGAGACTTTTATAACATTATAGCTTCTGTAACATTATAGCTGATTGAAAGGAAGGATGGATGCAGCAATGTGTGGTGGGTGGGTGTGGGGGTAGGACTTCAAAAAAGACAAACATTTCTCAAAAATCACTTTTGATCAAAACAGTCTTTTTGTCATCTTTAACTTCAATGCAGGCTGAGAAGAAAAGGATGGGTGATTTCAAACATGTTAACACTTTCCTTGTAAGGAAGAAATGGAGAATAGAGTTTAATAGCAAACTGGTAGTATCTGTTGCATTTTGTTGCTGATTCCTAGATATTTTCCCTTTTTGTGGCTTACAGTCTTGAAGCATTGTTTTTAGAATAACTTACAAGGTTAATGTTTCTGAAACACTAAGGTTTGAATAAGATTAACATTACTATCCATGTCCAAAAGATTCAACACCTAATTTGCAGAGAGCATTTTTAAATGAAATATTCATACAGATGAGGATTTGAACACACCAATTTGATTTGAGCATGAAAAATAGATGCGCAATAGAGAAAGGAAAATCTTGGGAAGGCTGTTGCTCTCAAAAAGTACTAAAATAATGTAGGTTCAGCCAAATGAAATCAAATCAGGTTATTACATTGTTTTCTGTAACATAAATAACATCCCATGTTCCTTCAGTTTCCTATATTCTGTGTATGAAGATGAAAGCAGAAAATTTTCCAATGCTAATTCTCCCTGAAGCTTTCCTTCCATTAATTATTGTATGGTCCAAGGCCTGCCATTCTTCAGCCAGAATTCTCTGTTTTTACATGTGTTTGTATGAAAGTGGGGACAACTGATGTTAGATTACATACAAATGCTATGTGATTATAGCAAAAAAAGCCAAATAATCAAACTGGGTGAATGATTACATTTTTGATACTACTGTGACACCCCAGGTACACATGCAATGCAGTCTCTTCAGGGAGGCAAATAATGGTTTGTTTTTCTCAAGTGGATTCCTGTGTTGTTGGTTCAGATGTGGGACTCTGGAACTCTTCATGTGTGTTCAGGAGTATGTATGTGTGTCTCTCTTGACCTCTATGATTTACCCACTAACAAAGTATATTAAGAAAACCAGAAGCTTAAAAATGTATTTAGTTCATTTGTGATGTTAACGGAAAATTGGAACATATTTCTTTATTTCCTTATTCTATTTCTTTAAAAGAGACTTACTTATTTTTATGTGTATAAATGTTTTTGTTCACTTTCATGTATGTATGTATACCACATGTCTGCCTGGTACCATAGAGGTCAGAAGGTGGCATCAGATCCTCTGGAACTGGAGTTACAGACAGTTGTTAGCCACCATGTGGGTGCTGAGAACTGAACCCAGAGCCTCTTCAGGAACAAATGTTCTTAACTATTGAGCCATCATCTCTCCAGCTCTCATTATTCTACTTCTTAATCATACATATGTAAAACCCATTTTCACCAAATAAACCATCTATCAATTGTAATGGGACTCGGACATGGAAAAGCACTTAAACAAGAGCAGAAAACATCTATTCCTTCAAGAACATTTGAATTTTGAACATTTTCCCATTTAATTTCTTTACTAGGACTTGACTAGTTTACATTATTTGAATTTTCATCTACAATTGGATTATGTGCCCTTAATGTTTTGATCTGAAGTTTGAAATATGACTGTCAAATGGGCTGATGGTGTCCACATTAGAATTTACATTTAACATTGATTCCTGTTTTGAACGATGTCTAAGTAATTGCTGTAAGAGAGGCAATGCTTGCATAGTTAATCGGTTATTTTAATTTTCATGTGGTATGAAATGACAGGATGTTGTATGATTCTCATGAGACCTTGTGAAGTCCAGTGAGAATGGCCACTCTGTGGACATAAAGGTGCTCATCACATGCTAAAAAATCATGAACTTCACTGTTCACCAGCCACGGTGCAGTTCCACATGTCTATTAAACTCTAAACTGTAATCTTTAAAAACCACTGACCAGTGTGCTGCTTTCTAAAATAGTTAAGTTATTCTTTTTTGAGACAGGGCCCCAAAAGTAGATAATATCACAGTTGAAACATGCCATGTGCTATTTTTATAACCTGTCTGGGATGTCTACCTTGTGGCTTTATTTTGCTCTGCTGTCTCAGGGCAATAATCTTTGTGGTCACTGGAAATACAAGGTCACATTGTGAAAGTGACTTCATAGGTTTTCAAACAAACCTGCTAAATATATTTTAAAAAATCATCCTGGTGACTAATATCTTAAACTGTTTCCATAATAGCAGTTTCAGTACTATTAGAATTTTCTGGTTTTCATCCTAAATGACTTTCCAAATTTGAAAAGAAAGTCTCTAAATAGCCAAATATAATTGTCAGATATATTGTAAAATACTATTTAATAACAAAATGTTTTTTATTAAAAAACATATATCCCTAGTTTTAAGTAATAATACTTACAGATGCCACTCAGTTGCTTCAGAGGGAAGTGACTCTGGTTGTTGCTGGTGTAGCTTTTCTAAATACGTTAAGGTTATTGGAATAAAAGGGATAGAAGCCAACTAACAACCAAGAGACTGAACATTTTCTCTAGTTTAATTTTCATAATTGCTGTTTTATAGTTCTATATAATTGCCTGATATTTTGAAAATTGCCCAAAGACTTATTTCTAGTGAATAAAGATTCTTCCCAAGCATTATAACAATATGCTTTATCGAATTGATTTACTATAGGTTACTAGGTGCATATTTTTTTTGTTAAATACAGGGACCTAGATTTGACTCCCAGATAATTCATGTTTATTATCTTTAATAATTATATTTCAACTACTAATAGAGAGCATAGGGTAGTTGAAATCACATGGACTTTGGAATCAGACCTAGGATTTTTTATGTATTTTTGCCCACTAAGTCTAGCTTCCTTGACTATAAACTCAAGAAACAATGCATCTTTTTGTTGAAAAGATAAACAATATATGCCTTTCTCATTGTTGTCACAAAGTATGTGTTGGAAAAATGTAGGGCAAGAAAGCCCTACTTTTAGCTCATGGTTTAATAGAGGCTCCATGTTTCTGACCCTTGGTTAAGAAGAGCATTCTGCTAGTGAGTGGGGACATGTGGCAGATCCTATTATGCTCACTTCATGGCAAACAGGAAGCAGGGACAATGAGGGACAGAAAATCTTGGATCAAGATATCCCAAGAACATTCCTTCAGTGACCAACTGCCTCCATGTAGGGACCACCTCCTAAAGTTTGCAAAACCCCCCAAAATAGTTCTACCAGCTGTGCCATTTTACTTAAACTCTTGCTCCTTACCACATAGCAAGGAAGTCCATTTAAAGCAGCCTTTCATGTTTGTGGTCAGTTCCAATAAAGCACTGGCTCATTCTCCAGTGCCTGCCAAAATTGTTAAGTCCTTAAGTATGAGTTACACACCTGTCATGGCCCACTGGAGAAACTGAAGCTCATCCAAGCACCCATTTATTAATGCTATCTGTGTTTGTTAACTGCACACTTAGGAGATATAGGTTTAAAAAAATCTTGATGTTGGGACAATTTTCTAGAAGTGGCAACTATCAAGCCCTAGGTATCCTTTTGTCTATGACTCCCCAGCACTGAGGTTGGGTGCATATACCACCATGCTACATCTTTATCTGGGTACTGGTTTTTGAACTCAGGTCCTCACACTTGTGTGTCAAGCACTTCACTGGCATAGTCATCTACCTATCCCCTTCAAATTATTGATATGGAAATATCTGTATTACATATCCACTTTATTCATTTTTTGATTAGTTTATTTAAACCTCTACTCACTGTCAGTGACTTATCTTGTTCTCACTTTATAAATTTTTCTGAGTTCTCCATCTTTGTTTCACTCTACCTTCTTAACTTTAGAATATAATCAATTTCTTATTTGAGGTTGACACTCTAACATGTTTAGCACTTTCAGAACCAAGTTAGTGGACTCCCCACTTCTTGATCAAATTTGCTCTACACACAGCTTTCTCCACCTCTTTCAACTGCAGCAAATTATGTTGTTTAAGTGGAAGTCCACACAGTTTTCTTTTATTTAATTTTTATCATATGTTCAAATCATCAGGCAATCTAGTCCTCTTAGCTCAGACTTGAAGATAGTTCTAAGATCTTGCCACTTTCTCCCAAGTACTAGAATCTCCAGATCTGAGCTTCAAGGTTTGGTTCAGTGTCTAAAGGGATCTATACTTACTCTTTCTAGAGAATATTCATCTCAAAACAGGTACAATGATCATTTTAGAATATAAATCATATTGTATTTCTATTCTGTTCTCTGTGAGACCATAAGATGGCTCCCTGCTTAAACCAAGATTTTAAGGAATGATGGCAATGAAGTTTAGAGCCAGTGTCGTAATTTTAATACTATTTTTCTCTTTCTTATTTCCTTTGATTTTTTGTTTTGCTTAAAAAACTGTGTTTGCCCAGTGTCATGAAGAAAGCTTTCTAGAAGCCTGATTATTTTTACTCTCACATTAATATTTATAGGCCTCCTGTTTGTGCAGGGGAAGGGGAAGGGATTGAGATTAGTTTTTTCATTTGCATATTTGGTTGCATCAGCATCTTCTCTCCCCACTATTCGAAGTGTCACTCTTGTCATAATGAACCTCCTTGTAGCTTGCATTTGGGCTGTGTTTTTTATTGTACCAATTACAACTTGAACCAAGATGTGCTTTCCTTAAATTCACTAATTTATTATTTAATCTTTAATGTATTACCAAGATAAATCCAGTTGTTGTTTAACATGAACTTGAATGCACGCTCTTATTGGTTAAACACTTCAGATAACCTTCCTTTGCATCTGTGAAGCTCATAGCAGTCCTTGAATCAAAAAGCCTAATGAGTTTTCTTATTTGAAAGTTGTAGACAGCTATTCCTTAAATATGCCTGTCTGGCAGTCTCACTTTTCTGTCTAATCTTGATGTGGGGGTTTGAATAAAAAATAGGCCCTAAAGGCCTACGGTGGATGGCACTATTAGGAGGTGTGGCCTTGTTAGAGGAAGTATGACACTGTGGGCAGGATTGAGGTCTCAGCTGCTCAAGCCTGACCGGTGTGACACTGTCACTTCCTGCTGCTTGTAAATCCAGATGTAGAACTCTCAGCTCCCTGTTCAGCATCATTTCTGCCTTCATGATGCCTTGCTCCTCACCATGATAATAGACTAAACCTCTGAAATTTTAAGCCCACCCTAATTAAATGCTTTCTTTTATAAGAGTTGCCATGGCCATGGTGTCTATTCACTACAATAGATCACTGAATGAAACAGTATAGCCTATGATAGCTAAGGTGAAAATAGGTCACTTCAGTTCCATCACAACATGCCACAGAGTGTATTCTGGAGCTCTTGCTAGTTCTGCCTGGTTTGTTGATTTTGAGTTGTCATTTAGTAGATACACTTAGAGACAAAAGTTTAAGGTACTGTGAATTCTTTATGGTTTTGAAAGTCCAGTTTGGGTATTCTCAACACTCTGGCACAGATGAAAATATATTTAAAATTGTCAAAAAGATTTTTGCTTGACTTCATTCCATCTAATCCTACATACATGTACTTAGACACACTTTTCCCCCTTATTTTTCAGTTCAAATAATAACCATTTTCATGTTCTTTATTTTGATTCATATTAGTATCAAGCAAGCTTACTCTCTCATCATATGTACTCTCCATGCCTCCGAGAATACCTCTTATCTGACTGTTGGTAACATCTCAAACACCGAAAATTTTCATTCTAGTCCTATATAAATGCTGCAAGTCTCATTTACTAAATAAACTAATTACTATTTATATTAATAGTATTTAATTTCTTGTAGTTTTGATGAAGTACAAAGTAGAAGAAACTAAGGGAAGAATGACTCATTTAAGCTCATGGTCCACTATGGTAAGGAAGCCATTGGAGCTAAATGACGTCTTTGGAACAAGTGCTTCATAAGTACATGAACTAATGGATTAAATCCAAGAATTTCTATACAGATGATTTCTCATTTCTTCTAATTATCTAATAAATAAAGGCTATTTATTCTCACAACACTACACTCTACTACAATGTATAGCTTTGAGATTTTGCTGCAGGAAATAGATAAGTTTCATGTGTAATTATAACTGTTTTTATTCAGCCGTGAATTTTAGACTTTTTCACTAGCTTTCTTCCTTAAGGTAGATAACTGGGTTCATTTCTTAGCATAAGTCCTATTCCTTTCAATAGGAAATTCTCTAGAGGCATTTAAATGTAATTCAATGATAGTTGATATATAGATGAGTCATTGCAACTCTGGTTTGTGGGAGTTGGGGAGTGGGAGGGTGGATAGGTGGGGGTGCAGGGTGGGTGGGTGTTTGTGTGCAGGTGTGTGTGTGTGTGTGTGTGTGTGTGTGTGTGTGTGTGTGTCCATCCAGTTATCCATACCTTTGGAAGCCAAAAGCCAAAGGTTAATATTGGGTATCTTCTTCAAATTGCTGTCCACATTTTCTCCTTAGACTGGATATCTGAATGGATAGATTGGATAGACTGACTGGCCAGTGAGCCTCAGGGTTCATGCTGTCTCTGCATTTTCTGCACTGTGATTACAGGCAAGTGCTGTGTCCAGCTTTTCATGCAGGTGCTGGGGATCTGAATTCAAGTGGTTTTGTTTGGGCCCAAGTGCTTCACTGACAGAGCCATTGCCCAGCCCCTTAGCTGTGTTATTATTGGGCTTGTTCAAGGTGAGATGAGATCTGGAGTCTATAAAGAGCTGAACAAGTATTAATTGAAGAAGAATGATTAGAGAAAGCTTGGTTAGCTTCTAAGAATGATCATTGATAGTGGCCATGGAGAAAAGTGCTTGAACCTGAGAATTCCGAGAGAAAAATATTTGACAGCACAGATAGCAAAGGTCTAGTATTTGAATACTACACAGGCTAAGAAGTGGCCATTACAGAAAGAGTTCAGTCTTTGCATATAAGTTTTAAAGTATAGTTAGTAACAAATAGATTTGGAAAAGAAATGTATTTCCCAGGAACAAATTACCCAGCCAAGGAAAGCACCAAGTCCAAAATGATGTTGAGTTGGGAGTTTACTGACAAATGCACTTTCTATGCTTCACGACATGGATCAAGATGGATAATCACATTTAATTTAGTTTTTGTCAGCATGGACGTTTTCTAGTGCCAGCTGCTAAGACTGAAAGTGTGCATGCTCTGGTGCTCAGGACTGTCTGCTCTGATTGATGCTTGATACTTGTTCATCTAAATACAATTTTAATGCTACAAAGTATGTTAAAAATCTATTGTTCATTTGGTCCAGCAGCAAGGCAATAAGGTGCACCAGAATTCAGGATGATTAGAGTAAAAGCTATAAAGAAAATGAGAGACAGTTAACAGATTTGTTTGTTAAAATGAGCCTTCAGCTATGTAATCATGTGTTATTAGTTTCTATCCATTAATGACACACTTGTGCATTCTCTACATTCCGTGTGAGTGAATGTTTTTGTCTAGAATGTTGAAACAAACAAACAAGAATATCTTATTGAATTGATGTTTACCAAAGAGAATGTTGAGATTTAGTCTACATCATTTCAGGGTATGAAACACAGGAAAATTTCAATGAGATTTTGCATTCGCCAATATGGAAAAAAAGGATAAGTAGAGACACTATTTTCCTAAAAGATGTTGACTCTATAAACTTCCAGACTGTAAGTTGTCCTAACAAAGAATATAATGGTGCCAAATCATTAGGTTAGTGATAGTTCCATGATATTTAAAGAGCCCTGCTGCTATCAAAAATAGGAATAAATACATGGTAAGGAAATGTGAAAACTTTAAACTTGAGGAAGCTATGAAGAAAGGCAGCAGAAAATAAATTCAGAATAAGAAAGAGATCATTTAAAAGTTGATCGAAAGATGAGAAATAATGGGGAATGTTACTAATGAATATGTACTATATGTGTTTGTGTATATTGAGGGAAACATTTTGCATTCATTAACCTCTCTAAGGCATACTTTAGAATTTACATTAGAATTCAGATGCTTATGGTTGAACCAATGTTTTTTCATTGGAGTGTATACACTGCTTTTGAGTGTATACAATTGTATACAAATTGTGCCTATTTGTCATAGTTGTTAACAGATCAATGTTGGTTTTAATTGAGTGCCTTGTGGAATAAATATTATCTGTAGTCATATAACCATAGATCCTGGGATCTCACATTTCTAACTTTCATAGTCATTATTACCTATTCAGCTCACATTTAACATGCATTGCATTGAGGGCTAGTATAATACATGTGACTTCTTGTGGATTTTTGTTTGTTTGTTTGTTTTGTTTTTGGAAGACGTGGTTTCCCTGTGCAGCCCTAGCTGTTCTGGAATTTTCTCTGTAGACCATGCTGGCTGAAGACTCAGAGATCCGCCTAGGCATGTGCCATCACCACCCAGCTGGCTTTTAATAGATTTAACATTAACAACCTCGTTAGATGAATCTAGATTATGGATATCCTCATGGAGAAAAAAAAGCATGTGAAGAAATAATTGTTTTATTCATTAGCTTATTTTGCTGCCCATCAACATACAGTCACCCTGTTTTCTCAGTTAACTTGACTGTATTTTAATTATCTTTCTGTTCACAACGGTTACCATTTCATTTACTGGGTGATTTCTATGTGCCAGACGTGGAGGATATGTGTGTAATTAAAATGAACTTAGGAAAATCTTTGATTTTTTTCATTTAATGTTATTACTTTAAACCTTGGGGTGATCTATCAGGAAATCAGCTTTTGTCTTTCTGTAAAATGTATCTTAAATTCATGTATTCCATGCATTTCAGCTGTCTATGGTCCTAGACTGGACTGGTATTATGCCCTGCCCTGATGTCATGGTTGCAGAAAAAAACTAACTGGTCATTTTTTCCCCTTCCTTCCTTTGTATCTTCAAGTCTAATCTGTCCACAGAAAACAGAATGTTTCTCTAATTATGAAGTAACAACATCCCTAGATATACGCTACCATGGAGGATATTGCAGCGCATCCTGCTTTGACCACTAAGAACTTCTGTGACTTTTACTCCCACCATGCTGCCACATACACCATTTTCAGAAGATTGCAATTTTTCTTTCTGTCTCTTTTGTAATTGCATTCTTTTCTGAGAGCTTGGAATGTTCTTCTGTAGATGAGCATTGCTGGATCTGCTTTTTGTTGATGTTCTAGCTTCAATGCCAATTCCTGGCCGGAAGAGGGGGAAGGGTATACTTTCTTGTTCTCTGTTTTCAGAACCATTTTGATTATTTCTTTATTTGCATATTTTCTAATCGACTCTCTCTCTCTCTCTCTCTCTCCCTCTCTCTCTCTCTCTCTCTCGGATCTTATTTATAGTTGTATGTAGCTGACTGCTCACATTTGAGAATGGAATCTATTTTCCCCTTCCCTTTTTTTAAATCACTTTCTTTTTTTTTTTTTTTTTGAGACAGGGTCTTTCTGTATAATTGAGCTTGATCTGAAGCTTGTTGAGTAACCTCTGCTTTCCACTTTCAACCCTCCTGAATTTGCTGGGATTACTGGCACATGCCACTCACAGATTAAAGTCATTGATGACACACACAAATCTCTATAAACATTTAGTTTTTGTTATTCAATAGCAAACTTTTATACGATCTTGGGATACTATTATAAACATGTCATTATTATGATTTAATAGATTTTAAAAGTCAGGAATTTGTCTAGGGTTATATGGTGTCATGTCACAGTCAGAATTTGATCTCAGAACTGTTAAACCCTGAGGGATGATTATCTTAGGTGATAATCTTGGAAGGGGCTAGTATGGTTCTCAGAGGATGTCTAAGTTTCCATAGGAACAGGCTGCACTAGAATATAGTGAAGCTGGTTCCTCACTCTTCTTCCTATTTCACCATTTGAACTCTTTGCCATGTAGACACCGCCTGCCACATTTGGTGTCTTACTGAGAAGGCCTTCAAAAGACACCCCTTGGTGTAGTTTCTAATCTTTGACTTTTAACCTTCAAAACTATGTGTTAAATAAATATCTGCTCTTTGTAGATTAGTCACAGTCAAGTAGATTTCAGCATCATCAAAAATGGACTAAGACAATATGAGTTTCTGAATAACATACTTGCCAGCATGTTCAAGGCCTTAGGTATACTGAGCTCCACAAAAGAGCCATTTTTTCTCTTTAGAGCCAATGATAGACATGGTGGCACATGCCAGCAACCTCATCAATGGGGAGGCAGAAGGAAAAGAGAGTCCACAGACCAAGACAGGGCCTGGGTTCAATAGACTATCTCAAAACAAAACAAACAAGTAAAGACAAATGGGAGAAAATCTGACCACATAGGCATGTATTACCATTCAGAGATTGCATAGCATATCAATCAGTCATGGAGCTATCTATAAATATTTGTGATTAACTTAGTTTAATTCTTTTCCTAGAAGTAAATTTTGAGACATATTTGAAGGAAGAGTTTCCTGGGGGAGGGATTCAAGGGTAGCTGGTAAGGAAATGACAAATTGGAACAGAATAGGAGAGGATTGCCACTAAGGGAACCTGAAACTTAATTCTGTGGGGGACCTCTGGAAGACGGTGTAGAACATGTGCCCAGGTGATCCCAACTGACAGCGATGGGACTGAAGTATGTAAGTTTACTCACCAGTTCTTGCTAGTTCATTGCATGAACAGTCAGGGGCTCTTTTAGGGGCTTTAACACCCAAAATGTCCATCCTACCTTAAGTGGTTATTATGAGTTTTGGCAGTAAGAGAGACACTTAAGCAACAAAATGCAGATGCTGATGATGGAAGTTAGAGTAGAATTGGCTGAAATTAACAGGACATGAACATATTATGGAAGGCAGCTTCTTAATTTTTAATTACTCATTTGTGTGATAATCTGTATGGATTAGGAACAGCAGATGAAGGTAGTTAAGTGCAAATCGTCAAATATATGAGGTACTTAAATTCAACAGTAGCAATAGACTATAGACATGATTCTAAGTAAACTGGTTTCTATGTGAATGTATACATTGATATAAACAATAAGGCAATCTATATTAGGAATTGTATGGTTGTATGTGCACTATAGAAAGTTCTACACACACACACACACACACACACACACACACACACACACACACACACACACACACACGTTGTTGCTATGTAACCTAAGCTGTTGTGGTACTCATAATCTTCCAGGTTACCAAGTGCTTATGTTATAGGCATGCACCCCACACTTAGTTAAAGTCATAACACTCCTCTTCAGGATGTATCAGTAAGACATTAAACCTTTCTATATTTCTCTAACTTATTTACCCTTGTCACACAATGACAGATTTCATTTGCTTGTTTTGAGATGGGGTCTCTCTCCATAGCCTGGCTGTCATGTAAGTCACCATGTAGACCAACATGACTTGAACTCACAGAGATCTCCAGTGCTGGGATTAAAGGTGTGCACCACCATACCTGGCTTACTTAGAGATTTCTGATAATTCAAACCTAAATTATTTAGTATTATACTAAATGATGACCCGTGAAGATGAGCATGTCCTATGAATGAGATAATGAATGAATTCCTACATGACAATACTTCTGTGCATTAGCAGATATTGCTAAGCAGAGATTCTTGAGATGAGAAGACTGTGATCTGTGTCATAGGTGCGTAATGGAATGCAATGAGTACCTTATGGAATTTTCACGTTCTTTTGTCCTGGAGCAAGAATATGGATATATGGATAGTGGTAAGGAGAGACATGCTATTAGGAAAGAAAGCATTCCCAAGAAAGGAAATGGGTCAGAACTGGGCGAAAGATCAGAAGCTCAGTGGCTCAAGTAGAGAGGGTTGTAATATTTTATGGGTCATTTGCTTAGTGCTGGCTTTTCTCTCACATGTCCCATGCATGTTGGCTTGGTCAGGGAGGTTTCTTGACTTTATAGTTGGCTAATGTCTTCTTTTATCTGCTAATTTTGACCTAACCCTCTACCCTCTTCTCCTGTTACCTCTGGGTGGGCCCAGTGTAATAATGTTGGGTCCTTCTAAGTGCAATACAGAAGGTAGGGAGTCTGTTTCAGAGAGATGCAATGGAGCAGACTCCTCTGATCATAGCTGGCCCAGAAGGCAGCAAGGCCATGAGCCAAGTGGTGTGGACAGTTTCTTGATATTGGAAAGGCAAGATTTGATCCATCTGTAGACCCTCAGTAAAGGCCCCATTGACATCTTGGCTGCAAAAGAATCATTTTTAATTTCTTACCTCTACTTTGTAACATAATTCATCTGTGTTATTTTAAACAACTCTCCTTGTGTAATTTATTCTAGCAACAACAGGAAACTATTATTTTTCCTAATCAAACACAGAGATATAAAGTCTTCTCTCCTCAAGTGGAAACAGTATAAAGAATTGTAGTCCCTAAGCTATATGAAGGGATTTGAAATGTAAGTAAGCAACCGTGGATTAGAATTCCTTCCAGTTACTCTCCATTAGATCTGAGATAGTTTTAAATTTTTCTTAGTTTTAAGTTCATCATCAGGAATATGATGACAGCAACTTTTCTTTTCGAAGTTTGTTGTATTCATTTGCATAGTTCATATTAAAATACGTTGCAGATGCCAAAGCAGTGCATGCAATCTTGTTTGTCTCTCAGACAATGAGAGTTGTGGAAGTCATCCCCATAATCAAATGTTCAAAAGATAGAAAATAAGCTATATAATTCTAATCTGAGTATTTGTAAATCAGACTACCTGCATGTATTAACAGCATATAAGCCATCAATATTTATGTGGGAGTGAATACAGTGATGTCACATGCAGAACCATTTTTCACTTTGGAAGAATTAGAAGACTGAATTCTAGCTTTGCTTTAAAATGTTGGTAAAAGTGTGCTGTGTGTTTTCTTCTCTTTGCATCTATCTTAAGGTAAGCAAAGTTTCCTTTGATCTACAGAAAAGAACCAGTGATCTCTGATGAAAGGGTCACCCTAGATTGCAGTGACCAAAAGACTTGCCTGCTGACAACTTTGCAGCAGTCTTCCAGCCTGCCACAGAGTCATGGCTGAGGAATCCACACAGCTAATGAATTCCATAAGGTGTTTCTCTCTTCTTAAGCCCCAGGCATGCAGCATCGCTGCTCATTGTTTTATAGCACAGACTCTAGCTCATTCTTGACACCCACTGCCATTTCCTGTCCCTTCCCAAAGTCAGCCCCAAACAGAACAACAGTACACAGCTTGCTATTTAATTTCCAACAGCATAGCCAGCATTCAGCCGGTAGGAATACCACTGTTATAACCCAGTGGGGTCAGGCTAGAAGTATCAGAAACAGGGATGGAAATAGCAAAGCATGTTCTTCTTAAGGATCTCAGTTCATTGCTTGCAGTTCTCACAATCTGTCTTGGACCAATTTCCATGAGTGTATTTTCATCAGTAAGCTATAAGTAAGCACAAATGAACAAAGAGTGTGCCTTACATTGTACCATTGTCCTCAAAATAATATCAGGACATGGACATTGTTATTATTTTACAAACAAGAAAACATTTCTAACAGTGACCAGCCGTGCAAGCAAATGGCATGGCTGATGGATTTGGAAGTTAAGTCTCGGTGGCATCCTTCTTTTTTCTTTCAGTCCTGCGGGCAAATGATGCTTCCGAGTAAAGTGTGAAAAGAACCCTTGCTATGCAGAGAAAATAGCATATTTGTGTCTTAAGTTTGACATTTTTATTAGATGAAGGGTTCATTTTATTTTTTATTTTTAATAAGTACTTTATTTCATATACAAAAATACAACACAATTGATTTTAGGATTTTTTTACCCCCCCCTTAGGATGTTTTTCCTAATAATATAGTGGTAGTTGGGATTTTATGAAAATTAGAGGAAGGGTTTTATTGGAGGTTTATTTCTAGTATTGAGAATAATGAAGTAACCATGACAAGGAAAGTAGAGGTCAAGATTTAAACATAATTGAATATGGAATTTTAGTCATATTGCTAATGTTTGGGTAGTTATTTTATATTTTGCCTATTTTGTAGACACATATATATGAGGTGTGATATTTATCCACCTGTTTGTTTATCTTTTGTGACATACCCAAATGTAGAATAGGTCAAAATCTTCATGGTCAATGAAATTCCTTACACCTTGCTTTATGTCTCTCTCTCTCTCTCTCTCTCTCTCTCTCTCTCTCTCTCTCTCTCTGTGTGTGTGTGTGTGTGTGTGTGTGTGTGTGTATACCACTATATACATATATATCACATATATATATGATAACAAGGCTTATACATTTGGGCATGAATTCATATACATACATACACACCATACACACACATACACACTTAAAAATAATTGTGTATTCATACACCCAGACTTCAAGGATATTCAGAACAATCTTCTTCGTGTGTGTGTGTGTGTGTGTGTGTGTGTGTGTGTGTGTGTGTGTGTGTGTGTGCGTGTGTGCATGTTAAAGAAAAACACATGGGAGGTAAAATTGCAGACTTCTGAAGAGCTCTGTATGGATCTCTTTTCCCTGCTTCACCATGGCCAGGATTCCAGATTCAGAGCTTTCACTCAAAGGAAGTGTTTGTAGTTTTACCACATATGTTTGGATCCTTCATGTTTCTGGATTTTCTCATATCATACATACAGTCTTCAATATGGTGTGTGTGTGTGTGTGTATGTGTGTGTGTGTTGGGGGGATGGTTGGTGATTTACTTTAGAAAACAAACACTATTGATATCAATAATTTTTCTGAATATATAGAAATCACTTGTAAAATCCATGATTGAATGTTCTCTGGTAGACAGATATTCAGGTTGAGTCAAAATTTTACCTATTCAATTATTGCTATAGTGAACATTTTTGTGTTTCCATATGAAACAGAATGTTTGTTTTTAAGGAGTTCTTTAATCAATTTACCTACTAATAATTGTAAAACATCTGTTAAAATTCGCTTTTTTTTCTTCTTTTGTGTGTGTTTTTTTGAGGCAGGGTTTCTCTTTTAACAGTCTTGGCTGTTCTGGAACTCTCTCAGTAGACCACGGTGGCCTTGAACTCATAGAGATTCACCTGCCTCCATCTCCTAAGTGCTGGTATTAAAGGTGTGCACCACAATGAGAAGTATATATATATATATATTCCTTTTCTATTTTGAAACAATAATATTAGGTTGGTTTCTGAAATGATTTCTTATTATAGAGTGTAGCCATGGCTACAATATTGTGCATTATACATTATGTACTAAATTTTTTGATGGTATTAATGGTGTTACAATAACTTCCTAAGTAGTTATTTTATATAGTTTATTTATATTAATTTTTGTATTTCAAAGTGAATGTAATTTTGTCTTATGTGTCATTCTTTATATTGCCATTTAGTTTAGAACAAACCTTGAATAACTTTGTCTTCAATGTATGATAAAGTTATTTTATTATAATTACTGATGTGCTAGAGTGTCATATAAACTTTAATATGTACCTCCTTTATCATCATGGCTTTTAATAGGAATTAGTTAATTTGATTAATATTTTTTTCTGTACTTTGGTTTATTTTCTCTTCTGGAAAATGTATTTATTTCACATCTCATTTTTTTTTCAGAACAGAAAGTTCAAATTTAGAACTTAAGAACACATAGTTTTGGGGTTGGTGAGATGGGTTTGTAGGTAAAATGCTTGCTGTCCAAGCTTGGAGACAGGAGTGAGTTCAAATCCCCTGTCTCCATGCAAATAATGGGTATAGTGCATGGTCTGTAACCCTAGCATTTAGGCTTGGGGGAAGATAGGGCCTGGTAGATCTCTAGAGCTTATGGGTCAGACAGTCTACCCAATCAGTGAGATCTGGTTCAGCGAGAAACAACCTCATCTCAAAATGTGAAGTGGAGAACAAATGCCAAAGAATGGAGTGTTAACCTCTGGCCTCCTCATGTACATACATGCATAATCATGTATCCCCTCATGCACATGCATGCATACGATCATTTCAATATATGCATACATCTCTCTCTCTCTCTCTCTCTCTCTCTCTCTCACACACACACACACACACACACACACACCTGGTGTTTTTAATCTCTCAGTAACTATACATTGTTTGATGATCTATTGCAATTTTCCATAAGTTCTGAGAAAAAATTTTTGAATAGGAGTTCTTATACGCACATTAAATGACCCTGTACATATCTTAAATGGCTTTGCCAATTTCAGTTTATTTAGTACATTACTTTTTATTTATGTTGCAGTTTTTTTTTTAAAAAAATATCAGTCTAGACTAGACAGATGACTCAGCAGTTAAGAGAATTTACAGAAGACCAAAGTTACTTCCAGGACTGACACTGAACAACTCACAACTGCCTACAATCCTACTTCCAGGATTGGATGAGCTTTCCTGGCCTCTATAGACATTTGCATACATGGCTTACACGAATCCACATATCCATACAAAATACAAATATAAATCTTAAATATTAGTCTAATTTCAAGATTTATCAAAGCAAATAATTATTGCAAAGCCCAAACTGCTTCCTTCTAAAATCTGTTTAATGAAACATACCTTGATTATTACGTATATGACAAACTTAAGGCATCTAATCTTCACTTTGGACACTGGGTTTGCAATCACAGTCTTTACGTTTTTGAATGAAGATTGACTGTGGTGTTTCTTTAAAAATGGCATATTCATTTTTAGCTCATTTACTTCTGCCTTTATTATGCTGTTCTTAATTATTCAAAAAACACTGATATCAGCAAATAATTCTAATTAATTCATTTTCTATACACAGCCCTACTGAATAAGAACATTCTCAGCTCGTAACTTCAGCATCTATCTTGATTTGCCTATAAGTGCATCTCATTTCCCCATGCTTCTGTTTCCAATGTTTATATAAACACATTGCTAGCCCTTATGCATGATGTAACAGGATATGATCCCATGATACATTTCCATGATGTCAAAGCTTTTTTTTTTTTTTTTTTTTTTTGGTTTTTCGAGACAGGGTTTCTCTGTGTAGCTTTGGAGCCTATCCTGGCACTCACTCTTGGGACCAGGCTGGCCTCGAACTCACAGAGATTCACCTACCTCTGCCTCCCGAGTACTGGGATTAAAGGCATGCGCCACCAACGCCCAGTAATGTCAAAGCTTTGAATTATGTAAATGGAAACATGAAGCAGAACCCCACAACTTGCTCAATGTGCACTCTCACGTGGCATTATGCATAGTCAAGTGAGGCTTTTTATCTCCCTATCTGCATTTTTGTAAAGTGCATATCTCTGTGGTATCTAGGCACTCAAGCAGTAAGTTAGTTTCTGCATCTGGTTAATAAACTCAGCAAACAAGAGTTTCTTCAGCATCTGGTGTCTGCTTTCCTTTTGTGAGTTTCCATGATTATCTAATGCATGGTGACCTTTGATAATTTCTGTGATTGCTTAGAATTTCAATGGTGGTTCATCTGACTTCTCTTATACTGGGAATTTTAATCTGACAACCAGCTTCCTCATGGTTATTTACCTTACCCTGGAATTCATAGGATTAACCACCCAAATGTTATTCAGTATCTGGGTTTTACATATATCCCATAATTAACTGGTACAATGTTCCAAAATATAATGGACTCAAACAAGATGATATGAGGATTATGAAGAGGAGGGTTACATTTTAGAAATATATTTGGTAAGGATTATTTTTTCTCATGTATGTTACAGTACAGGAAGATAATAAAAATGACGTAAAATCTGTTTTGGGAGGCTCCTGGTGTTCTAGACCTCAGCACATTACTCCATTTTTTTCCTCTTTGTGCCTTCCTCAGCCACCTCTTTCCCACTCACCCCCTACCTCCTTTGATTCTCACATCCTGGTATTAATGTAGCTTGTGTTTCTCTTAGTAAATGGAGAGTTTCCCAAAAGACAGACATTAATAACCTGGTATGGATTAATTTTCCTTCCTCTTGACAGAGTATAGGCAGAGAATGGGTAGCACATCAAAAACACTCAGAAGATATTTTTGTACACTCTGCTTGTCACATTTAAATGGTGAAAAAAAACCAAGACACTAATAAATAGAAATTCACCTGCCAGATACCTTTCTTACCATCTCTCACAAGTTACTTATCTTCTGTTATGTTGATCTCACCCCTCTACATTACATTCCCAGAAACTCCCAGATTAGAAAGTACTGCACCACAGGAAAACATTTCTTATGTTGAACCAAAGTTCTGTCTTTGTACACTGGCTCTGATAGTATAAACTGAGTAATTGAAAATGTGTCTTCTGCAGGTCAACACAATAAATGCATGCAAGATGTTACATCTTTTGTTTATATTTTACATGCTGCATGTGTATTTACAGTGCCATTAACAACACATTAGGCAGCCTGACTTGTAGCTGTTGTCCTCTTGTCTTAAATACAGCAATTGCAACTGAATGCCATACTGTGTTAGTCAAGGGCCTAGGTCATACCCAAGCGGGTCATGGCACAGCTTGAGCAGGACCTCATATGTTATGGCTTGTGATGAATCTGTAAGTCTTTCCACTCTATTTCTTGTGTTTGGTAAACAAGGTCATTTATGTTGTGCACACATTTATTGAGAATATAATTATCATGAATGTCCCTGGAATTAGATCTAACATCTTCCTAGGCTGGCAGCAGAGCTCACAAATAGCCCCATAGTTCTTGGCAGATTTGGGTAGAGTGCACTTCATGAAGAATGTTGTAGAGACTCTTGTCACATGGAATGCTTGCCCACCAAATTACAAGGACATAAGTCAGAGTTAAAAGAGAGGGACCTGGATTTATATATTTTAAACAACATGTATTTGGGCGTGTGTTCACTTTCAACAAAGGCTTTGGAGTGACTGTTATAATGAAAGTGGTAGTAGTGGTTATGCAGGCAAGTAGTTGGGCAATTGGGTGAGTCATAACAGAAAAGATAAAATGTCTTCAGTCCTAAGGAAACAGTGACATTCAGATATCAATAAGGATAAGTGACTAGTTTATGACTCAGGGCCTTCTGTCATTGTTTTAGTCTGCAATTTGTTTCATCAGGTTGGTGGTGGAAGTTTGTCAGAAACTGTCCACTCAGATGTTATCCAGGGGCGCACTACAACTCCAGATAAAAGGGAATTCTGGAATTGTACAAATAATGTAAGATAGTATGGATAGTGTAGACTCTAGAGGAAAAACATCATGGAAGAGAGTTTGTTATAACTTAGAAACTTATTCAGAATTTAACTTCTCTTTAAACTTCAGGTTCATCTTATGTTTTCTGATATTCTCTAGCTTCAAGTACATAGAATAATCCTGTATTGATAAGCAGCCTTGATCCTGGTCAAGAAAAAAATGTTCATTTCTCTAAAGATGAAAATTGCATTTGTAATGTTCTTAACCACTGAGCCATCTCTCCAGCCCTGAAAATTACATGTGTAATTTTAAAATTACATCTGGTTGCTGGCAGAATCCGCTGCTGAACACTATAGCTTGGCCCTAGGCCCCAGGGGCTTGTTATCAGACTTCACACATGTAGTCTGTTATATTGCCCCTCATTTAGACCTAGAGTTTCCAAAAGAATGCAATCAATATTCTTTTTTTGATGTTCATTTAGGGAAGAGTATTCTCATGTCATAAGGAAATTTTAGTCATGAGCATTGCAAGACTTTTAAGAAAATCATGTGTTTTCCTTCTTCAAATGTGTGCAAGCTGTCCAGGCTTCTCCAGATGCTCTGATCAGCCTTACATCCTAACGTAAGCTTCATTTGCCCAAGGCCCCATTAACAATACATTATGTTTATGAAGTGGCAGCTGATGAACAATTCGATTGACTTTGGTGGTTTTTTGTTTGTTTGATTTCTTTTGTTTTTTTGGTGCCAGTGATTGAACCCAGATCATTGCACATGATAATAAGCCCCAATTGCCTTTATAAACATAATTTCACGGCCAGTGACTTCATAGTCAATCAGCAGATTTTCAGGAAGGAATGTGAAAGATTAATTGCAGTCAAACATTGACAACGCAGGAGATATTTCATTCTCAGAATGGGATTTTTTTTACTACATTTAAATTTTATTAATGCTGGAAGCATGAAAAGCTTTGAATTAGGTAGTTTATTTGAGAATCTGTGATGATAACCCTTGAAGTACAGTAACAGAATGGCGCTATAGGTTAGAATCAGCACATGCTCACTATGAAGCAAAGCCACGAGTTCAGTAGCTAGTACCAAAACAAAATCAGTCCAGACATGGCTGAACCAAACAAACAAAATGCTGTGTCAACCAGTTACAATTCCATAACTGTAGCTACCTTCCCTTTTTAGAATGGAGTCTAGAGCTTTTGGAAATCAAAAATTGGATGCCTTTGTGTGAACTTAATTATAACCAAAATTAAGTGTAGGATGGAGATTTGTGACCATAGGTTAGATGGTGTTTATTCCACAATTACTTTATTGAGAGTATTATAAAGAATTTAGAAATGTTATATTTCTTTAGTTTGTAGAGTAAATAAATGTAGAATAAATAAAACTCAATAAATAGCATACATTTTAAATGTCTTCTTAATATATTCATCATTCCATGTATAAAAATAGATACACATGTTTTGATTTTCACCTGGGAGTCTTAAGCTAGTTGTTTGCAATCTATATCATCAGACATGTTTAGAGGGGTCTATCTATAAAACACCAAATTTGTAGCCACACACTTCATTAGGGATTTTTTTGTCCCAAATGTTTTGAATGCTGTGTATTATCAACATAAAAATGGATATTTTGAAAAGCAAACTTCGATTGTCTGCTCTGCTTTCAATCATTTCAAGGAGAACAGCACCTCTAGGGAAACCCACCCTTGAATGTACATGGAGAATGCTGAGCAGAGTTGCCCTGTCTATCTTTGCTGTTTCCATCTAACCTGTTACTCTCCTGGCTTCCTTCGATTGCTCTTTTGTTGAGTATATCTGGCTTTTAGTGACCAAATCTTCCTGTGCCACTGAGTCAGCACTCACTGGTGCCCCTCCCCCTTTGGAGCTTGACTCACCTCCATTGCTAGCATCACTCCTGTCTCATATTAGGAGATGCTGTGTGCCTGTTGTCTCTAGAACCTGGCTCAGTTCTAGCTAAGTAATCTTTGCGTGAGATAAACTTAATATTTGGCCTCTCACTTTATGTGGGCAATCATACATAGCAAATCTCAGAGAGATTTGATCACAACTGATCAAATTAAAAATTATTCCTAAAGAAATGGGTGACAGTAGTGATTTGTCATTATGAGTACCATGTGTTTCAGTCCTTAGCATGGCCCACAAGTTTTTTTGTGATAAGGCACATTTAAACATGATGAAACTGAGTTTTAAAGTGATTGTTGATATTATTTGAACATAGATTTTAAGAAATGTCCAAGACTTAGGAATGTAATTCCCAACCCTTGATATCCCTCCTAAGTCATACACTTAGGTACCATGCAGATGAAAGTGGAAAAGAAAGAAGTGAATGGAAATAATTGTTTTTAATGGTGTACCATTCAGCGTTTCTTTCAAAACACAGCAAATGCCAAGGCACTGCAGAGCATGGATAGATACAACTTGCTTTTCCTTCTTTTATGTAGATCTTGGTTTCAGTTCAGATTATTTTTGTTCTAATGAACAATCCACCAGCAATACTCAAAACAAACATTTTAATTTATAACATGCATTAAATAGCTTTTCAAGCAAAGGTTACACTTTATCTTTTTTTTTATTAGCCACCGCATAATATATATTGTAGATTGTATAGAACACCATGTACTCTATTAGCTTTAAATTAGGAACTAAGGGTCTGAGGCACCACATACACAGCATATTTCCGTAGCTTTGGGCAGTTTCCCAATGGCTGTGATACTAAAGATAACCATAGCAGATAAATCAAGCTCCAAAGTGGACTCTCCAGCCCGGATTTCTCCAGCTTTAATGTGCCTGTGCAATCTCCCAATGCAATCTTCATCACTACACATTACACAGCTGCCACTGCCTAGGGCACTGAAGTGATTTACATAAGCCAAGTCATTATTCTAACAATTAAATCACTTGGAATTAGCACAAGCACTATTTTTTTTCTTGCTCCAATGTTAGGCCTTAAAGTCAATTGAACACAACTCTCCATATGTTATATAATGTTACTAGAAAACAATGGTTTAATAGAAAAGCAAACAAACCAACCGGAGGTCATAGACTGAAAACAAGTATGTAGATATTCAGGTGACAAAGACAATAGAATATGAAGGAAATATTGGATGACAGCATTGCAAATTTTGAATGTGAAGTATTCTTTAGGTTGATTTCCCCTTTTCATTATTTCTTGTCCTTTTTTTCTTTACTCAGATTTGAACAACTCTTTTCAATCTCATCAATTAATTAATAGGGTGATCACTAAATACATGCAGACATTTGTTGAGTACTTGCTATTCATCCTTGATTGGTAAGTCCCTTGTTTCAACCAATGAGTGGTAATTCAGTTCCTGTCTCACAAAAGAACTGCTTAATATGCAATGAAAACTAAATACCTGAGCTCATGGTGAATGTGATTTACCTTTTTTAGAAAATTTTGTATATTTAATTTTAATTTTATTCTGTAGCAATTATTTTTATTATTCCGAAGTGTCAAAATGATGCCATATATACAAATAATTAGAATCATCTATAAGTCTAATAAAGTATTTGTTTTATTAGGCAAGGCAGAGTTTTATCAGAGTGCCTATATGAGAATAAATTGAAGGTTTTTTTTCTTCTATGCTCGGAAACAATCTTGAGCTTATGCCTAAAGCACGTTGCCAAACTAACTTTACAGCCTCTGCCACAAAACTCAAAAACAACCGAGTAGAGCATTGAGAGGGCCCACTTTGTTGTTCCACTGTACATGAAATGAACTGGATTGATTTCTTGGGAAACTAACCTTGCTGTATCAAGCTATAAATAATGGAATTAAATGGAACGTGAAAAGTCACCACTTAAATGTTATACGATGTGTTTTATAAGGTGACACAATGAGCAACACTGTGCTTTCTTTTTCTTTTTCTATTTTTGTGGTTCTGGAGATGAGACCCAGAGTCTTACTCTGGATGGATGAACACTAAGCCTCCAAATCTAATATTAAACTTTTGTTACATTTAGTTTAGGTACTTGCCTGGATTTTGACCCAAAGAAGAATTCACTATGGCCTACTTGTTCATTGCATGTTTCCAGAAATTTCAAGGGTTAACTTCATAGTAGACTGGCATTTAGAAAACTTCAACTGACTAATTATTTTATTTATTAAAAGATTTCAAAGACATTTCTGATGACAAGTTGTGGTTTATTGCTGTCTTTTGCCTGGCCTATTATATTAGTGCTTATTGTTGTTTTGCTTTATTTGTCTTTATATTTTATTTTTTGGAAACCTGCTATTTGATTATTTTTATAGAAATATTGATTTTATCAATTCTTTGAGAACTTTATACATTGTATTTTGATCATATTCATTCCTATCCTGCAACTCCTCAGAGATCCTGCTACAATACCTACTCAGCCTTGTATCTTTACTTTTAAAAACCCTTCATTTTCAATTTGTCCTGGCTGTATAACCCTGTATATGGTCATGAACTGGGGTCCCTTTTCGATACCAGGTCCATGCCCTTAAAGAAAACTATCTTCTGACAAATATCCATAGTCAGTAGCTTGCCAGCAGCTTGTAGGACCTCATGACCTTCTCCTCTTTCTATTCTAGATTTTATTTCTCTCGAACTTAAACAGGTCTTGTACATGCCATCACAATTTTGAGCATGCAGCTACTTTATTTGTTTCAGGAAAACAGTATTTCCTTGTAGTCAGTTACTATCTCTGGCTCTTACAATTTTTTTCACCTACTCTTCTACAATGATTCCTGAATCTTGGGTGGAGGAGAGGTGATATAGATGTCCCATTTAGGACTGGACACTCCATAGTCAGACATTTTCTGTACTTTGATGACTTGTGGGTCTGTGTTAAATGCCATCAACTGAAAAAAAAAAAAAAGCAAGCTTCTCGGATGAGGTCTGAGTGGTACACTAATCTATGGGTATAAAGACACGTCATTAGTAATGGGTTTACTCTTATGCCCCACTAGCAAAGTAACAGTAGTAGGTTCTCTCCTAGTGCCTATGACTTGTCTAGCCCCAGATTCTTAGCTCCAATAATGGCCCCAGGTTTGGATTCCATCTTGTGAATTGGACCTTAAGTATAATCAGGAAGTAGTTTGTTACACTCACAATTTTCATGTCCCATGTCACTGCGAATATCTTGCCACACATACTATTATTGCAGCTCCCAGAGTTCACAGCTGGATGCTATTGATTACTTTTCTCTTCTGATAGTGTGCATAGCATCTTCCAGAGCTTTGGAAGCTAGCCAGTAGGGGTGAAGTTCTCATTTCAACACCAGCTTGATTCATCTGTGTTCTGTGACTCCAGAAAAGTTCTGGAGTGTAAGGAAGAACAACAACTCAAGTCTGTAATGTTGGAGGGGAGGGTTTGGTGGGACCTTGATGGCCAATAACTCTAGTCGAGGTAGCTCGTTTCCAGCACTATGCTCTGGTTGCTAGTTGGAAACTCCTTTTATGTTTGTATTTTAGGAAACTTCTACAGTGGTAATTTTTCATACGAACTTTTCAGAAACTCCTTAGTGTTATTTATCACTCTCTGTGTTCATTCTCTACTAGGTCCTCTAGCGTTCACACCATTTAATCCTTAATCCTATCCATTATTCCCCTTTAATCTGTTACGGCACTGTCTTCCATCTTTTCTGCCTTGCCACTGTTCCCCAGTGGTTCCTGGGTTTCTTTGCTACTGTGAGTTTTCACAAATATTTTGTTTTTGAGACAGTCTTTCTGTGAGGCCAAACTGAACCTGAAAGTCACTATGTAAACCAGCCTAGCCTCAAACATTTGATGCTTGTCTTTTCACCTCTCAAATTCTGAAAGTGCACCACTGCACTTTGGCTGTCTCCTAGCATTTGAAGCCAACATCACCTAGCATTTACTTTTGACTTGATATGTTATTTTCAGTATGTAATCAAACAACCTTTATTCAGTCTTGAAAAAAGTGGCACAATGCCTCTTAAAGTTAGTAAGACAATTTTACTTATCTATTACTTTCTTCTTTTGCCACTTATAAACAAATAGAAATATATGTTAAAGAAAATTTAACAGCCCATATAAGTGAAAGTTGAAACCATCTATAACTTTGAAGTAGCACTAAGGTTGAAACATGATAAAACTTAAAGCATTGATGTCATTTTCTAATGCAGATTTTATTTGATTAAAAAAACCCCACAAAGTTATGCAACTAGACTCTTCTTATAATGGGTCTGTTCAAAACGTTAACTTATATTGAAATATGTGTCCTTCCTTTTATCAAATAAAGAAAGATTTTTTTCAAATCTCCATGAACAACCAAATAATTTTTTTTTTAAAATTTGGAATAAATACTGGGTTAAATCTAGAGATACATCTGAAATGTAACTCTTTATGTTAAATGAGTAATGATAAGATTTTTTTTTGCACAAGCTTATTACATAATCTCTGCTGTTTCAATTAACTAGTTTTCATAGTGGCTTACATTTGAATTTAGAATGTGTACTACTTAATGTGACAAAGTTGGTAGTCTCTTAAACTATTGTTACCACTCATTTTGTAAAGAATTCCAGCTTTGCATAACCATTTAAAATCTATGAACACTAATACATTAGATATTTTGTTTAAGTATTCTTAAGACTGTGGAACCAGAAGATCATTATTGAAATGGCATCCTTAAACATAAAATCAGATATAGTTATCTGTATAAGTAGCACATGATAAATATTCATTTTATGTTTTTGTTTGTCTCTCCATATTTTTTATTTGGTGAGTATATTTAGGAATATGAAAGGCATCTAAGTGATTATAAAATAGTAATTTTACAAAATGAAATATTTAAAATAAGTATAATAAATATTTTCATTGAAATGAATGATTATATTCAAGTCTTTCATTCCTTGTATGTATATACATTTGTATTTTAAAGTTCTTGGCAGTCATCTGAGAGAAAATTATTTCATATTTTCTGAGTGTTTATCCTGCATCCCAAGCATTATACAGAATTCTACCAAGACATCCCTTTTAATCATCACAGGAATTCATGTGGAGTTATTATAGCCTTCTTAGAACAGAAGTAATTGAGGCACAAAAAACTAAATAACTTATTCAATTTTCACAGCTGTCAGTGAAAGATAAATTATTTGCTCAGGCCAGTTCAACACTTGATGTTATCCAAATGGCCAAGAAACAATGGCTATATCTAAAGACTGTTCTCTTTGCTTCTGTTTTGGGTGCACAAAATAAATGTGATTCTTAATTCTAAGCCAAAAGAAAACTTTTAAACTGAGCTGTAAATATCAGTGTAAAACATGATGATATTGTTATTATGCAAGTATGTTTAATTTGTGAGTAAACTCTATAGATTCAAAGTAGACTAATTCATAGTTAGCATTGGCCAAACCATTCAACCATTTAATTTTCTATTATTGTGTTAGGAAGAGTTTTTGTTTTCTCCAAAATTATTCTCCTTATTCAATAAGAACTTAGACATCAGAAGACCCTTAAAGAATTTTCTGCTAATAAAAATTAATGTATATATCCCCACAGACAAAATATGTTTTCTTTCTAGCAGTAAGCAGTGACTATATAAAACCATATTTTTTGTCACCTGGTAACTCCATTTCAGTTAAGGTGGATTAGTTTTTAAAAACTGTGGAGTTGTAGATTTTAGAAAGGTCTATGTACAAGGGACAATTTAATGAGACCCACTTTAAATATTTTTCCATACTAAACTAAAAAAATTTTGTGATCTTTCCAAATGATGAATTTGAAAACATTCAAATGGTTGACATCTCTTTACAATGAAATTTATTGGCTGTTGGTCTACTTTTCCCTCATGCTGTGAAGTCACTACTAAGTCCCCTTGAACCCAATGTAAATTTTGTGGCTCCGGTAAAATGAGGCCTTGTTTAGAAGCCTGCTTTTAAACTATTAAACTCGGGGTTTCATAATTTCCTTTCTACACTGAACTTTTCCTATAATTCCAGATAAAGAAAAAATAGGAATTTAATTTCCGTACAAATTTCTTTCCAGAGCCTCTGTCCAAAATACCAAGTGCTGAAATTTTAAAAGAAGTTCAGTGTAGCATATGCTAATTTACACCTTTTCCTTGGTTTGTGTTCTGTTCTTCTTTTGTTTTAATGGATAAATCATAGAACATTTAAATGACCCACATTCAGAGTGTGGCACATTTTTGTTTTCCTGTTGCAAATATAAATTATGCAATTGTTATTTTATTCATTGTGTTTTGTGCATATCTAAAATGAAACAATTTTAAATTGTGAAAAACATGCAATAACCAATATTCTGATGAAGTAACAAGTAGCAATCCCATTTTTGATGCTATACATGTTGATAAAAATGATAAATGAGGAATAATGTTAAATTCCTAGCCAGGTGATGAAACGAAGTCAAGTTTTTCTTTATGCTTAAAATCTGCTTTACATAAATAGTAATGAGGTAAATGTTAGAAGAACATGTTTGGCTAGCTTTAAGGTATTAGCAAGAATTAGATACAGAAAAGCATCCATAAGAAGAGAAAATAGAGCTGGGCGTTGGTGGCATATGCCTTTAATCCCACCACTCGGGACGCAGAGGCAGGCGGATCTCTGTGAGTTAGAGGCCGGCCTGGTCTCCAGAGCGAGTGCCAGGACAGGGTCCAAAGCTACACAGAGGAACCCTGTCCCAAAAAACCAAAAAAAAAAAAAAAAAGAAGAGAAAATGGTATTGGGAATAGGCAGATTTGTTAATCATTTAAACTAAAAAAATAAAATACATGCTTGAATATTTCAAATTACATTCATTGAATATTTGCTTAACTGAAAATCATAGTTTTTATGGTATTCAATTCTATTATTAATATTATTATTATAAAATTATATGCTAGGTGACCATTTCTATATAGACACATTATAAATGATATCCTCAACTTGAGATATGGACTATAACATAATGAGTAGGTAATACATGCAAGCATATATGATGTTCCAAACACTTTTTTTTCAGATTCTTTTACACGTATTTAGGTGGCTCCCATTGAATTTTTGCTTTCATCACTTTTTAAAGCATAAAAATCAAATATTTAAATATAATTTTGTTGAAATAACTGTTCAAGCATTCACATTTTTAAACAAGTTTATTTGGAAAAAATCATATATTCTCTATATAAATTTTTATGAGATATATGATGCATAATGATTTTATTCACAATTTTATTATATATTTCAACCTCTTTAAATTTTGGTGTGTGTGTGTGTGTGTGTGTGTGTGTGTGTGTGTGTGTGTGTGTGTGTGATGTGTTTGCATTTGGGTGAGAGAGAGAGAGGCAAGGGGCTTGATTGTGTGAGTTAGAGAGCAATTTGTGGACCAGTTCTCTCCTTCTGTTATGTGGGTCTCCACTATTAAGTTTAGCTCCTGTGGCTTGGAGGCAAGTGCCTATGTTAGCTGAACTATTAATTTAATTGCTCTTTGTTTTTCTTAATGCTTGTCATTGAAGAACAAAACTGTAATTTTGTTTAATCCCACTTATTTTCAAAATTTCTGCTTTCTTTGTAATGTCAGAGTTCCAAAGAGTTCAAGGTCACAAAGATGAAATTTTATTTGGTGCTGTGAGTGTTGTAGTTTTCACTCTCGTATTTAGGCAGGATCTGAGTTTTGGTTTCCTCTAGGATACAGTTAGGATTGAAAAATGGATTTGCTTGATAGGATGAGGATAGTAGCTCAGTAATATGAAGGCAACATTGATCTTTAATTAAATTTTAATCAATCTACCAACATATTCTCTGCCCCTTTCCTTCCATTTTATATAGTAGCTGGTGTACAAATAAAACTATGTATATGGGGACTTTTGATGACTGATTCTATTTCCTTAGAGGTTATAGGTCTGTTTACGTTGCTTATCTGTTCTTGATTCAGTTTTGGTAAGTGATATCTGTCCAGAAAATTGTCCGTTTCCTTTAAATTTTCCAATTTTGTGGAGTACAGGTTTTCAGAGTATGACCTGAAGATTCTCTGGATTTCCTCAGTGTCCGTTGTTATGTCCCCCTTTTCATTTCTGATTTTGTTAATTTGTATGTTCTCTCTCTGCCTTTTGATTAGTTTGGATAAAGGCTTATCTTGTTGATTTTCTGGAAGAACCAACTCTTTGTTACATTGATTCGTTGAATTGTTTTCTTTGTTTTGACTTTATTGACTTCTGCCTTCAGTTTGATTATTTCCTGGCGTCTACTCCTCCGCAGTGAATTTGCTTCCATTTGTTCTAGAGCTTTCAGCTCAAACCTAATTTTCATCCATGTTTTGAAACAACCTCTCATATAGAGCCTGGCACTCATCAGTTTGCCTAAGTTGGCTGTCCAGAATCCCCCTCAACTCCCAGATAATCCCGTTTCCACCCCCTGATCTGTCCCTAGCCCTGAAATTATAAGCACATGCCACTGCACCTATCATTTTACAAGGGTGCTGGAAGTATAAACTTGACCCCTGTACTTGCATGGAAGGCTCCAAATTTCTCACCTGTAAGTCACCTGGTCTTAAGCTCTTACCTCAGATCTTAGTGCAACAAATGGTTTAATATGATAGCAAAATGATGGAGAAACATTACAAGATTTAAGATGTTGCATGACATTGCTTTGTCTTTGTCAAAGCCTATGACTATTATTGCTTATTTAAGTATTGCACAAGAGTCAACACATTAGAAAAAAAGTTACGTCATTGATATTTTACCTTGACAAGGCAAACAGTATACAAATTACTCTTAACCAACATGGATTTAAAAGCCCCTGCTCCCTATTTTACCTTTTGGTTTGCTTTTTAAAATTTGGTGCCAATGTTTTGGAGGGTTTACTTGTGTGTGGTACATATTTACGACTGCACTGGTCTGTGCCTTTCTCTATTGCTTCCTTTCTTGACACAAGATCTCATACTGAACCCACTCACAATTTGAGCTTGGTTTTCTAGTAGAGGGAACTTTAAAGATCTGCCTATTTTTTTAACCTCACAGTGCTGGGGTTACAAGCACACACAACTTTGCCATGCTTATTTTATGGATTCTAGGGATCAGAACTCAGGACCTTATGCCATCATGTCTGTAGAGCAATTGTTCCTACCACAGAGCCCTTCCTACAGGCCCATTTCATAGATTTCCATACTAGGACCTTTGCAACCAACTTTATCCTTACATGCTTTTAATCTTTATTTTCTGTTATACCAGGACTGTGATTCAGGTGAAATGGGGTTAGTTTTACATGGGTGGTAGTAGTAGTTAGTTAGCCACTAAGAGGCTTTGACCAGGCATGAGTGACAATTCATTCTCAACACTGGTTCAGTACAGGTGATTCTTCATCTTCTCTGACTTTAGGATAGGGATAAAAATCAATTTTTCTTGCATTATGTTAAATGACCCTCATAGAACTTCTTCTAACAGTCAGCTATTCATATTACATTTTAGTTGATTTAAAAATAAATTTAAAAATCAAATAAAAAACATAAACTTTCTGTGTTTATTATTCTTCCTTTTACTTGGTCCAGTTGGAGAGTTACAATAATAACATGGTGAAAAACTTGGCTGAAATACAAATATCCTTTCAATCTTCACTCTAAGAAGGAAATTATGTTTATTTTCTTCATTCACAATTCAGACTGAAAAAGGAAAACCTCCTAAATACCATTAGGGAAGTTGCTACTTTTGGAGCAACTTTAATGAAATTGGAGTTAAATTATCTGTAGCTGTTTCTATATGGTTTTGTGAAAGTTATCAGCACTGCCATTTTATGATGTGAAAAATGAGGAGAAACTACTTACATCCCCTGTTCAGTTTGGGAATGCTGTAAAGAAGAGGTGCTTAGATGCAACAAAACAGGGGTGGGGGAAGTACAGGAGAACAAACAAGACAGAGAATGGGTGAGGACACTTTCACAGTGCAGTGGGTTATATGAAAGAAATAGCAGGGGCTAAAAGGGAATGTGTAGCTCGGGATATGGAGTTGCCTCAGATGGAAGTCTGTAGTGATAATTTGACATTGAAGTTGACCCTTATTGAAGAGAAGATACCAGCCAGGTATAGCATTAGGAGAACCTAATTCTATGAAAGGAAAGATCTTTGTCAAGGTTATTTGCTTAAAATAAGCTTCAAGATTCTAAGACACTGAAGTTCTACAACAGCAGTTCTCAGCCATCCTACTGCTGTGACCCTTTAATACAGTTCCTCGCAGTTGGTGACTACCAACCATAGAATTATCTTCATTGCAACTTCATAACTGTAATTTTGTTACTATTAGGAATCATAATGTAACCTTTTTTTTGAGATAGAGGTATGCCAAAAGGGTCTCAACCCACAGATTGAGAACCACTGTTCTACAGTGAAGTTTAGAGGGTGGTGTATGCAGTTGAGAAAAACTGAGTCCTTAATAGCAACTAGCTAATCGACTAAGTGCTGGCAGGTGGATTTTATTTAAGTATGTTGGTGAGCTAATTTAAGCTGACCAACTGGGTAAGAGACTTTCTGAGGTGAACACTGATCAGTACTGCTCTGATCTGTGTAGAGTCAGTTGCATCGATTAAGAAAGTAAGTGGGAAGGCCAGTTTGGAGAATGATGCTGTGATCATTGTGCTGACCAAGAATTTCAAAGCAAATAGGAATGACATTGCTATAATTTTATAATAAAACACTTAAGACTTGCTAATAGAGTTCATTTTGGAATAAGAGTGAACTACTACATCTAATTTTCAGACTCTTAAATTAGATAAAAGTAACTAAGTTCTGAGCATATGGGAAAAAAAGATCTTGAGGGGAATTTTTTCTAAATTAGATATTAGGGGTGCAGTCTTGAGAAGTCTAATGACAAACTTTTGAGACAAGTTTGGGCTGAATGTACACATTTCCATCTTAAGACACACATTATTATTTGAAGAAGTCAGTAATAGATGAGGTTACTCAAAAAGGGAAGTAAGACGGGAGGCAAAATAGTTCTGAACCTTTAGTACTCAAATTGGAGAGATTATGTATAGGAGAATTAAATAACGGTCATAGATAATAATAGATACTGATGGAGAGGAAATAGAAAAGTATGGTCTCAAGGAAGCTGTACGCATGGGAGCACACACACACACACACACACACACACACACACACACACACACAGCATTAAAAGAAAAGCAGAACAATGACTTATGAGAGAGTTGCAGTAGACTGCTGAGGAAAAGAATCCAGATTGAATGCTGACTATAGGCTAACAAGGAAGAGCACATTTTCAAACTGTTAATTTCTGAGAGAGGAGAAGGATGTAGACTTAAAGGTTTTTTTTTTTAAATTCTGCTTGATATTTTCTTATATGCTTATATTTACTATTTACTGTGTTAATTTATTCTTTAGTTCATCAGAACAGGGTTTGTATGCTTGTGTGTGTGTGTGTGTGTGTGTGTGTGTGTGTGTGTGTGTGTGTGTGTGTGTGTGTGTGTGCGCGTGCATGCATGCGAGAGAAAGAGAGAGAGAGAGAGAGAGAGAGAGAGAGAGAGAGAGAGAGAGAGAGAGAGAGAACTCTCAAGAACAAGAACAGTTAAGTGTTGCTTCAGCAAGAACAGAAGTGTTGCACACATCTGTGGAGTTAATGGCTCTGGGGAGAATGAAAAACATTTGATTAGTTTTCTTGAAAGAAGGAAGAAAGATTGGGAAAGATTGGGAAATGGGATTCTTGCTAAAGGTCAGTCGAGGTGATCAATTATGATCCAGGGGATGCTGGGAAATGTGACATTTGATCATTTACCCAAGGTGATCAGCTATGGAAGGAGATAAGGTTCTCCCTACACTGATTTACTAGGGAAAAAAATATTAGTCAGATTTTCATGACTGCATCAAATAACTGGGGTAATTAACTTACCATGGAAAAATGGTTATTTTGGGACTATAGTCCCTGAACAGGCGCTTATGAGGCTGTGCTTAGGTAGCATGCCTTGGCAGGAGAGGTTTCGTGAAGCCAAATTCCAAATCTTCATGAGCCTGGAGGAAAAGAGAGCAAGGAGGGGGCAATGACACACAGTCTCCTTCAGCTGCATGTCCACAGTCACACAAAGAACCCCACTGAAGCCCAACACTTAAATGTTCTTAAATGCCCCCTTCAGTTATCCCCCTGGGTTCTAATACCTTCAAAGGATCATTTGGGGAACAGTCGACATTCAAACTATGACATTTAGGTTCCTCAGAGGAAGTGTCAGGAAGACTCAGTGCTGAGGCCAATTAGACAGGGGCTCAATGGTGTATTAATAGTCCACTCAAGGAAAAGGCATAGTAGTGATTATTAGCACTTCATACATTCAATTTGAGAAAAAAACATTTTCAGAATGAATGAAAATAGATGAGAGTAGTGACATTAGTTTTATGAACATATCTTTGATGCACATGCACAGTTTCTTATCTATATTGGGGTTTTCTGTTGGGAAATGTAGGCCCTCCAGAGAAATAAGTAGCTCATTTCACCTAAATATCCAATAAATGTTAATTATATTAATGAATATATAAAACAAATATGTTTGACATGCTTTAACAGATAAGCTCATTTCTTCATCCCCCCTCCTCTGCCACTTCTCTTTCCCCTGATTCCCAAATCAAATGATACCTTAGGAGTATAGTCTTATGGACAGGAGGAGTAAATAAAGAATATTCATTTAGGTCTCTTAAAATCAGATCCAGTTAGGTAATATACTGGTCATATAGAACTGTACCTGGCAAATATTAGCAAATATGCAGTTTGGAATTTTACCAGCTAAATTAAGTGAACTGGGTTCCATAATGCTTTGGTTGCATCTTGGGGTCAGGAAGCTAATAGCAGACAAGAGTAGAGCATCTAATGTTTGAAATTTGCTGGTTCAGTTAAATGGATAGTTTCCTCTAGTGAAACTTTAAACATGAATTTTGCTTATTGGCATAGAATGTAGAATGTAAATATTTAATTCTAAACTTGACCTTCACAGGTCAGATTTTAAGCTGAAAATAAAATGTGGCCTAGGATTATTCTTAAATTGAAATCTAAGCTTTAAATTATGAATACTGGTTGTAAATTTCATTAACATAATGGTATTCTTCTCTTATTTAATGAGGACGTTAACTCATTTAATTACTTTATCTACAGAAATGTAGACATGTTGGTGTTAAAGGTCAACTGAGTTTTTAATACCATACTCATTTGTCTAAATTTTAGTTTGTTAGGACTGGGACGGTTACAGCAAATATTTATTACTACAGGGAATCTGGTTTTAAATTTCCATCTTCTGTTAGTAAGGAATGCTTTATTCCTTAATATTCCTGTACAAATAATAGTATTTGCAATGACACACCTGCCGACAGTCTTGTGAATTCAGACTGCACAAAGCATGCAATGAAGAAATGTATTGTGGGAAGAGGTTGCCTAAAGCAGCTGTGACACTGAGTAATGGACTAAGCTTAGTGGTGTGCCTAAAGTAAGCATTTAAGGATCTAGGGAATTCTGGAGTGATAAGGAAGTGTGTGTGGCTTCTCAAAGTAAGTGCTTTTCCCAGAGCTCACTAAGTGGACTGACCTTAGGCAAACTTAATGATGAATTAGATATAGTAGTAATAGTTCCTTTTCCAGCTTCCTTAAGGAGGAGTGGATAGGGAGGAGGTAGAGGAAAAGGGGGAGGGGATGGGAGTATAGGAGGGAGGGAAAATGGGTTGGTATGTAAAATAAAAGAAAAATTGTTATTTAAATAAAAGTATAGAGCTTCAGTATATTCTAGCCACCAACTGCTGCACACCTCTCTTTCTCTTTGTCTCTGTCTCTGTGTCTCTCGGTCTCTCTCTCTCTCTCTCTCTCTCTCTCTCTCTCTCTCTCTCTCTCTCTCACACACACACACACACACACATTCACACACACACACACACCACACACACTCTCAGAAGCAAAATTCAACTGTGGACCAAACTAGTGTCATCATAAAAGATGATGAGTTAATACATTTTATGTGTTCATTGATTCATTAATACGTGTGTGTGTGTGTGTGTGTGTGTGTGTGTGTGTGTGTGTGTGTACCACATGTGTGTAGAGGCTAGCAATGTTAGAGAAGTGTGTTGGAACTCTTGATCTATAGTCACAGGCAACTGTTTGCCACCCTATGTAGTAGAGCTGGGAACTTAAGTCCTCTGGGAGGGCAGAAATCTCTTGTCACTATTGAGATCTCTCCAACCCTAGTAAAGAGATTTTTAAAAAGACAATTAAAATTTGATAACTTGCATCTCTGAAGTAAGTTCTCACATAGCTTTTAGTCCTAGAAAGTAATTCAACAACCCACGAGTTGGTGAGAGTGCAAAATGGAAGTTTTATGTTTTAGATGCAGTACTTCTGGTTAAATAATTCAACTTTGTTTGCCTCAACATTGTTTCATAGCAACAAATTCCTCTCCCTGACACTTTAGTAACTAATCTGGAATTCTTTAGACACAAGCACATAAACTACAGAGAATTTGTCTGGAATTAATTGTCTTATACAAAACAGGTATGTCTTAAGTTTTGCAAGTTCCTGGAAAAGAAGAAATTTGGGAAGCTGCTGTTTAGGATTCTTAGCGCTCAAAATAAACGTATGTAATTTCTAGCTTAGGAAATAAAGGAGAGACTTTGTTCCTGGATAACATGCCTAGAACATTCCTTGGCACATTGTAGTCATCCAGTAGAAAATGATTACTTCATAATCTCTTCTCTTTGGCCATTTACTTAAAATACTTTATTAAAGGTAGAGTCTGCCCAGTTGGCATGCCTCAGTCTTCAGCTCTTCACAAAGGTAATGGTTGAGGACTAGAAGCTTCTTAAGGTACATCTCATTATATAGTTTTTGTTTGTGAACAGACAAAACTATGTTTCTTGTTCTACACTTTAAAATATGTTAGGACTTCTAAATGTCTGCTGAAGAGGCATTGAATATATGTAATAGATAGATATAGATATATTAAAGAATTAAGTAACAGACCATAGTTCTGCTTCAGGATCTTCAGGCATATACAGGATGCTTTAGAAGAGAAAACATGTGCCACATTTAGTTTCACACAAATAAGAAAAGGTGGCTTCAAGAGTAGCCACAGTAGGGCTGGAAAGAAAATGTGGGTAGCTTCCAGTGCCCCTTATCATTGCCATTCACTTTAGTTCTGGACACTTCTTATGTGGATATTACCTGCCTTTGAAGACAGTCTTTCTTTTTGTGTAAATGCATTCTGTTTCCATGTAAGCCCTGGTGTGTGCTATGGTTGTTTTGGGAAATAGACATGCAAGTCCTTGCATCCTCTGGGTTGTATGATTCGTAAAAAATGTCTCAGCCATTTTCAGCTGACTCTTGGCTAAAATGGGGCAGGTGGTGGAATTAAGGATGCTGTTAAGATTGGGTACTATTCTCACACCTTGCTTAAAGTGTGGGCATCAAGGGAAAGCTTTGAAAACCACCGAGGATGCAGAGATCTGGGACAGCTTCTCAAGGCTTTTTAAGCTCTCCCTTAGTTCTCTTGAGCAGTTTCAATATGTTCTTCTGGTCTGTATCCTCAAAGATAATCGTCTCCATTTGTTCTCCCCACTTTTCATCCTCATAGGATTAAATGGGCTCTGATAGCAACAAAAAGCCAATTGATGGGGTTCAAAGGATTTTGTCATTTTGAGCACATTTCACCTTTTGGGGAAAGGCTAAAAATGCTTTCCCATAGGGAGAAATAGGTGTTCCTAGCTCTCCTACATACGGGATCATAATAGAAAAGAATGAAAAAAATAATCAAATAAATGCTGCTTTGTGAATGGAAGCACCGGTGAGAGAAAAATCAATCATCTGTGAAGAAGGCATACCGGATCCCATCTATATGAAATAGGCATAAATTCAGTTCAAGCTCAACCATAAAAGGAAACTAAACTACATCGTTAATATGGAATGGAACTTTTAAGAAAGTAGGAAACCATAAGTAATGTCTGCCTTCTTACATACCTTATTTCACAGGATCACATTAAACTTTTATAGCTGTCCTCATATTTCAGTTGAGGAAATTGTTAATGTGGCAGCTAAGATTCAAAAAAACAAGTTTATCTATCTGTGCAGAATGCATGTTCTTACTTTTATGTTATTCTATGCACATAGGCTTCCTCACAATAAAAACCCAGATTCTAGACAGACCCTGCATTAAGCATGTGTCCTTAGGTAGTTCATGTGTGCTTTTCATCAACATGCACATATGATTAGGAAAAATGAGATTTTTCAGAGTAGAGATTATAAGAAAAACCTGAGAATGAAGAGTGCTTTGAAGTTGAATTTGCTGTGTAGGAGTGAGTACTCTTAACATAGTTAGTGCTTCCATGTTTGCTACCAACACTTAATTATAGTTATCCTTAGCACATAACATATAAGAAGCTCTGGGCATTTCATTTGACCTGCCGATTCATGCAGTAAAGCACCTGAAGTTTTACTTTTCCAAAAATAATGTAACTGAGTTTTGTGATAGAAGGCAAAGGAAATAAAATTTCAGTTCTTTTGGACATCAATGCTGTTGTTAAAGATGGGGCAGTCAGATGTAAGATCCAAATAGTATGCTGAATATTAAACTTGATTACAAAGTTGTTGGAGGGGCTGGTGATGTAGTATGCAGTAGAGTACTTACTTACCTCCATGTGCAACACCCTGGGTTCAGTCTTTAGCACCACAACAATTCACTAATTCATTAAGCAGTTGTAGTTTTGTACTAGCATAGGGTTAGATAGTTAGACAGTTACAAAGGGGATCAGTTTTGTCCTATGCCAAAGTGATGGAGCTTTGAATAAATGTTACAGGGTCAATTAGATATAAAATTAGGATTATGGCCCCTGCCTCACACTATATGGAATAAACAATTCCAGTTTCATAATTGTCCCAAAAGTGAATACAAATTTTAGAAAATAATGTAGAATGACATTTTCATGACCTTGAGTTAATTTTTTGTTACAACTGTACCAGTAACATTAAACTTGAAAAAAAATCATCGGATATCATTAGTATAAAAAACTGTTGTTAATCAAAAATCACCATTGAATGAATGAAAATGCAATTACACAGTATATTCACAGTGTATTTACATACCCAAAGGAACACAATGAAAAGAGCACTTATCCAGAGTACTTTTATAATTCTCACAAAAAGATGGCTAACAGAAATGAATAAAAAGCCTTTAATATCTGCCTCTACAAACAGCCAAACACATTAAACCACAATGAGATATTATAGAGTAACTGAAAACTTAAAAACTACTAATATTTGTTGGCAAAGACACAGAGCAAGGGAATTCATAAGAGCCTTCAGAAGTGAAAATCCATACATTTATTTTGGCTTTATCTGGGCAGCTAATTATGTGATTAACCCTTTTTCTTATTAAGTACCCCCCAAATGCATACTGCATACACATAGACTAGAAAAATTGCAGTAGTTAACAGAATGGAAAATCAACAGCTTTCATATATGGTTCAGTTTCACAAACACAAAGTTGAGAAAAGAAGCCCAATACTAAGAATACATACTGCTTCGACATATGTCATAGTAAACTCAAAACAAAGTAAAACCTGATGTAAAGAACTCAGAATAGTATTAGACACATTTACTGGGCCATTATAATTAAAAAGCAGGATAACAAAATCTTCTAGGTTCCACAAAGCCAGCTCATGGGCCAGGGACAGGTCCTGATTTCACGGCTAGTGGCCCCACATACAGACCAAGTTACACAACTGCCATCCACATGCAGGGATGCCTTGCCCTTGATGCAGGGGGAGGAGCTTGTGTGGCATCACATGCACATGTGTGCTCATGAGTGTAGAAACAGGAATTAACAGTGTTGTTATCTGCCCTAGCTGTTGAACCAGGGTCTCTCACTTGAACCCAGAGCTTGCTAATTCCTGTCTCTGTCTCTGAAGCACTAGGGTCACAGGCAATCATCGCCATACCTGCCCCACATTTTCATGGTTCCTGTGGATATAAACTGGTACTCATGTTTGTGTTACTATTGCTCACCCACGAAACCCCCTCCCAAGCAGTGGGGTGCACATTTTTCAAAGATGTAAAGCATGTTTTTGAAATTATAACCAATCAAAGGGAAATAATTCGTAAACACTTGGTATTTACTTAGGAATACTATATACAAGTGAATACATTTTACTATTTATTATGAGTCAAGGGAACACTGTTATGAAATACTTAATGTGAAAACAGAAGCATGTTCCTGTCATTGAGTGATACACACTAATCCAAGGAGGTAGCGGTATTTCAGCCCACTCATTCATTCATTCAGTCCAAATTCCAAAGGGTTTTACAGAGTGACATTCCTGAAAGTTTCCACCATCTGCAATGTTCTTGAGAGCAATATACACCATTTGATGAAGTTAAATTATACCACCTGATGAAGCTCTCTACTGCCCCCTGCAGTGTTTCCCAAAAGTAGCAGCGTTAAAATATTACTCTAAGACAATTCTGTAGGAGATTGACCTGAGAGTGTAATAGTGTTCTTGGTCATTAGTAGGAAGACAATCATTTTTTTTTTCTGAAAAACAAAGATATCTCTAGACCAGAGTCAGATGTTTCCAAATGTCTCTAGATGGACAGGAATCAAACTGCTGTAACCTTTATCTATTTAATGCTGTGTTTGTGGTAATACTTGAGAAAAAACAGAAGAATTAATATTTATGAGGTCATTTACCATTGTTCAAGAAAGTAGAATCAATAGGAATTTAATTTTAGGGAAGAAGGTCTTACCATTAGTTTTAGTGTCCTGTGTCTTTCACATGTCTTGTTTTCTATTGTGTTGACTGTGCAGAGTTGACTAATGAAGCAGAAAGTTGCCTTTAAAACATTCTCCACCACATCACTCAAATTTCAATAGGAAAATAATATGATTTTTAAATTTTACATTCTTTATGAATGAACTAGAATTTGGCCTATTTAAAAATAATTCATAGTTTCAATAACAGGTGTAAAAAAAATTCTCTTCTTTGCTAGAGAATTATTCTCAACATCTACAGTAGAACATTTCAGACAAAATGAGAAATTTAAACTTCCCAGAGCAAACTTTGAATGCTAAACTAAAATGAAATAACCTTTCCCAACTTTGGCCTTTTGTGGCTTCAGATTTGTGTAGACATGTCTGACAGGTGGTCTGAGGGTCAGATAAGCCCAACTCTTAACTTTCTTTGAGACATTTTAAGTAAAAGGACTTGATAAGGTTTTGTAAACCATTTGCAAAATTCCTTTCATTAGGATCACATTTAAGTTGCCTTGTATGGTTCTGGGTTCTATAAGAGAATGACTTGAAAGGTGAATTTTATAACTGTATGTTGAAGTTTTCCTCAAATCTAAAAGCCTCATTTCCCCCCCTCTCTGTGTTTCAAATAGTTAGTACATGGTTTTAAATTTTATACATTTTGTCCAAGAGAAACTCCATGTGTTATGCAATGCCACTGTTAAGTAGAACAAAACAACAAAAATAAAACACATGTCTTTGTTTTATTCATTTATTTTTGCTATCTTAGTGGATGAGTAAATTCAGTAGTCATTCACTTTAATGATTTGATCTGACCCTATTTAAAAGAAGGCAAAAACAAATAATTGTGTCAGTTACTGTCTTTGGTAACTGTGATAGGTGTCTTCTACTATTAATTTGGTTTCTTAAGACAGAGAATTGATCTGCATGACAAATAATATGAAAAATGTTTTCCATTATGTTGTTTAGTCAAATTATTTTCTTATCGAACTGTTATTTTCACTATAGACTCTGGGATAGAATTATAAGATAGAATCTGCCATTTTATAAATTGATTATGGTAATACAAAGTATTGCTTATTATAATACACCAATACAGATAATTTATGGCCAGCTTAAAAATATAAACATCTAATATGTAAGCTTATATATTTCACTCTTATTATTTATCCACTTCTAAAATCCAGATATTTCGGTTAAGAAACCAGATTTATACATGAACTTTTTGGACTCTCATAAAAATATAGCAATAGAGATAAATCCCTTTTTATGTTCTCTTACCCATTCTATCACTTCTGATTATTATTATTTGGTAGCAATCTATAAATTTAAGAAAAATAATGCTTTCATAGCTGCAGTATGAGTTATCACATGAATTTCAACTCCATCCACTGATTAATAAACATCCAGTTCATATGTGTATACTATAATACTTGATAGTAGTTTGAAAACTGCTTGGCATTTGTTTATAGAATTTCAAAATAAAATTTTAGTTGTAACAAGTTCAGTATGTCTTTCATGGTTCCCATTTATTATTGATCCTCTGGGCTTTTTCAAGTAGAAATGCCTTCAGGCAATCGAGTCCTCTCCCTACCAGTCATCTGAACAAACTTTAATCGAACCAAGGCACCTCAAGGAACACTAGTGTATGACATAAAGTTATTAGTTACACCTGAGAGCCTTGTTTGTTTATAACCTTATCAGCTTCTGTTATGGCATTTTAAAAAAGATTTAAATAATATCATTTTTTGCAGATTCTTTTATTTGAATTAGAAACAAGATTGTTTTACATGACAATCCCAGTTCCCTTCTCCCTCCCATCCTCCCCTATCACCACCCCCCCCAATTAAAACCCTACCTATCACATATTCTTTCTGCTCACCCCCCCATGGTGAGTCCTTCCATGGGGGGGGGTCACCAGAGTCTATCGTATCATTTGGGATAGGGCCTAGGCCCATCCTCATGTGTCTTGGCTCAGGGAGTATTTCTCTATGTGGATCGGGCTCCCAAAGTCCACATCTATGCAAGGGATAAGTACTGAACTACTACAGGAGGTCCCGAAGACTTCTGAGGTTTCCTCACTGAAACCCATTTTCCTGTGGTCTGGATCAGTCCCATGCTGGTATTCCAGCTATCAGTCTGGGGAGCAAGAGTTCCCCGATGTTCAGGTCAGCTGTTTCTGTGGGTTCACCAGCCTGGTCTGGACCCCTTTGCTCTTCACTCTTCCGTCTCTGCATCTGGATTCCATTTCAGTTCAGTGATTAGTTGTAGGTGTCTGCTTCTACTTCCACCAGCTGCTGGATGAGGGTTATAGGGTGGCATATAAGTCAGTTATCAATCTCATTGTCAGGGGAGGCCTTTTAAGGTAGCCTCTCCTCTGTTGCTTATATTGTTAGCTGGTGTCATCTTTGTAGATCTCCAGAAATTTCCCTAGTTCCTGATTTCTCTGTAAACCTGAAATGTCTCTCTCTATGGATTTTTATAAGAAACATGGAGTGCAGGTGAAAGGCTCCTTCTCATCATGTGACCTCAAAAAATAGAGATTTTTGCATCATTGTTCTGCTAACAGGGACACTTAGGTGATTCTTTCTGTTTTTGTTCTCTGATCATCATTTTTGTTGCTAACTTTTGTTTGACTTTTGTTTCACCTCAAAATGTTACACTCAGTATCTTTTAGGTCATTCTTTGCTAATATAGAATGCTAACAGTTATCCTAGGACAACTACTAATATCTCCTAGATGATCTTCCCAAATTACCATCCAAATTTACATTCAGTTTTAGATTGCATTAAGCTTTATGTCAAGTTATGGATCTATTTGTAAGATCTCCTCTTTTAAACTGCACGGAACTTCTGTAAACCAAAACTCCACGAATTTTCAAGCAAATAACCTAAGTATTATAGGAAACATTATCGAAAATAAAGATTCAAGAGTAAGTTAAGAACAATCTGGACTTTTATGGTCAAATGTAATTTTAAATTTTTTGTCTTCCATCCACTCTGTCACTATTCATTGAAATAATAGCTGAGCACCTACTGCTCCTTAGCCCACAGTGCTCAATTCCTAGCTTGCTAGTCAATGATGTGAAAATACAGGGGTCAGATGAGAAGAAAATCTGCACCACACCTTGTGATCACAACATCATAAAAGCTTCACTGTAACTAAAGACGATCAAATAACAGTTCCTGTGCTGTCTGCAACAGTCACATTGTGCTATTGTTGTTTCCTTTGAATCATCACAAAAACTCCATGAAAAGACATTATTGTCATTTCACAAAGTAAGATGTTGCTCAAAGAGTTGAAATTTAATACTAGCCAATATAGCAGGGTCTTTCAAGCCAAGATGGATGTTATCTGTGTCTTTCAATGCTAAAGGTTATCTTTCATTCAAATGTAACACAGAAATAACTATCTTGTAGAGAAAAGGAAATGGGTATTTCAGCCTGTAATACACTTTTATTCCATTTGTTTGTAATGATCACAGCTCTTTTCAGTGATTCTTATAATTTAAATACTATATCAAAGGCATTTTCTATGAAATTATAAGAGCTAATCAGACGGCCTGCAATGTGCTTAGAAATGATTATTATTATTCTGATTATTAAGAATTATATATGTGCATTACTTAAAACTTAAAATACAAGTGTATTAAAAACATAAGTCATCCTGTAATTTGTAGAACATGACTAGTTTTTACTTTATTTATTTTACCAAAGACAGTATACATTTACTCAATATGTAAATTTTGTTCAAAAAGTACATGTCTTGTCCTTATGTTAATGGCCCAATTGTGTACTCTTTCCATGTTTGGATCTTACAGCTCTGTCATGATTTTGTAATGTGATTATATCACTTCCTGTGATATCTGTTGTATTTTGCAACTTGGTTGACCACTTCTTTATTTTCTATATGACACTTTTTCACACTCATATATGGACAGAATTACAATGAGTTTGAATGTATTGCTTGACAAGAGAGCACCGCTTATGCAAAGTGTAATTCCAAAGTGAATTTGCTGTCTTCATGGAATGTGTTTAAAGTTCCATCAGCTTGTAACACAGTATTTTCCTTGATTAACTACAAACAAATATTCCCACTGGTACTCAGAAGAATTATTTTTCCGTCCTTGTTGTCATCATATATATATATATATATATATATATATATATATATATATATATATATATATATATATGTTTAAAGACAACCTAATGTCCTGTGCATGTCTCCCATTGCATAGTAGAAATGTTCTGTTGGTGCTCTTGGTTCAGTGAATACATGACCTATTCTGCATTTCTATGTGATTTGGAAAGGTCAGAAGTTGATTTTAGTCTTAGCAGAGTTGTAGGGGAAGAGCTCTAGCAACCTTCCTGTCACACAAAGTCCCTCACTGTTCCTTTTTTTCTGGAGCATAGTTAACAATAGATGCTAATAGAAGCATTATGGCATGTTATTGTACTTGGCAGTTTCCAAAAAATATATCTGATTACTGTTTTATTCTCTGGCTTTTTTAAGGATTGACTGGCAAACAATATATGTATACATAGATATACATTGTATTATGTGTTGATAGACATGTAGATAGTATTTTGAAATACACAGAAGCTATTATCACACATATCTCACAGAATGGGTTTCCTTCAGTCACGTTGCATTCATAACTGTTCTTTCCATTAGTAAACATTTTAGATCTGCAAACTTTTGACTCTTGAGTTTTGTGTCATATGTGAGATTTTCCCCAAGCAAATATATCATGCGCATGAATTGGGTAGTTATGATATTGTGTCATTTTTCAGTGATTTTAAGGTCTCCTCTAATGTTCAACTTTAAGTATTTATTTCATGCTGCCATATCTAGACCAGCTTTTCCCCTTTTCTCTTAATGCTAGGAACCAAGTCTAGAGCGTTGAGCATTTTAACCATGTGCTCTATCCACTTCACTACAATCTAATTTTAAAAGTCTGTTATCTAAGGGGGCACTCAAAGGCCCCAGACTGATAGCTGAGAAACCAGCATATGACCTACCGAGACCCCATGTATATGGGTATCAGTTAGGAGGCCTGGGTAATCTATGGGGCCTCTAGTAGTGGCTAAGTATTTATCCCTAACATACAAATGGACTTTGGGAATCCATTCCACATAGAGGGATAATCTCTCAGCCTAGTCACACGGGAGAGGGCCTAAGCCCTACTGCAAATGATATGACAGAACTTGAAGATGTCCCATGGAAGGTCTTACCCTTCCTGGGGAGCAGAAAGGATAGGGGGTTGGTGGAGGGAAGGAGAGGAGGGGAGGGAGAGGGAACTAGGATTGACATGTGAAACAAGCTTCTTTATAATTTAAATAAAAAATTAAAAAGTCTGTTATTTAATAATATTTTCACTAAAAGTATATATTTTATATTTTCCTAAACATAATATTATGTATTTTAAAGTATAAATATAAATATCAATGTAAACATTTTATATATTCATAAAAGTAATATTATGCATTTCAAAGACTATGCTTAAAGACTAGTTGTATAGATGCTAGTATATAACTCTAGAGGTAATTTCTGTCACTTTGCTTGTATATGGTAGCAGGGAAAAAAAAATATATATATATATATATATAATATATATATAATATATATGAATAAGTTTTAAGCCAGCAAATTTGTCTATTGTAAAAGAGCTGGAACTACAACAAAGAATTTAAAAATTTTTAAAGTTTAAAAATTCTATCTCACAATTTTTGGTCTTAAAAACAAATACAGTTTAACTGTGCCAGTTGAGACATTGAATATTAATATTAAAATAATTTCACCATAAAATTGAAGCAAGCCAAGATTTGTTAATAAGGATTTTATTAGCAGATTCAGTGTGTGCCACGTTAAAGTGGAAGGGTTTGGTTTGTCTTCCTAAACTCTCAGTCTGGTGGAGTGTTGACCTTGTACTTTTGTTTGACAGGCTTTTGCAGGCAAAGACCTGGAGGAACAGTTGCGGTCAGTGTCCAGTGTAGATGAGCTCATGTCCGTCCTGTACCCAGACTACTGGAAAATGTACAAGTGCCAGCTAAGGAAAGGTGGCTGGCAGCAGCCCACTCTCAACACAAGGACAGGGGACAATGTAAAATTTGCTGCTGCACATTACAATACAGAAATCCTGAAAAGTAAGTACAAGCAACAAGTGCAAGAAGAGCCTCAGGAGTTCAACAGTGATGATCATAGTGTGAACCTTTGCTTCCAGCTCAATATGTTTGAAGCCCAGACCTCAATAAAGAAAATAGAAATGAACAAAATTACTTTGAGTAAAACACTTTGGGAATTCTTTCTATGTAGTTAGATGATTTCTTGAAATTCACAGCTAGAAAACACATGCATCACATTTATTTTGGGAATTGGGATAATAGTCCACTGCAAACATTTGAAAATACTTAAATAAATTTTCTTCACTGTGTTAATTTATTTTAGTTACTTAGGTTTGTTTAAATGCTTATATCTCAAGAAAATTAGTATTTTAAGAAAAACAGAAGCACATGAATTTCCCCTTTTTGGGATATGTTTAATTTCACTTTTGTACTAGAAAATTTATACATTATGCATAAGAGGCATAACACTCTGGGCAATATTTTCGTATACAGGCAGACACACACACACACACACACACACACACACACACACACACACACAGACACACACACATGCTTGAAAATAATGAAAAAAAAGTTACTAACCCACACCACCTCCCCAAAGCTTCTTGTTGTCCTGTTACCTCAGAAATAGCTGATTCAGAATTGCCCTTTATGAAGTAGAATATCTGCCATAACATTTCACAAAAATTATAATGTGTGTAAAATCACATAATATGAGTTGGCAGGCCAATTTAAGAAAAAAGCCATCTGTAGTTTTAAGTATTTCTGTGTTTTAAGGTTTGTATTGGTGTCAGATAGATGACTCAGTGAGTAACATAGCTGACTCTGCAAGCATGAAGACATGAATTTGATTCCCCAACACCCATGTAAAGGTCTACATAGCTATGGGTGACTATAACCACAGCATTGCAGAGAATAGATCAAGGGAAATCCTGATGGCCAGCCAGCCTAGCCTAAACAGAGAGTTTCTAGTTCACTGAGAAAACCTGTATCAAGACAATAAGGTAGAGGATGAAAGAGGACATTTTGTCTCCCTCTAGCCTCTGCACAGCAGGCACCCCACCACATGTACACACGCAAATACAGTTTGGTATTGCAATGTACATTTAAAGTGAATCCAGACACATTAACTGGAATCATGGTGGAATAACTCAAAATTTATTGTCCTTAAAAGTGTTATTTTAGAGGAAATACGGAAGACATAAACTACAACACTTACAAGCTGCGTCATTTTTAATATAGTAGAGAATCAACCATGTCACAGGTAAGCCAACAACATATTAGAAGCAGGAGTTCAAGAGAAAGAATGAGGGGGATAAGAAATTTAATTGTCCTGAAAAGAGTCAAGTCAGTTTAAGCTACAAGTTGTAATAATTGGAAAATAACCTCGCTTTTCACATAGCTACTGTCATGACATTATTCAAAACTGTTGGATAGTTTGCCTGAAAAATGAGTTTTGAATTGACACCAAAACCATAGTTTTCTTCTCATTGGCATGTCAGTTTCAAAAGAAAAGCAAAAGCATGCTGTTTACATTTGCTTCATGACCACAGAAATTGTACATGTCAGGCAAAGAGCATGTCTTTGTTTTTGCACATCTGGTAAGCATCTATGTACTCAATTTCCCTTTTTTAAGAAAGGAGAGTCAAACATTTGTGTTAGGGTAGTGGTATAATTTTTTAAATCCTTAATTTAATTCTAATTTTTTTGTTTACTTCCCCATGGAAATCATTTTAAAAGGAAATTTCCTCGACTATTCTGCTGAATCTTATCTTACATTCCGATTCATAGGGAAACTTAGGATCCAGTTGGTTGTTTCTGATTCTTTTACACTAAAACTTAAGATCTGAAATCAAATATGAGTAACTTCCCAATGCTGTTGGCTTTGTTTCTTCCTTGGTGGCTTCTGTGTAACTCATGGACTTCCCTATGATTGACAGGTATTGATAATGAGTGGAGAAAGACTCAATGCATGCCACGTGAGGTGTGTATAGATGTGGGGAAGGAGTTTGGAGCAGCCACAAACACCTTCTTTAAACCTCCATGTGTGTCCGTCTACAGATGTGGGGGCTGTTGCAACAGCGAGGGGCTGCAATGCATGAACACCAGCACAGGTTACCTCAGCAAGACGGTAGGTGTTACATATCTCAGTTCTACTTTAGAGCTCTCTGAGTGATCAGGGAAATAGGATACCTCTGATCCCACTGTGGTGACATACTTCATGTAAGAGGTTCTTAGGTTTTATTAGGGGAATGATGTAAATGTTTCCATTATCTTGTGTTATTGATGCTCCAATTTCACAAAAAAGAAATCAATGCATTATAAACTCTGCTTATATAATAAAATCAAGGTTTAGTCAAGAAAACAATAAACATGCATGCCCTAGTACAATTGCATGTGTATATACAGAGTTATATTATATATAATCTACAGCATGTACAGCAGTTAGAATATGTATGTCTACCTACACTGTGTAAGCATTCATTCATAGCTGCGTTTGTCATGAACTTTAAGAATAAACATTATCAAGCATTAGAGAGATAACTCAGTAGTTAATTTGGAAGCATAAGTTTGTGAGTTTAGTCTCCAGTACCAAAGTACTGCACAGTGATACAGGTTTATAATTCTTGTGATAAGGAGTCAGAGATAGGGTCAATGGCCATCTAGGCTAAACCAGTAAGTAAGCCCCAGGTCTCAGTGAGAGACACTGTCTCTAGTAACAGAGTAGTTGACTTCTAAGATATTATACCTGAGGTTTACCTCTGGCTGTCATATATACATGCACTTGCACTCCCACACAGATGAACACACACATACACACACACACACACACACACACACACACACACACACACACACACACGAAAAACCATTTTCATTTAGCAACAAAGCACTTTTAAATGTTTAAACCCTTTGGCTTTAGAAATGTAGCAAAAATATTCACTCAAAATACAAAGTAAAATGATCATATTCTATGGTGCAATAAAAATAGAAAAATTAAACACTGTAAAATTTTATAAAATTGATCGTTTAATTGAATACATATTTTATCTGATCAACAATAACATATAAATATTTTCTTATTTAGTATGATGTCAATGACCATGGAATTAAGAATATTCCCTCTATTATTCCTGGTCTATCTAGTCAAAAATTAATCTTTAAGCCTAGCTAAAAGGTATATGTGAAGGCACTAGAGCAGAGGGGAGTGGGCAATCCCTAGGAATTAAAGATTGCCAAGAAAATTGGACTTATAAAAAGGGTTGAAAGACAGTATATTAGGAGATATTAAAAGGTAAATCACAGGGCAGTCATCAGGCCTTGATAACTACTATAATCTTATTCTCAAAGCAATGGGGCTAAGTGAATAGCCTTTTAGCTTGAGAAAGACAATATTAGACATGTGTTGTTTACAACAACAATCTGGTGTAAGCATGAGGACAGGATAGATGTGGGAGAGAGGAAGCTGAAGTGTGGAAAGCAGAAAGGTTACCATCTCACTAACTGGTAAGAGCATCATAGGCACCTTGATGCACTAGAACAGCAGAAACATGGGCATTTAAGAAACTTGTGGGATGGCTAGCTAACATTTGTCTGAAGACCCCTCTTTTCCAACTGCACACTCATGGTCTCTCATGGTTTGCTTTTCATAGTGATTCATTGCAAATCTCTCCTTATTTTCATAATCCCTACTTAAAAATGTGACTCAGCTTTCTTCTAGAAAGGCAGTCTGTGTGACTCTGATGGTCAGAGAAGCAACTAAGTCAATCTCTTTCTCCCCCCATTTTCCTCTGTTTTGTTAAGTTACACTGTCATCAGTTTGGTCAAGCCAAGTATTCTGCGAACTAAAAATTCAATCAACAATTCCACTAAATAAATGTAACTTCCAAGTATCTCTGGGACACAGATACTGTCTTCACTCTGATGTAGCCCACATTTATCTCTCACTAGGAGCATAAAACATGAATCTAATAGCTGCTGTCCCACGTCCATACTTAGTTCCTTCCAACATACTTGAAACATTTGGTAGTGACATAAACTCTTTTCAGTAGCACTGTATTCTTGAGTCTGGGCCAGCATTTATCCAGTGTCCTGATAAGCTTGTGTTTGCCTATTGCAATACCCAGAAAAACATGTCTTCCCATTTACAAAGACCGAAAGTCTAATACTTTTTTATTGCCCCCTCTTTAATATGCGATTTCCCAGGCTCACCATAAACCCTCATTCTCAGCTCCCATATTTCACTGCTTTGACCCTCAAAAGCTGCTTGTCACTGCTACTCAGCTTCCTTTAGCTCTTGGATTATGTACCTGTTCACCTGACAGTCATTTCAATGTTGTGCACTCTTTCAGAAACATCTCCTTACATCTTATCTAGAGAAGCTCTGAGTACCCTCAGAGTTACTTATACAAGTCATTTCTACTTATCCATGGCATCAGGCTGTATTGTTCCATAGCCTCTATTATTACCTGTCCTTGACCAACATCACATGATCTTTCATGTTTGTATTTTTTAATTTAATTTTGGTTTTGTTATTGTTTTGAGACAGGGTTTCTCTGTGGCTTTGGGGGCTGTCCTGAAACTAGATCTTGTAGAACAGGCTGGTCTCGAACTCACAGAGATCCACCTGCCTCTGCCTCCTGAGTGCTGGAATTAAAGGCGTGCATCACTTTATTCTTTCCATCATTCCAAGAAAACAAAATTTGTTGCTTATTAACATAGAGAATACAGGGCAATGCTTGGCACATGGAAAACACTTGGCCTGAGTGGAATGAATAACTGAGTAAAAGGGTACTCAAGATCAGAGTTCAAGTTTGGGGTGTGCTGGTTTTATGAGTTTGAAAGTACTGAAAGCTGCAGATATTAGGGTGACAGGGGACATCAAATTCTAGTGAAGTGGCTGGGTCTGTTACTTTTGATTTGGAAGAAAGCATCATAGGGATAATTGTTATTTTTAAGTGAAGCCTAATGTACTTATTAATAGCATATTTATTTATCAGAAGAGAAAAAGATACCAAAGTAAAATTAGCGTACATTATTTTTCTCAACCACTACTATTTTCATTTTGTAAAACCCTACTCTCCTCCTATTATGAGCATCCTTTTGGGTGCTTTTGTTTAGACTAAAAGAATCAGAATTACTTTAATTCATTTAAATGAGTGGTGGTCCATCATGATTTACAGTAAACTGTGACATATACATCCTGTCCAAATAGAATTTTAGTATGTGCCAAGATAATTAGTATTTGGGGCTGGAAAAATAACTCAGAGGTTAAGAATGCTGATCTTATACAAGACTAGAGTTCAATTCCCAGCACCACGATCTGGTGGTTCCCAAAGGCTTGTAACTTCAGCTGCAGGGGATCCAAATGCTCTTGTGTACATATTTGCCACACCCCCACATATATGCACACATAATTAAAACTAAACTTGCAAAATAAAATTTATATTCATCATGCCATTAAAAGCAGTGCAAGGGTTATGAATGAGAACTCCACAGATGTGCAGATGTGAATCCCATGAGCTTTACATCCCAAAAGATTAAGGCATGAATCTCCCAAAGGCAGGATAGAATGTTCAGTTGTATTTTCTTTTTAATACAGTTTGTTAAATCTTCTACTCAATAACTTTCTCCTAAGTTTATAAAAAAAATTTGACAATGTACACATGGGAATGTGTCAAGATTTATATCCAAAAAATGAAACAAGTTTCTTACGGGTACATTTCTTTAAGGTAAAAGAAGAAAACAAACGAACAAAAAATTCCCAAGCTTCTGCTTTGTTAAAGTTTCAGACACACATTAGAGTAGCCAGAGTTCTCAGTCTAAGTCATACAAACTTTAAGAACATTAGGGCTTCAAGCGTTGTGTTCTGATTGTTGATTTTTTAAAATGGAAACTTCATAGAAATGTTTTTTTATGGGTCTCGGAAAAGGGCAGGTTATCAGAATGCGTGAGGAAGCCAGTTTCTAGTTGCAAAATAAAACCACATGGGCTGAGAGCTTCAAACTGAAGTAATCAATAACAACTGCTTTAGACATTTCCCCCTTGAACATGAAGAAATATAGATTGTATGCCATCTTAACCTCTTGTATAAACATGCTCTAAGTGTATTTTCTTCCATGAGATTGTATATTTAGGAGATAAACCCAAAAGCTGAAGTGAGTCTTGCAGAAAGTAAGTTATTTGGTGATAAATGTAGAGGCAGAAGAAAGGTGTCTGCTTTGAAGCCACATGCTTGGTGTAAGATGCTCTCGAATGTTCCTATTTACCCGAAACGCCATCCTAAAGATGGGACTAAATGAAGAAAAATTACTAAGACCATGGATCTCACCAGAAGGCCTAAAGTTTGCATTCAAGAAACTGGGTCTTTAGGCTGGTGAAACCCACAGAAACAGCTGACCTGAACAATAGGGAGCTCATGGTCCCCAGACCATATAAACATACATGCTGGCAAAATCATCCCTTTATACTTTATGTTTAAATAAAATGTATCATAATTTCTTTGTAGCATAATATATTTATGCCTCGGTATAAAATAGAACTTTATAGTAAAAGTGGGCACTATGGTTTTGTGCTGTAGATAGAAACATTTCTTCCAAAATGCTGCAGTAGTGTGAACAATTAATTTATTCCCCTCATACATACTCATGTATTTGATAAATAGAATGTGATAAATAGAATGACTTATCTTTAGCAAGTTAATATTTGGCAACTGCAGTTGTTGGAAAGGTTTCCTCTTGATGGGAAGAAAGAGCTCTTGGCCAGGAAGAGTTAACAGAAAGTTTTGCACTAATAATATTTTCCTGAAGAGAGTAACAAATCCATCTTTGGAAAATACTTCTTTGGTCAAATAATGTTATTGATATATAAGATTTTATTGAGTACTCTGAAAACTCCTGATTTGAAGTTTTAACCTGTTTGTAACACAGTGCGTGAATTTCATGCATGACAGGATGTTAAAATTAGTTCGAACTGGATGTCAAAACTCTGTATTTTCTCTGCTTTTCATCCTAGATTCAATCTGTGTTCCACAGGCTTTGACCAGCTCTGTGTGCAGCTGGAACACTAAGTATAACGGATAACATAAACTTTGAACTTTCATCTTTTCCTATTTTTAAGAATTATTAGTTTAAATGCCTTATAGTCTTAAGTCTGATTTTATTATTGTTATTATACCCTGCAGCGTTTAATTTTTTTATGCTGAATGTGCTCAAAGTTAGGATAGTTAGAGGAAAAGCATATTACATTTTCTATATGAAGATATTTTAAAGTCTCAATTTGTGATCATAATTGTATCCAAAGGTATTCCTGTTAAATATATTAATGAAGTATAGCCCAGTACATTCCCAAAAAAGAATTTCTGCATTTTTCTTGACCAGCCTGTAAGATGTATGGAAATGGGACCTGTTTATCTGCAGCAGTTGCTATGCTAGGTAAACACTACTGTTTCAAAGTTTGCTTTATTTGAAATCCATTCGTGTTGGTGAAAGTTGATCATTACATATTCTTATTAAAGAATGCCACTAGATAACAACAGGGAACCTAAGCTCAGAAATATTTCCCATTTCTCCTTACTTTGCACACATTGACTGAATATAAAATCAGATGTTATTTCCTTTTCAGACTTTAAAAAAGGCCTTTTTGTATGTAAGCCTTTTTAAATCTATCCCAAAGCCAAACAAAACATGTAAACATATAAATCATTGTTCATAAAGAATACTTTCCACTTAAATATTAAATCAAATATGCATTAAATTATATGTTGTTCTGGGAATATATTCTTCTTAGCATTGTGCTATCTTTTATTGCCCACTGAATAGATATGCTAGATATGAACCGTTATTTAATTCTGCACACTATGCATGAATTTTGTACTTTGGACTTAAAGTGAATAAAAATGCTACTATGTATAGATTAAAACACAAAATAGCCTGACAACAGTGTAAAAATAGTATTAAATCATACTTTATTATTAAAGTGGCTAGAATCCACTTACTATTTCCAACATCAGTATGTTTATATAGGTCATTACTCTATATATAGACAGAAGATTGTAGTTAACAGTTCAGATTTCACATAATGTTCAGAGAAGACTTCACATGAAGGTTAAAATTCTCCCATGTTATATATCACTGTGGTGTGTTGCTGTGTGTTCAAGCTCCTGTGTGTGTGTGTGTGTGTGTATGTGTGTGTGTGTGCGTGTGCGTGTGTGTGTGTGTATGCTCCCATCAGTACATGCACACATGTATGCTGCCATTCACTCTTTCTGATAATAAGGACAAACATCATTATTGACAACTATCACCCCGTATTCCAGCAAGAATCATTGTGGTTTATAAATACTCAATAAATAATTATTCATGATCTGAACAGGAAAATAGTTTATAAACAGAAATTTAAAAAGTAAACATCAAAATCCATTTAACAAAGATTTACATTAATCTTGGTTGCTGCTGTGGTGGAGAAAACTCCTCACTAGTCATCACCATTATTCCACAGATAACGCAATGGAGGCTTAGGATTAAGATGATTGTTCCTAAGATACAGTTATAAATGGCAATTCCAAGACTCTACCCTATGTCTGTTATTCCTTAAGACCTCAAACTTTTGGTTATTTTTCATACTAGGGAATGGCTAAGGACAAAAACAACCAACTATTTGAAGAGTATGTATATTTAATTTGAAAGTGGCATTTGCATTTTTTTAAAAAAATACTTCTAATGATTGATTATCTACTTGTTTCTTAAAATTTATATTTTGTAAGTATGTGGCATCTGATTAGGAAAAGAGGCCTATGTATTCATTTTAAGTAATAGTGAGTTTATCATAGTTATTGGAAAGCCACAAGTTAACATGCAAACAAGAAAATTTACAATAATTTAAAATTCAGGACATATTTCCATCGACATACACATACATGGCAATACAGAAGGAAACTGGAAATTAGAGAAGCCCCCTGAGTATACAACAAAAACTGGCATATGTAAGTTAGCCTTAGCACACATACATAATTGGCCATGTTTTTGAAGTTGACAAATGGATAAAACTTAAGTAGTAAGAATTCTTGTATTTTTCATATTAATCGAATCTTTCTCTGGATCCCTAAACTATCACTGACATAATCAACTACAGAATCAAGAATGTTCCTCTGATAGCTTGTCAAATGCTTTGGAAGAAAAGCTTTTGGCTTTCAGCCTATTTTTCCCTATAGGTCACATGAACTCTGTTCAGCTCCCCCCATAGCCTACTTAGCAACAGTGAAATGCAACAACGTTAATTGTGAGTTTTTTTTCCTTGGATTGGTTAACTCCAAAGCACTGTAGCTGCAGTGTTTATTAACACTCTTTGGCTTAGGGCAGAAGCAGCTATGAACAGTGTCCTGATTATAAGACTTTTCACCTGTTACATCATCCTTTATTTATTCATCCATACACCTCTTCCTACCTTTAGAAACTTACAGCCATGTTTATGTTTTTAAGAATATGCTTATTAATACACAGCTTGACTGTCCTTCATGTGAACAGAACATCCTTCAAAGTTCTTCCTACTAAATACAAACCATATGTGTGAGAGACCCTGATAGTGAATAGTATCTATATGGTTGTAAGAATGGTTCCATGATCACTGAGGCTGCCCATTGTGGCCTTCTGGTCCCTTTCCACACCTGGATAACAGGATGGATGGTACTTGGAGTGGCAACAACCTTGTGGGTAGAGATGCTGATGCCAAGTCTTGGGGTCAGGGGCATCTCAACCCTTCAGCATTGCTAATTATCTCCAAAAATGTATTCACCATCATCATTGGAGTCTGTGCTGCCTCATCATGTAAGGCAATGTCAATGCTTGCAATAGCAAACCTATAATAACAGATTCCCCAGTCGTCTGCCACCTCTGAGCCCTTTTCCCAGTCATATTAGTTTCTTTTCTTGTCCCCTAGTTCCCCTTGCTGCTCCTCTCTTAGAGCCAGCATAGCTATATGTGGTGTTCCTAGTCTTTACCCAGTCCCTACTACTTTGGTTAGGAGATATTTGCCTAAAGCCTAACCACAGGAACCCTTTTCAATTTCTTCTATCTTTCTTTGGCTTAGCTTCCATTGCATATTCCCTCCTGGTTCTCCGCGTCAGTAGTCTATATTTCACAAGATATTTGTATTTCTCTGCCTTCCTCTATTAATGTTCCTGTTCTCAGGTTTCTATTGTTGCATGACTTCTTTTTTCATTCTCAATTATCTCACTGCTTATCACAGCAATGCCCATGATTTTAGTCACAACTTTGATACTTGCAAAGATCTCCTACAGCTATAGACACAAATATTTAACTGCTTATTATATAATCATTATTATACCTTTACTACTGACCTATACACCTTGCTATCATCTACATCATTTTAGAATGTGATACATTAAAATATGTAGGTAACTATAAAATATTATACAACTATCAAAATATTAATAACTGAAGCACAGCTCAGTTTGGATCTTTTGCAAGATCCCAGGTTCTGTCCCCAGTGTCACAAAAATTAAAGAAACAATTCATAAATACATTAAAATTCCTCTTTTTATGCATAACCTGTGCATCTTCTATACTGCTTGCTGTTATAGTAGGCTTAGTGCAAGTCCTAAAAAACAGAAAAGTTGTACCTTATGTAGACCTACAAAATTGCAGCTGTCTGTAGATAAGGAATGTCTGCTATTACATCACTCTATCAAACAAGAAATTTCATGCCAGCAGCATAAACAAATACATACTCAGAGAAGAATTGCTCAAAATCATAATTCTGGCCATGTTGAGATCATATGTTTTCTATGAAAAATATATAGCATTTTGGAAAACACATAGCCTTGTAAATTTATGCAAATAACAGCATCTCTATAACAAACTATATACATAATCATATTCATGTACACTGTTATATAATTTTCATAAGAATCCCGTAAAGTAACACATCAGTCATTATCTTTGGTTAACTGATTATTAAAGAAAAATACATACCTTGGAAAAGCTTAACCACTTTTCCATACACATATTGTTTTTAAATGTGCAAGCTAAGAAAAATATCCTACCTAGATATAATCTTAGATCCATCTTTCATGAACATGATATGTTTTACTAGAAAGCAGGTGAATTATTGAATGTATATGTAAGTACCCTTCAAATAAATAAAATGTGCATCATATAACTTAGATGGTCCTTTTTAATCAGTGTAAGTTTATTTTAATAAATACATTAAAACACAGAATTCATATTGATGGTATCTACATGTTTAAATATGTATAGATTGTGTAATTAAGTTAAAAGCCTACTTACTCAAATATTTATAAGTTATTTCTGTAAAAATACTGAAAATACTTCTGGCTTTTTGAAATAGGCAATACAGAGTTACTGTAAGTGGTCCCTCACAGTGAAATGGTATCCCAGAGTTTCTTACTCCCTTCCAACTGTAGCATGCCCTATATCATTCTTCTCTAGTTTCTGGAAACCACATTGCTACTCCCAATTCTAAGGAAATCAGTTACTTTATTTTCCACATACATTTGAGACCACATAGTACCATTATTTCTGGGCCTGGTTTATTTCATATTACATGGTCTTCATTCAGGTTCCCCCACCCCCATGATGTCATAAGTAATTGTATTTGTTTCTTTAAATTTCAGTGAAAAGGTCTTCCTAGTGTGTGAACAAAACTTTCAAATGTATTTTGACATCTCACCATTGCCAACAATTGTTAAGTGATGGTGTGAAATTACAGCCACGGAGCAGAGAGCAGTTCCACAGCTCTGAGGAACTTCTCAGATTGCTATGGCAATGTAGAACAATGCAGGGTTTAACTATCACTGTTTTACTATAAATAGATCTAAAAACCAAGTAGCCATTGTGTAGGGCTTCACTTTTACCATTTGTTCTAGTAATAAGTTGACTTATAATCCTTAGGAATTGAAATCCACTTAGTCTGTGTATTCCCACCCCACTCCGCCCTTTTGAAGACCTATAGTTCTCTGTAAACTAGGAATGCAGAAAACACCTTAGTCACACCTCATCTTCAGACTGTCGTCCAACAGCATGTAAAATGCCCTACTTTATTTTCAGCTCCTTTTTATAAGTTTTATCAAGATTGTAAGAACACAGCTTTGTTTGTGAAAATAATGGGTTGCTTGTTTTTATTTTAAATGTTGTAAGTTCTTGAGATCTGAGATGTGTAAAACTTTCAGGAAGCAATTTAATCTGGAATGAAAAATAGTTTTATAAGTGTAATTTATGTCTGTGTATTTGGTTTACACAAGATAGGACTTAACAAAGCATTTCTAGGCTGTGTGGCCAGTAGCTTTGCTCTTAAGTCAGGAAGATATTTACTACCAATAATCTGTGTTGCATTTGAAACACCTAGGCTTTGTGACCTTGATGCTGAGTAACATGGGACGCAGCAATTCCTTTTCCTTGAACACACTGGTCTGTTCTATACCATTAGTTGGTGCTCATACTTTAAATATGATCCAAAGCTAATGCTTTGATGTAAGCATCAAAAGTATTTATTATTCGGATAGAAGATACTATTTGGGAGCAAACCACTTTTTACTTTGTTATCATTTGAAAAACATTAATGCTATGCCTATGTTATGCAATACCAAGTCATAACAAGCTAATTTCAGTCATTCCTTTGGACTCCAACATTTACCATAGAAGTCCTCGGTAGCATCTATATAATATTTTTCTTCTTTTTGTCCCTTTGTAGTTGTTTGAAATTACAGTGCCTCTCTCTCAAGGCCCCAAACCAGTCACAATCAGTTTTGCCAATCATACTTCCTGCCGATGCATGTCTAAACTGGACGTTTACAGACAAGTTCATTCAATTATTAGACGTTCTCTGCCAGCAACATTATCACAGTGAGTATGAATTGTCTGTTTTTCTACGTCTTCTCCTAAGTTAAAATTATCTTCAAATAAACACAAGTTTGCTAAAGGAAATTTTATAAAGACTTAATTTCTCATCAAATACAAATCATAAAATATTAAAAGTAGAATTATACTGAGCCACCCAATGTATGGGCAGGGTAGTTAATAATGTAAAAAGACATGCTTTGAATGGTACACACATCACCACTGTTCATGCAACTAATGAATTTAGCCACATTGATTTAACATCTATGAAGTTGAGTATTCAATTAGACATTTTTCACAAAAAAGTGTAATATTTCATAAATAATCTCTGGAAAAATAATAAGAAGGAAATTTCAAGTCCAAGAGTAAATTATAAAAAGAAAATCTTGTTGTTGTAAAAACTGAATTTGAGCCTTGAATCTGGATTTTCAGTCTGGTAGATTAGACATGGTTGTCATGATCTGAGTTGTCAGGACTCAGGTCCAGGTCTTCTTTCATCTTCACTGAACATTTCCACTTACAATCTTAAATAAGCATTCCTATCTTTCTAGCTTTCATGTTTAGGTGACGTTGTTACATATCATAATCCTGTCTTGATTTTTACAAATTGTGATTCTCATATAATTTCGGAAGTCCATATTACAAGTTCAGTATTTACCTAATGTGACAATGCATACAACCCACACTATTAAATTATTTGTCTATTTTCAAAAAAGAAATTATTCTAAAGCTTAAAAAATTAAGCTTCAGTTATTTAAGTTTAAAACAAGTATTAACCATACATCTTATGATGATATAGTAAAATATAGATGAAATATAGCTTTGTATTTCTTGTTTCAGCAAAGATTGACTTGAAATCTTACTTAACTACTTGAATTTTCAAGTAGTTAAGAATTTTCTAAGAATTTTCTTCATATGACTTGAAATAACATTCAAACAATCATTTAACATTCAAGTTGTTTTCCTATCTTCATTTTAGTATAGCAAAAAGTAGCATTGCAAAGGCAGAACATCAGTTTGGACCCTGTGAATAACTTATTTTGGAATAATTTTTCATTGTCATTTGGGTACTAGGAACTTTGAACCCCAAGCAGAGATACAGCTCAGTGTTCGTTATCATTTCTAGTGTATGTAGTAAGAATCATGCATAATTCCAGCACTTAGCACAACAGCATAAGTAGATGGACAATGTGTAGTACAGAATATTAAGAAACTTTCACCTTCGGAGCCTCAACAGAAAACATACAGCACTAATAGTAGTCTTCTCAGTTGGGTTATCTTTATGATGCTCCACTTAGTTTGGCGTATAAGTGTCTCTCTTTGGGACATTTTATGGGACTTCAGTGTCAGCCTGATATCAGCACAAATCTCTTCTTCTTGGCACGAAATGGAAAAGATCTCACAGATATCTCTGAAGAAAACCATGGTAATATAAGAAGGAAAACTGCCTACCTTAACTGAAGAACAGATTCCATCTGTCATGTCATTCATGCAGCCTCTGGGTGCAGTTCAGTTCTAGACCTATTTCCTTGGGCAAAGAATTCATTCTGAGAACTTTAGGTATCATCTTTGTGTTCATGATTACCAAAATTTCAATGAAAGATACGATCATATTTTTGATTTCTAATAATTTTCTGTACTTATGTTTTCATATAATTATATTGGCTGTGTGTTAAACCCAAAGATTAGTTCAATCCCTTCTATTTATCTATTTTTCATAGCACAAAGTCCTCATATTCTTTTGAGACTTAGAAATTGCAGTTATCACTAATTATTTCTTCTTTTATCCCACACAACTATGACTCATTATTTGGGAGAATAGTGAGATAACTCCTCCTACTTACATTTAATTCTCATCACTTACATTGACCCACTCTATTCCACGTATACATCAGACTTAGCCCAAGTATGAAGCCAGTCTCTTAGTATCAGCTCTTTCTCCCCTCCCCATACACTATTATAACTAAGCATCAAAAAACATCATTTGATTTATCCAAGCAAGAAAAATGTCTATCAATTGCTTAAAGAATTGAGCACAAATTTCTCACCATGTTTTTCCCTTGTCATCTTACTTTGTCATTATTCTCCACATCAGTGTTTTACAAAGTCTGGTTTCCTCATCACAAGTCATTTCCTGCTCCATGTCTTGTTTCTGTTAGGACTTAGCTTGAAGTAAGTCCCCCCCCCCTTTTTTTTCTTTTGGTTTTTTGAGACAGGGTTTCTCTGTGTAGCTTTGGAGCCTATCCTGGCACTTGCTCTGTAGACCAGGCTGGCCTCAAACTCACAGAGATCCTCCTGCCTATGCCTCCGAGTGCTGGGATTAAAGGCGTGCGCCACCACCACCCTGCGTAAGTTCCCTTTCTTTTCTTCCTTTCTAAGGCCACATCCATTTCTTTACATCTGTGTGCATCTGTCTCATCAAAATACCACAGCCAACACTGCTTCTGTGTCAGGATGACAGCATTGCCTTTTGCTCTGGACACTAAGCTTTTAGAGTTGTAATCATGTTATTACATGTGCATCTATTTGCTTATTTTATAGCTACTATATTCTATTAAATTGATAAGTGATTATGTTTCCATGGCAAATACTACAGGCAAACACACACACACACACACACACACACACACACAGAGAGAGAGAGAGAGAGAGAGAGAGAGAGAGAGAGAGAGAGAGAGTATTTATGAGTAGATACATGTGTATATAGATATAATTTAGGACCTCTTGGCGTGAATGAACTTACCAGTGAAACTCAGTCAAGAGAAGCATTGTTTAAACCTGAAGCGTTATTTTTATCTAACAAGATATTACATAATCGCTGCATGGTCTAGTTTTTTGAAGATTGCCTTTGACAACAGCATTTCTGTGACTTGATGGTTGACTAGGAGAAGGAGCAACACAGTGAAAATAACTGTGAGTATTCTCCCAGTTCATCTTCTTCTTTGACACTGTGCCTGTGATTTTTCCCAGCAGATGGCACAACTAAAGTGATAAATTCAGAAGACAAAGCTAAGCTTTAAAGTATTGAGGTAGATAGAAATAGAAAGGTTTGTTTTTTTTTTTACAGAAAAATGGTGAGATAAATTTCAATATAACCAAAACATTTTATGTGTTTTAATGTTCATAAAATGGAAAATAATTACTATTTCAACCTGGTTGATAGTCTATGTCAGTCCATGTGGAGATACTAAGATGATGGAGTATATTTGTTTTCATCAATGAGCTACTATTATAATTAACAAAATTCCATAGGCTACATGAGAGTTCTTCTTGTAGTACATTTTATAATTGGGCCAATGAATAATGTCACATATCCACCATGACAGTGTTATACAGAAGGCTTTCACTGTCCTTGAATCCCACCCTATACCTATTCATTTCTCCTCCCCCAGTACTCCTGACATCAATGAGTTATTGTGAGGGCATAGAAACTTTCTATTGCCTTTTAATGAGTTTTTGTTGGTGTCACTTGGTCTGGGTTTTAGCTTTTTGCTAGCAAAACATGGTTGTGACCAGGTAATAAGACAAGAGGCTTTGTTGATGGATATTTTTACTGAATTCCTGAACTTTATTCATTTACTGGCTTAATTTGAATTTAGTATGGAAATAAAATGACAAACTGATGTAATAATTTCTATTGTTCCAGCCTATTAAAACATCTGTAAACATCTGTAAAAACAAATAAAGCAGAGGTCTTGATACATGTTTTTCACACCTAGTTCACCTGGGCCCCTACTCTCCTAACCACACAGTTCAAAACTGCAGTAGTCTGTGGTCAGTTAACCAGTCAGTGACTGTACAGCATGACTGCTTCAATTCCAGTGGTGGGCAATATTTTATACATATTAATGCTGTAGAGAAGTTGTTTGGAATTATATAAAAAGAAAAAAAATCTTTCATATTATCATTTCACTGTTAAACTAATGAAATTTTTCTTATTCTTTCAAATAATGCTAGTCAAATTTATGAAATGCATCCCTTAGACTTACCCACCATCTTTTTCATTGACAACTGTACAAACCCTGCCTCTATCCTCTTCTTCTTCAAGGAGAACACAGGCAAGCAACATCACAAACAGACAAGGCTAAAAACTCATGTGAATCAACAAAAGTCTATTCAAGATAAATATGCATATGCACATTGTTTAGATGAATGTATATTAAATATAAGTCTTTGTATTTTAAATTTCAGAATCTTAAGATGTGTTTATTACTATACTGGATGAAAGAAGTTACATAACATTGAATACAATGAGTCTTTTTCTCTCCTGCCAGTCAGCTCCCAGATATTGACAGAGACTTGTTATTAATTAATTAATTATTATTATTAATTATGAAAGCTTAGGCTTTTCCTACCAACACCTATAACTTAAATTAACCTGTTTATGTTAATCATGTTTTGTATTGTGGCTTTTTACCTTTCTTTCCTATTCTGTGTGCCCTACTCATTCTGTGTCTCTCTCATGCCTCAATTATCTCTACCTACTGCCTCTGTCCGCCAGGAAGTCCCACCTGTACCTCTTGCCAGCTATTGGTTGTTCAGCTTTTTATTACACCAATCACAACAATACACCTTCACAAGTATACAAATATCCCACAACAACCTTGTATTCATGTGTATGAGTGTGTGTGTGTGTGTGTGTGTGTGTGTGTGTGTATAGGAACTGAACTATAGTAACAGACACTCACATGTAGTAACAAACACTCTTACCACTCAGTTATGCCCCCAGAATAAAATATCTGGAACAAAATTAGTGCAGGATTTTATCTAGGACACTGTAGCCTTTATATCACCAGGATTCAGCTGTCCTTCCAGCTGTTACTCAGACAACAATCTTTTAAAACATATCTGGATCTATAGAATTGAAAAACATCAACAGTTGACCTCTAAGAAATCAAATTTCTATATTGAAATGTACCAAAAGTGCTAATATAGCTGAGATTCCCTTTAACTACTTTCTTGGCACCTGCAGGGTTAGGGTTATGCTCATATCAAAACATCATCTTGTGGCTAAAGAATATAATTTTTTCAGTCATACTTAAAAATTAATAATAAACTAAGGTGATTAATTTATACAATAAATATATTATAAAGATTATAGTTCTTTGAAATAATCATAACATCTCAGTTCATTTCTATCAGATGCCAAAGAGAATAGGTAGTATGTTTTAGTCCATTCAGTGTTGATTTGGGAAAGGAATCTCTAAGTATGTAAAACTACAGTACCAAAATGTAGAGGAAATGACTCACAAATATAGCATGCATGAGGTAGAATGCCATAATATTCAAAGTAATTATTCAAAGCTAATAATTATTCATAATATTCAAAGCTAGTAATTATTACCCAACATTTAGAATTTACTCTACCCAGAATGCATACTTCTTTCTAAATTTTCAGAGATGTAAACAGACTAATAATATTGACTTTATCATTGAATATATCATTTTTTTCCATTGAGAGATGAAGAGAATGTTGAATTCATGGCCACTTATTTCAAACAGCAAAACCAATGGCTAGCAAATCTGTCAAGCAAAGTTTTCAACCAATGAAATAATTCTTAGAAAAGTAACTATCATTCATAAAAGTTGCAAGTACTGTTTAAAGGGGAAGGTAAGAAAGTTTATTTGCTTACATGGTTCCCAACAGAGATCTACTTGAAAAATTACTCTATACCTTGCAGAAAGAGTATGCTTCAAGTAATATGCTTTGTAAATGAAATGTTTTATTTATACAAATGTGTATATATATATATATATATATATATATATATGCACATTAATCATTCATTACTTTTGAATATCACTTTCAACTGCATGAAACTGCTTTGAAGATCGAAACATAAAGGCAGTAAGCATTGTGCTAATCTGTTTATTCTAATACTTTCTTTCATTATAATATAATAACATTTAAAATTTTTGTTTCCACCTCATCTTTTAGAATAGTGTGCTATAAATCCTCTGATTTTGCTTCTTGCATCTGAAAGAAGCAGTGTCATTTAGGAGTTAAAAAATGTATTTATCCAAATGCTGGTTTCTTTAATTCAACAATATCTAGCATAATTTCAGGTTTCAGCATTAAAATATGTTTATGGTGAGTGATATTTTATTATTTGTATGAAACTTCTCATATATTTTAAATTTTTAGATTGTGTTTTAAGACTATTAGTATTCAAAATATTTACTTCCCTTTAAGCAAACCATTACTAACTGTTTTGAAGTTCATGTTGTCAAGAATGTTGCAGGTATAATATAATTGAAAGTGTTTGCCAGAACTTTTTTGTTCAAAATGAGTGTGAAAAAGAAAAAATAATAGGTCACACAATCAAATTATGTGAACTCTGCATTTACTACATATCAAAATACATATCTGGATGTTTGTATAATGGTCCCAAAGTAAATTCATGCAATTGTGTATACACATAAAGTACATATATTTAAATATATATTTTTGAAAATGGTGTACCATGAAAAAGAAAACTCAATGGAAAAGAAAGAAAAGGTTTTTTTTCTTACTTACTAAGGGTAGAGACTTGCCTGGGTAGACATACATAAACATGGCATAAACCTTACCAAGCTCCCTGTAAGGAAAGAGCCTTCATTCTCCAGTACCTGGAGGGCTAGAAACTGAGAGGACTCCTGTAACTTCACCATTTGAATATCTTAGATCTTTGTTTTGTCAAAAATTTAGACTGTACAAAAACAAATAAAGATAACTACAACCAAATATACACATACCACAGGTGGGTGAGAAGACCTGTGTCTAAGACTTTCTGTGAGCATATTAGTGCATGCTGGTGTCTATGTATAACTGAAAGACAATTGTGGTTATTATCCTCACTCTGGTAGACTTTTATGAATATTGAATGCCATTCCATCACATTAGGGAATATATTCCTATGCCTTTATTTTACTCTTTGTGTGTGTGTGTGTGTGTGTGTGTGTGTGTGTGTGTGTGTGTGTGTAGCTTTATCACATAGTACAGGCTAGCCTCAAAATTATTATATAGTGCAGGATAATGACCTTGAATTCCTGATATATCTTCCTTAGCATCTTAGATGTTGGAATTCATGTGTGTTTGAGTCTTTAATTGATTTCATGTTCCATATATTAGCTGTACCCAACAGCTAGAAAAACACTGCATCAGACAAATGTAGGATAAATCCCATATTGCCAAAATGAAAACAAAATGCTTTCTACTGTCATCATAGCAATATGTGTTCACCTATAACCAATAAATGCTGTCACCACACACAGAAGGGTAAATAAAGATTATCTTGCAGCAGGATACTAAAGTTTGAATAGAATATACATAAAATTATTGATGTTTGTTTAGAAAATTGGTAAGTACTATGTAAACTTCTGCACAATGCATATTTATTCATGATTAAACTATAAAATAAAATGACTGTATTAGTTACTTTTCTATTTCTATGATAAAATGCCATAACCAAGACAACAATTTTTAAAAAGGCATTGATTTGAGGGTTTATGATGTAAAGAAATAGTAGTTCCTTACCATCATGTCTGGAGTCATTGAAGCATGGTTCTAGAGCCATAGCTAAGAGCATGATCTGCATGCAGGAATCAAAAGTTAAGTCAAAATGGCATCAGTCTTCTGAAACTTCAATATCTGCCTGCAGTGACACTTCCTCTAGCAAGCCACAGACATGTTTCCCACAATCCAAAAATAGATACCAAGTATCCAGATATCTGTGACTTATAGGAACCCCTGCTTCAAATTTCCATAATGGCAGAATAATATAGTGGGGAGAGATTGCCCCTTAGAATTCACTGAATTTTTTAGGAGAGTATGGAATGTTCCAGGAAATGGTAAATGAACAAACAAGGTTTAATAATGTTGCCTTGTTGCTGATTTTTGCTTTTGGTTGTTTTCCAAGAAGAAATACTGAAATATCTAAACAAAACTACTAAGAAAAATAATAGCACACTAGGGATATGGAGCATAATTAACATACACTTCTCATAGTCTTAACTCATTATCACATAAGTAAATATGTTACATCTTTAAGATTAAAAACAAAAGGATGTATTATTCATTGGATAAAGCAGGAAGCTATTTGTATAAAGATTGTTGGAGAATAAATATTTTACTGGAATTTGTTAGTATGAAGTCAAACATAAGGACTCAAAGTCCTAGCTATCCTGTGTTATTTTTTGACATAACTGCTCTTCTTTTGCCTAAAATGCATACATAATTAATTATCTTGCTTAAGATTACTTATTTATTTCACAGAATGTATATGGCAAGCATTTTTAATACTATTTTAAATGAAAAAAAATCAGTGAATTGTAGTTAACCCACAAGCATAGCTTATTGCTGAGGAATTATCATGAATTACAGTGTCTGTACTCAAAGAAATAAAACGATTTTGATAGCTAGGATGCTTAAACAGTTTTATGAACATCCAACAATTATCACTGCTATTAGCACATACTTTTAGGTTATCACCTAGATTCTTTGCATGCTCCATGAGAGGCTGTAGTTCCATGGCATAGCAAATAACATGGTGAGAAAAAGTCAAACTAAATCAAGAAATAGACTCCCCCACCAACCTAAAGGAGCCATGCATGACCCTTGAGAAAAGTAAAGAAAGGAATAATTATCTAAGTTAAAATCATCAATGGAAGTTGCCAAAGGTGATGATGTGGCTGAAACATATGTGATGTTTTAGACAAGCTGTCATATTGAACAGGATGAATAGACCCTTCCTTAGAGTTGGTGTAGACTTCTGGAAAAGAAAACACTGGTAAATGATCAGAAGTGATGCTCAAATGATGGTAGACATGGTTATAGGATACATATTTAGAAGATAGGCATAAAGATGTGTGTCTGTGATCCCAGTACTAGGGAGGCCAAGATCAGAAGTCCAAAGCAAGCTCACACTGCATAATGAGGGCCTGCTTCCATATCAACACAATTCAGAATTGCTTTTTCTGTAAAAAGAAAACCCCCAAACAAGATGTTTGTATAGATTCATAGTAGTTCTTAGGCTGTTGTTGAGAGTGTTTTATCACACTGTTTGATCTATGGAACTTTTCTTAGCAGCATCCAAAGCACATGGCTTATTTGTTTGCACTCAGTACACTTTCAAAGTCTGTGTTGTAAGCTTTTGGAATTCATTCAGCAGTCTTCCACCACATACCATTATTTATAACGTTGCTTGAAAATGAATGATGTGTGATATCCAATAAATATTTCCCTTTGATGCCCACACCAATGTCTGTTGACAAGTCAAGTACTAAAAGTTAATGCATGCTATCTAAATTAGAATATTCAAATCCAGGAATAGACATTAGTCAGGAAAACAGAATATATCTACATGAGACTCAGAAGATCTAGAAGAAACTCAATCTAACGGCACAAAAACAATCCCCAGATGATAGCTTCTAAATGCCATTTTCCAAAGTAGTAGTAATCTAGGTGGAGGCAGTGAGTAACTTGAGTTTATCACCGGGAAATGCCCAATATTGTAATCACTAATATGAATGGGTTCCTGTTAGAGCAAGGTGATTAGAACATCCAAGAAGTAATTTACATCCTTGAATGAAGACCATTTGTTCATACATTTTTTCTAAAACAGACTATAAACATTGAAAAGAGGTAGGGAGGAAGGAAAAGCAGGTAAGAAGAAAAAAAAGAGTAAGGAGATGGCCACAAAAACAAAATTACATTGAAACATGCTCTTGGATAGTTTTGGTGGAATGGAAAGTGGAAATTATTCATTGGTCAAGAGATATTAGAGCAATGGGATCTAAGCTTCAGGAATAAGACAGTAAATGTGAATGCCAACATAGCTGCAGTAGTATTTGTGAGGCAAAAGCTGAAAGCCACCTAAATAGTTATTGTAAGAAGTAAACCATATTACATCTTTTCATGAAATTTTGTACAGCCACTAAAAGTCATTCAGAGAAACATTATCAAATGACCTCTATAGTTGCTTCAAATACATCTTTTATTTGGTACAGGGAATTACAAGGTAATATAGAAGGCATCATCACATTTTTTTAGTAAGTTAAAATAGTATGTAATTATACAAAGAAGCCTACTTTCTTTTAAAAAGGTTAAGTCAAGAGTCCTCTTAGACCTTATAACTGATAAGGCAACCTGAGATTAAAACCTGGCATGAGGTGAGGTGGGAGTAGTCTGAGAGGATACCCTGTTGGTTCATCTCCTCTATTCTTACATATTTACAAGCTTTCCTGAAAACCTGTTTTTATTTGGGACATGCACATTAAAATAAATGAACTACTATATGCCAGTTATATTGCTGTTCAGCTTATTTTCAATTTCTCTCTCCCAAAGGTGTCAAGCAGCCAACAAAACTTGTCCAGCAAACTATGTGTGGAATAACTACATGTGCCGATGCCTGGCTCAACAGGATTTTATCTTTTATTCAAACCCTGAGGATGGTGAGTTAAAAAAACACTTCATTGTATATCTGATCTGATCTATATAGATTAAAATTAATGTAGTTTGATTAATATACTTTTATATTAAATTCTCTCAATATTCTCTCAATCATTCATTGAAATGAGTATAAAGTAGGATATTAGCTACTTCTTCTCCTTTTACTTCTAACTTCTATATAAAGGCACATTTACATTACTTTGGTGGAAAGTTAAAAGGGAAGATGTTTTCAATGTGTGTATGTTCTACCACATCCTGAGACAAGTAAGGTCCAGTAAATATGTCTTATGTTTTTCTAGACTCTACCAATGGATTCCATGATGTCTGTGGACCCAACAAGGAGCTGGATGAAGACACCTGTCAGTGTGTCTGCAAAGGGGGGCTTAGGCCATCCAGCTGTGGACCCCACAAAGAACTAGACAGAAACTCATGTCAGTGTGTCTGTAAAAACAAACTTTTCCCCAGCTCATGTGGAGCCAACAGAGAATTTGATGAAAACACTTGCCAGTGTGTATGTAAAAGAACCTGTCCTAGAAACCGACCCCTGAATCCTGGAAAATGTGCCTGTGAATGTACAGAAAACACAGAGAAGTGCTTTCTAAAAGGGAAGAAATTCCACCATCAAACATGCAGGTAAGGAGTCTATGTAAACAGTGCTAATTCACTTCCAGAACACAGCGTTCTCAACCAGGATCTGTTTTCTCAACCCAAACTAGTAGCTGCTTGTTAGAATGAAGCCATTAAATCCTCTAATGAAAAAAATACATTATTGAAATCAATGCTATTCTTTCTTGACACTATAGTTTTGTAAGCTTTAGCTTTGAGAATGACTTGTTATATTATATAGCCAGGCTGACTTAGAACTTACCATCCTCCTGGCTCAGTTTACAGAACAGAGGAATTTCATGGTTACATCAGCAAATTTGGTCTTTGAGACTTAATAACCCCAAAAGCAACACAGGCACATCAAGATGCATAAACAAATATACTCAAAACAAAATTTTGCCATAGAGACTAATATATCAGAGTCCTGTATAAATTCCTTTTTTTATGGTAAGAATTTAATTCTTCTAAGAAAATATGGAAGATATCGGAATATGGAAAGGTCTCCCATTGTCTTGGTTAGATAAGATGAACATAGGAAAAATGGCAGTCTTACCTAAAGCAAACTACAGATTTAATACAATCCCCATTGAAATCCCAGCACAATTTTTTATAGAACTTGAACGAACAATACTCAACTTTATATACTGAAAAAAAACATGTTAGACAAAAAAAATCCTGTACAATAAAGTAACTTCCAAGACATCACCATCTCTCACTTCAAGCTCTACTACAATGTTTTAGTAATAAAAAAGCTTGGTATTGGTACAGAAATAGACAGGTAGACCATGAAACCTAACTGAAGACCCTGATATTCATCCAACCATCTATGAACAAATGATTTTTTTTATTTAAAAGAGGATGTACATATTATTTTAGAAATGCATTCAGCAGTCTATGTCTGATGCCTCCAAAGACTATACTTCCAGATGTAATTTAGTATCAAATATCTCCAATGCATCATTTTAAAGCTTAAAAATAAAACACAGTAGTATATTCAGAATGTTATCTGAAAAAGAAGCATTTGTACTCAATTATTAATGAGACCTAGATAAATGTTCTAGCTTGCTTTCTGTTGCTGTGATATTGCTGTTCTGATACCATACCCAAAAGCAACTTGGGGAAGTAAGGGTTTATTTGACTTCCAGGTTGCCCTCCATAAGCAAGGAAAGACAAAGCAGAAACTGGAGGCAGAAACTGAAGGAAACCTGGAGGAACACTTTACATAACACTGATCCCACACTTGCCCGCAGGGCCAAAGTCTACCTGTCTAGGAATGGTAGCATTCACAGTGGGATGCTCCTACTTCAATTAGCAATTAAGTAATGTCTCACAGATGTGGGCATAGGCCAGTCTGAACTACTCAGTTCCTTAGCTGAGCTTCACTCCTCTCAGATGCATCTAGATTTGAGTCAGGTCAAAAGCTAACCACGACAATAAATTAAAGTGCTGTTAAAGGTTACTTAAACAATTGGAAAGCTGACTCAGTGGTTGAGAACACATGGTACTCCTTCAGAAAATCTGAGTTTCGTTTCCAGCATCGACTTCAGTCAGTTCACAACTGCCTTTAACTCCAGCCCTAGGAGATCCAACACTCTCTTCTATGATCTATGATTACCTGTAGCTATGTGCATCCACTCAGAGACAAACACAAATATAACACATAATTAAAAATTAAAAACAATAATCACTGAAAGTTACCCAAGAGTTGTTTTTGAAATGTTATTGTAGTTTACATGTAGGGGTGTTTTGCCTATATGTATGTCTGTGCACAATGTGTGTGCCTGGTGCTCAAAGAGGATGACCTTGAATCCCTGGAAATGAGTTAGACAGTTGTAAGTTATTAATGTGTCTTCTGGGTGCTGATTCTGGCTTCTCTGAAGGAGCAGCAAGTAGCCAACCATTGAGAAATCTTTCCTGCATCATCACTCATTCTTTACAGCATGGTTTTGTTATCCTTTTCATCAAGAATAATACCCACTTTTCATCAACAAAAAATAAATGAGGTTCTTTTTTTGTTTTTTGGTTTGTTTTTTTGAGACAGGGTTTCTCTGTGTAGCTTTGGAGCCTATCCTGGCACTCACTCTGGAGACCAGGCTGGCCTCGAACTCACAGAGATCCTCCTACCTCTGCCTCCTGAGTGCTGGGATTAAAGGTGTGTGCCACCAACGCCCGGCTTATAAACGAGGTTCTTGGACTCAAAGACTTTCCATATTTATGTCTGAATTTCTATCTCTTTCATCTCAAAAAATTAGATGACTACTGTTTAATCTGGATCTCTGTTTTAGATGATTTTGTTGTTTTCCTTCAGTGTCCATCCAGTAGCCATGCATCTGCTTAAAGTTACTTCAGTATTTTCAGCTCTGTCTTCCTTCTCCCTCAGTTTATGAAAATTACAGATTTCTTCTGCTTTATTATCCTCTTACTTTGATGCTGAGAACCTTCCATGATGTTTTTTCAGAGTTGGTCCACGCCCTATGGCGTTGGCTTTCTCCCCTCTTCCATCTCCAGGGACAATAAATAGCCTGGCAGAGGTCTCTGTGTTAAACTGTGTTTTAGCTTCTGAGTTGCTAGATCCAGTAGAGAACATCATATTTATCTAGAGCAATGGTTCTTGGCCTTCCTAATCCTGCCACCCTTTAATACAGTTCCTCATGTTGTGGTGACTCCAACTATATAATTTTTGTTGATATTTTATTACTAATTTTTCTACTGGTATGATTCATAATGCAAATACCCCTGAAAGGGTCATTCAACCCCCTCTTAGGGGTCACAATCCATAAGTTGAGAACTATTGTGTCTTTAATGTTACCATTTTTCTAGTTCTATCCTCTTGCCATAGCACATGAGATTTTAGAGAAAATTTTAAATTTTCTCTTTTATTGAATATCTTCTTCCATCCACCATTTAAATATGGGCAGACAATATCCTTTCAACATCTAAAATAAAAGGCATTATCTTTTTATTTTTAATGTTGTAGCCTCATAACTGTTTATCATTTATCTTGTACGTGAGTTAGTAGAGCCTATCTTTTGAATCTCAAGAGTTTGTGTTTTCATTTTAACTTAAAATTCTGAAGATCTGTCAGTTGTACTTACTGCATAATGGGACACCACTAAGTCCAGGTATTGCACTGACTATACTTTTTCCTCCTGCATTGTTGCAGAGTTCCTTGCAAGAATTTTAATACTTATTTTTTTTTAAAAACCATTTTGAATAATAGACATTTTCCAATTTTACTTGCATATTTATATTCTGCTTACCAAAGGATATTTCCAAAATACAATAGAAAATATCATATCAAAAAGAATACAGCTATTCCAGTTCAGCAAATCTGATTTAGCAATGTTCTACATTGAAGCATTTTTTCAACGAATCTAGTACACATTGCCAAATTTGAATTCTTCGAGACTGCATATAGACTAGCCAGACATCATAATATTCTACAGAAAATTGTGTTTAGCTGTGTAGATTATATTTACATCCTTATACCTTGGCTTAAAAAGATAGTCTTCCATAAAATGATTTCCTGTTTTTTCTGGTATTGAAACTGGTGTGCTGGGCAAGTGGTCATGGAGCAATACTCCCAGCCCTGAACTATATTCCTAGGCTAAGTCTTCATACTTATTGAAACTCTTTGTGTGCCAATTTTTCTTTCTGTCTTGTTTTAAATTTTTTTATTCATTTTACATACCAACCACAGTTCCTCTCCCTCCCCTCCTCCCCCCTCCTCCCTTCCCCCTAACCCATCCTGTCCACTCCTCAGAAAGAGTAATGCCTCCCATGGGGAGTCAACAAAGCCTGGCAATTCAGTTGAGGCAGGACTAACCCCCCTGCCACCCCCCAACCTTCACTATCTACTACACACCATCCCAGGCTTCAAGGCTAACCAAGACATCCCGCCATATGGAATAGTCTTCAAAAAGCCAGTTCAAGGTGTGCCCATTTTTCTAAGTTTATCTTTCCAGAGGTTATGGCATCAAACGTATGGAGCAAAAGGGAATATATATGCAGGGCGTTGGTGGCACATGCCTTTAATCCCAGAGGCAGGAAAATCTCTGTGAGTTTGAGGCCAGCCTGGTCTCCAGAGCAAGTGCCAGGATAGGCTCGAAAATCCCAAAAAAGAGAATATATATATATGCATATATATATATATATATATATATAATATATATATATATATGCCACTTAATATTTATTTCAATGAAGAAAGGCAGAGAGTACAGAGTGTATTTTGTTGTCTTACCTTAGTCATCATCTGTCATTGACCACTTAGGATCATATGCTTTTCTAATAAAGAAATTATATTCATTATGCAATTATAATAAGACATTTATACCACCCTCCTCTAAGGCTCAGAGAACATTTCAGAAATGAGTACTAAAAGAACATAAGAGCTAGAAAGAAAGAGTAAAGAGCTACAGAATTCTGGGGAAAATGCAGCCATCACAATCATGAGCTCGTTGTAGTTACAGATGTTCATACTGGCTGTACACAAGAATAGACCTATGTGGGCCAAGATGGAGGAAAGGCTAAGGGGACACAGCCCCTCACTTTGGAATTATTTGTTGTTGATCATTCAGGGAGAGAGAACTTTTTGCCACCCATTGTATACCCACTCATGACTTGCCATCTCCAGGCTCTAATGGATACTTTCAGTCCACTGATCATTCTGCTGGCCATAATTAAACCTAATGGTTCATAAACCACAATAAAGTCATGAATGTGTGAATGGCACTGGTAGGGAGGAGTAGGAGTTGCTAGGGGTGGCAGAGAGATAAGAGAGTAAAAGGTGAGAAAGTAATTCGGAGGCATTACATACGCCCATGAAGTTGTCAAAGATAAAATGAATAAAATTAACATTTTAAATATTTATTTCAAAAGTCATTGTCTATTCTTTCCTTTCCACATCAAGTGAGATGAAATTTGAAATGTTTAAGGGTCTCTTTAATTCACTTTCACTTTTCCTTTCCAGCCCATTACACCAGGAGGCTCACCTGGTGTACTCACCTCCCGTGAAATTCTTCAAAGCTAGAGTCAATTCACTGTAGCAAACAGAGCTTCCAAAAATGAAATGATGGGTAACTTGTCCTTTCACCACTCCCAGCAACTAGAAGTCTTATATGGATGGAGAAGGATGGAGAAGTGTTCATGTTTTCCCTCAACCATCCGGAGCACAGGTGGAGAAGGAAGAGTTACCCACCATTACACAGCCAACTGTGGAGTAAAAACATGAGAGCTTGGATAGGGCTTCTCACCAAAGACCACGGTCCTGCCAGGATGGCTGGAATTAATTGCCTGGATGTCTGGGTCCCATGCACATCCCAGATTTTTGTGAATGTTGCCATGATTATGTGATCACAGGAAATCAGCAGACCTTAAATATTCACTTTCAAAATTCCTGTTTTATGTTACTTTCATCCACAAAGTGAAGGCACTTCAAAAGAACTAATGCTAACAATACAATAGCCCATCTGTCCATGGCCATGTCAGCAAGTGAGACATGTTTTTAAAGGTCTTTCCATTCCTCTACAGTTCTGTAACCCTAAGCACACACGTAAACATTTACAAACCTATAAACACATTTATAAGAAAATTAGCCATTTTTCCTGGTTTAAATTTGAGAATACATAAAAGCCGATTTTTAGCATCATGACTCGCTACCTTCATCTTCACCATATGTGTTTCTCTCTGTTTTTCTAGTTGTTACCGACGACCATGTACAAATCGACTGAGGCATTGTGATCCGGGACTGTCATTTAGTGAAGAAGTGTGTCGCTGTGTCCCATCATATTGGAAAAGACCACATATGAACTAAGATCATGCAAATTTTCATTTCATCATCTTACTGTCTTGAAAAACTGTTGCCACATTAGAACTGTTTATACACAGAAAGTCTCTGTGGGACCATGGTAACAGAGGCTCAAGACTGTGTTTCATGAACCGTGGGGATAGCTGCAGGAATGGCCTGGCACTCATGTAAAAAGGCCTCTTCAAAGACTGCTTTTCTACCAGTGACCAGACAGCCAAGGTTTTCCTCTTGTGATTTAAAAATGAAAAGAAGAAAAAGAAAAAAAAGAATGACTATATAATTTATTTCCACTAAAAATATTGTTCTGCATTCATTTTTATAGCAATAACAATTGGTAAAGCTCACTGTGATCAGTATTTTTATAACATGCAAACTATGTTTAAAATAAAGTGAAAATTGTATTATAAGCTGTGATGTTCAGTCCATTGCCACCTTACATTGTGGTCTGGTTTTAGAAAATGAAATGTCATCTTCCAAAATACTCTCATCAGATATATGAGTTGTCTTCCACTTTTAAGTGAAGAGTCCCCTGCAGCCTCAAAACAGACACCATGTGCACTGTGCATTCATTTACATTCTGGATACACTAGATAAGGTCTACAATTTTAACTTCAGTGAAAAAAAGGAAGAAAGGGAGAGAAAATAATCAATTTGACACCATCAGAATGTTTACTATGTCTTAAAGCAAGTGCATTGTTGTTTAAAGAGGAAAATTATGAATATCATAGTCAACCTTTTTGAAGTGACAGGATAGCATGATCCATGTTCATCCAATGTCCTCCTTCTTTGAAACTCAGTGAAATCCAAATCATTTTTCAACTTGTGTTTAAAAAAAACAGATCATGTCAATTACTATACATTTTGTAAATCATTTTTAGATTTCACACATTTGGAATATATTAATTATTTTAGCTATTTTAGGAAATAAAATCTTAGCTTCATTTGGTAAGACTCTGGAGGCTTTGTAAGGAAGGTTTAAACCTGATACAAGGACTGTTATATATTAGCTTGAATATCAATCTAAATCTTGTGTTTCTTAAAATATATTAGCAAAACAAAACAATAAAAAATCACTAAACTAAAAATTAAATCCAGAAGTATCTCAGAGACAAAAAAAAATTATTTTTCCCTCGAAAAGCAATAATTTTGATTGAAAAGCAAGAGTAGCATAGACAAAGATAATACATTACCATGGAAGCTTTCGAACAATTTTATGTGGGTCATAAAAATCCCACTTCAACACATTGTAATAAATCAGTTTTTTGTGCCATCAGTATAGATGGACTAGGGCTAAAACTGAACAGTTGTTTAGATTATCCACACATGTGATTTAACAAAAAGCTAAAAAATTGAGTGAGAATGTTCTAAACTCTGCAAAGAATCCCAAGATAGCATGGTTGATCCAAAAGATAATGTTGAGAAAACACTAGAAGCTCACAGCAACAGCTAATATATCCACAACTTGGAAAGTTTATAAACAGCATTTCATGTCCAGAAATCTAATATTGCATACTCAGTCTAAAAGGCTGAAGGCAAAATGTTTTGCTAAGCAGTTGTGTAAGATTTAGCTTCCAGATTGCTTTTGAAGGAGGTTTTAATATTTACAAACCATTTCAGTGAAACAGATTCCAGTATTAGACTGTCTAAAAATACTCTCTCTCTCCTCCATATGTGCATCATTTAGAACAGATTTGAAAGGTGTGGATATAAGATGAAATTCCTCAGCCTATGCTATACAAGAGGGGGAAGGGGCCGTGAATTGACTTGGACTCAAGCGTTTCTCTGCACACCTTGTTCCTGATGAAATGTAACTCAGGTGGAGAGAAGAGGTGAACACTCCAGAGGTGAGGATGCACATAGCACAATAGTTTTACAACAGTGCCAGAGCTTTGAGAAACTGATTCATGGTCTAACCTAGAATATGCAGATAGGGATCTAGAAAATATTCAGAGTCACACTTCTCTGTGTGACTCTTCTGTCAGAAAGTGTAAGCTTTCATTAGATGGTATTCCAAAATATACTTTTGGAGTTTATGAGTTCTAGAATGTTCTGAATAAATACACTATTTAATATTTTAAAGACTGCAATGAGATACCCAAATAACTATTTAAGACAATCAGTGACACATTTTAAAACACTACTTAGTGTGCTTGAATTACTGTTCTCTTGGTTATCTTTTTAACTGGGAAGTGACTCTTGCTCATTTACAGGAGCCGGGATCTTTTTATTCCAGAGATGACAACATATTGCTATAAAGAAGCATCCTGTGGTAGGAAAATCCAATCTAACTGGGCACTGAATTGTAAATCATGAACCCTGATAAATTCTGACATACTTATGTCCCTAAGAAAATCACCAAGTTCCCTGAGTCTTAGCACATTATTCTTTGGAGGGAAAGAGCTGGATTAAAGTTGTGTTTAAAGGCCTGGCTCTGATGTTACAATTTGTTTTGACTATAGAGAGAAATCAAAACCAGAACCGAGTACTTCATTTAAATGCTTCACATATGACATTACAAATAAAAACTCTGACTCCCTTATGTTGTCCTTCTAATTTGCTCTTTAATACTGAGTAATGTAGGTAGCTATGAAGCACCATTCCTTCTGCTTTCTGAATGCCAATGGTGGCCACATATAGAAGCAGAATTTTTTTAGAAATATACAAAAAATCAAAAGCATTCAACTTTTGTAGAATGACATTAAGTTTTATGGTATTCTTCTTCCAGACCTCAACCAAATGTACTGGTACTTAATCTAGAAAGGGGCTTTGAAACAGAAATTGACATTGATCTCTTGCTGTTGTTTGCCATTCTGACCACAGCATTTGGTTAGGCATTAAGCAGGATTTGGCATGTGCAAATCTACAAGTATAGGCGCCAAAATGCTCAGAAGTTTTGTTGTGTTGACTCATAAGTGTTGATTGTATACCAGGCCCAAGACAGTGCTGTCCACAACAGATAATGATAAATGTTTTATTTCATAAAAGTAACTAACACAAAATGAAAGCCTTTTTCAAAAAATCTAAGTTGATTGATTGCCTGAGAAACAATCCATTATATGTAGCTGCTTACAGAATTTCATACTTATTTTCAGTGATAAGACAGGAATTCAAGCCTATAATTTCAGCACTTAAGAGGGTGAGACAGGAGGATTTCTATTAGTTTGAACCCAATGGCCATTATTGTTCAAGGACAGCCTGAGATATATTATAAGGATTTCTTTAGAAAATAAAACACATTGCTTTTATTTTAGTTATTTATTCATTTTTGAGACAGGATCTTATGCAGTTGAAGCTGACCTTGGACTTCTGACCCTACCTCTTTCACCTCCAATTTTCTGTGTCACCAGGCTCTCCTTTGTTATTACTAAAAGGAGACAACAATTTGTGGAGGTTTCAACACACACCATGTCATTGTAGAAATGCTTTTGGTATGCTGCTATGGCCATTTTGTATTTTTTAAATCTTTTTGACAATCATTATTATATGTAATACATATATACAGTTTGAATAGAATTTTACTGAGAATATTACTGTACCTACAAACTATAATGGTATTAAGGGCACCTGTCTTGACGCAGTGGCATCTCTTTAAATAGCACTAGGATGGCAGAAGAGCTGAAAGAGACTTGATTCACTTTCCAGTTCATGCTTCATGTTTCTTTTAAATTAAGATCTTTTAGATTGGTGTGTGTGTGTGTGTGTGTGTGTGTGTGTGTGTGTGTGTGTGTGTGTGTGCGCATGTGTGTGTGTATATATACCACATATATGCAGGTGCCTGCAGTTGCCAGAGGATGGTATATGATTGAAGTAAAAAGACCCTCAATATCCCCCACCATTTTTTAATATTGGTATGTTGGAAGTTCATACCCCTCATGGAACACACAATCAATAAAGCACCAGACACCTGACCTTGACCTTGTTCCTAAAATGAAGGGAACAAAGAAGAGAGAGAGGAAATGAGGCAAAGAAGAAAGCAGGTTTAAATGATCAGAGAAATAAGATGGAATAAGAAAGGCAAATGAAGAAAAAGTAAATGCACTAGATTTTAAAGTAAAAAAAAAAATTGAAGACATCTACTGTATTAGACCCAGACTGAGAAGATGAACAAGCTCTCCAGATGCATAGAAAAATTTAGAACTTTGAGAATGAGAATGGCAAAAGAAAATGTATATTTTCCATTGCAAATAATTTTGAATTGGACCATGAATGAGAAGTAACATCATGGTTTTTTGAAAATTATTTGCCCTTGCATGAGAAAACAATCTCTCTGTTCCTGTGGCAACAAGGTAGAAAATCATAATTGACAATTTGCTTTACAGAGCACATAGTGAAAGCTCACCTTATCCATAGTGGGTATTTGTATCCTGTACTTTGTGAATATATGGTTTCAATGTGCTGAAGAGGATTTGTTCAGATTTGTTCAGAAATTTGTTATAGACCTAGAATGGCTTTTTAATAATTATAGAGGATTGTATCTCATTTTTATAATAAAACATTTATGCCCAGGAATTGGTAAAAAGCCTTTCATTACACCACACAATGGCACAACAGTATAAAAACACAAGAGAGGTGGTTTTTGGTCATCATACAGTCATACTTATGTGTGCCATACTAAATTCTCAGCTTGACAATCAGACTGTTAGTCTCTGATTTAATCAATGCAGTCTTATAGTTATTATTATTATTAATCTGTCCTATGTAAAAATATTGGGGGATAGTTTGAAAAAATCTTTGTCAACTATTTTTTTCTAGACACTCCCATAAAACATCACATTTTCTTTATTAAATTATTTTAGTAGGATCTTTTAATGTACTAAATACTACTACTACTACAACTACTACTACTACTTCTACTACTACTACTACTACTACTACTACTACTACTACTACTACTCACACACACACACACACCCCACACACACACACACACACACACACACACACACACACACACACATATATATATATATATATATTATATATATATATATATTTGTGCCAAAATCTTGGAGGACGAAAGTTCTTCCCATCAAAGATGCATACTTTGGTGACTCTGCAGAAAGATACCACACTGCCATCAACAAAGAGAAAGGACTCTTAGTTCCCAATGCTCCAGTTATTCTGGCTCGAGCAAATAGTGCATGGCAACACATCTACAGGTGTTTTACCAAGCTTAATGAAAAAAAGAACATATACTTATGTTATACTCTTGACCTAAATATAAACAACTCAGGATGAACTGGGCTGGAATGCTCTCTGAACTTTCAAAGTCATACCCTCACCTTCACCCACAGGCATTATTTTTAAAATTATATTTATTTAATTATAATATAATTATATTATTCTTCCCTTTTCCTGTCTCCTCCTTTTCTACCCTTCCTATGAACCCCCTTTTTAACCATTGTTGTAGGCACAAGCATTATTCTTACACCAAATTCCTATTCCTTAATTCTCTCTGCCTTTGTGAAAAGCTGTTGTACCAAGTACTTTGATTTTTCATGTTAGCAGATTTCCCATCTAGCTATGTCTCAGAAGGCTACTATATGTTCAACTCCTCCTTTAATGCATTTTCTCCAATATTAGTCTTAGTTGCCATAAGACAATATTCAAAGTTAGGACTTTATAGATGTTTACAAAGTGGAGACAGAGATAGGTTGATAACAGTTAGTTTATTGGGGAAAAGCACTCACGCAAGGGATCCAGTGACCAGGTTTGCACATGAGGAGGATGGACCCAGAATGGCTTCCCAGTCATCCCAGCCAGGCAAAAGAGAGCTGTGCCTGCCTCTCTTCTTCTTAAATCCGTGTTACATAACTCTGACCATGTCCAAAGGGGCGTGGTCAGCGGTACCTCTAATCAGGATTTCTCCCTAAAGCACTTAAAGAGCATAAACGCATTTTCACAGTTTTAATAGCCAGAAATCCATGATGAAGAAGTCAAAGAGTTGGACTCCGATAAGGACTCTCAGCTTTCTTCTAGCCACCTTTTCATAGCACCCACACCATGGTCATACTTTACTCAAGTAACAGACATCTCCACTGTCTTCTTGTGAGCAAATCACACTATAACTTTTCTTCTCCATTCCGACTGACTGCTTCATTTCAGAAGACAAAAGGCTGGGTCCATCACCAGTTTTCACTAAATATGACTATGGAATTCTATAAATTCCTCCAGATTCTGCCTAGCATCTGTCTGAGAATCTGTTTTTAGTATTTTGTTATTGAATAAATTAAGTAATTAATTATAGCAACCTTAAAACAATAGAAGAGAGTTTTGATACAAGTAATCCAATCTCATTGTTAGTGGCAGATTAAAAGTTAATAAAGAGAGTATCATTAGACTTGAAAGAATTATGCTTTAACTATAATTCTATTTTACTGTACATGTGGGCATACACTGCTTAATTGGACTTTCCTAGTAGGAAAGTCTGATCAATGAAATTGGATATTGGATGTTTTGCAGGTTACAATGCCTTTTATGTTTTCCAAACAGATTCAAGTAAATTGTCAGTTGCAAAACAAAATTTAAAATATTATATTTGACATCTTCTATATAATACTAATAACAGTGATATTTTAAGGCCCATAGAAGATGTAATGTCAAACTTAATTTTTCTCTCCTATTCTGTTGCCCCCCTTGTACTTTAATTATATTATGTCATATTACACTGTTTTATGTCACTATATTAAAATACCTAGTTAAGCATGATGGGGCATGTCTTTAACCCCCAGCAATTGAGAGGCAGAAATCCCAGTCAGTGTCATCTATATAAGTTTCATGACAGCCAGACTTAACTAGTGAGAGCATTTTTATAAATAAATAAATTAATTAATAAATAAACATGCCTGATATAACTAACTTATAAAAAAAGAAAATATTTGTTTTGGTGTGATTTGAAAATTCAACTTGGCAACCCTGTTGGCTATGACCTATGATAACTCACATGATAGGAAAATGGGGACAGAACCAAGATTCCCTAGTGACCACAAAACAAAAACTGATAGGGAATGGAGTCAGGTCCCACAGTACCCTGCAAGGGCTCACCACAGCCTGATCCATCCCTCAGGATTCTGGAGGCCACGGAAAATTAACATCCTCAGAACCAAGCTTCCAGGACCTTAAATACCCAAAGTGCTGCAAACCTAAGACTACATCAGATATAGCCAATCACCCCTCAAACCCCAGTAACTGTTGTAAATTTGGCACTCCACCACTCAGCCTTTCAGCCGTCATCCTGCCTTGTTTGGCCTGCCTATCTCTGTGTCTGTCTCTCTCTCTCTCTCTCTCTCTCTCTCTCTCCTCTCTCTCTCTCTCTCTCTCTCTTCTCTCTCTCTCTCTCACACACACACACACACACACACACACACACACACACAAACACGACTCTACTCCCAGATGGCCTTTTTATCTATCCCTTCTCCCTGAATAAACATGTTGCATTAGATCTGTTGCATGTGTCATGATCTCTGAGAGGCTCACCTTGGCCAACCACCAACAGTCCCATTTTCATTGCTTTATCCTTACATTAGCTATGAATATATATATATATATATATATATATATATATATATATATATATATATTTGAAATAGTCTTTGAAAGGTTCAGGCATTATGCTGGCCTGTCTCTGTTACCTGTCGGAATCAGCTCAGGCAGTACCTGGGTCAGCCCTAGGGTTCCATGGGAACTAATTCTACATGCAGGTGCAAAAGACCCTTTTAAAAGACAGGCCCCTGCCCATTTACTCTCTCTCTCTCTCTCTCTCTCTCTACTCTTCTCTTTGTTCTCTGCTCTGCTCTTCTCTTCTACCTACCTACACACTCTCTTTCTCTATGGCAACTGCCCATGGCAGTCAGCCATTAGCCCTGTTTCTCTTCTTTCTTAGTCTCTCTACTCTGCTGGGCCTATAATAAACTGGTTAACATGTCTCATCTTGTGCCTTCTTTTCTTTTATTTCTAATTTAAACAAAAATCTAACAAGGGCGCTCAACTTGGTTTAGGCTCTCTCTGTAAGCTCTCTCAGAGCTTGCTGGCTGGATAGGCTTTCTCTGTAAACTCTCCTGCCAGGAACACGGAAAATATAGGGGACCCTAAAATCCAAACTCATAACCTACTTTCCATCTTGTTTTCCAACTAACCATCTTTGGAACCCTCTCATCTGCCAGTTCGCTACAATCCAGTAAGATATCCCTTGAATTTCTTGTGGGTCAGGTTTGGAATCCGGCTCCAGGAGCGGTGCTTTTTTGCTTTTAGCAGTTCAGATCCCTGGGTCCTTTTCAAGTTTTGGGACAGATGTGTCCCCCACTTCGGGTCAAGCCCCTGGCAACTCTCACAGTCCAACAGGTATCTGCATTGGAGCTTTTGCTGGCTTTTCCACTTGCCTCACCCATGGGAAATGTATAAGGAACCTTTCTGGTTGCAGCCATCAGGCAGGTAAACAGTGACCTACCTGTAGGTACACCCACTCCAGCCGCCTGTGCCAGCAAACCTGGCTGCCAGATTTTTTGCTTTTTATTTTTTGTCTGTGATTTCTTCTTTCACTGGCCCTGTTGCTCATGGCTCGTTTATGAAATACTGTGTCTTTCAAGGGCCCTCTATTTAAGTCTACTCTCTCCCTTTAAATCTCCTGTCTGTTTGCTACAATGTACGGATCAGAGTTTGCATTCTGGTTCCTCCTTTTACTGTTATCCTGTCCTGCTTGTCTCTGTACCTGTAATTTAACTTTATACCTATCTAACTATATACAACTTAAATTAAACTGTACTAAGTCTTATATTTCTAAATTGCTATGGATCTTTAAATGATGGTAAGCATTTGAAGTCATAAAGGTCTAATTTAACTTTATATTTAGAATATAAGCTAACTCTAGACAACTTAAATTTAAGTCAGGTATCTTTATTTATTTATTTATTAGTTCTAGATAAGGAACAAGCTTGTTTCACATGTAAGTCCCTTCTCCCTCTCCCTCCCCTCACCCCCATCACTCCTTCCCCACCCCCAGCCTACCCTCCACCCCATCCACCCACCACTCCCCAGGCAGGGTAGGGTCCTCAACTGGGGCTCTGCAAAGTCCACCAAATCTTCCTGTGCTCGTCCTGGGTCCTTCCCCATGTGTCCAGGGCCAGAGTGTAACCCTTCACGTGGGATGGGCTCTCAAAGTCCCTTCTTGCACCAGGGAAAATACTAATCCACCACCAGAGGCTCCCTGGAGTGCAGAGGCCTCCTTATTGACATCCATGTTCAGGGGTCTGGATCAGTCTTGTACTGGCCTCCCCGACAGCATCTGGGGTCGATGTGCTCTCCCTTGTTCAAGCCAACTGTTCCTGTGGGCTTCTAAGTCGGGTATCTTTAAAGGATGATAAAAGTTTAAAATCATAAAGGTCTATTTCAAATTAACAAAATCTTTATACCACTCAGTTCATCCTGTAAGCAATTTACAAAGGTACAGCTTTTTATTTCAAAAAGGGATTTTACTTTAACTAAAGGCAAATTTTTAACTGTTGAGATACTAAACAGACAGACAGCCCTCAAATGCTCAGAGATCTGAGCATGACATTTAAAATGTTTTGTTAAAAAGCTTTCTATAACAGAGATAGGCCAGCTGCTTGCCCCACCCCATTTCCTCCAAGAAGACTGATGGGCACTGAAGAAACTTCATCTCCAGTCAGTGACAACACTAGTCACTGAGCAACCCTGCCCTTCACCTCAACTGCTACAAAGTACTCCAGACCGTGGACAAGAGAACAGTGTAATTACTTTCCCTGAGTTGCTTGGGCCAACAGTAGGGAGCCTTCCTGCAATCCATAATCTACTAGTCACATGCTATCAGCAAGAAGGCAGGTGACCTGCAGCCCCCTACCATGGATGGAGGACCTTGGGGCTGGCTGTCCATGCAGCCTGCTGGCAAGTCTCTGTTATTCTTCAATCATTAATTCAGGTAAAATCTTATCCTGATGCTTTTGATGACTGGTAGTCTTGCCAGCTTAAAGCAAAACAGACTTCAGAAACAGGTATTTTAGGGTTTATCTATGTGAAGATAGGAAATTGTAAGGTGTATGAAGGTCTGGGAATGTAGTTACAAAGGTCTGAGGATAGAAAGGTCTAACACAGTGGATAAATACAGGTTATGAAGGTCTGATAATGGAAGGTCTAAGATGGTAATGTAAGGTGTATGAATTAAAGTTATGAAGGTCTGAGAATGGAAGGTATAAAGGTCTGACAATGGAAGGTCTAATATGATAATGTAAGTTGCGAATTAAAGTTATGCAGGTCTGAGGATAAAAAGGCTTAAGTGATGATCAAGTGAATTGAGACATTAAAAAGAATGAAATATGTTCCGGATTTCTCTATTTCTCATGCTACTGTTCATAGTAAAGTTCTACCATTATAGGATCATAACTACAAGGTCAAGATGAAGACACTTTTCATTGTCCTAAAAAAAAAATCTGTCAATTTTAAAATGGTAATGCTTTCACCCAAGTTGCTTCTAACATGAATATGCTGCTAATGTGTCTAATACTTATGTTTCCACAAACTCTAAGGATTCTTGTAAGTTCCAGGGAGCTGAATTGGATCCAAACAAACAGGTCAGATTCACTCCAGTTATTCAGTCTTTCCCTGGTCCCAGGACTCCCTTCCCTCATGTTGGGACTCCTCCAGAACACCTACCTCATTTTTTTTTTTTTGGTTTTTTTCGAGACAGGGTTTCTCTGTGTAGCTTTGGAGGCTATCCTGGCTATCCTGGTCTCACTCTGGAGACCAGGCTGGCCTTGAACTCACAGAGATCCACCTGCCTCTGCCTCCTGAGTGCTGGGATTAAAGGCATGTGCCACCAATGTCCGAATCTTACCTCATCTTACATTCTTCCCCTCAAGTGACAGGACCTAAGAAAACATTTTTTTTCTAAACTTAAAAAATCCTCTGCTCTGCCATCATATTGCCAGGTCTAAGAGGCGCCAGGGAGTTCCATACAGCCTGGACCGTGATGAAACAACCAGCTACCCCAGGAAGTGGCAGGACCCCAACCTTCTCAGGTCCCCCAAAGATGGTCAAAGTCCCCCCCACATCAGCAAGAAACAGTCTTGAGAATTCGACACCCTTATTCCTTATTCTGCCATGTCCAACACCCCACCTTTTTAAAATAATAAGTAAAGGTGGGATTGAAAGATTCAGGCATTATGGTGGCCTGCCTCTGTTACCTGTCAGAATCAGCTCAGGCAGTTCCCGGGTCAGCCCCATGGTTCCATGGGAACTAAGTCTACATGCAGGTGCAAAGGGCCCCTTTAAAAGACAGACCCCTGCCCATTTACACTCTCTGACTCTCTCTGTCTCTCTCTCTCTACTCTCTCTACTCTGTCTCTACTCTTATCTTTGCTCTCTGCTCTTCTCTTCTCCTACCTACATGCTCTCTCTATCTCCCTATGGCGACCACCCATAGTGGTTAGCCGTTAACTCTGTTTCTCTTCTTTCTTAGTCTCTTTAATCTGCCGGGCCTATAATAAACTGGTTAATATGTCTTATCTTGCGCCTTCTGTTCTTTATTTTTAATTTAATCAAAAGAATAACAGTCTTCATCTATTGAATTTCACTTTTCGGTAAGTCTCTAATAAATTTCTAATAAAAATTTTTGTATGTGTATGTGGCAGCTGCTGGGCGGGGTTGAGGAGGCAAGAGGGGGTGCTCACTGCCACACCTGATGAACTGACTCTGGGAACCATATAGTAAGGAGAATAAATAAATAAACAAGCAAATAAATGAAGATTTAAAATTACTTTTATTTTATGTGTGTGTGTGTATGTGTGTGTGTAGACACACACATGTGCACACATGTTCAAATGTTCACAGGGTCCAGAAAATCTTTTGGAGCTGAATTTACAGGCAGTTGTGAGCCTGAATGCTCACCCCAAACTCTGGTTTTCTTCAAGAATATCAAGTGCCCAGGACTATCATGGGTCACTGCAGAAGTCTCCACAACATCCAGGCCCTGAAGCATGGTAGCAATCCCTCCCAATGGGTCTTTTGTGGCCATGCATGACTGAAATCTGTGATCCTTGGCCTCCTTATCCAGCAACAGCTTCTGTGGAAGTTCTGAGTACCCTTCAGATGCCTTGCCCCACCCTTCGGTTCTCCCCAGGGCCAAGCATGGCCTCTAGTATGCCAACTTCTTTTTCTGAAAGTCTACTATCCAATTCACATCCACAATGTTGGAGTATCCTGAGCACTCAGTAGGAATCCACTCTCCCAACACACACACACACACACACACACACACACACACACACACACACACACACACACACACACACACACAAACCTCCACCAGTCTCCAACATCAAGGTCACTGGTGGCCTGGCTTCTAAAACAATGAACAAGCAACTACTCATTCATCCTGTCCAGGCCACCACTAGGACCCCATCCTGACCCAGCATAAATGCCAGTTTCACTGGTGCTAAGCTGGAGCCCCATCTATCCACATCAGGAAGAGTTGGAGAAAGCCCCCATCTTCTCTCACAGTCTTGAGATTTCCTGACCTATATCTGTGCCTTGCACAAAACAGAAAATGAACACCCATCATCTTCCCCCATCAACAAAAAGAATACCAAGTGCTTCTAACTATTGAGCCATCTCTCCAGCCCATTAGCAAATAAAAAATCAGCCAATCAGTAAAATATTCATTACTATAGCAATAAAATTTTAAAATGTTTGCAGCTATCAACTAAGTTTTTTTTCCACCAAAGAAATCTACTTGTGCTTTGCTGAGAAGTTTTTTTTACAAATGGAATAGAATTTCAGAACTTTAGACAGAAGCTTTCTCGTCAGAGTTGTGTCAAGCCCTGCAAAGACAGCAAGTACATGGTTTTGATTCCTATAGTTCCTCTCTGGCTTCACTTTCTCATATGTGCAGCCTGGTGACCTCATCTCTTTTCAGAGTAAGATGACTTTCAATCTCTCAGCCTCATGAATTTCTATAATGGCTATTTATATTTATTTGAAACCAATTTCCATTTCTCTGAAATTCTTTTTCCATAGCTACCTACATTCAACCAGTCACCTCTTGAGATCATATCTAAAAAGAAAATCTTAGGTGCCTCAGACCAAAGGAGTTTTATTGAAATGCTTCCTGCCTTCAGTGAAGTGCCAGATAGAACTATTATGTGTTATACAAAGTTTAACTCAAACAGAAATTAAACAGGCTTAACTTGTAGAAAAAGAGGATAAAACGTAATTAGAAGTTCCATTTAAAAGATTAATGGTACCTTTGTCCTTAGGCTGATGAGTAAGAGTAAGTTACATATAAACAATAGAAAAATTAACAAATCTATTACAATTGTCTTCATTGAGAATTTTTTGAATTTATTATTTTCTTTTTTAATTTTTTATTTAAATTAGAAACAAGATTGTTTTACATGTCAGTCCCTGTTCCTTCTCCCTCCCCTCCTCACCTGCCCCCACTAACACCCTACCTATCCAATACTATTTCTGCTCCCCAGGGAGAGTGAGGCTTTCCATGGGGGCAGGTCTTCAGAGTCTGTCATATCCTTTGAGATAGGGCCTATGCCCTCCTCCAGGGTATCTAGGCCGAAGGAGTATCCCTCTATGTAAAATGGGATCACAAAGTCCATCCTAAGCTAGGGATAAGTACTGACCTACTACAAGAGGCCCCACCTATTTCCAAGGCCTCCTCACTGACACCCACATTTATGGGGTCTAAATCAGCTACACACTGGTTTCCCAGTGATCAGTCGGGGGGCCAAATGCTCCTGCTTGTAGATGATGCTCTATTCTCCTTTGGAAATATTGCACCTATAACCATCTACCAAGATAAAGGACAATATTCAGAATAGATGAGTGAGCAGAATCGGAGTGTCTCCTAAGGGATAGCGACCCAACAACATTATTTTGTACCTACAGTTAGCATACATGTTAATGAAGGATTTGATAAGTTGATTAATGCTTCAGTCAATTAGGATAATGCATTTGAAGTCAACCTGGAAAGGAAATACTCCACATGATTTCCCCTTTACTGGATTCTGTGTTTTCAATATAAAGGGCCTACATTCTATCAATTGAATTTCTCTTTTGTTTTCTGCCTTTTATTTCAGAGCTCTCTTGCACTCAGTTGGAGTTAGGTAACTGATTATGGACACTGCCCAGTAAAGGGAAGTCATCTAGGTGATTCCCAGGGTGAATCAGTAATAATAATTTTTAAAAGCCTGTGTGCAATGATACAGCCTTTCTCTTCATTTCTAAGATGCCACTATAAGAAGCTCTTGTCTTAAAAAGGGAGAACCATGAATTTATCTAATTTCAAGTTTATGAGGCTTTGTGAAGGCCATCGATATGGGAAAGTTGCCAACAGTAATGAAGATTGCTATGAGTAGTGGGAAGGAAGTTTTTATTACAGAAAACCACAGATAATTTTGTTTAGGGCAATGTTTGTTACAAAAATTGAACTCACTCATTTCCTTTCTGTACTATTCTTCCCTTTTAAAGAAAAATTATTAGCATTTGCCTTATGTATGACCATAAATATACATAGTACAATGCTACCAATGTCCATTACTTATATTTCCTGAGAAGACCCCTAGAAACCATGCATAGTTGTCTAATATATGTTTCAATTATTTTTATAGAGCAAAACATTAATGACATTTGTTCCAAGTTCTTGCTCATATTTTTGAGGTTTATGCTATCAGCTTGATGTAAATTCTTGGCATGCAATCCTTTAGTTTCATTAGCTTTTAGGCACAATTTCACCCTCTTCTAGACAATAATTTTTTATAATTTCCTCTTTTTGAGATTATATAATATAATTGCATCACTTCTCCCACCTTTCCTCACTCCAAATATCCTCTTATACCCATCTGTGCTGTCTTTTAAGTTCATGGTCTTTTTTCATTGTGTTACATGTATATATGTGTATGTATATACAGATTTATTTCAAAGCTAATTCTTGCTCTAGTTTGGTATTTGACTATTTGCAGTGACAATAAGTTTAAGCTTACAACTTCCATGATTTGTCATTAGATATTTAGTGTTTAAGATGTTTTTCTTTTACATGTTCAGCACAGAACCCAGGATCTAGTGTATAGCATCCAAGTGCTTAACCACTGAATTACACTCCCAGCATCAGTTCACAATTTTTACATAGAATGCATGTACATGGTTTCTTATTCACCTAGCCTAGAATTGACAGAGCCCACTGAAAATATAGATTCTAGTGATTTTTAACTCTAGAGTTATCTCTTTTGTAATATTTGTTGCACAGGATACCTACAGTTAGATGCCCAATAGCCTCACTTTCTGATAGCCACACCCTTGTGTCCACTGAAGTCTGTACCAAGTTGGTCTACTGAAACATACAGAGATGTTATCGGATGCCCCTGCTGGTATTGCACTATGTGTCCCTGGTTTCTGTTTGAGAATGCCTGTGCATGATTTCCTTAAGTCCTTGCTCAAGGGAAGGCTGTGCTGTGGGCATGTCAGAGGGGAATACATCTCTAGTAAGGAACTGAAGTTTCTTGCCACAAGCCACAATGAGTTGTTTTGAACATGGGTGTTTCAATAGTCACATTGGAAAGCATAGCCTCTTCTAGCATTCTGGCTACAATCTCATGAAGGAGCAATAACAGCATAAAACAGTGGTTCCTTTGTAACATACAAGCAGAATGTAGAAACTAATGAGCTTTTATCACTGCTGAAATAACTCAGAGTTAAGACTCAAACTAAAACGTTGTTGGCTTTTCAAAGCCCAAACAAATCAGGAAAAGAAAAACATTTGATTTAGTGTATGTCTACATGGTGGAGAACTTTTCATCACTATAAGGTTTCCTTTGAGTGTTTTTTAAAAAATCAAGTTCTTTTGATAGGATAGAAATTATGCTAGGTACTTACAACATTTTTTGACTCTCTAAAATTCTGCCCTATGTGTCACCATTTTCTACATTTGAAAACTTGAAAAATTCTGCTTATTTAATCTGGAGTCTAAGTTTTATCATATCTAAGTTGGAGGCACTAATTTTGTGTATCACTGGGATGTTAGTAAAATTTCAGAGGGAAAAACCAAAGCTACCTGAAGTGATGAAGAAAAATAAGGTGGTTAGCAATAATTTTTCTAATGTTTAGTAAAAAACTTTACTTAGTGAATTCCATTTCATACCACATCTACCTAGCCAGGTCTCCCACATCCTCCTCCAGTGTTGAGTCCTATGAAGCTGCTTGACCATCACTTCCACACAACCTCCCTAATCTTTCAGATCTAGGCTGTGTCCCACATCTTGTGCCCAGGTTGAGTCTGGACACCCCTGCCTACTATATAACCAATCTCTAGGCTTCTGCCTGTACCCACCATCCATACCTCCCAACCCACAGAACTCTCAAATCTGATACCCATCCAAACCTGCCCCCATACTTCAAGCTTCAACCAGGCTATCAACTACAATGACCAGATGGATTGATAACCCTAGGGGTGCAATATTGGCACACATGGGACTTAAGACCTTCTCTACCAGAGGGGAACCATGACTTATGTTGATATCCTAGCTAACTACCCCTCTGAGGAGTGAATGGGGTATGGAATGAGAGTAAGTGGGGGTAATAGGAGGGGACAGAGGATGACCCTGGGGTTGGTATGTAAAATGAAAAAAAAATAAATTAAAAAGTACACCCATCAACTCTCACTGACATGACAACCTAAACATATTCTAAAGAAGAGGAGCAATAGACATGACAAAGAAGACAGGAAAAGGACCAGGAGAAATAATCTTCCCAGGGAAGTGTTCACCAAAAGATCTTCCAATAACAAATGGTCAAACTCCAAAATATAGGTAGAACTGGATTTATTCAGACTTAGTAGGTTATATTTAGAAATGTATGTGTGATACATATATGCATACAACAACAGTTAATTCTTTTAAAAGAATCCATGAATTTAAAAGAGAGTAAAGAGGAGTATGTAAGAGTAGATTTAGAAGTGGAAAGGGGAGAGGGGAAATGAGATAATTATATTATCTCTAAAATAAAACATATATTGTTGAAAGTTTAGTATTCAGAAAAAGTTTAATTAATAAGTTTAATTACACTTTTATACATATAATGCCATTACACTTTTAAAACTATATTTTCCCTGAACTACCATCTGTCATCACCATCCCTCCTTTTTGTTGGCCCCTTTACTCCTCTCAAATTGTTCATCAGTCTCATTTCATGTCACAATATACTATTAGCTGCTTTTGCCCACTCTTTACATTTTTTTATCCCCACCCCATAAGTTCTTATCTATATTAACTTACTTCATATTTATATATGTGTATATGCATATGCTTTAATGTAAATTTAAAACCAGATTAACCAAATGAAAAAAAAATAGTCTTTTCAAGTCTGACTTATTTTATTCAATATGATGACATCCATTGCTTTCATTATTCAATAACTGACATAATTTCATTCTTCTCTTTTCTATGGCTTTATAAAATTTCAGTGTCTTTTTTTTTTTGGTTTTTCAAGACAGGGTTTCTCTCTGTAGCTTTGGAGCCTATCCTGGCACTCTCTCTGGAGACCAGGCTGTCCTCGAACTCACAGAGATCTGCCTGCCTCTGCCTCCCGAGTGCTAGGATTAGAGGCATGCACCACCAACACCTGGCTTAATTTTTTTTGAAAATTTCAGTGTCTTTGTATGTGTATTTCTCTGTATGCTTAATAGCATTTGTTGTCATATAGTCTCTCAATGATAGACATTCTGACTGGGCTAAGACATAAGACATAATCTTAATGTAGTTTTTTTTTTTTTTTTGGTTTTTTTCGAGACAGGGTTTCTCTGTGGCTTTGGAGGCTGCCCTAGAACTAGCTCTTGTAGACCAGGCTGGTCTCGAACTCACAGAAATCTGCCTGCCTCTGCCTCCCGAGTGCTGGGATTAAAGGTGTGCACCACCACTGCCCAGCAACTTGCTTTTCTCCAATGGCTATGGCTGTTGAACTCTCAAATATTTATTGATGATTTGCATTTCTTCTTTTTCGAACTGTCTGTTCAGTTTTTGTATACTTATGGATAATATCCATCTGAATTAAAAGGAAGGATGTTTTTGGAGATCAAGGCACAAAGAATAGGTGTGAACATAGGAAAACATGACTGGGGAGATTAAGGGCTATGTTTAGAATAAGAGTTAGGATTAGGGTTGTATTGAGTCTCACATCAAACACTCTGGAACACTCTTAAAAGTTTAAGAGAAATAAAGGGGGCATCATAGCACTTCAGAAATAGTGAACACATTGTTATATTCATGTGTATTTCTTAGTTGCCTTGAATGCAAAAGTACTTCAAAATCAGAATGATGAAGCAGTATTTTGCTCAAAAGGCCCTTTTTCTTCTAATCACTTAAAATCCGTCTCAAGAATCTGCCAAATCCTGAATAATTATGTGAAAGATCTAATCATCTTCCCACGTCATTATAAATCACAGGAAACATTGTTCAGTTTCAGCCCTACAGAGTTTGAGCTGCAAAACACACAAAGAACACTTCAAAGGTCATGTACCATCAAATAAAATTATGACTATAATGCTGCTCATACATGTCAACAAAAGAAAATAGAACCAAGATGTTTATATAGAGATGTCCTACAAATCAAGAACACAGCGGTGACTGCCCACAGAGAGCCCTACTAGGAAAGTCACTGTAGCTGCAGTGAAGTTTCAGGACTTTCTTCAGCTGCAACTTCACTCAGTCATCACTAGACAGGAACAATAATGCCTCAGGATCACCTCTGGCTACAAAGATCACCTCTCTGTGAGTGTCAGCCATACTTTTATCAGGTGAGAAGGTAACTAATTGTTGTCTGAGGGATATTGGGAGATTTCCAAAGTTTGAAGTGTACCCATTATTAAAGTCATTGACAGAGAAAAATGGGGAGAGGAGAATTACTCATCCATGAAAGGCTCTATATGGCACTAATATACAACTGTGGAGGTACCAGCCAGACTCTCTGAAAAGATAGGCTGTTACAAGTCAAAAGTCACAAAAAAAAAACAGTAATTATTTATCCAGGCTCAGTAGTTCCCAAACCACACTCATAAAAGTTTAAGTCTAACCTCTGAAAAAAAGGGGGATCTAATTTCTTAACATTTATTATTATGTTATTATTATTATTGTTTAAGAATATACATGGTATTGTGGTATGTGTATTTGCCACAGCACATACATGGAGTTTAGAGTGCAATTATTGAATCATTTTTCTCCTTCTGCCTTTACATGGGTTCCAAGTAGCAAATTCAGGCTACCAGGTCTACACAGAGGTTGCACTGACCTACTGGAGCATCTCATCTTTCCTTTAGACTAATTTTTTAGAGTTGAATATTGTATTTAGATATTATGCAACTTCTCATTCCAAGTATTTCTCACTCTTCACTTCTTCATGTGTTTCTGTTGACATAGTACCATATCATCATCATTTTCAGAATGGTTACAAAGTTCTTAATGTAGTTGTCCTGTGACTACATAAAAACATATGTAGCTAAAATGAGTCAGATCAGAAAATAACTGTCCTCTATTTAAGAAAAAGCTCCACTCTTCCCTTTAGAAACATATTTTCTATAGGTAAAAAGTGAGAAAATATTTAGTACAATATATATATATATATATATATATATATTTAATATCGTTGTTTAAAACATGCTGTTAAGGTCTATTCTATGGATCAGTGTGAAAACATAAAACAAAAAAACTCAGGATACAGAAAAAATTGTCCAAACTTGTTGAGAAATTATTTATAACTTCCAAAGCACCCAACATTCTAACTTCTGAGAATTGTTAAAATAAAATATCAGATTTGAGTATTAAAAAATGTTTATTTTCCTCAATGATATTTAAATTCTCTAACAAATAATTTTTGAATAACTCTCAGCCCTCACGTGCTCATGATAATACCAAAACTAAGGTTTCATATATTGGGGTGATGTGAGGGTGGGAAAGTAGGGGTGGATACGTACACCTGTGCATGTTATCTATTGAGTATCAAAGGGGGTTGAAACATAAACTAGTTATATGAACTACATATTAATTATTTGCTATTTCTTATATTGTTTTATTTTATTTTATTTATATATAGCTTTTGATTTTTCCACCTTACCAGTAAGGAGTTTAAAGCTCAAAACAGCTAAAAAGGATCCCTAAACTACATAGCTACTAAATTCTATGGGGGGCAATTAAACACAATACTGCTGGATCAGAGTTCAAAATAAACAGTGTAAATACTGCACATTATGTCTTTTGTGCTATTTAAGGATACTTTTACTGTAGAGAAGATAGGTTTTCTACAGAAATTCTGTAGACATGTGGGATCTGATCAGCTTCCTTGTCTTTTATCCTAGGGAAAGAAGATGTGCTTAAGAGTAGCAAAATAAGTAAACTGTATATATAGTGTATACACATACACTAAATGAGATGGTGGTTTGTGGCATGTTCATCCTCTGACAGTGGCTGAAGAAGTATTGTTTATCTAACCTCCTGCACTGGTGGGATGTTTCACGGTTCTCTCTTCAAAATACCCATCTTAGGGTTGGTGAGATAGCTCAGTGTGAAAAGGTACTTACTAATATGAATAAGGATGTGAGTTCCATCCCCAGGACCCACATGGTTGAAGGAAAGAACCAAGTCCTGCAAGTTGTCCTCTGAGATTCACATGTGCACCAAAAGTATACAAACACACACATAGACAGACAGGCAGACAGACAGACACATAAAACAGCACAGTGAGAGGAATATAATACAAAATCTAAATATAGGTCCCATCTTTTGACACATGAGCATACTGTCCCAACAAGAAATACAGTGGTTTAGGAGCTCCCCAAACAATCCTGAAATATTCCTCTTTCATAACTCTTCTTCAATGCCCAAAGAAATGCAGGCACCCAGGAGATTCCACATGTTTAGCTATGGAGCTATACTCTAGATCATTTGGGAAGAAATAACATCTTAATGCTCCTACAAATTAGTTCCATTGGAACATTGCAAACATATCCACTAAAATGGTATATATGATTTTTTTAAAAAGTCAGTCAGCAACTGTTCTAATTAGCTATATGTGGTGGTGGTAAACACTGACAACAAGCAGTTGTAGAAGAAAATGGTTTATTTGGCTTTCATTTCCAAGTCACAGTTTATCAAGAGAAATTAGGGCAGGAAATCAAACAGAAAGTTGAAGCAGGTCCCATCTCCTGCCTTACTTTCTGGCTTGCTCAGGCTCATCTTCAAATAGGTTCCTTATACATACTAGGACCTCATCCAAGGGCATGTTACCTTCCACAGTGGGTGGGTACACTTACACAAATTGATAATCAAGACGATTTTCTAAATTGCAACCAAATGCCCATTTGATCTAGGAACTGTTACATAAAGAGGTAAATACAATATAAGAAAAAGTTCAGCAAAGATGTAAAGATATTTAAAAAGTAGATGCAAGCTTTGGATATGGAAAGTTCAATAAGTTGAATTTTAAAAAATCAGAGGAAAGCCTCACCAATAGAAGAGACCAAGCAAAATCAGTGTATCAAGGCTTGGAGACATGAAATTTAGACTATGACAAATATAACATAATACTATATGAACAAAACATACACAAACTATAGGATACTATTTGAAGATCAAATTTATGAGTCATGGATATAGAAAGGGAGAAGACAATAAGGATATAGAAATATTTACAATTAAATTACAGATGAAAAGAATATCCATATTTAGGATAAGAGATAGCCATCCAAAAACAAGCCATTTAGAAGGACGAATAGAAAGCAATCACTCTGCATCATACTAGTGTTAAAACACTAGACACACAAAACAAAGAAGTAATATAGAAAGTAGCCAGAGAAGCACAAGTCCATATATAAAGGCAAAGCCATTAGAATAACAGCATATTTTTCAAGAGAATCTCTAAATGCCAGGAAGCGATGGAAGTATTATAAATTTAAAGCTAGGAAGATAGCAACTCAACCAAGACTATTATATTCAACAAAGCTATACTTCAAAATTGAAGAAACACAATATTTATATGATAAACACAAACTATGCCTGCTGTCAGCACAACAGAAGGTGGTTGAACAAATTATACATACCAAAGAGAAACATCAGTGTATCCATGAAGCCATGGGGAAGAATAGAGCAATAAGTAAACAAATGAAGACCAGGGAAGAATTAAGCACCAATAAAAGAACAAGATCATAGGAGTGAATGTAGACATTAGACAATGATTTAGTAAGTAACAATCCCACTTGCCCAAGCAAAAGACATAGACTAACAGAGTGGATGGAAAAAAATTCCAGAAGAAAGACGTTTCACTAACAAAGGTAAACACAGTCTTAGTAAGAAAGGGGGAAAAGATATTGCAAGCAAATAGAACTAGAAAACAAGCAGGTGTATATCTGACAAAATAAAAACCAAATGAGAATGTCAGGGTAGACAAAGACGGTAACTCCATATTGATGAAAAGCATAACCTGTGAAGGGAATATTATCATTCTAGATACATATCTACTTTACATTGGCAAACCCAGTTCATAAACCAAAATCTATAGGACCTAATGATACAGAATGTGTGTAGGTGTCAATACAATACTAACTGGATTCAATACTGTGCTCTGATCAATGAACAGATGATCAAAATTAAAAATCAAGAATGAAACATTTGACAAGTGAAATGATTGTCTCACTAAGCGCCTACAGATACCTCCTTCCAAACAAAGCAGACTATGCATTCATTTCAATGACCCATATTACTGTCCCTAATATAGATGACCTTTGTGATACAAATTAAATCTTTTATTCTATTTGAGCATAGCAGAAAAAACGACAAGTCAAGAACAAGAGAAACTTCATGACAAAAGCCCAGAAGAAACTAAGAGTCAATGAACACTTTTCAACATAGAAAGAATTGAGTGTGTGTGTGTGTGTGTGTGTGTGTGTGTGTGTGTGTGTGTGTGTGTGTGTATGTATGTATGTGTGCAACAAACCTATAGTCAATAGTACACTAAATGGAAAAATGTGAATTTCCATTAGACTCATATTCTCTTGGTCAATGTAGCCTTAGTTACTGTAATAATATAAAAAAGATAAAAGGAATTAAAAACAGAAAACTTTTAAATTCAATAAGCACATTCAGCAATGTGGCAGAATACAAAATCAGCATGCAAAGTCCTTGTCTTCTTAATATGAACGAACCAGAAAAACATTCCCATTCATGATGCTTCGAAAACATAAAATACTTAAGAATAAACCTTCAAAAGTCAATGAAAACCATCTAAAAAATAAACACCAAAGAAAGCAGATAAAGAAGGCACTAGATAATAGCAAAACCTTCCATACTCTTGGACTAGCAGAACAAACATAGTTAAAGTTGTATTACTCAAATTCACATAAGGATTTGAAAAAAATACACATCAAAACCAACACTCTTCACAGAAACAGAACGTCATTCCTAAAATTCATTTGAAAGTACAAAATCTCTTGTTAGCCAAAGCAACAAAATCTGTGGTAAGACAAATGAAATAATGCTAGAGATATCACAATCTTGATTTTAAGTTGTGTTACAGAGTCATAATAATAAAAACAGTGTGACACCACTACAGAAAGACATATGTCAATTAAATAGACTTAGAGAACCTAGAATTCAAGCCACATACTTACAATGAATGATTTTTGACAGCAGTTTCAAAGACATACACTAGAGACAATATGGTCTCTTTAAAAAAGTGGTGCTATGATAAGTAGATTTACATATATACAAGAAAGAAATCTATCTCCTTTGTGGTTTTTTGAATTTCATTAAAATTAGAAACAATCTTATTTTACATATCAATCCCAGTTACCTCTCCCTCCTATCCTCCCATCCTCCCCTGCCTCCCACCTACCCCCATCCCATCCCCCACCCACTCCCCTTTGAGGCTGAGGCCTTCCATGAGGGATCATCAAAAATCTGTCAAGTCATTTGGGGAAGGGCCTAGGCCCTCCCCTGTGTATCCAGGCTAAGAGAGTAGCCCTCCATGGGAAATGGATTAGGAGCCTATCTCTTAACCCAGCACAAAAACAATTCCAAATGTAGATTTTAATGTGAGTCATAAGACTGAAAGTGCTAGAAGAAAACATAGGCAAAATATTTCAAGATACAGGCATAGGAAAGGGCTTTTGGAAGAATAGTCTACTAGCTCAAGAAATAACCCAAAAAACTGGCATGTGAAAATGTATGAAATTACAGAATTACTGCACAGCATTGGAAACAATCAAGGAGAAAAACTCCATAGGATAAAAACCTTTGTAGTTAAATATTTGACAGAGGTTTACTATTTAGAATATATAAACAAAGTTTTAAAAATCCTGACTACCTCAAACTCTAAACAACTTGGTTAATAATAGTAACGAAATGAACACACTGTTCTCCAAATGTCCAATAAACATAAAAAAGTTTTAACATCATTATCAATCAATGAAATTCATTTGATAAGTATGCTGAGATTCCAGCCACCCTAGTCAGAATGGCTGTCATAAAGAAAAACATACTGGTAAGAAACTAATTAATGGTAGATTTTAAGGAGTAGCCAATGTGGAAATTATTATGGAGGTTCCTCAAAAACTGAACAATAGAATTAGCACATTATCCAGCTATAATCCCCATGAGTATATCCTCAGAAGACTCCAAGTAATATCATTTAGATACTTGTATATGAGTATTTATATACTGGATGTGCACATTTATTCCAACACTATTCAAATAGCCTTGCTGTGGAACCAGCTTAGGTGTCCATCAAAGATGATGGAATAAAAAAAAATGGGTGTGTACACATGTGTGTGCATATGCATATATATGAGTGTGTGCATGTGCTCACATACACACAAGCACATGCATGCCTGCACTGAAATTTTATTCAGCTGCAGAGAAGAATCAAATTATGTCATTTGCTGGAAAATAGTTCAGTCTGGTGATTATCATATTAAGTAGAATAAGCCAGACTCAGAAACACATATCCAATCTTCTTTGTGGATATAGATTATATATGAATGACAAGGAGGGATGAAGATGGCCAAAGTACAGGACATATTTGAAAGAATTTTATAAAAACCAACATCATGAACAATGAGCATACTAAAGTTGCTAAAAGAATCAAACAAATGTGAATTTTTGTTCAGTTATAAACTAAGCTATTGCTTATGCAAAGGAAGACTATGCCGAGGATAGCACAAAGTACTGGAGATGAACAGTCACACAGTACATCTTTTAGGTTTCAGATATGGATGAATCAAAGAATAAAAATATGTTCCCTACTGAATTTGTCAATTACTATGACACCATGATCCCATATTTTTGAATTGGAACAATTATCTTGTATTGCTGTTGCTGTTGTACAATTAAAGTTTGGGTAACAGCTAGTTTCCTATTATTCACAAGTCATACTGAAAGAAACCATACTTGAGATATTGCACTCAGAGAATCTCACCAACGAATCAGCTCATTTGGAAAAATTCTGGATTTTGAGCCTGAAATTCAGAATGGTGTGAGACATTTAGGGAGATAGGGTGGTGTTTTTCACAATGTAGGTGTTGTTATGATAAATCTTTCTGCCAAAAGCCACCTGAGCCCCACTGCCACATGTGCTCTTTACGCCAGCCGACTGCCCGAGTTAGGCCCAAATGAATACACAGAAACTTGTATTAGGTTCAAAGTTGTTTGGCCAATGACTAGGATTCCTCATCTGTTAGCTCAGTCTCAATTATCATAAACCTATGTATTTTATAACAATTATCTTATCGGATGCCTTATTGGCGTCCTTCCTTGCCGGTGGATCACATTGTGCCGCTGGAGCAGGAGCAGAGGGGAACAAAGGGGCCACTTCCTGTTTCCTCACTTAGATATGAGTCTCCTTGCTATGTCACTTCCTGCCTGGATCAGCACTTCTCTACTACATTTCCCAGAATCCTCTTTGACTCCTAGTCCCATCTAACTTGCTGTCTCATTGACCAAACAGTATTTTATTTAACAGTCAATAAGATAAACATACACAGTAATTCCCCATCAAGGTGTGTTGTAAATTGTAGGAAAAGGCAAATAAGACTATCTGAAATATTTTTTTAAAATTTACCTTGTGACTCTCACACCAAGAACAGCAACTGGTGGGCCTAGTGAACCTATGGCTGTGTAGCATACAGCAGATGTGTTTCTGTGCCCATTTTATTTTTCTACCTCATAAGTACCAAAGTGACTGGTCATTTTGGCATTCTTTTAGTATGTTCTTTTATAATTATGGGGATTAAATGGGGGAATATCCTAGGTCTCTGCTGCAGAAAATGGGTAACTTCTCCAGGAAATAGTCCCAGCCACACCCAGATTTTGAGTCATGCCGGCTCACCAGAAATTTGAAACCTGCAAATGATTCAGGCCTCAGATGTTTGGGTCACCCACACTTGAGGCCTCAGGCAGTATGGATCAGTCATAAACCATCCCTTCTAAGTGCTGCCCAAATTCCAGACCCAATGAATGACATGTGACATAGTTGTTGCATCTCTATAGTACTAAGCTTAGGACTCTCTGTTATGCAGCATCAATAGCCAACAAAGTAGATGCAGAATAGAGAAGGAGAGCAAGAAAATAGATACTTTAATCAAGGGAGCCATTATAGGTTTAAAGAGAAATATGGCACTAGGGAAATGTCCAGAGATCCACAAGAATGACCCCAACTAAGAATCTAAGCAATAGTGGTGAGGCTACCTTAAATGCCTTTCCCCTATAATGAGATTGATGACTACCTTATATGCCACCCTAGAACCTTCATCCAATAGCTGTTGGAAGCAGAAGCAGAGATTCTAAGCACTGAGTCTAACTCCTGGAATCCAGTTATACAGAGGGAGGAGGGATAAGCAAAGATCTCAAAACCTTGCTGTGGAAACCCACAGAAACAGCTGACCTGAGTAAATGGGAGCTCATGAACCTCAGACTGATAGTTGGGAAACCAGCATAGGACTGACCCAAACCCCCTGAACATGGGTGTCAGTTGGGAGGCTTGGATAATCTATGGGACCTCTGGCAGTGGAACAGTATTTATCCTTAGTGCACAAATGAGTTTTGGGAGCACATTCCCTATGGAGGGATACTCTTTCAGCCAAGATACACAGGGGAGGGTCTAAGTCCTGTCCCAAATGATGTGACAGACTTTGATGATCCCTCATGGAAGGCCTCACCTTCCCTGAGGAGTGGATTGGGGGATGGGATGTGGGGGTTGGTGAAGGGAGGGCACGGGAGAACAGGAGGGAGAGGGAACTGAGATTGGTATGTAAAAATAAGATGGTTTTAATTTAAATAAAATTTTATTTAAAAAACAGAGTAGATGAAAGGGTACTACAGTGATGGAGGAACTAAGGAAATGCTAAAGAAGTGGAGGCACGATGCTACAGGTGCTGCTGTTGACTTGCTTAGTGGATCTCAGTAGTTGGATTTTTCATGGGACATAAAGCTCCAGGGAAGGGATAATGAGACCAGTTAGAGCAACATGCAATATAAGCAGCTCTTGAGGAATAAGGGTGGATAAAATCCACACACAGCATCAAAGTGAAAGCGTGCCCATCCACACATTCTGTGTTATTGTTAGACAGATGCTTGGAGAAGTCTAAGCAGGCACTTTGTTTTGAATCTTGCCTCATTTGCCAAAATACCAGTGATTTTTTAAGCATGGAGGCTGGAGGGAGAGTGGAAAGGAATTTTAAATTATCAAAGAAAGGTTCAGCCCAAGCCATTTTAATGAAAACAAGACTTTAAAACAAAGTTGCCAGACACTCCAGTACATTGAAAGCATTTTTAATTCCTAACAGTGCACAAGATACTCTTGTGTGATGACCTATTTCCGTCACAAATGACATTTTGTAGATGACATTTCACTATCAGCTAAGTCTTTATATCTATAATTAAGAACAGAATCCAAGACAGTGGTTCTCAGTCTTCCTAAGGCTGTGACCCTTTAGCACAGTTCCTCATATTTTAGTGACCCCAACCATAAAATTATTTTCATTGCTACTTGGTAACTGTAATTTTGCTATTGTTATGAATTGCAATGTACATGTCTGATATGCAGGATATCTGATATGTGGCCCTTGTGAGGGGTGATGACACCCCACAAGAACTGCTGGCCTTGGGATTGGGAGATGGTTCAGTGGGCATTAGAGCCTGGCTGTGTAAGCAGGAGGTGTTGCATTAAGATCCCCAGAACCTACATAAAAAACAAAAAAAAGCTAGTTGTGTTTTATGTATCTGTAATTCCAGCAATGTGGGAAACAGAGACAGGGAGGGAAATCACTGGAATTTTGTGGACACCATCTAGCTAAATTCAGTGAGCAACCATGTTCCAGAGAATATGAACTCAAGAGAGCGAGTGGAATCGGCTACTCCAGCTTCCATGTGCATGCACAAGGTGTGTATAACCACTCACAAGTGACACAAGTGCATAAAACACATGATACACAGCACATGACAATGTTTCTGCCTATACAAAACATAGCTTAGATGACCTTCAATTGTCTTTCAAGAGAAACAATGCTGCAGACACTAAAAAATGACATAATTAATTCTCTATCCTGATTTGACATAGATCAGTATGCTTAAATAAAGACAAGCCTTCCAGGTGAGATCAAAACCTCAGTATAATAACAATAAGAAAATGATCCAGGTATCAGAGTCAGCAAGCAACTTCAGGAATAAAGTGTTTCATGTTTAACTATGTACAAGGTTCATTCGACCATTAACTCAATGTGTTAGCTCCTTAGCATTGAATAACAAATTAAAGAAATTTAACAGGTCAAAATGTGCTTGTGTATTAGCTGCTATTCCAGTAGGTTAGAAAGTTAGTCTCTGTGTCTTCTGTCACAGCCAGACTTGGAGTTCTCAGGAGAACCTGCTTCCAGAACTCATTCCCACAGTTGGCTGACTTAGTGTTCTTGATGGAAGTAAAACAGATTGCCTGCTTTCTTGTGGCTTCTTGGCCACGGGTCACTTACAGCAACCAGAGGCTACTCTCAGGTCTTACCCAGGGGACCTACTTCTGACCAGTCATCAACTTTCCTCATGTGAAATTCTTTACCATATCAGAAAGTCTGAGTTTCTCTTCTGCAACAAGCTAAAGACAATTTTAAAAAGCCCCTGTGACATAGGCCCACACAGATATGACACAGGCCCACACAGATAATCTTCCTATTTTGACACAAACTGTTTATTATTCCTAATATGTGTGGACTCCTTGTCATCTTGTAACATGATAAGCATGGCAAGGAGAAGGTCATACCTGTGATCCCAGCATTTGAGAGAATGAAGCAAGAGGATTCTTGAGTTTGAGATTAATCTGAACTGCCTAGTGAGTAATCTGGTCAGATTGGTCAAATATCAAGATCATGTCTTCTGAGAGAGGTTGTGGGAGGAGAGAGAGGGAATTGGGAGGAGACTGATACATTCTACTTCTATTTCTAACCACCTCTGTGGTTACAGAGGTGTCATCAAACTAAGCCTCAAGATTTCCTTTAAAAAAACACAGAACATAGAAATAAATGCACATTCTTTTGGATCAACTAGAACTCTATGAGTAACTAAATATAAAAACCTCTAGTGCTATTCTTTGTATATGGTGGGCTCTCAACAGGAATACCTTTTCTCTTATGGCCTATATTCTATACAATTGTCTGTTGACTATGTGCAAAGCATGAGGTTTTACTTCGATTCCATCTCTTCGGGTAATGGTAGATTTTCATTCATAAATGTCTTTCACCATGTGTCTACTTTTGTATCTGAAACACTAAATAAAGGCACAAACATAAACCAGGAGTAGATGCATATGTAAAATGAATTGTCACTGCTCCAACAGTTGCAAAGTTGGGTTATGCCAGTGAATATCAATATGGTTATGAAAAAAAATAGATGGAAAATTTGATTTAAATGTAATGCTAGTCTGTTCTGAAATATCTATTCATTTAATTGCAGCATTATTTTGCATTTTGAGTCTACTATCCATCATATTTCTTTCCATTACTTTCTGAAGTAAATGGCTGATATCACTACTTATAATAATTCAGAAAAATTTCAATGAGTTATGCCATTATAGTTAACCTCATTTTACTGAAAACATTTGAAACCAATTCAAGGATCACTTCTATAAGTTAATGTCAAGCCCATGAAGATTTTAGAACACAAGATTTCTATTGAAGAATTGTCTAAGTTTTACAGAAATTCATGGGCCATAATGCTACATTGAGGGTCATTCCCATGTGTTCAAATATTTCTACCTTCAAATGCACAGAGACAGCATGATGGAAGGAGACAAGCACAAATCAGATTCCAAGAGCAAATCAATCCAGGTCGCAGTTGAATTTTATAAACACTGAGAATTCCTTGCCTACCCAAAGGGCTTATGTTATAAGATCAGAAAAGTCATATTCCCAAGTATATTTATTATGATTCCTCTTTAAGAACAGCCTAGAAAAATCACCTACTTTACAATTAGCTGTTAGTAATAACTGAGGAATGGATATGGAAAGTCTCAGAAACTTGAAGAAAAACAGATGCTTCTGGGTTTGGGTTTTTATTTTCTTTTTTCTCTGATACAAGGGGAAAAACAATCTTAGAAAAACATGTCTTGCTTGAGCACATTGTCTCCATAAAAACAAGAGAAAAATTATATTTCTCTTATAAAAGGATTGAAAAGCAACAAGTATCAGAAACTACTACAAAGACAATAGACTGAACCCAACTAGAGAGCTGGCATTGACATCTGTAGCTACTCAGACATTTGAAAGCACAGAGCTGCTTTCTATCACTAAACTTCAGAAAGAGGGGAAAAACTGGAAAACTTTTGAAATGCACTATAGAGGAGAACTCTAAGATGTCATTCTACAATTAGAGAAGGTATTCCTAAAGTTTTAGAGGTGACAGTGATTTCAAAGTTTAATGACTAAATTTATGGAGTGCTTATTTGATAATTCAAGGAGTCACACTTATTACGATAAAGTTTAAAAACAGATGCTGGCCATAGGTAAATCAAGGTTATTTTCCAATTTGGATCTTTTTCCAAATTCTCTTTGATTCTCTATTCATTCTTTAGATATGCTGGTCAGTGGAATTCCAGAGAATGTACTCAGGCAGCATTGCCCTTCTCTTCTGCTGAGAGCCATACACCTCATGACAGCACCAATAAATAAAAGAAGGTGTCAGAAATTACTTTTTCTAATTATGAAAAAGTAAATATGCTTTCAGCACAAATTATAATGGGTCTTAATAATAAAACCTGGAGCTAGATATAGGGGTTAATGCTGAAAGATCAGAGAAGCAGAGCATCCAGACCCTAGTTCTTACCTCTACTGAACCCTTAGACCAATGGGGCCATCCTGTCCCTATGAATCCTCGGACTGAAGGTCCTGAGCTCTTTCACTCTTTCCACTTTATATTCCTCTCTCAGCGGAGCCATATTCCTTCCTGTCTCCACCTCCCTAATGCTGGGATTAAAGGTGAATGACTCACAAATTCTGGGATTAAAGGTGTCAGCTTTCACTGCCTGACTGTTTCTCTTTTAGACTGCATCAGTCTCCTGAAGTTCCTGCTCCCAATGGCCTTGTACTCGCAGAGATCCACCTGCCTCTGCTTCCTGAGTGCTGGGATTAAAGGTGTGTGCCAACACTGCCTGGACTCTATGGCTAACTAGCGGCTAGCTCCACACTCTAATCTTCAGGCAAGCTTTATTTGTTAAAGCACAAAATATCACATATGTTACCTGTAGTACTCTGTGTAGGGTGGAGGCCTCCTTGGCTTCCCACGTCCATGTCAGTCTATTGATGTTTTCCTTCAATTCGTTTTTAAACAGTCATTTTGTGGAGACTTTATAAGTGTAGCTTCTGATAATTCTAGAAGACTCGATCACACAACAAAGTCCAGAACTCTTGACTATTAAACTCTTTCAGCTAAGGAATGCTGAGAGTAAAGGAAATAGTCTTCCCCAGGGAAGAACACACCAATTCATTATCAAATACTAAATGGCCAGCCCTGAAAACTTACATAAAAATAATATTATACATATAGAACAGGTTGTATTTAAGTATTTATTAATATATGCCTATACAAACATGTGTGGAGCAACAATTTAAAAAAGCTCATGAATTTGAAAAAAAAAACAAGAAGGGGTATATGAGAGGGGTCAGATGAAGCAAAAAGAAGGGAAAATGGTATAATTTTATCGCAATCTCAAAAAATAAAAGAAATAATTTTTGAAGTAAGTGTAATTTTACTAGTTTTGAAAGTGAATTTATATTATGAATCCAGTCTGCAGAAACTAACACCTTTGTAAATAAATTCACATCATAGGGTTTACAAATAATATATGCTTTTTTTTCTATAAGTGTAGTTTTTACTTAATATATTATTTTTCTTTGTTACCTTCTAATTAGCTAGTTTTATTCTCAGGTGAGTTCACATTCAATATCAAAGAGCTTTTTTCTAGTAAATAAAGGGCAACAACTCTCTCTATATTTATATATAGATACACACACACACACACACACACACACACACACACACACACATATATATATATATATTCTTCCTCATTTTCATTATTTTTTACATAGGTGCATTAAAATAGAGTAAAGGTATATGATTCTGATTATATTACGTACATTTGCAATGTTTCCATGCAGGTCAGATCTTGCCTTAAGGTCCAGTGTATAGAGATTTCCACTACCTGGATTTTGGGGAGTTTGATAGAACTTTCCATTTCTCCTGTATTTCACTCTTCTTTTCCCAGTGCTGTCCTTCCTTTGGTTCTCAATGGCTTCACCTTCCTGTTTGCCCTCCTTAACTCTATTTTTAATTCAAGCTAGATTATAAGGACAATGCACCATCTTTACAAAATATTTAGGAGATAAGTGAGCCCAAGAATAGAACTGTAAATTCAAGTTGATTATATCAAGAGATAACCACTATTACACTTTGAGATAAAACATTGTTGCAGAATTTTCAAAAAGATATGACATGCTATGTAATATCACATAAACTGTATTTTCTTTAGCTAACACCTTATAGACATGCCAATGAATATCCATTTATATCTAAATCCATTATTAGTTTTCCAAAGTGATGGAATATCTATCTTTGTAAATTACACTGCATTTGATACTGAATGTGAAAGACATAGAGAACAATCTATAGTCAGTAATATATTCTGGTTAGGCAGCTTGTGTCTATTTATAGCTATCAGAATAAAGACAATTTAAGTGATATTCACATGACTTTAAATTTTATATCATATTGATTCCCATAAAAATAACTGTCCTGTAGATAACTGTCCTAAACAATATATTGAATAGCACATATAGATAATATCATATAAATAAATAACCATCTTTCCCAATAAGTTGAATCGGAGAAGCCTATGGACAAAATATATGATAAATAAATTCAATCCGAATTAGAACAGGAGATGGTCCCAGAGGGAGAAAAAAACCTTTCTCTAAAACAAATTTTCATAATATTCTTAAAGTGATCCATATGACAGAAGGGGCGTGGGATGTGCACAACATCAAAGAATCTACTTGACTGCATGGGAATGTTTCCACATGAGCATCACAAGCATGCCATAAATTTTAGTAATGAAGAGGCTCATGGTGAAGAAGAGCATGGGAATCTTTATACATAAAACTACATCTGTGCATTAATGGTCTCTGATTCTCAGTTTAAATACAAACTGGTTCCAATTTATAAGTGAGTATGTTCAAAAAACTCACTGGTTGGATGAAACTAGCATGTTCTTTCCCAGTCACTTGTTATTAAGTTTGCTTTTTTGTTTCCATATCCAGCTTGTTGTATGACATACAATATAAATAATTCAAGAAAAATAGTCATTCTCATAAGCAAGTTAATGGTATAATGCTCAACACTGGTCTATAATAACACAGTCTAGATACAGAACCTGGAAAAAATGTTTTAATAGTTTTCCCAGGACCATGCAGAACACATGTAACCTCATCACTACATAAGCAGAGTGTGAGTTCAGAATTGGCTATTCTAGAATCTCTGTTGCAAAACAACAAATTTTCTCAGTTTCAATGAAAGTGTTAAATGAATCCATCCCCAGTAGAAAAAGAAAGCACTACTTTTGTTTATTATACATTTTATTTGGGATTTCTAGTAATGCATACAGCAAAATAAATTCACCCCAAATAATTTATTTGTAGTTCTTTTTTCCAGAAATTATCAGAGTTAAATCTTTTGTTGTTGTTGTTCTTTTTAATTGGAATAGAGTTACATTACCATTACCCTCAGCTTTGCTCACTCTTGGCCCTCCCAGATACCCTCCCTGGGACCCTTCTCCTTCCTCCGCCTCCCAAGTAGATATCCTGCTCCCTTTTGATTGTATTTGCTACATATACATATATACAGACATGTGTTCATAAATACATGAATTTATATACATATATGTGTGTGTGTGTGTATGTATGTGTACAAATTATACAGATGCAATCTTCTGAGTATATTTTTGTTGTTGTGTGTGTATGGTTTTAAGGCTGGCCACCCATCATTGGACAACCCAGGAATCAGAGGGTGGATATCCCAGAGACCTAGGGTAGAACCAAACACAACTGAAAAAACAAAACAGGAAAGGAAAAGAAAAAAGTCAATGAAATGATTCCTAATGATATTCTGCTATACTGGTAGATCACAGCCTAGCTAATCCATATCAGAGAGGCTTCATCAAGGAAAGGACAGGAGCAAATGCAGATACTCAGAGCCAAACATTAAACCAGGCTCTGGGAATCCCATGGAAGAGGGGAAGGATGGATTGCAGCATCCAGAGGATTTAGGGACACCACAAAAACTTGGTGCAGAGAATCAGCTAAACAGTTCTGATGGGGACTCAGAGAGACTGGAGAGCAATCACAGAGCCTGTATAGGTCTGACATATGCTTTACTATTGGGCAGCTAGGTGTTCTTGTGGGACTCCTAACAGTGGGTGTGGGGGATGCCTCTGCCTCTTTGCCTGCTCTTTGGACCTTTTACCTCTTACTGGGTTGCCTCATCGCCTTGATGTGAGGTTTGTGCCAAGTCCTACTGTAATTTGTTTTGATATATTTGATTGATATCCCTAGGAGACCTTCTCTTTTCCAAAGAGAGTTTGAGGAGTGAATCTGGGGGAACGGGGAGGTGTGGTGGGAAAAGGACTAAGAGGAGAGGAGGGAAGGGAAACTGGTCAGGATGTAATATAGAGACAAGAAAGAATGAATAAATTATATTTTTAAAAGAAGATAATATATTATTAACATTAACTACAATTTTAAAAATATGAATATATTGTGTTTGGCTATTCTCAGTTGAATGTTATACCAATATATCATCACCTGCAATCCATGCTAATTTCCCTCTTAACTTTGAATTGCATGAGTTTTATTTCATCCTAGAAAACAGTGTCTTTGTAGTCATGCTCACCTCAAATTTATGATCATCCTGCCTAAGGCTCCTGGAGTACTGGGATTATATAGGCATGTACCACAATATGTAACCACAGTGTCCTTTCAAAAGGCACTGCGTCATCACCAGTCTTCAATAACTAGCAACTTTTAGTGGCAAAATATTACAATGATGAACCTTGAATTTCTACCAGTTACTAAATGGAATAAAGTCACTTTTAATCACTTCTGATAAGAAGAGGCACAAAACAAGGGTATGTTTGCTTTACATTAGGTAAGAAAGCAGTTTTCCCAACTATTCTGAAGTCATGTAAATGACCTAAAACTAAATTTACATTAAACCTAGTTATTTTGATTCAACATTTAGGAAAGCAGCAAGTTTAATTCAGAGAATGACACCTAAATGAAAACATATTCAGCAAACATTCACAAAAATAACAGTGAGATAACTACGAAGGTTGTAAAATGCACCCTAGAAAAACTAACCACTCCTTGACAATGCCCAGTTTTACGTCCTCTCCAGTTATCTTCTTCATATTTTTTGACAATGGGACCCCCTTTCTAAGTCCCTACAACAGCAGGCATAGAATAAATTTTGAATATATGTTTTTGAAGATCAGAATGGGAATGGAGAGAAATGCGTTTTTATTTGTTAATTCATGTCACACAAAGAAAATATAAAAATATTATGACAAGAGATTAGACTGGCAATCAAGGAGCCAACAAAACTTAAAACAAAATGTGACTCGTTTTAATTAATTTTTTGTTTAAATTAGAAACAATTATTTTACATACCAATCCCAGTTCCCTAACACCGGAACGCAATGGAGTCAGAACTATTAAAGGCATAATACTCACGCAAGGTCCAGTGACCAGGTTTACACCAGAGCCAGAGACCCACAGATGTCTGCTCAGCAGGCAGGAGAGAGAAAAGAGGGCCGCTTGTGTGCCTCTCTGTTACTTAAACCTTTGCTACATCACTCTGACCACGCCCGAACGGGCGTGGTCAGTGGCACCTGTGGCCAGCCCCAAGCAGGCATGGTCAGCTGTACCTCTAAACAGGATTACTCCCTACAGTTCCCTCCCTTGCTATTCTCCCACTCCCTCCATCACCCCCCCCCATCCACTTCTCAAAGAGAGTGAGGCCTCCCATGGGCAATTCTGTGTATCTAGGCATCCTGGTCTCACATCCTGTCTCGTTGCAGCCTAAGAAGATTGCATGCTTCTGAACTCACCCTATTCTCAAATAATATTTCCGAGCAAATAAAAATAGCATGGTGTCTGTTACTATATAAAGAATTTCCTTAAATTTTAGTAACTTATTTGTTCCTCTGAGACACTGTTTGTTAGGAATTCAGGCTGAGTACAGATCCATAATATTTCTGCCTAACTGAAGACATGAAGACCAGAATCATTGACAAGCTCATTAATACTGTGAAAATGAAAATGGCCACTGTCTAAGATCCATGATGATCCACAGTATCTCTATTGCTTTGTTATTTTGCCATAATGGTCTTTGTGGGATGGTGGCTTCAGTAGAAACTCTTCTTTGTCTTGTCAAGGAGCTCAAGTTTTGTATATCCTGAGAAAAACAATTGCTTGGCAAATGCTTTCTTTTCTGTCTGAGAATCAGATTAGATTCTTCCAACATCACCTCTCTTCAACATCCAGTTGTTTGAAGTGAGTCACAACTTCAGTTCCATATTAAGAGAGAAAATAGTTATATGCGACCTCTTGTGGAAGGAGGTTTGAGAATTCACAAACGTGTCTACAAAACACATTAGAAAGAGATGACATTTCCCAGAAGGTTGATCACATAATGTAAGCCAAACAATTTGACCTTATAATTATCAGGCTAGGTTCATAAAATGTCATTATTGTAATTACTAAATGCATTTTAAAATCTAGACGTTCACACATTCAAACGTGCCCTTCTTCCTCGTATAATGTTAACTGAATATCAAAAAGGCATGCAGAGTTTTTCTGTAGCCAGATTTCTGGTCCTTCTGGGGAATTGTCAGGAAATTGTCCATCCACTGATAGTAAGAGGTACCCATGTGACCAGTTCCAGCCATGTATATTAGTAGGAGCCCTGTGATATTTGACCAACATACTCTGGAGCAACAGTGGCATGCTATCTTACTTGTTGTAAGCTGGATTGCTCCTTCAGCATCCCTGTGAGTAAAAGGTATAACCAAGCAACTTCAGGAGGAAGGGTATATTTAGGTGCAAAATTTCAGAGTGATTTCAGTTTGTCATAGTCTAGAGGACACAGTGGCAAAATCAGCTCTGTCCAAGGTAGAGAGAGATGCAAAGGCTTGTTTTCATGGCAGACAGGCAGGAAGCAGGCAGAGGGTACAGCAAAGGGTTGGTTGACGTTCTACCAGTACCTTGATTGGGGCTTTTAGTCTCTAGAACTGCGAGGCAACAAACTTGTTCTAAGGTACCATTGCAGTGGCAATTTGTTAAAGCAGGTACACCTCAGGGTTAATCACTGAGGAGGCCTCTTGTGGAGATGCAAAGGGCAAGGGGAATAAAACCCTGTGGTTACTGATCTGAATGATAGTGCACTTTAAGTTAATATTTTGTTGTAGTAGGCACCTGGGACTTGTGGATGATTTGAGGTTGCAACATAGGCCAGAATATCTTGATTAATATCAACATTTGCATGTAAATTTATTCATTACTAATACATTTCTATTTGACTTTGAGGTAGATATGATTTCATATAGGTTAAAACTTGCAGATTTTCTAAACAATGAATGTGGATGAGGATACATGAGCATTTAAGCATAAGATATATGCATATATATATACATATATATGAGAGAGAACAGCTATTAATATTTATAAAGTTAAAATCACTAAAATGTCTTTTTCTTGAAATAATGTGTGAGTTTATAATTATAAATGTTAAAAGGAAATAAAAATGATATTTTATTTAATATGTTACTGTGTTTTAAGTCAATATTTGTAGATAATAGATTTCATATATATTTAAACACCATTTTTATAAAGTAATTTTACATTTTACATCTTGGAATTGGATGTTAGACAAATCACATAAAATATATTTAATCCTGGTAAAATGTGCATTAATAAATCACAATGTTTTAATCATTTCAAGCATCCAGTTCTCCAGTGTCAAGTATTTTCTTATGCTGTCAATCTCCAGAACATCTCCTCTCTCAATTCAAGACCCAAACTCTGTAAATCCATTAAGTAAAAACTCCTCATTTCTTCTTTGCAGATGCTGACAATTGTCATTCTCTTTTCTATCTGTGGATTTGACTACTGCGGATATATCCCATGGGTGGAGGAATAAAATGTCACTTATGGCTGACATATTCCACTTAGTATAACATCCTCGAAGTTCACTTATGTGGAAGTATTAGAATTTCCTTCCCTTTTTAAGACTGAATGGCATTTTATCTATTCACTCTTTGTCAGGGATTGAATAGTTCCCACAGATTGTGAACTGTAATGTTGCTTCTACAGACACTGGCATAGGCACAACTCTGCTTTCAGTTTCTTTGCAGACATAACTTGATGTAGAATTCCTGAGCCAAATGGTGATTCTATTTCTAACTTTTGAAGGTTGACCATACTGTTCTTCACAGTGATGGGCCACATTGTATTACTGATAGTGCACAAGGGTTCTCTTGTCCTAATGTTCATCAACTACTCATCATTTTTAATACCAGCCATTTATCATAACTTGCATGTCTCCATTGACTGGTAATACTAATCACCTTTCCATATAATTTTGGATGTTTGTGTGTCTTCTCTGGAGAAATGTAAATTCATATCAAGTGTTCATTTTAAAACTGAGGTTAATTATTGTGGAATGAGGCTCTTTGTATAGTCTAGATATTACCTAATAATATATATACATATATATATGTATATATATATGATTTGCAAACATAGTCTCTCACATTATATATCTAATATACTGAATTGTGTCCTCCTCAGACTCACCCATTGAGGTCCTTTCTATAAATATATAGGAATATGACTGTGTTTGGAAAGGGTGTTTGATTGTTTTTTGTAATACAATGATTGTATCCATTGAAGTTGAAACTGCCAGCATTTTTTGCAATATCTATGTGGAATTAATTATATTGTATAATAATTATTTACTTTTCTAATTACATCACATTCATAATTTTATTTGATCCAGAATCAGTATTTCATTATCAGATATATTTAGTTTTGATTCTAAATTTTGCTAAATATATTTTCAATAAGTTACTTATCCAAATCCTACAATTGTCCATTTGAAGATGGTATCGATAACAGTTTCTTTATATGACTAGAATGGTCTACAAAAGAGTATTTGCATATCCAACACGAAATTCACCCCATGTTTCAGTAAAACAAAGAATGCAGTATTTTTATAATGTGACTTTTCTCTGTTATTTGAAGCAGTTTGACCAACTATGGTCTATTTGGGGAATGTTGGTAATTTTAGACTTTTGATTTCCATAAACCAGCATCTTGAGTGTGAGGAATCCAAATGACATCTTGATGCTGGAGAGAACACCTGCTCCTAGAAACTGGCATCTTCTCTCCCGTCTGGCTGTGAGCTACTCTGCTTTGGATGTGGTTGGCCAGCTTCCCATGTGCTGAGATGCTTTCTTTGCTGGTTCGCACTGGTTCAAAGTCAGTATGTTCATTATTCTCTTTGACTTGACTCAAGTCTACAGTTATATTTTCAGCCCCTTCTCTTGGAGGTCCTAAGGATCAGATGGCTTTGATGACTCAGGAGGCTACATTATTTTATCAAGACATTTCTGCCTCAACAAGTCTAGCTGCCATGTTTATTCTTCTGGGTAACAGGCTGGTATACCCACCACTCTGTTCTTTTGGTGTTTCAATTAAACTAACCTGTGCAAAGGCCAGTTTGTTTACTGAGGAAGGACTGCATACAGGCCCCAACAGACTGCCACTGTGCTTTTCCCCTGATATATTTTCTTCCTCTTCTTACCCATTGGAATCTTGAATGTTATCTAACTGGTGGATTTTTCTATTTTACACATGCCTCTAAAGTTCTTTTCCTTAATAACATGACCCCATCTTATGGGTGAAAACTCTACTTTTTGTTTTGGTTTTTGAGACAGGGTTTCTCTGTATTCCTTTGGAGGTTGTCCTGGAACTTGCTCTGTAGACCTGGCTGGCCTCGAACTCACAGAGATCCACCTGCCTCTGCCTCTGCCTCCTGAGTGCTGGGATTAAAGGCATGTACCACCAATGCCCGGCTCAAAACTCTATTTTTAAAATAGCAAAATGTTCATTGCTTCCCTGTTTTACTGGGGTGTGAACACTAGCCTGAAATAAAGAAGTACAGAATTCTGTGCTTATAGCTTCCTGGATTTGAGATGCAGGCAGAGAGAGGAGGGAAGTAACTAAGGATGTTAAAGGTGAAAATGAGCGCTTCTATATAATTCTTTCTGCAATGCATGCGAAATTCTGAAAATTGTAGCAACTATTTAGTAAGCTGGTTTATTTTAAATCTGGAAGAGATTAGTGGGGATATATCATCATGCATTTACAGAGTAGGGAAATTGAAACACAAAGGTTTACTTAATAGTTAACAGTCTCAGCAGCTCAAGAAAATGGGTTTTCTGATAGTTTAATGTTTTCAGGGTGCTGTGTAGCCTCCAGGGGAGAGTGAAAAGTAATGGTTGATAACTAGTACTACATTGATATCAAGGTTGCCTTTCCTTTTATTTTTAAAATAAAATAAGATAAAACAAATACTAACACATTGTAATTGGATAAGACAAACAAACAGAAGTGACAGAGCCCAAGATAAGGCACAAAAATCAGAAATCTACTTGTTTGCACAGTCAGAAATTCCATAAAAGCACTAAACTGGAAGCTATTATATAGGCATAGAGGGCCTGGTGCAGATGTGTGTGGGCTCTGTGCATCCTGTTGATTTAGAAGACCTTGTTTTCTGGGAGTCCTCCATTACCTCTGGCTCTGACACTCTTTCTGCCTCCTATTCCATAGGCTTCCTTGAACACTGAGCAGAGGAATTTGATGGAGATATCCTACTTAGAGATAACTGTTACTAGGTTTCTCACTGCCTGTATAATGTCTGGCTGTGGGTCTCTGTATTTCTTTCCATCTATTGAAAGAGGAATCTTCTCTGATGGCTGAGGAAGGCATTGATATATGAGTAAAGCAAAAAATCATTAGGAGTCACTTTTGCTACATTTTTTGGTTTTGATTTTCTATTTTTTTTTAAATTCTAGGTATATTTGTTATCTGGTCTTAAGTTCTTGGTCACCCAAACATTGTTGAGTATGGGTTGCATCTTAAGGGGTGTGTCTTATGTCAAATCATAAAGTTTGCTCTATCACTACCATACATAACTTTCAGGCAGGGCACCAATGGTTTGTAGCTGGATTGGTGTTTTGGTATTGGAAGGATGCATCCTATAGCAAAAATACAGGATATAGGGCTGAAGATTCTATGTAGACTTCACCTTGACTTCTCCGTGTTCAATGAGTTGGGTAGGTATTGTCTTCAGAAATGGGGTTTTGTGTTCAGTTTGTAGAGAGCAACTTAAAGTTTGGCAATAACCTGGGTTGTTTGGAGATTCCCATGTGACACCATTGGCCAAAAACTCAATTAGATGTAAACAAATTGTTGTACTAGAAGATTCCTTTGGTAACAAGAGATGACTATTGGGGTTCTGTGTACCCCTTATTTGTCAATTTCATTTAGATCACCCTACTATATTTGTATATTTTAGGAAGCTCCTACAGTATTAGATTTCCATATTACCCTTCAAATGGTCATTAAGTTTGGCTCTCTTCCTTTACTTTTTCCCCCAAGGCCCTCTCCCCTCTCCCTTCCCACTTGATCCCCCACTTCTAGTTTTCCCCCATCTATCTGTAACTATCTATTCTATTCAACTTTCCTAATGAGATCTAACTGTATCCCCTAGTCCCTTATTCTGCATCTACCTCTGTGATTCTAGTTTGGTTACCATTGAATAAACAACTAGTAAGCACATATAAGCAAATACACACCATATTTGTCTTTATGAATTTGGGCTACTCCAGAATGTAGTAAGAATGATTACTCAGGTATTTTTGTTTTCCTAGTTCCATCCATTTATCTGACAACTTCTTGATTTTGGGTTTTCTTTGTTGTTGTCATTGTTATTGTTTTGTTTTGTTTTTGATGGCTGGATAATACTTCATTGGGTAAATAAACCACATTTGCTTTACCCATTTTTTTTTTCTGTTGAGGGACATCTAGGTTGTTTCCAGTTTCTGGTTGTTATAAATAGATCAGCAATGAACATGGTTGAGAAAGTGTCTCTGTGGTAGGATGAAGCATGCTTTGGGTATATGCTCAAGAGTGACCCAGCTGGATCATGTGTTAGAAAAACTTCTATCTTCTCGAGTGACCCACACTGATTCTCTTAGTGGCTTTATGATTTGTACTCTCACGGCAATGGTTGTATACTTCTCTTACTTCACATCCTTGCCAGTATGAGCTGTCCCTTTTTTGTTAATCTTAGTCATTATGATAGGTTTAAGATGAAATCCCAAAGAAGTTTTGATTTGAATTCCCTGGTGGCTAAAGATATTGATTGGTTTTTTTATTGCCTTTATTATTGTTAAGGTACGTCCCTTGCATCATTAATATCTCTAAGACTTTTGTCATGAAGGGGTGTAGGATTTGTCAAAGGCCTTTTCTGCATCTAATGAGAAAATCATGAATTTTTTCATGTGTTTGTTTGTATGGTGAATTACATTTATTGACTTATATATGCTTAACCATCCCAGCATCACTGGGATGAAGCCAACTTGATCATGGCAGATGGTCTTCTTTTATGTGTTCTTGAATTTGATTTGTAAGTACTTTATTGAATATTTTTGCATCTGTGTTCATGAGGGAGATTAGCCTGTAGTTCTCTTTCTTTATTGGGTCTTTATGTAGTTTTGTGTAGCTGGGTAACTGTGGTCTCATAAAACTAATTGAGGAATGTTCTTTCTGTTTCTATTTTGTGGCATAATTTGAGGAGTGTTGGCATTCACTCTTCTTTAAAAGTCCAGCCAATTTTGCACTGAAACGATCTGGTCCTGTTTCATTTTGTTGTTGCTGTTTTGTTTTGTTTTATTAGTAGACTTTTAATGAGAGCTTCTCTTTCACTAGGAGTTATAAGTCACTTTAAATTGCTTATCTGATCTTCATTTAACTTTGGTAAGTAGTATAACTGAGAAAAGAATCCATTTTTTTTAGATTCTCTGGATTTCCTTGGTGTCTGTTGTTATGTCCCCATTATTGTCTCTAATTTTGTTAATTTGGATATTCTCTTCCCAATTTTTAGCTAACTTTGATAAGGTTTTCTCAGTCTTAATTTTCTCAAGGCACCAACTCTTTATTTCCTAGGTTCTTTTCATTTTATACTTATATTTTTATTAGTTCAAGTTAGGAACAAGCTTGCTTCACATGTCAAACCCTTCTCCCTCTTTTCCCCTCCCACTAATCCTCCCGTCATGCCCCCACCTGTCCCCCATCCCACCCCCCTCCACTTGAAAGGCAGGACAGGGCCCTCGAGGGGGCTCCCCAAAGTCCACCACAACATCCTGGGCCAGACCCAGGCCCTCTCCCATGTGTCCAGGCCGAGAGAGCATCCCTTTACATGGGAAGGGCTCTCAAAGTCCCTTCTTACAGCAGGAAAAAATACTGATCCACCACCAGGGGTCCCATAGAGTGGTGAGGCCTCCTCATTGACATCCATGTTCAGGAGTCTCGATGAGTTGTGTGCTGGCCTCCCAGACAGCAGTCTGGGGGTCCATGTGTTCCCCCTTGTTCAGGGCAGCTGTTTCTGTGGGTTTCACCAGCCTGGTCCCGACCACTTTGATCTTCATTCATCCCTCTCTGCATCTAGGTTCCAGAGTTCAGTTCATTGTATATCTGTGGGTGTCTCCCTCTGCTTCCATCAGCCAGTGGATGAGGGCTCTAGGATGGCATGTAAAATAGTCATCAGTCTCATTATGGTGGAAGGGCATTTAGGGTAGCCTCTCCACCATTGCCTAGATCTACGGTTCGTGTCATCCTTGTTGATCTCTGGAAATCTCCCTAGTGTCAGATCTCTCCTCAGAAGTAAAAATGCTCCCTCTGTTATAGTATCTCTCATCCATCCTGCTCTCCTCTATTCTTCCCCTCACTCAACCTTTCTGCTCCTCCATTTCTTCCTCTCCCCTCTTCTTCTCCTCCTCTCATTCTGCCAGCTCCCTCTTCCCTACCCTCATGCTCCCAATTAGTTCAGGAGTTCCTGTCCCTTCCCATTCCTGGGGTCCATGCATTTTTCTCTTAGAGCCCTTTGTGTTTCCTAGTTTCTTTGGTGAAGAGGATTGTAGGCTGCTCTATGTCTAGAATTCATATATGAGTGAGTACATACAATGTTTGCCTTTTTGTGATTGGGTTACCTCACTCAGGATGGTTTCTTCTAGTTCTCTCCATTTGCCTCTGAATTTAAAGATCACGTTGCTTTTTTCTGCTGAGTAGTACTCTATTGTATAAATGTACCACACTTTCTCTATCCATTCTTCAGTTGAGAGGCATCTAGGTTGCTTCCAGGTTCTGGCTATTACAAACAATGCTCCTATGAACATGGTTGAACATATGTCCTTGTTGTATGAACGTGCATTATTTGGGTATATACCCAAGAGAGGAATTGCTGGATCTTGAGGTAGAATGATTACCATTTTTCTGAGAAACTGCCATACAGATTTCCAAAGTGGTCTTACAAGTTTACACTCCCACCAGCAATAGAGGAGTGTTCCTTTTTCTCCACATCCTCTACAGCATAGATTGCCATTCGTGTTTTTGATTTTAGCCATTCTGGCCGGTGTAAGATGGTATTTCAGACTTCTTTTGAGTTGCATTTCTCTGATGGCTAAGGATGCTGAACACATTGTCTTCCAGCCATTTCAGATTCCTCTGTTGAGAATTCTCTATTTATTTCTGCACCTCTCTTTTTAATTTCATTGTTTGGTGTTTTGGTGGCTAGCTTCTTGAGTTCATTGTATATTTTGGAAATCAGCCCTCTGTCAGATGTGGGGTTGGTGAAGATCTTTTCCCATTCTGTGGGCTGTCGTTTTGCCTTACCAACTGTATCCTTTGCCTTACAGAAGCTTCTCAGTTTCAGGAGGTCCCATTTATTAATTGTAGTTCTCAAAGTGTGTGCTACTGGTGTAATGTTCAGGAAGCAGTCTCCTGTACCAATTCGTTCAAGGGTATCTTCCACTTTCTCTTCTAGAAGATTCAGTGTGGCTGGATTTATTTTGAGATATTTGATCCAATTGGACTAAAGCTTTGTGCATGGTGACAGATATGGAACCATCTGCAATCCTCTGCATGTCCGAATCCAGTTGTACTAGCAGCATTTGTAAAAGATGATTTCTTTTTTCCATTATATAGATTTAGCATCTTTGTCAAAAATCGGATGTTCATACATGTGTGGGTTAATATCAGGTTTGTAAACTCGATTCCACTGGTCTATCTGTCTATTTTTGTGCCAATACCAAGCTGTTTACAGAATTATGGCTCTATAATAGAGCTTGAAGTCAGGGATTGTGATGCCTCCAGAAGATCCTGGTTTTTTGTTTGTTTGTTTGTTTGTTTGTTTGTTTTTGTTTTGTTTGTTTGTTTGTTTGGTTTTGGTTTTTTGAGACAGGGTTTCTCTGTGTAGCTTTGGAGCCTATCCTGGCACTGGCTCTGGAGACCAGACTCACAGAGATCCACCTGCCTTTGCCTCCCAAGTGCTGGGATTAAAGGCGTGTGTCCAGAAGATTCTTTATTGTACAGAGTTGTTTTGGCTATCCTGGGTTTTTTGTTTTAACATATAAAGTTGAATATTATTCTGTCAAGGTCTATAAAGAACTGTGTTGGGATTTTGATGGGGATTGTGTTGAATCTGTAAATCTGCAAATAGCAAAAAGTTTGACTTCTTCCTTTCCAATTTGTATCCCTTTGATCTCCTTTTCTTGTCTTCTTGTTCTAGCTAGAACTTCAAGTACAATATTGAAGAGATATGGAAAGAGTGGATAGCCTTGTCTTGTTCCTGATTTCAGAAGAATCTCTTTGAATTTCTCTCCATTTATTTTGATGTTTGCTTTTGGTTTGATGTGTATTGCTTTTATCATGTTTAGATATGTTCCTGTTATTCCTGTTCTCTCCAAGATCTTTATCATGAAGGAATGTTGGGTTTTGTCAAAGGCTTTTTCAGCATCTAGTGAGATGATCATGTGGTTTTTCTTTTTCAGTTTTTTTATATGGGGGATTACATTGAGGGATTTTCATATGTTGAACCTGTGATGAAGGCTACTTGATCATATTGGATGATTTTTCTAATGTGTTCTTGGATTCTATTTGCCAATATTTTGTTGAGTATATTTGCATCAATGTTCATGAGGGATATTGGTCTGTAGTTCTCTTATTGGTCTGTAGTTCTCTTATTTAGTTGTGTCTTTGTGTGGCTTGGGTATCAATGTATTTGTAGCCTCATAAAAAGAGTTTGACAATGTCCCTTCTGCTTCTATTGTGTGAAACAATTTGAGGAGTACTGGTATTAGCTCTTATTTGAATTTCTGGTAGAATTCTGCAGTGAAGCCATCTGGCCCTGGGATTTTCTTTCCTTTTTTTTTTCTTTTTCTTTTTTTTTTTTGTTGGGAGGATTTGATGACTGCTTCTATTTCATTGGGGGTTATTGGTTGATTTATCTGTTATTGTTTTAATTTTAGTAAGTGACATCTATACAGAAAATCTTCCATTTCCTTTAGAGTTTCAAATTTTGTGGAGTACACGTTTTCAAAGTATGACCTGATGACTCTCTGGATTTCCTCAGTGTCTGTTGTTATATCCACATTTTCATTTCTGATTTTGTTAATTTGCAGGTTCTCTCCCTCTGCCTTTTGGTTAGTTTGGATAGAAGCTTGTTGATCTTCTCAAAGAAACAACTCTTTGTATCATTGATTCTTTGAAATGTTTTCCTAGTTTCTACTTTTTTGATCTCAGCCCTCAGTTTGATTATTTCCTGGCATCTACTCCTCCGTGGTGAGTTTGATTCTTTTTGCTCTAAGGGTTTCAGTTGTTCTGTCAATTCTTTAGTGTGAGTATTCTCCAGTTTCTTCATGTGGGCACTTAGTGATATGAACTTTCCTCTTAGCACTGCTTTCAGAGTGTCCCATAAGTTTGGGTATGTTGTGTCTACATTCTCATTAAATTCTAGGAAGTATTTAATTTCTTTTTTTATTTCTTCCTCAACCCAGGAATGGTGCAATTGTGTGTTATTCAGTTTCCTTGAGTTTGTAGGTTTTCTGCAATTTGTATTGCTGTTGAATTCTATCTTTAAAGCATGGTGATGTGATAAGATACAGGGGGTTATGTCAATTTTTTTGTGTCTGTGGAGGTTTGCTTTGTTGTCCACTATGTGGTCAATTTTAGAGAAGGTTCCATGTGGCTCTGAGAAAAAGGTATATTCTTTTGTGTTTGGATGGAATGTTCTATAGATATCTGGTAAGCCCAGTTGGGTCATAACTTCTGTTAGAGCCTTGGTTCTTTGTTACGTTTCTGTCTGTTGGTCCTGTCTAGTGGTGAAAGAGGGTTGTTAAAGTCTCCTACTATAAGTGTGTGTGGTTTCATGTGTGGTTTGAGCTTTAGTAATTTTTTTTTTTTTACAAATGTGGGCACTTTCATATTTGGGGCATAGATGCTCAGGATTGAGACTTCTTCTTGAAGGACTTTTCCTGTGATGAGTATGAAATGCCCTTCTTCATCTGTTTTGATTGATTTTAGTTTGAAGTCTAATTTGTTAGATATTAGGATTGCTACACCAGCTTGTTTCTTGGGCCCATTTGATTGGAAAATCTTTCCCAACCCTTTACTCTGGGTAACACCTGTATTTGAAGTTGAGGTGTGTTTCTTGTATACAGCAAAAGGATGGATTCTGTCTTCATATCCATTCTGTTAGCCTGTATCTGTTTATAGGAAGGTTAAGACCATTGACTTAGAGGGATATTAATGTCCATTGATAGTTGGTACTTGTTTGTTTGAATTTAATTTTGGTGGTGTCATTGTGTGTGGATTTCATGCTCCTGTTTCTTTTTGTGTTTGGTAAAGTTGGATGACCTATTGCCTATGTTTTTGTGAGTGTAGTTATCTTTGTTGGGTTGGAGTTTTCCTTCCAGAACATTCTATAGTGCTGGATTTGTGGATTTGTAGTGTTTACGTCTGGTTTTTTCATGGAATATCTTGTTTTCTCCATCTATAATGATTGAAAGCTTTGCTTGGTATAGTAGTCTGGGTTGGCATCCATGCTCCCCTAGTGTTTGTAGGATGTCTATCCAGGACCTTCTGGTTTTCAAAGTTTCCATTGATAAGTCGGGTATGAATCTGATAGGTCGGCCTTTATGTTACCTTGCCTTTTTCCTTTGCTGCTCTTAATATTTTCTCTTTATTCTGTAGGTTTGGTGTTTTGATTATTATGTGTCAAGGGGACTTCATTTTGTGGTCCAGTCTGTTTGATGTTCTGTAAACTTCTTGTAATATCATAGGCATATCCTTCTGTAGGCTGGGAAAGTTTCTTCTTTGATTTTGTTGAATGTGTTTTCTGTACCTTTGAGCAGTATTTCTTCACCTTCTTCTATACCTATTATTCTTAGGTTTGGCCTTTTCATGTGTCCCATATTTCTTGGATATTTTGTGTTAGGGATTGGTTGGACTTGAGATTTTCTTTGGTCGATGACTGTATATCCTCTAGAGAGTCTTCAACAACTGAGATTCTCTCTTCCATCTCTTGTATTCTATTGGTTATACTCACATCTTTAGTCCCTGATCATTTATTCAGCCCTTCTCTCTCCAGCATTCCCTCATTCTGTGTTTTCTTTATTGTTTCTGTTTCTGCTTTCATGCATTGAACTGTTCCATGTGCTTCCTTCACTTGTTTGGTTGTTTTTTCTGGCTTTATTTAGATTCTTTAAGAGATTTGTTTATTTCTTGTATTTTTTGGTTTGTCTTTTCCTCCATTTCATTTAATTTTTTGGTTGTTTTTTCCTCTATTTCTTTTAGGGATTTTTCTTGTTTCCTCTTTAAAGTTCTCTATCATCTTCCCAAGATAATTTTTGAGGTCCATCTCTTCTTCATCCTCTGTGTTGGGCTTTTCAGATCTTGCTGGTGGGGATTCCCTAGATTCTGGTGGTGTCATTTTCATCTTTCTGTTTTTGAGTGTGTTCTTCTTCTGTCTTTTTCCCATCTCTTCTTCCAGTGGATGCAGGTCGAGTCTCTCTATCTCCTCTTGTCACCCGATGGTGTGTGTGGGCCAACACTTCAATGTCTGTAGCTCTGGATGGTCTTTCCTCTCCTGGTAGTCTCCTCACTCAATAGATGTCATTCCAGGGAAGGGAAAGGAAGAGTGAGGTGTTTCCAGACTCAGGGAGCTCCTCTCTGTCTGGGTAGGTCCACTCTATGCAGGTGCAGGCCCAGAGAGATCCGGGGTGAAGGGGGCATTGGGCAGGAGTAGGACAGGAGCAAAGTGTACACTCACCTCAGTAGGGGTCCTTGTGCATTATTTTTATAATTATTGTTTTTGTATTTTATTGCTTTCAACTGCAGAGCTGGAGATGAGCTCAGTGTTGGACTTGGAGGCACACAGAGAGAAGTGATGATCTACAGTTACTCTTTCTGCCTTTCTTTAGATAAAAACTCTAAACAAGGTTACTGCATTTGAGGCCTTTTTAAACCTATAACCATTTCCTAAATTTTATAACCATTTTGGAAAATTGATTTTTCTGCTTTTTACATGGGCATTCCATAAATGCACAAGAGCATGAAACTTTTGTTATTTGACTAGGGTATAGAATATCATTTTGGGAATAGCTTGCACAGCTTTGTGCATATTTCTGTATAAATTACCACATCTAAGAAAACAGAGTTTTAAAAGAGATCTAACTTTAGAAAGTATATGAATTGGAGAAAGAGAAAAATGTGCCCTAATGAATGAAAAAGTATTAAGTTTAGGATGAATAAAGTAGTTGTAGTGTAACGTGGCTGAAAGGCAACACTTAGGAGGACCAGGAAAGAGATATCTATCAGTTAGAGTTTAGCCTGAATTACAGGCTACTTTGGGCTATATAATGATTCTGTTTCATATTAATAACATGCACATATGTGAATAATAGAAGAAAGATAATACATATACAGAAGAGAAAAAAGAAGCACTATGGTATTAGGCTTTGAAAAGAATAAATCTCAGACCAAACTTCAGACATTGTGTTAGGTAAGTGAATTCCTTATACCATTTTAAAAGAACAGAGAAAAGCACAGTTAAGTGAGATAAGTAGATTTTACAGTGATGTAACTTGATTTGTTTTCAGATCATGAGTGAAAATCTAGTTCAACTTAGAAAATGTAAGAGGCACAAATCTTCATGGTCTCATTTTCCTAGTTTTGACTGGTATATAGAATAAGTTTATTGTATTTTGAAAACTTTGGTTAGGATGCAGGCTTTCTCTCCTATGGAATAAGTGTTCTGTGGTCTAATTGCTGGCTTGCAAGTATCAATGCAAATTTTCTTCCAAAGAAGTCACACTGTTTTCCAGAGTGGCTATGAAAATTTGCTAAATGGTGATGCTGCCAAAATGTCTTCTTAGTATTTATGTTTATAACTTTATAACAATATAGCTGGGCTGCTTTCAATGTTAGCCAGGGAAGCTTCTTTTCTTTAGTAGGTCAAAGCTCTGAAAATAAGATACTCAGCCCTAAAAAGGCACAAACATCCTCACCAAGGCTCCATGAACACAATGGAAGAAGAGGCAAAAAATATATGAGAGGTGGATAATCGACAGTTGTGTTGTGAATTCTTTCTTGTGGACATGATATAGCTGCTGCTCTTAAGAACTCAGAAGTGTGGATTGTGGTGCTACACACCTTTAATTCCAGCTCTTAGGAAGCAAATGTAGGCAGATCTCTGTGAGTTTAAGGCCACTCTGGTCTACAGTGTGAGTTCCAGGTCAGGCTCCAAAGCTACAGGGAAACCCTTTCTCAAAAAACAAAAACCTCAGAAGCTATGGGTATCTTTACAAAATCTGAATAAGATCAGGTCAATTAAAATTTAGGCATTAATGGGAAGGTGATCACAGGCTCCAGACCTTGATAGATCCTGTGGAAGCAAGAATCATATTGGGGATTGGCAAACTGTACATTTCCTATGCTTCACTGGATGCCCTATACCAATCACATAGTGCAAGACCAATTTTCTTAGTAGACTATTTAAAAGAAATGAGAGTGGTAGGGAGAATAAGAAAAAGGGGGAGGAAGTGAAGGAGGAGGATTCAGAAGAGGAAGAAGAAGAGAAGAAATTAAGTTAGAGGAAGGAGAGAAACAATAGAGATTTTGCACATAGAGAATCTGGAATTTATTTAGATGATCTCATTGCACTGCTCTCTTCTAAAACCTGTTTGGCAAGGTAAATTGGAGCATCACATTGTCATTAGCAGATGACAATAGAAAAACACATTCTTCAACTTGTGTCAGTTTAGACCAAAAAGGGGAGGATCCCGTTGGATGAGGTGAGATTCTATTTCTCTATCCTCTCTCCCTCAATAGTACCCTATTGTGAAGGGCATTAATTGTTTCTTGCTGCTCTTTATTTCTCTTCCACAGACACCATAGCATAGCATATCATTGCCTCTGGACTCTGGTAAAAATCCTTTGACATCCCTAATGCAAAGTAGAATGCTGCCCCATTAATTTCAGCTCAAGTTGGAAGTCCTGCATCTTTACAACACCCCCCCACTCAACCTTCCTTCATCACTTTGCAACAGGGGTTAACATATCAGTTGCCCACCCATCCCCTCATTCCCATATTGCTACCCATTCTGGGCATTGGGCTCAACCTGAAGAGTAGTTTGTTTGCTCAGTGAGACTCCCCAGGAGAAAAGTGGAGTTTCATTTTGCAAGTGGTTATCAATTAGAGATAGCTTCTGGATTAGGGGTGGGAATATGTGCCCACTTCTTTTCACTCTTGGGATGCAGACCCATGCAGGCTCTGTACATGATGCTCAGTCTCTGTGAGTTTATATGTATGATGATCATGTTGAGGGCCTTGTTCTCCATCCCCTCTAGCTTGTACAAACTTTATACCTCCTCTACACCAAGTTTTCTTGACCTCTGAGAGGAGGGATTTGGTAGAGACATTCCATTTAGGGCTGAGAATTCCCAAGTCTCTCACTTTCTCCATATTACCTGGTTGTAGGCCTCTGTATTTATTCCTCTCTGTTGCAAGTGGAAGCTTCTCTGAGGATGGCTGAGAAAGGCACTGATCAATGAACATAGCAACATGTCACTAGGAGTCATTTTATGTTGATGTTCTTTTAGTAGAACAATAGTATTTGGTTTTACACTAAGTCCCTGGTTTGGGGGGATTTATTTTCAATAAAAGAAAATTGAAAAATAGCATTTATATATTTATAGGTATATGTTTTAATATATAAAGTACAAACATATGTTAGTGTATTTCTAATTTCCTAAAAATTTAGTGGCAGAATTGATTACTGTTGGCAAAATACTCTAAAATGATCGTACTTTCTCATCCTTTTCTATCAGAAGGGAGAAATGTATGTGATAAGAAAAAGCTTTTGCTTTATCAGCTTGAGCTAAGTGAACATTCCCACAGTTTGTTCAATGAATGCTTATTGCTGTTGTGTGACAACAAGTTAAAAGCCATTCAGCATGCAGCCTCAGGGGTTGATGGGGAGCAGTGTCCTGAGACTCACAAGGAATACCAAAACTTAAAACACTGAGATTGCTCCTAGGAATTATATGCTTTCCAGATGGGAATATAATTTTAATGCATGCAATGTTCTTTTAGCTAGGAGATTATTGCATCATAAAGAGAATGGATGTTCATCATTAACAGTATTTGATCCATAGTATTAAAAAAAAGTTAACTGAGAAGAGCAGTCCATCAGACAGACTCTGGTGTTTAATATAAGAAGGAGAAAAGGCATCATCTGTCTAAAGTTCATATTTTGTGTTACATTTACTTGAGGCCAAGATTCTGAATGAAAAATATGTGAACAGTCAATCATGTGGTTATTTCTAATTATCTGTTTTGACTTTATGTAAGCAGTGCCTTGAGTTTAACATCAATTTTGGTATGCAAGGCCCCATACATCAAAATGTACTGACACATTAACGAGGAAACAAAAATGGAAATGGGAATGGTAACAGTCAAAGTGCTCAAATAGTTTCTAAAAATATGACTCAGGATCCAGCTCTGCTTGAAGATTGCACATGCTTTGGCGTACACAGAACGATGAAGTTGTTCTCATGCTTTTCAACCATCTGTTTTGTAGTCACAAATCTAATGATGAGAAAACTTCCCATCATGACTTTTCAGATTAATTGATCTGTGTCTCTTTTTGCAGGCATTTGATATTTCAGGATCACTAAGTGGTATAATTTAAGGAAGATGTAGGATCTTTAAGTTTAGATACAAATAGGTAGCAATGCTAAAAAGAAAAGTAACATCTGGGTCCTACAAATCAAAACCAGTCTTAAGACCCTCCAGTTAGATGTTGACTTATTTGGAAACTGTCCCATCTATGGAGTCAAACAGCTTTTAATAAACAGAAATATCCACGGACACCTGGAACCATGTGGAAGTTAATGATCCATGCTCCTACTCAGGGTAAAGCACAAGGAATCTCGTTTTACAGTGGTATAGGTAACTGTAGACTCACAGTTGAGAAAGAGAGACATGAAGGCCTTGCTGTGGCAACCCCTATCCCCTTTCAAAAAAATAAGAAAGAAAAGAAAAAAAAAACATCCAAGACAAAAAACTATGGAGAATTTTGTGATAATGATGCTGGAGGATAACTTTCCATGATTCATGTTTTCTGGAGGGTATGGGTGAGGAAAGTGTTTTCTTTAAGGGGAAGACCACTGAGAGTTTTACCATTCTTTAGTGAGCATATATGCAGCACAAATTGGACTCTTCCTCCTTCTCCTCCTTCTCCTTCTCCTTCTCCTCCTCTTCCACCTCTTCTTCTTCTTTCTTCTGCTTCTCCCTTTTTTAGGGGGGGTGGGTGTCACAAGGGTTGGATGGCAGAAATAGGACTGGGAAGTGAATGTATTTAGGGTGCATGATGTGCAATTCCCAAATAATTAACAAAATATTTTGTTGGAAAAATAAACATAAATATCAAGTTTCTTCTAAAATTACTGTTTAACATTTTTTCAAATGTTTTAATTGTCTAGGGAATCCTTAATCTCAAGCTTTATCTACTGCATGAACACTTTATTGGTAGATCCTGAATTGCTGGACTCTTCATCACCAAGCTGAGTATATATGAGACTAACAAGAGACCCTGGGAGAGTAACTACTAAGCTATTATTTGGGTCTTCAGTTTCCAGGGTTTTCTTTTATCTGTCTCTGTGTTCTCATGACTTCTTTTATGGAAACACCATGCCCAAAGTAAGACTATCCACCCAATTACTTTTTCAACTTTTTTGAAGTATAAAACTGATGACACATTTTGAAGAAACTGTTCTTGAGACATGATGTACTCTTGGGAAGGTTTCACCCAAAGTTACGCTTTGGAATTGGATGAGACAATGAGTATTACAGAATTGAAACTGAGTTGTTGAACTTTAAGTACCTCCATTGGTAAGCCAAAAGATGCTGATTGCTCCTTATAGAGTAACCATGAGTTAGGTTGCTCTCTAAGCTCAAGGCAGTTCCTAGAGAAGAGATGAACAGTATGTCATGAGTAATTAAATATTCTGTAATTTCCAAAGGACTGGGCAGTTCGGTCCTAATAGAGGGATGAGAAAAATTGTGACCTTCATCTTTACCAGTAAATATTTATCTATTTCTTCATGTAAGAATATTGATTTATGTTACATAATTAGTATTATATATTAATTATATATATAAATCTTTATATAAAATTTTCTAAATAACCTTTATCTAGTCATTACATTTAAGAGGATATCTAGTTCTCTTCAGCACACACACAAACACACACACCCACACACACACACACACACACATTTATGGGAAAGTACACATAAATATCATCTATTGGAAAAGGATTGTAAGAAACAAAAGTAGAGTACACTTGAGGCAAGTGAGATGACTCATGAGTAATGACACCTGCTGCAGAGTCAGAAAACCTGAGTTTCATCACTGGAACCTATACAGAAGTAAAGAATTGATTAATCTTCACAAGCACACCATGACATGCCACTCTTAACCTTTTCCCCAAGACTAATAGAGCATCAAAGAAGAGTGAACAGAAGATTATAAGGGCCAGAAATCAGGAAGGATTGTGGCAAGTCAGTACCTTCTGTAAATGATAGAACCATTGCACACTTGAACCCCCAAGAGATGTGGTTGCCTGCATAAAACCTATACAAGATAAATGTTGTCAAAAATTGCAGGATGGGAGGGAGATATTTAACCATGTGTCTTGTTGCATATTGCTATTAATGTTAGTACCAATATAGCTAAGATTATTAAATTTTTACCATGATCTAAGTATTCCTGTTCTTTAAAGTAATAATTCACATTATCTTCACAATTTCCCTATGTCTGTTTATTTATGTTTCAAATCAAGTAGTTGCTGTGTCATTAGGTAGCCAAGGTTGGCCTCAAACTGTTGGTAATCCTCCTGACTCTCTGGATTACAGTTGTGTGTCATCATACCCAACTTCATAAATACAGTATGAAGTAAACATAAAACATTAGTCACTAATTTTTAGATGAAAATGTGGAACATCGGAAGGTTAAGTCATTTCCAGCAGGTCACACAGTTGGCATTAAGGAAAGCAAAAATCTGACCCAGCCAGAATTATTACCATACTTGAATTCAAAATAAATTATGAACGTAAATTAAAGATAGTTATCACGTATCAAATACATTTAATGGGCTGAGAGTGTTCCATTGATATATTGAGATAGCTATCTATAAAATTTAATATAATTGGACTAGGCTTTATTTACATAGTAATCAAAGTGTGACAATAATGGGTGGAAGTTTTGGGATGTTTATTTTTTTATATCAATCTTTTGTATGTTTTCTGAATATTCTAGAATATCCTCAATGAATGTGAATTAAAGGAATAAACTAAAATGGCATTTGATTTTTCTAGTATAAAATATATTCACCAATGATGAATCTTACCAGTCAAATTAACTAAAGCTTTGAACAAGGAAGAAAATGGAAGGGGTGTGGGGTGGGTGGGTGTGTATGAGAGAGGGAGTTTATTTGCAATCTCTTTTCTTTTGTTGTTGTTATGCCTAAATTAAAGATTAAAGAGCACAATGATTTAAAAACTAGTGATTTTTATAAAGTCCTGTTAACAATAATTCCTACAATACTGAAATTTTAGATACATCTACTCAAGGTAATCTATATTTAATCTTTGGGGTTTTACATTGATCAATCTTAATTATGAGTAAATCCCTGAAACATGAGTGTTAGGAAGGTTTGGGAAGTTTCCAGGACAGATGATTAGGTTTGCACTTATAAAATGAGCAAGTAAATTATCTATTGAAAAAAGTATCAATTTTAGAAGCTGTCAAGTTATAGTTTCGTTTTTCAGTACTGAAAGCAATTGAGTTATGATCATCCCACATTCTGAGGGATTTTCTTTTGCATAATCATTCAATCATTTTGAGTGGGCAGCAGTATAGTCTTATTACCTTTGCTTATTTCTTTTTCATATGCACTTGATGTAATTGCAATGCTTAGCACCGAAGGTACAGTGCATAGCATCTTGCAGCAACATCCATTATCTTTGCAAGATACTCTTCTGATTAATTGTTCTTGTCTTGTCAGGCAGAGCTATCTGCACTTTGAATTGAAAATCACATTGTCTTCAATCTCTCCAGAAGGAACCACATTTTTTCATCCTTCTGCAGAGGTATTACACAAGCCAAATATTCTCCAAGAACACCTCAACAGAGACAAGTTCCTCCTATCATTTTCAGTGCTAATCCTAATGCATGGCTTCTTTGGGTCTAGAAAAATCTATTATAGGCAACTCCAGTCTTCATGGTGTTAGTATTAATGACCATCCTTGGGTTTTCAATGTGACTGGTGTACATAGGGAACAACATAGTGGCTACCAGCAATTTGGAGAGACTGGAGTATCCCCTTGGGAGCTATCAGCGTTCTCAGGCCCTCTTCAGGAAATGAGAGGAAGTGCCAATCCAATGAACATTGATTTGTTCCATGTTTGAAGGTTGCTGAAATAACAAATCACCTTGAACAAGCCAACCCATCTGACGTAAAGACACTAAGACTATTCTCACATCAGAGCAGCAAATGTCATGCCTGCAGATCTCATGGAGAGTTTTGCTAACAGCACTCCCAGGGTAGGAAGAAAGTAATGTGGAAATATAAGGTCAATCATGTACCAGGGGAAAACTTTCCTTAACCTAGTTCCCTGCAGGAAATCTGCTCTAAGTAGAGCTTGGCACCAGTTAGGTCAACGGATCCTGTGTCAGAGAAAGCTTGTTTCACAGTAATACTGTGAGCAGAAAGCCAAATCCCCAGGATCAAAGACCTGAAATAAAATACGCTGCAGGAAAATACCTTCTCCCAGTGTCGGATGAGATGGACATCTTCGTCTTCATATCTTAGGCCTGCATGAGACCTAAGAATTTAAACTCTTAGTCATTTTCTCTTTTTCTAGAGCTCTACAGTTTTGAGATGCTCTGTGTGCTGGCCATGAGACAGGACACAAAGTATTATGTTGTGTCAAGTGAGGTCAAAGGAGACAACCTATCTATTTCTAGTTACATTTTGAGTATCTTCTGTGAATTGTGAATCTTGTCAGTTTCTAAAAAGATGCTTACTATGGTGGACTAGAGAGCATCACCATGCAGGCTTCTGGCTTCTTTAGAGCCAGAGATCACCCTGAAACAAGGGCACTGCCATGGGAGCCTCAGAGGTCAGTGTAGGGTTTGGACTTTGGTTTCTGCATGCTCAGGATCCCCTGAGAGACTGGAGATTTGGTTCCAGTGGTCTTCAAGATTAATGTGGTTGTGAGGTTTTGATTTATGAGGTGCTCCTGGTAATTGAGGGATCTGGAGTCTATATCATTGTGGTCTATGGCTCTTAGGGCCTATGGCTATAACCACAGCTCCTGGAGAGTCAACAGACTTCAATGGGTCTGAAGTTTGGTAATCTGTCTCCAGCAGGTTCATAGAATCTAAGGGTGATCAAGGTCTTCACTTCACCTGGTGGTTGAGGTGCTCAGTGCAACACTATCCTTGGTCTTGCTGACACATAGATAAGAAAGGTTCACCTATGACTGAATAACAATGAACACCAGATTTTTCCAGTCTCTACAGTCAAATTTCAGGCAGATATTGTTCTGTAAATATTCACAGAAAACAAAATATTCTAAAGGCAATGTAGTGAAATAGGCACATGAGTTGCTTATGACTATGTGTACCAAATGCTCTAAAATGTTCAACCATTGTCATGGAGAGATGGGCAGGGTAGAAGGACTCCCCATTCATATCAGCCAAGAATGAATAACAACAAATATTTTAAAAGTTGAGGAAAATCAAATTACTAATACACAAAACTAATGAAATCTCCAAGTAGGGTAAACTTGTGGAAGTCTGATTACATATCTTAAGCATTAATATTCTAGTTAGGATCAATTATCCTCTGACATGGCCTAGGATCATCTGACAAGGTGGCTTAATTGAGTAATGGTTTTTTATCAGGTTGTTCTGTGAATATTCTATGAGGGTTGTTTGGATTTCTTTTTATTTTTTCATAGATATTTTTTCTTTTTTATTTAAATTAGAAACAATCTTATTTTATATATCAATCCCAGTTCCCTCTTCCTCCCATTCTCCCATGTCCCCCACTGACCCTATCCCATCCCTCTTCTGCTCCATAGAAAGGGTGAGTCCCTCTATGGGGGATCATCAATGTCTGTCAAATCATTTGTGTTGTTTGGATTGTTAATTGATGCAGGGGTTGGGCTGTAAAAGAAAGTAATCCAGAGAGTGGCCCAACTAGCAAATAGTATCCTCCATGGCTCCTACTGTAGTTGCTTCACTCTAAGTTAGTTTTTTGATTAAAAGAAGTGCTATGTGGAATAGAACTCAGTCCTGCCCTCAGCTTCCTACCCTGTATTCTTGGCCTGTATTCTTTTCATGGCAAATTGTGACCTGGAAATATAAGAAATAAACCCTTTTCTCTGGTAAGTTGTTTTTGGTCACAGTGTTTGCTATAGCAACAGAAATGAAACTAAAACAGCAAAATTTTCAATATTAAATTTATTTTTTCAGATTTTTTTATTTGAATCAGAAACAGGATTGTTTTACATGACAATCCCAGTTCCCTTCTCCCTCCTGTCCTCCCCTACCGCCCCACCCCCAACTTATCCGTCACATATCTTTTCTGCTCCCACTGGATGGTGAGGCCTTCCATTGGTGTCATCAGAGTCTATCATATCCTTTGTGAGCAGGCCTAGGCCCACCCCCATGTGTCTTGGCTCAGGGAGTATTCCTTTATATGGAATGGGCTCCCAAAGTTCGCACCTATGCTAGGGATAAGTACTGAACTACTACAGGAGGTCCCGTAGATTTCCAAGGTTTCCTCACTGAAACCCATGTTCCTGGGTTCTGGATCAGTCCCATGCTGGTATCCCAGCTATCAGTCTCGGGAGCCAGAATTCCCCGATGTTCAGGTCAGCTGTTTCTGTGGGTTTCACTAGCCTGGTCTAGACCCCTTTGTTCTTCACTAGTCCTTCTCTGCATCTGGGCTCCTTCCTAAATGATATCAGAAACATGTGAAGCAATTCAAAGGAACACTAGTTGAAGAAAAAGCAGGCTCCTTAGAAATACGGGGTAGTATTTCTTGGATGTATGAAAACATGAACAGAGACTCCTGTTGAAGCAAGGTCTTAAAGGTATGGATGGCAGCTCTTCACCCAAGAGAAAGCTCCACTTAGATGAGGAAAAGAAAATCACCCAAATACATAGATGTTAGTTCTAGGTTTCTCCGATGACCCTTTTGTAATTTCACTCCATCTCTAGCACACAGGGGCGGGAACCAGCTGAAAAGTGTGTCTCACCAACCTGAGTGCCCTCCCATGACACTGAACAAGAATGATGCCAATAGACATGCCAAAGAGAATTGCAGTAAAGCCCATGTGGCCTCAGTCCTACATAAAGAACTACAAGCAATTAAGGAATGAAGATAGGTGGAGAAATAGTCTTCCCTGTGGAAGAACACACAAGCTGGTTATGCAATACAAATGGTCAGTCCTGAAAATATACACACAAGTAAAATTATACTGACTAGGTTATATTAAAGACCTCTCTCTCCTCTCTCTCTCTCTCTCTCTCTCTCTCTCTCTCTCTCTCTCTCTCTCTCTTTCTCTCTCTCTCTCTCACACACACACACAATAATAGTCAAAAAAGAGGCTGTGAACTTGAAAGAGAGCAAGGAGGGTAGTGTGGATGGGTTTACAAGGAGGAAAGAAAGGAAAAGAACTATAATTTTATTATAAACTTTAAAAAAGTAACAAGGAAAATAAACTACTATATGCTAAAACTCTAATGCTTTGCATATTTCACAGAAAACTAGTTATAGATTAGACACATAGCCATCGTGTCTACCTTTAGAATGTACTAGTTTGCAATAAGAGCAATAAAATTTTATTTTAAGAATATGATAATAACTATGTTGAGAGAAATATGGAATTGGAGGAATTATAAAAGACAGGGTATGTTCATTCACTAGACAAGTTTGCCATGTGGTCACACTTTTGTTTGCTTGCTTGCTTGCTTGCTTGTTTTTTTCTTCTTAACCATTTTATTACAGAACTTGTTATATTCTTTTTTGCTTTATTTTTATTTTAGAAACTATGTTAATTTACATATCAATTCCCCATTCTCTCACCCTCCCAGCTTCCCATGCCCACCACTGACCTCCCAACCCACCCCCACCACGAGGAGTGTGAGGCCTTCCACAGGGGATCATCAAGGTCTGTCACATCATTTGGGGAGAGACTAGGCCCTCTTTCCTGTATCTGGTCTGCAATAGTATCCCTCCATAGGGAATGGGCTCCCAAAATCCATTTCTGCACTAGGGATAAACACTGTCTCAACTGTTAGAGATCTCATAGACCAGCCAGGCCTCCCAACTGTCACCCACATTCAGAGTGCTTGGTTCAGTCCAATGCTGGTTCTCCTGCTTTCTGACTGGGGTCTCTGTGCTCTCACTAGGTCAGGTCAACTGTTTCTGTGGGTTTCTCCAGCATGGTCTTGGCTCCTTTGTTCATTATTCATCCCTCTCTACAACTGCATTCTGGGGGTATGGCTCAGTGCTTGCTTCTGCTTCCATAAACTACTGGATGAAGTCTCTAGGGTGGCAATTGAGGTAGACATCAATATCATTGTAGGGGAAGGGCATCAAAGGCAGTCTTTCCACTACAGCCTATATTCTTGGTTGGGGTCATCCTTGTGGATCTCTGAATATTTCTCTAGTGCCAGGTTTCTCTTTAAACCTATACTGGCTCCCTCAATTAAGTTACCACTTTTCTTTCTCTCCTCTATTTCTCCCCTATCTCAGTCTTCCTGATCCCTCTTGTTCTCCCTCACCTCTTCTCCCATTCTCTTTTTCTTCCCTTCCTCCTCTCTGCCCCTGTGTTCCCAATTTGTCCCTTTCCCCTTCTTCAGGGTCTTCCTTGTCTCCTAGTTTCTCTAGTAGTTTGGATCGTAGGCTGGATTGTAGTTTGGATTCTTTGCTCTATGTCTAATATTCATATTTAAGGGAGCACATACAATGCTTGTCTTTTTGTGATTTGGTTATGTCACTCAGGAGGTTTTCTTCCAATTCCATCCTTTTGTCTGCGAATTTCAAGATTCCATTGTTTTTTTCCAGTAACTTAGACTCCATTGTGTAAATGTACCATATTTCCTCAGTTCTTCAGTACAGGGGCATCTGGGTTGCTTCCAGGTTCTGGCTATTACAAACAATGCTGCTATGAATTTAGATGAACATATGTCCATGCATGAATGTGCATTCTTTGGGTATATGCCCAACAGTGGAATTGATGGATATTGAGGTAGACTGTTTCCCATTTTCCGGAGAAACAGCAATACTGATTTCCAAAGTTGTTGCACAAGTTTGCACTCCTACCAGCAATGGAGGAGTGTTCCTCCTCCACATCCTCTCCAGCTTATACTGTCATTGGTGTTTTTGATGTTAGTCATGCTGGCCAGTGTAAGACACTATCTCAGAGTTGTTTTGAGTTGCATTTTCCTGATGGCTAAGGATGTTGAGCACTTTCTTAAGTGTCTTTCCACCATTTTAGACTCCTCTATTGAGAATTCTTTTTTCCCCAACTTTTTTTATTTGAATTAGAAACAAGATTGTTTTACATGACAATCCCAGCTCCCTTCTCCCACCAGTCCTCCTCTACCCCTCCCAACTAAAACCTTATCTGTCACATATCTTTTCTGCTCCCCCTGGATGGTCAGGCCTTCCATAGTGTGTCATCAGAGTCTTTCGTATCCTTTGGGATAGGGCCTAGACCCACCCCTGTGTGTCTTGGCTCAGGGAGAATTCCTCTATATGGAATGGGCTCCCAAACTCGACACCTTTAGTTCTGTACCCCACTTTTTAATTGGATTATTTGGTGTTTTGGTGGATGGCTTCTTGAGTTCCTTGTATATTTTGGAGACCAGCCCTCTGTCAGATGTGGAGTTGGTGAAAATCTCTTGCCATTCTGTGGGCTGCCATTTTGTCTTGTTGACTGTGTCCTTTGCCTTACAGAAGCTTCTCAGTTTCAGAAGGTCCCATTTATTAATTGTCGATCTCAGTGTCTGTGCTACTAATGTTATGCTCAGGAAGCTGTCTCCTGTATCCATTTGTTCAAGGGTACCTCCCACTTTCTCTTCTAGAGGTTCAGTGTGGCTGGATTTATGTTGAGGTCTTTGATACATTTGGACTTAAGTTCTGTGCATGGCAATAGATATGTATCTATCTGCAGTCTTCTACATGCTAGCATCCAGTTATGCCAGCACAATTTCTTGAAGATTCTTTCTTTTTTCCATTGTATAACTTTGCTCCCTTGTCAAAAATCAGGTGTTCATTGGTATATGGGTTAATATCAGGGTTTTCAATTCAATTCTGTAGGTCTACCTGTCTACTTTTGTGCCAATACCAAGCTGTTTTCAGGACTATAGCTCTATAATGGAGCTTGAAGTCAGGGACAGTGATGCCTCTGGAAGTTCTTTTATTGTATAGTGTTGTTTTGGCTATCCTGAGTTTTTGTTCCATATAAAGTTGAGTATTGTTCTTTCAAGGTCTGTGAAGAATTGTGTAAGAATTTCCACATAGAATATGTGGATTGCTTTTGGCAAGATTGCCATTTTTACTATGTTGATCCTTCCTATTAAAGAGCATACGAGATATTACCATTTTCTGGGATCTTCTTTAATTTCTTTGTCTAAAGGTTCAAAGTTCTTGCTATACAGGCCTTTCACTTGTTTGGTTAGTGTATTTGATATTGTTTGTGGCTATATTTCTCTGATTTCATTTTCAGCCCACTTATCATCTGTATATAGTAGAGCTACTTTTTTTCATTTTTTATGTGAATTAGAAACAAGATATTTTTACAGGTCAATCCCAGTTCCCTTTCCCTCCCCTTCTCCCCTGGCCCCCAAGAAAAACCCTGCCTATCACATACAATTTCTGCTCCCCAATGAGGGTGAGCACTTCATTAGGGGGTTTTCAGAGTCTGTCATATCCTTTGGGTGTCAGTAAGGAGACCACGGATATCTATGGGATTATTTATTTTTCTAAGTAAATCATGTATACTGATATTTTGCAGAAGGTGTTTATCAGCTATAAAAGATCCCTGGTAGAGTTTTTCAGATCACTTATGTAGACTATCAAATCTTCTGCAAATAGTGAGATTTTGACTTTTTCCTTTCCAATTTGTATCCCCTTGGTCCCCTTTTGTTATCTTATTGCTCTAGCTAGAACTAAAGGACAATATTGAAGAGATATGGAGAGAGTGGACAGCTTTGTCTTTTCTGCATTTTAGAGGGATTGCATTGAGTTTCTCTCCATTTAGTTTGATTTTGGCTGTTGGTTTACTGTATATTGTTTTTATCATGTTTTGGTATGTTCCTCTTATCCTTGATCTCTCCAAGACCTTTATCATGAAGAGCTGTTGGATTTTGTCAAAGGATTTTCAGCATCTAGAGAGATGATCATGTTGGTTTCTTCTTAAGTTTGTTTATATGTTGGATTACATGGATAGATTTTCTTATGTTGAACCACCTAGAATGAAGCCTACTTGATCATGGTGGATGATTTTTCTGATGTGTTCTTTGATTCAACTTGCCAGTATTTTGTTAAGTATTTTTTGCATCAATGTTCATGAGGGATAGTGGTCTATAGTTCTGTTTCTTAGTTGTGTCTTTGTGTGCCTTGGGTACCAAGGTAATTGTAGTCTCTTAAAAAGAGTTTGGCAATGTTCCTTCTGCTTCTATTGTGTGGAACACTTTGAAGAGTACTGATATTAATTCTTCTTTGAATTTCTGATAAAAATCTGCACTGAAACTATCTGGTCCTGGGCTTTTTTCATTGGGAGACATTTGATGATTGCTTCTATTTCATTAGGGGTTACAGGTGAATTTAAATTGCTTATCTGCTCTTGATTTAATTTTGGTAAGTGATATCTATCCAGAATATTGCCGATTTCCTTTAAATTATCCAATTTTGTGGATGGAATATAAGTTTTCAAATACAACCTGAAAATTATCTGGCTTTCCTCCGTATCCATTGTTATGTCCGCATTTTCATTTCTGATTTTGTTAATTTGCATGTTCTCTCTCTGCCTTTTGATTAGTTTGGATAAAGGTTTGTCTATCTTGTTGATTTTCTCAAAGAACCAACTCTTGTTTCATTTAGTCTTTGTATTGTTTTCTTTGCTTCTATTTTATTGATTTCAGCCCTCATTTTGATTATTTCTTGGCATCTACTCCACCAGGGTGAGTTTACTTCTTTTTTTTCTAGAGCTTTTAGTTGTGCTGTTAATTCTCTAATGTGACTATTCTCCAGTTTCTTCATGTGGGTACTTAGTGCTATGAACTTTCCTCAGCACTGCTTTCAAATTGTCCCATAAGTTTGGGTATGTGGTGTCTTCATTCTCTTTGAATTCTAGGAAGTCTTTAATTTCTTTTTTATTTCTTCTTTGACCCAGGAATGATGCAATTGTGCATTGTTCAGTTTCTATGAGTTTGTAGGGTTTCTGCAATTTGTGTTCTTGAATCCTTAACTTTAAACCATGGTGATTTGATAGGATACATGGAGTTATTCTAATTTTTGTATCTGTTGAGGTTTGCTATGTTGCAGAATATGTGGACAATTTTAGAGAAGGTTCCATGTGGAGCTGTGAAGAAGATATATTCATGTGTGTTTGGATGGAGTGTTCTGTAGATGTCTGTTAATCTCAGTTTGGTCATAACTTCTGTTAGTTCCTTTGTTCCTTTATTAAGCTTCTGTCCAGTGGTCCTGTCTAGTGGTGAGGGTGGGGTGTTGAAGTCTCCCACTGTAAGTATGTGAGGTTTTATGTGTGATTTGAGCTTTAGTAATGTTTCTTTTAAGAATATGATGCCTTTGTATTGGGGGCATAGATGTCCAGGATTGATCTTTCATCTTGATGGACTTTTCCTGCGTTGAATATGAAATGACCTTCTTCATCTCATTTGATTATTTTAGTTTGAAGTCTAATGTATTAGATATTAGGATTGCTATACCAGCTTGTTTCTTGGGTCCATTTGATTGAAAAATCTTATCCCAACCTTTTACTCTGAGGTCATGTCTGTCTTTGAAGGTGAGATGTGTTTCTTATATGCAACATAAGGTTGGATTCTGTCTTTCTATCCATTCAGTTAGCCTGTGTCTTTTTATATGCAAGTTTAGACCATTGATATTGAGGGATATTAATGACCATTGATTGTTAATTCTTGTTCCTTTTGGATTGGTGGTGGTGGTGGTATTGTGTGTGGATTCCTCTCCCCTTTTTCTTTTGGTATTTGGTATAGTGGTATTATCTATTGCCTATGTTTTTGTGAGTGTAGTTATCTTTCTTGGGTTGGAGTTTTCCTTCCAGTACTATCTGTAGGGATGGATTTGTAGATATGTGTTGTTTAAATCTGTTTTTTATGGCATATCTTGTTTTCTTCATTTACATTGATTTAATTCTTGCTTGGTATGGTAGTTTGGGCTGGCATGCATGTTCCCTTAACTTTTATAGAACATTGATCCATGACCTTCTGGCTATCAGGGTTTCCATTGAGAAGCGAGGTGTAATTCAGATAGGTCTGTCTTTGTATGTTATTTGTTTTCTTTTTCCTATGCTGTTCTCAATATTTTTCTTTATTCTGAAAGTGGTGTTTTGATTATTGTGTGGCAAGGGACCTTCTTTTTGTGGTCCAGTCTATTTGGTGTTCTGTAAGCTTCTTGTAATTTCATAGGCATATCCTCCTTTAAGTTGGAGAAATTTTCTTCTATGATTTTTTTGAATATGTTTTCTGTACGCTTGAGCTGTAATTCTTCACCTTCTTCTATACCTATTATTCTTAGGTTTAGCTATTTCACGGTGTACTGGATATTTTTTTGGGGGGGGAGTTAGGGATTTGTTGGACTTGAGATTTTCTTTTGTTGACGTCTGTATTTCCTCTAGTGAGTCTTTAACACCTAAGATTCTCTCTACCATCTCTTGTATTCTTTTGGTTGTACTTACATCTGTAGTTCTTAATCATTTATACTGTATTTCTATTTCCTGCATCCTCTCATTCTGTGTATTTTTATTGTTTCTATTTCAGCTTTCAAGTCTTGACTTGTTTGAATTGTTTCCTTCCCTTGTTTGGTTGTTTTTCTCTTGGCTTTCACTGCATTCTTTAAGAGATTTGTTCATATCTTGAAATTTTTGGATTGTCTTTTCCTCCATTTCTTTAAGGGATTTTCTTATTTTCTCTTTGAGGGTTTCTATCATCTTCATAAAGTTGTTTTTGAGGTCCTTGTCTTCTATTTAATCTTTGTTGGCATGTTCAGCTCAGATTCTTGATGCAAGGAGAACAGGGTTGTGTTATCCAAGTCCAATATGGTGAATTAGTGACAATTCCTGCCAGTCACTTCATACATGTTGGAACATGTTGAAATCCATGTTGCCAGTTATAAGAAGCATGTTAGTCAGATTTTGTCATTTTAATGAACATGAGAAACAATTCAGCTATAAAAAGAAAAAGGTTAATTTGGGGTATCCAGCTATGATAAACAGGAATCCAAATTGGAAATAACATACAATTTTTAAGGAATTGCCTAAAACAGTCCAATAAACCTTGTCCTTAGCTAAAATCTATCCTATTGTTTACTATCCTTGTGTGAATGGAGAGGGAATTGCATTCGTAGCACCATGAAAGATGAGGAATCTGGGTTTGTTCATAGACATCACTGAGGACACTTGAGCAGGAATAACTTACCCTGCAGTGCTTAGTCTCCCTGGAGTAGGACATCTGGGACTGAGTCAGCTGTGGTAGACACTCCCACATGTAGATTTATTTGTGAAATTTCTTTTAATATATCTGATACTATATTGTATAGGCATTGTCCAAACAAAAGCCAATTGTGATTATATATAGTTATCTAAGAGTAATGTCTTTTAAAAAAATTATCCCTAGGAGCTATGTTCAGACATTTGAATAGAGATGCTGAAATATTCAAAATTATCATTTACACAGCCTGTACAATAGGAGTTACTTTGAGGAAATTGCTCACAATGCTAACAAGAAGGGCAAGAAGGGTAAGAACCATGTACATGCTCTTCTCAATCAATGTGCAGGACTTGGCTCAAGGAGATATGGTCAATAGTTTCATTTTATTAATCATTGGTAGATGTGAAGTGTTTCCCTGAAGACTTGTTAGACAGACTAGATGTCCATTTGCCCAGAACCATTCTTTTTTTAATTTAAATTAGAAACAAGCTTCTTTTACATGTCAACCTCAGTTTCCTTTCACTCCCCTCCTCCCCTGACACCCAAAGACCCCAATCCCAACCCCTTTCTGTTCCCCAGAGAGGGTGAAGCCTTCTATGGAGGATCTTCAAAGTCTGTCATATCATTTAGAACAGGGCCTAGACCCTCCCCAGTGTATCTAGGCTGAGAGAGCATCCCTTCCAGAACCATTCTTTAGACAAGTCTTGGTTCAGGGAAGCAATACAAGAAAGGATATACATTAAAAAAAAGAAAACCCATTTTAAAAATAAGTAGTCAGGGTGTTGGAGTTTTCAGCTTTTGTGAGAAGAGCAAAGACAAAGGAAGCTATGACAATAAGAAAAAAATATTGATACCTTCAGTTTGACTTTTAACTTAAGAACTGAGGCTAAGTTGATAGTTGATTGACACATGATTCAGGTTATATCCCCAAAGAAAATTTGATCCTCTGAATGATGATGAAAATATTGAAACATTGTATAACCAATCCAAAAATAATGAGCCCACATTCTAAGATGAGCTGTAAAGTTTGACAGTAACATAATGAGAATGCACATTAGAAAGTTGACTGGCATATCTGGACTACACTGTTAGCTGCAAGAAAAATGGTCAAGTTTACATTACACACTTCACTGTTATGCTTATCTGAGATGTAGCCTCAAAAGTCCTCAATTCTCTCTGAGTAATGACTGGCAAGATATAAGCCTATTCCACCAAGATTTGTACACAATTTTCAGTCCTGTCATCTTTTGCTGGTGGCTGCATAAAAGATACATGTACAATGTGCTTATAATTCAACATTATATGTGAAGAGTTTGCTCTATTTACCTCTGGCGTATTCTGAAAATCTTCCTCTTTCTTAAGAAAGTGATGGAGTTGTACCTGACAAGAACAGCATGCTGCTATGTTTGGCATTTTCCCAAGTTGTGCTAGAAAAACCTTGAATTTGACTTTGTTAACTTAGAGAAAAATATTTCAACTCTGCTATGAAATGGGACAAATCAGCCAAAGGGCTTAAAAGAATACTATACATATACACATATACATACACATATACACATACACATATACATATAAATAGTGCCTTATATTCTGTGATATGTTATAAGCTAAGACTTTTTAACTTAAATATGCAAGGTTCAAGTTCACAACTGACTGCATTTTTAAAGTTATGATTTATTAAGGTATAGAAACCCAAAGAGCTCATGAAAGTAAAATTGCCCTTTTTCCAACTCAAAAGTTATTGCAGTTAGAAACCTCATTGGTTTATATTCTACAATAACATGTATTATCAAATTATTCCGTGGCCTTTCCAGGTTATTTAAAAAGATAAGTTAAAGAAGTTGAAGTTAAAATTAACTTTACAAGTTACAGAAGTTATAATTCCCTTATTACATAATCAAAATACCTTCCAATGTGTTCTATTTAATTCTATATGCAAGACTTATTTCTTTAAAGAAAAACCTTGCTTATCTTCAATGACTTTTGAAGAGTTCCCTTCTACTTCTCCATGACAATAGGTATTTGTTCTCTAAGAGGAATTGAGAGGTTTTTTGAGATGTACTGTTTTCTCCCTGCATTTAACTCAGTACCCAAAATATTGAATAGGTGGAATGCTCTTGGATCAGGATATCCAAAAGCAAAATAGCAAGATTTATGTAAAGTTCTATGAGCCACTTAACACTGGGTAGACTAACAACATTCAACAGATATTAACAAAGAAGAATACAATTTAAACAATAAAATAGGTATGTCAGGGAAGTTTTGAGAAAAGTTAGCCCTGGATGGATTTAACTATGTTTAGCCTATTGATTTCAATTTTATTTTAAAACTAGTTTTCAAGTGCTCTGTAAATCTTTTGAGTTGAATTGCAGTAAATTGAACTTAGATACTACTTCAGGTTTCATTTGAGTGTTTGTCATCCATCCCTTTTACTTAACTGAAACACACATGCATTCTGGATTGGGTAGTTAGCAAGAGATAAACAGGCTTCTAAGATAGTCTGTAAGTGTGGTTCTCAGCATTCCTAATAGTGTTACCCTTAAACCAGTTCCTCATGTCTTTGTGACCTCCAACCATGAAATTATTTTTTGTAGTTACTTAGTACCTGGAATTATGCTACTGTTTTAAATTGTCATGTAAATATCTGATATGCAGGCTATGTGATATGTGATCCCTGAGAAAGGGCCACTTAACCCAAGGAGTCTCAACCCACAGGCTGAGAACCACTGCTCTATAACATTACTGATTTCTGGAATATGGTAAAGATGTTATTCTGTATGTATATTCAAGCAGGTTATTCTAATAACACATACATGCCTGCCAACCGTATGGCTTGCATACATTGTAATAAGACCTTAAAGCTGTGCTCTCTATAAAAATAATCAGTCATACTTTATTCCATTTCTCACTTTCTAGCTCTGGTTCTAGCCCAAGAACACAGTTATGAAAAAAATATGTCCACATTTATTTTGAAACAAGTTGTCTTGACAATGAGTTTTCCCACCATGTCCCTTGGTAACATGTAGGAACTGAAGTATGAGGAAAGACAAAAATCTTTAATGATCTTCCAACAGTTCTTCACAGCCAGTGGAGAAAGGCCACCATCTGCTGTTGGAAGCTTGAGAAGCAACTAGAGTGCAACTGGATCCATGTGACACCTTTCTTTCGCTGTCCCCAGCAGCAGCCTGAGGAATAAAAGACTGGAGAGGAAGTTAGAGGGCTGGGTGTTGCTCCAAGAATGATGAGCTCAATTTGATGACACAGTGTGGCAGAATGGCATTATGAACTGCAAGTCAAAGGTCTTTTCTATCTAAGATCTATGATCCAAGATCTATGCTTCTTACTAAATCCTTAAAAAGGAAGGGAAAGAGGAAATAAGGCTTTGTAGTGTGGGATCAGTGAACAGAACCTGGGAAAACATGCACAGCATTGCATTCAGAATGACTTCATTCCAGAACAAGTTCTTCAGTATCTCTGCTCTTTATCTGAATGTTTTCTCACACCTTGTTTTTACTACTATTTCCTTCCACTTTTCCTTAAGCTTCAATTGGTATCAGATTATCTGAAGATCATAAACAAGACTTGGACGTGTACTGACCCACTAGGCCTCTCTTGTATCCCTCAGAACAATAGAACAGACACATGTGGACCTGATTTTCATTTACCTTCTTTTACTTATTTACCTTTTAGCAGACTCATACAATGTACCATTTCCTGTCCAAATCCCTCAGTAAGGCTGACCATATTGGTGTATTTACCAAGTAATAAAACATAGAGGAAAATAAAAATGAAATAAGCAACCCAAAGACTCACTACCATGAATTTCCAAGACAGACCCCAGACTTTGTTTTTTCTTTTTTTAATTTTTATTTTAATTAGAAAGTATATTTTACATGTCAATCCCAGGTCCCTCCCCCTTCCTTGCCCCTTCAACTAACACCCTACGTATCCCATACCCTTTCTGCTTCCCAGGGAGGGTGAGGCCTTCTGTAGGGGCTTTTCAGAGTCTGTCATATCCTTTGGGATAGGGCCTAGGCCAACCCCCTTGTGTCTAGGCTCAAGGAGCATCCTTCCAGGCGGGATGGGCTCCCAAAGTCCATTCCTATGCTAGGGATAAGTACTGATCCACTACAAAGGGCCCTATAGATTTTCGAGGTCTCCTCACTGATACCCACATTCAGGCGGTCTGGATCAGTCCCATGCTGGTTTCCCAGCTATCAGTCTGAGAACCAAGAACTCTGCCTTGTTCAGGTCAGCTGTTTCTGTGGGTTTCACCAGCCTGGTACTGACCCCTTTGCTCATCAGTCCTCCTTCTCTTCAACTAGATTTCACTTCAGTTCAGAGTTTAGCTGTGGGTGTCTGCTTCTACTTCCACCAGCTGCTGAATGAAGGCTACAGGATGGCATATAAGTTAGTCATCAATCTCATTATCAAGGGAGGGCATTTTTCTTTTCCTTTCATCATTGTGGGCTTCTGAGACAGAAAGTGTTGGTGTGCTAGATTCCACAAGAATTGCTGTTTGTCTTCATGGGTGCTAAACTGGCAACTCTCAGACCCCTTCAGATTACAAAAGAACTATATGACTAATATATTGTTTTCAAAAACTGCAATTGGTTCAAATAATTACAGCAAGTGAGTTATCACATCAAAACACATTTAAAGCTTCTCTTTAAAAAGAAGCACCTAAATTATGGCTCTATTAGAATCCTACAAAGTTGGTGTTAAACTCCATTTAGTATCAGTTGTAAATATCACCGGGTTGTTCAAAACTATTATATTTAGAACATGTAGCTACCCAGACGGGGAAATTATACTAACGAAACAATGTTTACACTTTTTCCTGCCCATGAGTGATTCTATCTCCATTCTTAGGAGAAAGTGTTTGTTACTTTCTGAGAGGAAGAATAGTTCTGATGGCTAAATGGAAGCTACTTGAAATGGTTTAGGATATACTTAATCTTTCTTTGACAGGTACAATCCAGAGTATTAGACATTGCTAAGCGGTATTTGTTGAAGTATGGTCTATAGAGCCTTCATGTAGTAGTGCTTATTACTTCTTTTGGCCTGCCAGGAAAATCCACCTCTGAGTCTCAAAGGTCTTTTCTATCTAAGATCTATGATCCAAGATCTATGCTTCTTACTAAGACAAAATGGCCATAGGGCATTCCTGTACTCAGTGGAAGCTAAAAGCTATAATTCCCTGGTTCTGTAAATGTTCAAATGCTAGAACAATCTGATGATTAAGAAGGCTGTCTCTGTGTCTAAGGGGGTTTGTTTGACAATAGTTAAACTCTTCATGGGCACTAGGTACCATTTATAATTCTGTACATAAGCACGATGCTGGAGTGGGTTCTATGGAATTAAAAACAAAGATGTTTCATTTAATCTGATAAGCATCGTGAGTCATTTATAGACTCAGGACTCCTGCCCTATTCTCATTCTTTCTCCGTGGTTTATTCATCTTCTGTTTTTCATTTTCTAAGCCTCTGTCTCTCCTCAAGATTACTTCCCCTTTTATGTTCCTGCAATTTCACTCTATCTGCCAATGTTCTTTGAGTCTTTATTCCTTTCTGGTGTTGGTTGTCAGAGTAATGATGTGTTAAAATGACTGGTTCTGAGGCAAGAGAGCTTGGATTATTTGCTTTTAGCTGGATGAATATGGATACATATTCTTTAAAATACTTGAGAATTCTTATGTATATGGAATAAGAATAGCATTTCTTCAGTCTATCTTTAAAAAAAAAACAGTGTTAACAAAATGCCAATGGATCTGACAACTTATAAAGAAGAAACTGATGACTCTGATTTAAATTAATAAGAAGAATTAAAATTATACAATAAAAATTCTAAGGATTTTTCTTATGATAAAAATGTTGCAATTTTTCTACCTCAATAATGTACACAAAGTAAGAGGTAAACACAAACCAAAAACAAAAGTTAAACCATGATTCACTATTTCTAGTTTTGTGTCAAAGTTTTCTATTTTTCAACCTATAAAATATTTTAAAGTAATATTGAAATTTAGTTTTACAGTGGAGACTTAAAATAAAATAAAAAAGCACAGTTCTAACTTCAAAGGGAATAAAACAGTTTATTCTTATCCAACTATGAGAGACTGTGCCCTGAGGAAAATGATTCAGATTGCTCCAAATAAGACTGAAGCAATGTTCCACTGTGGAATTGGTTACATGAAATTTTGTTACTGATCAACAACATCAACAAAAGGGCATAAATCAAGGAATTTACCAGTTGTATAGCTGGGAACCTCAAGTAAGATTATAACAAAGAATTAAAACTCCACAATAAGTTTCAAATGCATTGGTGGAAGATATTAGTCTGCTACAAACACATTCTTAAAGGTTTTGCCTTATATAAAAATGGTATTAGACCAGATTGAGGGGTGGGCAACAGATGGTTGCTGAAAAACTACAAGTGGTTTAAGATAACTTGATTCTGAATCAGCAACATTCTAACTCTATATAGTCACAGAATGCAAATCAATTATTCAGCCTTACAGAATGTTTAGCATAGATGTGACTTTTCAATTAATAGGGACTTCAGTTAATAACACAGTAAGAGGCCCTACTCCAAAGGATATGACAGACTTTGAAGATTCCCCCGGGAAAGGCCTCACCCTCCCTAAGGAGCACAAAGGAGGTGGAATAGAGGATCAGTGGGGGCAGGGGTGGAGGGGAGGTTAGAGGGAATTGAGATTGGCATGTAAAAGAAGCTTGTTTCTAATTTAAATTAAAAAAGTAAAATATTCACATAATTATTGATAAAAAAGAATACAAGCTAAATAGTATCTAGATTGCTGTGCTTAATTCAATAGATTGTCTTACCAAATTAGTAACAAAACCATCAATAACAAAGTCTACTCTTGAGAAAGTCCCTGAATAAAGAACAAGGCATTAGTTGTATGCTCTCATGATGGTCTGAATGAGTAATTAAACCAAACAAGAAAGAAATTACAAACAACCCTTTGAGAGATCAGAAGGACAGAAGTAGAAGGCAAGAATGAAGGCTGTAGTTAACTTTCCTGAGGCCATGAAACTTGTAACTTATCAAAGCAAGCAGTTGACTCGGGCTCAGAATCCAGTTTGTTTGATTCTAAACCCACGATACTTTCAACTCTATCTCATTGCTCAGTAATTTCGCACTGGATTTTAAAGGTCTTGTTTATCAATGTTACAAATCTAAACTATAAAGCATATGAACTGAAGCATAATTATTCATAATTCACAATACACTACAAACATTTTCACAAATGTCAATCATCCAGAGCCATGGTTGGAAACTAAAACCCTAATCTTGGTTGTGAATGAGATGACTGGTAGCAGGTGTGTTATTTTCATAGAGCAGTACTGCTACATGTCTACAAGGCATGATATTGTGCATTATTATGTAGAACAAAATATCACTAGTCATGAGAGAAAACCCCAATATAAAGATGCATGCATCACAGAAAGGCAAATAATTTGTGCTAGCCTTCTCATTAAGAACAAATTATATAAATTAGTGATACATATATATATATGTATATATTTGTTAATACATTAATATATGTAAAAATATTTTAAGGCACTGAAGAGAAATAAAATAATTATGTGTCTGAAATTGGCAAAAAAATAAATGGCAGCATTCCAGACATATGAGACTGTTATTGAAGACTTTCCTCTTGAAGTCTTTTCTCAGGAAAGGAACAGTCACTGTGCTAAGTAGAGTTGTCATGGCCTTTGGGGAAGAATGGGGGAAGCTGCAGAGACCATTTTAAAAGAAGAATCATCTGTAGGTCTCCATGGTGGCCACTGGTCCACAAGAGAGGAGGGAGCAGAAGCAGGAAACAGGGTTCAGAGGGCTTCTGGATGTGAAGCAAACAGTTTACAGGAGGATGTTGTAGAATACTATTTCTAACTAAGCAAAGATGTGTTGCATTTGCTTATGATGCAGAGCATTACTTTAACTGCATTTATTTAATTATGAAAAGATGTGGTATTTCTTTCACCTTGCCTGCTTAAGGTACCTGATTAGTCTAATAAAAAGCTAAATGACCAGCAGGCATTCGGGAGAAAAGAGAGGCAGGGCTGGCAGGCCCAGAGAATAAATAGGAGGATTTATTATAAATAAACAAATATTATGAATAAATAGACATAGACATAAGCTCAAGGAAGAAGGAACAAGAAAACAAGGAGCAGAGAACGAGGGACACTCCTGGGGCAAGAAGCCAGGTAGGGGCTAGAGAGTCAGTGAAAGTCAGATTACAGAAAAAAGTTAATAAGCCCTAAGGCAAAAGGTAAATGAAGAGAAACAGGTTAATTTAAGTTAACAAAGAAAAAATAAAGCTAGCCAATAAAGAGCTAAGCTCAGGAAGAGCATTCAAAACTAATAATAAGTCTCTGTAGGATTTGGGAGCTGATTGGTGGCCTAAAAGAAAAGGCCTGGCACAGAAGACAATTTCAGTGAGATTAGGGGGAGGTAGAAAGGATGAGGACAGTGGCTGGAGCATCACCTAATTGTATTTAATGGCATGCGTCTATCATAACAGCCAAAGTACAAAGCCTAATTACCATGTGTGGCAGCAGCGAGGAGTATGTACAGGGAACTGTGTCAAGAGTCATGCCTTAGATAAGTCAAGCATCCAGGCTCAGGATCAGTCTCCAAATAAGGTCAGGCAGGGAGCAGAAGCCTGTGTTGGGGCAAGGGAGTCCTCTCATCTTGAACTCAGCTTGGAGAGAGCTGTCTGGACATGGTGGATTTCAACCTTTAACTGGGACATTCTCCATCATAAATCCTCCTTTAATTTAACTTGAGAGCTAAGAGCTCTATACACATAGATTCTCTGAATTAGGCATCAATTAGCTGCTATGCAGACATTCAGCCCAAGTTGTCATCTTGGAAAATGGGGCCCTCCTCAAGCTTTAATTTTATCAATATAATCTCCTCATATCTCTATCGCCAGAAGCTATAGAAAATATCCTCTTCAAAATAAAACAGTTACATTAGGCTTTAAAGGGATCTTTAGAAATAATTTTCAAAGGCAATGACCACCACAACACACACATTAAGACAACTCTTGAGTAAATAAATGTTCATAACAAGTTGCTTTATAAACACCAACCAAGAAAAGCATACCAACAGAAGCTTACCATGTTAGCTGCATAAATAGATGGACTGTGAATCCTGTTCACTATGTTGCTGAGCATCTCTAACAAGTCTCTGGGTGACCTCATGCTTCCAGAATGAGAGCAGATAACATCCTCTTAGAGACATCTTTCTTCCAGACCCCTTTATGATGCAATGGTGGTTGTAGATGCATCCAGAAATTTTGTTACAGGAATAATTTTATATTCTAAAAAATCACCATGGTGATCCACAAGAATTAATATAAAAGATACTATCAATTATGTTTGCATCTCAGGATGAATTTATGGATGAGAAACCCTTGAACTTAGATTGCAAGTCTCTTACCTCAGAAGGTCAGTCTCAGCCCCAAATCAAATCAGTCTTGAGAATCTCAGAATACCTGCTGCACTGACTCACCAAACAAAACTAGAAAGGTGTGAATTACAAGTGACAAGAGTATTCTTTTCAATATTTATGCTTTTTCATTATGTCCTCAAACTACTTGTAATTCTTTCATAGCAGAAATTATTCCCAACTTAGTGCAGTTATTCTGTGATTCTTGGCATAGGGAACAATATACAATTGGAGTGGCAATGGTAGGGTTTTATGGCGCAGATGAGTTCTATTGTCAATTTGACATATCTGGAAAGGGGAAACCTCTAATGAGAAATTTCCAAGATCAGATTTGCCTGTGGCCATGCCTATGAAAAACTGTCTTCATTACTGACTAATGTAGGAAAATTCAGCCCACAGTAGAACTACTCCTATGCAGGTGGGCCTGTTTTGTATAAGAAGTCTAGATGAGCAAACCATTGAGAAAAAATATGAAGCTTGAAAAGAGCACTCCTCCATGGCCTCTGCTTCAATTACTACCTCCAGATGCCTGTCTTGAACCCCTGGCCTGATTTCTCTCAGTAATAGGTTGTGACCTGGAAGTGTAGGATGAAATAAATTCTTTCCTCCAAAGTATTTTTTTTTGATCATAATACTTACCACCACAACAGATAGCAAATGAGGAAATAAATTAGTACCAGGAGAAGTGGGCTGTTGCTGCAACTATCAAACTATGCGGGGTTTTGAGAGGATTATAGTAGCAATTGGAATTTGGGGCTGGAAAATCTGTTGAATGATTGAAACCTAATAGACTGTCTTGTGAGAGCTTAGAAGTTAAGAACATTAAGAAAAATACAGATGATGGAGGCATGGCTTTGTGAATTTTCAGAAGGAAGCAAAGACTTTATTTATGCAAATCATGTTACATTTTGTCTTAAGAATCTGTTTGCTGGCTAGAAGGGACTGATGAATCAGCTATGAGTGATCAGCACCACTAACGTGAAACCTTGCCTTTACTAGGACAATGGAAGATGGAGAATAAAGACTCAACTGTGTTCATAAGAGACCAGTATACTTGAGACAAATCTTTTTGGAAGTATTTCCTTAGGATCAGAGCATAGAAGCTCTGCTCCACTGAGAACAATGCTACACATCAAGCTTGCAGCATAAATAGGTGAACAACAGTGAATAATGTTTTAAGAGTTCCTCACATGGTCCTGATTGAAGGAATGGAGCAAACCTGAGGTTTGTCAGTACAGGTCAGGTCAATGTTGCCAATGAGAAGTCACTGGTTGCAGATAAAAGCCTCAGTTGGAATACAGATCCTAAGATATTGGAGATGCCAGGACAATGGAATGTCTAGCAAGTACAATGGCAGGTGTGGCATGGAGCAGACATGAGCTGGCCAGAGAAGCTAGGTGCTATAGATGTCAGAGCTGGGAAGTGGGGATACCCCTGCCCCCTGGAGGCCAGAAGATTAGGAATGAGTCTCAGATGTTAGACACTGAACTACTTACACCATTAAATTTTGGTGTTGGCATGCTATGACTGTAACTATGCCTGGTTCTTCTAGTCTTTAAAAAGAAAGTAGGTAACGTGTGTGTGTGTGTGTGTGTGTGTGTGTGTGTGTGTGTGTGTGTGTATAACATATGAGCCCATAGTTATACTTTCAACTTTAAATATATATTTAAACAAATATCATGTATATACGTACAGTTATTATTCTTTGAACTTTAAAAGAGATCTTGGACTTTTAAGTGATAGAAATTTTAAAGCCATGGGACTTCTGAAGTTCTTACACTGATGATATTAGGGAAACAAATAAAAAGTTATGGTTCAACAGTTATATGTTTATATGTTGAGTTGACAAAGGGTAATTTGTGCTCATGAGTTTTTATTGTTAACTTGACCTTCCAGGGAAGAGGAAACTCCAACTGAGAAATTGCCAGGGTCAGATTGGCTTGAGGTCATGTCTATGGAGAATGGTCTTGATTATTGATTAAGGTGGTAGAGCCCAGACCACCATGGGTAAACCATCCCTAGGTAGTTGGACCCATGCTATATAAAAAACCTAGGTGAGAAAGCCAGAAAGAATAAGCCTGTCAGCACATTCGTCCATAGTTTCTGATTGAGTTTCCTCCTTGATTCCCTCCATGCTGGATTATAAAATGAAAGTATAACACAGTGAAACTCTTTCTTTCCAAAATTGCTTTTGATCATAGTGTTTGCAACAGCAACAGAAAGCAAACTAAGACAAGTATGTAAATCACAGATATAATGTGCTCAGTAGTAATAATCTAATCTTTCAGGTATGTATTTGTTGAATTTTGCCTTGTGAATAAATCAAAATTATGATTCTAAGATCTCATATATTTATATCTGTTAAGATTAAACAAAGGAGACATCTTACTTCATCGCAGACAATTTGGGACTTTTGTTATTCAGGGAATGATCTCTGAGAACACTATTTAGATCATAGTGTTCCCTGAAAATGAATCTTAACCAGACCTGGCTAAGATTATGGAAAAGTATATTCTATAAACAGAACTAAAATTGTCTCTGTTTTATATGACAAGATTTGTCTAGGGACATATAGTTGTTTTGTGTAGTGTGGAAAGAATAAAATATGATTTAGGTCAAGAAAACAAATGTTCTTCAGAATATGTTAGCCAGAAGTGTCCACCTAGAAATGTTCACTTATTGATGAATCTTTCAGTTTTTGATACAAATTTGCTTATAGGAAACTTATGTTTTTGAACTACTTAATGTAAACTTTCTCCTGTCTAATTTTGATTTACAGAGTTTAAAATGATGTAACTCTTATTATCCATCCTGAGACATAGAAAAACATTACGCACGTACGTTGCCTCATATGGCATGTAGTGAACTGTCTAGATAGATAGGTATTGTTAAGTTTGTGAGAAAGGGAAACTCTCAGCATTTGGAGAAGGCAGCGGATCACTAGAGATACATGCTACAATCAGGTATCGATGCACATTTTGCTGTAGGTCATAACTGTTTCTTGCTACATGCAGCCCAAAGAGGTTTCCTGTTTCAAAGTTTGCTGTCAGAAAGTAAACAGACAACTTACCTTTTCTCTAGTGTCCCCTATTCCAGGATAAATAACTGGAATAATGTTGAGGAAGACAGTCATGTTTAGATAGTATACAACAGAAGCCTGAAAAAGGTTATTTTTGATATTCGCTTGACTTTATGTAAAACATTGCTGAATGTGAGTCCCATTGGTGCTGTAACAAAAGATTAGAAAATAAATGACTTAAAGTACTTACTGTCCCACAGTTACGGAGCATAGAAGTCTGAAATCAAGTTGCTGGCTGGGCTCTTCCAGCATCCAGAGGCTCCAAGTGTCCTTTGATCTGTTGAAACAAAACTCTACATACATTTTCATCTTCTCATGCAATTCTGCCCATATGTCTCTATCCATATTTTCTCTTTGTTTAAGTTGCCAGCCATATGTAATAAAGTGGGCCATATGCCCTATTACCTTAACTAATTACTATGAAGACAGCCCATTCTATAGAATGCCATAATCACAATGCATTGTGAAAGGTTCAGGCTTTAATGCTGATCATAATTTAAGCAAAAACCTAACACCTTGGGCTAAGGCCTTAGACTATGTTTTAGGAGGATCCATCTCAAACATTAGTAATTCCCATTAGTAACAAGGCAGAAAGAGGCCGAGTTACCTTAGTTTCTAAGTCTCATATTTCTAAATTGCTATGTAAAGCCATAAAGGTCTAATTTAACTATACTTAAAATATAAACTAAGTCTATACAACTTAAATTTAACTCATGTATTTTTAAATGATGAAAGTTTAAAATCACAAAGGTCTATTTCAAACTAACAAAATGTTTATACCACTCAGTCCATCCTGTAAGCCATTTACAAAAGTACAGATTTTATTACAAAAAGGGATTTTTCTTTAACTAAAGGCAAACCTTTAACTGCTAAGATACTAAACAGACAGCCCTCAAATACTCAGAGATCTAGAGAATATGGCATTTAAAATGTTTTGTTAAAAAGGTTTTTGTAACAGAGAGATAGGCCAGCTGCTGGCCTCACTCCATTTCCTCCAGGAAGACTGATGGGCACTGAAGAAACTTCATCTTGAGTCAGTGACACTAGTCACTGAGAAACCCTGCCCTTCACCTCAACTACTACAAGGTACTCCATACCGTGGACAATATGACAGTGGAATTGCCTTTCCCTGCGTTGCTTGGGCCAACGGTAGTCTTCCTATAGTCTGTAATCTACAGGTCACATGCTATCAGCAAGAAGGCAGGTTCCCTGCAGCCGGCTACTATGGATGGAGGACCTTGGGGGTGGCTGTCCATGCAGCCTGCTGGCAAGTCTCTATTATTCTTTAATCATTGATTCAGGTAAAATCTTATCCTTCTCAAGAACTCTGATGCTTTTGACAACTGGTAGTCTTTCCAGCTTAAAGCAAAACAGATACCAGGAACAGGTATTTTAGGGTTTATCTATGTGAAGATAGGATAAATGCAAGTTATGAAGGTCTGAAAATGTAGTTACAAAGGTCTAAGGATGGAAAGGTCTAACACAGTGGATAAATGCAAGTTATGAAGGTCTGAGAATGGAAGGTCTAAGATGGTAATGTAAAGTATATGAATTAAAGTCATAAAGGTCTGAGAATAAAAAGGCTTAAGTGATGATAAAGTGAGTTGAGACATTAAAAAGAAAGAAATATGTTCCTGATTTCTCTATTTCTCATGCTACTGTCCATAGTCAGTTCTACAATACCACTGTATAATCATAAATACTAGGTCAAGATTAAGATGCCTTTCGTTGTCCTAAAAAAAATCTGTCAATTTTAAAATGGTAATGCTTTCTCCCAAGTTGCTTCTAACATGAATATGCTGCTAATGTGTCTAATACTTATGTTTCCACAAACTCTTAGGATTCTTGTAAGTTCCAGGGAGCTGAATTGGATCCAAACAAACAGGTCTAAGAGGTGTCAGGGAGTTCTGTACAGCCTGGACTGAAATGAAACAACCAGCTACCCCAGGACATGGCAGAACCCCAAACTTCTTGGGTCCCCAAAAGATGGTCAGCAGGAAGCAGTCTTGAGAATTTGACGCCATTGTTCCTTAACCTGCCATGTCTAATACCCCACCATTTTAATAATAAGTAGAGGTGGGAATGAAAGGTTCAGGCTTTGACACTGATCGGCTCTACCTCCTTAAGAGACAGACCCCGCCCCCTGACATAGTCGGGCACGCACAGGAAAACTTGCTAAGTCATCGCCATGTTACCTGCCATGCATTATGGCCTGATGAGGACTTTGGGCATGCGTGGAACCTCAGTGCACATCCACGGTCTTCCCCTTTAAAAGCTCCAACTTCTCTCTCTGCTTCCTCTCTACTCTCTCTCTGCTTCCTCTCTACTCTCTCTGCTTCCTCTCTTCTCTCTCTCTCTCTACTTACTCCTTCTCTGCTCTCTCTGTCTCTTTATGGCAACTGGCCATGGTGGTCAGCCATTACCACTGTTCCTCTTCTCTCTCAGTCTTCCTACTCTGCCGGGCCATACAATAAACTAGTTAACATGTCTCATCTTGCACCTTTCTCCTTCCCTCTTTTTAAATAAAAACATAACAGCAGGCATGGATTCTTTCCTGTGGAGTAGACCTCCAATTCAATCACAGGGCAGTCGTGTTTAATTATTCTCATCAATATAAAATCCGGAGTCAGATATTGGGGTAATAACCTGAACGATCAGAAAGGCTACAGAGAAGCTACCAGTAACCTCCTACCTCTTCCTTTCCTTCCTCCAAAGGGTCTGAGATCCTCTCTAAGCCTCACCTTACTATTTCCTCAGTTCTACAAAACCTCTGTGGTTAATTTTGGTCAGCTAGTGGCTAGCTCCACTGTAACAGGAAAAGTAAAAGACCCAGAGAATGATATTGTGGTTCAAACTTCAAGCTGAATATCAGAAAAGCAAAGCAGCCTGCCACTAGCTTCTCACCTCAGCTGAATGGGATGATCCTGGCTCCACAAGCTCTCACCAAGCCTCAGACTGTAACCTCTCCTCATCGAGATGGAGAATGAATGTTTCCTACTGACTACTGAAGACACTGCTTCTATATTTTATACTCCTCTAATGCTGGGATTAAAGGTGTGTGATCTGTTACTTTTTTAGATTGATTTAATCTTGTGTATCCCTGGGTGGCCTTGAACTCAGAGAGATCTATCTATCTCTTAATCTTGAGTCCTAGGATTAAAGGTGTGTACCACCACATCCTAGCCTCTAGCTGCTGGGATTAAAGGTGTGTTTCATCACCATCTGTTCTCTTTAAAAAAAAAAAAAAGAAAATGAAAAAATCACTCTTTTTCCTTTTTTACAAATTCTTCATTTAAATTGAAAACAATATTACTCTACATACCAGTCCCAGTTCCTGCTCCCCCCTGTCCTCCCACTCCCCCCACCATCTCTCCCATCCCACTGGCCATCCACTTCTCAAGAGAGCATGAGGGAATCATCAAAATCTGTCACATCATTTGGGGCAGGGCAGAGACCGTCTCCCTTGTATCTAGGCTGAAAGAGTATCCCTCCATAAGGAACGGGTTCCAAAAGCCCTTCATGCACCAGGGATAAATACTGGTTCCACAGCCAGTGACCCCATAAACTACCCAAGACCCACAACTGACACCATATTCAGGGGGCCTGGTTCTGTCTTATGCTTTCTTTTAGAAATACCTCATACCTGACTGCAAGTTAAGGGGGAGTTACCATCTCACAAGACATTGATGTAAACAGGAAAACACTTAAGTCCATTTTCAGCTGCAGTGGAAAAACTTTCTTTAGAGTTACCTCAAAGAAACTCTGAATAAATAAACCTCAGAAGTAATAATGGTTGTAATCTTGACAGGACAAAAACAGCTGGCTTCAAACACTAATTGAGTTCTAACATGCAAATAACAGCAGTCCCCACCTCCACCCTCTTTGGTCTCAAGTGAAAAACTCACATTTGCAGGGCTTCACTGCTTTCTGTCATTAAGTTCTGTACCATCTAGTCTAGTGTTTCTTATGTCCGTAAAAGTTCAATAATAATCAAGTTGCCTGACAATAACAGCATAGTAAAGAAGATATCAAGAGGAGATAGTGACATTGAACCTGGCGATGGTTATTCTGGCCCACGAATAGTCAGGAGGTAAATTCCACAGAAATCAGAAAGGAAAGCGTCATTCCTTGTGAAACATGTCATGTGTTACATTCTTCAGTCCTCATAGTAAGGAAGTTTGCATTGGCTTTATGCAATTTGAAAAGTAGAATAGCCAGCTGTTCCTCATCTTTCAGGCACTATCAGGAATTAATTGTTACTCTGCTATTTACGACCATTCATGCCATTCTTGTAGTGGAGTTGGGGGTGGAGTATTGAAGGGATGATTCATTCAACAAGCATGTTCACTGAAGAGGCACAGAAACATGGTTTTTGGAGACTTTCCAAAACCAATATGAAAGCCCTTTACTAGGAGGGCCAGCAATATACACAACATGTAATTTCTTTTCATGTTCTTACCATTTTATGTGTTTTTCCAGATCATTATTCTATCCCTAACACATTTATATATCATGTTTGACCAAAAATTCTACTAGTTTTCTTTGCTGGGGAATCATCCTGGATCCCCCAAAGTCCTCCACATGTCTTCCACAGCATGTTGTATACTGTGTGATTGTGCTATTCAAGCTCAAAGAAGAAATCTATCTATGACTTTTTTTCTCCACAAAAAGAACAACTAGAGAAAAATAGACAGGTGTCCTAAGATGCATTTTAACTTATCATCCACGAGAAATGTTGCAAATATTTTTAAGTTAAGGAGTACAGAAGGAGTTCTTTGCCAGGTTACACTTAATGTCAGTTCATACCTAGAGGATTATCCAGGCTGTCGCTGATCTTAGCAATATTTGAAATGTAACATTTTTAAAGGATAAAATGTTCTGACAAATGCCCCAAAGGAATGAGATGTGGACCTGATACTTTCAACATTGTCCATATTTCTTCACCTATATCTTTTCTTCTACCAAGAAATAGGGGGTCTTTAAAATAAATTTTGGAATAAATATCATTTCCAGTTCTAATTCCATGTTTTGGATTACTGCTCATACTTAATAGAATCATCATGGAAGTAATGTTTAAAATGTGCATATATTTATTTCTTATGAAGTCAAATGATAGTAAAAGTTCATAAATCAAGAATAGAGAAAACCACAAAATTCTGACCTGGATCTTCTTTATTTTCATTTTGCTTGGTTTTTTAATTTTTTTACAGTTTCATATATGCACATACTTAGTTTTGAGAATTTCCTGCCTTATTACACATTCTTGTATGCCATTCTTCTGATGAAATTCTAATTATTCTCAATAAGATGTTTTCTTTCCTATTTTAAAAAAGCTCAGTTTAAATACAATTTCTTTTATGAGCATGAATATGTTATTTACTGGAGCACAGTCAACTTCTCAGTGAATACACCACTGAAGGACATGACTCCAGAGCCCATTAACTGTCCACAGTCCTTTAGGGAGTAGTGGAATCTACTGAGCCCCTCTGCCACGAATGATGGAATGGTGACAGATCTTGTACAGGAAACCACAGATGTGATGAGTTCGTAGTTATAATTCCCATACCATGTCAGGAAGACTGTGTTAAAAACAACCTTCCCCAACCTCTGGTTCTTATGTTCTCTCTGTACCCATTTTGGTGATGCACCTGAGCTTTAGATAGCAACATAGGTGTCTTGTGTATGGCCAAGCTCTTCACATTCACATCTTCTCTGTCCTTCAAGTATTTGGGATCCTCAGTATTTAACAGATGCCCACAACACAGCGAATTTTCTGATGAGAAAAGGCTAAGTAGCACTACTCTGTTTAGTGGTCACTTCTTATGTGTGTGTGGGTGTTTTGCCTGCCTTTATGTCTCTGTACCACATGCATGGAGGGGAAATATTGCAGGCCAAAGCAGGGCAGAGCTTTGGAGTTATAAACAGGGGTGAGCCACTAGGTGGGTTTTAGGAATCAAATCTGGGTTTTCTAGAACACCAAGTGCTTCTGCTGCTCAGCCCTCTGCAACACTGATTAATTTATTTGTATGTCAATGATTCCACAGACTAGATCCCATCCACAAAAGTATTCCATGCAATGGTTGAAAGAAGGAATGATTCCATTCATGAATAAATGTTTAAAGAAAAAAACATGAAAGATGCATTTAAATGTATAGTTTTTCACTATGCCCTAAATTTAGTAAATTGAAATTAAATGTCTTCTCAAGGTCTAATCATGTATTTGTTATATTTTTTTAAAGAATTATTTGTGACCGATCTCAGATTAGATGTAGGAGTGGAACTGAGGACAATCTGTTCCCAGAAATCTTCCTTCTTTCTTTCCTCCCTACCTTCCTTCCTTTCTTCCTTCCTTCCTTCCTTCCTTTCTTCTTTCTTTCTTTCTTTTCTTTTCTTTCTCTCTTCACTCTCTTAACTAAAAGGTTAAAACATTCTGTAGCATCCTCCATATTTCTTACTGTTTTTTTTTTTTTCTTCAAAGCAATATTCCAACATTTTGTTAAGGGACACATGAGGTAACAAGACACCGAATCTTGGCTACTATGGTTCTAGGTTTTCTACTTTGTAGATTATGAATTTTCTGAAAACATAATGGTGGACATCATCTTTTTTTAATGGATAATTTTACATTAAATTCAGAAAATCACATGATGATTGATTTTGAGTTGATGGTTGGAGATCTTTGTTGAACTGGCCATTTTCATTGACTATTTTCCCATATGGCCAGAGAGATAGTTTGATAGTTAAGAGCACTTACTGCTCTTGCAGATTACACAGCTTCAGTTCCCAGACCCATGTGTTTGTTCGTGACCATCCTTAATTCCAGTTCCAGAGGACCTAATGACCTCTTCAAACCCCTGTGAGCACCAGGCATACATGTGGTGCACATATATAAATGCTGGCAAAATACTAACATATATAAAAAAGTAAAAAAAAAATTACAGTATTTTCTAAATTTTATGGCTAGTCACAAAGCAGACTAGTAACATATTTTTGCTATATTGAGAAATACAGAGCTATTCAGACTTGGAAACTACAAAGGACTCTTTTTTGATTAAAGAAAACCACTAGATGAGATCTTGAGAGTAAAAGACAAAAACAATGACTTGGCAGGATGCTATTTCAGCTATGTGCATTGTTAAGAATACCACAGAATCTAAACACATCATAGGCATTCACCTCATTATTTCCATCTTAGAAGGGTAAAGATGAGGAACACTCATGAAAATAAACTTGGGAAGTGGGGGTTTCTTCCAAGGAAAGCAGATTCTTCATATTCAATGGGTGCCCTAAGTGTCACACAGAGTAAGTATCTTCCAAGACTATTCTACAGTGTTTGTTGAAATTCCTAACATAGAAGCATGGCACTGCGAGATGCAAGTAAGAAATTGCACAGCCTTGGGAAATTTTAACATATAAAAACTGGAGCAAAGATTTTGAAAGATATCTATGTTATGGGAAATAGATATTGTGAAAAAGAACAAAAGCAAGAATCTCATCTACTTGGATTTCAAACTCCTAACAACCACTAGAGTACTTGATGCTACCAGACAAACGCTTTCAAAATTCTGGAAAGAAATAGTTTTTAACTGGAAATTCTGTTATTAGTTCAAATACAGACCAGAATCAATGCTTTGCACTTGAGAACATGAGGGAAGTTTGCTTTTATTTCGTTTTGCTTTTTGTACACAGTCTAAATGATTTTCTGAGCTTACCCTTAAAACACAGCAGGGACATTCCATGGGCAGGTTTTGTAAATTAATATTATTACCACTTAGTTACTAACCACAGATAATCCAAATAAAAAAGACAGGGTAGAATTATGTAATGAAACCAATGTGTCTATGAAGATGGGAAAATTTTATATGCAAAACCTTATAACAACCAAAGTTACTCCATAAAGTCCCCACAGTTTCCCATGATATATCAGTCATCCTTATTACTGTTTCTAAACCTCTATTTGTTTCATAGGACAAGAATGACAAACTCCCACAAAAATGGATTCTTTAAGGCAAAAGAATCATATCCTTTCATAGCTCTTCATAGCTCTGAAGATGAGACATCTAAAAACAAGATTGGGACAGAGATATACTTCTAGAAAAGGGACTAATGCTTCTGTATTGTTTACTTTTCTGTTGCTGTCATAAATATACCATGACCAAAATCAACTTCCATGAAAAAGGGGAGTTTGTTGTGGCTTACAGTTCTACAGTCAGAGTCCACAATGGCAAGGAAGGCATAGCATGGTTGCCAAGATAGGAAAGATGGCTGATAACATTTTTCAAATACATACAGACAGTAGAGAGTGATACAGAAAGTGGGGATAACTATAAACCCTCAAGGCCTACTCCAAGCTATGTTAGCGCTTCTTCTAGCAAAACTCCATCTTGTAAAGATTTCATATTCTCCCCAAACATTACCACTGACTGGGACCAACTATTCAAATACAGGAACCTATGGAGGATATTTTTTACTCAAACCACCACAGCTTTCGTATCTCTTCTAACATCTGATGATTCCAGGTATTACCTGACCAATTACTACTTAGGCCCATCTCCATGTAACTCCTTGCAGCTTGTCCTTTATGAGGACACACCACTGGATTTAAGGCATCTGACTCTCATGGGATGATCTCAACTTGAGAGCTTTAGATCATACATTCACAAATTCCTCCCCTCATCATCAAACAAGGTTGTCCATGGGTTCAGAGGTTATGATGGAAGACACTGATCTTATAGTTCTTTCTTCTATCATCTCACTTGCCATTCCAGGTAACCTTAAGTATTTTAGGGAAACCTGTATTAGTGTCATCCTTAGAAGATCCCAGTATATTTTATTGTAAAGGAAAAACAGACTCTGTAATATTTCCTGATAGGAAGCAGTCCAATGAATTGGCTTGGTTATGGCACCATCCCTTTGTTTTACTGAAAGGTTTTACATTTCCATTCAGATGTTTTAAGTTGAAAATTCTTTGGGTAAATCAAGGCTCTTTCATGTGTAAGAGGATGGCTATGACTGGCAATGAAGCAAGTGCCTCATAGCACCTCTGTGGAAGGAAAGTTGAATGTGAGTCACTCAGAATTTCCTCATTTGTTTCCTCCAGTCTATTTAGAACTATGAATTTCTTACTTTGTAATGATTATGGAATTCCCACAGATTTCTTCATTGTAAGACTGTATAAGTTGTGGGTCTAGATTTCTCAAGTTCATTTCTCCACACCCACGACAGCATTTGTTTTTGTTTCTTTCTCCTTAATGAGCATACTATTAAATGATTTACTAATGACTAGTCATTGTACACATTGATTTATTAATCATTCAGTCATCATCAGGAAGTTTCCTTTTGCATCAGGCATCAATTAACACATATTCCCAAAACTGGACAAGGTCCATAGAATAAGAGACTTCAAATACACATCTCTAAATGAGTTATTCATATAATACCCCTTCCTCCCAAGGCTCAGGGATCATTGTGGAAGATAGGACAGAAATATATTAAGTACCAGAGGTAGTAAATAACTAGAAAGAAACAGTATTTTCCAGACACATCAGTGAGTTCTATGTTACCAACTCAGAGAAATTGTGACAGTGTGCACAAAAGCTGATCAAGCCAGATAACATCCAAAGAGATAGGACATGGATACTAAGTCCCACTAATAGCTGGGATGCTACTGACAATTGATTGCTGCTGTGAGAGAGAAGGTCTGTTTTCTTTAAGATTGTGACCCTGATAGCTTAACAATGCTCCAGTGGATGGCCACATACAAAAGAGTATATGGACAGCACAAATTGGGCTTGATGGGTTGAGGGGAAGGAGAATACAGAGTAGTGATGATGGGGAAGATGGAATGGATCTGGGAGGAGCTGGGCCAGGGGAATGAATAGGATCAAAATGCCTACTACAAGATTCTCAAAGAACTAAATATAGAAGTAGGAAAAATAATATTGGATCTTATTTTTATTATTTCATTGAAGACTATATTTACTATCACTTACATAATGACAATCTAATATTCTCTTATTATTTGATCTTTGACCAAGATGATTACATCTTTATTGCATCTTATAATTTTGGCAGTATTTCCTGATAGTGATCCCACCCTCTCCCTTCTTTCCATTTAGCTAAATGGACAATGTCCATCATTTCCTTCTGGCTTAACTAATAATGTCCCTACAGTGACAGCATTATTTTCTGTAATTTATGCTTAATGGGCATGGTATTAAACTGGTTATTAATGATTAGTCATTACAACTGGGATGTGGTAAGAGTTTACTTACAGGAGCAAAATTGACTCAAGGACAGCTACATAACTAAAGCCCAACCCAGTAGGCATGACAGCTCACAAAACTGGGAAATGGGGAGTATACTGTATAACCTGCAGGTAGCCCAACTGCTTGGAGATTGTCTTTTTCATGTATCTTATTTGGTCTGACCTCTTCAAACAAGTTGGCTGGCCTTTGCTTCTTTCAGGTGCTTTTGCGAATCAGCCTCTTCCTGGTAACTCAGCTGTTCAGAGTGTTACCTCAGCAGTCCTAATTGTTTATGTATTCTTGAGAAGGGAGGGGACTAGTGAATCTAGTGAATTTCAGGAACTTCCTGAAATTAAGGAGCTTCCCTGCAGGGTGGAATGTTTCCCCATCTTTTAGAACAGTGGTTCTCAACTTTCCTAATGGTGTGCTGCTTTAATACACTTCCTCATTTTCTGATAGCCCCATGCCATAAAAATGTTTTCATTACTAATTCTTAACTGTAATTTTGCTACTTTTATGAATAGTAACATAATTATCTGTTTTTTTCTAATGGTCTTAGACAACCACTGTGAAAGGGTCATTAGATTCCCAAAGGGGTCACAACCTACATTCTGTTGTTTCACTTCACCTTTAACATCCCATGGTTTAAAAAGTGTCCCTCCAAGATGGAAGTTTTTAATCTTAGAGGAAACTACTATACAACATGTGCTAATGCACTGATGCTCTCTGGTAGAATTTATTCACTGTGTTTGTTGTCCATGAGAAAGAAAAACAACATCATATTAAAGAGAGAGGATGAAGAACATAGGCTTAACTTAATGAGGCCATTTCATGGTTCTTTCTGCTCTTTCATATTATTCTATTCCTAATGTGTTATTAATTGCAGGGTAGATAGCAGCCTTTTCTACAGGAATATTCATTATGGCTGTAGATTTCTACAGCTGTAGCCAGGGCTGATAGGAAGCAAACATACAGGCTAGCCCCTCACTATTATCAGAGAAACTCACATCTTCTGGGCCAGACTGATATAGCCTACAACATTGTCTCTTAGAGAAGAATGGTAGCTGGCCCAGAGGAAACCACAGGTTTCCTGAGAAGCATAACATTACTAGCAATGAGATGAAATGGAAAAAGTTAGGTCTTGCATTTCAAAGCCAAGGCACTCTGCCCTGAGGAAAACGTCCAAACTCTGCTCCTAAAATGACAAGAGAACAAACTGGGATTATGTACAGTCCTCCTAGACCGTAGACATGAAAGAAAGACAACAAGCTAAATCACCCCTTCTGAGAGGAGAATTTATAGTCCTAAAATATGGGAAATACAAATTAGTTCGATAAATACGTTCTCTATTTTGGACCTGGGTCCAATTCGAAGCCCACATGGCAGCTCACAACTGTCTGAAACTCCAGTTCCAGGGGATCTGATAAATACTTTCAAATACATTAGAAAAAGTAAGAAACCTTTGTAGAAGATGTAAGATGTTTTAATAGAAGATATTTACTACCAAAAGCTGTTAAAATAAATCAAATTTGTGGATTGAAAAACTAGACTACATACAATGAATGGGCCAGGAATTAAAAAAAGAGCTCTATGAAAAGGATAGGACAACATAAGCAATAGACATGAAAAGAAATTGGTAACATATGATTACAAGTGTTATCCCCTAGATAGAAGTCGTCCAAGAGGAAGAGATAAAATGTTGAATTTCAATATTTAAATATCAGGGGACAAAATTATCAAGAATTTAACATACAACGAAGATTCTAGAGCTCAAAATACAATAGTTCACTGATTTTATTTTCTTTTTCAGGAAGAGTGCTGAGGGAGTTTTGATAAAGTGTAGAGTATTTACTGGGAAATGAGACCCATTCTGACATTCTGCTTCTCAAAAACTTCATGAGAGAAGGTAGTGAGGCAGTATTTTCTAAGTCTTGGAAGAAAAGAACTTTACATATGAAATTAAATGTTTAGTAAAATTTCACACAGTGGTATCTTCACAAGCAGATGGCTATAATGTTTTAGCACATGCATAAAAAAATCGTCAATGACACTGAATCAATAATAGAGAAAAATACAGGAAGGGAAAAAAGAAATAAGGTTAATTAACAAAGTGTTCTCTGATGCTAATACAAATATAAAGCTAAAACATGACAGGTGAATGTGGTAGAGAGGACAAAGAACACTAAATTACTTGCTTGTTTGAGAAAATGGCAAAATTGTTGTTAGACTGAAAGTATTCATGAGGCTTAGGAAGGTGCTCACCACATGAGGAAACATCTGAGATTTTCAAAGCAAAAGTGCAAGATGACAGGTGAGAGAAAAATATTAACTAATTATTTATTATTATTATTATTATTATTATTATTATTATTATTATTATTTAAAAACACAAGACAATATAGCAGTACAGTATTTGAATTAAACAAACTTCCCCAAAAGCTTAAATTCTTTGCAGCTACAGAACTGACTGTGTCAATTAGGTGTTTATTGTACAAATGTGAAAAATTGAGTGCAGATTCCTAACACGTACATAAAAACCTTGGCATTGCAGCATGCCATAAATCTAAGCACCGGGTAGATATATACAAGAGAATGCTTAGGGTCAGACAGTTTCTCCAAATCAGTGAGCTCCAGGTTCCATGAGAGACCCTGGCTCAAAAAATAAGGAGAGTGACAGAAGAAGACACTCAACACTTACTTTTGGCCTCCATTTATATGCACATCCCTACATACATGTGGACATAAACAAATTTCTGTGAGAGACAGTCTCACTATGTAGCTCTGCCTAGACCTAACTCTGTAGACCAGTCTGGCCTCAAACAGAGATCTACCTGTCTCTGTATTCTGAGTGCTGGAATTAAAGAAGTGTACCACACCTGGCAATCTTTTTAAACTAAAAATTCACTCATCACAAAAGGTTCAAAATAAAGATATCTCATCATGAGAATTACAAAACAATAACAATTCAAATACAACTTACTGAAGCCTTTTGTTTGGAAAAAGTTTAAATTATTTTTGTTAAAAACAATAGATTCATTATATTCTCATAAATACATGTTATGGTATTTTACTCATGTTCACCTCTTACTGCTCACCAACATCCCTCTTACCAACCCCAAAGTCTACACTTTGCTTTCAGGTCATGTATGTGTTTCACCTATATTCTACTTGGGGGAGAACATAAGTGACATATGTTCCTGATTCTGATTTCTGTTTTAGTATGGTGATCTCTAGTTCTGTCTACTTTCATGCCATATTACAACTTCATTCTTTTAAGATGAATATATTCCACTTTGAGTCTATCCATCTGTCTTTCTGTATGTCTATCTGTCTCTTGGTTATCTTATCTCTTGGCTATCTATCTATCTATCTATCTATCTATCTGTCTGTCTGTCTGTCTGTCTGTCTGTCTGTCTGTCTGTCTGTCTATCCGTCTATCGATCTATCTAACCATCTATCTCTATCTGTCTGTGTCACCTTTCCTTATCTATTCATCTTTTAATGATCATCTAGGCCTATTCCATATCTTGGCTATTGTGAATAATGCAATACTAAACATAAAAGTTCAGATGTCACTATGTATGATATTTTTATTTGTTTGTGTGTACCCTCAATAGTGATGTAGTTTAATTATATGATAATTCTATTCTTTGTTTCTTGAAGAGCCACTATACTAACTTCCACAACTATTACACCAGTTTGCATCCACACTAGCAGGAAATAAATGTTTCTCTTTCAATACACCACCGGCTCAACATGTTTTATTTTCTTGATGAATACAAATCTGACATCATTGAGATGGAATCTCAATTCAGTCTTTATTTGCATTTTTCTGAGGCCTAAGAATGTTGAACACTTTTTCTGGTATTTATTGTTTGTATTTCTTTTGGAAACTATTAATTTACTAACTAGATGACTTTGGGTTTTTATGTTTAAATTTTGGATTTTTAAAAAGTAAATTGTAGCTGTTAATAACCTATAGAATGTGTAATTCAAGATTGCCCCCATTCTATAGGCTGTCTCTTTATTCTGCTGAGTGTTTCCTTTGCTGTATACAAAAGGTTTTTAGCCTCATGAGAGTCCATCTGTCAAGAGGATTATTTCTTGTGTTTTTCATGTCTTCCTGTGAGAGCCTATTACAATATCATAAAGCATTTTACTGTAATAGTTGTAGCATTTCGGATCTTATATTACAAAATAATCTTTGATTAATTTAAATTTGATTTTCATCCAAGGTAATAATGTAGACCTAATTTCTTTCTTTTATCTGTAGATATCCAGTTTTCCTTGACTATTTGAAGAAACTATATTTTCTCCAATCTATGTTTTTGGCACCTTTGTCAAAAGTTAGGTGGCTGTAGTTATGCTGGTTCTGGGCCCTCTCTCTCTATCATTGTTCTGTATATCCACTTCTGTGTCATACCAGGCTATCGGTCTTACTATAACTTTGAAGTAGATTGGTAGATTGGAGAGATGGTATGATACCTTCAGCATTGCCATTCCTGCTTCGGATGTTTTGTTTTTGTTTTGTTTTGTTTTTTGTTTTTGCAATCCAGAGTCTTATGTGGTTCTATGTGAAGTTTAGGACTGTGTTTTCTAGTTCTGTGAAGTGTGTCATTGGAATTTTGATGAACATCATGTTAAATTTGTAGATATCTTTTAGTAAAACAGCCTTTTATTCATTCTGAATCTATGAAAATAGTAAGACTTGTCATCATCTAGTGTCTTGCTTAGCTTTTTTTCTTTCTTTTTTTTTTTTTTTTTTTTGCTTCAGTATTTTAAGGTCTTCCTCAGAGATGCCATTTATTCCCATAGTGAAGTTTATTGCTAGATTTTTAAAGCTATTGTAAATCATATCTTTTCAGATTTCTTTTTTTTAATGTTCATTATTTGTATCTAGGAAAGCCACTAACTCTGTATGTTGACTTTGAATAGTATTACTTTGCTAAAGGTGTTTGTCAGATTTGAGAGATGTCTGTTAGAGATTTGGGGTCATAATAGTGAATGAACATCACCTGCAAGTAAAAATAGTTGACTTTTTCCTTTCCTACTGGCACTAAAGGCATGGATTATTTTAGTTTTAATCATATTATGTATGTGTGTCTGTGTGTGGGTACATGCAAGAGTGCAGTTGTCTGTGGTGTTATCCAATCTCCCTAGAGCAGGAGTTACATGTTCTTGTGAACTTCCTGATGTGAAGACTATGAATCTTACTTGTGTCCTCCACAAGATCACTATACAAGCCTAACTATTGAGCCATCTCTCCAGTCCCAAAGGATATATTTTAAAGAAATTAATATGTAACAATTTTTAAAATGAGATTTTTTTATCCCAATACCATCTTCTAAAAATACTGATTCTTAATAATAAGACCACACTGTTCTAGTTAAAACATCAATTATTAAAATAATTAAAGAAAACCCCATGCAGATGAACAATAACTATAAACCAAACATGTACAGCTAATACAATTAAAGGAAAATAAAATATAATATATTTAAAATTTGCAAAATAACAATTTGTAATTATATATTTTTAACTATTCTAAAACTGACTAGGATATACAAATAGTCAATGCTGCAGGAGACCTGAATCATAAACCAAGCTTGTGTTGGTATAGAGAGCTTCACATTCTACAAAATTATGATAGACATTCAATTGCATTATGATAAGAAAACATCAGATTTATATGAGGTCACAATAATAGCATTAATAAATTAAAGAATCCTCATGCAAATTATGACACAACCCATGAATGTGGGTGTCAGTGAGGAGACCGTGGAAATCTATGGGACCCCTTTTAGTAGATCAGAACTGATACTTAGCATATGAATGGACTTTGGGAGCCCATTCCAAATAGAGTGATACTCCCTCAACCTAGACCCTATCCCAAAGGATATGACAGACTCTGAAGACCCCATATGGAAGGTCTCACCCTCCCTGGGAAGTAAGAAGTGTATGGGATAGGTAGAGTGTTAGATGGAGGAGGCACGTGAGTAGAGGAGGGAGAGGGAACTAGGATTGACATGTAAAACAATCTTTTTTCTAATACAAATATAGAAATGAAGAAAAAATTTAAAAATTAATAACAAATGAAACAGGCTACTACTTGCCCTAGGATTGCAAAGGCAGTTGCATTATAAATTACAAACAACACTCAAGCTGAATGACAATGAGACCAATACATATTACAGTGCATGTGAAAAAAATGAAAACAATATTAGGGGAATATTGATCTGTGTGTGTGTGTGTGTGTGTGTGTGTGTGTGTGTGTGTGTTTTCATGCACATGTGTATTGCCAGCCTATTTCAGAAGGAAAAAGATTGAAAACAAGTCTGTTAATATTTAACTCACATAAGAAAATAAGCAACAGGAAATAAACAATGCCAATGGGAAAAGGCAATAACAAAGCAAAAGAGAAAAACAGTGAAAAATAATGCAGATGAATGTTAAGCTAATGCTATAAAATTCTCTGACAAAGAAATACTATGTGCAATTAAGAAAGATTAAAAAATAATTAGAAAACTTTAAGCACCAAGTTAAAACATGAATACAATTAAAATCCAATATTAAAGTAGCATAAATGATAAAAATAATTACACATCAATATAAAGTGGATAAATAAGATGGCATTGTAAACTTTCAATGACATAAACTGATCAAATTATCTACTAAGAAAAATTTGGGCTGTAAATATGACTGAGTTAGTAGAGAGCTTTCCTAGAATTCCCACAAACCTCTGGGTTTATATTCTGAGCCATGCAGGAATCAGGTAACACAATGTTCTAGGAGGGCAGTAATGAGAATCAAAAGTTCAAAGTCATCCTCAATGACACAGCAAATTTGAGGCTCTCCCACTACTCAGTACATGATCCTACTTCCCACTGTTCGTTGTCTTTGCTGTTGTCACAAAGTTTGTAAAATATCTTATGATCTCTCTAATCATTCACAAATCCCTCGGTCATTTCTACAGGCTTTAAAGATGAATGACACAAAGTACCCTCTCCTGAGAGAGAGACAGACAGATAGACAGACAGAGACAAATACAAATACAGTATCTCTCTCTCTCTCTCTCTCTCTCTCTCTCTCTCTCTCTCTCTCTCTCTCTTTCTCTCTCTCTCTCTCTCTCTCACACACACACACACACACACACACACACACACACACGAGACAGAGACAGAGACAGAGACAGAGAGACAGAGAGACAGACAGGCAGACACTGAGAGAAAACAAAGGTTGTGTTTGTGCTATCCTGAAAAGGGGCCTGTACTATACTTCCTGAAAAATCAAGGATTGAAAGTACTTTTCACTTACTCTTACGACCTGGAGTAGAAGAGGAAGTTCCTTGAATCAAGGAAGTACAGGGTACAGGTGAATGACAAACAAAAAATAAAATGCATCTAACTACCCCTTTGTTTTGACTGCTCTTTATCTCCACATATTATTGATAATATGCTCATATTTCACAAAACGCTTCTATGATCATCCTATTCCTTGGGATAGGATCTAAATTACATGCACATCAACTCCCACAGAAATTAGCTACCACACCAGGCTTAGGTATGAACAAGTCAATTATTCCTCAGGTTCTGGTGATATTTTCTCATGCTGGTATCCCAGTTATAGAATAAATTAAACCCCTTGTACAATAATGAGGGAATTCAACATTAAATATCTGAAATATGAAATCATATATATATAGAGAGACATATACATGTATACATATGTATGCATATATATCACAAGGAAAGTAAGACTAGAACCTTCACTTGCACAATGATCATGGACCCCCTTTATAGTGGTTCTTCTCTGCTTTCAGTTCAAATTTCTTTGCCCATGTCCAAAGCTCCATGTCAGATTTTCGATGGCTGGGCCACCTAAAAAGTTTCCTCTACTACATCTAAGTTCTTTTAGGGCTCTCTGGGTTCTATTAACTTTTCTTATAAAATTTGGTAACATGATGAGAAATGTTTGAGGATGACTAGGTTCTTTCCCAAAGTATATTGCAGCATTCTTACTCTCCTTAGTGTCAGGGATTAATCATCTACTAGCCTTGTAATTAAATTATTGGGTAATAAGAACTGAGTTTCAGAGAAGCTTGCACAACTGCCTGGATATGCTAGAAAGCCTTCGGTTTCTCTGGGCTTCTACTAAGCCTGACAGTCTTTCTTCCACCCAGAATATCTCATTTTAGCCTGCAGTCGATCCAGAATGCAAAAATCCCACTGAATGTCTTAAGAAGAAAACAAGGAAAATTTCTTGAAGATCATAAGAGGTATGCTCTTATGTTAGGTAGGCCTTATTAATAGAGCATTGGGTTTGACTTCATTCTATCTTCAATTTTGTCAAATGCATAGTTCTTACCAAGGTGACCAGAAACAGATTCTAGTATTTCTTGACCATTACAGCCTCTGTAAAACAGAAACAGCCCTGAGTTAATAGTGTGAAATTCTATTGCAGACATTCCTATGGGTAGAGTAACTAACTAACTGTTCTCTGATGCTCTTGATTCAGTTCAACAGAATAAAATTTATCAGGTTTTTTGTGTATGTGTGGAGGGAAATAAAAATAATTTACATTTTAACTGTTTTTGATGTGTTCTGTATAACAGCCTTTGTACACTGTATGTATTATTCTCATTGGTTACTAAAGAGCTAATTGACCTATAGATGGACAAGAGGGGTGGGTGGGAGAACCAAACTAGGAGAATTCTGGGAAGAAGAAGGGTGGAGACAGAAGAGTTGCCAAGAGATGCCGAGAGAGCAAGACATGCTGGAGGACCGGTAAAGCCATGAGCCATGTGGCAGCACGTAGATCGATAAAATGGTTTAACTTAAGTTTTAAGAGCTAGTTAGTAATAAGCCTGAATTATCTATCGGTCAAGCCTTTATAATTAATGTTAAGTAACCATGTTAGTTATTTGAGAACTTGTGGGTGGGAAAGAAATATCTGCCTATAGGTGTGCTGTGCTATCACTTTACTTTCTAATTACACTCATTTCATTTCTCAGTTTTAAGAAGTTATTTGAACTTTTCACTGCATTATATTCATGTCTGTTGTTAATGCTTATATGTTCCACATCCTTATAAGATTTTTAAACTTCCTTCAAGATGTGGTATTGACATATAGCTATTACTTGGGTTGGAAAAGATTCCTCTTTTCCAGAAGCCATAAATGATGAGTGTAAACATAAATACATAGCTACAGAGATTGCCATGTTATATAAGCAATTATACAGTCATTTTAAGATACATATGTCTATTGTATATACTCAATATATTATATTGTATATATAAGCACAGAGTGGGTTCTTTTTCCTAAAGTGCATACTCCACAACTTGAACCTACAACCAAATCCAGACACCAGTTTTCTCTCTTATAATTGTAGTTACTTTTAAAGTTATTGTCAATTTTCAAATGGGGTTGGAAAGATTATAAAAGCTGGAGGATTACGTACTCTGCTATAAGACTGTGTCTTCTAATAATATCAGAAGCTATACCCATAAAGAATACAAACAAACAAACGCACATCCATCTAAAGTTAAACCAGTGTTGTTATGATAGCTTGAACTCTACACTGAGACTCCTCTTTAACTTTCAGAGTTAAATATGTCCTAAGTTGAGTACAGAGTTGAAGTAAAAGATTCCTGGTTAAATGGAATATTCTCCACTCCTATAATCATTTTCTTGATATTTCATGTGGAAGTCCAAAAGCAATTTATAAGTCAGACTGTATCTAATTATAAAGTTGGCTAAAATTTCAAACTTATCAGTATTTGCTAAACATTTGTTTTTTCTGTTTTTATTTAAATTAAAAACAAGCTCATTTACATGTCTATCCCAGTTCCCTCTTCCTTCCCTTCTCCCCTGTCCCTCACTAGCCCCCTATCCCATCCCCTTTCTGCTCCCCAAGGGGGATGAGGCCTTCCATTGGGGATTTGAAAAGTCTGTTACAACATTTGGAGCAGGGTCTAGGCCCTCCCCTGGGTGTCTAGGCTGAAAGACTGTCCCTCTATGTGGAATGGGCTCCCAAAGCCCATTTATATACTACAGATAAATACTGATCCACTGACAGAGGCCCCATAGATTTACCTAGACTTCCATACTGACATCTGTATTCAGGAGATCTAGAACATTCCTATGCTGGTTTTCCAGCTATCAGTCTGGAGTCCATGAGCTCCCCCTTGTTCAGGTCAGCTGTTTATGTGGGTTTCACTAGCCTGGTCTTGACCCCTTTGCTCATCACTCCTCCCTCTCTGCAACTGGATTGCAGGAGTTCAGTTCAGTGTTTTTCTAAACATTTGTTAATGGAGTCTATGTTCAGAGTTTTTAAGAGTTGTCCCTCTGTTACCTTGCATTAGTTAAAGAGAGCAAGGAAATAGGAATTTAGTAAAAACCTTCCTGAATATGCCATTCTCATTAAATCTATAGTCATTTTTAACAATGATAGTAGTTTTTTCCTTCTTCTAAGGGAATTTATTCTACCATCCTGTGTATCTATATCTTTGAGGTATAATCAGCCAATATCTTTCTCTATGGTTTTATGGAATTTGAGTCAGTTCTTATTTATCTCATTTTTGAGACAATTGATGTATAACCTATCCTGCATTCAAAGACCATGAAGATACTTCTGTAAATCATATGCAAGTTTCTAAATGGTGAAGTAACTGATTTTTCTATCCCTTGAACATGATTATAAAAGTTTTATGACCCATTTGTTTCAGAAATCTAAGTTCCAAAATACAGCAGCCCAATATTACTGTTGAGTATTCTCAATGCATCCTGTGATTGGAAAGTACAAAGTTGAACTCACAGAGCATTGAAATAAAAGCCACACAGGGAGCTAATACAGACTCCTCTTTCTGCCACAATCTTTATAAGAAAGGAAAAACTAAAAACCTGAAACAAACACATAATTTTTAAGGAAACATATTGGTAGACAAGCCACTGAAAAATAGTTCATGGACCAAGTTAAATATGTGGTCATCCTTCCCTGGAGACATTATCTGTACTTGTTTCTGGTGTCTTGGATCTTTATCTTCAAACTGTCATTCCAGTGACATGGGATCTTGGCACAATCTCCTCTGTACCCCAAAGTGTTTGCAATCTTCTACCTGCAGCTACAGCTACCTGCTCCAATGAAGAATTGGAGCATTTGGGATCACAGCACACTTACTGTCGCCAAACAATCTCTCTTCCTACCAGGCATTCGTGGCACTCCCTCAGTCTTTCACCAAAATGACAAAAACAGTGTGATGGACTCTGGGAATAGTTGATGATTATTAACATAAAGAACTCACTGGTTCATAGTAATCTAATTGGATATGGATTTAGTCTTTAGTAAGCAGAAATACATGAATTTTAGGTTCTTAGGACATTTGTCATTACCTGTGTTATTTCTGAAAACCATTTCAATCTTTTAGGCAACACCATAAAATGAGGAATGAAGCCTAATCAGTGGCTTATCCATAAATTAAATTATACTTCTAGCTTGTTTCCTATGCAAAAACAAATTATCACACTGGCCACAAATGTAAATATGTAAAAAATGAAAGCTGTAAAACTACCAAACAAAATATAAGACAATAATTTCTCTATCTGCATAGAAAAAATCATTTCACAAGAAATCCAAACTATCTATGATTTAATAGGGCTTATTGACATATGTATTATGTAACTATAAGGCTATTCTTGCCCTGAATAAAGTCACAGATGATATGAGAAGATAACAGTAGATTAAAGTGTAATGAATCTTTTCAATATATCAGATTCATTTATCCAATATGGAAAGATCTGACAGGTCTATCAGTAAAAGAAAATATCTTATTTTTATGTGGTCAAATAGAAGGATATGAAAATGATTTTTTAAATCTTGATGTTCTCAGTCTCACTTATGTTTGGGACTTACATTTGGATTTAAAGATTGAAGCATTATCATTTATCTTTTTGTAAGATTTCATTAAAAAGGACAAATATCTCAACATTGCCCCCAAGTAAGGCCAAGGGAACATCATAGAGGAGGGACTCAGAAAGATTGTAAGAGTCAGAAGATGAGGAAGAGGGTGATGGAATGCTGTCCTCCAAAAGGACATGGCTATACTGTATATGAACTCAGAGAATCTGTGATTTCTTGAGTAAAAACATCACATGGAATCATACTAGTACCTACCTACAAATATTTATAATAATACATGTAAGATGATATGTAAATATACATATATAGTTTAAATAAAATTTTCTCATCTGTAATGACAATGCTTCCTCTATGAGCTTTGGATAATCTAACACACCTATACACCAGATAGGAGAAGCCCTCTTTTGAGTAATTGGTCAGAATTTTCCAAAACACTCCAAACACTTTACTGGTCATTGTTATTTTCTTTGGTGACTCCCTGGAGGAAGAAGGAAAGTCATTATTGATAAAGATAGAATGCACTTTGGCCACAGGGACCAGAAGCCCTCAAACTGAATCTGACCAAAACTCCTCAGCCTGATTATTAGCTTTCAGGGTACCAGAAAGGACAATGCAAGCTCCAAGGGAGAGAAACAACCAAAGACTTACCCATCTATAATGCCAATGAGTAATGACAATCAGCATGTCATGATAACCATAATGCTGCAGTAGTGCCATGCATATTTTGGCAGTAACCTACAGCTTTCTTAAGTTTATGTAAGAACAGTTCAACAAATGGGAAATCATGTCTGGCACTAGAATCACAGCTGACTACACAAGGTTAGGGACATCATGGATCTTGGAGGAGAACTTACAGTCACTACTTTGCTAAGCCAGCATAAGTCAAACTGAGTATCTAATACCTACAGACAAGTGTAGTCTTCACCCCCTACCCCTAGTAAGGAACTTCTCTTTTCAACAGAGGAGACCATTATAGGAATGCTCAACCAATCAAAACGCAAAGTTGCAGAACCTGGTACGAAATGATACATCTATAACACAATCCTGTACCTATAGCTAAGGGATTATTCTTTGAAGAGGGTGTAAAAAGAGTGTAAGATCCAGAAGACCAGGAAATTAAATGTGAGAGTGTGTATTCTAGGAATGTTAGAAGATACAGCCATAAATTCTCACCAAAACAGCTGCCCATGCATGATCTGAACAAGGATGACACCAATAGGCTTGCTAACAAGGAAGTCTGAGAGCTCAGAAAATCTAAGAAAATCTAACTTCATGTCTCATCATGCCAGTGAAACCAAAGATGCAGACAAATCACTGTTGACAAATACTGACAGAAATCTCAGCCACATCTAATTTCCCTCTCCATGGCATTTGCTATGTATCTATACAACTATAACATCTTTCTATGTATTTCAAATTCAACTTTCCTCGACCTCAGAGTAAGAAATTTTCATTATCCTTATTTAGAGCCTTACATTTTCTCCTTTGTAACTGTGAATACAGATGTCATTATCTAGATCATGGTAGTCTCAAACTCATGATTCTCCTGCCTCAGTTTCCAAAGAACTTACTTATATGTTTGACTTTGAGATAACAGTGCAGTTATCTTATAGGATAACTTTCTCTTTTAAGACTACATTCTCTTTCAGGTTAATTGACTGTTGATACATGAGTATTATCTTAAGCAAAGTAGATCTGTAAGATTCAAGAGAAATGCAGTCACTCACCTGTCAGAACTCTTTATAAATATCCCTAAAACACCTAGGGTTTTATGTATGGAAAATAAACTTGAAGTTAGCTGGACATAGTGGCACACATTTTGGAGACAGAAGCAGGCAGGTGCTCTCGAGTTCTAGGCTGGGCTTGTGTACATAGTAAATTCAAGATCAGTTAAAACAACAGGATGAGGCTGCATCAAAAAAAGTAAAGAAGAGGAGGAGGAGAGAATAAAAAGAAATTTTCATTTTACACTTGGATATCATAATGGCACTCTTATATATTACAAACATCATTACTCATCCATTTTCTCAAGCCCGAAGCCTCGTGGATGGGGAAGCCACATGGATGGGGAAGTCCCATGGTGCTCTCCAAATATTAAATCCACATCATTAACAAAATATGCAATTAACTCAAAATGTGTCACTGCTAGTGTCATAGCCTAATCTCCTATCCATCATTTCTCACTTGGAAAATTTCAGTACCTGCCAATGGATCATCCTACTACTGACCTCCCTATATTGTTCGAAAGTTCACCTCTGAAGAGATTGATACATTATAACTCTCCTCTTTCTATAATCACTTCGTGTTTCTTCACTGTCTAGGTTAGACTTGGAGTTGTTTTACAATGTCTAAAAAGTTTAAGTCACGTGACTGTTCCCAAACTTTAAGCCTTATAGATTTCTTCTTTGATCCCTCTACTTCATATTTCATTAATGTAGAATTGCTTAGACTGTCTCCCCCAGCAAGTTGTATATGTCCTTGGCTTTGATATACTTAACACTGATACTCAATTCAGCTGGTATATTCTGTCTATGAAACTTATAATTTCCTTTCAAGGTTCAGATGGATGTCTCTCTGGAAAACCTTTATTGGTATTTTTAAAAGAATTGGCTATTCTCTTTCTTTCTCATTGCCTTTTTGGCTTTGTATTTGCTTTAAATGTTACATTTGTCACATGCTACAATTTTAAAATGCGTGGATGTTTCTACTTAGTCATGATTTATTTAGTAAGTCTCTGCTCTAAGTGATCAATGATGCAGGCTCAGCATCTGGGAAAAGGCTTGGGAATCGACACTCAGTGAATGTTTGCTAAAGAAAAGGAAAAAGAGTTAAATAAGGCATCCATAATGCCTTTACTCGACAGCTGCATAACACTGTATGAAGCTTTTAACTTAGCATGCAAAACATGTATGAAATATCTGTATGGACGAGTAACATACAAAACTAATTTAGCTGGTGGAATGGCGTATTAGTCATTTTCTGTTGCTAATACCATGACACTATTGACTTGGTAAGTTCTTCTATTGAACTTGGTAACTTTTTATGAAAAAAAGTTTATTTTGGCTCATTCTTTAGAGGTCTAAGATCCAAAGGTTCACATCTGGTGATTGCTTTCTTCCTGGCAGAATTTTTGGGAGGTACAGGATATTACTTAGCAAGAGATAAAGAACTTATGTGTGTGTGTGTGTGTGTGTGTGTGTGTGTGTGTGTGTGTGTGTGTTTTCCAGTAATTCTTCCTTTTTGAATAAAGCCACTAAGATTCTATCAAGGGAGCCCCACTCTAAGAAGTTTATCTAATCCTAATTACCTCCCAAAGGCCCATTTTTTAAACCTGGAAATTTATTTCCTCTCTCAATAACTTCCAATAAGGCTTCACTTAATACAGCAGGATGTGAGAGACACATGCAAACCAGATCTATACTGTGGCAAATGCAGTTTTAGGTAAACATGAAGCTAACAATGAATCTATATCATTTGATATTATATAATTATATCATGAGACTAATAGAAATTTGTCACCAATCACACCCATAAAGTTTCCAATCAGAGTGTCTCATTAAATAGTTATTTTCCTTTGCTAATTTTAAAAGTGAGATGTCTCAGTAGGTAAAGTTGCTTGCTACCAAGTCTGACAATCTGAGATTGATTTCCAGGACACATAGAGGAGATGACACCTGCAAGTTGTCTTCTAATGCCACATATGTCCCATGTCATGCACCTGCTCCTACACATTCATATATGCAGATGATAGACAGATAGACAGGCATGTAAATAATTTTTAGAAATTAAAAATAAAATACACAAAATACATTCTTGACATTCTTCCAGAAATTTGTTATCATTGTTCAAATAAACTGTGTCTACAGTAAAAGATATTTCCTATCTACTGGAGATGCAGAATATCCCATGTAAAATCTCTAAGGAAGTTTTATGGCAAGGACATCTGCTTACATTTCCTGAATCTACAGTTCCAAACATCCATTTAACATGGAACCTTTATCCAGACTTTTTCTATAGGACCTTACAGAACTAACAATCTGAGAAACAAGCTTTGAGACATATTGGTGAGAGAGAAGAAGATATTCCTGTGACTCTGGGTTCAAAGAGATATGATTATAAAAGATTTTTTCCAAAAATAAAGGAACTTAAAAGCTTAAAAAGTCCGTTTTCTTTATAATTAGGATGTATAGCAAAAGGCTTTTCTAGTCCATCAAAAATAAATATTTGCTACAACTCCACAGAACCACAGCATGGAGGTGAATTTACTGAGCACTTGGTGCCTTAGATTTGCCTGGGAAGAGCTGAAGACCCAAAGAGAGTAAGTGGAAAATCAGATATTACTAAACACCTAGGCTAGAAACTTAAGACTTGTGACTTCTAAATTTTCCTCTGCCTCCAGACTTCATTTCCGGATAATGAATTTAAGTCCAGGAACAGTGCTCAGGGCTGGAATCAAGTGTAGTGCATATTGATATTAGCTGATGCACTTTCAGTTCCCTGTTTCTTACAGGATGTTGCTGTATTCATCACATTTGACAGTCACATCAGCCTTGTAAGGTGAATTGGGCTGCTCTTGCCTCCTTCATCACTGAGATTTACAGCCTAGACTTGAGTAAAGCATTCCCTGTCCCTATAAGTAGACACTGTATTAAAATGTAGGACAACTTAGTTGTGTTTTCTGGATATAAATCCAGGAATCATTTAGGTAGATCCAAGTTAAGGTTCATACACTTAGTGAGAAATAGGTTCTGAGAAAATTGTGACTGCCCAGAATCTATGTTCAACTCTCTGATGTTGTTGATAATGACAACAATGATTTTATTGCTGCATAAGGAAGATGGATTTCTAATTTATTAATCATGATCTGAACAAGGATGGTGTCAAAGGACATGCTAACATGGATGGTGAAATCCTCAAGTGGCCTCAATCCTAGACAAGCAACTGAGGAAAGCTAAGACCAGAAGAAATAGTCTTCCCCAGGGAAGAACTTACCATTTGATTAGTCAAATGGTCAGCCCTTAATTCATATACATGCAAGTCACACGATGCAGACTGAGCTATCCTTTAATGGCTGAGCCATCTCTCCAGCCCATGAGAAGGTTTTATACATTCATGTATTTATGTAACAGCAATTAAAGAAAAGGGGGGCATGTATTTGAAAGAGAATGAAGGTGTCGGTGGGAGAGTTTGGAGGGAGGAAACTCGCTCATGGATTATGTAATTATAATATGGTATCAAAAAAGTAAAAACTATCGTTAAAAAGTACTCATTTTCAGGAATGCTAGGTGTTCAGTTTGACTCTGCTCTGGCAAACAGTCTGTTGTATGAGGAATGCTCCTGAAACCACTCTTCCAAAGACAAAAGAAAACAAGATCGAAGTTGAAGCCGAGCCGTTCTCCAAACAACTCCCTTCAGCTGGAACTGAGGCCTCCAAGTGACCAGGGCTGCATGGCAGATTAGAAAACATTCTCCTGCAAACATCACTGCCAGATCAGGAAAAAATGGGTCACTACTGTGTAAACACTTTGCACTGCTTTGTAAACACACGAAAATATCAAGTGAGTTCCGTGTAAACAGACCGACCAGCAAAAAGCAACCAGCAGCATCACTCTCAGCTGGGACTTTGTGGATAAGCAGAGACACGTCATTAACGATTTAGTCTCGCATCAGACTGTGCCCACTTAAACTAGAACTCTTTTCTTAAGTTTGGCTCGTTTGATGAGAAGTTAATGATGCTGTAACAAGGATCTCTAGATGGCCCATAGCAGGCTTTAGGAACTATTCTGTTGCTTTTACCTCTGTTCACATGGCTTCAGAAAGAAACAACTATATTAATGCCATAATTTAAATGAGGAGTTGAACACGGTGGATGTGAAGATAACAAATGATCAAGAATTCAACAGACATTTGGAATAATGGGGAGGGCTGAAGAAAAATCAAAGTCTGAACATGAGTTAACACTACATATTGAGATCAGGAAACATGATTTACAATGTATCTGGTGTATTTTGGCTAAGTACTCTGTTCTCCCCCACTCTGCTAGTCTCACCCCATTTCTCCCAGTGTCTTCTTTCTGCCTTCATACATCCTAGAAAGGAATAAAAGGAGAGACATTAAGCAGACAAGGTTCACTCCTTTATATCTCTGATATTCAAGGAGACAAGTGGGCTCGACTTCCTTTCGTTTTGGCTGTCCTTGAGGGGTTTGTTCATGTATTCTAATATTATTGAATGTTTACTATTTCCTCTGACGGCTTGTTCCTCCATTATGCACATAGCAGTGAAAGATTGCTCCAGCTCTCAAACAGTATCTTTTATATATCCGTGTAGATTTTAGTTCAAGGTGCATGTAGATATTTTATTTAACCTTCCTTATTTAATAGAAAGTAGAAGAAAGGGGAAGATAAAATTAATATAACATAGTAATATAGCACTTACAGAACCTACCAATATATAACCAAATTGATTAAAGTTTTCCATGATTGTCCATCTGGTGATTTGTGTCCATTCTCAGGGTCTCCTGGCTCCAAGCTCAGCTACAACCGTGGTGACAGAGACAGCTGCTATCATTTTTTACAGATGTGTTTCAGCAATTCTTAGTCCGTAGAACTTGTTACTTCTCCCCTTACTTCCTATATAGCATCTTTTCTACCAGGGTGACATAGAAAATATACATGGTATTCTGCATTCCTAAAACTGTCAGTTCCGGAAGGCTTTATAAAAATTCTCAAACATCGTGGCGAAATCAAACATTTGTCATATGTGCATTCAGATGACCAATTGGATAGTATCTCCTATGTTGACAATACCTTCTTTCTGGTTTCATTTCAAGCAACCCACACTTCTGCTCTGTAGGAACATAATGTCTACACACATGCACACACACACACACACACACACACACACACACACACACATGCACACTGGGGACTGGAAATGGGCTTCAGTGCTTGAATTGTTTAATTGTGTTCTATCAATTTTTACAAATTTTTCCTGCCTTAGAGTTTTAGGAGATTAGTGAAGATACCACATAAAGATGATCACTATTTTTTTTCATCTTCACATTGAACTGGTATTTTTTATTTAGGTGAAGATATATTCAAATATTGAAAGGGTGAAGGGGAGAAAGGAGAAAGGAAGTGAGGAATAAATAAAATAATGCAAGAATCCAGTAATAATTTTATACGACTGTTTTCATAACAATAAAGAGTGTGTAATAGCTCACAATTTAACTATATATTGTAATCAACTTGTTTTATTTAGCTATTTGATGTCTCTTTTTCCAATTTCCTGGCCAGTGGTGGTAAATAGAACAGTACATAGGAAATGCATGGTACTAGAGTTAAATAATCTGTTTTTAGATATACACTGAGGCAAATTGCAGGTAGAAAACGATACTTGAAGCACATGATAATGAAAAAACACAAATTTACTCTGTATAAGGGCAAAATACAGTACTCATAATTAAAGCCCAATACTTTTAATGAAGCAATTGAATATCTACTTCACTGTCTTAGAAGATATTGCTTACATTGACATTATCTTCTTCCAAACTTCATACTAACTATCCCTCTCTTCTTATCTCTAGGAGCATTGCACACATATATGAAAGAACACACACACAAACACACACACACACACACACACACACACAGTGTTAAAATGCTACAAGTCTTTTACTTGCTCATTTTCCTGGTGAAATATATTTTAATTTCTTGAAGTACATATCCAAATGACAATACTTGTTTCTGTGAAAGACACATGATTGGCTTGGCACCCAAAAGATTAGCCAGCATCCATAAATTTTAATGATTTGTAAGAATAATATATTCACATATTACTTAGAACCTTAAAAGAAAGTTTAGAAAAGTTCCAATCTCTTTGTTTATATTAAAAGTCCGGCCAAAAGTCTATGTAAGAACATGTCATTCCTCTGTTTATGTACTCCATAGTTCATTTGCTGTGTTTTTACATCAACTTTCCCTTTTTTGTGCAACTCTTTTGTGCCCAACATCTATATTTTATTCTTGATATTAATTAAGTCTGTCTTTTACATTGAACATTAACCATCCCAAACACCATCACATCTACTCCTCCCTATGTACTTGTTATCTCTAGCTTCCATATCTGCTCCTTTATAACCACCTTTTAACTTCCAGGATTGCTAATCTGTAGACACCATTCCTCACACTTTCTTTCCTTTTGCTTTCCATTCAGTTTTGTCATTTGAAATGGTCTCTCGAGATCAAAATGCAGGAGAAACAGAAGTTTCGAATTGCTACTTCTTACCAATGTCCATTGTTAGCATTGGTTTTAGCTGGAGGGACTAGTTTACATACACTAGCAAATTCATTGTCTTTTTAGATAGCTCTTTCCTTTTATCTCCCTTGGCATCTTTTCCCTCAAGTTCTCTTCTCCATGCTGTAAATCTTCTTTTTCAATTTCTTTCTATTTGAATTATTTAGCATGGTTTTATTTTCCTAAGTGCACAGTGACTAAAACATTACTTTTCACTATAACAATGTCCAAGGTCATTGTTGGTACAGAGGTAGTCACTCAAAATATTTATGTTTACGCATTATAAAGCCTTGCCTTAGTTAAGGAGCAATGCACTCTCAATAGACTCAATATGTCTTATACATAATTCATGAAGTTTATTTGAACATAGAAGACTTTTTATCTTGGGTCTTAGAGTTGAAAAATCCCAATTTATAAATGACATGGTGAGCATGTCAATATTATAGAAAAACATCAAGATATCTGGGAGACATTTGGGTTGACCATTAAGATACTTTACATTCAAGATGCATTTGAAAACATATAGATGATTGACTACAAGCTTTCAGGTAGCTTGACATTGTATAGTCACAGCTGTGGAAGCCATGTCAGACAATTGCAATCATTTTTAACGCCCATGCTTTTAGCACATGAAAGCAAAGTGCCTGGAATGCAGCATCATATTCTTATCATATGGATCTCCATGGCACTCATCCCACTATCTTGCTTTTAAGGAGGACATTGATGAGTCCTCTGTGGCTTCAGAGACAAAAAGTCAGTGCTGAGTGCTGTCAGAATCATACGGTACCCAGGGTAGACAAATAAAGGATGCTCTGGTCATATGCATTAATATGCCACAGTTAATATTTCTGCAGTTTGTTTTCTCAGCAGTATTTTTGCTTTCTAGGGACCAAAATATGCATTTGGCTTCATAAGTGTGACATGATTGATGCTTAACTAAGAGAGTCTTTTTCATAACAGAGCAGATGTCTACTGACAAGAAAGTTATTGGCACAAGCAAACCATATCATTATAATAACGCTAAGGTTCAGACTTAAGCAAAAGATAGTAAGAGAGCATGGTGTAGGGTGGTGGGAAAAGCAAGATCACCTCTAAGCAGGAGACTAAATGTTCTGAATCTACACCTCTAACTTACATATTGACTTACTCTGTGATATATGAAGGCAGCACAGAGGTCTCAGAGGTTAACATGAAAGAATTCAGAAACCAATCTGTACACATTCTCTCTTCAACGTGTTCATATAAGCACTTCTGGATTTCAAAATTTTGTCTTTAAAAAAAACATAATTCTTTATTGATTCTCTGGAAATCTCACATTATGCTCCCCAATCCCACTTACCTCCCTCTATATCTGCCTCTCACCCCTGCAGTGATTTAATAAATTTGTTAAAAACAAATCAAAACAACCAAAAGAAAATCCACCTTGCTCTTCCATCTTCTGATGGGGAATGTACTTCTTTGTATGTTTACCTTATTGATTGTTGAATAAAATACTGTTTGGCCAATGGCAAGCAAGGACTAGGAGTCAAAGAGGATTCTGGGAAGTGTAGTAGAGAAGTGCTGATCCAGGCAGGAAGTGACATAGCAAGGAGACTCATATTTAAGCAAAGGAGAAACAGGAAGGGCCCACTTTTCCCCTCTGCTCCTGCTCCAGCAGCACAAAGTGATCCACCAACAAGGAGGGACGCCAATAAGCTGTCCGATAAGATAAGTCTTATAAAATATATAGATTTATGATAATTAAGACTGAGCTAACAGATGAGGAATCCTAGTCATTGGCCAAGCAGCTTTGAACATAATACACGTTTCTGTGTATTCATTTGGGCCTAACTTGGGTGGGCGGCTGGCATAAAGCTCACACATGGCGGTGGGGCTCAGGTGACTTTTGGCAGAAACATTTATCGTAACAATTTTCCTAACATCTCTTTAGTCGTCGTAATAACATGGTGAGCTGCAGTCCATTACACACTTTTGTCCAATTAGTCCCACCCACAAAATGTTCTTTGCAGTGAGTCATTGGTCTGGTTCAAGACCTCTGGATTCTGGTATATCATTGCCACTGGGCTGAGCCGACATAGAAACTCCTCTTGGATATCCAGTTGTTGCCCCAAGTGATGGGGATTATGTGTTTGTCATTCTGCAGGACCAGTCTCTTTGCAAACTCCAGCCAGTCAAAGATAGGGCAGCTGTAAGAATGAGCCAACCCAAGGACCAGGATGTGGGTCTGGGTGGTAGTTTGAACTGGTAGGTCTAGGAGTTAGCATACCAAAATGTCATTAAGAATAATTAAAAGTGATATTTCCATTATTCCTTCATGGTAAGTTCATAAAAACAAGCACTTCATGGTATAGCCAATTACTTTAAATTTTGTTCTGTTGTTAGACTTTTTTTTTTTCATTACTATTGATTTTCATACTGTATCAGCTTGGTTTAAATGAGAAAGTGGATATTTCACAGATACCACTTTTCTGTCACATATAGAAGACACAGTCTTGTAAAAGACAACCTGATCCTCCTGCTCTTACAATCTTTCCACCTCCTCTTCCATGCTGTTCCCCAAGCTTTAGGTATGGGGTTGTCCTGTAGATGTATGAAATGGGGTTGGACACTCCACCATCAACTGCATTTTGTCTAGTTGGGTATTTCTGTAATGGTCTCCATCAGCTACAAAAACAAGCTTCATTAATGATTGGTCATAGCTGCACATGTTTACCTAAACAAAGCCAGTATATTGACACCATTTAACACACAGAGGAGAGGGAAATCTCTCAAGATTGCACCCTGCAATGAAGATGTACCAGTTATTACTGGCTTCTGAGAGAGGAAGATCGAATTTTCTCCAGAAACAAACTCATTGAAAAATTATCAAATCCAACTGGTCAGTCCTAAAAATACACAAGCAACACTAAACATATAGACTCAATATGATATGCATGTGTGTAAATTTGTACCCACTATATTATATGTGTATTTAATATATATATTGAAACAGATCATTAATTTGAAAGTTAAGTAGGGGGAACACCAGGAGAGTTTGAGGGGAAATGGAGATGTGGAAACGGTGTAAATACTGTTTTCATGAATTAAATTCTCAAAAATAAATTATACAAAAAGGCTGCTATTAAAATCATCTTACTGGAGAAACATGGAAAAGAAGATTACAATCCTGTGTCTTCATAAAATGTGAATGGAATGCAGTTAAAATAAAGAAAATAAGACAAATAAATAATAGTAACATAACCCCCATTTGAGGATATAAGCTAAAGTTCCAAATGGAGTCCGTCTCATACATTTGATATTAATTTCATAACATTTTCTTTTATTTAACTCACCAAATAAAATGATTAAGATCCTTAAGATATAGCAATAGTTCTCAGCATGTAACTATATCTGTGCATAGGCCCACTAAAAGAGAAAATGATATCTTCAATCATAGATATGAGTTAGGTTGTAAACTACTTGAGGGAAAATCATAATAAGCAACATGGTTTGAATCTGTAGCTCTCCTACTCATATGCTCACAGGAAACCACTTCTCCCTGATGCCTTTACTCAAGATTTGTTATGACAGGCTGCTCATCCACTCAAATTCCATATTACTCAGATTGTATTGTAAAGAAATTTAAAATTGTTTCTTCCCTACCTTCTGCTTTTGATTATTTCCACATCTTATTGCACATTAAGCCTTCAAAATAACCAGATGCAAAACCTTTTTACAGGTGTCTCACCCAATCATTTGACAGTATTAGCTTGTGTGATACTTATGTAGTCTTGCCTTGTAATGCAATATATTAATTAATACTTGTTCTTGCCAAATAATAGGCAGCCTACCCAGGAATGGTTTGGTTATGTATTATTCAATTGAAACTTTGTAGTCAAATAATACAGCTTTATAATTCTTGATACTAATTAATTTTTATTAATATGGAAAATAGATACCCAAAGACCCAAGAATCCACAAAGGCTTTTGAAGTCCCTTATGTCTTAGTCCATCTGGATTGTGAGAAGCCTTTCACAGGCTTCTGATGGTATATCTTGGTCTAATGTCTCTTGTGATATCTGACAATTGTAAGAAAGAAATTTTCTTGAATATGAACTGTTAATGTATTGCAGATTCTGAAAGTCCCTGAAGGAATTGTGATAATTATTATATTGTAGTTTGCTGAATTATATTCCAGACTCCAGAGGATTTTAAACTTGCTATACGATGAAATGTAGATAAGATTCCTAATCATATGTGTGTTGTTACAAGTTGTGGATGTAAAAATAAGTTATTCATTTAAAGCTTGGAAGTACAGACAAAGTGTGCTAAATTAATGTGTTTTCCTAGTCAAACACTGTTTTTGTAATTCAACTTATATATAGTGATTGTATAATGATTATGATAACCTTCACCAGAGAGTGCCAAAAATTAAGAAAGGGAGGATTCCCTTAAACCATTGCCACCAAGAGAGATATTAAAACATAAAGAAGAAAAGGCATCTTAATATGGCTGGATTTATTCATTATATACTGTATTTTGAGCCAGGAAAGGACCACATCCCATGAGAAAATGCAGGATATAATCTTCCTTACTTTTAGGAAAGCAGACAGTTCAGGGAGAGCTGAGAATACAGCTCACAGAAGCAGAGACCTTGGAACATAGCCATTCCCATGATAGCATCCCCAATTTGGCATCTAGAGCTCTCTGGAGCACTTTAAATATGTACAAAATGTTAGTAATAAACGTTTAATATTTCAGGAAATCTTTGAGCAAATGCATCAAGAGAGATGGTGAATCTGAAAATAGTTGTAAGGACACTGGATACTAGTGGGCTAATCCATCATTGAGGATCATAATAATCAGTGGAGCATTCAAGAAGAGGTAAATAGACCAGGGCAGGGTCATTAACAATATCTTGACAACAAAGTGTTACCACAAAATCCCAGGGAAAAGGAAAAGAAATAGCTTTCTTTCACGTTTTAGTGGTAACTATTCTTGGTATATTTCTTTCAGTATTTTTTCTATACTATTTTGTTTTACTTTCAGCCCTTTTAAATAAGTTAATGACTATGAAAAAGTAAGTCACTCTGTATGAATCACAGAGATACAGTCCTCTGCAGCATGTTTTTTACAAGTGACACCATTTAATTCTCCTAAAATATGGTGGGTTAGTTAAGTTGCCACCTCTTTATACAAAGCTCAGAAAATACACATGAATGTTCTCTCTTTCTAAAGATAAGTACGGAACATTTCTTCATTAACTATAAAAAAATTTGGTGATCATAAATTATTTTTAATTTGAATATATTACATGAGTTCTCAATACTATCAATTCAGTATCTTTCAACATTTTATGACCATATGGATTACATATTCACAAAATCTATGATATTTCCATGTGTTTATTTATCATGTTAATATTAGAATTTAAATTGGGATGTTCAGACCCTTTGAAATATTTGAAACTCAGTTTTAGTTGTACATGCCAGTGATTTTTGTGCTAGTAGTAAAATAATTGATGGAATGTCTTAAAATGTGATGTATAGCTGGCACATAGACTACACACATGGAAAACTGTCCTTAATATTACTGTGGATAATAACTTTTCCAATCAATAGGTAAAATAACCAATATGCTCATATAAAATGCCTCTGCAAATTTGACTGTCTCATAACCTGAGGATAAAGTAAGACCAAATCATAGATCTATAAACAGCTCCTTTAAAACCAGATCCTGCACTGGGGAGGGCCTAGGCCCTGCCCTAAATGATATGACAGATTTTGATGATCCCCATAGAAGGCCTCACCCTTTGTATGGAGCAGAAGAGGGATGGGATAGGGGCCGGTGACGGGGGGGGGGGGGGCATGGGAGACTGGGAGGGAGAGGGAACTAAGATTAATATATAAAATAAGATTGTCTTTAATAAAAAAGGAAACATCAGAATAACCCCAGATCCTGATCACATAATCAAAAAGAGTTATTTCCTTTAGAACCTTTTCATTTTTACAGGCATAGAATATGAGCTTATTCTTACAGAACAGGTCAGATATTACTAGAAATGTGTGGTGGCAACAGACTGCTTGGAAGAACCAATGTGGGAGAGAGGCAGATGTGAAAGGAGGTGGCAGATTGCCTGGCTTGGAGCTTAGTGACCGTACTTCTTCACAAACCAATGGCAGGTGACAGCAGAAATCAATCATAGACAACCAGAATGCTTGCTCCTGATCTCTCCACCTCCCCACCCAACCTCCCACACATCCAAGTATTCATAGATTCGGATACATGCAGAGCTAGGGTGCAGCCGTGAGAAGAATCAATGCGAAGTGTATATTTTTGCATTTTTATTATTACAAGTGACTCTTCCCTTCCTGGGATCCTCAGTCATTGCGCTGCATGGAAGTGGCTGTCAGCATCCTAAAAGAAAACGCCTGGCAGAATCCCTCGTTGTCCGCTATTCTCCCAGACACACTGTCCATCCTATTGAAAGCTTCAGCAAGTTATCTCTGAGTAAACTATAAACTATGAAAGTGAACTATGTAATCTGATCTTTTTCTGTCTTCCTTCACTCTAGCTTTTCTCTCCATTATACCAATTTCAGTTCATGGCTGCTGTTTAGATAACAGCACCATCTAGTGTGTTCTAGTCTTAAGTTCAAGAACTCCTTATCTGTTTCTACTACTAGACATCATCACAAATTTATAAGAAGGAAAAATAAAAAGGAGTAAGAAAGATAGGAAAACTCACATTTGTCTTTGCCTTTAAAATGTGAGGTTTTAGAATCTCAAATATAAAATATAAATACACAGAAAACAAACAATAATCTTATTTCTAAATATGTTTTTAACATGTAAGTCAAATAACACCTATCCCACACATTAAACATCAACCTTTGTCACTTAATTACATATAAGGGAATATAAATATAAAAGGAACATTTCCTTCAGTAATTGGGATATGAAGGGGGCATAGTTCAATTATATAATGAATAAAATACCAGAAAGTATTCTACAAGAGAATCTCATTCTTGTTTGTCTTGGTGTCTGTATGACCATAAAGACAAAGGAATTGTGGGAAAAGAATGGCTGAATCCTGAAAGAAGGGAGGGGTTACTGAGGAAGAAGAAACAAGACAATGGAAACCCAGGAAGAAAGAACAGAGTTCTGCAGTTGTCTAATCTCCATTCTTTATAATTTTATATTACAATAACAATTCTGCATCCTTCAGGAAACAATTATCTTATTTGTAATTGTTAGGAGTGTAACATAATTTGCCGAAAGCTGTTTACATCTAAACAAATGATGTTGACAGAGACACTGCCCATAGCTCTCATATAAATTTTCTGGAAGTTTATATGGAACAGCGTTTAAAGAAAAACGATGACTTATTCTTTGGGGCCATCTCAACTGAGACACTCTACTATTTAATGTCTCATCTGTCACTGTATTGCAAAGGTGCAGATCCTGGCTCTTGTGAAAGCAAACCTAGGAAACCCTGATTGGAACACATCATGTGGTGAATCAGGGTTGAATCCTAATGAAGCAGGCACTGGGGCTGTTTCTTGTTGTTTCTAAGTCTTGCCTTTCAGATCATTGCTATGGACAGGGACTCCCTACTGTGCCAGGTTAACCTGTTACCTCATGGTCAATGCCTGTGCTTGATTAAGTCTTCATAGCTACATGTTTTGCTATAGGGTGAGTCAACTGGAAGAAAGTTTCTACTTTCATAATCAAATATGCTTAAAATACCTAAATATGCATGAACAAGAGGTTGCTGTTAAACACATTTACCTTTCAAGATTCTGTGACAATACCGATTAACCAAAAAGTTTATTAGAAAATTCTCATCCAGAGATTTATTTTCAGACCTTGGAACCAAATCTACTTGGCCTGCAAGTAGTACAGCATGTGATTTTGAGATAGATCATTACAATGATTTTACAAAAGAAACACATTTTCTTATTTCTTTTCTCGCCCAATAGAAGACCTTTCTCTACATAATTTTCAAAACCCCTAAGGATGGTGGCTCAAAAAGTCACATACATTCATAGAGTTTTCCTTCATGGTCTAGTGGGACAGACAAGGTATTAGTAGGAATGTGTGATGACAGTATACTACAAGGAGGAACACTTACTAGAGAAAGTTCTAGCAAACTTTATATTTCTTTATAGTTTTGACAAGTTATCTGCAGTTAAGAGCTAAAAGTTTCAAAAGTCACTCAAAATTCTAAAAGTATATTTTGTTTACAAAACCAAAACATAAAACAAAAATCCTCAATACTGTTTTAAGAAAAACATCATACTTATCATAGTACATTAAATATTGAATAATGCCTAGTCATGTATATGTCTTCCAAACTTCCCTTACAAACCCTGTAAGAGAAGACAGATCCTTTTCTACCCTATAGTCCATCCAAAACCACATGCCATCAATACGTGCCTTGATTTTTAATGGGTAACCTGCTAATCTGGCCATATGGATTGTAAAAAAAGTGTTGAAGCAGAAAGAGTTTCAAGTATTTTGAAATTTTTTTGAGTGAAATGAGAAAGTCAAAATTTGGCATTAACTTCTGTTATTTGAGCACAGTTCCGTGATTTCCAGTCTTCACTCAAAAAAAAAAAAAAATACATGCTTACATAATAAAGATGTGTGTAGTGATAGGGAAAGAAGCAGCAGCTGTAAATCTCTTAAGAGGTGCATCAATATTTTTCCATGACCCTTTTGAAAAGCTTATTTTTCAATTATTCCTAAATATCAAGAAATGCAGCGTTGTTGATATTTGAGACTAAGAAAATCTATCAAAGTGTTCATCATTTAACAGGAAATGACAGAACTCTTCAATATTCTTCAGCATTTCTTGGAACAAGAAATGATTGACATGAAACAGGCTCTTCTATAAGTGACTACATAAAAAAAAACCCAGAACATTGTTGTTATTAATGGACACTTTAGTGTGGAAGGGGAAGACTTTCATGGGATCCCATTCCCAGACAAAGAACTAGAGGGAACTAATGACTTCTTGGAGAAGGAGATTCAGTCTCTCCCAGGGATGACCACCTTATTGGCTGTTAAGTGCAGAGAGGTCAGCCTTAAAACCATGTACACACAAACAACAAAGTAGACTTAGGAAGTTATGTTTATGTATATTTGTATATGCATATACATGCATCATGCACACATATTATATGTGTGTGAAACAATAACAAAGAAAGAATTTGAGGCTATCAACTTGAAAGTGGGTATAGGGCATGGAGGGTGTCAACGAAAGTTACCTGGGAAGTACTGGAGAAAGGCAAGGGAGAAGGGAAGTAATGAAATTTTATTTCAATTAAAAGCACATTAAAAACAAAACTAAGTAAAAAAAGAAAAGATTCTAAAATGCAACAAGCAATATCTCAAGGCATGGGAAGATCCCCAAATAAGAACCCAGTACAGTGACTTCCATAGCTTCCATGTGAAGAATTGTGGGAAATGAAGAGAAAGTACTCATGACAATGAAGATATGTTTTTTGCAAATTTTTCTTTTGAATAAACTTTATTATAAAACTCCTTCAAATCAAAAACACCACATAGTTGCTTATAGATTATTATAAGTAAAAATGTTATATAATTCTGTTTACAAAGTACCACAACAGTTCTTAGTCTAAGACATCTGGCTTACAGTAGTAAGAGACTTGAGTTATAGAAATTGCAAATACAAACATTCTGATAGCTGGGAAACCAGCATAGGACTGTTCCAGACCACCTGAACCGGGATATCATTTTCGAGGTCTGGGCAATCTATGGGGCCTCTGGTAATGGATCAGTATTTATCCCTAATACATGAATGGACTTTGGGTGCCCACTCCACATAGAGGGATACTCTCTCAGCCTAGACACACAGGGAAGGGTCTAGGCCTGCTCCAAATGATATGACAGATTTTTAAGATCCCCCAAGGAAGGCCTCACCCTCCTTGGGGAGCAGAAAGGGGTTGGGATAGGGGTTCGGAGTGGGGGAGGAGGAGAGGGAGAAGAAAATGGGATTGACATGTAAAAGAAGCTTGTTTCTAATTTAAAATTGGTCTAATTACAATTATAAAAACAAAAAAGAAGATACAAACACTCTCTTAAATCTTTTAAGACTATAAATTCAATTCAGCAGAATATAAAAGTTTGTATATTGGCACTATATATATAGTGTCCTATGACAAAAAAAATGAGCATTTTATCAATCTCAGAATTGGAATTAGCTACATCAAAGATATATGGTGTGGTGTTCTACTTTTGAAGATATGTTTGTATCCTATGACAAAAAAATACAACCATAGCCGGGCGTTGGTGGCACATGGCTTTAGTCCCAGCACTCTGGAGGCAGAGGCAGGTGGATCTCTGTGAGTTCAAGACCAGCCTGGTCTACAAGAGCTAATTCCAGAACAGCCTCCAAAGCCACAAAGAAACCCTGTCTTGAAAAAAAGAAAAGAAAAGAAAAAAATACAACCAACCATATATCTGAAATAAAGGTACGATTCTCACAGATGTATTTCAGTAGTAGACAGTAGTAGTAGCTATCCACACTAGTGAATTCACACATAATTATTCTGAACTGTCATGGCAGAGCTTAATTTTTTTAATTTAGTTTTGTGACTACAATATAAGTTCAACACTTCTCCCTTTCTTTTCCTGGCGGCTGACTCTCCCATACACCATCCTTGCTCTCCTTCAAATTCTTGATCTCTTTTATTTCACTAATTGCTATTGCATGTAAATATGTATATATGTATTCCTAAGTATAACATGTTCAGTCTAAGCAATGTAGCTTATATGTACCACTTAATCAATGCTAATCAACAAAAGAAAGAAAGAAAGGAAGAAAGAAAGAAAGAGAGAGGATGCTGGAAGTGGTATACACTTTTAACTTCAGCTCTCAAATGGCAGAAGCAGATGAATCTGTGTGACTGTTGGGGTTATAAGTGAGACTCTATCTAAATAAGTTAATAAAAATTACTTTAAACAAAAGATGAATTTAATAGGCATTTGAATTAATTAAATGGCTCTCTGCAGAAAATCATTACATTAAATTATGCAGTCCTAAACAAGACAATTATAACACTCCTTCTAAGAGCCAGGGAACATTGCAGAAGAGGGGCTGGAAAGTATTACGAGTCAGAAGGTAATGTTTGCAGCTATGAAATCACATTCTCTAGACTTGATACAACTACTGCAGTTATTATCTTTCAGAACTGAACCACTAGCACAAAGCCCACATAAGACAGACTCTACCATTAAGAAGTGAAGTAAGTACTACATTGTGTAAATATACCACATTTTCTCTATCCATTCTTCAGTTGAGGGGCATCTAGGTTACTTCTAGGTTCAGGCTATTACAAAAATGCTGCTATGAACATGGTTGAACGGATGTCCTTGTTGTATGAACGTGAATTATTTGGGTATATGCCCAAGACAGGAATTGCTGGATCTTGAGGTAGACTGATTCCCATTTTTCTGAGCAACCGCTATACTGATTTCCAAAGTGGTCTTACAAATTTGCATTCCCTCCAGCAATGGAGGAGTGCTCCTTTTTCCCCACATCCTATCCAGCATAGATTGTCATTGGTGTTTTGTTTTTAGCCATTCTGGCCAGTGTAAGATGGTATCTCAGAGTTGTAAGCAGAAAAAAAAAAACAATGGAATCTTGAAATTCGCAGGCAAATGGATGGAACTAGAAGAAACCATCCTAAGTGAGGTAACCCAGTCACAAAAAGACAAACATCGTATGTACGCACTCATATATGAATTTTAGACACAGAGCAAAGTATTACCAGACTACAATCCTCTGCACCAAAGAAACTAGGAAACAAGAAAGACTCTAAGGGAAAAATGCATGGACCCTAGAGAATGAGAAGGGGCAGAAACTCCTGAGCTAATTGGGAGCACAAGGGTAGGGGAGAGGGAGCTGGCAGAATGAGAGGAGGAGAAGAGGAGGGGAGAGGAGGAAATGGAGGAGCAGAAATGTTGAGTTGGGGGAAGAATAGAGGAGAGCAGAATGAGAGATACCATATCAAAGGGAGCCATTATAGGTCCCAGGAGAGATCTGCCACTAGGGAGATTTCCAGAGATCTACAAGGGTGACACGAACTGACAATCTAGGCAATGATGGAGAGGATAACTTAAATACCCTTCCCCTATAATGAGACTGATGAATACTTTTTATGTCACCCTAGAGCCTTCATCCAGTGCCTGATGGAAGCAGAGGCAGACACCCACAGATATACACTGAACTGAACTCTGGAACCTAGATGCAGAGAGGGAGGAATGAAGATCAAAGGGTTCGGTATCAGGCTGTTGAAACACACAGAAACAGCTGGCCTGAACAAGGGGGAGCACATGGACCCCAGACTGTTGTCTGCGAGGCCAACACAGGACTAATCCAGACCCCTGAACATGGATATCAGTTAGGAGGCCTCCATACTCTAGGGGGCCCTTGGTAGTGGATTAGTATTTTTCCTTGGTGTAAGAAGGAACTGTAAGAGCCCATCCCACGTGAAGTGATGCACTCTTTTGCCTATACACATGGGGCAGGGCCTAGGCCCAGTCAAGGATCATGTGGTGGACTTTGGGGAGCCACTATCAAGGGCCCTACCATGCCTGGAGAACGGAGGGTGGATAAGGTGGGGGACAGGTAGGGGGTTGGGGGGAGGATTGGGGGGGAGGCAGAGGGAGAAGGGATTGACATGTGAATCAAGCTTGTTCCTAATTTGAACTAATGAAAAAAAGAAGTGAAGGAAGTCCACTCCTATGCTAGGAATAAGTACTGAACTACTGCAGGAGGTCCCATAGATTTCCGGGAGCCCAATCCACATACAGGGATACTCCCTGAGCCAAGACACAGAGGGGTGGGTCTAGGCCCTATCCCAAAGGATATGACAGACTCTGATGACCCCCTATGGAAGGCCTCACCCTCCCTGGGGAGCAGAAAGGACATGTGATAGGTAGGGTATTATTTGGAGGGGGTGGTGGGGGAGGAGAGGAGGGAGTGGAAACTAGGATTGATATGTAAAACAATCTTGTTTCTAATTCAAATTTTAAAAAAAGAAAAAAAAAAAAAAAGAAGTGAAGGAAGGTGAAAGGGCTCATGTGCCCTAAACTTCATCTCTGAGTTATTGCACCTCTGAAAGGCTTTGGAAGAAAGATTTCACCATCCTTAGTTTTGCACTCTCTTGTGAGCCTGCCAGACTCCAAAATACAGCTGCCAACCCATGATCACACAGACAGCCTTGGTTAATCACCATAGGTCACCAAACAAAATGAAGAGCCATGAACATGAGAAAGATTTGTGGAGAAAAGGGATGTTGACAGCAATGATAAAGAGGCAGGGGATGGGAGTGGTTAGCTATGTTGCACACATGTATAAAATTATTGTAGAACACAATTTATATTAATAAAGAGTATTCAACTTATACATGTAGTTAGTGTATTTTAAAAGGTAATTTTAGTGATTTCTGATCATCAATAAATGTAAAAAATAAACCTATCAAATTAAGTTGAAGAGAAATAGCCTCTAACAGCTTTATAACCAAAACAGGATGTGACTCCACTATTTAAATCAAGTATAAATTATATGCGGGTATGCAATGGCTCTGGAAATGCTTCAAGGCAAGACAGAGGAGCTAAAGTTTCAAACACTGTTTTAGCATAAGATCCACTTAAAATTATCAGGCATCTGTCACACTCTAGGATTAAAAAGAATGTACATCCTTTAAAGAAGTTGACCTTCCCATTTATATGACAGTAAGTTTAGGCTTAGGTTCAAAAACCTGTCTCCAGATTCTGATATGAGTGTATTTAGCAACTCCCTAGCTTTTAGTTTCCAAGAACACTGTATAGTGAAGCTGTTTCAGCTCAATATGAGAAACATTACCCACACAAACCTAAACTTTTGGTGTTTATGTTCCTTTACATTTTAGAAGCAATTATCTTTGAGCAAGAATTAATATGTCCACTTTAAAAGAGATATCCACCATGATAAAATACATCTTCCTGCAAACATCAGTCAGAATGTTCAGCATAGGCATTCAGCAGAAAATTATTCTCATCTGTATCTCACATGGTACAATTTTAACTACTTTACAATAACAATAATAAAAGGATAACCCAAATTCAATAAACCTGAGGTGTTAGAAATACAAAAGTATTTAAGATGTTGGTCAAGACACTGGAGAGATGGCTCAGTGGTTAAAAGCACTGACTCCTCATACAGAGATGCCAGGTTTGATTCCCAGCACCCACAAAGAGGCTTACAACCATATGCCAATTCCAGCTGCTGGAGACTCACTGCCCTCTTGTGACCGCTGGGGGCACTGCATGCACATGGTGTAGTCATAATGCAGGTAAAACAACCCCTAAACATAAAACAATAAAATAAATGATAACACATGGTTGATAGTGGATGAAGACGTATACCTTTTTACTCATAAGCTGGCCTTGAAGTCCTGACCTTCCTGTCTCCCTTCCAGACCAAGAACAGTGAAAACCGGAAAAAGCAAGCTGAAACTATCACCCATGCATGACTCACACATCCCCATTTCTGACCGTTGATGTGACATGACAGCTGCTTCAAGCTCCTGCTGCTGGAATTTCAACACCATGATGGACTGAACCTTGAAGCACGGCCTAGAATAATAACAACTTCCTTCTTTAAGTCCCCTTTGTCTTGGAATTTTATGACATCAATAGAAGAGAAACTATTTGCTCTCAGCCCATGCTACTCATTTTATTTCTCTTGAGTTGTGGGAAGTTCTTTAAAATTTTGGATATGAACATATTATTAAACTATGATTTGATTTTTCCCCATTTCATATCTTTTCATTTATCTGTTATGTTTAATGAAGATCTACTTGTCTTCTTTCTTTGTTGCCTGCATTTTGCTCTCACAACTAAAAGTTCACTGCCAAGACTAAAATCAGAATTCTGTGCCTGTATTTCTTTCCTGAGCATCTATAGTTTCATATCTGATACTTTAAATATATTGAATTGCATATGTTATAAAACAAAGGTTCAAGTTCATTCTTTTGCATGTGGCTATAATGTTTTCCTAACTCCATTTGCAAAAGAGAATGTCCTGGCTCCATTGTATATATTTGGCACTCTTATCAAGGTTCAACTGATTTCATATGCTTGTGCTTGTTTTGTTTTTCTATTGTTTGCATTAATCTGTGTATTTGTATTCATGGTAATATTTTATTGTTTTGATTACTGTAGGTCAAAATAGGTTTCCACGTTAAGAAGCTTTGCTCTTTGTCAAGACTGTCTTAATTTATAGGGTTTTTGTGTCATTCCATTTAAATGTTAGTGTCAGTTTATCTATTTCCATAAAAATACCATTGGGACTATACTGGAATTATAGTGAATTTATAGACTGCTTTGGGTGAAATGAGAATTTTAAAAGTATAAATTCTTCCAACCTTCAGTGGTTTTTATTTTGTCACATAAAGGATATTTTGCTGGACGATTGGTCCCCATTGTGATGATGTTAATAAGTGATATGACCTTCAAGAGGAGAGACTCTCTAGACTAGATAATAGTTAGGTCATTTGGAAGCCTTGTGCTAAGTAGCTCTTGAGATTAATCTCCTGGGGTCACATGAGTTTTTCTGAGAGGATTATTATGCAAGGCAAGGCAACACACACCACCCACACCACCAATCTGGCTCCGTCTCTCTCTCTCTCTCTCTCTCTCTCTCTCTCTCTCTCTCTCTCTCTTCTCTCTCTCTCTCTCTCTGTGTGTGTGTGTGTGTGTGTGTGTGTGTGTGTGTGTGTGAATGTTCTGGTTTTGTGTCTTTCCATGTGTTTTTACTATTACTACTGTGGTTTCAAACACCATGAGTTCCTCACAATTGCCAAAATGCTGCCACTAACATGTCCTTGAACCAATAGAACTGTGAGCTAAATAAAAAATTTTCATTTATAAAGTAAATATAAATAAAAGCAAATACTTCAATACTTCATTATAAAAAGGGAGAGATGAGTAATGCATGCCCCTAATTATGAGATCATGTCACACTTATTCTATCTTTAAATTTCTTCAGCAATTTTGTTCCATTTTCAGAGTAAAAATGTTTCAACTACTTAGTTTAATTTATTCTTACATGTTTTACTCCTTTTGGGTTTTAAATCAGATATTTCTTAGTAACTTTTTGGTTGACTTTTGCTAGATTATATAAACATAATTGCCTTTTGCAATTTGATTTTTCATCAGACTTTTTAAAATGTATTTGCTAATGCTAGTATATTTTGTGGAATTATTAGAATTTTTACATGTAATATTATTTGTGGATAAGATATAACTTAATTTTTTCTTTCCAATTTAGACATCTTTTCCTTATTTTGCTTGTCTGGTTTTCCTAGGACTTGCAGTACTACCATGAATAAATGTGGCAAGTATGAGCATCCCTGTCATGTTCCTGATCTTAGATCTTAAAGCAAAATCTGATTTTCCGAATGGCTTATTATGCTATTAAATGTGGGGTTTTCATATGGTCTTTTATGTGTTTAATAGCTTCCCCTATTCCTGAAATGTTGATTTTATATTGCAAGTTTAGTGAATTTTCTTATGTACTGTTTCTATAGAGCTTGAAGTGGTCCTACAATTTTAATCCCTCTTTTTGAGAAAATAATATTTAACATTTTTACATGTTGTACCCTCTTTGCATCAAACTGTCTTTGAACCTATGTTTGGTGTACTATTCGATTCGTTTTACTATTGTTCTGTTGAAAACTTTTGAATCAACTTTCAGCAAGAATATTGGCTGATAGTTTCTTTCCCCATCATGTCCTTTGAGAAGTTCCTTTAAAGTTTACTGTAAAATAATTCACATACTTTAGTATTTTCAGTGTCCATTTTTGTAGATTTCTTCTTATTTACTTGGGTAATTCTTTCTATTTCTTTGTATTCTTTGCAACTTTGTGTTAATTACGAAGAATCAAATCCATGCATTTTGTATACAGGAGTGGGTCTATGTCCAGGGGTACTATGAATCTTTTTTCTTGTATCTGTTGAGACTTGCTTTGTGACTGAGTATGAGGTCGACTTTGGAGAAAGTTCCTTAGGTGCTGACAAGAAGGTATATTCTTTTTTATTTGTGTGAAATATTCTGCAGATATCTGTTAGGTCCACTGGATTCTTAATGTCTGTTAGTTCCATTATTTCTCTGTTTAATTTCTGTCTGGATGATTTGCCTATTGGTGACAGTGGGGTGTTGAAAACTCCCCCTATTAATGTGTAGGGTTTAATATGTGATTTAAGCTTTATTAATGTTTATTTTATAAATGTGGGTGCCCTTGCATTTGGGCTCTAGATGTTAAGAACTGAGATGTCATCTTGGCAAATTTTTCTTTTGATGAATATGAATGATCTTCTTCATCTTGTTAATGAGTTTTGGTTGAAGACCTATTTTGTTAAATATTAGATTGGATACACTAGCTTGCTTCTTGAGTCCATTTCCTTGAAAAATCTTTTCCAACCTTTTACTTTGAGGTAATGTCTATCTTGGATGTTGAGGTGTGCTTTTTGTATGCAGCAGAAAGACAGATACTCTTCTTTAATTCATTTTGTGAATTTGTGTCTTTCTTTTGGGAAATTGAGTCCATTGATATTAAGAGGTATTAATGATCAATAACAGTTAATTCTTGCTATGGTGGTGGTGATGGCAGTAGTTTCTCTCTCAGTGTGTGTGTGTGTGTGTGTGTGTGTGTGTGTGTGTGTGTGTGTGTGTGTGCTTTCTTTCTTTTGGTTTTGTTTGTGTGAAATTATTTATTTCCTGTGTTTTCTTGGGTGTAGTTAACCTCCTTAGGTTGGAGTTTTCCTTCTAGTACCTTGTGAAATACTGGGTTTGTGAACAGATATTATTTATATTTGACTTTATTATGTAATGTCTTATTTTCTCCATCTATGGTGATTGACATCTTTTCTTGGTATAGTAGTCTAGGCTAGCATCTGTAGTCTTTTAGAGTCTTCCATATATCTGTCCAAGCCCAAATCCACTCCTCTTCCTTTTCTGTCCAGGAGGGGCAGATCTCCTATGGCTATCAACAAAACATGACACAACAAATTGCAGTAAGATTAAGCATCTCTCTGTGTCTTAATGCTGAGCAAGATGACCTCTATGAGGAGTAGGATCCCAATCTCTTCCATGTCTTGTATTCTGCGGATAATGCTTTGGTTTGTAGTTCCTATAAGCTTACCTAGATTTTCAATCTCTAGGATATCTCAGTTTGTGTTTTATTTATTGCTTCTATTTCCATTTTCAGGTCTTGAACATTTTTTTTTATTTCCTTCATATGTTTATTTCTTTCCCTGTCTTCTGACAGAGTTGTGAACCAGGATACAAAGCTGAAGTGAGGGTGCACTGCTGTGATAACTGAGCAGGCTTTAAGGAATGTTAGTGATATGTGGGTGGTATCTTACCTGGGTCCTAGTGCTTGTGTGGACTTACTTATCTCACTAATCTTCACTGTACTACTAAGAGATACATTCTATTTACTCTGCCTATTTCACAAGGAAGAAAAAAATTAAGAGAAGTTCAACAGCTTGGTAAGTATCACATTGTTAGTAATTAGAAAGCTGAGAAGGAACCTAAGTCTGATCTCAGAACATGAGAAATCCCTCAGCCAGCTATTTATCTAAATGACCACAGGAAGTGAGAGAAAAGCATAAGCTAAAGATGGCCAGGTTGTTTCCACCTTGGTGACTCAAAGAGCCCAAGTGTGTGTAGGAAAAATCTGTTTGAAGGAGGAAAGAAGGTTATAGTGGGGGTGGGGGTGATAAGAATAAAGAAAAATAATCCATGTTGGACATGATCACTTGTAATACAAAAAGGCATCTACATGCTCAGTTGGGAGTTTGATTTATGCTAACAATACAGTCCCAAGTTGTTGGGGAAATTAGGGTAGAAAGCGTATTGCTAAAGTGGATGGCACATGGATCTAATCCAACAGAGCTGAAAACAACTTCCTAAGAAATGACCTTTTCCCCAGAGTGCAAAGGATGGTGTCCCTAAGCTAAAGAAAAGGAAAGCCGTTTAGAAAAGACTAGAATATGCAGGGTTAAGGGAGATAAATAAAAGAAAAAGAAATCTTTAAAAGAATCTTAAGAAAGAGGAAAAACTGTTTCAAAAAGCATAGTTTCAAATATCAAAGAGAAACCATGTTGGAAGGGAATGAGAAATGTTTGTTGGATTTGGCTTTCAAGAGACTATTGTTGACATTTAAGAAAAAGTGGTTGAGGCTAAGAAAAGGGTTTGTAACCATATCATTGTGATGAGCAGCATAAAGGGCTTGTGGGAAAATAGCAGATTCTTTGACTAAATTGTTTCTTTTCCCTGATTATCTCTTCCCTGAATCCCATAAGTAAATGGCACAAGTTCAGAGCACCGTCTATCTTTACACAGAAACACCTTACATGTGCCTGGGTAATGGAGATGTTATTCTTTCTGTCTGTTACTAGCTCACACACACACACAAAAATCTCCACTCAATTTCTCCTCACGTGTGTTTTCCTTTTTGTGAGAATGTTCAGTCACTATAACCTACTCCAAGCTCGTTTCCGTTCTTTCTGTAGCCTAAGAACAACCTATGTGTCTTATCTAGGAGGTCAGCCTGAAAGATAAACTAGGCATATTCAACTGAGTCATTTTCTTTCTGTCTCTTTGAGAACCAGCATCTGAACTGAAATAATCCAGCTACAGTGATTTGTTCAGCCAAATTTACCAGTTTCTTGAAAATATTGTTAAACAGTTTCATGCACTAATATGATAAATTGTAGTCGGTGGCATTCCCCATCCACAACTCTCTCCAGCTGGAATCCTTCTCAACAAGTTCCCCTACTGTGTTCATGCTTCCTATTTGTGCAGGGCTCCTGAGTTTAACTGAGTTTCTTTCCTGAGCATGAATGAGAAGTTATTTCATAGATCAAGGGTATTTTGCATGGATACATCTAAAACACGTAAGAGACGAATTTAATTGAGGAAGACTTTATTCTGCTCATAGTATTAGAGGGTATTCTTCATGGCCATTTGGGCCCATGTGATCAGCACAGCTGAACTATGTATGTGTTAAAATGAGTTTCCTCTAGTAGAAAACAGGAAACAGAAAGAATGCAAGAAAAGAACAGGGCATGACAAACCCTAAAATAACCACATTGTGAATGAATGGTCCTCCAAACAGGCTCCATCTTCCAGTTTCTAACACTTCCCATTAGCCTGTTCAAACCTTGAATACATCCATACATTAAACTTTTGATTGGCTCACAGCCCTCAGCATTTGACTGCCCCTGAAAGTACTCTGAAACTCGCCCCCCAGAGGAGTGTTTCATTGTCTTATATGTATTAGTTAATTAAATCAAGTGGACATTCAAGATTATGCATCACAGAAGGTGTCCCATGATTCAGAGAAGACATAAAGTTTGGGTATAACTTTAAAAAATGACATTTGACACCAACATTGAGAAATAAAATGCAAAGAAACAGCTAAAGAGAAAAATATTAAATCCACAAAGAACCTTGTAGCTGGAACTTAGTTAGATTTTTTTGTTTGTTTTTGTGTTACTGTTTCCATCCAATTGGCACTTAACCACTGTGGTAGAAGACTGTACCTTTATCAGTTGGGGCTCCTAGTATTTAATTGGCATCTATGATATAGACTGTGGTATATTTCTCTGTAGAGAAGTATGCTTCAATGGAGGGGGTAAGTGCAGAAGGGCCTGGACGAAGATGCTTGAAACAGAAAAATATTCCAATTATCAGGTGGTGGCTACCTCCGTAGCCCCTTAACCTAGAAATATCCTTACATAGGTCGTGTGAAGAGGAGAGTCACAGCAGATGCTAATAGCTACACAGATCTTAGAATTTCATGGCAACTGAGGTGAGAGTTAAGTTTTAGAAAAACGAGAATTTCTCTGTAAGTTTACAGACTTGCAGTTTCATGAATGCTATATAGTATGGCTCACACTCTGTCTTTAAATTGTTTGTGCCAGATTTTAGAAGGCAGAAGTAGCCCAATAGTAATATGACTCAAATTATTCTTTGTTTTCAGGACCAAGTGAAAGAATGTAGCTTTAGGAGGTTTGTCCAGGGAGTAAATGGAAATGACATGGAGGAATAGTGGATGGGATTCGAGGATGTGGTTGTTGCAGTGATAATGGGAAAAGTTTTCTTCTTGGCTCATATCTTCTCTAAGAGAATTCAATGGAGAGACACTGATGTTTTAAGAAGAAGTTATTAACAAAGCACAGCAGAACATATACCCCAACTGATACTGAAGTGGGCTGTTCAAGGAGAAGGCATGGCAGCATATATGAGTCTGTATGGTGGATTTTAAAGTAGTGTTGCAGTATTTATGAAGCATGCAGAATGTTCTTGGGGATCAGGTACCCATTTTGCCCTCCCAAGTATGCTAGACAACATCTCCTTTTTGGAGTATTTCTTCCAATGATCATTTAGAAAAGACCATAAATGTGGAGGTGGGAATTAGAGACAGTTTTTTAAAAGCAATGCATATAATAGAATGATGCCAAGATTGCTTCAAAGTGCAGACTCTGCATGTGTAGCACATGTATAAGTATCCTGGTGTCTTAGTTTCTCAGAAACTAGGAAGAGCCTAGCTCCAGCTTCAAGTGTATTTTAAGCACAAAGGAGTATTTTGAGCATTGGGTATTGAGATATAGCTGCGGTTGCTCTGGTTCCTTCATGTTTAACTCCAAGACTCTCCAGGAAATGTAGCTTCCTAAGTACAGCTGCACTCTGCCTCAGTAACCACATACCTAACTCCTTCCCACTTACTCAGTCCCAGTAACAGGATTTTGTTTTGCTTCCCTGTCCTGAGGGAAACAACTAAGAAGAGTAAAATCAATGTCTTGAGGAAGAGATCTTGAGCTTCACTATAACTGAAAGAGGAATGGGCTTCAAGGAGATCCAGCCTGAGATCCACTCATGGAATATGCCGCAAATTCCCTCCTAGTTGAAATGAAAATGGGGATAGGATGAACACCATCACCCCAAAATGACTTCTTAGGCCAAAGCAGTCCCATGGGAACATAATGTTACTAAGCACTGTATCAACATATTAAAAAAATTTCCAATGATTTATGTGAGAGATCCATAGTCAGACCTTGTTGGGTGCACATCACTTAAGCATGAATAACTTAGAAGAAATAAGAGACAAAAATGACAATTAAAAAGGTGTGCTTCTTCTTCTAGAGAAAGCAGGTGAATTTCATGAAACCTTATACTGGATATTTATTTCTTAAACTGAATTAACAAATTATAAATTAAGCTTATCTGAACAGAGTAAGCAACAGTATCCTAGTGAGAATAAAGAATTCAAGAGAGCTTTTCATTTTGATTTTTATACAAACCAGTTCTCAATAAAGTCCTCAATAATTCCTTCCTATACCCACAAATGCAGATATTATTGGAGTTGCTGACTCACATCAAATGGGATAAGAAAAAAGAAACTGGTATTCCCACACCAGAACTTCAATTACAATATTATTTCAGTCTCTTGTTTTCTCTCCTATTCCGGAGGAATACAATTACCATGTCATAAGGATACTTACATGACATGGAGAGGCTCATGGGTGAAAAACTGAAGCCTTTGTCCAGCAACAAAATATAGTAGGCTGCCTACTATGTAAGCAAGTTTGGAAATGAGACTTGTAGCCTCTGGTTGATTATAGCCCTGAACAACAGCTGAGCTACAACCAAGTGAGAAACCCTGCATTGGAATCAAACACAAAGTGCTCCCAGATTGTTAGTAAAGAAAGAGTACAGTGATGATTTGATTCTTTGAACTGCAAAGGTGATCACACAGCCACAGTAATTAACATTCTTCTTTTCATACAAAAATAACTGAGCCAATGTGACAGTTTTACCTAACATTAAACAAGGGATTCATGACTATTTAACTGGGAAATCTATTCTAAAATCTGAGAACAGTAAGACTTTTTAAAGTAGTACATATGAAATAGTCTCATAACAGACATAATGAACATCTACTGCTAAATTAATAAAAACACAGCATTCTGAAGATTCAACACCTATTCTCATGTGTCTAGAAAATTTAGGATCCCTCTCACATAAATGGAAAGAAATTGAAAATGGAAATTCTCTTCGTTTCTAATTTTTAATACATGTTTTCACAAATGTTCAAATTTTACACACCAATTCTCTTAAGGCTTAATGGGTAAAGCTTCTAAAAAGTCCTTGTGAATTTGGAAGCATAAATCTGGATTCTATGGAAGTTGAATGCTACTTATGATTATAGGATTTATAAATTTTTATTATATTTAGTAATAACATCATTAATCTCATTTGGATCTTCTGACATTTTATTTTAGATAGCAAGGATGGACCTATTGAAGATGTGGGAACTAATTCAATATACTTTCGATCTGAAATACAATAGCCTCACATAAGACTTAATTAGTGAACTATAACACTCATATCTGAACCTTATTGGGAGCAAAATATATCTTTTTTATAAGTTGAGCCAAAAGATTAGAAAAGAGAAGCAATGGTCCCTCTTCAAAAGAGCAATAAGAAATAGCCTTGTAAGTTGGCAGCTAGCCTGTTTTAGGATCTGGATTCCTCATCAGGGAGATGTAATGTTGGGTTTACAAGCTATTCTCAGTAAGAAAAGAGAGACTATTAGAAGGGATGCTGAAACTGTTTTCCTACACACACATGACATTCCTGACAAACAGATACTCTCCCTCTTTATTCTCTAGATAATCAGTGATTTATCTGGTGAACATTTTTTTTAAAAAGGCACTATTGTATTAGTTACTTTTATGCTGTATTGACAAAATATCTTGACAGAAACAACACTGGAGAAGAAAAATTCATTTTGAGTCATGGCTTTACAAGGTCTTGATCTATAAAAAAAAAAAAAAAACTCCGAGGACATAGTTGTGGCAGTGGGGGGGTAGAGATGCAAAACCATAAGGCAGAGAGGTCAGACACCAAAGGGTTCACTCTAGAGAGTTCTTCCACAAGCTGTACTCAAGCTATTAAAGCAGCAATTCTCAGCCTGTGGGTTGCAACTCCATATGTGTGTTTACATCAAGATTCATAACACTAGAAAATTACAGTTATGAAGTAATAATAAAATATTTTATGGTTGGGGTCACCACAACATGTAGAATATTAAGGATCTGCAGTATTAGGAAGGTTAGGAACCACTGTCAGAAAGGATTTGTAGCCCTCTGAACTGGTAACACCTGCCGAGGAACAAGTACTTAAAACAGAGTAACGTTTTTTTTGTAGACACTGACTCTTTTTCTGGTTTGGGGGTGGTCAGTATTTTCTCTCAACATTCATGTCCCATTGTGCTTTACCGGGATGGGGAGATATAATTCTGTGGCCCATTTGCTAAGCCAATTTGACTTTTACAATGTACTTTGATCAAATTAAAAACCCAACATTTCTATTTTCTACATTCTACATACATAACTCTGTAGCTTAACTCAGAATTTATTTAGAATTTAGAAGAGAAGAAAGACATTACAGCCCCTCGGGGAATTTCATGCTTCTATCAAAATTCAAATCACTGAAGCATTCACTCTAAAATGTTCAAAAGTAATGAAGCAAAATATCCTTTTAATTGTACACTTTTATCATGATCAACTTGATAAGTGATTCAAGGATTAAGAGAATGCTCCTGGAAGCATTGTTTTTCTAGCACGAATAACATGGGGAAAGCTGTAATTAATGACGGTATCTATCCTGTGCTCAAAAGTCAGGCGTATTCGGCTTCTAATCCAAGTTTTAGAAAATTGTTTAATCTCATTGAGGCCTGTTTGTTCTTGTTCCTTTAACTTTATCTGTATAATGAGAAGGAGCAGATACTCAGGATGGCTAATGAGAAGATAAATAGAATAATGTAAGCAGATCCAAGTCCAGTGTCTAATGTCAGTGAGCACCCAACTGATGGAAGCTGATATTATCAGAGCCTGAAGTCTATTTTGCTATGTTGTATAATAATTCATTAATTCATTAGTCACAAAACCTTATAAAGCTTTTATCCAGAGGGTTTTTAAATTATAAATTTCTTGAAGCTATAATTTTCTTAAGATACTTTTACTCTCATGAACAGTTTCTTTTCTATTTAGCTTATAATTGGTGAGTGTTGGCATGTAACAGGACATATTCTTTCCCTCTACTTTAAATTCATAAAGTGCCATTTCAAACTAATTTAAACATTTAGTCAGTCTTCACCACTTAATTTGTATGGATTTTAGATCTAGGAGGCAAATGGTGTCAAGGAATATCAGACCTCATGGATGTCACCATAAAGCTGTTTAATGTGTTGAATATTAGGTTTGCTTGTAGGATGCAGATAGAACTATTTAATGAATTCTAGTTTGTTGCCTTAGAAAAATCTTACTACTTTTAACATCTCAGTCCCTAAGGATTTGTGGAAGAAAGTTTCCACAAAGTTTAAATTATCTTAATAAATGACCTGTTGATCATTGAGAAACTTGCTTTGAAAAATGAAATGTTTATCATTTGGAACTTCTAAAATGGCTCCCCTCCTCAATTTAGATCTATTTTTGTCAAGGTATATAAGAATCCATATTCTGTACCTTGTACTCAAGGGGAGTCTCATAGACTCAACTTTCCTCAGTGGCTAATAGGTATTCAATAAGAAACTTAGCTGGGCTCATATATTTTGATTTTTTAGTATTTCAGACTGCAATTGTCAGATTGTTCTCACCTTAGCACCTATTCTCCTCCTTCCCACGGATCTCTATTTCTTTCTGTTATGGGCCACAAAACTTTAAGCAGCACTAATAACTCCGAAGATCAGTTCATGTTTCAAAGCTTTCCAGGCTCCCAATTGTAAACAGAATTTCTCTTATAGAAACTACATATTAAATTATCTAGTAATAGAAGATTGTAATTCAATATAACTCTATTTCAAAATGACATGCAATAACATTCAAACATAGACAATATTTTAATTGAAACATCTTTTTGCATTGTGTTTTGCATTTCAAAAGCTATTGTTATGTAGAATATTATTAATAAATGGACATCCTTAAAAAAACTAAGAGGAAGCCATTGGGGTGACTTCAAGGGAGAGAAGAGTAGAGCACAGATTATATGAAAATGGTAAACTGAATAATGAACCAGGAATAATTGAGTGAGATGGGGACAGAAAGACAGGGAAGAGAAAGGAATATAAGAAGCGATAACAGAAACAAGATTTTTTAAAGCCATATTGGAAAATACTATCTTAGAAGACACTGTGTGTGTGTGTGTGTGTGTGTGTGTGTGTGTGTGTGTGTGTGTGTGGAGAGAGAGAGAAAGAGAGAGAGAGAGAGAGAGAGAGAGAGAGAGAGAGAGAGAGAGATTTAATAGAATTGCCTTGAAATAGGGAAACAATGCCCCAACTAGACACTACATGCTAACAAATATTTATTTGTTATTTACAGTACCAGGTATGGATTACCTCGTCTTGAATTGCTTACCAGTTGTCCCATAATCACTGCATGATATTCTAATAATCTTTGTTTCCCCCCCTATAAAATGATGGTTATGACCCTGTTAATGAAGATACCCTATATTTGAGCTAAAAGACATGAAGAGATCAAAGTGATACTGATTTGAAAGCTCTACCCTCTACTGACTAGCTTTTATAGTGTAGAAGATGCTGTACATATTACAGTGGAGAAAAGTAATCAACTGTACTATACAATTGTGAACTCTGTGAGCAATAATAATGACCACCCCAGCAAGATATGCCAACTACAACACTAGTGACATGAATGGCACTGGAAATCCAAACACATTCTGATTGGAGTAAAGACCTATCTATAATATGAAACTCAGACCTGGTAGTTCCTATTGGTCCATGAATCTGTAGTGAGACTGGTCATAGGATGTAGTGGAAGTTCTATTACTATTTTTCTGCTAAAGTAATAGTATGGTATTAAACTATCCCCTCAATAGATGCCTTTGTACACATAGACTAGTGCAGCTCTCAGGCCTCATCAGTGAAGCTTCTTTTTGCAGTAGATAACAATTAAAAGCAAGCCACATAACTGGTAAATTGTAAAAAACAAAAGACTATGTAGCATTCAGACCAAAGTAAGACATCTATATCTGTTTGTTCTCCTGATGTTTGGGGATGATCATGGCAAGTGGTGGGATTCTAAGAGTCAGAGGTAATGGAGGACTCCTTTGGAAAATATTTCCCAGGCATGACAGGGTCATTTTACACATGGACTCATAGTTGCTATGACTGCATGCACAAGATAGGACCAACTAGAATTCCAACAGGGAAGAGAGGAGAAACCTGTGAACTCCTACCACTAGCTGAAGAAATTATAGGCAATTGATAGCTTCTCCCAAGGGAGATGCTTTCCAGATGCTTTCAGAAATAGCACCTTTTATAGGTGGCCTGTTTGCCATTGAGTGATCCTATGCATGTAATGGCAGTACTAGTTGGGCTCAGTGGATACATGAAATTGGCAGAGAAAAGCATTGAGTAGAATATCGGAGGATTTGGAGTGGGGGTAAATTTCATCAAATATATTATATATGCTCAGGCAATAAACAAAAAGATGAAAACAATAAATAATCATTTTGCTTTAAATAAAGAACCAAGTGAAAGACATCATTAACCATTAAGCCAAAAATGAAAGGAGTGACATTTGAATATTACAATCTCTCCCTTTCTTAAGCTCTTTGGTTCATTCTAACATAGAACCGGCTTTTATATATCTTTGATAACGTAAACAAAATCCTTTCAAATGCCAGTAACAATTTATTGCTATAGATAAATATACTCACTGATAAGAAATAACTTTGAGAGAACAAGGTTATCTTCAGTGTTCAAAGGAAGCTTTGTTCTCTGATTTCTCCACCTCTTTTTCTCTCCCTGCTGTCTCCTCCTCCCTCTCTTTTTTCCTGCTCTTTCTTTTACATAAACAGAGCTGAGAATGTTTGCATGTTTGTTTGCTTTACCAGTAATAGCTAAAATAATATGACGTCTGATCTATCATGTGATAACAGATTTTTCTAATGGTACAAATACATACAATTCATAGTACTATTCTGCAGATTTTCAAGCTTCAATCAATTTAATATATTAGTTGAAATGAATTTTAAAAAACTAATGTTGCAACAAAATGTTTCAGATCATGGAATTCATTTCACATACCAAGGGGGATATTATTTCACTAGACTGTTTTCAACCAAAAGTAAATTCAGAAGCATATTGTCTTATCATCGAGCTCCCTTAACAGATTCCCCAATATAAATTCAATCTGTGCTTAGCTTTTGACACTAATCAAAGGCTCTCTCATTTCTCCACCAGTGTTATAAGACTTTTCTTTTCTTCACTATGTTTTACTTTGCAAGATCGTGGGTCCCAAGGGATATTTTTCCTCATTTAACCCAAGTCTTCCTTCTTCCTTATAGATTTATCATCACCTTTTAATTTCAGCATATCTTACCTCTTCAAACGGGAAGGATATAGCTTAATTAAAGAAGCTTTTCTGTGTATTTTTCCTTTTAATGCTCAACACATCACTCTTGTCACTGCTCCCAGAAGATTCACTCACTTCCCTGTTCTCTTACTTCTAAATACAGGTAATTACTTTATAGAGTATTCAGCTATCATTTTAAGCCTTTAACACTGTAGACATGATACTTTCTTCTCTAATTTCTTCGACTTTTTTCATTCTTCCAGTGGAAAATAATTGCTTTCATTTTACATTTCTGGGAACTTCATTTGGATTACCTATTATGCCCTCAGTATATAAGGTCTGGGATTATTGTTGGCTGGATTCAAGCTTTCCTGCTTATATGAGTATAATGTCTTCATCCATAGAATCACAGCCTCTCTCATGTGCTACAGATATCTTGTAATGATGAGGAAGCAGATAAAACTTTCAAGAAAGCTTGGCATTGCTCATTGCAGCTCAACTCTGGCCTTATAGGTGTGTTAAGAAACAAAACTCTTAAAGGCTTTTGCTATACTTTTGTGAGTCCAGTTCCTCCTTCACCAGAAGGCATTGTTACCCTCTCTTATGAAAAATGTTAAAGCAACTCTGAGATGCTGGCATGCCCCAGGGAAGAAATTTGCCATGTGGTGGAGCTCATTAATAACTGCAAAGCCTGACTTTCATACAAACCTCTCTTTAGTTTCTCAGGTGATAATTTTGGAAACAACAAAACTGTGCACAAAGGTTGACACATTTTGTAGACAATGGTCCTTATTGCTCAATTTTAACTTGCCTCTTGACATTTCTTTGAGTAATATGGCTAAGCAGGGATTGGTGGCAATGAGTTTGTTTCTCTTTGTTGTTGACCAGAATTAAAATAAAGACAATGCAAAATCACAGTCAACTAAAGTCATGTTGCTTATTCTGGAGCCTTCCCATGAGTGAATATTTTGAAACAAAAGGTGGACATAACTCCCGCAGATAAGGCATGCTATATAAAATGCTGTACACTAATTGTCTACAGCCCAAATGTTGATATTTCCCTCTTAAAAATTCTGCCCCAATTCCAATCTTCTGAAAAACAATTAAACTGTCAAGCATAGGCTTTCTCATTCAGAATTTGGACCACATCCTGCCATTGATATTTATTTTAATCTTCTATTGATTTCTGTGGGAATTCTTCATGAAGAGTGAGGGCAGGATACAACCCTAAAGGAATTTCTGCAAAGAAGGTTCCCACTTTCATCTCTTTGTGTTTGATTTTTATTAAGTTGAGGTCGTGACGCTGTATGTCTAAAAATAGCTTCACAGACTTAACCTCTGATAATGTCTTCTATTTTTGCATAAAGGCTGTAAGGTCAATGGGAGTGCCAAAGTCTCACAGGGAACAACTACATGGTAAATGTTGTTTACTCTCATGGTTTTGGTCAATTTTCTGTTAAAAAAAATAAAAAATAAAAAAGGAAGAAAAAATCTACTTGTATATCTTTTTAAAATGTCACTCTAAATCATCAAATGCCTATCTATTACTGGATTTGTTTACAAAATGTCTATCTGGGCCATGATTAAAATATGAGGTCTAATTTAATGCAGTCATTTAAAGTGATAGTGTTGCCACCTGTGTAATTATGATCTTGAAATTTTTTTGGAAGATGTCAAGTTTTTCAAAAAGCAGGCTAGGTACAATCAACCAACTTAAATTTTTGTGCCTCAGGGGAATTTTGCTCCACTCCATCTATCCTCAGTATCTTAGAATCTTTGTACTGTCCCTTCAGTTTGTATTTATTTGTTTTGATTTGAGATAAGGTCTCCCTACATAGCTTTGGCTGGCCTGGAACTCACTATGTATTCCAGCTGTGTTCAAACTTAGAGACATCTGCTTATCTATGCCTCTTGAATGCTGGATAAAGGTGTGTGCTACCATCCCTGGTGCTCTTTGGATCTGTATTTTTCCTATCTTTTTCCAAGTCCATCTGGATTGAAGAGTTAAGTTGATGATCATGAATAAAAACATAAATAACAAAAAAGACAAATTAGAAACCTACATATATACAAATATTTTTCTTCTGGAGAACAAATTCTCCTGTTCTAAATGCTACAGATCAACCTCATGCCTGTATATTTAACATGTGAATTGATTGTATCATTGTGTGGCAGAAGTAGAACTCAGTGATACACTGATTGCTCTTTCACCAATGTTTCCCCTGATGACTGACAAGGCTCTAGTCATCTTCTCTACCTCTGTCAGAATTTCACTTTCAAACAGTGGTGTGGAGCTTCCCACTGGACTATACCAAGTATGCATCATGCTCCAGGTCACCTCCAACAGTGATCTTGCTTCCTTTTCACTCGCAATAATTATTTCAAGTCATCTCTCCAGGCCAGCATCTAGTTTCTGGAGATCTCAAGATAGGCTTTCAGAAGGTAGTTCTGAGAGGGTTATAAAATCCTTATTTTTCCTATTTAGGTTGTTTTTGTTTCACATATCAAAATAGATTGCAGGTTTCCATTTGCATTTTGAGCTACATGAACCTGTTTTCTATTTGTGGGACACATCTAATTGTTGTTGCTATGGTAGGAAAAAGCTAAGTAATACAGTGCAATACTCATAATGGGCTTTTGACCTATTTGGTAACTACCTCAAAGTCCAAGTAAGAAGCACATGTCAGAAATAATGACATAGATTATTGATGCCCTTAACTAACTACAAATGGAACAAATGCTGAGGTCTAGTGCAGACTTTTTAATGTGTCCATCTGGCCCCAGAAGAAAATTAGTGGAACTTGGAGATGATTATAGACTACTTTTATTTCATGGCTGATGACTGCCATGATGGACTTCCAATCAGTGCTATACAGGATATATCTGTCCTCATGAATATGACTTGTGGCTAGTGGTGTGCTTAATATGTATTTTTCTTTTCCCAATCAACAAAGACAATAAAAAACAGTTATCTTTCATTTGAAAAGAAAATCAATACATACCAAATGTTCATAGCTAAAAAATACCACACTTTCTGTAATAGTTTGGAGAGACATAGTCTCTTAACCTACTTTATCAATGCCATCATGCTAACTTGCCAATGTGAGCAAAGAAAACTTGTGAAAACACTGTTCTTGATATAAAACACAAGACCCACGAACAGGGCATTTTTGTACTTCTTTTACTGATTGTTGAGAAAAGGTACTTTATAAAACCCTTAAAAAGATCATGAGAGCATGCCTTTAATCGCAGCACTTGGGAGGCAGAGGCAGGTGGATCTATGTGAGTTCAAGGCCAGCCTGGTCTACCAAGCCAAGTTCCAGGACAGCTATTACACAGAAAAACCCTGTCCCATAAAGACCAAAAAAAAATTAAAATGCTCAGATGAGTGGTAGGACTCTGTGCCTGAGGAAACTTTTAGCTGGGTGGTGTTATAGTTTAAACATAGTAGGAGCTTATCAGGATATATCATACATTTCATGATACTATTACCAACGTGATCAGTGTGATATTCTGCAATTCATGAGATAGACTTTTACCTAAATAATGGCATGAAAGACCAAATTGGAAAGTGCATATATTCTTGTGGTGCAACAATTAAGTTGTACTATTTTTTCCTGTCAAATGCAGAATAAATCTCTGCTATTGTCAGCTTTGGAAAATAGAAGTAAAAGCATTTGTCAAATGAGTGCCTATTTATCAAGTTCTACATTTTGTAATAATAAAGAAACTACATTTTGTGGAAAACTGTAATATGAAGTTCCCATTTAATTAAACTCTTGATAGTATATTCCATTCTGAATGCAGATTTTGACTTTTTGATATAGACAAGCTAAATAATTGACTATTAAACTGATACATGTTCTACCAATACATCTTTTAAGCCTTTAACGATATTGAACATTTTTATGACATGAACAGCCATCGGATTCTGCTTTTCAGGATCTTTCACATGAGCCAGAGGTGATGGTCCATTCTTGAAATACCAGCATTCCATAAGTTGTGCCAGCAAGATAGTGAACACAAGGCCAGCCAGGGCTATACAGCATAATAATCTTACAAAACATGACAAAATTAGTTCCTCACTCAACTCTCATCAAAGAAGCTTTGTCTTCAGGTAGATGGAAATTAACATAGAGACCCACTACTGGAAAATGCTCAGAGAGTGAGAGACTTTGGAGTACTCAGTACTAAATGGGATGTCAAGACCTTCCCTTCAAGGCTCAGGAGTCTATGTGGAAGATGAGGCTTAAGATTTAGAAGTAACAGATGATAATAAAGAAACAGTGCCTTCCAGATACAATAGGACTAATGCACACATGAATTACAAAGACTGTGGCAGCACTCACAGGCCTGCACTGGTTTCAGCCATATGAGGATCTAGTACTTCAAGGAGGAAATGGACTAAGAAGCTATTTGTAATTGATACCTTCTGGCAAAGGAAAAAATCAATTTCCTCTGATGGAGTGTCATTAGGTATAGCAATCACACTCCAAGGCAGGCCGTGAGTCCAGAACTAGTTGGGAAACATAAAACAAACTCCATGTATTGTTTTGCATTTCTCTGTGTGTAGGCTTCTGTTATGTTTTGTCATTTTTTTGTCTTGTTGCTTTTTTTTATTTGATGTGTTTTTTTGGGACAGAGAGAGGGGGGAGAGAGAAAGAACATGAAGCTGAGTGGGTAGGGATGGGGGAAGATTCTAGAAGGAGCTGGGGGGACATGATCCAAATATATTACATTTAAAAGTTAAATAAAACGAGAAGAAAACAACAAAACAAGCCTAAAACTACAGAAGTTTCATTTATACTGAACAGAAACTTCTTTGAACATTTTACAAATACAACATCATCATCATTCGTGTTTGGTATGCCTTACAAAGTTGACTCAGCATTGATTCAACAATATTGAACCATTCTTGAAGAAATATGAGCATATTTATAAATATCTCACAGATTATAAAATTAAATCTAAAAATTCATGCACCATGGTTGCATCTGGTTTCTTTGTTCATAAAAGATAAAAAACAGAACAAAACAAAAACAAAAATGGGTGAAATGTTAACTGAGGGGGTTGGGGAGATTTTTCAGGGAGTAAAGGGCTTGCTGCCCAAGACAAAGACTTGAATACCAGCATCCGAATAAAAAGTCTGGCATGGTGGCATGCACCTGTAGCCTCAGCAATGGTAGAGAAAGGGTGATCCAAGGAACTTTCTGGAGAAACAATATAGTCTAAGCAGTGAGCTCCAGGCTCAAACTATAAGCTGGAGAGAGCAATACAGGAAGAAACTTTCTATCATCCTTTGTCTTCCACACCCAAAGTTACATACACCCATGACAAACATTTGCACACACACATGCATATAACACACACACACTTTTCAATGCTAAGTTACATAACTAAGCCTGCCTATCTACAAATTCCAGGTTTGTGATTTAAAGCTTACACAACTTGATCCAGTATTGGAGTGTCTCACATAAAAGTAGATTGCCTCCTGCCATTTCTATCCACTGTCAAGTCATATGAGAATTGTGATTTTAAAGCACATATGTTTTGGATTATCTCCAGAGTCCTGGAGCATAATTCTCTTCCTAAGCCAGGTCATAGAAACTAGAATATAATTTCCTCAAGGCTAGTCATTGAAATGCTAATCTACTCATGTCTGTGGGTAAAGCAAAAGACCTTCCTTATTCCAGGGAATCCTGCTCCATACCTGGTTAAAAGGAGCTCTCTACAGATAGGCCAAGGAAGATCTGAGTAGAAGTGCCTTGTTGCTATTCAGTTTCTCCATGAAATCTATTCTGCAATGAATTCTCCATAAAAAATTCCTAAGGTTAAAGCTCCAAGAGCATCTAAGGACTGAATGCATGGCAGTACCTGGAGGATTGAGGCCAGAGTTGGCTTGTCAGCCTTGTTCAGCTCCTCTGGTACTTCATCCTATACAACTTTCAGTTTCCTTCTGCCATGATATCATAAATAATAACCAGTAATATCTACCCTTAAGTTCCATGAGTCACTAGAGAAAATTCATCAAATATGTGGTGGGAGTTGTTACAAACTCAATTTATAGTTGGTATTAAGAAATATTGGTAAGAACAATACAAAACTTGTAACTGTCATTTGGGAAGGGAAGGTGGCTTATTCCAGACTGAGTCTACACCATTAGTATCTAATGCTATTACTGGGTGGATAATGTCAAAATAAGCTCTATTATAGACCCATAAGTTGTGTTGTGGATGCTTAGTAGTAGAAACTGATACTGACTTTAGCATTGGCTTTCACAGATATGGATTGCTGACACAGGAGGCAAGTCCAAGAATGTCTTTGAAATGCCCCTTGTATATTTTTTACAGTTAGAAATATATCTAAAAAGTAGATTTTATGCATATATGAATATAGAGACCAACTGCATTCGGTAACTGGAGAAATGCTCATTTGTTTGATTGTAGTCTTTTTGTCAAACAAAATGTGAAAATTCTTGGCCTCCAAGTTATTCTCTTGATGTTTCAGCATCTCAAAGTAATAACCAAAGCAGAGTCCACTCTCTTGGAGTCTACTGTCTTGGCAGTCTGCCAGCTTGAATTGCTGTAAACATGTGGTTATAGACACTTCTGCAGAAATCTGATGTAGGGGGGCCAACAACATGGTTGAGGATGCTTGCTGCTAAGCCTGATGATCTCAATTCAGTAACCAGGATCCTCATCAAGGAAGGAGAGAACCAGCTTGTACAAGTTGTTCCCTGATCCTATGACCTTCAATTACACAAACACACACACACACACACACACACACACACACACACACACACACACACTACATAAAAGCAATTTTAAAAAATTAAATGATGATTTTCAGTAGCCTAACTATCAGGAATCAGTTTTAAGTATGTTGAAACTATCTTTTTGCCAATAAGGACTTTGTTAATACTTTTTGCAAGGTTATTATTACAAGTTAACATAGAGCCGTTGTGAATTCCTCATGAGAAGAGTCTCAGAACATTATTAAGCAGCTATTGCAATCTTTTGTATGTCTCTAGTCTCATTCCCTGCAAAAGGCTCTGGGAATTTAATGAGAGGTTACAGGATTATTGTCTCTCAAGCAGATATATCACCTGCCCTTTCTCAGATGTACAAATCAAGTCAGGCAGTAATGGGCTCACCATCTGTTTTCACCACAGGAATCCCAAGTTATCTAACTAGCACCAGTAGATCTTACAGACCTCTTTGATTATCGCATAGTGCCTGATGCCAATCACCACAATCACATGCATCTTACTTCTGATGATTGAGTGTGATCACTTGGTTTCTGTCACCCCAGGAACTTCCTTAACCCACTGAAATCGGGGAGTATTTTCACTTGCAACATCTCCCTGCAGCTTCGAATGCAATCAGTCAGGAGAGGTCACTGCTCTCAGCAGTGTAGTAACCATGGCAGTGATAGATGGATGCTCTTCCTTCATAACTTTCTCCAGATCAAAGTGCACTGGGGAGAAGCCAGCCACCCATGTTAAATCTACTGTATTTTACCTACTGATGCTTTGGGATTCCTTTACTGATATATCTCCCAAAAGGTTTTCCTTCCCTGTGTGATTTTCCAGGAGCTGATTGACACCAAACAATTATAATTACTTCCAGCTGTCCCTGACATGGCAGATCTAGAATTCTAGAATGCATGTGGGTAAATTTAACCCAATCTCAATCCACACTTTTCCCTATTTACCAGATAAATTTTAAGTCCTGCTAAATTTCCCAGAATTTTTGCTGGTATGAATTTGAAAACTGTTTTAATTCCTTTGGTGAGTAAGTAAGATACTTCCTGTCTTTACCATAATTTCTCCTCCCCATCTTCACTCCTACTCCTAAGGCAAAGACTGGATATAATTTAGTTGTAGATCTCTATTCAGCTCAGTGTGATAGGGTTAACTGCTTCCTATTGAAACAAAATCCCCAGAAGACAGTGGGATTCCAAGTCTTTAAGCAAGACATAAGAGCCTCTTAAAAAGTGGAAATGGATTCATTCAACTAATAGGGAAAGTTCACTGGGGTTATGATACCTTAACTGCTTTTATCTCTAGATACTTCCCTTTTACCAGTCCAGTTAGAAGTTACTACTAGCTATTGACCTAATATTCCCACAACCATTTTGTTAAATCTGTAAATTCAACTGCTGTGCAAATTGCAATATATATGTGTGTATGTGCACGCCAGTGTGTGCGTGCACGTGCCCGTAAACACACACACACACACACACACACACACACACACACACACACACACACACACACACACACATACACACACTTGGACATAAGCAAGAAACAAAGCCTGGAAACCCTAATACACACAGTTTTCACATAAGTAGACTTATAAGCCTGAAAATTATTTAATCACACAAAGAATTCGTGCCACAAACCACATCATCAGAATATTTCTATTTTCCTTTTGTTCCCCACAGTGATATCTATATTCTAAAACTATTTCCTATCAGGTCTCTAGAAAAGACATGAATTGTAACAAACACAGGTAAAGTAGGAGAAATAAAGTGTCTCTCCTCAGCATCTTTATGCCCTGTGGATGTGGTAGATAACATGCCTTACCAATCATGGATTCTGCTTAAATTGTCCCTTGTGTTTGCACCATCACTTCTAGTTTTGCTCTAAATCCTGCATTGGCTTTGCCGGTGTTAAGATAAGTGCTTTCAAGACAGGCATGTGGCTTTAAAATTCTTCACTGTGGTCTTTCTACTATTTCCTGGCACTCCTAATCTATGGTTAGAGTGAGTGAGAAAAAGTACTACTTAGAAATATGTACTACAAAAATGAAAATCGGAAATAGCCAGGATGGCCTATGTTAGTGAATAACTGCCAATCTTACAATGTAAAATACCCTTGGTAGATCATCCAAATTAACTATCCCTTGGTATAATTTTGGTAGGCTTATTTTGCTTTGTATCTTGTGGTCCAAAAGTCTTCTTAGTGGCCAAAGCTTAGAGGTGAATGAAAAAGGAGGAAATAAGTTTATTTTTCATCTAAATGATCTGACTCTGCTTAATGTAGGTAAGTGAAGTCATCATTTCTGGAAGGTTTTCAGCAAATGAGAAGTAGATTGTATACAGGAGACCTATTAAGATGGAAGCTCTAAAAATATGCATAGTGTGATTCTGGCCTTGGCCAGTCATATGTCCTCCTCAGAATGCCCAGTGTGCACACTCCTGGCATAGTAGGAAGTCCTGTACTTTCCTATTAGCTGAACTTTGTGCCAAAGTTAAACTCCAATGAGCTAGGTTGAATTATGTGGATGTACTTTATTTTTCCCACATTTGCCAAGATCTACATACTCCTGAACAGAAGGACCCCTAAGGCCTACTCTTTTTTTATCCACATCTTAAACCAAAGTCTCTGAAGTAATGTAACAGCAAAGTGCAAAGCCACACTTACCCAGACCAGAAACAGAAAGCATGCTTCCTCTGCAGGTAAGCTGCTACAGAGTTTGCAAATGTGGCTTCAATTAGTGCCTGGAATCCAGACAATTCAAAACCTTGTCTTCCCTTGGAAAAAGAGGAGTGGGGAAACAAAATGGTTTCTCTCCCAGATTCAGCACAGCTCTGCTAACAAGACCTGTTAGCTCTATCCTGAGCATGGAAAGCCAGAGACTTAACAGTAATTAACATGATTTGCTTTTGATAGTGTCTCCTGTCTATATCATTCTGTACCCCCAAATAACAAAGGATATGGGGATCCTGAGATTCAGAATTACACTTATATTCTATGCTTGGTCACATATAAACAGAAGACATGAATTTCCATTGAATTGCATATAAAATACATTGTTACATATTTGGAAGTACAATATCAAAACTTAAGACAAATGTTAAATGCTTGCAGTTCTCTTTCTCTGCCTCTGATTAAAACAGAACTCCTAAAATCTCCTTAAAATCAACATCATTGCTAAATGGCTGGGGAATTCTGAAAGAAGACAATGCCTTGCTTTAGAACTTCTGTTAGAAAGAAATGTTATGATTCAAGCTGTAGATTTGGAATCTTGAAGAGGAATGGTGAAGGTGCACAGAGAAGTGACATAGAGAGAGCATTGTAATATAGAAAGTCTTCCCAGCAGGTTGTGGATGGAGATGTAGAGAAGTGACTCCACCCCGAGGTAAGACACTTGGGTCTTTATCAAGGGAAACAAGATCCACCATTGCCTGGGGACTATCTCCTGTGGGAGCAACTTCTCACACTGAGGAATACCAGAGCAAAGTTTCTGCACTAAGGCTTCAGAAGACCATATTTAGAAGGCTTAGGCAGGCATATGGAAGAAGGTTGAGAGCCCTTGAAGCACCAGGAAGCCATGCCACAAACATATAAACTTGGTGAAGTTCCTTTGGATTAACTAATAACCTTGACCAAGAATGCATCACCTTAAAAACTAAAAGTCCTATTTGATAACCTGTATACAATTCCTGATGTCTTTGTAAGTCTGTAAGTTTTCATCTATATTATAGCAATAGCACTATTCCTTTATAGATATAATTCTAACTAAATGTCTTAAGATCTGTTCTCATCCTTCATGGCAACATTTCAAAGGGAGTTAATGAAGACTCTGCTTGTGTTACACCTACATTTTTGTGCTGTCAATTTGGCAATCTGCCACATTTCATTCCTGCTTCCGGGGAAGGGAGCATTACATAATATTTATTGAAAGTTAATTAGGTCCCAGGCATTGTTTTAAGTGTGTAAATGTTTCAATTCACAAAATCCTAAAAATAATCCTGTCAAATCCACATTATTATTATTATGGTTTGTTTATAGAGGAGGAACTATGGGACATAAGCACACACGTGCAAGCCACCACCCTCTGTGTGTCTGTGTGTGTGTGTGTGTGTGTGTGTGTGTGTGTGTGTGTGTGTGTGTGTGTTTGTGTGTGTGTGCAGCCTTTCTTTATGCATCAGCCATAGAGACTTCCATATTTCACTATGACTTAGAAAAGCCAGACTTTCACGACTGTGTTTGTACAGACTGGCTCCTGTTTGGACATTTGGTCTTTTCCATTTCATTCTCTTTATATCAGTCAAGGCTGTTAGCACTCACTCTCCTTTAACTGACTTTGCTTTGTTTTTTTTTTTTTAAACATGCTCCCCATTGGGTCTTTCTGTTCTATGGCAATGATAAAAAAGTCACCAAAAGATTATACTGCTCCAACTGATCTTAAAATGCATGCTGCTGATGTTAGAGCATTGCATTTAGATGATAAGAGAGGTAGAGCAAATGGCTCTGTTTTTTGTGAATAAATCGTCAAGATTATAACTTGTTTAGAGGAGTCATGGGAAATGATCATTACAAATCCTTGCGTCCAAAGAGAGATGATTAGTGCAATAAGTGATAACCTAACATATGTCTTTAAACTATTACACAATTTTTTTATATTTTTTTCTTTTTTTATTAAATTATTAATATTTTCACATGTACATTCCCTCTCCCTCTCCCTCCCCCACCCCCATTCCTTCTCCCCCACCTCCAACCTACCCCCCACCCCATCCACCCGCCACTCCCCAGGCAGGGTAGGGCCCCCAACCAGGGCTCCACCAAGTCCACCAAATCTTCCTGTGCTGGGCCTAGGCCCCTCCCCATGTGTTCAGAGACAGAGCGAATCCCTTCAAGTGGGATGGGCTCTCGAAGTCCCTCCCACCCACCAGGGCAAAACGCCAGTCCACCTCCAGAGGCTCCCAGGAGTGCAGGGGCCTCCCCATTGGCATCCATGATCAGGGGGCTGGATTAGTCCTGTACTGTCCTCCCAAAGAGCATCTGGGGTCGATATGCTTTCCCTTTTTCAGGCCAACTGTTTCTGTGGGTTTCTCCAACCAGGTACAGACCCCTTCGTTCTTCATTCCTCCCTCTCTTCAACTGAGTTCCAGATTTCAGCTCAGTGTATTTCTGTGGATGTCTGTCTCTGCTCTCATCAGCCACTGGATGAGGACTCTAGAATAGCATAGAGAGTATTCATCAATCTCATTCTAGGGGAAGGGTTTCTAGGCCAACTTCTCCTCCACTGCCCAGACTGTCAGATCGTGTCATCCTTATAGGTCTCTGGAGATCTTCCTAGTTCCAGATCTCTTCTCGGACCTATAGTGACTCCCTCTGATATGGTATCTCTCATCCTGCTCTCTCTCCTCTATTCTTCCCCCAACTCAATATATCTGCTCCTCCATTTCTTCTCCTCTACTCTTCATCTTGTGCTCTTATTGTGGCAGCACCCACTTCCCTACCCTCATGCTCTCAATTAGCTCGGGAGTTCATGCCATTTCCCATTCCTGGGGTCCATTTATCCCTTAGAGTCATTCATGATTTCTAGTTTCCTTGGGGTAGAGGATTATAGGCTGGTAAACCTTTGCTCTATGTCTAAAAATCATATATGAGTGAGTACATACCATGTTTGTCTTTTTGTGATTGGGTTACCTCACTCAGGATGGTTTCTTCTAGTTCCATCCATTTGCCTGCGAATTTCAAGATTCCATTGCTTTTTTCTGCTGAGTAGTACTCCATTGTATAAATGTACCACATTTTCTCTTTCCATTCTTCAGTTGAGGGGCATCTAGGTTGTTTCCAGGTTCTGGCTATTACAAACAATGCTGCTATGAACATGGTTGAACATATGTCCTTGTTGTATGGACAAGCAGTATTTGGGTATATACCCAAGAGAGGAATGGCTGGATCTTGAGGTAGATTGATTCCCATTTTTCTGAGCAACCGCCATACTGATTTCCAAAGTGGTCTTACAAGTTCACACTCCCACCAGCAATGGAGGAGTGTTCCTTCTTCTCCACAACCTCTCCAGCATAGGTTGTCATTGGTATTTTTGATTTTAGCCATTCTGACAGGTGTGAGGTGGTATCTCAGAGTTGTTTTGAGTTGCATTTCTCTGATGGCCAAGGATTTTGAGCACTTTCTTAAGTGTCTTTCAGCCATTTCAGATTCCTCTGTTGAAAAATCTCTGTTTAGTTCTGCACCCCACTTTTTAATTTCATTGTATGGTGTTTTGGTGGCTAGCTTCTTGAGCTCCTTGTATATTTTGGAAATCAGTCCTCTGTCAGATGTGGGGCTGGTGAAGATTTTTTCCCATTCTGTGGGTGGTCGTTTTGTCTTACTGACTGTGTCCTTTGCCTTACAGAAGCTTCTCAGTTTCAAGAGGTCCCATTTATTAATTGCAGACCTCAGTGTCTGTGCTTCTGGCGTGATGTTCAGGAATCGTTCTCCTGTGCCAATTTGTTCAAGGGTTGTTCCCACTTTCTCTTCTAAAAGATTCAGTGTGGCTGGGTTTATGGAGAGATCTTTGATCCATTTGCACTTAAGTTTCGTGCATGGTGACAAGTATGGATCTATCTGCAATTTTCTGCATGTTCGAATCCAATTGTGCCAGCACCATTTGTTGAAGATGCTATCTTTTTTCCATTGTATGGATTTAGCACCTTTGTCAAAAATAAGGTGTTCGTAGGTGCGTGGGTTAATATCTGGGTCTTCAATTCGATTCCATTGGTCTATCTGTCTATTCTTGTGCCAATACCAAGCTGTTTTCAGAACTATGGCTCTATAGTAGACCTTGAAGTCAGGGATGGTGATGCCTCCAGAGGATCTTTTATTGTAAAGAGTTGTTTTGGCTATCCTAGGTTTTTTATTTTTCCATATAAAGTTGAGTATTGTTCTTTCAATGTCTGTGAAAAACTGTGTTGGGATTTTGATGGGGATTGCATTAAATCTGTAGATTGCTTTTGGTAGAATTGCCATTTTTACTATGTTAATTCTGCCTATCCAAGAGCACGGGAGATCTTTCCACTTTCTGGTATCTTCTTTAATTTCTTTCTTTAAAGTCTCAAAGTTCTTATTGTACAGGTCTTTCACTTTTTTGGTTAGTGTTACCCCCAGATATTTAATGTTGCTTGTGGATATTGTGAAAGGTGATGTTTCCATGATTTCTTTCTCATTGAGTTTATCATCTGTATACAGTAGGGCTACAGATTTATTTAAGTTAATTTTGTATCCTGCTACCTTGCTGAAGGTGTTTATCAGCTGTAGGAGTTTCCTGGTAGAGTTTTTCGGGTCACTTATGTAGACTATCATGTCATCTGCAAATAGTGAAAGTTTGACTTCGTCCTTTCCAATTTGTATCCCTTTGATATCCTGATCTTGTCTTATTGCTCTAGCTAGAACTTCAAGAACAATATTGAAGAGATATGGAGAGAGTGGACATCCTTGTCTTGTTCCTGATTTTAGAGGAAATGCTTTGAGTTTCTCTCCATTTAGTTTGATGTTGGCTATTGGTTTGGTGTATATCGCATTTATCATGTTTAGATATGTTCCTGTTATTCCTGTTCTCTCCAAGATCTTTGTCATGAAGGGATGTTGGATTTTGTCAAAGGCCTTTTCAGCATCTAGTGAGATGATCATGTGGTTTTTCTTTTTCAGTTTGTTTATATGGTGGATTACATTGATGGTTTTTCGTATATTGAACCATCCTTGCATCCCTGGGATGAAGCCCACTTGATCGTGGTGGATGATTTTTCTGATATGTTCTTGGATTCGATTAGCCAATATTTTATTGAGTATTTTAGCATCAATGTTCATGAGAGATATTGGTCTGTAGTTCTCTTTCTTAGTCTTATCTTTGTGTGGCTTGGGTATCAAAGTGATTGTAGCCTCATAGAAAGAGTTTGGCAATATCCCATCTGCTTCTATTGTGCGGAACAGTTTGAGGAGTATTGGTATCAGCTCTTGTTTGAATTTCTGGTAGAATTCTGCAGTGAAGCCATCTGGTCCTGGGCTTTTTTTGGTTGGGAGGCTTTTGATGACTGCTTCTATTTCATTAGGGGTTATGGGTCGATTTAAACTGTTTATCTGATCTTGATTTAATTTTGGTAAGTGATATTTATCCAGGAAACTGTCCATTTCCATTAGATTTTCGAATTTTGTGGAGTACAGATTTTCAAAGTATGACCTAAAGATTCTCTGGATTTCCACAGTGTCCGTTGTTATATCCCCCTTTTCGTTTCTGATTTTGTTAATTAGTGTGCTCTCTCTCTGCCTTTTGGTTAGTTTGGCTAGAGGTTTGTCTATCTTGTTGATCTTCTCAAAGAACCAACTCTTTGTTTCATTGATTCTTTGTAATGTTTTCCTAGTTTCTACTTTATTGATTTCAGCTCTCAGGTTGATTATTTCCTGGCGTCTACTCCTCCTTGGTGAGTTTGCTTCTTTTTGCTCTAGTGTTTTCAGTTGTTCTGTCAGTTCTCTAATGTGACTTTTTTCTAGTTTCTTCATGTGGGCACTTAGTGCTATGAACTTCCCTCTTAGGACTGCTTTCAGAGTGTCCCATAAGTTTGGGTATGTTGTGTCTGCATTTTCATTAGAATCTAGGAAGTCTTTAATTTGTTTTTTTATTTCTTCCTCAACCCAGGAATGGTGCAATTGGGTGTTATTCATTTTCCAAAAGTTTGCAGGTTTCCTGCCATTTGTATTGTTGCTGAATTCTAGCTTTAATGCATGGTGGTCTGATAAGATACAGGGGGTTATTTCAATTCTTTTGTAATTGTGGAGGTTTGCTTTGTTGCCTACTATGTGGTCAATTTTGGAGAAGGTGCCATGTGGTGCTGAGAAGAAGGTATATTCTTTTGAGTTTGGATGGAATGCTCTATAGATATCCGTTAACCCCAGTTGGGCCATGACTTCTTTCAGATCCTCTGTTTCTTTGTTAAGTTTTTGTCTGGTGGTCCTGTCTAGTGGTGTAAGGGGGTTGTTGAAGTCTCCTACTATAAGTGTGTGTGGTTTTATGTGTGGTTTGAGCTTTAGTAATGTTTCTTTCACAAATGTGGGTGCCTTCTTATTTGGAGCATAGATGTTCAGGATTGAGATTTCATCTTGATGGACTTTTCCTGTGATGAGTATGAAATGCCCTTCTTCATCTCTTTTGATTGATTTTAGTTTAAAGTCCATTTTGTTAGATATTAGGATTGCTACACCTGCTTGTTTCTTGAGGCCATTTGATTGGAAAATCTTTTCCCATCCTTTTACTCTGAGGTATCGCCTGTCTTTGAAGTTGAGGTGTGTTTCTTGTAAACAGCAGAAAGATGGATTCTGTCTTCGTATCCATTCTGTTAGCCTATATCTTTTTACGGGTAAGTTAAGGCCATTGACATTTAGGGATATTAATGTCCATTGTTCGTTGGTTCTTGTTTGGTTTGGATTTATTGTTGGTGGTGTCATTGTGTGTGGATTTTGCTCTCCTGCTTCTTTTTGTGTTTGGCAATATTAGATTATCTATTGCCTGTGTTTTTGTGCATGTAGTTATGTTCCTTGGGTTGGAGTTTTCCTTCCAGAACCTTCTGTAGTGCTGGATTTGTGGATATGTATTGTTTAAATCTGTTTTTGTCATGGAAAATCTTGTTTTCTCCATCTATAGTGATTGAAAGTTTTGCTGGGTACAGTAGTCTGGGTTGACATCCATGCTCCCTTAGTGCTTGTAGTGTATCTATCCAAGACCTTCTGGCTTTCATAGTTTCCATTGAGAAGTCGGGTGTGATTCTGATTGGTTTGCCTTTATATGTTACTTGGCCTTTTTCCTTTGCAGCTCTTAATATTTTTTCTTTATTCTGTAGATTTGGAGTTTTGATTATTATGTGTCGGGGGGACTTCTTTTTGTGGTCCAGTCTGTTTGGTGTCCTATAAGCTTCTTGTACTTTCATAGGCATATCTTTCTGTAGGTTGGGGAAGTTTTCTTCTATGATTTTATTGAATATGTTTTCTGTACCTTTGAGCAGTGTTTCTTCACCTTCTTCTACACCTATTATTCTTAGGTTTGGTCTTTTCACGGTGTCCCATATTTCCTGTATATTTTGTGTTAGGGATTTGTTGGTCTTGAGGTTTTCTTTGGTTGATGAATGTATATCCTCTAGCGAGTCTTCAATAGCTGAGATTCTCTCTTCTGTCTCTTGAATTCTATTAGTTATACTCACATCTTTAGATCCTGATCGTTTATCCAACCTTTCCATTTCCAGCATCGCTTCATTCTGTGTTTTCTTTAATGTGTCTAATTCAGCTTTCATGTTTTGAACTGTTTCAAGAGCTTCCTTCACTTGTTTGGTTGTTTTATCTTGGGTTTCTTTAGCTTCTTTAAGAGATTTGTTTATTTCTTGAATATTTTGGTTTGTCTTTTCCTCCATATCGTGTAATTTTTTGCTTACTTTTTCTTCTATTTCTTTAAGGGATTTTCTTGTTTCCTCTTTGAAGGTCTCTATCATCTTGCTCAGATAATTTTTGAGGTCCATCTCTTCTTCATGCACTGTGTTGGGCTTTTCAGATCTTGCTGGAGTGGAGTCCCTAGATTCTGGTGGTGTCATATTGGTCTTTCTGTTGTTGAGCGGGTTCTTATTCTGTCTTCTTCCCATATCTTTTTCCAGTGAGTGCAGGTAGGATCTCTCTATCTCCTCTTGTTACTCTGTAGTGTGTGTGGGCCAGGAATTCAATGTCCGAAGCTCTGGATGGTTTTGCCTCTCCTCGTAGCCTCCTCACTCTGATGGCGTTAGGCCTCTTGGTGGATCGGTCGCCGGGAATGGAATGAAGAGTGGCCTGTACCCAGATTCGGGGAGCTCCTCCCTGCCTGGACGTGTCTGTTTCAAGCAGGGACGAGCCTGGAGGGATCTGGGTGGATGGCGCTTAGGACAAGAATTGGGTAAAAGCAGGGGGTGGCTCACCTGGTCTGCGATGAGTCCACGGAAAGGGAAGGAAGAGTGTCCTGAACCAAGCCAGATTCAGGAAGCTCCACCCTGCCTGGGCGTGTCTGTTTCAAGCAGGGACGAGCCTGGAGGGATCTGGGTGGATGGCGCTTAGGACAAGAATTGGGTAAAAGCAGGGGGTGGCTCACCTGGTCTGTGATGAGTTCACGGAAAGGGAAGGAAGAGTGTCCTGAACCAAGCCAGATTCAGGAAGCTCCACCCTGCCTGGGCGTGTCTGTTTCAAGCAGGGACGAGCCTGAAGGGATCTGGGTGGATGGCGCTTAGGACAAGAATTGGGTAAAAGCAGGGGGTGGCTCACCTGGTCTGTGATGAGTCCACGGAAAGGGAAGGAAGAGTGTCACTATTACACAATTTTAAAAAGCATATCAATAATATTCATAGAATTACTCATTGGGAATCAACTGTTCTTTATAGTTTTTAAATTGTGTTTAATTTACTTCATCTAAAGTACCTGTACTATAATGAAAAGCAAAGTTGGAAGTTACAAAGTCAAGCATAATTCAAAATATATAAAATCATATCCACTAATCTATCTCTGTATTCTAATAATAAAATGTTTAAATATTTTGGGATATGCCAAATATTTTCAAATTTCAAAATAATTTTTCAAATATATTTTTAAATATTTTGAAATAAAATTACTGTCAGTATCATTTTAATTCTCATATTTTTATTATTCTCATGTTAGACTAGGAAACTTACTAAAATTAGTGATATATTTGACTATTTTTAGCCAAACAAGAAAGTTTTAAAAGTCTGTGCAGTTACAGAAGAGCAACAATAGAAAATATTTATATTTTGTCATTGTTTTCTAACTAATGACTAGAACCCAAATTCTGTGCATTAAAGAGAAGGTAATGTTCCAGCAATGATTGTTAAAATTTCTTTTGGAAGAAATGAAGTAAAAATTGTTAACTATGCCAAAACTTACAAGATTATAATATGTAATCTGTTTTTTTTTAGCAACTTCATTCAGTGATCATCTCAGAAATGTTTTAGTATTCACTAAATGAAACACATATGAGAAAGATATATGATAGCGACCAAATCTCTACCTGCAAATGGCTGGTGGTTCAGTGTACAGGCTGCATTCATTTTGACTGTCTTTGGCGTAGTTTAGCTTTTCAAAATTGCCAACAATCCTTCAGCTCCTCACCAATTACAACTGCAAATTATCGTTTGTAATGTATACAGTGTTGCCATTGACGTTTATTCCCTGTATATGTGTGTGCACACATACAAGGTCTCATTTACCACCAGCTGTCTTCAAAACTCACTATATAGCCAAGGCTGGCTTGAATTCCTAATCTTCCTGCTCTCTACTTCTCCAATTCTGAGATGACAGGCATGACCCAGTACACTCTGCCATCCTTTGTTCTATTTCTAGTAAATATTTTCCATTTCAATTTACCACTCACCAGAATATTTTCTAATGCTTAAGATAATAAACACTCTTAAAATACATTACTAATAATAATGTTTTTAGGAGACAGATACAGTTTGGAATAACCAGGAACTCCAAGAAAATTAACCAGCCACACGGGGGGGGGGGACGTTTATCAGTGTATCTGGACGCGGGCAGGGTCCTCCACCTGCTAATGTTTGACAGCCACAGATGAGTGCATGGGCCAATGGACAGAATGAAGAAAAATCTGATGAGCAGATGATTTTATAGCCCTTGCATGCATAAACATGAGAAGGAATGCAACTAGAAAGGAAGATCACTCCCTTACTCACTTTGATTATCCTGCAATTATTGTGGACTTGGCTTCATATACTGTTTAGTTTATTTTTATACCCAGACAAGAAGAAATTTTTTAATATTATATTCTGTTCATAGAAAACATCAAAACTTCAATAGTTCATTGACAAACTAGTGACATGTACAGAAAATGCAAACTTTTTCTTCTTGATGATTCTTCTCAATAAAACTAAATTGACTCACCTATCTAACTGTCTCATTGCATAGCCCTTCAGTATTCCAATCATTTCACATTAATTTTAGTTAGGTTTTCTTGGGGTGAGAAATAACTTATATATTTCTTTTTATGTTTATTATTTTATGAAATATTGAATAGTTCTGAAGCCAAAATAAAAAATAATTATATTTAAATAGTTTTTGCTGTTAGCCCAACCTCTGCTCCCTGTGCACTCCTTCCTGATATATTGAGAACTCCATTTGCTTTTTGATTAGCCTTCCATTATTTCTTTCTGACATATATGAACAAGTATATGCATAAACACAGAGAGATGTGTTTATCTGCACATATGCAACACTATTATTTCGTGAACACGTGTGAAGCTTGCATGCATCCTGTGGTTGTACACGGCACTATGTTAAGAGATATACTTCATTTCATTTTTATAACTGTATGGATGCACCATATTTTCCCCACACATTTCCTAGTAGAGACATTTGAGTTGTTTCTGGTGTGTGCTATTACAAATTTTGTTGCAAGGAATAATCTGTAAAGATAGTGCATTTTGTTAGTTTTCCACTAGTTCTACACAGCTTATTTTAAAGAGTAAATCACAATTAGCACATAATAATGCAGTTTCTAATTATCTATGGAAATGATCTTTTTACGCCTAGAGGGGATATTTTGTGATTCAATGTAGGTGTGTCCTGAGGAGCCTCACAGGGCCTGTCCTGAGCGGGAAAGTGCAAAAGTAAACCAAGTACAGAAAAGTAACCAAGACTCTGTGTGATAGTCCTCACTGGATAATAAATCCTATGAAAGATGGATCAGTGGTGGCAGGCTAAAGACACAGGAGAGCTAATAAGCATTAAATAACAATTATTACAGCCCAGATGCTGAAAGGCAGTTTGCCCCCAAACAGTCATTGAAAAACAGAGAGATTTCTGGGATGCAATGAAAACTCAGCTGATAGGATGTGCTCAGGGAAGGTTGTAGGACAGAGGCTGAGAGATGCAGCTTATTGTCATATTTCACTTTTTGCTCACTCTGTCCTAAAATAGATTTTCATGGAAAATAGCATGAAGCTTCTTCATGTTTGATGTGCTTCGAAAACAAAACTTTCATTTGAGGCTGCTTCTGAATTAAAGCAACTGATATTAAATAATGTGCAGTTTCATATAATAATTAGCTCTTTTAAAGGTTAGGAAGCAGTCTAAGTTTGACTTACTACTCGATGTTGTTGCCTTCTTTATTTTTAGATACCATAAGATATTCCAAGGGAAGAAATCAACCAATAGTCCTATCCAACTATGATGTCTATGAACTAAAACAACCACCAAGATGATGTAATGTGCCCAATGGTGATACAGAAGCTCACTTACATTGGTGGTATGCAGAAATCCTCTAATTGGACTTAAGACGCAGAGAAAGAGGGAAGCCTGCTTAATAATGGAAATGTAGCATCCAGGCTACAGAAGTCATGGGTCTTGGAAGAGAACCTACCTCTAACTACCACTTTATTAAAGCAGCATGATTCCTAACTATACTCTAAATAGTTATTCTCAAACTTACAGAGGTATATAGGCCTCACATTTTATCAAAGAAACATCTCCTTCCAACAGACAGAAATAGACCATTACAGGAAACTACGAGAGAAAATGGAGATATTGTTACTCATTGTTAACTTATACACCTACGACATGACATAACTCCTACACTGAGGCTCAGGGACCATAATAGAAGAGAAGGTGGGGTTGTAAAAGCCAGAGGAAATACAAGTTTGTTGTGAAATTTCATATTCTAGAACATGTCAGAGAAGCTGCACCTCTGTAGAAGTCTCACCAACATGGCTTCTTAAAAAATACCTGAAAAAGGGCAATGCCAATTGATATACTAACATGGAAGCAGGGATATTTCATGGGCCCTCAACCCTAGCCAAAAAGTTAACGCAACTGAGGAATACTGAAAGCCAGAGGAATAGTCTTCCTCAGAATCCCCCAGCTGGTTACCTTCTAACAAAAGGTCGGCCCTGCAATTATATACATCTAAGTAACATTATACCAACAGAATGGGTTGTATTTTTGCATTTAGGAGTGTGTGTGTGTGTGTGTGTGTGAGTGAGTGAGAGAGAGAGAGAGAGAGAGAGAGAGAGAGAGAGAGACAGACAGACAGACAGACAGACGGACAGACAGACAGAGACAGACAGACAGACAGACAGACAGACAGACAGACAGACAGACAGAGAGGGTATGGGTATAAAGAAGTTAAAGAAATAGAGTTCATGAATTTGAGAAAGCAAAAAGTACAAAAGATAAATCAGAAAAGTTAGAGGAAAGAAAAGGAAGGGAGTAAATAATTTATTATTTAATATCAAAAGATGAAAAAAGTCATGTTTGTCACCCAAGAGAAAATACTCTTTTCAACACAACAACATACTCTGAAAGGTAAGCAAGTACAACAAAAGGCAGGATGACTAAATTCAATTTATAAATTGTTTATAAGCAAATCAGCTTGCTTACACACTTTATTATAAATTAATGCAATGAGTTCATTCACATGGTACTAACATCCTAGTTTAGTACAATGCATACTTCACTGTGCTGGCTTGTTTTATGTATGTCAACTTGACACAAGCTGTAGTGATATACTCTAAAGGAAACAAACTAAATTGAGAAATTGCCTCTTTAAGATCAGGCTGTAAACAAGTTTTTAGGGCACTTTTTCAAATTAATTTTTATTTGAATTAAAAACAATCTTCTTTTACACACCAATCCCAGTTCCCTCTCCCTCCCATCCTCCCATCCCCCTCACCAACTTCCTATCCCACCCCTCATTCACTCCTCAGGAAGGGTGGCCTCCTATGAGGGATCATGAATGCTGTCATATCATTTGGGGCAGGACAGAGGCTCGTCCCCCTATATCTGGGCTAAGAGAGTATCCCTCCATAGGGAATGGGCTCCCAAAGTCCATTTGTGTACTAGGGATAAATACTGGTTCCACTGCCCCATAGACTGACCTGGCCCCCCAACTTATCTTGCTTGCAGGATCATGATAAAGTAGGCACTGAAAATCTTCATACTGTCTGAATTCCTTAAGAGATAGGAAAGGAATCTTTATTAGTTCCTATGTGAAAGGCAGTAGGAATCTTGGAGATTGCCTATGTCTCAGTCTCTAAAAGAAGATATGTCTAAAATGTCAATTGTGAAGTTTTATTCTCAAGTTTTATTCTCAAGTCAAAAATGTCCTTTTCTACTAAAATAGTTTCTCTTAAGGGCTTTCAAAAATTAACAAGCAACTCTTCTGATCCCATGTCTTGGCCATTCATTAGATATGCCTCTCAACATAGAAGAGACAAAAAGGGAAATCTGTTTTTTTTGGAAGTCTGATAAGATGGGATCTATTTGGAATTAAAAGTTGACTTTAAAGGTTGGGATGGCAGTATCTATTGGCACTAGAATGGCAGGAGGAGACAGGAAAATGGGAGGGATACAGTGTAACCCAAGCAAGGTGCTTTTGGCCAGACCTCATCTTGGTCTTTCCTTCCTTTTCCTAAGAGGACAATGTTGTAGGTTAATATTCTTACCCTGCCTAGCATGGTCATAAAGTAAAGTCCTCTCTTAGCCAGGGTTTCTATTGCTGTGACAAAATATCATGACCAAAATACAAGTTGAGGAGGAAAGGGTTTATTTAGCTTACACTTCCACATTGCTATTCATCACTGAAGGAAGTCAGAACAGGAATTCACAGGGCAGGATCCTGGAGACATAATCAAATGAAGAGGTCATAGAGAGGTGCTGCTTACTGTCTTACTTCTCATGGATTACTCTGCCTGATTTCTTATAAAAAGCAGGACCACCATCCAACGATGGCACCACTCATCATGGGCTGGGCCCTTTCACACTGATCACTAAATGAGAAAAGGCCTTACAGCTGGATCTCAGGGAGGCATTTCCTCAGCTGAGGCTCCTTTCTCTGATGACTCTAGCTTGTGTTAAGTTGACATACAAAGCCAGCCAGTACAAATCCAATAGATTCCATGATATTATTCCCTTATCTGTCCCTGAAAGGAAGCTCACAGGTGATGGATGCTAAGCCACCTGAAGAAGAAAGGATGTTACTGGATCTTACAGAAAAATACCTTGTATGTGTACACACACACACACACACACACACACACACACACACACACACACACACACCTCAAAAGTCACTGTTATTATTTACCTAACAGTGAAAACTTTTCTGTGCTTTCTCTATCAGTAACCTTTGTTCTTAATGCTAGGAAATTTTACCTGTTACAGTTTATATCTTTATTGTCTGTGGGTCCATCTGTTTTTCTGTCTATCATTTATCTATCTACCTATTTATTTCTCTATCTCTATGTCTCAAAGTATAAAATATCCAGAAATATGTCAGTGTACACTTGATCCTCAACCTTCAACAGACACCAGGAATTTAAAATCAAATGGGATACAGTAAAGATTTCTATTTATACTAAATTTCTTTCATAAAAATAGAAGATGTAGAGGTTTAAAAGAGAAGTGGGAAAAAAACCCATAATGTTTTAATTAGGAAAGAAGATTGTAATGATGACAGAAATGTATTTAATAATATTAATTCATGTACTGTGTTTAGCTTTCATGCTTTTGTGGAGAGTTTATTAGGGATGTCATTTGAGAGTTTGATTTAATTTGTGACTTTAATCATGTACTTAGACTGTTTTATCAAATTAAAAGGCAAGCATCAGATACAAGCAATTCTGAGAAATAGTCTCAAATCATAGAGAACTGAGTTCATCAGCACCATTGAAAACAAAACACAGTCCTAGACTTTTAGCAAAAGAAATATTTTGGAAAAGAAAACTTCATGTGACTTCAACAAAAAATGATAAAAATGATTTCTGTCTGCTTCAGGAAGTGACTTGATTTAATTCAGAAGTGAATTCTAAATTGCATGTGATTTTGGATAAGTTCCCAAGAGTCAGTTTTATTTCTCCCTATGTATTTATCTATGCAATACTTTCTGGATTTTTTTATTTTTTGTTGAGTATTATTTTTCTTTTTTATTACAAAGACAATTATTTTACATGTTAATCCCAGGTCCCTCTCACTCCCCTCCTCTCCTGCCTCCCCAATGAATGCCCTACCTATCCCTACCCTTTCTGCTCCCCAGGGAGGGTGAGGCCTTCTGTAGGGGGTCTGTTAATGAAACTGCTTTCATTTCTTTTCTGAGACCATTAGAAATCTGTAGTCACCAAATTAGAGAATTTCGATTTAATGTTTTATGTTTTTCAAGAGTTTCACTGCATTGTACCTAGTTTTCTGGTGACACCGCCTTAGTCCTTTAGGTCCTGATTACTTGGTTATGTTGGGAACACATCTCAACATTTCTGCCAGGCATAGTTAACCTGTGTGTGTACTCCTTTTTAGTTTTTCTGTTGTTGTTTTTGTTTATTTAAATAAGAAACAAGCTTCTTTTACATGTCAATCTCAGTTCCCTCTCCATCCCCTCTTCCCCTTCCCCCCACTAACACCCTACCTATCCGATACCGATTCTGCCCCCCAACAAGGGAGGGTGAGGCCTTCCATGGGGCATCTTCAAAGTCTGTCATACCATTTGGATCAGGGCCTAGACCCTACCCAGTGTGTCTAGGTTGAGACAGTATCCCTCTATGTGGAGTGGGCTCCCAAAGTTCATTTGTGTACTAGGGGTAAATACTGATCCACCATCAGTGGCCCCATAGATTTTCCAGACCTCCAAACTGACTTCCTTCTTTAGGGGGACTAGAACAGTCCAATGCTGGTTTCCCAACTATCAATCTGGGGTCCATGAGCAATCCCTTGTTCAGAAGAAATGTACTCTTAATGAAAATTAAAGCCAAGAGTTAATATAAATTTTGTTTTTAGAACAAGTCTTGTTATGTAATCCAGACTGACCTAGAAATGGCCATGGGATCCCTCTGTACTGGTCTCCTTAGTAGCTGGGACAGTAAATACGTACTACCACATCAGTTTCTGACATCAATCATGGTAAATATTTGTACAAAAAGTGGAGTGAAGGACCTGTCACCTCCCCTTGATGTGGTTTAAAAAATCAATTTTAACCTCCATCAGGATGAGAACACAGAGTTAACACAATCCTACTTTCCAGTATAGCAGTGTTCCTTTTCAATTAGTTTAACAATCAGCTCACCTAAAGTTAATGCTACAGACAGCCAAGCCTTCTGACCACAGAAATTTAATTTGTCCACTTCTTGTCTCATCTCAGCTATGCTCTCTTCTTGACATTTGTCCTCAAGAAACTTTAGGGAGATTGTTTAGCCAGTGTCACCTCAAATCACTGTGGTTGTCATTAAGGCAATGCAGTAGATAGATGTGGCTGATCAGCTAAGGAATACAGTGATTAAAATCAACTACTGGGGAAAGAGTTCCAGTGTCATATCCTTGCCAGAAAATAAGTATTCAACCACATGTGGCAGAAGACATTACAGCTTTGCCTGTCAAGTTATAAGTGATAGAAATTATCAGCTCCATGTAGTCACCAATATGGGAATTTGTGACAACCTGTTACCTATATTCTACTAGTGCTTTAAGGAGAATTTTTATTAATAAAATATTTATATTCTTAACAGTTGTAAATACTTTTAAGACTTTATCTCATTTTTCTTTCAATTCTGAGACTCTCTACTCTTTGTCTTTTGTTCCTGCAATTACATATTATAACTGTTGCTCCTCTTTTCCAACATAGTTTACCCTTGTCTCCTACTTTCTATCTCCTTTTAAATGTATTTATTATATTTGTTTACTTCTGAGAGGAATCAAGTGCATTACATGGTGTCTGAGTTCAGGTCTGAGGACAAATTGGGGAAATTGGTTTTCTTTTTCCATGGTGTTTGTCTCAGGGATGGTACCCAGGTTGCCATCTCCTAAGCCCTACAAACTCTTTTTCTAAATGTCAAGTTCTCCTTTACTGATGTGCTAACTCCTTAGTGCTACCCACTCCACTTCTCCATGTCAAATTTCTAAATTCAAGTACAGAGGACAGTAATGTCCATTGTCTAGATTAATGGTCTACTTTTCATAAGATTGCAATAATAAACACATAAAATATTTTAAAAAGAAAAGAAAACTTAGTGTGAGTGTACATGTACATTCCCAGCTTCTAGGGATGCTGTTGGGAGGGGAACATATAAACTCAACTACTTTCAGATGATGTAGGCAGCATATAACGACATGTTTCTATGGTAATAAATGAAACAAGGAAAGGTAGATAGAGAGAAAGAAGAATGAAAGAAGGAAGGAAGAAACAGTAATGATAATAAATAGGGAGCAAACTGATGTATTTCTTACATTCTACATATTAATTTTATGAGATATATTTTCCTGTATCCATTACTTATTTTCAAAATAATGGTACACAGCAAATAACTATGAGTCCTCAGTGAGGCATAACATTAACATTTGTTGTTTACATTTCCTAGAGCTCTTCCTTGCCCACTGAAGTACTCACAATGACTTGGCTCTGCTCTGTCTTCAGTAGGCTCCCCTGGCCATGTTCTCATAGCAGTAGTAAAGACCTGAGAAATGAGAACCCTAGTTACTTGAAGACTATAACTTCTGTTTGCTGGTAGCATGTCTACTAAGACACCATTGATCAAAGCAAATTACATGATTAAATCAGGGAGACCAGGGTTCTCCATTCTACTGGGAATACACTGAAAGTCATATGAGGACCTGGAACCAGAAGATGAAGAACTAAAACCACTGTTGCTATCATCCACAGTAGTGCCAAGAATCAAGCTCCAATGAGGGGAGACAAACTTTGAATTAGCTCATTTTCTTTTGATTGTATAAATTTCTGTCAGCAAAAGGAAACACAACATGAAATTTAATTTGATGATGGAAAAAACAAAATTCATTTCTTGATCATAGTGGTATGAATATTGAAATTCTTATAGCTCTTGTCAATGGAGTGCACAAACTGAATGGATGGGTTTTATGATCAGAACTCCTGGTTTCCACTGCAAGCTTGGCTTATTCTCTATGTGACCCTAAAAATTAGTTTAATCTTTTAAACTGCATTAGTTTATTTACAAACTGAATAATATAGCTGTAGGGGAAATGTTAGCCATGCCCTCTTGGGGGCTGGCACAGGTTAGCAACTATACACATTGCAGTATATTACTTCTGTGTATATGGCATCATTGTAAGCTAGGAATTGGTAAGCTTTTAAGTAAAAGACCATTTTGTAATTACTTTATTTAGGCACTGTGCCAACAAACACTGCTACAATATTTAATCCCACTGTTGTAATATAAAAACAGTCATAGACACTAGGAAATTAAGTTGACTTGACTGTGACCTAGGAAAACTTATGTTAAAAGTATCAGTAGGCTTGATTTAATTCATATATGATAATTTGCCAGCCAGGGTTAACTATAGTTGCTGTTTTTATTATCTCTAGTTCCACTCTAAATTTCTGGAGAACAGATACAAGATTCTTATTTTCTTATTTAGGTTTGTTTTCTATTTTTTTACACAAGTCTGGAATGAATTGAATGCTCAATAATTGATATTACAAAATAATTTTTTTCCAAACCCTTAGAATTAACAAAGCATTAGTAATATGCCCACCCATATTTTGAGGTCATGTTTGCATATCCTTGCCTTTCTGCCCATGGAATCAGAAGAGTAAGAAGGAAATGCTAACTCTGAGTTAGAAAGGAACATATGTCCTTTAGTATAGACAATCCTACTAAGCCGGTGTATGATTTCTCCCACCATAGAGATCATTTGTGCTTCCTTTGCACCTTGCAGAAGTACATTAACTTATTCACAGTACCAACAGATCATCTCTAAAAATCTTCATTATCTCACCACATTCTCTGGACAGGACATTGCAAGTTTCATTGTCTGATCATTTTACTTTGAACCTAATGGAAGGGTGTGTTCAGTTTATGATACCCTGAGTGTTTGAGCTTGGACAATTTGTGTGACTCACTGAGCTGCTGATGAGGAAAGCAATGTATAATGTTTGATGAAGAGGATATCCTGCCCTACCCTATCCCCATCCCTGCCTTCACACACCCATCACGCAACTCTGCTACTTGAAGAAACACACCCTGATGGTGTTTAAGTTCCTGTGTTCATCATCTGCTTTGGAGCTCTAGTAGCATCCACACTGGCAGTTTACAGGGGGTACAGGAGAATGCCTTCATTCTTCTATATTTCACTCTCTTTGCAGACTGAACAATATAATGAAAATGCCATAAAATAGTTATGTAATCTAAGCTGGGAGAAAATCAGAGTCAACACCCACCACCACATTAATTTTATTATTATTCTAGCCAATAAGACATTGGTTTTTTAATTCCTTATAAATACTCTTCCTTATAAATGTTCCTTTTTGAAAAGCACATACAGCTAAATTATGAGCAAACAGCCCTAGTCTAACAGTGTTCCAGTGTGTGTGTGTGTGTGTGTGTGTGTGTGTGTGTGTGTGTGTGTGTGTGCGCGCGCGCGCGCACGCACACATACCCACATTCGTGCATACATATCTGTCCATCTGTTCGTACATGAGGGAATGGGAAGGATCTAATATAAACACATTTAAAAACCACTGTATCTTAATTGAGGTCAAGTTAGCACCACTTAACTGATATGAGCCATGTGGTAAAAAATAACTGCTTGCCTTGTTTAAAGGCAAAGCTTCCGGTGTTGGCTGCAGATGCAGATTCCACCTCTTGAAGCAATAACAGTGACCTGATAGCTGAGACATTAGGGATGGGTGTTGATGAAAAGATTTCCTTGTATTATTTTCATTAGGCTTCCTGTTTGCCTCATCAATGCTTGATGAGCTAGGGTGCCAGAAGTATAGAGCTTGCTTTGATGGAGTGTCTTGTAGATTTATTTCCTCTCCAACCTGATGATGTTTCACCCCCATGGTACAACAGACTGCAATTAGGAACAAAACTGTTGGGATGTGCGTAATCACAAGTGCCCCCAGAGACATAGCTATGAGGCAAGTTGAGATAAGCTCCTGTCCATCTGTGGTCATTGTCTTCCAAGTTCACAGATGATGCCAGCCACCTCTGTAATAATATTCCTGTTATCAGTGTTCCTTGGTTATGTTTGTTCCAATATGAGAAAAGAGCACTCATTTTCTCCTCTATATTGGCAGCTTCTATCTTCACTTTTTGTTGTTGTTGTTGTTCAAGATCTGTTTTCCTATTTGGCCTCATCCTAACCTCTGAGCAGTGCCATTTGTTATATGCTTGATTTTCTCAACTTTAGTATTTTGGACATTTTGAGTTGGATAATTCTTTGCTGGAAGCAGAGTGCCTGGTTGTTGTTCTGCAGCATGCCTGACCTCGGCCAACAAGAGGTCAGTCAGCAACACACTCCCACCTCCAATTTGCCACAGCAGTGTCTTTGGACATTTCCAGAAGTTCTCTGACAGAACTGGGAGTAGTATATCACCCTTGCTTGAGAACATATTGCTGTCTATCGATTAGATTTTTCTATCAATCATGTGTATAACCTTATCAGTTGTCTCAAATTTTATATTCATTGTATCTGTTAGGAAGTCTTTCATTTAATACACAATTTTATGGGAAACACAATGGAGACTTAGGATCACTATTTTTTTGGAGACATCGTTTCATGTGTTCCAGGCTGACCTCAAACTCACTACATATATGAGGAGAATAGGATGGATCTATGATATTTCTTCAATTTCCTGTCTAGAATGTTAGGGTTACAGGTTCACCAACACACCTGGTTTTGTGCAGTGCTGATAACCAAAGTAGTATCTTGAGAATGCTAAGCAAGTACTCTCTCAACTTAGTTATATCTACAGCTCTCCAAAATTAAGAATTCAATGAGACAAAACAAGACAGCACTCTGATGACAAAACTGGGGTCATCCTTAGCCTTCTGTGTGCTTCTTCTCTTCTGTCCTTGCTCCAAACGCTATAGCACAGATGGCACTCAGAACAAAATGTACTACATCTACATCTTGCTCTGTGCTATACAGGAAACCCTATTAAATAACTGAGTAATTTAGTTGTTCATGAATTCACATGCTCAACAATATTTTCAAGATTTATCAATAGCAAAAACAAACCTGTTGCATTCACAACATACAGAAATGAACAGTTGGGTGGTAATTGGTGCTATCGAGAATTTTCATCTGCAAAAAGAAAAAAAAACAATAGAGAACCATATAGGGGCTGTGATACTATGCATGGTGTTTAGGAGCAGTCTCTTGGTTACACTGACGTAGAGAAGTCAAATGGAACTGCATTTGGATAGCAGGAGCCAAATGTTCCAAATAGGGGAGCCAACAAGTGTTAGGATCACGAAGTGAGAGGCTGCTTGGCAAGTTTGAGAACTACCAAGGAAATTCTTAAAGGTGCATCCATAAATTGTCCAGGGATGTAGGGGTGGAAATGTTGTTTTCAATGAGCTGTACAGAAAGATGGAAAGGGTCATATGGGCAGGTGGTGATGTTCGTTTACTATGATGTAGAAGGATATTTTCAGATCCAAACACACAAAGATACAAAACATTGAAAATATGGAGAGTATCAGATACACAGAAGTCAAGGTAACCAGCATAGAGAATACAGTGAGTTGGTCTAACAAACTGATACATTAGTTATAACAAGAAAAGAGAAAAGAGAAGGCAGAAGAAAACTTGAAATTTAAATGATTAATAACTTAAAATATGATTTCAATATTCATGGTTCCTATTACTCCCTGTGTTAGGATTCAGGCATCTGTACTGGCCTGTCCTTGGGGTTCTGACTGGATATGCCCTCAGCTGCAGCCACTAAGAGCCGCATATTTACTATGTTCTCCTTTAAAACCATCCTACCCACCCCCTATCCTTCTCCACGCAGCCCATCTTTTCTGCTTTTTTCTCTGCTCTCTCCTGCTGCTCCTGTCCCTGAAGGCTGGGCTCCCCACTCTGCCTTCCCCTTTTTATGATTCCTTTCCCTAATTAAAAAAAATCCTTCTGTTTGAACCCTATCACATGCTGTCTTTCTTTGGTGCTGCTTTTCTTAAATTACAACACCTTTTAGTAACACAAGCTATGAACGCCATCACAAAACCCAGCTGTCACAGGAACACAGACCCAGACATGCCATCAGCAGCAGTTCAAGCCCCAGTGGCAGCACAGGGCACCCAGGTTAGTATGCCCTAGTGGCAGCATGGCTCTAGAACACCAGCATGGTCTCAGGTGGCTATCCAGACTCTGGGCATCTACTCATCCCCTAATGGCAACAGGAGCCCTGGACATTAGCGTGTTGAAATCCTAGGGCCATGTTGAGCTGGCCCCACTCCTCAGTGCCCTTAGGATAGCAGGCTCTGCCCCTGGCTAGACAGTGTAGCAGGAGAGATGCCCTTCCCCTTACCTCATAATCATGGAAGAGCATGGGCATGGAAGAGCTGGCCCTGATGGTATGGTCCTCTGAGAGATGGCTCTGCCCTAGAGTGTTCCCAGTGGCCTGGACCTGTCAGCTCGTCTCCACCCAGTCCTAAATCCTGGGTTTTTGGTTGGCCCACCCTAACATCTACCACATATATGACCTGATGAAGTGCATGAAGGAACTGGTCCTGAAGAAAGATAATCACATTATCCCCATGACTTGAAGCAACAGCAAGATATCCAAGAGGAGTTTCAGTGATGGTCTAGTGATGATAGTGTGCCAGAGGCCTTGAACCAGACTAATGACTCATTGCAATGAACATTTTGTAGATGGGACTGATTGGGCAAAAGAGTATAAGGTGTGGCACACTGAATCTCCCAGTGCCTCTAGGATGAATGAAGAGATGTTGGAAATCCAGAGGAGCAAGGTGGTTTTCTTGTTGTGTTTTTAATTAATTTGAGGGGCATGCTGTAGGAGTGAGGAGTGGGTGTGGAGGACTGGAAGGTGAGTGGAATTGGACTGCATGATGTGAAATTTCCAAAGAATCAGTAAAGAGTTATGTTTTTAAAAGCTGTTGAAATATATTCTTAAAAGATTTGAGCAGGATACATGCTATATCTGTATCTGTGGAAAACATTCAGACTATAAAGGAGTGTTGTACTAAGATATGTGAAAAAAGGATAAAATATTAAAAGCAAAAAGAAAGCAAAGGAAGTTTGCCTTTAGAGGGGAAAGAGTTGAATGCTAACTGCTCAAGCTACAATAAAAGCTAGAGGTGACAATCAATGCTGAAATTAAATGACAACATGCACTTTTGTCACTGAAGATATATTTCCAGAATAAGTGTGAAATAAATATAAGTTCAAGTAAAATTTTAAAAACAATTTGTTACCAGCAGGATAAGAAACTATTTAATGAAGATTGGCAAAATGGTTCAGTGAGTGACGACTACCTGAGTAGAGAGAGTGACCAAAGACAGCTAAGTATGATGACCAGGTGTTCTAAGGAGAGAAACACATGCAGCAAGATGTCCTCTGACCCTCACACAAGTGCAGTGGCATGCATGTGACCCACAATACCAACCACACATACAAAAATTAATATATTAATGAAATTAAAAGAAAAATTAAGGTGACTTCATCAGGAAAGGTGTTAACATTAGCTAAAGGTAAATGTAAGAAAGAATACATAGCATTACAAAGAATAATTCCATCTTAGATAATTGATTTTAAAAGCAATAGTTATATTGTAGAGACATAAATATATACCACTAAGGTACTTTTTTATTTTAAAAAAATGTAATATTGGGAAAAAACTAAGCAAAAATCAAAGATATCAAATTTCTTTGCCTTCTCTACAAAAGAGGTAAAAACATTTGGGAGCCCATTCCCTATGGAGGATTACTCTCTCAGCCTAGATACACAGGGTAGGTCCCAGGTCCTGCCCCAAATGATGTGTCAGAATTTGATGATCCTCATGGGAGGCCTCACCCTCCCTGGGGAGTGGATGGGGGTGGGATGGTGGTTGGTAGGAGGTATGGGAGGACAGGAGGGAGAGGGAACTGGGATTGGTATGTAAAATTAGACTTTTTAATTTAAATAAAAATGTATTTTTAAAAAATTTAAGTTAATTAAAAAGCAATGAAGTACTGTACTGTAAAGCTGTTTTCTACCTAGTGAAAATACTGCAAACTATCATCATTTATATCACTTCCTTGTCATTCTATGATATTCCAACAAGAAAAGCATTTCAAAGAAAATGTGATTATTTCTTCCAAAATAGGTATACAATTGAATTTGATTAATTACAGGCCATTGACAAGAGTGATTTTAACAGCATGACTAACAAATTCTTCAGTGGTATATGTATAGGAGACAATGTGTTGAAGAAGAGAGCAAATACACCCAACTTTTGGAAACATTATTTTTCTATATATTGAAGCACAAAGAACTTGTATTATAAACAAAACCAGCAGAGTTCTGTGTATTCATGTATTTTTTAATATGAGGGAGAGTATATATCTGTAGGGAATGATAGTGTCGGTTGTGAGAAAAGATTCTCTAACATTCACTTTGATTGTGAATGAGAAAAAATAGGAGTTGGGTAAGAAAAAGATTACTCAGCACAAAACATGAGTGAAAGTGAATGCAGATAAAAATAGTCAAAGTTTGATAGAATGGATGCAATGTTGTAAATGTTATTTTCTGCTCTTTTATTATTGTTGTTATTATTGCATTGAAATGGGAAGAAAATGAAAAGAAGTACTCCAGCAGCATTAAAGAATCATCAACATGACATTGTCTGCTTTCTTTTGTCACCTGGATACAAGGGCAAAGGCAAGGGGGTTAAATAAAGCTAGAATTGGCTCAGATAAGAGAGAGAGAGAGAGAGAGAGAGAGAGAGAGAGAGAGAGAGAAGAGAGAGAGAGAGAGAAGGTAGGAAGAGAGGGAAGGAGGGAGGGAAGAGGAAAGGAAGGAAGAGGGATAGACTTGGTGAAGAGAGCAGTAAATACGCCAGTGTGGGATGATGAAAACTTGTATCAACAGATGAAATCAAAGAGTCAGTATGTGTTTAGGTACTTAATGTTCACTTGGAAACAAGAAGCAATGGGGGAAGAAATAGATATCTTCATCTAACACACATGAGGAAATGTCCCTAACCAGAAAACTTTAGTATATTCAACGTTAAACCAATCAACTACTTCATCTTACTATTAATGAGCATTGGATCCCATGCCTCAAGAAACAATATTAATATTTTTTTAATTTTTATTTGGATTAGAAACAAAATTGTTTTACATATCAATCCCAGTTCCCTCTCCCTCCCCTCTGTCCCCAACTAACATCCTACATATCCCATACCCTTTCTGCTCCCCAAGGAGGGTGGGGCCTTCCATAGGGGGTCTTAAGAGTCTGTCATATCCTTTGGTATAGGGCCTAAGCCCATACAGTGCTCAGGGAGTATCCCTCTTTGTGGGATGGGCTCCCAAAGTCCATTCCTATGCTAGGGATAAGTACTGATCTACTACAAGGGGCCCGATAGATTTTTGAGGTCTCCTCACTGACATCCACATTCAAGGGGTCTGAATCAGTACCCATGCTGGTTTCCCAGCTGAAAATTAATATTCATTTAAGAGGTTGAATCATTCTAAAATCACACCTCATTATTATCATTAGAGAAAATGATTTAACAAGTTCTAATCTTTCTGTAACTGTAAGAATTTTCAGGGGTAGAAATCAGTGATGAGGGAATGGATTTAAAATTCTTTCATTAACCTGTTTAATACTCCATACAAGAAATGACTCCCTCAACTGTGAACTTGCCCCAAATTTTGATTACATCTCCTATTAAAATTCCTCTCACTTCCTCTGTGTGTGTGTGTGTGTGTGTGTGTGTGTGTGTGTGTGTGTGTGTGTGTGTCCTAAAACACCATATACTCCTTAAAGTTCTGAGATTAAACCCTGAAGTCTACCATGGCACTTACATGGCATTTTGACTCTAAGCGTAGTTCTTTGGAGTATTAATTTGTTCTTCATATTCTCATACTACCACTTTCATGTGTAGATAAATTCGGTTACCAAATAATTAAATGAACTGGTAAATATGGCTCTGAGGTTCAATCCAAGCTAAGGCCTTAACATGAGACAAACAGACATATTTGTACCCAGTGAGAAGACTGGTGAGGTGGTATCAATTATTGCAAGAAAGTAGATGATCAATAAACAAAGTCCTCAATGAAATGTTAGGAATGCAAGTCCAGTAATACAAATGCATGTTTATGGGTGTGATCAAAAAGTGAGGTTCCCTTCTATTAAAGAGAAATGTAGCATGTGGTTTCAGGCCAATAATCTCTAAGATCTGCATTAATAAGGTTACCCTTCCTTTGAGACTTTGCAAACCTCTCATCTTTATATTACTATTACAATCTCTATTGCTTTTATCAATGAGGTCATTAAAATTTGGCAAGAAACTAGAAACAATGATGCTGGCTTCTGTCTTTTTTTAAGCTCTGCTAAACACCTTTGGTTTCTATGTTCAGCTGTTTATCGCCATCTAGGTAGTTGTTTAATTACCTACTTGGTTTAATGAAGTCACTTATTACTGTCAAGATAGCCATAATCAAAGGCATAATACAAATAAAGTATGACAAAGATTAAAATTAATTCATCAGCCAATATGAGCACTTGTTACAAAGGAGACATTTAGTTGTTTGGGGTCTGGTTTTGAGATTAGCCTGATTGACTTTCTGGATGGGAGTCAATAATCTATTATCTCGTCTTGAAATAAAATAAATCTAGTGAGTAAAAATCATTGAACCATTTGTTTTGCTGGCACAATGAAAAGAGGGTGTATTTATTCACCCTTTGAAACACCTGGAAAAACAAATTACTGAGGCAAGCCAGAATGTGTTATATTGTTATTGCGTTCATTAAGCGTCATTCTGCACTAAATTTCTGTTCTGCCATAGATGTTTAAAGACCAGGTTTTGGAGTCGTCTGATCATGTTATTTAGCAGGGAAGTCATTCCATTTACATTAGAACACATGGCAATAAAACAGAAAGAAGGCTTAGAGAATTCTTACTTAAGAAGAAAGGGTTTCCTTGTACTTTTCTCTGCTTTGTTTTCAAAAGATGAAAATCAGAAAAATGGTACAGTTTCATAAGAGTTTTAGAACCACCAAACAAATATATATATATATATGTATATATATATATACATATATGTATATATATGTATATATATATGATAATCTATTACTATTATTGCGATTATTATTATGATTGTATTACGCCATATATCTCAGTCTAATAATAAACAGTCTGGAAGAGGTTCTCCAAAGAATTATTATATGTATTTGAGTAGAGGAGTACATTGTAATGCAAATACACTTGACATAGTAAAATATTAACCCATTAAAAAAGATTGTTGTTATTTTTAAAGACAAAAGTAAGAGAGTTATATTAGGTATTTTATAACAATAATCCTGCAATGATTACTAAGGACAGCATCAGTCCAAGGCTGAATAAATGTTACTCACTGGATAATCTCAACTCCAGTTCCTAGGCAGATATCCTTGTAGAATATTCTTACACACTTTTGTGTTAGGATCCAGTGTGCATACACATTGTCTGATAGACTTTTGTGATAATTACTGTCAGGAAGTCAGGGGGGAACCTCTGTGCATAAATTTGTTTCTTTTTCTTTCTTCATTCTCCTCCTCTTGTTCCTTTCTTCTCATTTTCTTCCTTGTTTTCAGATTTGACACAAGTGACTCCATTTTGATTCTGACCATTTCTACACTTGTTTCACATTACTAATAACTACACATAAAGTAACACTCAGAAATGGATCCTATGGTTATATTGATATATAATGAAGAAAAGGTCTAGAAAAATAAGAAGTGAGCCAACAAAATGTTTCAGGTGCTAAAGGTATTTTCTACTGACTCTAGAAACCTAAACTTAATACCCAGGACCCATATGGTAGGAAGAAAATAACTAACTTCTGCAATTTGTCCTCTGACATCCAAACACATGCCATGTATTTATTAAAAAAATTCCATACAGTATATTTTGATCATTTTCCCATCCTCCAACTCCTTCTAGAATCTCCCGCCTGCTTTCTCACACAATTTTATGGTTTTCCTTTTACTTTCCCACTCAAAACACCTCCCCAAAAAAACATAAATGGATAGAACTAGAAGAATGCATTCTGAGCGAGGTATGACCCAGTCACAAAAAGACAAACACGGTATATACTCACTCAAATGTGGATTTTAGATTGAGTAAAGGATTACCAGCCTACAATCCACACTGCCAGAGAAGCTGTAAACAAGGAGGACCTTAAGAGATACACACATGGTCCCCTGGAGAAGCAGAAAGGGACAAGATCTCCTGAGTAAATTGTGGAGGGAGAGAACTAGGAGAATGATAAGGGGAGAAGAGGAAGGATGAGGAAGACATGATGGAGCAGGGAGGTTGAGTTGAGGGAAGAACAGAAGAGAGCAAGATAAGAGATAATATAATAGAGGGAGACATTATAGGTTTAAAGAGAATTCAGGCACTAGGGAAATGTCTGGAGAGCTACAAAGATGACACCAACTAACAATATAAGCAACAGAGGAGAGGTAATTTTAATGCCCTCTCCTGATAATGAGAGTAATGAGTAATTCATATGACATCATATAGCCTTCATCCAGCAGCTTGTGGAAGTAGAAGCAGACACCCACAGCTAAACCTTGAACTAAAATGGAATCCACTTGCAGAGAAGGAGGACTGATGAGTAAAGGGGTCCACACCAGGCTGGTGAAATGCACAGAAACAGCTGATCTGAACAAGGGAGAGGTCTTGGTCCCCAGACTGATACCTGGGAAACCAGCATGTGGGTGTCAGTGAGGAGACCTTGGAAATCTATGGGACCTCCTGTAGTGGATAAGTACTTACCCCTAGCATAGGAATGGACTTTGGGAGCCCATCCCACATGGAGGGATGCTCCCTGAGCCTAGACACAAGGGGGTTGGCCTAGGCTCTATCCCAAAGAATAAGACAGACTTTGAAGACCCCCTATGGAAGGCCTCACCCTCTCTTGGGAGCAGAAAGGATATGGGATAGGTAGGTGTTAGTTGGGAGAGCAGGGGAGGAGAGAAGGGAAAGGGACCTGGGATTGACATGTAAAATATTTTTTTCTAATTAAAATAAAATTTAGAAAAAAACAGACAAATGAAAACAACAACAGTAAGACAGAAAGCATACCCCAAAGAACCAAACAACTCACACGACATAAACAACAACAAAACCTAGTTTGTGCTGGCAATCTACTCCTGGGCAACGGGCCTACCCTGGGGTGTGGTTGATATGCTCAACCTTAAAAAAACTGAATTTTCCTTTTCCCAGCAGGTATCAGTTGTAGACGGTGGCTTTGATAGGGGTGAGATCTTCTGTCCCTTTTCCCTTCTCAGTGCTGGCAATCTGGCTCCAGAATATGAGCTATCAATATTCATATTATCTCTAGATATACATCAGACTTTAGATGTTACTATTGTAATTTCCCTCCAGTTTCATCATGAATCATCAATATGGGAGTTAAGATGAAAAGAAATCAGAACTTTTATTTTTGCAGTCAAATCAAAGGAGAAGGTTCTATTCAGAATTTGAGAATCACACTTCTCAATCTTCATGAATGGCAAACAAAGGCTTTAATTAAGGTGAGAACCTTTGTGGGGTTCATAAATTATATGAGTACAAATGTTTGGAGAATAGGAGCTACTTTTGGACTGGAGTGCACTTTAGATATTCAGAGATTAGCCCCATCTACTCATTCAGTAGACTTCTATCTGTGAGACCTTGAGATGGAGATACAAATGAAATTTAACAGGTTCCACCAAACTGAATGGAATAAAATCTTCCCTGTTACAATGCTTGAAGAAGGTACCTTAAAGCTCTGAAACATTGAAAGAAATAGTGTAGGTTCTGGAGGATTAATGACTTTTTGATCCTTGTTGATTAATAGCAGCCATTCAATAACCTTCTGTTTTCGAGGTTCTATAATCAGGTAGTAATACAATAGGGAAGTCTTCTTTTGAGTCACATTTGTTACTTAATTCTGTAATTTCAAAATTCAGTTTTAAAATTAAATGGATTGGGAGGTGAGAACAGAGGGGAAGTGGCAGGGAGGGACTGGGAGGAGAGGTGGTGGGGTAAACTGCAGCCAGGATACAAAACAAATATATAAATTTATTTTCTAATTAAATTCCTCCCAAGATTGAGTCATTTTTGCAGATTTTGATGAACTAGAGTTTTAGTACAAATTTCTTGTGGTTGGTAGAGTTAAGTGTGGACAGGTCAAACTGATTTTGGCAAAGATATGGATCAAATAAGATATGGTTGGTATATTTATCTCCACTTGGAGGTGTTTGTGGTGCTTTTGGTTTATAGCCGCAGAAGATAGGCTCAACTGAATGGATATTGGCCCACAAAGGGATGGGGTGAGATAGTACAGACAGTAGTGAGACTCTGTCATTACTGGGAGATCATTCAGAATTACTAACATGGGTCAAGGCATTTATATGAACAACAATACATTTGAATTCCAAACAGGGGGGTACCATAAGTTCAAGGGACTGAATGTTTCTGATGGGACACAGAGTATGTTATATCACAAAAGGCATGTGGTTTGAATTTTGAAGACATAAGACAGTCTGCATATTTCAATGTTTTCCCCTTATGTATTTTCCCTGTTAAATAGGACATTTCACACAGCAGGACAGCTTATTCAGGCAGAGCACAAGCAGAATGCCTTTGCTTTGAATTAGCTTTGACAAAGCACACAGTTCTCTTCAGGTCATCTCCTTGCTTCCTAGAAATACCAAGTTTGGAAACAGTATCGTGAAGGCACCTATCATTTTACCTAATTCAGTTCACTTTAAAAAACAAAAATCAGTTTAAACCTATAGTGTCTCCCTCTATTATGGTATCTCTTATCTTGCTCTTCTCTATTCTTCCCCCAACTCAGCCTTCCTGCTCCCTCATGTTCTCCTCACCCCTCCTCTTCTCCCCTTCTCATTCTCCTAGCTCCTTCTCCCCTCCCCCCATGCTCCCAATTTTCTCAGGAGATCTTGTCCCTTTCCCCTTCTCCAGGGGACCATGCATGTCTCTCTTAGAGTCCTCATTGTTTTCTAGTTTCTCTAGAGGTGTGGATTGTGGGCTGGTAATCCTTTGCTCTATGTCTATAATCCATATATGAATGAGAACATACCGTTTGTCTTTTTGTGATTGGGTTACCTCGATCAGAATGGTTACTTCTAGTTCCATCCATTTTCCTGCAAATTTCAAGATTCCATTTTTTTTCCTACTGAGTAGCTCTCCATTGTGTAAATGTACCACATTTTCTGTATCCATTCTTCAGTTGAGGGGCATCTAGGATGCTTCCAGGTTCTGGCTATTACAAATAATACTGCTATGAACATTGTTGAACAGAGGTCCTTATTGTATGAATGTGCTTATTTTGAGTATATACCCAAGAGTGGAATTGCTTGATCTGTGGTAGACTGATTCCCATTTACTTCAAGAGTTACCTTACTGATATCCAAAGTGGCTGAATGAGTTGGCACTCCCACCAGCAGTGGAGGAGTGTTCCCCTTTCTCTACATCCTCTCCAGCATAAACTGTCATTAGTGTTTTTGATTTTGGCCATTCTGACAGGAGTAAGATGGTATCTCAGATGTCTGGAGATCTATAAAGATGACACCAACTAACAATATAAGTAACAAAGGAGAGGCTACCTTTAATGCCCTCTCCTGATAATGAGATAGATGACTGACTTATATTCCATCCTATAGCCTTCATTCAGCAGTTTGAGGAAGTAGAAGCAGACACCCACATCTAATCACTGAACTGAACTGGAAGAATCCAGTTGCAGAGGAGGAGGGATGATGAGCAAAGTGGTGGGTGAAACCCACAGAAACAGCTGACCTGAACAAGGGGGAGCTCTTGGTCCCCTGACTAATAGCTGGGAAACCAGCATGGGACTGATTCAGCCCCCAGGAATGTGGGTGTCAGTGAGGAGATCTTGGAAATCCATGGGGCCTCCTGTAATAGATCAGTACTTATCCCTAGCATAGGAGAGCCCATTCCACATAAAGGGATACTCCCTGAGCCTAGACACAAGGAGGTGGGCCTAGGCCCTATCCCAAAGGACATGACAGACTCTGAAGACCCCCTATGGAAGGGGGCCTCACCCACTCTTGGGAGCAGAAAATGTATGTGATAGGTAGGGTTTTAGTTGGGGTGGTAATAAGGGAGGAGGGGAGGGAGAGAGAACTGGGATTAACATGTAAAACAATCTTGTTTCTAATTCAAATATAAAAATGGAAAAAAGAAAAGAAAAAAGAAAGCCCTGTGGCACAGATGAGGGGTATCTCTCCAAGGGAGACATCACTGGACAAACAAAATCTACCAATGGCAGGTACTGCTACTGCCATGGTACCAAGACTCAAAAAAAAAAAAAAGTGACTTTTGTATCGAGTAACAAATATGGCATAAACAATGATTTTCAGATATTTGCATTATAATAAAGGTGACCAGTATTTATGAATTAAGAATCACAGAAATGAGATCCAAAAGCCAATGGAAATGTAGGTACAAGGACAATGAGTGCACAGGGAAAGGTGTATAATAGAAGAAATCATAGAGTGTGTAGTTAGAAAGTTTTTAAGAGTAAGTGAACTTAAGTAGGCTTTATTTATTTGTTTACTACACAATCAATTTAATTAATGAATATTTTAAATTTTCATTGCATACAATTAAAATTATAGGCACTACACTAATTATGCAATTATGTGGTAGCTGCAGACTTATAGTAATAAATAAATTAATATGAATTGATATGTTCTTTAAGGAAAAATAAATTGCCTGAAATGTAACAGAAAAACCAACTATAAACTACAGTCTCAAGGAGTCAGGCATTTTTGCATCCAATGTATGCCATTTGATATCTAAAATGTGAACAGATGAACGAGGAGGGCCAAGATGCTCCTTTCTGGTAAATGTCAAGGAAAATGAAGCTCAGCTTTGCACAGCGGGTTGTAAAACATGGTGTCCATATATGACAATTTCCAGATCTATGCACAGGCCATGAACCTCTACTATAATAGTCTCTGGAGTTAGACACTGAATTCAACAAAATTACAAACAGCAAGTATATCATTGTTGTTCGTAAGAATAGACTAGGACAATGTAATAGAGAAACTGAAAGCATTCCAGAAAGGTAATTTACAGTGTGGCTGAGACTATAATCTGAGACAGTTAGTTTTTCTGCTTTTTTTTTTTTTTTTTTTTTACTGCCTTAGACTTTAATTCCGTTTAACGAAATAATGTTATATCATTTTAAGTCTTTTTAAACCCGCCATGGCAGATGGCTAGCAAAGACAGCTC